>NC_136071.1:4873796-6073796 GCF_964261635.1 Lissotriton helveticus
CAAACGCAGGGAGCAGCATTTTTTGCTTCTTATTCTGCGAGGGACCAATACCAGCTCCCAGTGGAGGCAGGGAGTCGGCAGGGACCACGGGGGAATTGGGGGTCCCACCCACTCCAGAGCCCCAACAATTTGGCTGGCCCCATGGAGGAGGGCCGGGCAGCCCCCCACCCCCATTAATTCTTGGCTGGGCCCTGGAGATGGGGGTCTCTGGCCCCTCTGTAAAGGACAAATGATTCTAACTCCTTGGACTTGGCAGAGGACGTGTTTTCTCACCAATTTCACATTGAAAAATGATCTGAAATCCTTGATGGACGTAAACGCATCATTGATCTATCGGAGCGCAAACTGTAGTGACTGTGACGAGTGGGTTCTTTCTTCCTTGTCCTGGTGACAGCAGAGTCCACGGCTCTCCGCTAAAATTACTATGAGTCTGCAAATGTGCAAAATCACCGGGAGGCTCCACCCGTTTGGCCCTGGCCCGTCCACCTTAGTAGTATGGTAAGTCTTCCCGTCTTTTCCCAGGTTGATGCCCAGTTTAGCAAAAGGACCCCCAGTGCGTTTCCCACAGATTTTGGTGAAGCGTTTTTGCTGCCGAAGAATATGAGGACATCTCCACCAAACAAAGAAGCACTTACTTCATATAGTAAGAGGAAGTATCCTTGTTTGGTAGAGATTCACCTCTTCGTAGTGTGTTCGTCTTCTCTATACGAGGATTCATGTTATCACAATTTTCTGGGAGAAGACGCTCAAGGAATAATCACATTGCTGAAATGAATTATACAGAACGCGCTGGAGGCATTACCTCATGGTCCATTATGCATCTGTAGTGTAGAATACAGACTAGACATTTACCCAACAAGTTAGCACTTACTAACTAACCAATAGAAAGTACTGCAGTTGGGTAGACATTTTCTGCAAAACTGTGGACTCCTGTTAGATAAATGGGCAGGTGAAGTCTGTTCTGGCCCAGTCACTCATGCAGCTATTGACTCAGCCATTCAGACACCTTCTCACACACCCATACAGTCACTCTCGCACCCACTGCCAGACCCACACACCCATAGTCACTCACACATCCACCCACAAACCCACAAAACCACTCACACACCCACTCATATAGACCCATACAGCCACCCATACAGCCACTCATACACCCACAAATCCACACCCACTCACCAACCCATACACCCACTCAAACACCCACTTACAGACCCATACACCCACTCACACCCCCACTCACTCAGACCCACACAACCACTCACACATATACCCACTCACATACCCATACAACCACTCACACACTGTCCCATGGAGCACATCACAAACTCACCCACACAGCTACTCACTGACCCACAAGACCACTCACATGGCCTCAGAACTATCCACACACCCACTCATGCACACATACAAACCCTCACACACCCATACAGGCACTTACACACCCAGTCACTGACCAATATAGCCTCTTTTACACCCACTTACAGATCCATAGACACTCACACACCTACTTACATACCCACTCATACACCTATACAGCCACTCACCCACCTATAAAGCCACTCACACACCCACAGAACCACTCACCCACCCATTCACAGACCCATACAGCCACTCACACATCCACTCACAGATCCATACAACCACTCACACACCCAGTCAAACACCCATACAATTACTCATACACCCACTCACACACCCATTATTGCACCCATACAACCACTCACACACTCCCACATCCACACAGTTACTCAGATACCCACTTGTACACCAGAAAACCACTCACACACCTATACAACCACTCACACACACATACAACTACTCACACAGCGACTCACACACCCAGAAAACACTCAGAAACCCATTCACAGAGCCATACAGCCACTCACACACCCATTCAGCTACTGAGACACCCACTCACACACTGATACAGACAGTCACACAGCCACTCAGATTACATATGTTAGAAATAGTATCACTCAGTAGTACAGAAAGAACGGGCGGGGCTGTGACGGAACCGCTCCGTCACAAGCACAGCGCGCCCGAGGCTCGTGACGGAGCGGTTCCGTCACGAGCATGGGAGCGCCGCGCGGCCCCCCTAGCGCTGCGGCGGAATTGCTGCCGCAGCAAAGGGGTTAAAACTTTGAAAATGCCACCTCTAAGTGAGGTTATCTACTCCTAATAAATGATCATACACATACATGTATAATCTCGAGGCAGGAGTGTCATGGTCATTATCCATGGGTTGACACAGTCTGTATTCAAATTACTTTATATGTGCAAACAGATCCTCGTCATTATTGAGGCCACTGGGGATTTTTGTTCAGAGCTTGATTTTATATCTTGATTCTTTATGTCATACGGTGCGCACTTTAGGATTTTGCCACATGTACCATTCCATAATAAACCATGGATTTCTACATAAATGGCAGCCTTGTTTTCAATAGTCCTTATGTACTCAAGGATCCTTTTCTTTAAAGAGCAAATTGTGCTGCTGACATATCTCAAGCCACACTTACATTCACGGATAAGGTGGTGTTCGAGCCCCAACGAATCATGAACTTGGCAAGCATTGCTATGACTAGCCTCCTGCAAGTTGTCATACCAATTGTCGCCTTGGTAGGGCTGAGCGAACTCATCACCTGCGTTATAATCATTATCCGAGTCCGGGCCGAAAAGTGAATGTAGGGTGTGTTGTCTTCACTGTGGAGGCAGAAGAGCAGGCGGAGGAAACAGCACATCAAATGTCGCCAGCCCACCATTGGGCGAAGTCAAACGGGCACCGTCTGCGTTGGACAGTACGATGGGTAACTCGTCATCCTGCGTTGATGGATTCAGTACTGGTGCCAAAGTCCCGTGGCTGTGCAGAACTCTTTGATTTGCTGTGGAGTGGCAGACAGCCCTGGAAACTCAGGTTGTGCCGGAACCAATTGCGGCATCGGCTCAGTAGTCAGCTGATTCTGAGAGCGAGATCCATGGTGACACCCTCACACCTACTCAGGCGAATGAGTGGCAAGATGTTTCTTTGTAGACTTACCAGATGTTTGGATTTACAACATAGATCGACCTTGCAAGTGGCTTTGGCGTCTCCTGGAGCGGGACTGTGACTGAACCTTGGACTTGGATCGTGACTTAGAGTGGTCCGGGCGAGGGGTCTGCTTATACGTGGTGGTGTAAAGTTTCAACTCGTGGTCTCGAATGACCTTCGGGGTCATTGACGAGCAGTCACTGCAGGCGTTGAGGTCGAGACTCAACCTCAGACATCACAGGCATACCTAATGGCGATCTGTCACAAACATTTGTTAGCAACAGTCCCTGCAGTGATAAAACTTATCGGTTTACTTTGGAAAATTTGATGCAATATTGAGGTCAAGAGTTTGAGAGACGGGAGCTCTGGATCCATGTCTGGTGGCACAAAAAGAAAGGAATTGACAGCAGTGTGTGGGAGATAGGCTTCCGGAACGGAGTTGGTGAGGAGCTGCACGGCGCCATGGACAAGCGTACAGAGGTACTCCTTAACCCCTTCGACGCTCATGACGAGCTCAGCTCGTCATGAAGTACACCTCTTGTACACTAATGACGAGCTGAGCTCGTCATGAACTGCGTTTTTTTTTATTTTCCAGCGCACAGCGGGAAAATGCACCGCATCGATGGTGTTAAGAGTTTCCGGATCGAGTCGCACGCTTGGAGAATATTCAAAGGTGAAGAATCTACAGCAAGAAGTCTATCAGAAAGGGGAATATGAGATCTTCTTTGTGGCGGGGGAACATCAAGCGGTGCTGGTTGTGGTTCAATGGAAACAGAGCATGACCTGAGTCAGAGAAGACAACGGGCACCTCACGCTCTAGTGTTGATGTTGGGAACGGAGTCAATGCTCCTGGAACCTGGTGGATTGTGGAGCCGGAGGCAGAGTAAGTAAGGAGCTGGGGGAGGTCCGATGGATGTTTCGGGGAGGACCAGCTGGCACCAGGGATGAACCTGTCAGTGATATCCCTGATGAAGGGCCTCTCAGATGCTTGGGGCATGCAGGCACATGAGACAGAGTTGGAAGGGATCCAACGAGTTGGGAGCATGGCCTCGCAGAACTCTTTAATCTTGTCTCAATATTGCAGACGGCCCTGAAAATTCTGGTTGTGCCGCGACAAGATGTCGGATGGGCTTCAAAGTCGGACAGCTTCAGGAGCAAGATCGGGAGTTATGGTGATGCCCTCACCTCTTCTAGGAGTACAACAGTGGGGGGAAGGGGCTGAGTCCTGTTTGGATTTTTAGGTTATTTTCTTCGACTTTCTTGAAAATTTGGAGAATATTGAAGAGCGACCTCGGATACGACTCCTGTGACTTCTGGGCCAGGAACGGGCTGAAAATCGACCTTTGAACTTGGACTGATCTTGATAAGGAGTCTTCCAGCGCTTGATGATCCAGAGTTTTGCCTCGAAGTCCCATATGGCCTTCAGATTACACATGCAGTCCTTGCAGGCCTTGGAGACGTGACTCGACCCCAGATAGCACAGACAAACCAGGTGAGGATCTGTCAGACTGTTCGAAGGTGACAAACAAGTTACGTACCTTCAGTAACGCAGTATCTATTAGAGACTCTAGCTAGCTGCAGATACCTTACCTTTGTTTTGCCAGGCGTCAGGCTGGATTCGGAAACATTTGCTGAGCAATAGCCTTTGCATTCACCCTCGGGTGGCTCCATTCGGCTCCACGTGACCTCGTTGGCTGCGGCGTTAGCATCGGTTATGCTGTTGTGGTACCTATATAGGCGCCACCAAGCTGCGCAGAAGTCAGAAGCGCAGAGCCACGAAGTAACTGGCGTAGTCATGTGCAAAACTAGTGCCCTGAAAAGGGGAGTAACGCTATACCTACAACATTAGTCCGCAAAGCTGGGAGGCATGGGTGGGGATGTAAGGAATCTACAACTAGATAGAGTGCCTACCAGATAAATGTGTTACCAAAGGTAAGTAACTTGCTAATCTGATGGAGACTTCTAGCTGTAGATTCCTTACCTCTGAAGCAGATACCCGAGCCAAAACATCCTGGCCGTGGGTTGCACTCACATCCTAAACTAAGAAGTCTTGCAGGACTGAACAGGCAAAATGTCCGTCCCGGCGCAGTAGACCATCAAGGCAGTAATGTTTTGCGAACGGGTGCAAAGAAGCCTACGTCGCTGCTTGACAGATGTCTTGGACTGGAACACCCCGAGCCAGGCTGTAGTCCCAGCCTTTCCCCTGATGGAATAGACCCTTAATTCCTCAGGGGGCTGCTTGTTAGCCAGGGCATAGCATATCTTAATGCGAAGACCGACCCAGCGAGAGATGGTCCTTTTCTGCACTACGCTTCCCTTCTTTGCTCCCATGTACCCTAGAAAGAGTTGGTCATCCACCCGGAACTCTTTTGTGTGGTCAAGGTAGAATGACAACACTCTTTTTGGGGCCAGTCGGTGGAGACGCTCCTCTTCCTTAGAAGGATGCGGGGGAGCAAAGAAGGTGGGCAAAGTGATGAACTGACCCAGATGGAATGGGGTCACAACCTTGACCCAGATGAAATGGGGTCACAACCTTTGTCAAAAAGAATGCCCTGGTGCGAAGCACCACCGTGTCCAGAAATCTATTTACAATAGGAGACTTGAAGAGAGAGGGCTGGACTGGCAGCCACAAAAACGCAGAGAGAGCAGAGAGGTAACTGTTCGAGTTCCCAAAGCAGAGCCCTGCTGGGCAAGAGTTAGAACGAACAAGAGGACAGTAGAAAGAGAAGCAGGAATAGGGTCAATAGACCTTTCTGTACAGTATAACACAAATGTCTGCCAACAGCAGGCGTATACAATCTTAGTGGAGCACAGCTTGGCCACCAGAATAGCGTTGCAGACTTCGGAAGGAAGGTCAAAAGCTATCAGCTGTCGCCGCTCAATCTCCACCCATGGAGGCGCAGAGTTGAGAGTTGCAGGTGGAGAACCCTCTCCTGCTGCTGCGACAGAAGATGCTCCCGAAGGGGCAGCCTGATCAAAGGATCGATACTCATTCTCAGGAGCTCTGGATACCAGACTCTCCTCGCCCAGTCCAGAGCCACAAGAATGACTTGGCCCGGTCGCTCCTGATCTTCTTTAGAACCCGGGGCAGGAGTGGTATGAGCAAAAAGATGTACAACAAGACTGAGCTCCACTCGCGACAAAAAGTTGCCGCGCGCTAGCCGCCTTGGAAACTCCAGAGCACAGTACAGCTGACACTGCACGTTCTCTTTGGAGGCGAACAGAGACCTTGCGCCACCTCCGACTGACAATACCATTCGTGATCCCCTAGGCATCAACAGCCGAGTTCCTCGTCCTAGTGTCAAGAGAACCTGCCATGTGTTGAACCACCATAGTTATATCCTGCTGTTCCAGCCATGTACAGAGACGCAGAGCCTCTCGACAAAGGGTCCAGGGCTCCACCCTACCTTGCTTGTTGTAGTACCACATGGTGGTGGTGTTGTCTGTGAACATCTGCACTAACTTCCCCTTGACAGCGGAAGGAATACCTTCAATGCCAACCGAATCGCTTGGGGCTCCAATAAGTGTATGTGGAGCCCTGATCTCCACCTCTCCCAGATGGCCATCCCAACCCAGGAGCGACGCATCTGTGCATGACTGAGATCTGGTTGGGGAAGGGAGAGGGGTCTGCCGTTGACCCAATCGCGGTTCATTAACCACCACTGCAGATCTTTTGCAGTTACTTCCGAAATCTGAACCACGTCGGCGAGATTTCCCCGATGCTGTGCACATTGGAACTTCAGGTCCCACTGCAGGGCCCGCATACGCCATCTTGCGTGTCTTACCAACAGGAGGCCCAACAGCCTCAGTCAGTCTCATCAAAATCCAGGATGGAGGCTGAAACTTCGGTATCATAGCCTGAATATCCTGGTCTCGCTGCTTGGAAGGACAGGCCGGAAACTGCACTGTCTCTAGAACAGCTGTTTATAGAGAACCCCAGCGAATGCAGGAGGTCTGCCGTAGTCTTAAGGGGTGAGGCAGCAGTCTGCGGCAAGGACGCATTCAACAGCCAGTCATCGAGGTAGGGGAAGACTGAAGCCCCTAACCTGCACAGATGAGCTGCAACCACCGCCATCACCTTGGTGAACACCCGAGGGGCACTGATAAGGCCGAAGGGGAGCACTGTAAACTGAGAGTGCTCATGGCCTACCTTGAACCGCAGGTAACACCTGTGGCCAGGGAGGACGGGGATGTGAAAATACACATCCTGCAGGTCCAACTCTACTATCCAGTCTTCTTGGTCTAGGGCAGACAAGACCTGAGCTAGAGTGAGCATCTTGAACTTCTCCTTCTTGAGGAAGAGATTGAAGGTCCGAAGATCCAAAATGGGCCACAGCCCTTTGTTGTTCTTCAGAATCAGAAAGTAGCGGGAATAACAGCCACTGCCTACTTCTGAAACCGTGACCCTTTCTGTAGCTCTCTTGGCCAAGAGAGCAGTAACTTCTTTTAGAGCTTTTTTTATTTTTTTTATTATTTATTTATTTTTATTTATTTTTTATTCTTTTTATTAAATAATTAATTATAATTTATTTATTATTATTTTTAATTAATTACATTTTTTTTTTTAAATGATCATCCGTCATCCGTTCCTGATTTGGCAGAATGAGAGGAGGAAAAGAAAGAAAAGGTAGGGAATAACCCCCTGGACGATCTGCGAGACCCACTTGTCTGTTATAAATCTCCAGTGGGGGAGATGACAAATTCTCCCACCAACTGGAGTAGTGTGGTCCTGCAGAATCAGCCTAGGAGTGCTTGGAGGCGGCGACTGCTGGGGGCAGTGTGGTCGATGACTTCTGGCCTCCATTCCGAGATCGGAATCCACCGCGTCCCCGTCCTCGCACGGTTTAGGTAGTCTGTGTGGGTCGGTGGCTGGGATATGGCTGACGTGGCTGGAAACCCCGTACGTTGCCGTGAATGGAAGACTGGTCACAAGGAGTGGAGGAAATGACCAAGGATCTGGCCATAGCTCAAGTGTCATTGAACCTGACCAGTGCCGGGTCAGCCTTTTCCCCTCAAAAAGGCAGGTTCCATCAAATTGGCCTGGACATCGCCTGAGAAGCCAGTTGTGGCGCCTCAAGACCACCGTCGTTGAAATAGATCTGCCCAGCAAATCAGTCGTATCTGGGCCACACCATATGGTGAATTTTGGTGCGTCCCTCCCATCCTTGATAGCCGGGGAGAGCACAGCCCGGGCCTCCTCTGGGACTAGTGGCAGCACTTAAGCAACCGCCTCCCAAAGGGCCAATAGGCACGCGGTATTCACTGACCGCAATGCCAGGCTGGAGGAAGAAAACAACTTCTTACCAAAAGAATCCAGCCTCTTGGATTCCCTATCCGGAGGGCGGAAGGGAATGCGCCTTGGGACGTAGAGGCCTGCGCCACCAAACTCTCTGGGGGCGGGTGGGGTGTTGGCTGAGGAATTTTGAGTTGTCTAGAGCTGGGCGATGGCAGCGGTCAATCGTCCTATTCACAGGAGCGCCTGTGCTAGGTTTGGACCATGTTCCTAGAAGGATGTCAGTAAGTGCCTCATTAAAGGGCAACAGGGGTTCAGAAGTGGAAGCCCCAGGTTGCTGCATCTCAGTCAGGAGTTTAGTCCTGACCTGCACCAAGGGCAGCTTCAGCCCAAGGACCTCAGCTGCCCTCCTAACCACCATGGCATAGGATGCTCCCTCCTCCGTAGCCACCTTAGGTGAAGAGAGCATGCCAGTGTCTGGAGAAGTAGCCAGTCCACTGGCCTCTTCAAGTTCCCAACAGCAATCCAAATCCTCCTCCGAGACTTCCTGGGTTTCAAGAGGGTCCCCAGACCCCTACCAATCCTCTCTTGGGCCTAGCAATTCCTAAAAGTGCTCAGGTGACAAAATAGAACCTGTGGGTTTTGTGGACTGCGGAAATGGGTCGATCAACGTCATTCCGGCTTCGTGCCATCGGGGATGAGGATAGGGCTTGCACCACCGACGGGCATTGGTGACGTCGCATCCACTGACTTCGGATTCAACATCAGGAAAAGGTTAGATTGGCACAACCGGCGTCAAGCTGGATCCGGGATCGGATCCTTGGGGCACCACCAGTGTTGTGGCTGGAGGAGACAGCATCGAACTCAATGGTCCCCTTCTGACTCCGCGGGGCCCGAAGGCTCACCAGCGTAGTCGTCCTGCTAAAACACGTGGTGCATGGCCTCATAAAACACTTTTATTTGAGCGGGAGGTGCTCTAGCTCCCTGAAACAGGGGGAGACGCAAAGTCGACTCTGGCTCCGCGGAATGTGCCTAGAGCGTCAGTGCGCCTTACCTCTCTCGGCGGCTGTTGTGGTGAAGAGGAAGTCTGCTTTGACTTCTTCTTCTTATGCCTCTTCTCCGAGTGTCCCGAGGAACTCGAATTCGAGGAAGAGGACTTAGGGCTCCCTGAGCGGTCCCGCAACCTACTCTTCTTCAATCAGGACCATGACCTCCTCGGAGTCTTGCTTGATGGTGTCGACTGCCAGGCCGTGAGTAACTTCATCGCCAACTCCCTGAAGGTCTTCGGAGCCATCGCCTGACTGTCCGAACATAACTTCGTTTGGGACACCAGAGACATATGAAGTGGGGATCAGTGACCGACATCATGCGGGAACTTGTCTTCCTCGAAGACATTCCTCGCCCACGAAGTCGGAAAAATCGCCAATTTCGGCAAAAGATTATATAAAGCTTACCAAAAAGCGGCAGAGGGGTATCTCTTCCAGGATCGGTGCTTAACTGGTGCGGAAAGAAAAGAACGGACATCCACGCGCCTGGGTGGCACCTATAAAGGCACCACGACATCATAACCGGCACTAACAATGCCAACAACGTCACACAGAGCCGAATTGAGCCATCCAACATCGCACGTTAGGGGTATTGCTCAGTAAAAGTTTCCAGATCCAGTCTGACTCCTGGGAAATTCAAAGGTAAGGAATCTGCACCTAGAAGTCTCTAATGGATATTTCCTTTGCACACTGTACATTTTGAGATAAAAGGGGTCTAAAAGAGAACAGAGATAGCTCTGGATCCACAGGGGACTGCCGCCAGCGGAAGCATTTTGTACCTAGTGGTGAGAAAAAAAGAATCATGATCCATACCTGGGGTTGGAAATTCAGGGTAGGACAGAGGGTAATGCAGGGGTATCGAAGGATATGTGATGCTAGATGGGATAATGCAGGGGCATCGAAGGGTATGTGAAGCGAGGTGGGATAATGCAGGTGCATAAAAGGGCAAGTGGCGTTATATAGGGTAATGCAGGGGCATCAATGAGCACTTTATGCTAGATTGGGTAATGCAGGGGCATCGAAGAGGTGCAAGACGTTAGATGGAGTAATGCATGGGCATCACAAGCTACATGACTTTAGCTGGGGTAATGCAGTGGCATCAAGGGGTTTGATGGGTTAATGCAAGGGCGTCGAAAGGCACATGATGTCAAATGGTCTTGTGGCATCGAAGGGTATCCGAGGTTCAATGGGGTAATGCAGGGGCATCTTGTGCTTACTGGACCCCCGGGCAACCCCTGGAACTCCAGCTTCTGGCCGCACTCGCTGGGTAGTGTCCCCTGTCCGGTGAGCTCAGTCAAGAGTCTCGGAGTCACCATTAGTGAGGATCTGTCCATGAAATCCCAAATCAAATCTGTGATGTCGGCTTGTTTTTTCCATCTTCGCCGCATCAGAAAGATCAGCAGATTCCTTACTCATGATGCCCTAGTCCAAGTTACGCTGGGTCTAGTTATCTCCTACATCGACTACGGGAATTCACTGTATATTGGCATTCCTCTATACCAGTCTCATCAACTCCAGCTTATCCAAAATCAAGTGGCCAGACTGGTCTTTCGGCAGCCTAGGACCAGCTCTGTCAAGCCTCTTTTGAGGAGCCTGCACTGGCTCCCTGTGATCCAGCGCAGCCTCTTCAAGGTGGGCTGCCTGACCTACCAGGCCCTTATTCATCAAGGCCCGGCTTTCATTTCCTCTTGTCTCCACCGATATGTTCCTCCCAGAGTTCTCCGTTCTTCTAGTTCCAATCTGCTGTCCGGTTGTCCTTTCAAGCGGAAAAGGCTCGGGGGACTAAGATTCGCCTTTCAAGCTCCCCATTTTTGGAACTCCTTGCCTTCTGATCTCCGCCTTATCCCCTCTTATCACTCATTTGGAAGGCCTTGAAGACTTGGTTGTTCTCTCAAGCTTTTGTTTGATTATTGATTAAATGTCTCCTCCCCGCAGTTTGATCCTTTGCCTGTCCTAAAGCACCAAGAAGCCGTTGGTGAACGTGCGCTGTATAAATTCTTTTATCATATCATATCATATCATCAAAGGGTACTTGACGTTAGATGGGGTAATTGCCAGGGCCTCAAAGGGTATGTGATGTTAAATGGGGTAATGCAGGGGTATAGAAGGGTATGTGATGCTAGATTGGGAAATGCACGGGCATCAAAGGGTATGTGATGTTAGAAGGGGGTAATGCAGGAGCATCGAAGGGCACATGACGTTAGATGGGGTAATGAATATAGAGGCATCGAAGGGTACATAACCTTAGATGGCGTAATGTAGGGGCATTAAAGAGTATGTGACTGTAGATGCGGTAATGCAGGGGCATCGAAGGGTATCTTGAGGTTCAATGGGGTAATGCAGGGGCCTTGAAGGGTACATGACGTTAGATAGCCCTAGGGCTGGAGCTGGGGCAGTTGCCAGCATCAGCACTATGCCCTCCATTGGTGCAATAACCACAGGTTCCTGTACAGACGACTACTCGTCTAGCAGTGAGCAGCACCTTGCGGACTTCCCTTCGGGGGAGACTGGGGTCGCTTCGTCCTCTTCTTGTGGTGTTTCTCTCTGGGGTACAAAGGGGATTTCCATCTCTGCTGAAGCCTTGAGCCGGATGCCTGTGACAGGCCTGGGCTGTTGCCTCTCTGTCCTTGAGTGTTTTCAGACACATGCTGGGGAAGCGAACACGCGACCTCATGTCATGCTCCAACCCCAGGGATTATTTGAACACAACTGCCCTGTTTTTATCGGTCAATTTGACCGATAAACAAAAGCTTATGTCAATGAAAGATTCCACATACACCTTTTTACAGATTGAAAAGACGGATTCCTCAGCTTGGTTAATACATGAGGTTATTTCTTTACCTATTTCCCTCTTTCAATTTAGTGCATGTATGAAACATCCTATCGGGAGGTTTGAACCCCTGGGTAGAACATTTCTGCATGAAATCTGGTCTTTACCATTTACGTTTCACTGTTTGCGTGACAAGCAAAATGCTACTTACCAGAATGCATCTGTTCTTGGCATGTAGAGCTGTAGATTCGTATACTGTAGCATAGATGGCCATCTGGTGGTGGGCTCAGATGTTTGCATCTGGTTATTATAGAAGTTGTTGTAGTCACGAGATCGGTGACTCCTCCTTTGGTTAGTAGTGCGCATGGCCATCAACTCCATCTCCAGATTGTTTTCGCCATAAGGGTGATGATGGAGTTAGATAGAAATAGAAAGATGTCCGTGTGTAATGCATCCAAGTAAGATAGTACTGCAACAGGCCGGTATCCGGGGAGGCGGGTGGGCGTATACGAATCTACAGCTCTACATGCCAAGAACAGATGCAGACTGGTAAGTAGTATTTTCCGTTCGAGACATGTGAGCTGTAGATTGTATACTGTAGCATAGACTATACAGCAGTTCTGCCTTCGCGGTGGCCACCTGTATCGGTTGCAGTAGTTTGAAACCGTGTTCTTAGTACAGCTTGGCCCACACTAGCTTGTTTTGCTTGCACATCCACACAGTAATGTTACTGTGTGTGGTGTAGACCATGTTACTGCTTTACAAATATCATCCATGGGGATATTTCCCAAGAATACCATAGATGGTCCTATTTTGCGTGTGGAATGCGCCCTAGGGGGTATGGATAATGTACGCTTTGCTTTTCGATAGCATATTTGAATGGTTTTAACAATCCACCTGCCAATTCCAGATTTTGACATAGGATTGCCCTTATGTGGTGGTGAGAAAGCTACGAAAAGTGGTTTAGTATTCCTGAAACTTTTTGTTCTGTCAATGTAGTAAATAATAGCTCTTAACGTCAAGCGTATGAAGAGCCTGTTCTGCTACTGAGTCTGGTTGAGGAAAAAAGACTGGGAGCTCAACTGACTGGTTGAGGTGAAATGGAGCGACTACTTTCGGTAGGAATTTAGGGTTTGTCCTAGGAACCACTTTGTTGTGATGTATTTGCAAAAAATGGTTCCTGTATGGTTAATGCCTGGAGTTCACTAACTCTCCTGAGATGCGATGGCCACAAGGAAGGCTACTTCCCAACTGAGAAATTGTAACTCACATTTGTGTAAAGGTTCAAATGGGGGACCCATGAGCCTGGTAAGGACAATGTTTAGATTCCAGATTGGAGAGGGTGGAATTCTGGGAGGAATTATCCTTTTGAGACCTTCCATGAATGCTTTAATGGCAGGAACCCTAAACAATGACATTTGTTGTCGGTTTTGCAGGTAAACTGATATGGCAGCAAGATGTAATCTTATGGAGGTGTATGCTAGATTACATCTTTGTAGATGCAAGAGGTAACAAATAATGTTTTGAATGGAAGCCTCTAATGGCTTGATTACGTTGTTATTGCCGTAAATCACAAATCTTTTCCATTTAGCTGCATAGCAAGCTCTAGTAGTAGGACGTCTAGCCTCCTTCATAACATTCATGCAGTCTGGTGGCAGGCTGAGGTATCCAAACTCTAAGACTTCAGGAGCCAGATCGCTGGGTTCAGTTGAGCTGGATCTGGATACTTTATGTCTCCATGGTTCTGTCTGAGAAGCTTTGGAGAAAGGTGTAACTTTTGGTGTGGAACTACTGAGAGTTCTAGTAGTGTTGTAAACCATGGTTGCCGGGCCCAAGTTGGAGCAACTAGGATCATTGTGAGAGACTGTTGTTGCTGCTTGCGGACCAGTAGCAGAATGAGTGGGAGAGGCGGAAAAGCGTACGCAAATCTGCCTGACCAGTTCATCCATATAGCATTGCCCTTGGACAGTGGGTGTGGATACCTGGAGTCGAAGCTTAGGCATTTTATGTTTAGGTGTGTGGCAAACAGATCTATGTCTGGATGGCCCCACATTTGAAAAAAGGGTTGAAGAACTTTGGGGTGAAGTTCCCACTTGTGAATCTGTTGTAGCCGACGGCTGAGCAGATGCGCTATCTGATTGTGTGTCCCAGGTAGATCCTCTGCTAAGAGGTATATTTTTTGAGGAATAGCCCATCATGGTCTACAGATAGCGCATTAGAAGAGATACAGCGACCTGGATAAAATTCGAACATTTTCAAAAGTCAGGGGAAATAATACCTTGTTGTATTGGTCCACGAGATGGTAAACAAGGTTTACTGATATAGAGTAGTTAGATTCTGGTACACCGTTCTAAATGAATCTGTAGACAAATTTATAGATTAGTATGATGATATAAAGCAGTAGTATACATGTAATGACTTGTTTTTTACATTTCTTTATATACTGATCAGAATCCCCATGGGATCTCCATCTATACAGATAATCGAATCTAGAGGCTTCAATGACACTATACAGACTGCTCTTCTGTATAAATTTGAAAATGTGTTAAATAATCAAAATGTATAGTGATATGTAATTAATACTATCCTATAAACCGATCAGGGTCACATCTAGGACCTTTCTGAAAGATATGATTAGATTCAGAAACAAAGGATGCTATATAAATTGTTCCTTTTGTATTGATTTAAATGTAAACAAACTTTTTCTCACTATATGGCAATCATTGTATGTATTGTTTAGTCTTAAGGTTAGTTTGTCATGTTATCTCAATCATGTTTTGTGTAATCCATGATAAGTTTGTCCAATCAATTTTAGGTGTATAATGCTTAATGAAATCTTTTGATTTAATTGTAATTGTAAATATTTTTTGTTTCATTTTTACAATAGGGCTTTGCAAATATTTATCAATCAGTCCTGATGATGGTCTCAAGGAATCATTCATAAGAGACCGAAACGTCGACCATTACCCTTATCCTATGTGAATTGATAATATTTAATTTTTGGATAGGTGTTTACAGGGTTTACAGAGAAGCTAACTGAAATTCATTCGCATTCTTCCTGTATTCCTGTTGATATATTTGTATTTTAAATCCCTTGTGACTTATTTTGATAAAATTCAATATTTTGCTTATACACCTTCTTGTTGTTGTTTTTGTTTTATGTTAAATGTCTATTATATTTTTGTGTGAATAACCAGAAGTTCATACATAAGATTGATTGAACTAAACTCGACCAGGACCATTAATTTGTCCTTTTTTACAATTAGTCTCACAATTCCCAAAACTCCTTTGAATAAACTCCCTTGAAGGCACTTTTTACCCATTTCATAGCTTCACACTGGGGGCATTTTTTAAATGGAGTTCTTTCCATTAGCCGTAGGCCCCAATGGCATCAATAGGCCCAACGGCCCGCGTCGACAACCGGAGTGGAGAAATACGAGTAAGCGCGTCGAAGGCATGCGAACGAGACAATACCGTTAAAGATAGACTGCGTGTCGAAAAAGTTTTCAAAACACGGTGCCGAGCCGGAGCGCAGCAAGTCCCATCCGAACCCAATGGCAGAAAAAAACAATCTGGAGATGGTTGATGCCCATGCGCACTACTATCCAAAGGAGGAGTCACCTATCTTGTGACTACAAAAACTTCTACAATAACAAAGTGCAAACATCCGAGCCCAACAACAGATGGCGATCAATGCTACAGTCTACAATCTCCAGATCATATGCCTGCAACAGAGGTTTTCCTGACAGGGGAAGACTGTGATTCTACAGTGGGACATGCTTTAGTTTGTGCACAAGTTCAATTGCATGGCTCTTGTAAAGTATCATCGCCCAATTTAGCCTGTTTTCTAAAAGGAACACCTGTTCCCTCTATAATGCCCAAACTCACATTGCTTTCTAACGGTAGTTATCATATCCTAAATAACCACAACTGCTGTGGGTTACGGGCAGGGATTCCATTCATGGTTACGTTACGAATGTTACTTGTTGCAGCAATGATTTTTCCTTCCCCACATGGGATTGTAGATAGCTCGCTGAGGCCTTCCATTCCCACTTTGAAAACAGATTTCAATAAACTAAACTGACTCAAAGTGCTATTGTTTCAACATGAAGTCGCTCTCACTTCTGCTCGAGAGACCTTCGAATTGCAGGTGGCTAGAAAGTCTAGTGAAATTCAGTCACTGCGGACTACAAACTGTTACCACTCGAAGTCATATTACCTTCCTTACTTGTACGAATGCAGATCCTTTCTTTAGTCCTCTTTAAAATCATGTTTTCCTTCCTCATTGGGCTTAGATTCACCATGTGATCGAAGGTGTGCCTATATTTACACAGCACCTGAAGCCACTTTGAGTTGCTTGGCTTCAAGGTATCACGTTTCTGGTTACGTTGTTGGGTTATCCCAGTTTCCGGCTTCCTCTGGATTCTCACCTCAGACTTTCTCAGTGCACGCCTGCTGCCATTAGCACGGGCCATGCCCTCAACTGCAGGAGCATTTTCCTGGATTACTTCCTGTCTTCACAGTGCACAGCCGCTGCCGTGAGCACCGCACCACGTATTTCAACAACACAGGAGCGGGTTCTATTGCTTTCTCCTTCCCGGTGTGCAGACCTTGCAACAAACACAGCAACACGCTTTCCAAGAACGCAGGCGCTGTTTCTGTTTGTTTTCTCCTTCCCGCAGTGCAGACCTTGCAGCAAACATCGCAACGCGCTTTCCAACACCGCAGGAGCGTTTTCTATTGTTTTCTCCGTCCCGGTGACCATCCCAAGCTGCGAACACGAACAATTTCCGCATTACCATCAGAGCTGTTTTCTTTACTACCTAGTTTATTTTCATCACCCCATCATTGTTTGGTTCTACTACCTTCATTCCTTGAGAAACCCTGGAGTGTTTTTTTTGCCACAGTCACCAAGCCTTCTAACAGTCGGCGTATACCCCTTTCCTGGTCTAAAGAGCTCTCCTATATAAATGAGGTATTTCCTTCCTTTACGTTATATATTGGGTTCAGTGCACTGTCCTAATGGACTTTTAGGACAGGTTTCTTTTCTGAGGTAGAGTCATCCCTTCCAAACCTATTTTCCTTGTGAATCTTCTTAAGATTAACCTTGGTGAGTGAATGCTTTTTAGGACTTCTGAATACATACTATAGGTTCTTTCTCTACCTGTTGTATACCTCCTTCCGTTTTCTTTGCTTTCTTTGTTTTTAATGCACTTTTAATTTCTTTTTTTAAAGTATTCTTCTAGTAGGGTTTCCCCCCTGGCAACACCGTGATTCCTCCTTGGCAGATTGTGTCTCCCATCCTCAACAGGAAACACAGTTTCCCTCTGGTATTGTCCTCTTCTTCCAAGGCCTGTTGCGTGTATCCGCTTCCCTTTCGCCTTAGGATCAATTGCCCATACCGCTATTGTCAGTGTGGAGGATTCGTCTGGAGGAGAAAAGGAGGATTTTCTCAGTTTCTGCGGTTTCTGGTTTTCAGGTGAGTGGGGTTGTGAGAAATCTCCCACTACATTTTGGGGAGCTGATTCACCAAATCTTCAATGTGTCTGATACTGAAGGCCTTGAATTTTTTTTTAACTTGTGGGCACCGGCCTTAATTTATGCCAACTGTGTCCTACTGTTGACGGTGCCCTTACTATTGGGCCTTGGATATCTGCCTCTCTACTACATCAGGTGCGGACCCAAATTATGATTTGTTGGTGGGTCCCTTGCTGGCCCATGATCAGGATTGTTCTGGCGACACCCGTATGATATGTGCAGCTGAACTTGGAGTGTTGTGATACCTGTGTGGCTACGCAGCACCTCTTGCTAGAAAGTTTAATCTAATATCATGCAAGTTGCCCTATTCTGCAGACGCATTGGATTAACGAGGAACATGAATGTTCATTCACTCTGCTCAATTGGATGGCATCCCTCGGATCTTAACGACAATGATGCCCTTTTGGAACGCATCACATTCCAAGGTGCATGTGACTTGCTAGATCTTTTTTTACTAACCTACGTAAAATTTTTGTTGCACCATTCGTAGATTGACTCAATTTTAAATTAAACATAATACAATTTGGCTCTGCTTATCTTTGAAACATGCTAGTCTATGCGCTACAACCTGGCCAAGGGGAGGGTGTCAAGTGGTTGCTAGTCATGATCGACATCTTTAGGTTAGCATGCGCCTGGTAGCCATGATGCTGCTTTTGCACACAACACTGCATGTGTTTATCTTGCGGTTTATGCCTTTCACATGAGAACTCAGCGGTTCTCATTCTCTGCCTGTTCCTGGAGTTTATCAACCTTGCTCACTATGTTCAGAATAAACACTGATTTTTATTCTGTTCTGGTCATGCCCTCGCACTCAGACAAAACATACTAATTCAACTGTTTTTGCTGGAGACTCGTGCTTCGATATTATGAAAATGCATGTTTAGGTAACACACACTAGGAAGGGGACCTTTACAGGGAGAAGAGCAACATGCACCTGTGATGTAGAAATACGATCTATGTCCTGAGGTATGGGGTCTGCTGACAAAGCCCAGAGATCTTCATTTATATAATACTTTTTCTTGCCAAGGGGATAGTGGTTAGGCCTTATAGTCTTTTATCCAATGTCTTTATAAAATGATATCTCCCTACATGATATATGGCCTTGCTGCAATGCCAACTGTATTATGAATTTTGCAGGTGGTGGTGGCTCGTATACGTCATTTTAGAGCATGTTAGTCAAAATAAATATTTTAAACAAATTGTGTGTTTGCCAGATCTTATTGTGGACAAGTATGAGGATGTGAGAGAAAAAGTGTCTTGTTTCTGCAATTCTGGAGAGATCCGGGAGTGTTGTGTTCTGGGGTGTCTAATCATTGGTTTCTCCATTTGTGAGTAGGAGAGCGAGTGAGACACTGTAGCTAGTCGGTCCAGGGTTTGTGGGCACCAAGGTGGAGGAAAGGCTTAGCCCCTATACACTGAGGTTCCATTTTCCTGCGCATAGTTCTGTGTATGTGCAGAACCCCTGCAACACCCCGACAACTGAGACTCACCAAGCGCACTCTGGCCCGTCATAGGTTACACACTGTGGGCGACCTGTTCAGGGACTGTGGAAGATCCAAGTTCGAACAGGGATTCAACATATATGGACAAATTACTCGTGCACAGGGTACGCAACTCCTTAAATTAGGTGTTTTCAGTCGCGGCAGTGGAGCCGGCAGATTTTCTACTGCTTACTTTAACCATTACGACGTCGGATGGGACGCATTTGGTGTCATGACTATCACACAGCTCTTGCACTCAGACAGGCGGTTAGGGGCAAGGTTCGGCAGGCCTGGGAACAGGATTTAGGATTCCCCTTGACAGATCAAATATGGTCATACTGTTGCGAACAAACGAGATATGTATCGAACAATCACCGGCACAAACTATTACATTTTAAATACTTGCACCAAGCGTACATTACCCCACAACTTCTGGCCAAGATAGATCCTAACATACCACATTCCTGTACCAGATGTGCTACTGAACAGGTGGGATTTTCACACCTCGTCTGGAATTGCAGCCTCAGATCAACATATCGGCTCCTGTTCCTGATGGCAGTAGACACCATACAACCTACACCATTAATGGCCCCATTGGGCTATGTCAAATCTTTACCAAAAGGGGTACGTCGATTGGCTGCCATGTCCCTACTGATGGCTAAGCAACAGATAGCAATGGGGACCCGGGCACTATTCCAATAAGGGTTGGATAAGTGATCTGATACATTGACACCAACGATATATATGAAACATTACGCCACCAGCTGCGTGCCGAAGAGCATCTGGCAACCACTGACTTACTTGCAGGCATATCCACTGGAAATGGATTGAGACCAATAGGATACAAATGGGCCCGCTAGCACTTCTTCGAGAGGGTGGCAATATGTGCTGCTTGCTACCCCTTAATGCTGTATATGCACACAGCTCCCAAATAGAAGGGGGGGGGGCTCATTGTGTGTTTGTGCTGCAATGTGTTATTGAAATTCTGAGGTGATTCTCGGAGAGGGGGTGGCCATAGCATAGGATGAGACCTGCACTGCTGATTTTCCTAAAATTGTAACTGATGTTCACAGTCATAGTGTATATCATGACAAATAATTGCTACAACTATATTTGAAATTGCGAAATACTCTGCATTGGGTTTTGATGTTACATTTACGTTTTTCATTATTATATTCTGAGATGTTCAGATCATATCTTGACAAATATTTTGCTGCACAGTGTGAAAATATGAAAATCTCAATAAGGAAAATGCTACTTACCAGTATGCATCTGTTCATGGCATGTAGAGCTGCAGAGTTACACACTGTGCATAGATGGCCACCTAGTGTTGGGCCTGGATGTTTGCAGTTTGTTTTTGTTGTAGAAAAGTCTTTGGTTGTCACAGGATCGGTGACTCCTTCTTTGGATGATACTGCGCATGGGCATCGGCTCCATCCCCAGATTGTTTTTCGCCATTAGGGAAGTGATGGAGTTGTACACGAAGTAGTGATGTCCATGTGGTTTGTATCTAATTAAGAGAATACTGGAACAGATAAAGGTAGCCGGGGAGGCATGTGGGTGTGTGTAACTCTGCAGCTCTACATGCCAAGAACAGATGCATACTGGTAAGTAGCATTTTCCATTCCGGGCATATGAGCTGCAGATTACACACTGTGCATAGATTGCATAGCAGTACCCACCTTAGCGGCGACCACCCGTATCTGTTGGTTGTTTGAAACAGAGTTTTTAGTACAGCCTGGCCCACAGTGACTTGTTGCTGAATTTGCACATCTATAGTGTTTTGTGAATGTGTGCGGTGTAGACCATGTAGCTGCTTTGCATATATCATCTAGGGGCATGTTCCCTACGAATGCCATGGAAGCCCCTATTTTTCTTGTAGAATGGGCTTTTGGAGGAATTGTTAACGTACGTTTGGCTTTATGGTAACATAGTTGTATGCATTTAACAATCCACCTAGCTATCCCCGATTTTGATATGGGGTTGCCTTTACGTGGTGGTGAAAAAGACACAAATAGCGGTTTAGTTTTACGAAAATGTTGTGTTCTTTCAATGTAGTACAGTAATGCTCTTTTGACATCTAAAGTGTGTAGAGATCTTTCTGCGACTGTTTATGGCTGCAAGAAAAATACGGGCAGCTCAACAGATTGATTTAGATGGAATGGTGAAATGACTTTTGGAAGGAATTTAGGATTAGTACGAAGAAGCGCCTTGTTATGATGCATTTGTAGAAAGGGTTCTTGAATAGAAAATGCTTGCAGTTCACTAACTCTTCTGAGAGAAGTAATGGCTACTAGGAAAGCTACTTTCCAAGTTAGGAATTGCAATTCACATTTATGTAACGGTTCAAAGGGAGGTCCTATTAACCGTGTGAGACAATGATTAAGTTCCACACTGGTGAAGGTGGTGTTCTGGGAGCGATTATTCTTTTAAATCTTTCCATGAAAGCCTTTATAGCTAGTACTCTAAAAAGAGATGGATGTTGTCTATTCTGTAAGTATAGGTGTAGCCTGAGAAGTGTAGGCTAAATCACACTTTTGGAGGTGTAAGAGGTATCCTATGATGTGTTAAATAGACACATCTAAGGGATGTATGTGGTTGTTTTGACAGTATATCACAAACCGTTTCCACTTAGCAGCATAACATGCTCTAGTAGTGGGACGTCTAGCTTCTTTGATAACGTTCACACATTCTTGAGGAAGGTTGAGGTAACCAAACTATGACTTCAGGAGCCAGATCACTAGGTTGAGCTGAGCTGGGTGTCTGATCTATCCATGGTTCTGTGTTAATAGGCGTGGAGATAGGCTTACTTTTAGGTGTGGTACCACAGATAGTTGCAGCAGCGTGGTGTACCACGGTTGTCTAGCCCAAGTTGGAGCAATTAGTGTTAGGGAATGTTGCTGTAGTTTGCGTACCACTAGCGGAAGTAGTGGGAGAGGAGGAAAAGTGTACGCAAATTGTCCTGACCAGTTCATCCATATCGCATTGCCTTTGGACAATGGGTGTGGGTATCTGGTGGCGAAGTTTGGGCATTTTACATTTTCGTGGGTGGCGAAGAGGTCTATCTGAGGTTGTCCCCACGTTTAAAAGAACGGTTGAAGAACTTGCGGAGGAAGTTCCCACTTGTGAAAGTGATGTGTTTGTCAAGTTAGTAGATCTGCCGTGGTTTGTATTCCTGAAACAAGTTTGTGTTCCTCCTTGTTTGTTTATGTAGTACATGGCTGTCATGTTCTCTGTGCGGACTAAGACAGCTTTGCCTGATATTTGTTTTTGCAATGCTTTTAGGGCTAGAAACACAGCTAGCAACTCCAAGTGGTTGATGTGGAGTAACTTTTGTTGCAGTGTCCACCTGCCTTGCATGGTGTGATGCAGTACATGAGCTCCCCAGCCAGAGAGCGACGCGTTCGCTGTCATGATTTGAGGAACTGGCTCTAGAAACGGTCGGCCCTTTGAAAGGTTTTTGGTGCTCCACCATTGCAGAGAGCGATGAGTCCGAATGTCTACCAACACTAGGTCTGTTAATTGACCATGAGCCTGGTTCCATTGGCGTGCTAGGCAGTCTTGAAGTGGACGCATTTGCAGTCTTGCGTGAGGTACTATACAGATACCACCCAACACGCACTCTTCGTTCGTCCAGTGCGAACCTATTGTCGGTCCCTACTTTCAGACTTCGCACTAGAGGCGGCAAATCACTCCCAGTCCTTGGAGCAAAAGCCTGGAATACTCTCCCCCCTTTTCTACGTGCATTAGACAAAGAAAGAAATTTCAGAAAGGGATTGAAAACCTGGATCTTTAAGTTACAGGACACCTGCGCTAGAGCCCTAGTGTAACAGTTGGATGAGTTTTCATCTACTACCAACCTGTTTCCTACATCTCTGGATCAGTATCTGGCGCCTAGATGCTCCTTGGAGCGATTGCTGCACGATATAAATAATCGCTTACATTACATTACTATAAATATGCAAGATGCCATCATTCCTATGAGCTGCATGAACACTCGAGCTGGAAGCGAGTGTTGCGGTTTGAATCTTGTTAGGAGAGTTTGTACACTTGTTATCCTGGCTGGAGAGGGATAGGCTAGTGTTAATTGGGTGTTTATTGTAGCGCCAAGGTATTGTATGTGTGAGGGTTGCAGATGTGACTTGGTGCGATTTACTGTGAATCCCAAGTTGTGGAGCAGTTGAATTGTAGCGGGAGTGTGTTGTACATACTGTTTGTATGCGCTGGCTTTTATGAGCCAGTTGTCTAGGTATGGGAAGACATGAATATGCTGTCTTAAGTGTGCTGCTACCACTGCTAGGCATTTGGCAAACACCCTTGGTGCTGTTGTGACTCCGAATGGGAGCACTTTGAACTGGTAGTGCTGCCCGTCTAGCACAAATCTGAGATACTTTCTGTGCGCTGCGTGGATGGGAATGTGGAAGGAGTAGTTTCTGTCCTGTAACTCCAGTTCTGTAGTAGGGGTATCTCTGTTATAGTCATAATCTAGTGAATAGTCCCGCCCATGTGCGTGGACCCCGGCAATCAAAAATAATCTCTTAAGTTGTCAGAAAATTGCAGAACTGCAAAGACACTTAAGAGAGAATTTAAAGACAGATAATGCAGCCTATATCCACAGACTACACTGTCCAGTACTTCAACTAGAAATCCCACCAAAATAACACACAAATAGTACAGCCTGCCCAGTTTCTTCCATAGAGATACTTGCCTCTACCAGTATAAGCCTCTGGAATGATAGAGAGGAAGGTATGGACAGACAAGCCCCATAGGCTGCCATTATGTGGCTTAAATTAGATACTGTGCCTTTAGGAGAACTTTCCAGAACTTCTCCCAGTATCCCTGAATGACAGCAGGTCCCACTTACTTTCAGTTCTTTTTGAAGGCGTAACACGCCAGACCTGTAGCATTCCTTACATGAATATCTTTCTCTCCACGGGGAGGCGGGAGGGCGCTTATGACTATAACAGAGATACCCCTACTACAGAACTGGAGTTACAGGACAGAAACTACTCCTTCTGTAGTAGGGGATCTCTGTGTATAGTCATAATCTAGTGAATAGAATGGCAAGCCCATCCCCACACCAAAGCGGCGGTGGAGAAAAGAGAAATAACACCACTACTGTGCGAACAGATTTCGCAGCGAAGCCTGCCCAACCTGAGCGTCTGCCCTGGCATCAGTGTCCAGGCAGTAATGCTTAGCAAAGGTATGGACCGACTTCCAAGTGGCCGCCTTGCAGATTTCTGCAATATGAACATTACGGAGCAAAGCAGTCGTGGCAGCTTTGCGCCTGGTGGAATGAGCCTTAGGTTTACCTCCTAAGGTCTTATTAGCTTTTTGGTAACATAGCTGTATGCATGACACAATCCACCTAGAGATAGACTGCTTAGAGGTCGCAAGACCCGTCCTGACGGTTCCATAATTGATAAACAATTGGTCTGACCTACGGATATCTTTGGTTTTATCCAGATAAAATTTCAACACCCTCCTAACATCCAGGGAATGCAGGGACCTTTCCGCTGGAGAGGAAGGATTCTGAAAAAACATAGGCAAAGTTATCGTCTGGTTGACATGAAAATCAGAAATAACCTTGGGAAGAAATTTAGGGTGAGTACGCATAACAACCTTAGCAGCATGAAATACAGTATAAGGTTCTTGGCAACACAACGCCTGAATTTCACTCACCCTGCGGGTCGATGTAATGGCCACGAGGTACGCCGCCTTCCAGGACAGGTGCTGCAACGAAGCCTTATAAATAGGTTGAAAAGGCTCCTTTATCAATCTGGACAGCACCACATTCAATTCCCATGAAGGCGAAGGAAGCCTAACAGGAGGGAACACTTTCTTCAAGCCTTCCAAAAAATATTTGATCACAGGGATCTGGAAGAAGGAAGTCTGCGAAGGGCATTTCCTGTAGGCAGTCAAAGCAGCGAGATGAACCTTAATGGAATAAACATTAAGTCCAGACTGCGCCAAATGTAGAAGGTAAGGAAGAATGACATCCTCCTTGCACGTCGTAGGGTCATAGTTCTTGGACTGGCACCAGATACAGAACCTCTTCCACTTGTAAGCATTGGAAGTCCGAGTGGAAGGTCGTTTAGACTCCTTCAGTATGTCCATGCAATGTTCTGGCAGATTCAAATGACCATATTGCACTCTCAGGAGTCATGCCGACAAACTCAAAGACGAGAGGTTGGGGTGCAACATCTGTCCTTCGAACTTCGTGAGAAGGTCCGGCCTGCACGGCAGCCGTATGTGAGGAAGGAGAGACCGGTGAAGCAGGTCCGTGAACCACCACTGCCTGGGCCATTCCGGAGCAATAAGTATCATCCGCGCCCTGGACCGGGCCAGCTTGATGAGTACTGCCGGAATCAGGGGAATGGGTGGAAAAGCGTACAGAAAGCTGTCCGACCAGTTGATCCATAACGCATTCCCCAGCATCCCCCGCTGGTAGTACCTGGAGGCGAAGTCTCGGCATTTGCTGTTTTCGGCAGTGGCGAACAGATCTACGTCTGGCGTCCCCCACCTTGCGAAAATTTCTCCTAGCACTTCGTCGTTTATGACCCATTCGTGGTTTTCCTGGAGCAGTCTGCTCAGTGCGTCCGCCTGAACATTCTGCACACCTGGCAGATGGGTAGCCGTTATCAGTCCTCGGGCCAGAAGCCAATGCCAGATCATCTGCGCCTCCTGCGACAGGGTGCGCGATCTCGAGCCCCCCTGCTTGTTGAGGTAATACATCGTGGTCGTATTGTCCGTCTGTACAAGCAGAGTTGGTCTGAAAGGACGGATGAAAGGCCTTCAGTGCCAGGTGAACAGCTCTGAGTTCCAGGAAATTGATGGGATACGTGGCCTCCATCGGGGACCACGTTCCTTGAATCTGTAGGTCTCCGGAGTGCGCTCCCCAGCCTTGGAGAGAGGCATCCGTGACGACAGTCTGAGTGGGAATGTCCTTGTGGAAGGAGACCCCTCTGAGGAGATTCTCCGCTGAACACCACCACTTCAGAGACTGAAGAGCATGCAGAGACAGTCGTATCCTGTCGTCCCAAGATCCTTTCCTCTGATCCCACTGGTCCTCCAAGCACTCCTGCAACGGTCCCATGTGCAGTCGTGCGTGTGGCGTCATGAAGATACAAGAGGCCATCGATCCCGGTAGAGAAGACACCGCCCTCACTGTTGTAGATGGAGTGATCATAAGAGCCTGAGCCTTCCGAAGGAGTGATAACTGTCTCTCCTCCGAAGGAGACATGCTTGCTGACAGCATATTGATGGAGGCTCCCAAGTACTGTATGCACTGGACCGGAGTCGGGACAGACTTGGACATGTTGATGTGCAACCCCAGCTTGTTCAAGAGAACGCAAGTCTTCTGGAAGTGTGCTTGAGCTTCCGAGAAAGAGGAGGCCTTGATCAACCAATCGTCCAGGTACAGGTAGACGAACACCCTATTCTTTCTCAGGTGCGCTGCCACCACCACCATGCACTTCGAGAATGTTCTTGGCGCAGACTTCAGCCCGAATGGCAGTACTGTGTATTGATAATGATTGGCACAGACTTGGAATCGCAGGAACTTCCTGTGTTTGTGTGCAATGGGCACATGGAAGTACGCATCCTGTAGGTCTATAGCACATAGCCAGTCTCCCTGTTGCAGCAGAGGATAAATCTGATGCAACGACAGCATGCGAAATTTCTCTCTGCGAATCCACTTGTTTGCCTGTCGCAAGTCCAGAATGGGCCTGAACTCTTTCTTGTCCTTCTTGCAAACCAGAAAGAACCGGGAGGACAGACCTCTTCCTCTTTGAGACAGAGGTACATCTTCTATCGCCCTTTTCCTTAACAGGATATCGGCCTCCGCCTGGAGCTCGCGCAGCTGAAACTGCGAGCTGACCGGTGGAATTGCTGGAGGCAGGCTGGTGAACCGAAGACTGTATCCATTGCAAACAATATTCAGCACCCACTTGTCCGGAGTAATGTTTCTTCACTCTGCCAGAAAAAATTGAATGCTTCCCCCCACCGGAGTGGATAACGGATGTAGGGGAAGTAAGCGCTCAGGGCCTAGACCCGGCCGAGCCTTTCGTCGCCGACTGCTGGCCACCTCTGCCTCTGACACTTCTGGAACGGCCTTCGGAACTGCTGCTGTTGTTGTTGCTGCTGCTGCTGTCCCGAAGCCTGGCCACGCCCTCTGCCCTGTCCACCGAACCGTCTCTGGAACGGGCGGTACGATTTCTTGGTATCCTTGGGCTTTTCCAGACCCACCGCCGTGAACGTTTCGGCCTCCGCCTTCATGCGGGCCATTTCGTCATCAGCATGTTTTCCAACCAGGGTTTCGCCAGAGAACGGTAGATTGGCAACCCTTTGTTGTGCGTCAGGTTTTAGTGACATGAGGCGGAGCCAGGCGTGTCTTCGCTGGTTAATCCCATGGCAGAAGCCATACGCCGCCAGTAAGGAAGAATCGGCTGCAGCACTGATGACGTGATTCGCCACCAGCATCCCCTCATTCAACACCTCCTGGAAATCTTCTCTTTTGTCACGAGGCAGGTGTTCCACAAACTGCTGGAGGGATTCCCAGAGGGCTTCATCATACCGCCCCAACAAGGCCGTGGCACTCGCAGCCTTCATGGAAGTCGCCGAAGTCCCACAAACCTTTCTTCCAGCCGAATCCAGCCATCTAGATTCCTTATCTGGTGGGACAGTGGATGACGGAGTGGGTATGCTGTTTCCGAGCTGCCGTCACTATCACAGAGTCCGCAGGGGGTTCCACCCTCAGAAAAGCCGGATCCGAGTCGGGAGCCCGGTATTTTTTCTGCAGTCTTGAGGGGACCGCCTTAGTCACTGCCGGAGTGAGGAAAAGGTCCATGGCAGGCTCCTCCAGCCCCGGCACCAGTGGTAGTAATGGACGAGACAGATGTTTCTGGTGAAGTGTCTCGAATATCACCGATGGCATGGGCACCGTCAACGAGATGCCCAATTTCGCTGCACCTCTTAGAAGGACATCCTGAAAGGACACCAGATCGTCAACCGGAGACACCCTTGTTTCCGGTGACTCCGACAAAGTCGGAGAATAGTTCCTGGTCCCCGAGGACCTCGTCTGGGAACGAGACCTGCGCCTACTGTGGCGTTGTCTCGACCTTGTGGACGACCTGTTACGCGATCGTTCCCTCCTCCTGGAGCGAGAGCGCGATCTCCCAGCTCGTGGACGCTCCACAGGCCTCTGCGGAGGTGTCTTCCTTGGCCTATCCTGGGGTAGAGGTTTTGGAGTCCCCTTAGGCGGTGTAGGGAGCGGAGGCAGTGACACCGACCTCGGTGGAGGAACGGGTATCTCCGACCGAGGAGCAGGCCCACGTGGCGGAATCGGCGGTGGTGGTGGTTGTCCTGCGGGAGGAAGAGGAGGATCGATGGGAGGATCCTCTCTAGGCAAAGGAGGCGGGGGCGTCTTAGGCCGTGACTATGTATAAACCATCAAGTACACGGAGCCCGTTGATTTCTTCGGGGGGAGATTGCGAATCAGACCCTCCAGTAGGTGATCGCCGTCTCCGGCGTCCTCCACCAGACCCAGTGTGACTTCTGACATCAGAAATCCTTCTGCGCCGCTTAGGAGAGCTGGAAAGTCTCAGACGCCGACCTCTTTCTTCTCGACGTCGAGCGTCGCTTCTCCGGCGTCGAACGTCGCCTCCGCGACTCCTGCGTCAAACGTCGCCTCTGGGACGTCGAGTGCTTCTTCCCCGACATCGAGCGCCTCTTACGCGACGTCGAACGTGTATTCCTCGACGATGAGCGCCGACTCCTTCTCGGCGCCGACCGCTTGTCCGAGGACCTAGACGTCAAGGAGCCCCTCGACGTCGACCGGCGGTGTCGCTTTGACGGCGAGCGTCGATGCCTTCTTCTTCGACGTAGATGGGTCGACGCTGACGACGACGATGAAGACGCAGTCGACGGTGACCTCGACAGCGGCCTACCCAGGCCTTTCGACATAGACTTCTCACGCCGTCTCGACCCGGAGCCCCAGGGAGATGGGGAACACACCGTCGTCATCCCTCTCGACATCGAAGCATTCGACGTCGACGGAGACCGGGACCGTTTGCTGGGTTTCCTGCCACTGGGGAGCCCCACAGAGGCCTCAGCAGAGGGAGCCTTCCCAGACCCACCTGCAGCCTGCAGTCGTCTCTCTTCTAGGCCTTGAAGCCTAATCTCCAGCTTGTCCCTCAGGGTCCTTGATGTAAAGGTCTGACAGATGTCACATTCTTCAGGGACATGTGCTTCAGGAAGACAGAGTATGCAGACGTCGTGTGGATCAGACTTGGCCTTCTTCCTTCCACATGCTGGGAACTTGTCGAATAGAGCAGGCATTTTAGAGCCCTAAAAAGCCTCAACAAATACACAGGAGAGAAGGGAAACGCCAAGTATATCAACTGAAAACACTTTTAAAGCAAAAAGTGCTCAAAATTCCAATAAACCCTTGAAAAAGGGAGAGCTCAATGCACCAGGGTCCTGTTAGCAGGAGCCGGAAAAAAGAACTGAAAGTAAGTGGGACCTGCTGTGCATTCTGGGATACTGGGAGAAGTTCTGGAAAGTTCTCTTAAAGGCACAGTATCCTATTTAAGCCACATAATGGCAGCCTATGGGGCTTGTCTGTCCATACCTTCCTCTCTATCATTCCAGAGGCTTTTACTGGTAGAGGCAAGTTTCTCTATGGAAGAAACTGGGCAGGCTGTGCTATTTGTGTGTTATTTTGGTGGAATTTCTAGTTTAAGTACTGGACAGTGTAGCCTGTGGATATAGGCTGCATTATCTGTCTTTAAATTCTCTCTTAAGTGTCTTTGCAGTTCTGCAATTTTCTGACAACTTAAGAGATTATTTTTGATTGCCGGGGTCCACGCATATGGGCGGAACTATTCACTAGATTATGACTATACACAGAGATCCCCTACTACAGAAGTAGGAGTCCTTGAATCTGGAGTGACAAGGAAGTCGTTTTGTAACAGGAGCGGAAAGACTTGTTGAAGTGTGACCATATGAAAATGATCTGACTATGTAAATGTTTAGAGGTCTGAGGTCTAGGATAGGTCTTAGAGATACGTCCTTTGGGATTAAGCAATATAGGGAGTATACTCCCTTGTTCTGCTGATGCTTTGGAACTATTTCTATTGCATTTTTCTGCAGGAGAGATACCACTTCCTGTCTGAGCAGTGTCAAATGTTCCTGTGACATTGGACGCTGCCTGGGTGGTATGTTTGGGTGGGTGGATGTTAGTTCTCGACAGAAACCTGACTGAATTATTTGAAGCACCCACCTGTCTGATGTGATGTTTTCCCAAGCTGGTAGATATTGCTGTAGTCTTCACCTGACAGGAGTGGAATGGGGCGAGGGGAGTCATTGGGCAGGGGTGGAGGCAGAAAGGGAGTTGTTTTTCCCTCTGCCCTTGTTGTTACCTCTGTAACCACCCCATTGGTAGCCCCTACTATAGGTGGATTGTGTGGGGGCTTTGTACAAGGTGTATTTGAAGAGTATACCCTGTTGGCGCCTCTGTAAGATGAGCATCGAAATGAACGTTTGGGAGCCTGCGACTGCAGGGCTCCCATAGATTTGGCTGTATCTGAATCCTTTTTCATTTTTTCAAGGGATACATCTACATTGGGTCCGAATAAGTGGTGCTCAAAGGGTTGGTTGAGTATAGTACTTTGGACTTCATGCTTGAACCCTGATATGCGTAGCCAGGCATGTCTACGCAACAAAACACTGGTCTTAACTGCTCTGGAGGCAGTGTCTGCTGCATCAAGTGCACAACGAATGGAGGTATTTGTAATTATTTTTCTCTTCTTGGATAAGCTCAATTGCTCTATCTTTATACTTAGCAGGGAGGTGCTGTATCAATGATTCCAATTCATCATAATGTGGCCTGTCATATCTTGCCAATAATGCTTGTGTATTGGCAATACGCCACATGTTTGCTGCTTGAGAGGCAGTTCTCTTCCCTGACGCGTCAAGGAGTTTAGACTCTTTATCTGGTGGGGGGAGTCTCACCCAACATTTGTGAATTTGCTCTTTTGCGTGTATTGGAAACCACAAGAGAGTCTAGTGGAACAGGGCCTTTAATATATGCTGGATCTGTAGGGGCCGCTTTATATTTCTTCTGTATTCCAGGGGTAATGACCAGAGTTCTAACTGGGTCTTTGAAGACTTCAGGAGCATGCCTAATCACTCCTATGCGCATGGGTAAAATGGATGAGGACCTTAGTTCATTATCAAATGTATCCATTAGGAAGTCTTAATCTACAGGGTCTGTATGCATGTCCACCCCATGATACTGCGCAGCTCTGTGTACTAACTGATTGAAGCCCATAGTGTCTTCTGGTGGGGAAGGCCTAGAGGGGTATATGTCATCCTGAGCGACATTTGGGACATCTGGATGTGTTATCATCCCACGGGTCAGGTGAGCCTGAAGGAATAGATGGATCATGTGCATTACCCCCTATGTCATCAGAGCGATCATCCCGGTTGTCATCGTCTGGTATGATAAGGAATGTTGTGGTAGGGGAACAGGTGGTGGAGAAGGGGAAGGAACTCTTAGCGGGGATGTAGCCATGTCCTCCTTTGGATGAGGAGCCGGTGCAGGTTTATAAAGTGGTTGTTTTTTTTTTTAACTTGAAGTTAGTCGACCAGTAGTTGGATCTTTAACCAGAGTCTTTTGTGCAGGGTCTGGGTGAAATAAGTCCTCTGTAGGAGGCTGATCTTTTGGTGTGGAGGAAGGTTTCGGCACTGAAGTGGCTTCTTTTGGTTTTTTGGCAATGTCTAACAGGAGAAGCAGGAGTCTTTCGGCTCTAATGAATTTCTCGGTTCTGATGAATTTTTCAGATCCGGGTGATTTTCCGAATCCGAAGCGCGTTTGCTTGCTTCCGACCTTGGTTTCGGTGCCGAGGGATTAGTGGCATGCTTCGGCGCCGATTGTTTTGATGTCGGTGCGGTAGCTGATGTTGTCTTTTTCGGTGCCGGTAGGTGTGCGCCGGCACCATGGGGAGGCCGACTCGAGCCAGAGTCACCTGAAGGCTTAGCTAGCTTCTTAGCCGGGCCCGAAGGTGGGGCAGTAGAAGCAGTGTCTCGGTGTGCACCAGGCGCGAGGGTGTGACCGGAGCCTTTTTGGGGTGTGTCGAGGAAGGGTCGGGGTCGACGATCTCACTTACGACCCGCTGTGCTGGAGTGTCTTCCTCGAAAATGGAATCTTCTGCCTCAGAGTTGATGTGGATGCCATGTTGTTCTGGGACGTCGATGCCCTCTGCGAAAATGTCTGGAATTGGAGCTGAAAGAGCCATTGTTCTCCTAGCTCTCCGGTCCCGGATCATCTTCTTGGAGCGGAAGGAGGCGCAAGCGGAACAGTCTCTGGCCTCGTGCTCCGGGGAGAGGCAAAGGTTACACACCTTATGAAGGTCGGTGTGGGGACACTTCGACCCACATTGAGGACACTTTTTAAATGGCATCCTTTCCATGAGCTGGAGTCTAGGCCTAGTTAGGCAAGAAGGCAGTCGTCGACGACCAGAATGGAAGTCCTCGAAGTTGAAGAGGTGCATCGACTGGAAACGCGTTTGAAACAAAATTCTGGAAGCTGGTGAGGATTGCGCGTTGAAGGAAATCGGTTCCAACACAGTGCGCTGGAAACACATCCGAGCCCGGTGGCGGAAAAAAACAATCTGGGGATGGAGCCGATGCCCATTCGAAGTATCATCTAAGGGAGGAGTCACCTATCCCGTGACTTCCAAAGACTTTTCTACAACAAAAACAAACTGCAAACATCCGGGCCCAACACTAGGTGGCCATCTATGCACAGTGTGTAATCTGCAGCTCATATGCCTCGAACAAAATGTTTATTTTAAAAAATTAGTAACCAGATCATATGCCACCAGCTTGTGGTGTCTGACAACCTGCCTGTTCTCTGGTGGGGAAGAACAGTGCTTGGACAGGTGCCCATTAGAGTGCCAATCAGGATCTCAATGAACAGAAGGTATTCAAAGAACACAGAATACAAGGCACTCTCCCATTGATGGACTAGGAGGAGAACAACAACCCAGTGTCCACCCCACTGGCCTCCTGTAAGTCCGTTTACAGGTCATATTGTGGGGTAAAATAATACCCATCCATCATCTTCACTGTTGTCCCTAAAAGTTGACTGACGGATCAGTTTCTGAATCTGCTTGATAATTCTCACGGATCAAAGAGAAGGGACCAAGGCTGTCCGCCTGAATCTAGAGATAGCCGCCAGGTGTACTTTGATGGAGGAATGCGCCAGACCTGACTTAGCCAGAGAAAAGTAAAGTAAAGTAAAGTCCACATTTGTAAAGCGCACAATCACCCATAAGGGTCTCTAGGCGCTGGGGGCCATCGGGAAGATTAAGCGAGCTATTGCCCAGAGTCACATGGTGCTGGGCTAACCTGCCGCCGGAGCCGGGGATCGAACCGTGGTCCCCAGATTCCAGCGTCAGTCGCCCTGGCCGCGGCGCCACACCTCTCCCTCTCTGTCATCAAAGAATCTAAGGTAATATCTGGTGAGGAGCTGAAGTGTATGGATGGAGATTCTGCTGATGGCAGCAGAAGAGATTCTGCTGATGGCAGCAGAAGAGATTCTGCTGATGGCAGCAGAAGAGATTCTGCTGATGGCAGCAGAAGAGATTCTGCTGATGGCAGCAGAAGAGATTCTGCTGATGGCAGCAGAAGAGATTCTGCTGATGGCAGCAGAAGAGATTCCATTTCGCGCGAGAAGTCTTATTTGTACATGGTGCACAGGATTGAGATAGTATTTCCATACACTCCCGAGGGATATTCAAATCCTGGAATTGTTGGTGCTCAGGAGCCAAGCTGTCCCTGAGACATTGTCAATAGAGATATAGATGGGCCGTATGTGAATTGGCTGGTCTTGAGAGAGCAGGAGAAGCTCTGTGAACCAGAGTTGGCAGTGCCACGCTGGTGCAATCAAAATCATTCTGCAAGGTTCCGCCTTGACTTTCCTGATCAGTCTCGGAATCAGGGGTATTGGAGGAAAGGCGTAAACAAATGCACCTGAACAAGCTATCGAAAGCATTCCCCAGGAAACCGCGATGGTGATCGCTGCTTGCGTAGAACTAGCATTTCTGTTGTCTGGACTCGCAAACAGCTCTATGGTCGCATTGCCCCAACAGGCAAAGACCTCGTCGAGAGTGCTCTGATCCAGTTCCCAATCGTGACAATTTGATCTTAGGCGACTCAATGTATCCACTGTCGTGTTGAGTGTACCTGGGAGGTGTTCTGCTGAAAGAAAGCCGGTGGAGAATTGCCCAATTCCATACTTCTTGGGCTTCCCTTTAAAGAACTCGAGATCTTGTTCCGCCATGTTTGTTTTTAGAATGCATGGCCGTCGTGTTGTCCGTACGGACCAATTCCGTGGTATTCCGAATTCTTGGAAGGAAAGTTAGCATAGCTAATTGAATTGCCTTGAGTTCCAGAAGATTGATGTGGAAAGTACGCTGCTCAGGCGTCCAATGACCGCTCACTTGTAGATCCTGTAACAGTGCTCCCCAGCCTTCCAGTGAGGCGTCCGTGGTTAGAACCAAGGGAGATGGAGCAATCTTGAAAGTGAGACCCTTTGAGATAGTCTTTTTCCGTCCACCAATTGGTCGCTTTCCTCATTAATGGTGTCTGTTACTTTGTCGTCAAATGTGCCTTCTGCCTGGCACCACTGTTTGTCTAGCTGCTCCTGCAGCGGACGCATATGAAGTGTGCAGTGCGGAATTAAGGGTATGCAAGATGAAATTGATCCTAGGAGCGACTTGTAGAGACGGACTGATAGAGATCGTCTCTTCTGTAAGAGACGAGTCGAAAGAATGAGTCTTTTCTGTCTTTCTTCCGAAGGGAAAGCCTTGCATCAACTTGATTCCAGAATGGAACCTAGGAATCTGACCGACCTGGATGGGCGAAGAACAGATTTGTTCCTGTTGAGTTGTAGACCAAGTTGATCGAAAAGTCAAATGCAACTGTCGACTGCTCTGGAAGTTACTTGAAAGGATGGAGCCTTTACTAACAAATCGTCTAGGTAGGGGAAAACCTCTAGAGATTGTTTTCTGAGAAACGCTGCCACCTGGGCTAAGACCTTTGTGAATATCTGTGGGGCGGATCTGAGCCCGAAAGGTAGGACCTTGAATTGAAAGTGGCTCTTGGCTACTGTGAAGCGCAAGAATGGTCTGTGAGCTGGATGGATCGGTACGTGGAAATATGCATCCCCCAGATCCAGAGTTGCCATGTAATCTCCTGCATTGAGAAGACATAAAATATCCTGAAGGGATACCATTCTGAATGACAGCTTTATGTGATAGGTGTTGAGCTCCCTTAGGTCTAAAATTGGGCGCCACTTTTCTTCCGTCTTGCGAACTAGGAAAAACCTGGAATAGAATCCTTGTCCTCTGAGACCGAGGTACAGGCTCTATCGCCCCCTTGATGGGCTTCGAGACGTAGAAGCTGTAGATGTTTTGATTCGGTGGCGCGAGGGGCTCTGGAAGGTGTGAGTTGCTGAAATTCCAATGTGTGGCCAAACCGAATGATATTGAGGACCCACCGATCTGATGTTATGATCATCCAGCTGCGTAGACAATGTGAAATCCTGCACCCCTACTGATGTTATCGGAGGAGGAGGAACAGTAGACGGAGCCAAGAGGCCGCTATTGACGTTTAGACGAATATCTCCCCCGACGACCTCTTGCTGGCTGGCGAGAGAGAGAGCTGCCGATTGGCTCAGTCTTTGAGAGAATTGAGGTTTATAGGTTTGTGAAGATTGCGAATATGAGTAGCGCTGTTGGTATCCTCCTCTGTAGTTTGAAAAACGTTTGCCTTTTGCCCCTCGGAAAGGTACCTTACGATATTGCAACATGCCTAAAGACCTGGCTGTCTGTGTCCTTTTTGATATCTGGTAAGGCGTCATCTATATGCTTGCCAAAAAGCATATCACCATCGAAGGGCAAATCTAAAATCTTATTTTGTACCTCAGGGCAAAACCTGGTAGCCCGAAGCCAACCTGGTCTTCTCAGGACAACCGAACCTGCCAATGCACGAAAAGCAGTCGTGGCGATGTCCATGGCACACTCAATTATCTGAGGAAGATCGCTCCCTTTCATCCAAAATCTTCCTTGCATCCGCTTTAGCACTAACCGGTAGCTGATCAACAAACAGATAAATCGCACCACATTTGGCGATCATATTGTCCCAAAATTGCAAGTGCATTGGAGGCTCGAACCAGGAGACTGGACATGGAAGAAAATCTTTTACCCATGTTGTCCAGGCGTCTACCATCCCTATCCGGCGGTGAAGCCAGAGGGGCCGATGGGTTCTTTGACTTTCTCTGCGCCGCCTGGGAGATCAGAGTCCGGCTTCGGTTGGCCAACCAGGCAAGCGGGACTACCATCAGGGTTGTTGTACTTTTTCTCCAGCCGCAGTAGGACAGGAATAACAGCAGCTGGAGACTGCATGACCTTCACACCTTCAGTACATATGTGCTCTATGATAGGAATCTAGCGGATGGATTTCCTATACGGCTCTTTAAAATCAAAGAGGAAGCAGTCCGATTGAACTACTGGAACAGGAAGACCAAATCTCTGAAGCTCTTTCCATGAGATTATGTAAACCTCCGATGTCTGCTGAAGGGGAATCTATCGGATCCGGTGAAGATAAAGAGGGGGTCTGGAATAATATAGTCGTCCCACTCTCTATCTGGATTCGGGACTTCTGACACATCCTGTGCATCATCTGAAGAATCGTCGTCATTATCACCAAACGCTTGACCCGTGGTGATAGTCTGCCTCTCCTCCGGTGGTAATAATGGCTGCATGGACTCAGAGGATTGAGATGGAAATCTCCTCCTATAATCCATCAACATGATTTGTAAGTCATTTATTGATTAATTTGTTCCTGCGTTCTCTCCCGGGGAGGAGGTTGTGATTGTTTTTCGTAATAGTCAGAGACTGAGTCCGAGTCCTGGTATTTGACCTGGAGCTGAGATGGACTGTACGCATCCCCTTAAGGACTATCCTCTTCTGAGTAGTCTTCATCCAAAAGTAAGGGCCGAGGAAGGGGGGGTCACCCTTCCGGAGATGTCATCTCCGGAGTAATCTGGCGTCTTAATTCAAATTTTAACTTTTTGTACCGTCGACTGAGTCGTCGATGATGGAATAGTCGTCGACATGAGCATAGTCGTGGAAAGGACCATCGTCGACTGAAGAGAAACAGTCGACGGCATAGTCGATGAGCTCGTCGTCAGTATCATAGCAGCTGTCATCGTCTTAGTCGACACCACCGTCTGCGCCATTTTAGTCGATGTCGAGGATATCAATATCGTCGACCACACTGAGAAGGCAACTTGAGATCTCGACAGTCATCAAAGCGGTCGTCGAAGCTGTAACGGACACCTGATGAAGTTTAGCAGTCGTCGACGTACCTGATGCCATCGGCGACGAGCGGGTTTTCTTCTCAAATTTCCACCACTGAGGTAGGGAAGCTGGCTTTTTAAAACTTTTTGCCTTCTCAGATGGTGGAGAGAGAACAGAAGGCACTTGAGACCCCTTCTGTGTAGAAACCACCTCAGATGCAAATCCCTCTTTCTCCTTTGCACCTCGGTGAGGAGATTTTCGGGGACTGGACCTACTAGACCTATCAGAGGTCTTTTGAGAGTCCTTAGAAGGAGGCCCAGTTGAAGGGGAAGACCTACCCCTCCTCTTAGATCTCCTTGAAGTAGAAGCTGAGGAGGAAGCATCGCTGTCACTGGAAATCACCTCCTTCAGTGACTCATTTTCTGCAGCTAGGTCAAAAGTCTTCCTTCCCTGTCTCTCAATGTCTTAGTGGAGAAGGTTCTGCAGATCTTACAACCAGTGGCTTTGTGGTCTGGGTACAAGCAGTAAATACAATCCTTATGCTTGTCCTCCACAAATAGCCTTTTCTTAGAACAGGTAGAGCAAGCCTTAAATAAGGTCTTCTCTTTATCTGACATTTTGAAGAAAAAATAGCTGAATCCCAAGATGTAGAAAGCAAACTGAGCAGAGCTCAGAGGAGACTCCCTTAGCACAACATGCGTTAGAAAATCTGAGGCTCTCTCAGGAGGGTTCTATGGGGTGAGGCTATGCTGATTGGTTGTTGCAAGTTCTTTGGTCTCTTACAAAAAGAGGTGGATATGCTACAAAATGAGATGAGGCCTAGGCCTTTCTCTTTTGTACCTACTGCTATGGTATTTTCTATTTACCGAGGCTCCCATTCAGGCGACGGGGGAATGATACAAAGCATGGGAATCTAAGTTCCAATACTGCAGCAAATCTGTGAGACATCCGTTCGCAATAGTGCCTGTTGTCTTAGGAGGGGGACATAGCTCTCTTGCACGATGTAAAATTGTAAAATTTTAACTGGCAAGAAAAAAGTTGGGAGAAAGCTCCAGATCAACGTATAAATGCGCAAAAAAGGAACTGATGTGGATGCGCAGAAGTTACGCTTATATACCGTGCCGTTAGTCCAGGGCAAACCAATGTCAGTGGGGAGCCACACAATGCTAACTACCGGTGAGCATGAGCAATGCCGTTTACATATTCTGGAGGAAGTATCCTATGAGAGGAAATTATCAGGAATATTAAAAAAAAAAAAATGTTATTCACCTTTGCCTTCCACCCCTTCAAGAGTTCAAACAAGTCTTTCTTAATCTCCATGTGGTCCCCAAAAACACTAGGATAACAGAAGCAGCGAACAGGGTGAGACAGCCTACAACTTGTGCTGCGGCAACTGCACCCCATACCATCCTATTGGATGACTTCCGTTGTATGTGCGATTCAGCTCAAGAGCAAAAATATAAAGGCATACAAATGAGTCTGTTCTTCCAGTCATTTTCCAATAGTAAAAAAAGTACAACAAGCAACCCGATCATATTATTAAGTGCTTTACTTGATGCAGAAAACTACTACAAAAGATTAAAGGTGCAGGACATTTAAAAATGACATTTAAATCCTCCTATGAAACTATGACTGAAGCTTCAAATCCCTATTATCGTTGCATAGAACAAAATAAAGGGTACAGATCTGCTGCATCAGGGAAAATGTAAATGGTTGGGCAAATTAAACTGGAAAATGGGCACATAATTCACATGAACGAGCCATCATGGAAGGTTGACCTTCGGCGCTAAAAGCATCATGTAACCATATCCTATAATGCAGTACCCATCTTGTAAACTAAAAATGTTCACCTGCAAGGTGTACATTAACATTTATCTGCACAACCAAGCAGCAGTGACATGACTGTCGCAATCCACTGATTGGTAGGAAGAGAGTGAGGATACACTTTAGCCTCGAAGTCAAGAGCCTTGAATTTGTGACATTTTGACACTCACTCAAATGATGCAGAGCTATTCACTTCCTTCACATTAATAGAAACCGTAGCACTTTGCCCAATAATGAAAAATATTTTATCAAGCCTTGCTGTTGCACAGACATTAAGAAGTAATGCTGAAACTGTAGAAACATTTAAGCAGTGTTGCAAAACAAGACATTAAAGAGAAATCTCATTCCTGTTCTTCTTTAACCGGAGTTGAACGAAGCCACCAGTATACTTTTAGAAAATGCAAAAATAAATAGTGGGGGAATAGAGGTAAATCATAGTTTTCCAGGTAAAGACTACTTCGGAGCAGGGGGGTCGCATCAATGCCAATTTACAACTAAGAGGTCCCTGACGCAACAGGCCCACAAGATGAATTCAACAACGGTTTGTGGTGATTACTGTAAAGAATTACAAACATGGGCAATCACCTTTTCTGCTGAAAATCAGTCTTGAAGAGCTTGTAAAAGTTACCAAGACATTTCAAAATTGCTTTTTTAAATCTCCTGCTACACAGAACTTCCAACGGCATGTTTTTCATTTGAAAAATTGAACAATCACCTTAAGGACGATAAAAGGGTTATGAAAAAGGACTTAAATTTTTTAACCAACTAATATTGCCAAATCTATAGAACTTACTAAATTGTATCCTACACCAGACAAACAGAGGTCCTACTAAACAAATGTATTGATAGCAAGGAACGTTAAAGAGGGACAGGAGCAGTGTCAAGGTGTTCACTAAAATTAGCAATGAGAGCAGGGTGAAAGACTAGATCCCTGGTAGCAAGACCAGGGATCTTCCAGGGCACAAGTTATTCCATCAACTAGTGAATCAGGCAATTAGCCAAGACTAGAACAAGGGCAAAGGACTGCTCATTCCAGCGCAGTAATCATGGCCAGTTAGATCCTAGAAAATCAAAATAATGTGTGCCCATGAGGAAAGAATATTGAATCAGAGGCCTACCTCTACTCATGAGGGCTGTGTGGGCAGGAGGGATGTAGAACAATTTGTTTTTGACGGAAGTCTGCTCATGACGGGGTTGAAGAGAGTAGGCTTGCTCACTTAAAGTTGAGATTGGCAGAGAACGGATTCCTATGACCGAGATCAAAGCTTCTGCCTTTGGATTTGTAGCACATGCACCATGAATGCACACGGGCTTGCTCGGCACCTCACTTTAATGGCGAGGGGGTTCCTTAGCATAATGATAGTCAAATCAAAAGGCAATGATTTGGTAAAATAAAAACAGAAAGCAATTGCATAGTTAACATTTGTTTAGAGCACTGGTCAGTCCAATTGACAGTGATATAGAGGACATTTGAGCTAGGAAGGCGACCGCAGAGCTTCCGTAGCAGACATGCATGTGAGCTGCAGCTCATGGTGTGCAGAAAAAAGGGTTTGTAAATGGGAAGGAAACTCATGAACTTTTCAAGTCACTGCGAACTAAAGCACTCAGGAGTGTAGATTATCGGTGAGCACATTCTCGGATCCTCAAGTAAAGCAAAGAGTGGCTGTACAAAATAACTAGAAAAAAAAAAATCACCACCTGCTTAGACTGCCCTGGGGAAGACGCGCAAGGTGGGGTACATCTTCCATCTCTACTAGAAGATTCCCATCTGACACCCTGACACTTCAAATGACAGGCAGACTTCACTTCATTTGATCGCCAATCAACGTCTGCACCAAATCCCAAAGTTATTCAGATTTAAGTTTGCGTCCGCTCCTGCTCAAATTTAATGTTAGCTTTTCAAATGTAGAATCAAGGGCGTATTACAGGGGGGATGGAGCTGGTACCTCCTGTCACGCAGGTGGTCAAAGAAGCAGATGACGAGGATCGAAGACTAGCAATGGGAAACATGAATAAATTAAAGAAATAAAAGAACATACCCCTGAGCTAATAATTACTGTTAACTCCCCAGAGTCAGAGTCTTCTTTGTAAACCCCATGATAAACGTCCCTCTGGTTGAATCTAGATGCTAAACACCATTTAAAAACTTATTTATAGATATTTACATGCTCCTTCCAACCGGGACACTCACGAAGGCAAAGAGCCACTTTGCAATGAGTTTCAACTCCTTTTAAATAACTCTTATAAAACTAGATTTAAACCATAAAAATAAACTTTAAAACCCGTGTAAATCAACTGGTCTCTGAAGAGTGCAACTGATTGGGAGGGTGCTTTAAGCTGACAAGTCGCACTGCAGTTCCAAGGTCCCAAGCTTGCTTCCAGAGGTCAGGATCCGGACCACCACAGATGGGAAGTGGACCATCGCCCATAAGCAGTCCGGCTGGCTGTCTCGCTTCCGCACCATGCCACCATATTACTGCAATGCCTGTGCGCTTCGGAATGGAAGGGAGAAGGCGTGCATTTGGTTTACACTTTTAACCATCCTCGTCCTCTTCCTCATCAAGCTCTCCGCTGTCCCGTTGTGGCTGTTCTTCTGAAGATTCTTTGTCCTCCAACAAGAGTGTCTCCTCACTTGGCTTATCTTTGTCTCCCTTGGAATCTTTGCTACTTTCTTGCTTTTCTGTCACCTCTTCAATCACATCATCGAGGTCGTTGTCCTCGGAACCTGCATAGTAACAAAGAAAAATGGAAACAATGAGAAGCAAGGTACTTAAAAAGTCTAAGCAGAACATGCAAGGCATCCATCAGAAAACACTCATGCATAACATGTCACAGGGGAAAAACAACCTAGGTAGCAACAGTATAGATAAAATATGAAAAACATACAAGTTGATTACTTTCGTGACTCTTCTACACATTGTCCATGCAGAATCGTGGTTTATACTTGCCTGCACTACTCTTCCAAGGGAACTCTCAAAGTCATAAGCACTGAATAGCCACGCTCATGGACTAGAGACATCTAGCCGCAGATTCCTTAACTTAAAATATCGCCAGGCGTCAGACTGGATCCGGAACACTTTCTGCAGCAGCACTTCTGCACGCCGGCGGGCGTCGCTGCACGGCTCGGTCCGGACGTCATCCACAGACATGCCAGTGGAGCAAGTGTAAATCACGGAGGTCTTCCTCCCTTACACATATCACTGGCACCCGTTCCTCGCGCTCCCTGCCAGGCACGGGTGCCCGGCAGTCTCCTCCTCCATACCCTCCCTTTAAGGGTGTCAGAGCGACGACAGCCCAAATGGAGGCTTATTCCAAAGCACTCCACTCTTACTTTGGGTCACCCCCCCATCCCCACCCCTGCTGCGCCTTCGGGTCCCATAGAGGTGGAAGACACTCATGTCGGATCCTTGCTGGCAGATTCGTCCTAGGCGCCGGCTGTGTGCATCAGCTCCGGTTCTGGAGCAGATACGCGCAGACGGGACAGCCCATAGGGCTCTCCCAGTCGTCCGTCTGGCCCCACCCTTCAGTCACCACAAAGCCCTGAGCGGCTTCCTGCGCGGACGTCGGAGGCGGCACCAGGCTAGATGCCCTGTCTACTTCTTTCCTCCACATGTGTTGCAGTGGGGTCGACGTTGGACGGCGCCCAGGCAGAGTCCCCTTTGGAGGACCAGACGACTCCTACTCGGCAATGGGGTCGACATACACGCCTCCTCTTTTTCATGAGGTTGACATTCCACTGGACTCACCAGATCTGAGGTAGCTTCGGTCCATGGTGCAGGTACGTAGTGTTGCGTGGCCTTCGTATCAGCCTCCGGGTCCTCCACTTCTGCTGTCTAGTGAACGGGTTAGTCTCCAACCGTATCCTACCGATGGTTTGTCACCTCCCCGGATGGCAACGGAGGCTAGCAGGGATGTGGAATTCCTATAGCGTAACACCCAAGACATATTGTTTGGGGTCAAGGGCAACAAGTTATCATGTGTATTTTGTCCTTGGGACAAGTAGGCCCAAACAGGCCCAAACCCTTTGGCTGCCAGTTTGCTTTACCACATTATGGATCAGGAAAGGGCATTGTCTGCAGTGAAGGTAATATTTTTGCCCATATATTAATGCTGTTCAAACTTGTGTTTATGGTTCATTAATTGAAAGCCTTTATTATTACGGTGAACGCTCTAAGTAATTGCATTAAGCTCCGACTGCACAACTGACAGTCGTTCCAGTATAAAAATGTGTACACACGTTTTCAAAGCTTAGCAATTCGAGGCTATGTATAATGCTCCCAGAATGCTCTGATGTGATGCAAATATTTGCAGAGGCTTGAAAGCAACATTAATGATTCTTTGCTTTCAATATAAAAATGTTCATAAAAAATGAAAGAAGGAAAAAAACATTTAGCTAAACTATTGTAAAAGGTCGGACAATTTCTTTGCAGCATCATTTAGTAACATGTGTTGATGCATTCTAGTATTTCCCAAACATATTCATAATAATGAATCAGCGTAACTTATTTATTTATTTATTCAATTTGTATAGCGCAAATTATCACCGATAGGTCTCTAAGCGCTTATGGTGTAAAAACTGATTCAGTACAGAGGAAAGGGTCGCCCAGATCATGCCAAACCCCAAGCTTCTCGGAACAGGATCGTTTTTAACTTACGCCTAAAAGGCAGTACGTTTGGTTCTTTCCTCAGGCAGAGCGGTAATTTATTCCAAGCTGCCGGGAGAGTCGTGGACAAAGCACGTCCACCATAGGTAGTCGTGCGATAGCGAGGACAGACTAAAAATGACTCCTCAGATGAGCGCAGTGTTCTTTTGGGAAGGTAGTGTCTCAACTTGTCTTTAATATAACTAGGAGCATTGCCATAAACTGCCTTATGCGCAATGCACATGCCCTTAAATAAAATCCTCTGCCTAATTGGGAGCCAATGTAGTTGGCATAGGAGAGGGGAAGCATGTTCTCTTCTAGCCTTTCCAAAAATCAATCTTGCAGCGTCATTCATTACAATCTGTAATCTTGAGAGTTGTTGCTGAGGGAGTCGAACATAAAGGGAATTTCCATAGTCGAGGCGACCTAGAATTGTTGCGGACACCACCGTTCTCAAGGTAGAGAAGGACAACATCTGCGAGATTTTCCGCAGTTGCCTAAGAAGGCCAACGCATGTACCCACCACCGACGACACCTGATTTTTCATTGACAGTTTCCCGTCAATATGGATGCCCAGGCTTTTCACCACCGCAGCTGGTACCGGAGTCCTCCCCAGCTCCTTAGGCCAGAGGCAATCGTTCCAAGGGTTTCCGGAGATGGTGATAGGCAACACCTCGGTCTTCTCTGGGTTTTTAAGGAGTTGGTGGACATCCAGTTGCTTGTGAACTTTAAGATGTTATGTAATCTATCCTGGGCTCCGGATGTGTCTTCAATTTGTATGATGATCTGGGTGTCGTCGGCGTAGTTGTAAACTTGGCAATCCATATGGTTGAGAGCATAAATCAGAGGCTGGAGGTATATGTTAAAAAGGAGCGGTGAGAGGGCTGACCCCTGCGGAACCCCGCAGGTTAAGGCTGCTGCAGTGGAGACAAAGTCTGCCAACTGGACCCTCTGCGATCTTCCCTGCAGAAAAGAGGTCAGCCAACCTAACACAGTCCCCCCGATGCCCAGATCTCTCAGCCGCTTCAACAGTAGTTTATGACACATGTCAAACGCGGCCGAGAGATCTAAGAGCACCAGGGCCCCCGGGATCTTCTTGTCAGCTCTACATCGTAGTTCATCCAAAATGGAGACCATCAACAGCTCAGGACTGTGTTTACGAAAACCAGCTTGATTTTGCTCTAGTAAGTCACAGGTCTCCAGGTGTTGTGATAGGAGTGTCAGGACGTGCTGCTCGACTACTTTAGCTAAGAAGGGAAGTTGGGAGATGGGCCTGTAATTCTTTAAAATTTTTACATCTGCCCCTGGCTTTTTTAGAAGCGGAATCAGCCGAGCTTCTTTGAAAGACGTCGGCACCTGTCCAGTTTCCAATGACTTAATAACTAGTTTCAATAAGATTATGGGATACAAAAATAAACAATCATTGGCAAAGCCAGTAGGTCTGAAATTGGTGGTCAGCTTTAGTTTTTTCAATGTGTGACTTGAGTTGGCATGGTTTTTGTAAAACCTTATTGGTGTGGGAGCTGCCGGGCCCTCCCCATTGTAGCAAACATTGGCAAAAATAAAAATTGTTTTTGGTCTCAAAGCACACTCTGCAACAGAAGTTACCGGCACTGAACAAAACTACTTTGTGGGCTGATATGCTCCTTGTGAAAAAGCAGAATGCGGTCACTCAGTGAAGCCAGCCGATACAGAGAGAATTTTAATAAACGCAAAAGGTCATGGTCAACACCAGACCAAATTAGGGGCCTAATTTTTAAAGAGTTTCAAAAGTGCACCCATGGCATATCTCCTTACATTAAGAGCAGCTGTACGGCTTTCGTGCATTCCCAAGAATTTACAGAAGTAGGACAAGAAATGGTACTCCTGGAAAATATTTGTGAACTGCATTTTAGCAGGAGCAAATATGCATGTGTAGATTTGCTCCTGCTAAAATCTGATGCCTTGCAAGTTCACTTTCCCTTCAACCACTTTTTCCCCTAAATCTGGAAAAAGGTTAACATCTTCCGTTGCCAGGAGTAAATTTCCAACATTTCTCAGTATGGGAAAAGATTAGAGAAGAGTTGTTGAAAACCCTTAAAAAATGCAAGTTAGGATAAGTTACTTAACTGTAATGAATATGCTACTTACCAGTATGCATCTGTTCTTGGCATGTAGGGCTGCTAACATGCATATCTGTAGCATAGATCGCCGCCTAGTGGTGGGTCCGGATGATTGCACCTTGTTGTCCTGGAAGAGTCTTCGAAGTATTACGAGATAGGTGGCTCCTCCCCTGGACTACAGTGCGCATGGGCATCGACTCCATCCCCAGATTGTTTTCAGCCATTGTGGCAAAGATGGAGTGTAACTGAGAAAGCGATGGCCATGCTAGAGATGAAATGCAAGAAAGGTCTGCAGCCGCTACGGGCGCCGGGGAGGAGGGCGGGCGATATGAATGTCAGCAGCCCTACATGCCAAGAACAGATGCATACTGGTAAGTAGCATATTCAGTTCGAGGCATGTGGGCTGCTAAATTCATATCTGTAGCATAGAATACATAGCAGTCCCTCCATTAACGGCGGCCGCCCGTGCCAGCTGCAGAAGTCTGAAAAAGTCTTTTAAGAACAGCCTGTCCTACAGCTGCCTGCTGTTTGGAATGCACATCTACACAGTAATGTTTGGTAAACGTATGTGGTGTAGACCCTGTGGCTGCCCTACAAATGTCTTCCAAAGGAATGTTCCCCAGGAATGCCATGGAGGCCCCCAACTTGCGGGTGGAGTGGGCTCTGGGGGGGACCGTTAAGGTGCGCTTAGCTTTCTGATAGCAAATCTGAATACATTTAACGATCCACCTGGCTATTCCTGCTTTGGAAATGGGGTTGCCTTTACGCTGGGCTGCGAAGGCAACAAAGAGTTGCTGTGTCTTTCTAAAAGGTTGTGTTCTGTCAATGTAGTACATAAGCGCTCTTTTGACATCAAGTGTATGGAGCAACCTTTCCGCCACCGTTTCAGGGTTGGGAAAGAATGCGGGCAGTTCGATCGTTTGATTGACATGAAACTGCGACACCACCTTAGGGAGAAATTTGGGGTTAGTGCGCAGCACCACCCTGTTTGAATGAATTTGTATAAATGGCTCTTGAATGGTGAGCGCCTGTAGCTCACTAACACGTCGTAGAGACGTTATGGCAATGAGAAAAGCCACTTTCCATGTGAGGAACTGAAGCTCACATGAATGCAGAGGTTCAAAAGGGGGACCCATCAATCTGGTGAGCACCACATTGAGGTTCCACACAGGAGCTGGCGGGGTCTTGGGAGGGATGACCCGCTTCAGCCCTTCTAGGAATGCTTTAATGGCAGGCACCCTGAAGACAGAGATGCTGCCTGTTTTGGAGGTAAGCCGCTAGGGCGGATAAGTGTATCCGAATGGAAGCGTATGCTAGATTGCATTTGTAAAGATGCAACAGATAGCAGATGATATTAGAAATGGATGCATCGAGCGGGTTGATAGCGTGCTCGGTACAGTAGATGACAAACCGCTTCCACTTTGCTGCATAGCAAGCTCTGGTAGTGGGCTTCCTTGCCTCCCGGATGATGTCCATGCATTCAGGGGGCAAATCAAGGTAGCCAAACTCTAAGACCTCAGGAGCCAGATCGCCAGATTGAGCTGCTGCGGATCTGGGTGCTGAATGTCGCCACGGTTCTGCGTTAAGAGCCGGGGTGTGAGGTGCAGTCTTTGATGCGGTACCACGGAGAGTTCGAGGAACGTGGTGTACCACGGAAGTCGCGCCCACGTTGGAGCAACTAGGATGAGCGTCAGCGAGTGTTGCTTTAGCTTTTTTGCCACCAGCGGAATGAGGTGCGCTGGGGGAAAAGCGTACGCAAATTTGCCTGACCAGTTCATCCATATCGCATTGCCCTGCGATAGCTGGTGAGGGAACCTGGCGGCAAAGCTTTGGCATTTTGCGTTTTCCTCCGTGGCAAACAGGTCTATCTCTGGATGACCCCACTGCTGGAAGTACGGGCGGAGTACTGATGGATGTAACTCCCACTCGTGCATTTGGTGGCTGTACCTGCTGAGTAGATCCGCCATCTGATTGTCCGTGCCCGGGAGGTGTTCCGCCATGAGGAAGATGTTCCTCTGAATGGCCCACTTCCACATGCTCTGAGCCAGATGAGACAACTGTGGAGAGTGCGTACCTCCCTGCTTTTGAATGTAGTACATGGCTGTCATGTTGTCCGTCCGGATCAACACGACTTTGTTGCACAGATGTACTTTGAAGGACTTGAGTGCCATGAAGATTGCCATCAGCTCCAAGTAGTTGATGTGCATCTTCCTTTGTTGCGTTGTCCATAGTCCCTGCACTGTATAGTGGAGCACATGAGCCCCCCCATCCCTGGAGAGACGCGTCCGTTAGTGTAATCTGTGGCACAGGCTCCTGGAACGGTCGGCCCTTGCAAAGGTTGTGTGGATTCCACCAATGCAGAGAGCTGTATGCCCGACCCGTCACCAACACTAGGTCGTTTAGCTGTCCTTGAGCCTGAGTCCACTGATGCGCTAAGCATTCTTGGAGCAGACGCATATGGAGTCTCACGTGCGGGACTATGAAGATGCAGGAGGCCATCATGCCTATCAACTGCATGAACACTCTCGCTGGGAGTGAGTGTTGCGGTCTGAACATTTGGATCAGTGCCTGGATGTTGTCGATCCTCGCTGGGTTCGGCTGAGCTGTAGCAGCCAGGGTATTGATCGTCGCGCCTAAATACTGCCGCACATGGGCCGGCTGAAGGTGTGACTTCGGGTAGTTCAGTGTAAATCCTAGACTGTGAAGGAGGTGAATGGTGTGGGACATGTCTGCGGCGCACTGCTGGGCTGACTTTGCCTGCACGAGCCAGTCGTCCAGATAAGGGTAGACATGTATACCCTGTCTCCGGAGGTGTGCCGCCACCGTCGCCAGACATTTTGTGAACACTCTGGGAGCAGTGGTCACTCCGAAGGGGAGTACCTTGAACTGGTAATGCCTGTTTTGGATGGTGAACCTGAGGTACTTGCGGTGGGATGGGTGGAGTGGTATGTGAAAGTAAGCATCCTTGAGGTCTAAGGTTGCTAGGAAGTCTCCCATTTGTAACAAGGGAAGAACCTGCTGCAGTGTCAACACGTGGAAGTGTTCTGAAAGAATGTACTGGTTTAAGGGGCGTAGGTCTAGAATCGGTCTGAGTGAGCCGTCCTTTTTTGGGATTAAGAAGTACAGGGAATAAACCCCCGTGCCTTCTTCCTCCACTGGCACGAGCTCTATTGCGCCTTTTTGCAGCATCACCAGAACCTCCTGCTGCAATAAGTGCAAGTGCTCTGCTGACATAGGACGGTGTTTTGGGGGCATGGGTGGTGGGGTGGATGTCAGCTCCAAACAATAGCCGAACTGGATAAGTTTCCTGACCCACCTGTCTGTGGTGATGGACTTCGACGGGCAGGAACTGTTGGAGTCTCCCCCCCCGACAGGTGTTGGATGGTCGGGGGGCAGTGACAGGGAGTCACTGTTTGTTGGCGGCAGAGGAACGGGAACTGTTGTTGCCTCTGCCTCTACCCTTGGCACTGTTTCCTCTGTATCCACCTCTGCCCCGCTTGCTGTAGGAGGATCGCGCACCACTTTTATTGAATGGCGTCTGCTGCGACATGTGACCCCCTGTTAACACCTCGATTGCCTGAGCGACAAAAAGTGTTCCCTCTAAATTGTTGTGACTGGAGAGCTCCCATGGACTTGGCAGTCTCGGTATCTTTTTTGATCTTCTCCAGGGTGGTGTCCACCTCTGGGCCAAACAACCTGTCTGGATTAACGGGCTGGTTGAGGATAGTAGTTTGTATTTCTGGCTTGAAACCCGAGATGCGGAGCCATGCCTGACGCCTCAACATCACACTAGTGTTGATCGCTCTCGCTGCTGTGTCCGCAACATCTAGCGCACACTTTATAGCAGCGTTGGAGATGAGCTTCCCCTCCTGGATAAGCATTTCAGCTCCCTCTTTAAACTGGTCTGGGAGGTGTTGTAACAGCTGCTCTAGGGTGTCGTAGTGTGCCCTATCGTATCTGGCCAACAGAGCTTGCGTGTTGGAGATGCGCCATATGTTGGCCGCCTAAGCTGCCACCCTCTTCCCAGATGCCTCTAGCACTTTTGACTCCTTGTCTGGGGGAGGAGCTTCACCCGTGGTTTGGGAGTTTGCCCTCTTGCGGGCATTAGAGACCACCAAAGAGTCCAAAGGCAACTGGCCCCTAATGTAGGTAGGGTCGCCAGGTGCCGGTCTGTACTTCTCAATGCGTGGGTTGACAACCCGTGATCTTGTGGGTTCCTTGAAAATGTCTGCCGCATGCTTAAGGACCCCTTTCAACATTGGGAGAGTCTTGACAGTTTTTTCAGCAGTAGAGAAAGTGTCAAAAAGGAAGTCCACCTCCACGGGGTCAGCATGCATTTCCACTTTATGGTTTGTAGCTGCCCTTTCAATTAAGGCATTAAATGCCGCAGAGTCCTCAGTGGGAGACTGCTTCACGTTATAAACCTGGGGATCCTGGACCGTCTGCTGGTCCCCTTGATCACCAGTGTCCATCCATGAGTCCTGCTGCTCATCAGGCTCTGTATGAGCAGGAAAATTGTACTCCTCATCTTGCTCCCCTCCATCCCCATCAGAGTATGTGGGTGAAGGTGTTGCACTCCGCCCATGCTGAGGAAGAATCTGCTCCACCAGAACTGGTGTTTCTGCTGCAGGCTTTTTACGTTTCAGAGGAACGGTAAAGGACTGCAAAGGTTGTGAAGTAATCTTCCTCTTGTATAGCGCGTGAGTTTCCCGGTGTCGGCATCGATGAAATGCTCCGACCGTTCAACCAAAGGGTGTCGATGACCCACAGTCCCAGCCGGTTGAGTTGACGTCGACACAGTGTCCTTGGGCACCGACCGCGGTGCAAAGGCCTTCGGCGCCACCTTAGGCGGCAACGTGTAGAGGAGCGGTGCCGATGTGGTCTTCGGTGTGTCTGCCGGCTTCGGTGCGGAAGGAGTCTTCGGTTCCGATGCCAAAGCCTTGTCCTTAAGGCGCTTGAGGGAGTCCGAGACCTGCTTCGTAAAGGAAGCGGACGGTTTCGTCGATCCGACCGATGTCCTCGGTCCGCCCACCGGGGAAGACCCGAGCGTGGATGACTTGTGTTTGTCCGTTCGAGGCGCAGGAGCACTCTTGACTGGTGCGCTTCGATCACTGCCGCAGACGTCGATGCCGACTGCTTCGGATAGACAGGTTTTCCTTTAGGAGTCACGGCCCCAGACCTGGGCTCTGCGCCCTTCACCGACTTCGCGTCAACGGGCCCCTTGGTCTTCGGCGCGACAGACTGTCCCGATGTAGGCTCGACCGTCTTCTTGGGCGTCGGCTTGTCTACCTTGGTGGACACGGGCTCGACGGGCTTCTTCGAGCTTGGCTCCTTAACCACCTTTGGCACCTTTGCCTGGTCCGCAGCTTGCGTCTGTTTGGAGGCCCCCGAAGACGACTGCGTCGGCACCGGAGCAGACGTCTTCGGTTTCGATGGCGTGTCGGCCATCTTTGTTTTCATCGATACCGAGGGTTTCAGTTTCGATATCGGTAATGGCGGCTCCGCGGAGGTGTCCGTAGCCGGGCCGGAAGGCGGGCCGTGGATCGAGGTGTAAGGTCTTGGGTATGGCCGCGTGGCGATCCCGTGACCTGAGCCTTTGTAAGAGTACGAACGGGGCATAGCTCTTCCTCCGAGCTATCTTCCATGGCCCCATATGCTTCGTTGTCGTCCCCTACCTTCGACGATTTCCTCAATGTCGGGACTGTGGACGTCCGCTCCGTCGTTGGACTCTACCTCCACCGGGGTAGGGGAAATCTGCAGGTGACGCACTAGCTCGTCTTCCGCGGGGTCGTCAAAGATGTCCACCGGTGCCGGAGCCGATCGCTAGGCCTCAAGGCGCGCCACACGCCGAAGCTTGATCGTCTTCTTCGATCGAAATCTGGAACAGGCCATACAGTTGGCCTCGTCGTGGTCCGGCGACAGGCACTTGTTGCACACAGGATGGACGTCGATGTGTGGGTACTTGGATCCACACACGGGACATTTCTTGAATGGACTCCGCTCCATGCCGTCGAAGTCTTGCTGCGTCGACTAGGCCCCGATCACCGAAGAGTCTCACGACCCCCCGGATATCCGACTCTACGAGCTGGAAGATAGACGGGACCGAACGCGAACAATACCGACGGTGCAAAGAAGTCGGTATTGTTCTATCACGATTCCGAACAGGAGACGTCGAAATCACATCCGAACCCAATGGCGGAAAAAAACAATCTGGGGATGGAGTCGATGCCCATGCGCACTGTAGTCCAGGGGAGGAGCCACCTATCTCGTGATACTTCGAAGACTCTTCCAGGACAACAATGTGCAATCATCCAGACACAACACTAGGCGGCGATCTATGCTACAGATATGAATGTTAGCAGCCCACATGCCTCGAACTCCTAGTTCTCTTCCAGGGGTATCCTCATCAAAGTCATAAGCACTGAATATTCCCACCCATGTGCGGGACCCCGGAAACAATATAAAAATATATATGGAAAAACATATATATCTCGCTCCACATATATGTATGTGCATAGATCATTTTTTCTCACACCAATGCAGACCCAAAACTGAGGCTAAACAATGTAATCACTCATACATGCACTGAAATTAGCAAGGAAATAAAAAACACATTAGGTCCTATAGTTCTTGAACTTTGTGTTTTAATGAGTAAAAACACTCATAATTCCTGAAAATTGCTAATAGATAGGCATTGTTAGCCACAGGCTGCATTGAAAAGCAATAACAGAAAATGAAAGCATTTTCAACAAAAACTGGCACCGTGCCTTTAAGGCAGCCATGACCCCAGGCTTCCCATCATGCCTCAGGGGTGACAGTTAGGTCAGTTCTTTGCATAACCATGAAGTCAGGGCTCAACCATAAGTCAGAAACGCACAAATATCATTTACCTGGGGAGGCGGGTGGGTTGCTTATGACTTTGATGAGGATACCCCTGGAAGAGAACTAGGATTACAGGTAAGTAAGTAATCCTTCTCTTCCAGGGGATCCTCGTCAATAGTCATAAGCACTGAATAGAATAGCGAGCCCATCAACCGCCTGCAGGTAAATGAGAAGTACATGACCCAACCAGAACAATCCTAACAGCCAAGAACTCAGCTGTTAAACAGATTCCGCAAGGAGGCCTGGCCTACCTGGGTATCTGCTCTAGTGTCAGAAACAAGACAGTAATGTCTGGTAAATGTATGGACGGAGCCCCAGGTCGCCACCTTACAGATCTCAGACATGGGCACATTATGGAGAAAAGCTGCAGTCGCCGCTCTACCCCTGATGGAATGTGCCTTGGGAGAAAACCCCAGAGTTTTCTGCGCCAATTGATAGGAAAGCTTGATACATGAAACTATCCATCTTGAAATAGAACGTTTCGAGGCTGCGTAACCTGTTCTGATCGAACCATAGTTAACAAATAGTTGATCAGACTGACGTATAGACTTGGACCTATCCAGGTAGAATTTTAAAACCCTTTTCAGGTCCAAAGAATGCAAAGCCCTGTCAGCTGGAGTAGAGGGATTGGAAAAGAAAGTGGGCAGAGAAATGGTTTGATTGACATGGAAATCTGACACCACTTTAGGAAGAAAAGACGGATGTGTCCTTAGTACCACTCCATTCAAATGAAATACAATATAGGGTTCTTTGGAACAGAGCTTGGATTTCGCTCACCCTACCAGCTGACGTGATTGCCACCAAAAAAGCAGCTTTCCGAGAAAAAATGCTGTAAAGTAGCTTTATGAATGGGCTCAAAAGGAGGACCCATTATTTTTGACAGAACCAGGTTCAGGTCACAGGGCGGAGAAGGAGGACGCACTGTAGGGTACACTTTTTCCCAACCCCTGCAGGAAGTCCTTTACAGCTGGCAACTGGAAAAAAGAAGGTTGTGAAGGTGATCGGCTACAAGCTGTTAAAGCAGCTAAATGCACCTTGTGAGAAGTTGGCCTGATGTGCAGTGCTCACTATTCTAGTGATCACTATATATCAGTCCAAACAACCCTTATTGATGATTGGTTGTAAGTCAACCTTATAGACCAGCTATCCTAGTAGCATGGATACGAGCAGTCTAAGGCTAAGACTCTAGAGGGCGTGTTAAGCCAGCTGTTTTACCATCACATTACCCCTTGAACACCCAGTGAAAGGACACCACACAAGTGTTATGAAAATAAACAGTGTATTTATTAGAATCACAACAACCCTGTACTCTTTATGAGGACAGGGTGCTAGGCACACAACAAAAACTCTTACGAAAATACTTAAGTTAGCACGGTATACACAAATGCCAGAGGGGCACGAAAAACCATATACTTTAAAAGTGGAATGCGAAATTACTAGCAGGTAAGTACAGTACTAATAGGCTTTGGAATCGCTAGGACTTGACTAGGGAATCGTTAGATTACTTCTAGGAGACCTAGGGGACTCGGGTGCAGAGTGTGCACTCTCACGCGGGATGCGGGACAAAGTCTATGGAAGCTAGTAAAGTTAAAGTTAGTGTTCACGGGCGAACCCGACCTGGTAGGGAGAAAACGACAGTGGATCCTGACCCTTGGATAGTGAGGCTATGCTGGGGCACCGAAATGCCGAAGTTACCTAGCCCAGGGGCTGCAGCTGCATAGGTCTCAAAAGACGTCGGGAATCCTCGTTGCCGGACCAGGAGCCTGGAAGAAAGATGCTGGCAGGCGACCAGTGAAGATAGTTCGAGTTGATCCAAGCCTGGATCTGGAAGATGGATGACACCTGAAAGCAGAGGGGACCAAGTTCGTGACTACTAGCCAGTAGTCAGTGGGCACCAGGAGGGCACCGGATGGTAGTCACCTCGACTAGGTGAGTGGGCGACGCTGGCTCTGCAGATCTCACGGACCAGGAGGCGTTGTCGGCGACCAGGATGGAGAGGCGAGCTGTCCCACGATGGATGAAGCTGTCGGCGTCGAAGTTACCCAGGATTGGGCAACAAGCCTTGGCTAATTCAAGCCCACGCGGTGGACTCAAAATGGCGTCTGGAGTGGACCAGGAGGGTCCGGGGTGCTCCTCTTCGGGAAGGGAGCAAGGGCCAGTCTGGAGCAACCAAACCAGCAGCAGTGATGTCGTCGGGCGTCGTTCAGAAGGCCACAAGCCAGCGGGCTAGTAGCCAAACAACGCGGTGAGCAGCAAAAAGCAGAAGGGCCCCACGCAGATCGTGGAGATGCTGGGAGGCTGCACTTCGGTGCTGGAGCTGCTCAGGGTCGGGGCTTCTCGGACCCCAAAGCACTCACCAGGAAATTACTCGGCGGGCTTGCTGTGCAGAAGTCGTGCAGTCTTGCAGATGGCCGGTCCCTCGAGGTCTCGTCGCACCCACGGTTCTCAGCTGGGCTGTAGAGGTGGGAAGAGGTCAGAGGTGCCAGGGAAGCCAGTTCTCGTCGAGCTGGGCAGTCGGATTCCGGAGGAAGGACTTGCAGCAGACCGCAGTGTTCTGAAGATGGTGCCTGCGGATGCAGGGTGACTACTCCTTAGTCACAAGGGAGAAATCTTAGGAAGAAGTCTTGAGTTCCTTTCGTAGAAAGTAGTTTCAGGATTCAAAGATGATCTAATTTGGAAGGGGGCCAGTTCCTACCTTTATCCTGTAAAAAGGGGCTGGCACGCGACTAAGTCCTGCCCTATGGGTGGGACCAGGAGGGGGTGGTTACACCCACTTCCTTGGCGGGCTTTTCCCCAGCACAGGGTCTGGAGTGACCCTGGAACTGGTTCAAGCCAGCCTATGCACAGTGAGCACCGGGGTGCCACGTGCAGTCACCTTCCTCTGAAGCCCTGCCTACCTACAATACACAAAATCCTGTCTGGGACGGTGCTGGCACCGCCCCTGGCAGGAAACCCTTTGTCCTTATCTCCTGCTCTGGGAGGACTCCCAGCAGCAGGAGGGCAGACTTGTGTCTCGGTGGCAGCATCCATTTTGTGGAGCTGAGGCTCTGTTTGACTTTAACCGGGGTTAGGGGTTACATACATGTCGTGTCCCTCTAGAAGGGTGGAATGCTAACCCCGTCGCCAGAATTGGCGAGGGGTTAGTATTCCAATTCGTATGACACCTTACTCGACATGTTTTGATAAAGCGATACCAGAGTTGGCATATAACCGCGAGGATTATAATGCACTTAAGAGTATATGGTATGCGATATCATGGAAACGGCTAAGGGATGGATCCCGAAAGCCGCAGACAGGCTCAGCTCATGCCAGAGCACTATCTCACACGATTCCAAGCACTCTGCCTTCAGGATTGTTAAGGCCTGCCATAGGAGTGACTGATAGGAGATCTGTGTGTCCATTTTAGGGTTAGATATAGGTATTGAATATGCTACTTACCAGTATGCATCTGTTCTTGGCATGTAGGGCTGCTAACATTCATATCTTAGCATTAGATCGCCGCCTAGTGTTGGGCTCGGATGATTGCACATTGTTGTCCTGGAAGAGTCTTCGAAGTATCCTGAGATAGGTGGCTCCTCCCCTGGACTACAGTGCGCATGGGCATCGGCTCCATCCCCAGATTGTTTTTCGCCATTGTGGCAGGAGATGGAGTGAAAGTGTAAAGGATGTCCATGCCAATGAATAAATACAATAGTATATCTGCAGCTGCGACAGGCACCGGGGAGGAGGGCGGGCGATATGAATGTTAGCAGCCCTACATGCCAAGAACAGATGCATACTGGTAAGTAGCATATTCAGTTCGAGGCATGTGGGCTGCTAAATTCATATCTTAGCATAGAATACATAGCAGTCCCTCCATCAGCGGCGGTTGCCCGTGCCAGCTGCAGAAACCTGAAAAAGTGTCTTGAGAACAGCCTGTCCTACAGCTGCTTGCTGCTTGGAATGCACATCAACACAGTAGTGTTTTGTGAAGGTATGTGGTGTGACCCACGTGGCTGCTCTGCAAATATCCTCTAAAGGAATGTTCCCTAGGAAAGCCATGGATGCCCCCAGTTTGCGTGTGGAGTGCGCTCTGGGGGGTATTGTTAAAGTGCGCTTGGCTTTCTGATAACATATCTGGATGCACTTAACAATCCACCTGGCTATCCCTGCTTTAGAAATTGGGTTGCCTTTGTGTTGTGGTGCGAAGGCAACAAAGAGTTGTTTTGTCTTTCTAAAGGGTTGTGTTCTGTCTATGTAGTACATCAACGCCCTCCGTACATCTAAGGTATGGAGCATTCTTTCCGCCACCGTTTGCGGGTTTTGAAAGAATGCTGGCAAGTCAATAGTTTGATTAAGATGAAACTGTGACACCACCTTAGGAAGGAATTTAGGGTTAGTGCGTAGCACCACCCTATTTGGGTGAATTTGAATGAACGGCTCTTGTATGGTGAGCGCTTGCAGCTCACTGACACGCCTCAGAGACGTAATAGCTATCAGAAAGGCCACTTTCCACGTAAGGAATTGGAGCTCACACGAGTGCAGTGGCTCAAATGGTGGCCCCATCAGTCTGGTGAGAACGACGTTGAGGTTCCACACCGGAGCTGGTGGAGTCCTTGGGGGAATGACTCTCTTCAGACCTTCAAGGAAGGCTTTAATGGCGGGCACCCTGAAGACAGAGAGGTGCTGCCTGTTCTGAAGATAAGCCGCTATGGCTGAGAGATGTATCCTAATGGAAGTGTACGCCAGATTGCACTTGTAGAGATGTAACAGATAACAGATGATGTTGGGAATAGATGCATCTAGCGGGTTGATGTCATTGGACGTACAGTAGATGACAAAACGCTTCCACTTAGCAGCATAGCATGCTCTAGTAGTAGGTTTCCTCGCCTCCTTGATGATACTCATGCATTCTGGAGGTAGGTTAAGGTATCCAAACTCTAGGACTTCAGGAGCCAGATCGCCAGGTTGAGCTGTCGTGGATCTGGATGCTGAATGTCTCCATGGTTCTGCGTCAAAAGACTGGGTGTGAGGCGCAGTCTTTGATGCGGCACCACCGAGAGTTCGAGGAACGTGGTGTACCAAGCTTGGCGCGCCCACGTTGGAGCAACCAGGACGAGAGTCATGGAGTGCTGCCTTAGCTTTCTTGCGACCAGCGGTATTAGAGGGGCTGGCGGAAAAGCGTATGCAAATTTGCCTGACCAGTTCATCCATATCGCATTCCCCTGCGACTGTGGGTGAGGGAACCTGGCGGCAAAGAGTCGGCATTTTGCGTTCTCCTTTGTTGCGAACAGGTCTATCTCCGGATGACCCCACTTTTGGAAGAACGGGTGGAGAACAGAAGGGTGTATCTCCCACTCGTGCATCTGATGGCTGTATCTGCTGAGCAGATCCGCCATCTGATTGTCCTTGCCCGGGAGGTGTTCTGCCATGAGGAAGATGTTCCTCTGAATGGCCCACTTCCACATGCTCTGAGCCAGATGAGACAGCTGTGGCGAGTGGGTGCCTCCCTGCTTTTGAATGTAGTACATCGCGGTCATGTTGTCCGTCCGGACTAGCACGACCTTGTTGCTCAGATGTACAATGAAGGACTTGAGCGCCATGAAGATCGCCATCAGTTCCAGATAGTTGATGTGCATCTTCTGTTGCTGCGTCGTCCATAGTCCCTGCACTGTGTAAGTGAGCACATGAGCTCCCCATCCCTGGAGAGATGCGTCCGTTGTCAGGATAATCTGCGGCACAGGCTCTTGGAACAGTCGGCCCTTGCAAAGGTTGTGTGGAGTCCACCAATGCAGAGAGTCGTATGCCCGACTGGTAACCAACACTAGGTCTGTCAATTGCCCACGAGCCTGTGTCCACTGATTCGCTAAGCACTCCTGGAGCGGGCGCATATGCAACCGTGCGTGAGGGACTATGAAGATGCAGGAGGCCATCATGCCTATCAACTGCATGAACACTCTCGCTGGCAGGGAGTGTTGTGGTCTGAATCGTTGGATCAGCGACTGAATGCTGTCGATTCTGACTTGGTTTGGCTGAGCCATGGCTGTCAGGGTGTTGATCGTAGCACCCAGGAACTGCCGGACATGTGCCGGCTGGAGATGCGATTTTGGGTAGTTCAGGGAGAAACCCAGATCGTGAAGCAGGCGAATTGTAGTCGACATGTCTGCGGCGCACTGTTGCTCCGACTTGGCTTGTACGAGCCAGTCGTCTAGGTAGGGGTAGACATGGATATTCTGCCTCCTGAGGTGCGCCGCCACTGTCGCTAGACACTTGGTGAACACCCTCGGGGCTGTCGTGACTCCGAAGGGTAGGACTTTGAACTGGTAGTGCCTGCCTTGAATAGTGAACCTGAGATATTTCCTGTGTGACGGGTGTAGTGGAATATGGAAATAAGCATCCTTGAGATCTAAGGTTGCTAAGAAGTCTCCCTGGTTTAGCAAGGGAAGAATCTGCTGCAGTGTAAGCATGTGGAAATGTTCCGATAGTATGTACAGGTTGAGGGGACGTAGATCGAGAATGGGCCTGAGAGAACCGTCCTTCTTTGGAATAAGGAAGTACAGGGAATATACCCCTGTGCCTTCCTCCCCCACCGGCACGAGTTCGATTGCGCCTTTTTGCAGCATCGCCACTACTTCCTGCTGCAATAAGTGCAAGTGCTCTGCGGACATAGGCCTTTGCCTTGGTGGGATGTTGGGTGGAGTGGACTTCAACTCTAGGCAATAACCATACTGAACTAATTGTCGCACCCACCTGTCTGTGGTGATGTTTCTCCAGACGGGCAGGAACTGCTGCAGTCTCCCCCCGACAGGTGTTAGGTGGTCGGGGGGCAGTGACAGAGAGTCACTGTTTGCTCGGAGTAGAGGTGCGGGAGCTGTTGTTTCCTCTGCCGCGACCTCTGTTGCTGTTGTTCCTATAACCTCCCTTGGTCTGCTTAGTGAACGAGGCTTGCGCCCCACCTTTGGAGAACTGGGATTGTTGACCCATCTGTCCTCTGGTGACTCCACGTGCACCTGAGCGACGAAAATTGCCGCCACGAAACTGTTGGGACTGCAGAGCCCCCATAGATTTAGCAGTTTCCGTGTCCTTCTTTATCTTCTCTAAGGTGGTGTCAACATCCGGACCAAACAGACTATCAGGATTGACCGGCTGATTCAGAATTGTCGTCTGAATATCCTGCTTGAACCCTGAGATGCGGAGCCAGGCTTGTCTTCTCAGCATAACGCTAGTGTTGATAGCCCTAGCAGCTGTGTCCGCAGCGTCAAGTGCACACTTGATGGCTGCGTTTGATATTAGCTTCCCTTCCTCAATAAGCATCTTGGTGCCTTCTTGGAACTGTGGGGGCAGGTGTTGTATAATTTGTTCTAGGGTGTCGTAGTGCGCCCTATCATAACGCGCCAGGAGCGCCTGTGTATTTGCGATGCGCCAAAAGTTTGCCGCCTGTGCAGCCACTCTTTTGCCTCCTGCCTCAAGCACTTTGGACTCCTTGTCCGGGGGAGGAGCTTCACCCGTTGTCTGGGAGTTGGCACGTTTCCTGGCATTGGCAACCACAAGAGAGTCCAGTGGCAACTGTCCCCGGATGTAGACGGGGTCCGCAGGAGCAGGCCTGTACTTCTTTTCAATGCGAGGGTTGACCACTCTAGCCCTCGTAGGCTCCTTAAAAATGTCTCCAGCATGTTTGAGAACACCTTTCAGCATAGGAAGTGTTTTTACTGTCCTCTCAGATATGGCAAAGGTGTCAAAAAGGAAGTCTTCCTCAACCGGGTCGGCATGCATGTCCACATCATGATTGGCCGCCGCCCGTTCAATTAGTGCATGAAATCCTGCTGAGTCCTCAGTCGGGGATGCACGTGCATTAAAGGTCTGCGGGTCTTGGCCCGCCCCCTGGGTGTTTTGGTCACCAGAGTCGTCGTATGAATCTGGTTGTACGTCAGGGTCATCGATGGGGAAATTGTACTGTTCATCCTCATCATCTTCCTCACCCACAGAGTGTTCTGGGGAGGGAGTAGGGCTCCGTCTTGGAGGAGGCTGAATCGGCTCCGTGAGGCCTACGGCGTCAAGGGGCACCCTCTTCTTCTTCAACGGGATGACGTAGGGGTCCACCGGCTCCGAAGTGATCTTCCGTTTATAGAGGGTCAGCTTGCCGGTGGCAGCATCGATGAAATGCTCTGAATCGTCCACCGATTCGAGTACACGACGTGGAAGAGGGTCTGGCAGTGAGGAAACCTGCTTCGGAGCCGATTTCGTCGAAAACGCTTTCGGCGCCTCCTTAGGTGGCAAGAGAAAAAGGAGTTTCCCCGAAGGCTTAGCCGGAGCGTCCTTTTGCGGCTGCGGTGATGGCATCGGAGCCGATGGAGCAAGGGCCTTCTCCCTGATTCTCTGCAGTGACTCCGCAATAGGGGACGGTACACTGCCAGTTGGTTTTGTCGCCGACAAGGATGCTTTGAGCGGTCCCTCGGATCCGACGCCCTCGCGGGCCTTGTGCGGTTTGGGCGCGGAAACCTTCTTCGGGTCCTCCGAATCTTGAGGCCGGGGCGCCGACTTCTTGGGCGTAGCCTCTTTGGAGCCGACCTTGGCGGGCTTGGACGGCGCCGGAGCCGTTGATCCGAGCCGACTATCTTTCTTGGGGGCCCCTTCATCGGGCGTCGGCTTCGATTTCGGAGCGTCGGAATCGACCGACTTCCTCGGCTTCTGCGGACCGGAGGTCGACGGAGCCGACGGGGTGACGGGCACCGACTTCTTCACAGGCACGGCAGCCATCTTAGGAACACTCGAGTCCTTCGGTTTCAGTTTCGATTTCGGGTCGGCCATTTTAGGTGTTGACGACCCCGACGGTTTCAGTTTCGGTTTCGAAACATCGTGCCCAGCAAGTGAGTCCGAAGCCGGGCCTGAAGGCGGGGCTGTGGCTTGCGGCAACGGGTCCAGGGTAAGGCCGACAGGCGATCCCGTGTCCCGGTCGTCCTCGAAACTTTCGGGGCAGAGCTCGTCCGCAGAGCTGTCCGCCGCGGCCCCATAAATTTCATCGTCGTCTCCTACCTCTTCGACGTACTCGAGGACCGGACCCGCGACTCCGTCGTCGTCACCCGGATCCGCCTCGACCTCCGACTGTGAGGGGGAGATTTGTAGAAGGTGACCCTGGACCTCTTCTTCCGGGTCGCCGAAGATGTTCTCCGGATCCGGGGCCGCTTGCCTAGCTTCCAAGCGCACCGCGCGCCGAAGCTTGAGAGTTTTCTTGGAGCGGAACTGTGCACAGGCCTTGCACTTGCCGTCGTCGTGGTCCGGTGAAAGGCACTTGTTACACACAGGGTGTAGATCGATGTGTGGGTACTTAGACCCACAGAGCGGGCAGTACTTGAACGGGCTCCGCTCCATGTCCGTAAAGGCTTGCTGTCGTGTCGCGATGAGAAGGCCTCAAAGTTCAGAAAGCGAAGAAAACTCCGCTTATTCCGGCTTCAAGAGACGGAAGACTCGAGACCGAGCGCAGACAATACCGACGCAAGAAAATCGAGGCCTTTTGGCCGGTAAAAGATAGTTTTACTTGGTTCCGACAGTAAGACGTCGAAACCACATCCGAACCCAATGGCGGAAAAAAACAATCTGGGGATGGAGCCGATGCCCATGCGCACTGTAGTCCAGGGGAGGAGCCACCTATCTCAGGATACTTCGAAGACTCTTCCAGGACAACAATGTGCAATCATCCGAGCCCAACACTAGGCGGCGATCTAATGCTAAGATATGAATTTAGCAGCCCACATGCCTCGAACACTATATCTACAGCAAAGGGTGATTACACCACCTTGCCCCAGCTGTCGTGCAGCCAGTTGTGTCAGTTTAGTTAGTCAGCCCAGGGGTGGCACAATACATGCTTCAGCCCCTGGGAGACTTCTGGGTACACCTCAGCCCTGGGTACAGGGACTTGGAGAGGGCCCAGTGCCAATTCAGTACCTGAGTACAATTTGGATAGAGAGAACAGCTAGGCTGTGGGTCTGATTAGCAGGCCCACAGCCAGGGAAAGTCGTAAACCAGTGCAGCAAAAAGCAAAAATCTGGGTGATCATAGGATTGCAGACCCTACTCTCCTACACACCTTAATGGAATTAAACTGTAAACCTGCTTTCGCCAGATATAACAAATAAGGAAGGACGACTTCTTCCTGACCCTTAATAGGATGATGACCATTTTGCATGCACCACAGATAGAAGCACTTCCATTTACAGGCATAAGAATGTCTTGTGGAAGGTCGTCTGGCTTCCTTCAGGATCGAGATGCAGTCCTGTGGCAATCCTAGATGGCCGTATTGTATGACCTCAGGAGCCATGCTGTCAAGCTCAGTGACTGAAGGTTGGATTGATGAATCCTCCCGTTCATTTTGGATAACAGGTCTGATCTGCATGGCAGCCTCTTGTGAGGAGTCACTGACAGGTTAAGCAGGTCCGTGTACCACCATTGCCTCGGCCAGTCGGGGGCAATGAAGATCATGGTTGTGGACGAGTGTATCAGCGTGCTCACCACCTTCGGGATCAGCGGAAGGGGTGGAAAGGCGTACACAAATTCCCCTGACCAGTCTATCAAAAGGGCATTCCCTTCCGATCCTAGCCGGTAGAATCTTGAGGCGAAGTCTAGGCATTTGGTGTTTGTCGTCCGCGAAGAGATCTATGGTGGGACGACCCTAAGACTGGAAGAGGTCTACTACTGCGTCGTTGAGAACCCAGTCTTCCCTGTCTTCGAAATGCCGATTTAGTGCGTCCGCCCTCACATTCTGCTCTCCTGGGAGGTGGACTGCTGTGACGGACAACTTGCGAGACAGAAGCCAATGCCAGATGCGTTGGGCTTCCAATGAAAGTACTTGAGCGTTTTCCCCCCTGCTTGTTCAAGTAGTACATTGTGTTGGTGTTGTCCGTTTGTACTAATACTGATGCTTCTTGAATCAAGGGCAGGAACGCTTTGAGGGCTAGGTGGACTGCTCTCAAATCCAACATGTTGATGTGGTAGGTACACTTTCTGGAAGACCACAGACCCTGCACTTGGAGATGACCCATGTGTGCTCCCCAGCCTGGCAGAGAAGCATCTGTGATCAATGTTTGTGCAGGAGGAGGGTTGATGGAACAGAACTCCCACCTGAATATTCTGCTTCTTTGTCCACCACAGAATGGAGGCTTGAGCTGTTTGACAGAGTAATCTGGTCGTCCCAGCAAGCTGACTGTTAGCTGCCAGCTGACCGGTGCATGCGCTTAGTGCGCTTCAGGAGTCGAGCTGCTGCTCGTTTTAAAGTCTACCCTGTTTAATATTTACTTTTAGCAGTGTGTTATTTTCCCCTTATTTTAATAGCGCCTCATAGCGCCTGGCCCTTACTTGCATTTTAACTTTGGTGAAACTCACCGCTGTTTGGCGGGTCCGCTCCCCGGCGCAGTTCCGACTAGTAGCGCCATCTTGGGTGTGGATGGTGCCGATTTTCAGCGCTAATAGGCAGGCGTACCGCTCTAGTCGTCAGTAGGACGCTAGGCGGGTATTTAACGGAGGTAAATTGCCGGTTCTTCCTTCTTAGCTGCCAGCTGACTGGTGCATGCGCTTAGTGCGCTTCAGGAGTCGAGCTGCTGCTCGTTTTAAAGTCTACCCTGTTTAATATTTACTTTTAGCAGTGTGTTATTTTCCCCTTATTTTAATAGCGCCTCATAGCGCCTGGCCCTTACTTGCATTTTAACTTTGGTGAAACTCACCGCTGTTTGGCGGGTCCGCTCCCCGGCGCAGTTCCGACTAGTAGCGCCATCTTGGGTGTGGATGGTGCCGATTTTCAGCGCTAATAGGCAGGCGTACCGCTCTAGTCGTCAGTAGGACGCTAGGCAGGTATTTAACGGAGTCATGCTGACGCGCAGCGGATACGCGCTGCGGAGACGCCAGACTGACGCCAGAGTTCAGCCCGTCTGCGCCCGTCCGCGCTGAGGACGGGCTGGACTCTGGTACTCTTGATCTTTCTTCCTCCTCTATCCGAGATGACTTGTTTCATACTTTGCTGTCTTTGAGACCTCCTACGCACTTTTGTCATCACCGGCTCATACCGGAGGTACTGCATCAGGCGCGGGCGTGCCCCTCCTGTAAAGCACCTTTTATTTTTTCCTGTCAGGCTACTAGGAATCCTGCTCCCCCTTTGACTGGTAGGCCCATTTCCCAATCCAAACATGGCTTTCTGATCAATGCACGTTCCTTGATCAAACATGGGATAGAATTTCATGATTTTGTTAGTGCGAGGCAACCTGACTGGGTCTTTGTCACCGAGACATGGGCCTCTGATTCCTCTGGTCACGACCTTCTCTTAGCTATTCCTGAAGGATATACCTTCCAGAGGTTAGATAGAGTACGTTGCAGAGGTGGTGGACTGGCTATTTTCTTTAAATCCACACTCTCATGCATTATAAAACCTCTATCGGTTTCTACGGACCCACTCGAGGCTTTATATTTCTGTATTGCGCATGCTCCATGCAGTTCCTTTTCTGGAATTCTACTATACAGACCTCCTGGTTCCAGAGCTAATTTTTGCCCAGAACTCTTTAGAATTTTGGAACCTTATTTTGGTAGATCACACCTAACCATCTTGGGTGATATCAATTTTCATTTAGAGGATATGGCCTCGAAAGATACCTCCTCTTTGCTTAATTCTCTGGAGGCATGTGATTTTGTCCAAAGAGTTCTCCACCCGACCCATAAAGCGGGGCATACCCTTGATGGGATTTTTTCTAATGACTCTAGATTAATTGTCGGCCTGCCGGTACCGATAACTTGGTCTGATCATTTAGCAGTCCCTCTATCCTTAGATATCCCTTGCTCTGATGCTGATCTGGGCACTGGAAAAAAATGCTTCACTAGGAGCTTCAGAAATTTCACAAATGAGGCTCTGGCCCCTTTCTTTCATAATACTAACATCACATCTCAGCGGGTAGTGGATGAGGCGGCTCAAGAACTTACCGATGCTATCACCAGAGCCGCAGATGAACTAGCCCCCCCCTCTCTTAAATCTGTAGCTCGACAGAAGCCAACTGCCCCCTGGTTTACAGGTGTTCTGAGGCTTCTCAGACAAAAATGCAGACAGAAGGAACGAGGATGGCGCAAAACCTGGAATCCTAAAGATCGAGAAGCCTACAAGAGCCTGCTACGAGAATACAAAAATAGAGTGATTAAGGAAAAACAGGACTATTTTACCAACTTAACCTGTTCTCTAACATCCTCTAAAGAGCTCTTTAAAATCGTGGACTCGTTGTGCTCTCTTCAGGTTCCAGATCCTGTGGTTGGTTCACAGGAGCTATGTAACAACATTTCAGATTTCTTCTATAAAAAAATAGATCTATATAGCTCTACAATCACAGAGGAACTCTTTGAGTGATGAGGACTTCTCGCGAATTAAATTGCTGGAATCTTGGAATACAGATGCCCCTCAGTCCCTCAAACAGTTTCCCGCGCTTTCTTTGGAAGGTCTCAATCTCCTTTTGGACAAAACAAAATCGTCCTCTCCTTTGGACCCAGTTCCTTTGAAATTACTAAAGGGCTGTAGGGACACCATTCTTCCTCTGATGCTGGAAGTAATGAATGGAGCAATGGAACAAGGTATTTTTCCATTAGTTTGGAAGAAAGCTATTGTAAAGCCTCTTTTGAAAAAGTCCTCCTTAGACCCCGGCATATTGAAGAACTTTAGACCCATATCCCTTCTGCCGGCCCCCGCTAAGATGCTGTAAACTCATCTGAACTCGCATCTTTCTAGCTTCCTCGATGCTTCGGGCTTCTTGGATGGGTCCCAACATGGCTTTAGAAAGCTGCATAGCACGGAGTCTGCTCTGACTAAAGTCATGGATAACATCCGCAGGAAAGTTGACTTGGGTCAAACCACCGTGCTGGTACTGCTGGACCTTACAGCAGCATTCGACACCCTGTCCCCCTTCACTTTAACATCCAGGTTAAGGGAGGCAGGGGTAGAAGGACCGGCCCTCAGTCTCTTAAGCTCCTTCTTACATCAACGAGAGCAGCGTGTCATGCTAGGAGAGTTCCTCTCCCCTGCTAAGTCTTTGCAATGTGGGGTGCCACAGGGGTCGGCATTGAGCCCGACCCTGTTTAACATCTACGTGGCCCCCCTTGCAAGACTAATAAGATCTCAGGGGATGGAGGTAGTGTCGTATGCCGACGACACGCAGATTATGGTATCCCTGACCCACTCTGTGAATGCTGCCGCGTCTAACTTTAGGTCCTGCATGCAACTTGTTGCAGAGTGGATGATTTCCAACTCCCTAAAGTTGAACGGGGAAAAGACAGAGGTCCTGGTCTTCGGCAAAGACCAGGGCATGTGGTCAGGTGAGTGGTGGCCTTCATCTTTAGGCATCTGCCCCACACCCACACAATCTGCCAGGAACCTTGGTGTCATTTTTGACACCCAGCTTTCTATGGAGCTCCAGGTCAACAGAACTGTGGCCACTTGTTGGGGTGTCATCAGAACTCTGAAGAGGATCGCTCACTATCTTTCCCCACAGGAACGGAAGCAGGTTGTGATCGCTCTTGTTGGCTCAAGACTCGATTACTGTAATTCACTCTATGCTGGGGCCAACAAGGGCCTTCTGCAGCGCCTGCAGGTCATACAAAACGCGGCAGCGCGATTTGTCCTGGCCTTGCCCTGGCTGTCATCTATGACCTTGGCGAGGAAGAATCTCCACTGGCTTCCTATTTCTTCACGGATCGTGTTCAAACTTCTCTGTCTTACATACAGGGCCCTAGCTGCAGGCCCGGCGGATGCCCTTGGATCCCTACTTACTAGGTATGTTCCGAACAGATGTTTACGTTCCAGTGAACTTAATCAACTGGTAATCCCACGTGCCAAGAAGGCTAGCTGGGGGAGTAAAGCCTTCTCCATTCTGGCTCCCCAGATGTGGAATGCACTTCCCCTTGAGATCAAGTCACTGCCCTCACTTGACCTTTTTAGGAAATCATTGAAAACTTGGCTTTTCATTAAAGCGTATCAGTAAGCCTTGATTCTGATTGCTGACAGCTAGCTTTGGTTAGGCGCCTTGACGCCCATTGGGCATAGTGCGCATTACAAATGCCATTTCATTCATTCATTCATTCATTCATACAAATGCCATTTCATTCACTTGTCCTCCAGATCCTGCTGAAGAGGACGCATCCGAAGCCTGGCATTCGGGACCAGGAAAATGCATGATGCAATCGACCCTAGCAGGGAGGCAATTTTTCACACTTTCTGAACCTTGTTGCGAAGCACCAGCGGACACTTCTGAGCTATATTACACTGTCTCACCTCCGAAGGAAACACTTTTCCTACCAGCTCCTAAGAAGTGAATCTTCTGGGTGGGCTGAGAGACTGACTTGCTGAAGTTGACATGTAATCCCAGTCGTTGGCAGAGCTCGATGCAGGTCTGGAATTGATTTCTTACACTGTCTGGGGAAGGACCTTTCAACAGCCAATCGTCCTAGTATGGGTACACGAAGACCCCCTGCTGTGTAGTGCAGCTGCTACCACGGCGACACTTTACGAAGGAATCTTCTGTGATTTAGGTGTATGGGGACATGAAAGTAGGCATCTTGTAGGTCCAGCGAACACATCTAATCTCCCCTCCTGAGATGTGGATATATTTGATGAAGCGCAAACATGCGAAACATTTCTTTTTTTACATGCAGGTTGAGTGTTCAAGTCCAGAATGGGTCTGTATTCTGCCTTTTGGCCCTTTTCTCTGACCAGAAAATATCGTGAGTACACTCCTTTCCCCCTTTGAGACACTGGCACCCTCTCGATGGCTGACTGAGGAGTGTAGCTACTTCTTTTTTTAAAAGGTGTAGTTGATGATTTGATGTTGGTATTGGAGGAACGGATGGAGGCAGATGATGGAAACGAAGACAGTATCCATTCTGAAGTGTAGTCAACACCCATTGGTCTTTTGTAATGGCTTGCCACTGCCATATGATGCGCGATGCTTCCCCCCCACTGGAGTGGTCCACGGCGCTGGGGGAAGGAAGGACTCATTGTTTGGACTGGGCTTTGTTGGAATTGTTGCCCTGGTACTGATTCCCGCCTGCCTCTGAACTGAGACTTCTGTTGCCCCTGTTGATCCCGACCCTTCTGCCAGTGAGGGGTTTGAACCCTCTATTTAGAAGAGCCCTTGTTGTAGGAGCGATACTAAAACTTTTTCTCAAGCCCTACGGCTTTGAGGGTGTCCAACTCTGCCTTCATGCACTGCATGTCCTCGTCCGTAATTGCCCCAAACAATGATGTTCCTGAAAAGGCAAGTTCAAGATCCGATCTTGAGCCTCTGGTTTTAAAGCTGAGGCGCAACCAGTAGGACCTTCTTGCAGATATCCCATGCGCATAGCCATGCGCTGCAAGGGTAGCTCCGTCCGCTGTGGCACTGATGATCTGATTGGCGACTGGGCTGCCCTCCAAGAGAATCTCTTCAAAGTCTTCTCTGTCTTCTTGCAGGAGTTTAACAAAACGCTGCAGGGCATCCCACAGGGACCGGTCATAATGCCCCCAAAGGGCTTTGCGTTGGACACTGAGAAATGAGGCTGAAGTATTACAGACTCTTCTTCCCCACGAATCCTGCGATTTGCCCTCCTTCTCCGGAGGTACTGTGGAGGAGGAAGCTACCGCACTGGATTTTTTCACTGCTGCGATGATGACTGAGTCTGGGGTGGATCAGCCCTGAGGAACAGAGGATCCTCCTCTGGCGAGCGGTACTTTTTGAGAATCCTCACTGGGGCGGCCTTTATCGTCGCTGAGGTGAGGAATACCTCCATCACTGGTTCTATAATACCAGGTACCAAAGGCAACAGAGGCTTGGGTGCAGACCTGTGATGCAGAGTTTCGAAGATCACGGAGGTCTTGATCTGGGGAGCTGTCATGGGCACTCCCAGTTTCAGAGCCCCTCTGCCCAGAATGTCCTGAAAAGTAAAGATGTCATCTATTGGGGATATCCTCGATGGAGGAGTGTCCGTCAGTAGGAGAGTAATCTCTATGAGAGTGGGTAGGAGAAGATGATGTAGTTGGAGATCTTCGTTCCCTTCTCCTGCTCCTAGACCTGGTTCTTCGCCTGCTGGAACGCCCCTGTGAGCGGGATCGTTCTCTGGGCCTATAAACCGGCCTGTCTTGCATCCTGGCCGCTGTTTCTTTGTCTGGAGCCCAGTGATGAGGCCTATACCATCTTGGAGATAGTCTGATGGGAGGCGACTTCTATGTGTTGTCCCTCGTTGGTGAATGTGCAGGAGGTGGTACATCCTTCTGTCCATGCAGCGAACGTGCATGAGAACACCTTGACCTCTCACTGTCGGATGAATAGATGACCACATCCGGAGACCTATTACGGTGAGAAGAATAAGAGCCTGATGTAGATGAAGAAAGGCTCCCTGGAGGCGTGTTTTCCCTTGAAGGGTTCTTAGAAGGGGATCTTGTGCGACTCCGAGAAGCACGATCCTCTGAAACTCTTCCATTTCGCAGGATGGCTCATGCTCACTGGAGAGCAGTTCTATCGATCTAGACAGTCTCCCCGAGACAGATTCTCCTTCCGCAGCTGAAGCCGATCTTGGAGACCTCTGCGACCGAGGCCCATGACCTGGAGTTGGCAAACTCGACATCTTGGTCTGCTCCGACGCTTTGGGTTGAGACTGTGCCGAGGGTTGACTAACTCTGCGGAGATCCTGACCTCTGGGATCGTGAAGGAGAGACTTGTCTCGACGACAGATGCTTTGATGTCGAACGCCGGTGAGGTGACGTCGACGGAGGATGCCTCTACGTCTAGCGTCGATGGCTGGACGCCGACGGAGGATGTCTCGACGTTGAGCGCCCTTGACTGGACTCCGATGGATGCCTAGACGTGGAGCCCCGATGCCTTGGCGACGACGGAGGATGCCTCGACGTCGAGCGTCGATGGCTGGACGCCGATGGAGGATGCTTCGTCGTCGAGCGCCGCTGGCTGGGCGACGACGGAGGGTGCCTCGACGCCGAGCGCTGCTGGCTGCCTCGTCAAAGGCCGATGACCAGACGTCGACGGAAGATGCCTCTACGTCGAACGCCGATGACTGGGCGTCGACGGAGGAAGCTGCGACGTCGAAGACTGGTTATGAGGCTTTGACGACAGCTGTCTTGACGTCGAGCTCCTATGCTCAAACGGAGACCTCTCTATGCTTCGCGTCGCCCGGTTGACGCCAGCGGAGGTACCTTGACTCTCGACGCTGAAGTCTTCGTCGAAGGAAGGTGACTCGTAGTCGTCGGCATCTTCGACGCCAAAGGAGAGCAAGTCGGGACCTCTCGACGTCAATCGCGTCCTTCGCTTTTTCTGTCTCTTAGGAGACGTACCTCTCAGAAAGACCATAAGTTCGTATCCTCTGTCTTTGAGGGTTCTCCTGGACAAAGTCTTGCAGTGTTCAAAGTTGTCTGGAGAATGCGTCTCAGGGAGACAGAGGATACACACAGGATGTGTATCAGTCCTAGCCTCCTTCCCACAGGAAGGGCAGGGGTCAAAAAGCGAAGGCATTTTGACAAAAATTATCCTTTTTTGAAGCTTAAAAAAAGGCAGCACTAACTCTAAGGTCAAAAACCGTAGAGTGAAAGCAAAAATTGAAGAAAATCACCAAGAATTTTGGACAAAGTCAAAAAAGGTGGGAGCTGTTAAACCAGGGTCCGGACAGAAGGAGCCGGAAATAACTGACTTGTCTCCCCTGAGGCATGATAGGAAGCCTGGGGTCATGGCTGCCTTAAAGGCACGGTGCCAGTTTTTGTTGAAAATGCTTTCATTTTCTATGTTATTGTTTTTCAATGCAGCCTGTGGCTAACAATGTCTATTAGCAATTTTCACGAATTATGAGTGTTTACTCATTAAAACAAAAAGTTCAAGGGCTTTTGGACCTATTTTTTTTTTATTTCCTTGCATGTATGAATGATTACATTGTTTAGCCTCAGTTTTGGGGCTGGAATGGTGTGAGAAAAAATGATATATGTACGTACATATATGTGGAGCTATATATATACATGTTTTTCCATATATATTTTTATATTGTTTCCGGGGTCCCGCACATGGGCGGGAATATTCAGTGCTTAGGACTATTGAGGATCCCCTGGAAGAGAAGTAGGGTTTGCACAGACTCAAAAGGGCATGCTAACCCTGGATCTATTGCTTATCACTACCATCAGCCCCAGTAACTAGATCTGCGGAAACGTGGCAACATAAGGGGATTGCAAGTATTCAAACACTCCTATGGTATGAGCCCTGGCATAATCAGAGAGGCTATATCAGAGCTCATATAATGAGATTGCTTGCATAATTTGCTGGCGCACTACATGGCACCAAAGGGACAAGTGGATTTTGTTACAGGACAAGTAGATTTATGAAGCAACCTGCCCCTTGGACAAGTAGATATTTTATTAAATTCCACACCCCTGGGCTAGTGCTGCCTACGCACTGGCTATTCACAGGGCGGCCGCTGTTCTTCGTTTTCAGCCCCCTGTAGTTTCCCTGCCTTCTGATCCTTTGCTGGATCTTCTCCACTTGGGGCCGATTGAGGTGGAACTGTTGCTGCCCCTTGGGGCATCTTTGTTTGACATCCTGCTTGGCACATGGGCGAGGCCTTCCTCTGGTGAACCGACTGATCGGGCCATTGCTAGTCTACACCGTTCTGCCCCAGATGATCCATTATGCCTGTCCTTTCACCCCAGAGCTCAGGGCCTAGTTGTTTAGGCGGCTTTTGACTTAATCTTCCTCCGCCTTGCCACTGTTACTTCCCACCAGGGAGTCTAGGTGGTTGGACACATGTGGTCGCCAGCTTTTTGCCTGCCATTGCTGGCATCCGTGCATTAAATAGTTCTTGCGTGTTCGCACGCGCATCCTCTACCCTTTGGGACTTGGTCGAGACCCTTCTTCCCTCTATTCCAGAAGGGCCAAGGGTAGAATTACTTAGTCTTCTGCATGATGGCAGGGGAATGGCGCAAATTTCCCTCTGCTCTTCCCTTGACGCAATTGACTCGGAGACGAGCTCTTGCTCGGTCTGTGGCTTTGCGCCGCCACGCATGGCTGCGCGACAGTCATTTCCCAGACAATGTTCGGGATGCTCTTCGAGATCTGCCAATCAATGGCGAGGACCTTTTTGACTGCCAAGCGGATTCAGCGGTCTCCCGCCTATTGACTGGGTTGCCGTAAATCTTGTGGCACGACTTCCTGCTTTATGTTTTTTTTCCTGCATAGGCGATGTAGCCATGTTTGTTTGATTTCTTAAAAACCCGGTTGTTCCGCCATTTCAGTATTCGTTCAGTACAGCCGGATGGCTTGTTCGGTCATCCTTCCACTTCTTTGAATGTGTGTTTTACCCAAGAGGACCCCTCGCAGGGGTCAAAACTTACCCTATGTGGGGTATTTGCTGGCTATGGGGTGACTGCCTTAGCCTTGGTACGCTCCAATGGAGTTTTCCTCATGGACATCCTTCTGGGGCTCAGGCTGTCCTATTTTTCTGCTGCGATTCTCACGTTAGCATCGCTCTATTGCACTTCGGTTGCAATAGGCTCTAGTTGTCTGTAGTGTTTCTAGGCCTAGACATGGGTTCCTTGCCGTGTGGCCTCTCCCTCGCCTGCCTTGACTAGGTCTTTAGTTCTCAGCGCTGCAGTGATCCCCTGGTCTATGATGGCTGCTCTTCTTTTGACAGCCACTGTCTCTCGGGGCCCTTGTTCCCTTCAGTTCAGGCGCAGTTCTTTCACGGCGGACGTCCTGTGCTCGTTTTGCGCTAGGCACAAAAGCCGCTGTGCGGCACGTTTATTACTCTTGGCGCAACCTTGGGTGCACCCTGGTATGTCTGCTGTCATTGTGTTTGCGTTGTTGCTTCTATGGTCAGTCCTTACTGGGCTGGTCTTTCAAGGTAGCGGATTTACCATGTCCGTCTCCGCTGTACATTGTCTTATGGTCTCGTTTTCTGGCCTCTCTCAGAAACAGTTTTTCCACATTCCATGCTGCTGCCGTACAGGTGTTTTCCAGGCTTCTGCTTGGGGTTCATATTGTAACACTCTCAAGGGGAGTGTTCTCTTCAGGATACTCGCTTCTTGGGTCCCAGGACCTCTAGGTTGGTCCTGAATTTCCATTATCGTGCCTAACCATCCATCTCCTCTGTCTTGCGGGGAACAGTTGTTCCTCCCGGGCGAGGGGCAGATGTAGCTTACGGGCCTGGACATTGTCCTGTCCATTTCTGCTTCCACAGGTCTGTTGGTACTTTTCGCGTGTCCAAGTCTATTATTGTGTTACGCTTCATTTTTGAGCATCTTTGTTGTTATTCGATATCTGCTGTGCTCTTACACAGTGGAATCTTGCAGGCAACGTTCCTTCATGCGGTGTCCATGGTCCTTGACACGGTCTGCTTGTGCTATGAGTTCTTATATGAGTGCCCAGCTTGCCTGGTGCCCTTTTTGCCGGTTGCCTTCTTGCTATTGAGTCTCTCGCAACTGGGCTGCTCATGCTACCCTATAGGGGGGTCTTTGCTATACTTCATGTGGTTCCAACATCCACACGGTCTGCTTATGTACCTTCCAGTCTTCCGCTTGACTATAGTTCTTACTGTAAGTCCTGTTTTAGGCGCTTCTGCTGCTTGCCGTCGGCCCTTTCACATGTCTGACAGCCTGGCTATGTACTGGCATGTCTTCTGTTTTTCATACCACCGCCACTTTCTGGCTGTGGGTTGGCATTCTGCCAATGCCGTCACACGTATTGTAGCTAGTGCGGGTTTCAACAGTGCTTATTTCCGCTGTTGTGCATACGGCACTGGTATGCGCCGACTGCCATACCAGTTGCCCTCTCTGGGTCGTACTTCCGGTCGGCACGCCTGCGGGTCACACTCTAGGGTCAGTTCCACGTCTTGCGAAGTCATGCACTTTCCTTTTCACACCTACATATCTAGTATGTGTTTTATTTTTCTCACCCGGTATACATCTGGGGGTTTTCATGCTGTTCTTCGACAGCTTGTGGTGCCTTTGCCTTCCCATATTTTCCGCTCTTATGAGCTTCATGGTCTGGTGTGTGTGCTGGCTTGCGGTCCCCACCGTGTTTAGTCACCTTGTTGACAGCTAACTACCCTCTGGAACTTCATGGGGTTCCGTCGCAGACCCACCTCCCCTATGGGTATGGCTTTGGTATCTATTGTAAGTTAAGGAACCAGCGGCTAGACTTCTATCAGATGAATGAGTTACTTACCTTCGGTAACAATGTATCTGGTAGAGAGACAGTCTAGCCACAGATTCCTTAACACCCCCACCCGTCCTCCCCCGTTCAGCGAGGACCTTTTCAGGTTGGGTTTTTTGTACTCTCCTCCCTCCGGGTGGCTTGAATTTTGTACAGGTGACATTTTCACTTCACTCTAACACAAAGTGTGTTCATTCTGTTTTCACTGCTCTACTCCGCCCGTTCACATGATTTGGCGGTATGCTCATATGTCATGTGTCCTTTCCAACCCTGGCCTGGATTGTACGGTGTGGGATCTATTCAGGTTTTTTCCAACCCCTCCTCTCCCCTTCTCCGTTGCCTTGGGGTCTCTCAGCACCCCTGGGACCCATTGGTTCAAGTCTATCGGCTCTGCCACATGCTACGCCGGGGCTGCAAAGGATCGTGGCAGTCCCCCCCCCCCCCCTCCCTCCCCCCTGCACCGCAACACCGGAGCTCAGGAGAGGGCTGCGACCGAGGCTGAAGGGAGCCCTGAGACCAACAACAAGAGCAATAGATGCGACAGAAGACCGGAGCCTGCCCCCTTCGGCTCGGTTGGATACCGGGTAATTACCTGCTCTGCCCTCACGGTAATACAGACATGGAGCTATGACCTAATCTCTGGAGATTAATTTACACACAATTTACATATTCGGCAAATCGGAAAAAACTGAGACACGTTGTGGACTAAATCATTGCTTCTGAAAATTCTGCTGGCAGACTCAAAAAGCACGCAGAGACTTAAGGTATTTATTTCTCCTACCCGCCTGCCCATTTTTAAAAAACACCACCTTTGTTCAAAATGGCTGGAGCCATAAACCTGTAACAATAAATCCCCACCAGTACCTCTGTCCACGAGGCTCCTCAGATTAACTCCCCCACACAGAGATAAGCATTCCACCCAGCGAACTGGAGCATTGCTGGCTTAGATAGAAAGTGAAACTCCTTCCCCTATACTCCAAGTAATAGCAGCAGACAGAGGACTAACATCTCCACCTCCCCTGCTTTTCATGAAGGGGTAGGGAAACTGCTCTTCCCTGCTAGCTAAGCAACAGCAGCAAACAGAGGACTACTGTCTCTAACCCAGCTATTTGGCGGCCATTTTTGACTAGTCTCTCTCGGGCTGGCATCATTATCTGAACAGACACTAAGAACCTAGCATCTTAGACTAATCTCAACTACCAATTACTATGCTCAGTTATGTATTCACATCATCTTGTGAAAGGATGTTTGTCTATTATGGCAATACTATACCCCTACCTATATTTTAAACTTCTGTAATGCACCGATTGCTACCTCATACATGAAAGAAGGTCTGCCTACTATTGCAGTATTATAATTCTATCTATATTTTGTACATTTGTAATGCAGATTGCTACCTCATATTCGAAAGAATCTCTGCCTATTAGTGCAGTATTATAATTTTACCTATATTCTGAACATTTGTAATGCACAGACTGCTACCTCATATATGAAAGAACGTCTGCCTATTATTGCAGTATTATATTGTATTTTATTATATTGTATTTTGAACACTGGTAATGCACAGACTACTACCTCAGATACCTTGGTTTCTAACTAATGCCATGTCTGATTTTTGATTCTTGATTCATGTACACTACTGTCTTCATCTGTGTCCTGCTCCTTTAGTCATCCCTATTCTGTACATTTCCGCATCCTGCACCCATCCCCGCTTTCCTCTCCTGTTATGCACCGATTGCCATCTCATATCGCATACTTCTGTATTCCGCAATATTCTACACAGTTCTGCAACCTGCATCCATTCTCACTCTTCTCTCCTGTAATGCACCGATTGCTACCTCATATATGTCTGGCTGCTCTCTAGGGCCACGTCTACCTCTATCTTGAACATTTGTAACACACAGATTGCTACCTCATATATTTTGATTGCTCTCTAGTGTCACTCCTACCTGCATTTTGAACATTGGTATTGCACAGATTGCTACCTCATATTTCTTGGTTGCTAATTAATGTCACTTTGACTCCTACCTGTATTTTGAACATTGGTATTGTACAGATTGCTACCTCATATTTCTTGGTTGCCAATTAATGTCACTTTGATTTGTGATTTTTGATTCATGTATATTGTTTGCATTTGTATCCTGCCCTTATATACTATCAGTATTATATCTACACTTACACCTTGTACTTTGGTTGCTAATTAATGACACCTTGATTTGTGATTTTGACTCGTGTTAACTGCTGTTTGCATTTATATCCTGCCCTTATATACTGTCAGTATTATACCTACACTTACACCGTGTACCTTGTAATTTACTGTATGTATTTGCTCTATTGCACACTCTTATATCTTGGTGATGCTGGTTGATCACTAGTGCCACTTTTGTAATTTATAACTTACTACTGTGTAACCTACTGTATGCATTTGTTGTTTTTTTGCACACGTGTACCACTATAGTGCATTAGCGCACTCCCCCCATACCCACCTAATCCATCACCGCAACATGGATCCTATCGGCAAACACACATACAAAATCAACTACCCACCATCACTCACCAAAAAAGCCGCCAAATGCTTTAAACACAACTTCCTTAGGTCACACCCTGAAACTCCCTTTGTTGACACCCACTTCTCACCGGTCAATGGATCCCTGAACACGGATATCATCTTCCACACCACACGCAGAGCTCAATGGAGAAAAGCGTTCCTCATCCTACTCACCGTCTCCTCCACCAGAAAATCCCCTCATAGCCTAACTCTCTCCACCACACCATCCCTAGTCTTTCCAGGCAGAGCCACCATCACTATTTACAATAACGGGATTGTCCTAGCACAAGCTACAGACAGGAACCTGGAACTGCTAGACAACTTGTTCCCCACTTTCAAAGAACACCTCTCCAATCCACGGACCAACACTCATATCTCCTCCAGTCCCACCAACCATGACCTCACAGCTACATACTCCTCAATCAGGGGCACACCTACCACCCCTGACCTCCCATCCCCCACCCACAACCCCACTATCCCAACTCAGCTCTCAAGCACAGACACAGATCGCTTCCCCTCATACACCGCTCTCTCCCCCGCCCCTTCTACCAACTCGCGGACCTCCACACATACCTTCAACACTCCTATCACACCTACAGCGGGCATTAACACCCCGCTCACCGCTGACAGCACAGCTCCCACCCTTAACACCAAAATTAGTCCAGCACCAGAATAACACGCACCCTGACAAATCCCCCCCTTTATCCCCCCCATTCTCAGTCCCCATTACCCTCTAACCAACTACGCCGAACATACCTCCTCTCTTAATTTAACTCCCCCTCCCCTCAACAGGATCATCTCCAATGCCGCTTCCCCTCCTACTCTCAACCCCCACTATCCTCCCTACACCCCCACCACGGCTATCAGTCTCACAGACTACACCCTGACCCCCACGCCTACCACCAATGCCCTCATTCATACCACCAACGTCCTCCCTACCTCATCCACACCCCTCCCGCCCAAAACCTCTCGCCTCCCTAACTCCATCCCGCACACCAACACAACGCAGACCTGCTCGTACACCAGCCCTCTCTCCCACCTGCACACGAATTCCCTTGTCAGCCAATCACTCCTGACTGCCACCTCCACCCCCACCACCTCCCCCACGATGGAATACATCATGGCCACCCTCACTCAGATCAAAGAAGACATACACACCATCAAAGAACTACTCTCTACACACCCTATACACCTCTCACCCACCTCAACCTTCCCTCCCAACTTGTCCCCTACTGCGCCGGCTGACTCCCGCACTCAACACGCCCCACACCGGGCGTCAATCCCTGCTCGTAGGCGCAGCAACTGCCCTCGGCCCCCGCATCACCCCCGCAACGTCTCACGCAACTACACCTCCCCGCCCAACCTGTCCCCCACCCTTCCGACTAACTCTCTCACTCAGCTATCCCCCAATCTGACCTCAATCCCAGGTCGTAATCGCAACAACCGCCCTCGCCGCACCCACAACTCTTCTTCTGACCTCAACACACTCACCCTTCTCCGCTCCTATGACCCAGCCCCCCAAAATAACACAACCACCCCACACCTCAACATTCCCACGATACACTCAAATCCCCTTAGACCGCCCACACTAAACAGCAGATTCTCCATCCCCAATAACCTTAGAAAAGTCCCTCTCTCTCTAGAACCATCTACCACCCTCAACACACCCTGTCTCAAATGCACTCTTCTCAACTGCAGATCAGCCAAGAAACATTCTGCCGCCATTGCTGACCTCCTCTTATCGCGGGACCTTGACCTAATCATCTTGACTGAAACCTGGCTGACCTAATCATCTTGACTGAAACCTGGCTAACTGAATCTTCTACACCTATAATGGACATCTTGGTTCCTCCCGACTACCACATTATCAGGCTCGACAGAACAGGCAAAATAGGTGGTGGAATCGCATGCATCTACAGGAACAACCTCTCTGTTCAGAAAGTCAATTCCACCTCCCTACCATCCCCAACATCCTGGGAATACATATGCCTTGACATTATTAGTGAGGGCAAACCGATATGCTCGCTTCACAGCATTTACCACCCACCCAGGGACAACTTCACCTTTTCCCAAGAAATAATGGAGTTGATCTCAACTAATTCCGGACGGCAACTCACCCAAATATACCTTGGTGACTTCAACCTCCACTGGAACGATCACAACGACGCAGTGGTAAATAGTCTTAAAAATTTCCTCGATGCCCTTAGCCTCACCCAAATATGCAACAGCCCGACTCACGAGAAAGGTTCTACCCTCGACTCGACCTGATCATCTCCAAAGAGGATTCTATCCAACTCGAGTCCATCCAACCCTGTGACTGGTCAGATCATCATATTGTCACATTTTTTATCAATGAAAAAGTCAAAGTTAACCCGGCTCAACTCCCCAAGCCCAAAGTCTGGAAAAGAGACTCGAAAAAGCTCAACCCAGGCTCTTTGCCCCCTAACAGTTGCAACCTCCTACTGCCACCGACAGGCGCTACAGACGTCCAAACTCTGACTGACCACTATCTCAACGCTATGTCCTCTATAATTAATGAGGCTGCACCCATGGAGCTGAAAAGAGTCTCTACTAAAATCTCCAAACCATGGTACGACGGGAGTCTCAATGAGGATAGACGAGACATGCGAATGGCAGAGCGTACCTGGAGATCAGCTCCCTCTGAAATGCACCTAAAAGAGCTGAAGAAAAAGAGAAACGCCTACTTCAGGAAAATAAAACGCTCAAAATCAGACTTCTTCAGCCTCCAACTCGACCAAGCAAAAAACCGCCCGAGAAAACTGTTTGAGCTAATCAGAACACAATCCAAGGAACAACCCCAACCGCTCAACACTAGGCATGAGGCACCCTCCTGTGAAGACTTCGCTGCTTTCTTTATCCAAAAAACTGACAAAATAAAAAGCGATCTCCTCATTGACGCAAGCCTCTACTCCAAACCACAATGCCTATCACCCACTGAACCAAAAAACAATGCTACATGGTCAACCTTCGGCACATACTCGGAAGAAGAAATTGGCAAACTGCTCAGCACCCTGAAACCATCCAATCACCTCACGGACCCCCTTCCTGCCTCCGCAGTAAAAGACTTTACCCCTTTGCTTCTCCCTCTCTGGACCAAAGTTATCAAAAGCTCTCTCCAACAAGGAAGCATACCTGACTCCCTCAAAGTTGGTCAGGTCACACCTCTACTAAAGAAACCTACAGCCGACCCCTCTGATCTCAACAATTACCGTCCCATCACCAATATTCCTACTCTCGCCAAACTGTTGGAAAAATGCGCACAACTACAATTGACTAAACACATTGAGCAATTTGATCTCCTCAACAGCCACCAGTCAGGCTTCAGAGCAGGACACAGCACAGAAACTGCTATGACTCACATAATTGATGACGCACTTCAAATGCTAGACCAAAACGACACCTGCCTCCTCATCCTTCTAGATCTCTCTTCAGCATTCGACACCGTTAAACATGAGAATCTACTAGAACTACTAAACACAAGAATGGGTTTATCTGGAACTGTTCTCAAGTGGTTCACGTCCTTTCTTCACAACAGGTCGCAGAAATTCAAGAGCAACAACCTGATGTCCTCGCCAATACCTGTAACGCTAGGCGTCCCCCAAGGATCCTCTCTATCCCCAACTTTGTTCAACCTAGTCATGGAACTTCTCACCTCCTTGCTACATGCATCCAACGTAAACTTTCACATGTACGCCGATGACACTCAGCTATATCTCAAGCTACACTCCCCCAAAGACATCTTGCGTCTGAACTCAACGATCAGAAGCACCCAATCTTGGCTGGCTGATAACCACCTCAAACTCAACGCTATGAAGACTGAGTTCCTTCTGATCTCACCTCCCACGAAAATATCCACCACACAAACATGGCTTAAGCACCTAACAGCACTCAATGTCCAACCGACCATAGTGGATTCAGCAAAATCCTTAGGCATAACACTTGACACCAACCTCAATATGCAGCAACATATCAGCAAGGCAACAAAGGGAGCGAACTTCCAGATCAATACTCTGAGGAAACTTAAACCCTACCTCCCAGCCAAAGACTTCCAAACAGCAGTACAAGCGCTAGTCATCCCACGTATTGAATACGGCAGCACTGCCCTCTGCGGACTCCCCCTTACTACTACCGCACCACTAAGAGCTTCTCTGAATGCTGCAGCGAGACTCATCACTGGGTCAAAAAAGCACTCCCATATTACCCCTGACTTGAAATCCCTGAATTGGCTGCCTTTTGAAGCCAGAATACATCTGAAAATCGCCTGCATGACACACAAGGCGGTACACCTAAACTCACCCGGCTACCTCGCTCAGAAACTGACAATCTCTGGGGGAATTAGAAACACAAGAGGCACAAACAATCTTCTGCTGAAACCTCGAAGATTCAAGAAGGAAAAAACATACAAGCGCTCCTTCTCAGGATTGGCGCCTAGGATTTGGAACTCACTCCCTCCCGAAACCAGGCTTATCTCTTCCACTACACTCTTTAAAAAAGAAGTAAAAGCTATCCTCATGGCTAAATACACTTGATCTATTATCTCGAACTCTGTTAACACCCTGCACCGATCTGTACTACATGCTTGACCCATTTACTTATCTGTATGAGTTGTCTTATTACTCACGTGATGGGCTTTGCAGCCACCTATCTGTACTGTATGATCTATTGATTTACTGTTTAACTATGTTCCCTCATGTACCCCTCTATGTAAAGCGCTCTGATATCTGTGAAGATCTTGTTCGCGCTATATAAAACTTTGAAAATAAATAAATAAATATCGGTCTTTTATTGGGGTTGCGACGTCTCAGGGTTAACTTGTCCTTGATTCTATGTTCTGGACTTGTTGTCCTTCAAGGTTATACATTAGGGTTGCAGGCTTCTGTTCTCTGCCATGCTGTTTTTTGACATTTTCATCTACCTCCACAGGTGGTTTGGGCCTTCGCATTTGTGGGGTTGCTTCTGAGAGCAGTGCTCTGCCCTTTCCTTTTACTAGTTTTCAGGATACAGTGCCTGGCACTGTCCTTTATGATTCTATTTTTCTTCATTTTTGCACACTGCTCCCATATTCTCACTGTTTTTGGTGGTGGCTCCGCGTTGTGGCGCGGAAATGTTTCTCTGAACGAAAACTGACATCGGTGCACGGGGGGGGCCACATATATGGCTCTTCTGACGTCACATCCGTGGAAGTCAGGGCGGAGCCGTGTGGCACCGCCCCCGGAGCGCAGAGGTGCTGCTACGGAAAGTTTTCCGGATCCAGTCTGACACCTGGGGATATTCTAAGTTAAGGGATCTGCGGCTAGACTATCTCTCCCAGATACATCTCTATCGAAGGTAAGTAACTCGTTCTCCTGGGGCACTTAATAATAATTTTATAAATGTATAAAACTATGTACCTATCTTACATATATTCCGGCAGCCTAAATAAAGGCAAAAAATGGCCAGATTACATTGAATTTTCATTTTAAAAGAAACCAATTACATAGATGTCGATAAACAGAAAAGGAGCATAGAAACTTCACAAACTTTAATAGAAAAAGGGAATACGAGACATTGTTAGTCAATAGGCTGCCATTGAAAGAACAGAGAAAACTGGCACTATGCGTCTGAGAACCTCACTGTAACCAGTCAGGATGAGTTACTTATCTGTAATCCTAGTTCTCTTCCAGGGGTATCCTCAGTCATAAGCACTGAATATTCCCGGCCGATGTGCTCACCCACAGACTGGTGCCGGCCAAATCCACAAGACACCCACACCCCGAGTTTGAGTGGCCCAACAGCACGAGGTGGTCTCCCCGGCAATCCCGACCGGGTGATCCCTGACCTGCATCAAGTCTCCGCCTCTTTCAGCCCCTTTCTGGAGGATCCCCCATACCGCAATCTGAACTGATCTGCAAATCCAGACAACTAAAGACAACCCTGCACCCGAAGTCCAGCGATCTTGGGTGGCCCAACCGACTGTCCCAAGGCATCCCAACTTACCTCTCCAACCGGTGGTCACCCCCAGAAGATAATTGGCTCAGAGGATGCAGACTGTCTAAACCAGCGAATATCCACTGAAACCAACAGGGCACCTGACACCAAAACAGCACCCTGCACCCAGCCACCCCTGCGTCGCTGAGGGTGTACTGAGTGCTAACTCAGATCCCCCTTTGTCGTGAGCTAAACCCAGGAGCTTTGCTCCCACAACCTTGTAGCCTGCTTGTGAGCAGCCACCAGCTGGAGGCTCCCTATCCCCCATTGGGCCAACCCACTTCACCCGGCTGCCCTAGTGCCTCTGTGGGTGTTTTGAGAGTGCACCCTTGACCCTGGGGGAACACCAACTCCCAATACCAAGTACTTATCTGTAAACCGATAACTTAATTTCCTCACATAGGATTGCATTGACTGCTTTTCTTTGAAAAGCGTTGTGTGTAGAGTTTGTTTGTATGAGACCTTGAAAAGCTGCAAATCTACAAATAATGAGTTACTTATCTTTTCTCTAGTAAATGTCCGAGTGTGATATGTAGGCATATTACATGGAGTAGAAAAAGTTATACAAAAAGCACTCTAAAAAGTAATCAAAAGTAATCCAACAGTAATTTCAACTGTATCAAAGTATCCACAAGCTTGTAACAAAGTCATTGTCATTCAGCGTGCTTGTATTTTTTAACCTGCCTTGAAAAGGAATATGCTACTTACCAGTATGCATCTGTTCTTGGCATAGAGGGCTGCAGAGTGGTACATTTATGAATAGATCGCCATCTGGTGTTGGGCTCGGATGATTGCACTTGTTTTTCTTCTGGAGAAGTCTTTGTCGCCATCGATGACTCCTCCTCTGGGTGTTAGTGCGCATGGGCATCGGCTCCATCCTTAGATTGTTTTGCCATAGTAGGGTTAGATGGAGTAGTGTAGTAGAATACATAAAGATATGCCCATGTAAGTGTATCTAAATAAGATAATGTTGGGAAAGACACAGGTTTCCGGGGAGGCAGGGAGGGCATGTACCACTCTGCAGCCCTCTATGCCAAGAACAGATGCATACTGGTAAGTAGCATATTCCGTTCGAGGCATATGGGCTGCAGATGGTACATTTATGAATAGATTATACAGCAGTTACCTCCCTAGCGGTGGTCACCCGTGTCTGTCGCAACTGTTTGAAATAAAGTTTAGTGCAGCTTGGCCCACCAGTGCTTGTTGTGTTGCCTGCACATCAACACAGTAGTGCTTTGTAAAGGTATGTGGTGTAGACCAAGTTGCTGCTCTACATATGTCATCTAGGGGAATGTTTCCTAAGAATGCCATAGATGCTCCTAGCTTACGTGTAGAATGAGCTCTAGGAGGAACAGTTAATGTTCTCTTTGCTTTAATGTAACATATTTGTATACATGTTACAATCCATCTAGCGATGCCTGCTTTAGAGATAGGATTGCCCTTATGTGTTGGGGAAAACGCTACAAATAGTTGTTTAGTTTTCCTGAAATTTTGTGTCCTTTCTATGTAGTACAAAATGGCCCTTTTGACATCCAGTGTATGTAGGGCCCTTTCTGCTACCGTCTGTGGCTTTGGGAAAAAGACTGGTAGTTCCACCGGTTGATTGATGTGAAATGCTGAAATTACTTTAGGCAAGAACTTTGGGTTTGTTCTAAGAACCACTTTATTCTGATGTAATTGTAAGAATGGTTCTTGTATTGTCAGTGCCTGTAATTCACTTACTCTCCTTAGGGAGGTAATGGCTATAAGGAAGGCCACCTTCCATGTAAGGAATTGTATTTCACACCTATGCATAGGTTCGAAAGGTGGTCCCATTAGTCTGGTGAGTACTACGTTGAGGTTCCAGACCGGTGAAGGTGGTAATCTTGGTGGAATGACTCTTAAGGCCTTCCATGAAGGCTTTTATCGCTGGCACTCTAAACAGGGATATGTGCTGCCTGTTTTGTAGGTACGCTGCTATACCTGCTAGATGTACTCTGATAGATGTATACGCGAGATTATATTGCTGTAAGTGTAGTAAGTAGCAAATAATCTCCTTTGTTGACACGTCCAGAGGGTTGATATTATTAGTGGTACAGTATATAGCAAACCTCTTCCACTTAGCTGCGTAGCATGCTCTGGTGGTGGGACGTCGCGCTTGCTTAATTATCTCCATGCAATTTGGGGGTAGATCTAAGCACCCAAATTCTAGGATTTCAGGAGCCAGATCGCTAGGTTCAGTTGTGTGGGATCTGGGTGCATTATTTCTCCATGGTTCTGTGTAAGGAGCATGGGTAGAATCCTTAGCTTTTGGTGTGGCACTTGTGAGAGTTGCAAGAGCATGGTGAACCACGGTTGTCGTGCCCACGTGGGTGCTACTAGTATCATGGTCATTGAATGTTGTTGCAGCTTCCTGACCACTAATGGGATTAGTGGGAGAGGGGGAAAAGCGTATGCAAATTTGTTGGACCAATTTATCCATAACGCATTGCCCTGCGACAGGTGGTGTGGGTACCTGGACGCGAAGCTTTGGCATTTTGCGTTCTGATGAGTGGCAAAGAGGTCTATCTCTGGTTGTCCCCATCTTTGGAAGAATGGTTGCAGTATTTGTTGGTGCAGTTCCCTTTCGTGTATTTGTTCCGACTGTCTGCTTAAGATGTCTGCCATCTGGTTTTGAACTCCTGGTAGGTGTTCTGCTAACAGATAGATGTTTTGAGGAATGGCCCATCTCCAAATTTCCTGCGCTAGTCTGGATAGTTGGAGAGAGTGCGTCCCCCCCTGTTTTTGAATATAATACATTGCTGTCATGTTGTCTGTTCTGATCAGGACTGCTTTGTTGGTAACATGCATTTGAAAGGCTTTCAATGCTAGAAACACTGCTAGCAGTTCTAGATGATTGATGTGCAGCCTTCTTTCCTGCACACTCCATCTTCCCTGTACTGTATATTTCTCCATATGCGCTCCCCTTCCCGTGAGCGATGCGTCCGCTGTTATTGTCACCTGTGGAATTGGTTCTAGGAACGACCGCCCCTTGGCAATGTTTGCTGTGTTCCACCACTTCAGAGAGCGGTGTGTGCGGTCGTCTACCAACACCAGATCTGTAATCTGTCCTTGAGCCTGATTCCACTGTGTCGCTAAACATTCTTGTAGCGGACGCATTTGTAGTTTGGCATATGGTATTAGCAGTATGCAGGATGACATCATCCCTAATAGCTGCATGAACACTCTTGCTGTTTAGTGAGTGTTGTGGCTGAAATCTTTGAATGATCGTAAGCATTGTCTGGATCCTGACTGGATTGGGGTATACTTTGGCTTTTTCTGTGTCTATAGTAGCCCCTAAATATTGTTGAATCTTGCTTGGTTGCAGGTGTGACTTTGTGTAGTTCACAGTGAACCCTAGTTGGTGCAGCATGTGAATTGTCTTCTGTGTGTTCTGAAGACATTCCTCTTGTGACTTGGCCTTTATTAGCCAGTCGTCCAAGTATGGGAAGACATGTATTTGTTGTCTTCTTAGGTGAGCTGCCACCACTGCTAGGCATTTTGTGAACACCCTTGGTGCCGTCGTGACACCAAACGGAAGGACTTTGAACTGATAATGTTGTCCTTCTACCACAAACCTTAGATATTTCCTGTGGGCTTTGTGAATCGGGATATGAAAGTAAGCGTCTTTTAGATCCAGTGTAGAAAGAAAGTCCCCTTTCTTCAGTAAAGCAAGTACTTGTTGGAGCGTGACCATGTGGAAATGTTCAGAATTTATGTATGCGTTGAGAGGTCTTAGGTCTAGTATTGGCCTTCAAGACCCGTCCTTTTTGGGAATTAAGAAGTATAGGGAGTATTCTCCTGTTCCTTGTTGTTGCTTTGGAACCTTCTCTATGGCATGCTTTTGTAGCAGAGATAGTACTTCTTGTTTTAACAGTGTTAAGTGATCTTGTTTCATTGGACGCTGTTTGCGGGGGATGTTTGGTGGGGTAGATGTGAGTTCCAGGCAATAACCATGTTGGATAAGGAGTAGTTTCTGTCCTGTAACTCCAGTTCTGTAGTAGGGGTATCTCTGTTATAGTCATAATCTAGTGAATAGTCCCGCCCATGTGCGAGGACCCCGGCAATCAAAAATAATCTCTTAAATTGTCAAAAAATTGCAGAACTGCAAAGACACTTAAGAGAAAATTTAAAGACAAATAATGCAGCCTATATCCACAGGCTACACTGTCCAGTACTTCAACTAGAAATTCCACCAAAAATCCACCAACAGCAAAGCCTGTCCAGATTTCCCATGCTTTTACTGCAAAACCCCTCAGAATGATAGAGAGGAAGGTATGGACAGACAAGCCCCATAGGCTGCCATTATGTGGTTTAAATAGGATACTGTGCCTTTAAGAGAATCTTCCAGAACTTTCTCCCAGTATCCCAGAATGCATAGCAGGTCCAACTTACTTTCAGTTCTTTTTGAAGGCGTAACACGCCAGACCTGTAGCATTATGAACATAAATAACTCTCCACCGGGGAGGCGGGAGGGCGCTTATGACTATAACAGAGATACCCCTACTACAGAACTGGAGTTACAGGACAGAAACTACTACTTCTGTAGTAGGGGATCTCTGTGTATAGTCATAATCTAGTGAATAGAATGGCAAGCCCATCCCCACACCAAAGCGGCGGTGGAGAAGAGAGAATTAACACCACTATTGTGCGAACAGATTTCGCAGCGAAGCCTGTCCAACTTGAGCATCTGCCCTGGCATCAGTGTCCAGGCAGTAATGCTTAGCAAAGGTATGAACCGACTTCCAAGTGGCCGCCTTGAATATTTCTGCAATAGAAACATTACGGAGCAAAGCTGTCGTGGCAGCTTTGCCCCTGTTGGAATGAGCCTTAGGCTTACCCCCTAAGGTCTTATTAGCTTTTTGGTAACATAGCTGTATGCAGGACACAATCCACCTAGAAATGGACTGCTTAGAGGTCGCAAGACCCGTCCTGACTGATCCATAATTGACAAACAATTGGTCAGACCTACGAATCTCTTTGGTCTTATCAAGATAAAATTTCAACACCCTCCTAACATCCAGGAAATGTAATTACCTTTCCGCTGGAGATGAAGGATTCTGAAAAAACGTAGGCAAAGTTATGGTCTGGTTAACATGAAAATCAGAAATAACCTTGGGAAGAAATTTAGGGTGAGTACGCATAACAACCTTAGCAGCATGAAATCCAATATAAGGTTCTTGGCAACACAGCGCCTGAATTTCACTCACCCCGCGGGCCGATGTAATGGCCACGAGGAACGCCGCCTTCCAGGACAGGTGCTGCAATGAAGCCTTATGAATAGGTTCAAAAGGTTCCTTCATCAATCTGGACAGCACCACGTTCAATCCCCATGAAGGCGAAGGAAGCCTAACAGGAGGGAACACCTTCTTCAGGCCTTCCAAAAAATCTTTGATCACAGGGATCTGGAAGAAGGAAGTCTGCGAAGGGCATTTCCTGTAGGCAGTCAATGCAGCAAGATGAACCTTAATAGAGTGGACATTAAGGCCAGACTGTGCCAATTGTAGAAGGTAAGGAAGGATGATATCTTCCTTACAAGTCGTCGGATCATAGTTCTTAGACTTGCACCAGATACAAAATCTCTTCCACTTGTAAGCATAGGAAGTCCTAGTGGAAGGTCGCTTAGACTCCTTCAGTATGTCAATACAATCTGCAGGAAGATTCAGATGGCCATATTGCACTATTTCAGGAGCCATGCTGCCAAACTCAAATACGAGAGGTTGGGGTGCAACATCAGCCCACCGAACTTCGTGAGAAGGTCCGGCCTGCACGGCAGCCGCATGTGAGGAAGGAGAGACCGGTGAAGCAGGTCCGTGAACCACCACTGTCTGGGCCATTCCGGGGCAATCAGTATCATCCGCGCCCTGGACTGGGATAACTTGATGAGAACCGTCTGAATCAGGGGAATTCCCCAGCGTCCCCGGCTGGTAGTACCTGGAGGCGAAGTCTCGGCATTTGCTGTTTTCGGCGGTGGCGAACAGATCTATGTCTGGAGTCCCCCACCTTGCGAAGACTTCTAGTACCTCGTCGTTTATGACCCATTCGTGGTTTTCCTGAAGTAGTCTGCTCAGTGCGTCTGCCTGAACATTCTGCACACCTGGCAGATGTGTAGCCGTGATCGTCAGCCCTCGAGCCAGAAGCCAGTGCCAGATCGCCTGCGCCTCCTGCGACAGAGTGCGCGATCTCGATCCCCCCTGCTTGTTGAGGTAATACATCGTGGTCGTGTTGTCCGTCTGTACAAGCAGAGAGTCGGTCTGGAAGGACGGATGAAAGGCCTTCAGTGCCAAGTGAACAGCTCTGAGTTCCAGGAAATTGATATGGTACGTGGACTCCGTCGGGGACCACGTCCCTTGAATCTGTAGGTCTCCGGAATGCGCTCCCCAGCCCTGGAGAGACGCATCCGTCACGATAGTCTGAGTGGGAATGTCCTTGTGGAAGGGAACCCCTTTGAGGAGATTCTCCGCGGAACACCACCACCTCAGAGACTGAATCGCATGTTGAGACAGTCGTATCTTGTCGTCCCAAGATCCTTTCTTCTGATCCCATTGATCCTCCAAGCACTCCTGCAGCGGTCTCATGTGAAGCCGTGCATGAGGCGTCAGGAAGATACAAGAGGCCATCGATCCCAGTAGAGAAGACACCGTCCTCACCGACGTGGATGGAGTGGTCATAAGAGCCTGAGCCTTCCGAAGGAGTGATAATCGTCGCTCTTCCGAAGGAGACACGCTTGCTGACAGCGTATTGATGGAGGCTCCCAAGTACTGAATGCACTGGACCGGAGTCGGGACAGACTTGGACATGTTGATGTGCAACCCCAATTTGTTCAATAGAACGCACGTCTTCTGGAAGTGAGCTTGCGCTTCCGCGAAGGAGGAGGCCTTGATCAACCAGTCGTCCAGGTACGGGTAGACAAACACCTTGTTCTTCCTCAGGTGTGCAGCTACCACAGCCATGCACTTAGAGAACGTCCTCGGCGCAGACTTCAGTCCGAATGGCAGTACTGTGTATTGATAATGATTGGCGCCGACTCGGAACCGCAAGAACTTCCTGTGTTTGTGTGCAATGGGCACATGGAAGTACGCATCCTGGAGGTCTATGGCACACAGCCAGTCTCCCCGTTGCAGCTGAGGATAAATCTGATGCAACGACAGCATGCGAAATTTCTCTCTGCGAATCCATTTGTTTGCCTGTCGCAAATCCAGAATGGGCCTGAACTCGTTCTTGTCCTTTTTGCGAACCAGGAAGAACCGGGAGTACAGACCTCTTCCCCTTTGAGACAGAGGTACGTCTTCTATCGCCCTTTTCCTTAACAGGGTATCGGCCTCCGCCTGGAGTTCTCGCAGTTGATACTGAGAGCCTACCGGAGGAATTGATGGAGGCGGGCTGGTGAACCGAAGACTGTATCCATTGCAAACAATATTCAGCACCCACTTGTCCTGAGTAATTTTTCTCCACTCTGCCAGAAAAGATTGGATGCTTCCCCCCACCGGAGCGGGTAACAGTCGTAGGGGAAGTAAGCGCTCAGGGCCTAGACCCGGCCGGACCCTTGGTCGCTGGTGCCGACTGATGGCCACCTCTGCCCCTCTGGTGCTTTTGGAACGGCCTCCTGAACTGCTGCTGTTGCTGCTGCTGTCCAGAAGGCTGGCCACGTCCCCTTCCCTGGCCACCGAACCGTCGTTGGAATGGACGGTACGCCTTCTTAGTCTCCTTGGGTTTCTTCAACCCCACTGCTGTGAGAGTCTCGGCCTCCGCCTTCATGCGGGCCATCTCATCGTCAGCGGGCTTCCCAAATAGGGTCTCTCCAGAGAATGGAAGGTTGGCGACCCTCTGTTGAGCGTCCGGTTTCAGGGACGTGAGACGCAGCCATGCATGCCTCCGTTGATTGATACCGTGACAGAAACCATGCGCCGCCAGTAAGGAAGAGTCAGCTGCAGCGCTGATGACTTGGTTTGCCACCAACATCCCTTCGTTCAGCACCTCCTGAAAGTCTTCCCGCTTGTCCCGCGGTAGAAGTTCCACAAATTGCTGAAGGGATTCCCAAAGGGCTCTATCATACCGACCCAACAAGGCGGTGGCACTAGCAGCCTTCATAGAGGTCGCTGAGGTCCCACAGACCTTCCTCCCAGATGAATCCAACCACCTAGACTCCTTATCTGGTGGAACCGTGGAGGAAGGCGTGGTGGCGTGCTGTTTGCGCGCCGCCGTCACAATCACCGAATCCGGAGTGGGTTCCTTCCTCAGAAAGGCCGGGTCCGAGTCCGGAGCCTGGTACTTCTTCTGTAGCCTAGAGGGTGCCGCCCTAGCCATCGCAGGGGTGAGGAAGAGGTCCGTGGCCGGTTCCTCCAGACCCGGCACTAGTGGCAACAGCGGTCAAGACAAGTGCTTCTGGTGTAGCGTCTCAAAGATGACTGAAGTCTTGGGAGTGGGCACCGTCAAGGCAATGCCCAACTTCGCTGCCCCACGTAACAGCACGTCCTGGAAGGATACCAGATCGTCAATCGGCGAAACCCTCGTATCCGGGGAATCCGACAAGGTCGGGGAGTAATCCCTGGTCCCCGACGACCTTGTCCGTGAACGAGATCTGTGCCTCCTGTGGCGCCGTTCGGATCGTGTGGAGGATCTATGGCGCGAGCGTTCCCTTCTTCCGGAACGAGAGCGCGACCTCCCTGCACGTGGGCGCTCCACCGGCTTCCGTGGAGGTGTCTTCTGTGGTCGATCCCGGGGCTTCGGAGTCTGAGTCCCCTTAGGAGGTGTCGGAAGCAGAGGCAATGACACCGACCTCGGTGGCCTGACCGGAGGCTTCTCAGGCAACGGCGCTGGACCATGAGGGGGAACCGGCGGAGGCGGTTGACCAGTAGGCGGAAGCGGAGGCAGAGTAGGAGTAACCGGGGGAGCCTCCTTCGGGAGAGGCGGAGGGGTCGTAGGCCGTGGCGGTGTATATACCACCGAGTACACCGAGCCCGGTGACTTCTTCGGGGGAGGGGCCTGCGAACCAGACCCTCCCGAGCGTGAGTGACGCCTCCGACGTCCCTCCCCGGAACCAGCGTGACTTTTCGCGCCAGAATCTCTCCTGCGCCGCTTAGGGGAGGTAGAACCCCTTGAGGACGCTGATCTCTTTCTGATCGACGTCGAGCGTCGTTTTCCAGACCTGGAACGTCGATCCCTCGACTCCGGCGTCGAACGCCGTCTCCTCGACGTCGAGTGCTTCTTCCTCGACGCCGACCGTCGTCCTCTCGACGACGAACGGTCAGACCTCGACGTCTAGCGTCGACTCTTCCTCTTCTCTGTCGTCGACCGTTTCCTCCTAGACGTCGAGGATCCCCTCGACGGCGATCTGGTCGACGGCGACCGGCGGTGTCGCTTCGACGGCGAGCGCCGGTGCCTTCTTCACCGACGGCGATGAGTCGACGACTTCGACAACGCCGTCGGCGGTGACCTCGACGGCGGCCTACCCAGGCCTCTCGACGTCGATCTCCCACGCTGTCTCGACCCGGAGCCCCGGGGAGAAGGGGAACACACCGTCGTCATCCCTCTCGACGTCGTCGTCGATGCTATCGACGTCGACGGAGACCGGGACCGTTTGCTGGTCTTCCTGCCTCTGGGGAGCCCCCCAGAGGCCTCAGCAGAGGCAGAGGGAGCCTTCCCAGCCTGCCCAGACCCACCTGCAGTCGCCTCTCCTCTAGGCCTTGGAGCCTAATCTTCAGCCTTTCTCTCTGGGTCCTAGTAGAGAAGGTCTGGCAGATGTCACAATCCTCAGTGACATGTTCTTCAGGGAGGCAAAGGATGCAGACGTCGTGTGGGTCAGACTTGGCCTTCTTTCTTCCACATGCTGGGCATTTGTCGAACAAAGCAGGCATTTTAGATCCCCAAAAGCCTGAACAAACACACAGAAGTAAAAAGAAAGCACCAAGAATCAAATGAGAACACTTTTAGTCAAAAAAAATGAACAAAAAACTCCAATAAACCCTTGAACAAGGGAGAGCTCAATGCACAGGGTCCTGTAAGCAGGAGCCGGAAAAAAGAACTGAAAGTAAGTTGGACCTGCTATGCATTCTGGGATACTGGGAGAAAGTTCTGGAAGATTCTCTTAAAGGCACAGTATCCTATTTAAACCACATAATGGCAGCCTATGGGGCTTGTCTGTCCAGGCCTTCCTCTCTATCATTCTGAGGGGTTTTGCAGTAAAAGCAAGGGAAATCTGGACAGGCTTTGCTGTTGGTGGATTTTTGGTGGAATTTCTAGTTGAAGTACTGGACAGTGTAGCCTGTGATTATAGGCTGCATTATTTGTCTTTAAATTTTCTCTTAAGTGTCTTTGCAGTTCTGCAATTGTTTGACAACTTAAGAGATTATTTTTGATTGCCGGGGTTCTCGCACATGGGCAGGACTATTCACTAGATGACTATACACAGAAATCCCCTACTACAGAATTTGTCTCACCCACCTGTCTGATGTGATGTTTTCCCAGACAGGTAGGAACTGTGATAGGCGTCCCCCGACCGGTGTTATATGGTCTGGGGGGAGCTGTATGAAGTCACTGCTTTGGGGTTGGAGAGTTGCGGTTGTTGTTTCCGCGACCTCTACCCTTGTTGTTGTTACCTCTGTAACTACCTCTAGAATTACCTCTGGGTGATGTCGGTGTAAAAGAGGTTTGTTGCTGGCTTGTACCTGTATTTTTGGATCCTCCTCTATAGGTGGACCTACGAAAGGAACCTTTTTGGGTCGGCTGTTGCAATGCTCCCATTGATTTAGCCGTTTCCGTATCCTTTTTCATCTTTTCTAAGGCCTCATCTGTCCCTGTGCCGAAAAGTGTTTTCTCATCAAAAGGTTGGCTCACTAATGAAGTTTGCACCTCTTGTTTGAACCCTGAAACCCTGAGCCATGCAGGTCTCCTTAACATGATGCTTGTGTTTATGGATCTTGCTGCAGTGTCTGCCGCGTCTAGGGCGCACTTGATTGAAGTGTTAGTAATTAACTTCCCTTCCTGTATGAGTTGATCTGCCCTCTTTTGATGTTCTTTAGGGAGATGTGTGATGAGTTTCTCTAACTCATCATAATGCGCTCTGTCATACCTTGCAAGTAGTGCCTGTGTATTAGCTATGCGCCAGCTGTTTGCCGCTTGAGATGCTACTCTTGCCAGAGGCATCTATTAGCTTAGACTTTGTCAGGAGGTGGAGCTTCTCCTGTAGATAAAGAGTTTGCTCTTACGAGCGTTTGTGACCACTAGTGAGTCTAGAGGAATTTGTCCTTTGATGAATATTGGGTCTTTTGGAGCTGCCCTATATTTCTTATCAATTCTTGGGTTCAGTACCCAAGCCCTCACCGGGTCTTTGAATATCTCTGATGTATGATTGAGGAGGCCCTTAAGCATTGGTAGTGTTCCTGATGTTCTTTGTGCAGCAGGTAGTGTTTCTAATAGGAAATCCTCTATTTGAGGTTCTGCATGTAGTTCTACCTTGTGGTATTTTGCTGCTCTATTAATGAGTTGCGCAAAACCAGTATTATCATCAGGAGGTGAAGGTTTTGACGGATACAATTCAGGGTCGTTATCGTTATCTGACCCTACATTGTACTGTTCCCATGGGTCTGCCTCCTCTGGGATTGTGTCTTCATCATCCCCAGGATGTTCTCCCTCCCCTGTGTCACTTTCTACGTCTGTTGTAGGTGTAGATGGTCGTGTGGGAGGAATAGTTGGCCTATTGTGAGGAGTAGGAGAACAGGGTGTGTCTCTAGGTTGTGGAGAAGGGGGAGGAGTTGTATTTGTCCCCATTGTTCTCTTCTTCGGAGGAGTTTTGTCGTCCCATTGTTCATTTTTCCTCTTTTTAGGTAGTTCTGTGACTACCTTGCCAGTTTGTGGATCAATAAACAGTCTTTTGTTTAGGATCGGTTTTATATTCCTGTGTCGGTACCGCAGTTTTCGGGTCCGACAGGTGTTTTTTCTTCTGACTGTCCATTTGTATTTTCGGCACCGAGAATTTATTCGGATCCGATGTCTTCGGTGTCGAGGTTGTTTTCGACGTCGAAGCGTGTTTCGGTGTCGACATGGACTGTTTCGACTTCGAGCTTTCCTTGATATGGAGCTTCGGTGTCGATGTCGGGGTGGGTCGTTTATCGGAACCACCATGATGGGAGACCGAGTGTTTCGGTTTCGCTGCCGGGCCCGAAGGCGGGGCGTCAGAAACTTTTTTCGGTTGTCTGACCGGGCTCGAGGGCGGGTTCGACACCGTGCGGGGTCTGTTCTTTGGTAAAGGGACGTCGTCACTCACGGTTTGTTGGACGTCGATTTCCTCGACGTCGGACTCGTCCGCTTCTGACCCCGCCTCGTCGCCCTCTTCTTCCTCCTCTTCTGGGTGCTGGTCCTCGAACAGCTCCGGGATTGCTTGTGACTGCATTCTCGATACCTCGTGTCTTCGAGCTCGACTGTTTCTAATCGTCGATTTTGAGGAAAATGCTACACAGGCCTCACAGTCCCTGGATTCGTGTTCAGGGGACAAGCAGAGGTTGCACACCTCGTGTAGGTCCTTGTGTGGGAACTTAGCACCACACGTTGGACATTTTTTGAATGGAGTCCTTTCCATGGACTCCGGGCTGGACTACGTCGAGCTGGTCTTCTCGTAGTCGTCGTTCTTCGAAACGCGTCGAGATGGAATTGTAGTCATGTTCGATAACAATACCGTCGAATTGGAAAGGGTTACGCGCCGAATATAACTTTCTTTATCGAAGTCGATCCGGAGCGCTTCGATCCTCATCCGAACCCGATGGCGGAAAAAAACAATCTAAGGATGGAGCCGATGCCCATGCGCACTAACACCCAGAGGAGGAGTTATCGATGACGACAGACTTCTCTAGAAGAAAAACAAGTGCAATCATCCGAGCCCAACACCAGATGGCGATCTATTCATAAATGTACCATCTGCAGCCCATATGCCTCGAACTTACCATTTACACTTACCTGTAACAGGCATGGCTTAGTTCTAGAAAATAACAAAATAGTTTTCATACAAATAGGTCTGAGTACAGTCTGTGTGTGTGTGTGACATTTCTTCCCTGAGTGAGTGCAATCATGCTGAACTCTACCCTGTGATAAAGACTTGCTGCTCGCCCACACTACCACAAATGGAGAGGGAGGTGCGTTCTACTTTTACCTCTGCCTTCCTTTGAGGCTCCACTGGACTGTGCACAATATACCTTACTTTGGTATTGTATATATAGAGCCAGCTTCCTACAATGGAGGAGCTGGAAATTAACTTCCCTTCCTGAACTAATTCTTGCCACTTTTTATGCTCGTCTGGGAGAACTTAACTGAGTTACTCCATCTCATCCCAGTGAGCTCGGTCATACTTTGTCAACAGTGCCTGGGTATTTGCAATTTGCCAGTGATTGGAAGATTGTGCAGCAACTCCTTTGCCTAACGCATCTAGGAGTTTAGATTCTTTCAGGAGTGGTGCGTCTGTAGTTTGTGAATTTGCCCTTTTAAAGGCCACTTCAAATAACTAGGGAGTCTGGTGGAAGCTGGCCTCGAATACAAACTAGGTCAGATGGTGCAGCCTTATATTCTATATCTACTCTAGGGAGAATGATGAGCACGTGCAGGTTCCTTAAAAATATCAACTGTATGGCGCATCATGCATTTCAATACTGGAAGAGATTGAGATGTCCTATGTGTAGTGCACAATGTTTCCATCAAAAAAATCTTCCATAGATTCTTTATGCAGGGGAACCCCCATGGAATGCTACTGCCCTAGCTATAAGCTCCTGATATGACGAAGTATCGTCAGGAGGCAAGGGTTTGGCAGGATATAGGTCTGGGTCCCCTGGAGGGTCAATATAATCCTGCCAGGGTATGTATGGTGGTGCTCCATAAAGGTCCTCATCTCCAGCATCTGCGTTTTCCACACACAGAGGTGGAATGTTTAACGGATTGTGTGGTGAAGGAGGTACAGGGGCTGGAGGTTGTGGTATATGAGATTGAGTAGGAGGGATAGGGTACAGAGGACTGAGATCTTTGCCCTTTCCATAGGTTTTGGGAGAGTATTGTCCTGTTAGAAAGAGGCTCTTAGCAGGCACTGACAGTTTTTATGATAATGTGGGCAGTATATTGATCTGCTTTTGATCGAGCCTTTGCTAGAGCCTTTCCTACATAGTCTCTAAAATTGGCTCCGGGAGTAGATTTCGGTTTCAGTACCGAACCGGATTTCACTTTCAGAACCGGAGCGGTGGAAGCCGAAGGGGTGGTCTCAGCTCGGTGTAGAGCCAGAACGCTTAGTATATGCTTTTGGTGCCGAGCTGGAGGGCAGGGCAGGGCAGCTGAAGCAGATCCTGTGTGCCTACCATGGCCAGATGGCAGTGGTGGCCTTGAAGCCTTCTCTCTTATAGCAACCAAAGGTTTTGGCGTGGGCAAGTGAGGGATTTTACTCACAGCGCCTCGAACCGGCAGAAGATTCTGTGACTCCAAATCTAAGTCGGAGTCTGAATTTTGAACTCAAAAGGCCCCTTCGGCAGCTGAAGCTTCCAGATCTTCCTCTTCTGGTCCAATATCTTGCTGACCGAAGATATTGGGCGTTTGCTCAATGTTCTGTCTCTGCAGCTCTCTGCGTCTGCCAGACAGTCCTGCAAGGTCTTTTTGGATCGAAACTACTAACAGGCCTAAAAATCATCTTTGTGCTCTGGGGAGAAGCACAGATTGCAAACCTGATTAAGGTTGGTCCGCGGTCACTTGGAATGGCACAGAGGGCACAATCAAAACTGAGTCCATTCCATCAGCACAGTATCATTGATAGTCAAATTAATGTAAGGTAGCTTGGAAGGGCGAGGCCTAAAGGCCGCGATCAGATTGTTCTGACCACACACTTGAAAACAATACCTTCCAGGGTCGAGCTGATCACATACCGAGAGGATCCTGGAAATGGTCTCAAACCTTAGCTGTACTACACATCTGAACCAGAGGGTAGAAAGAAAACAAGCTAACAATGGAGTTGAGGCCCATGTACACTAATACCAAGAGGAGGAATCCCCTTACCTCGTGACTCGAAAGACTTCTCTGAAGAAAAATAACTTGCAAACATCCAGACCCAACGCTAGATGCCAGGATTTACATCCAACAATATAATTTACTTTTACAGTGCCACGTTTCAATATGGTTTAGCTTAAGGCACTATATTTATGGCATGATTGACTACTAGGTCTCAGCAAGCATTTCAAAGAAGCATGACAAATTAAGTTTTCCTATCGCTTCATGGGTGATCTGACCTTCTCTAAAGACAAATGTGGCCTTGTGTGCGCTCTACTGGAGATTACCCCTAAAGGACAATGGGATGCCAACGTGGACTGAGCTTACCTTCCAGGCGTTTATCTTCCTCATCGGTGATCTCCTGCACATCCTGCTCCACTTCCTCCACTTGTTCATCACAGTCGTCATCCACTATCAACACGCAATCATCACCATTCTCGGTTTCACTGAAAGAAAATCAACCCATGAGACAAAGTAGTAACATCAGATTAGAATCAGTAGCAGATAGTGATTTTAGAATGGAAGACCTAGAGAGGCAGTAACGTTTGCACCACCAGGTATAAAAACTTATTTTCTATAAACTCTTGGGGTGCTCAATAGCACAGGCAGACTACCACCACGCATAAAACTGCTCAAGCGTTAAAGCAGACTTGGCAGTACCCATACTACATCCAGACTTCATACCCTCCTTCTGCTAATACAAAGGTATTCCACATGCCATCTCATCCATACATTCTACATCATGGGATCTTTCATGATGGTCAAACGTCAGAAAACATTTTGCTCCATAAACAAAAACAAAATCAGAAATCTAACCAGATTAGTTAAAAGAAATAAAACATGGAATGCAACGTCAGGAGTGGCCCATGTACGGTAGTACTCTGCGTGTGCGAGAGGGGTGCTGGGGTCTGTGGTATGCAATTCGGATGCCCTTCATTTAGCACGCCACAAGACGGAGGATAAGGACAGCTTTCCCCGTGTACTTGACATACTGCCTGTGTTTTGTGCGGCTGGAGGGTGAGGACTCGTACTGAAGTAAAGAGGATGGAGAGTGTGCTCCCTTTTGAACTAGCATGAGGGTCCTGGCAGCACATGACTTATGAAAGGTTCTTCCCAAGAGTTGCAATTTGGTTGACAAAGGTGAGTGGTGGGACTGTAGTTTGTTACTCAGTGTGAGGATGTTTCTAGGTAGGACCTGACCTTCTGTACATCTCAGATTCAATATACTCAAACCACCTCGCCCCAGATCATGCAGGAGAGCAAAGAACGCAGCAGCGCCATTCCTTAAAAACATGGAAGTAGGTTGGACGGGTGGAGGAAATGGATGTAAACCTTCCCCGCCAACAACAGACTGTGAGAAAGTGCCCTTTTTCTTGCATGGTTCTTTGCTGAATTGCTGATGTTCTTTGACGAGTGTGCCCTGGGCTCCTGCCAATCAGGTAACCAGGGCTTGTGTTCCTGCCCTTAAACTGCATTGAAGCCTAAACCCATTTGGCATCTCCGGCCACAGGTCAGCCCCTGGTAAATGGTACCATAGGTACACAGGGCACTGTGACCAGAGAAGCCCCGTAAGGACTGCAGCACTTATTGTGCCACCCTCAGGGGCCCTGTACCCTGACACCCACACACTGCCTTTGCGGGCTGCGTGTCTTGGGGCAGAACAAAGTGAAGGGTCGACATGGCACAAATCCCTGTGTTCCATGTCTACAAACCATTGCCCTGGCATACATCAGTCACCCCTATAGCTGAGTGCCCTATGCCAGTGGTGAGGGTACAGGTGCACAAGCCCTGTACCCCTGCGGTACCCAGGGCCATTCCTGGGCACTGTAAGTGCACTGCTGTCATTACGAGTATATGGTGCGGACTCTAGAAAAAAAGAAAGGAGATGGGTTTAGCACGCATCAATGGTGGCAGCAATCCAAATAATAATAAGGACAAAGAGCAATCTTATGATCCTAAAAACCCCAAAGGGATTGTGCCTAAATTTGAGGAAGGTGATGACATCCCCAAGTGGTTCACAGCCTTTGACAGTTTTTAGGGCATGTTGAAGGTGAAGAAACCACTCTGGGGGGCACTCCCGTGGGAACGGTTCTCTGGTAACTGCCGAGACAGGATTCTGATCCTCTCTGGGTCAGATGCAGGGTCCTATGATCTCATGAAGGAGACGGAGGGATTTGGACTCACCAATGAGGAGTATAGAATTAGGTTCAGGGGGGCTCACAATACCCAAAACCAGTACTGGATTGATTTTGTAGACTACTCAGTAAAGACACTGGATGGTTGGTTAACTGGACACCGTGAATGACTTTACTGGACTTCACAATTTGTTTCTGAAGGAACATTAAGTAATTGCACAAATTAAAAGTTACATCAGCATTTGTGAGACCTAGGTCTAATGTCTCCGCAAGAATTGGAAAAGGAAGGCAGACCACTGGGTCTAAACTAGGGTGACTAAGACAACCCCTGGGGGAGGGAGGGTGGGGACCAAAAGACCGGGGTTACAAAACCTCCAGAGGGAAGGTGGTGAGAATCCCCAAGATAAAAAGTCTGAGTCTTCCAAAGGGCCCCAAAAACCTGCACAGGGGGGTGGGTCCGAAACTACTCCCTATACTCAGACCTATAAGGGGAAGAGCTTTGATCCTGCAAAGGCATGGTGTAACAACTGTAAGAAGTTGGGACACTATGGTGAGAGACACTGGTTCCCCCTGAGAAATATTTGATTGGGCATACTTACCAAGTCACTAAAGCAGACTGTTACCACTAATCATACATATATGTGGAGCTATTTATGTGATTTACATATATAATTTTATATTATTTACGGGGCCCCCGAACGTGGGCGGGAATATTCAGTGCTTATGACTTCGATGAGGAAACCCCTGGAAGAGAACTAGGATTACAAGTAAGTAACTTATCCTTCCCTCTGGGGTGTCCAAGTCCTCTCCCTGAGGAGACGGGTCCTGATCCTTTTGCTGTACAGACGCTTGTCCCCCAGTCTTATTTCCTTTTCTCTTGGTAGGTTGGCCATACTTTCAGGCTCCAACACAATTTTTTCACCCTGCCTTTTGCTCTGTGCTCTTGTTTTTACACGCACCAATTCAGGGATATCCAGCATTGTTACATGGGTGTTTAGTTCAACCTCCGCCGAGGCTGAGGTTTACAGGTCATTGCCAAGCAGACTTGGACCTATCTAGATACAATTTCAAAACTCTTTTCAGGTCCAAAGAATGCAAAGCCCTCTCAGCTGGAGTAGAGGGATTAGGGAAGAAGGTGGGCAGAGAGATGGTCTGATTTACATGAAAATCTGACACCACCTTGGGTAGAAAAGACGGATGTGTCCTCAGTACTACTCTATTCAAGTGGAACACAGTATAGGGTTCCTTGGAGCAGAGAGCCTGAATTTCGCTCACCCTACGAGCTGACGTGATTGCTACCAAAAAAGCAGCTTTCCAGGAAACATGCTGTAAAGTAGCTTTATGAATGGGCTCAAAAGGAGGACCCATTATTTTTGACAGAACCAGGTTCAGGTCCCAGGGCGGAGAAGGAGGACGCACTGTAGGGTACACTTTTTTTTAACCCCTGCAGGAAGTCCTTTACAGCTGGCAAAAAGAAGGTTGTGAAGGTGATCGCCTACAAGCGGTTAAAGCAGCTAAATGCACCTTAATGGAATTAAACTGTAAACCTGCTTTCGCCAGATATAACAAATAAGGAAGGGCGACTTCTTCCTGACCCTTAATAGGATGATGACCATTTTGCATGCACCACAGATAGAAGCGCTTCCATTTACAGGCATAAGAATGTCTTGTGGAAGGTCGTCTGGCTTCCTTCAGGATCGACATGCAGTCCTGTGGCAATATTAGATGGCCGTATTGTATGACCTCAGGAGCCATGCTGTCAAGCTCAGTGACTGAAGGTTGTATTGATGAATCCTCCCGTTCATTTTGGATAACGGGTCTGATCTGCATGGCAGCCTCTTGTGAGGAGTCACTGATACATGGAGCAGGTCCTAAGTACCACCATTGCCTCGGCCAGTCGGGGGCAATGAGGTGAGGATCATCGTTGTGGACAAGTGGGTCAGCTTGCTCACCACCTTCGGGATCAACGGAAGGGGTGAAAAGGCGTGCACAAATTCCCCTGACCAGTCCATCAAAAGGACATTCCCTCTCGTTCCTGGACGGTAAAACCTTGAGGCGAAGTCTCGGCATTTGGTGTTTTCGTTGACGGCGAACAGACTTAAGGTGGGACGACCCCAAGCCTGAAAGATGCCTTCGAGTACCTCGTCATTGAGAACCAAGTCTTCTCGGTCTTCGAAATGCCAACTCCGCGTGTCCGCCCTCACATTCTATTTTCCTGGGAGGTGGACCGCTGCGACTGACAATTTGCGAGCCAGCAACCAATGCCAGATGCGCTGGGCTTCCAGTGACAGAGTCCGTGAGCGCGTTCCCCTCCTGCTTGTTTAAGTAGTACATCGTGATGGTGTCAGTTTGTACTAATATTGATGTTTCTCGAATCGAGGGAAGGAACTCTTTGAGAGCCAGATGGACTGCTCTCAACTCTAGCATGTTGATGTGGTATGTACATTTCTTGGGGGACCACAGACCTTGCACCTGGAGATGACCCATGTGTGCCCCCCAGCCTTGTAGAGAAGCATCGGTGATCAAGGTCTGAGCCGGAGGAGGTTGATGGAACAGAATTTCCACCTGCATCCACGGAATGGAGGCTCCAGCTGTTTGACAGAGTAATCTGGTCGTCCCAGCGAGCTGACTGTTGGTCCCACTTGTCCTCCAGATCCTGCAGAAGAGGACGCATTCGAAGCCTGGCACTCGGGGCTAGAAAGATGCATGAAGCCATCGATCCTAGCAGGGAGGCAATTCTTCGCACTTTCTGAACCTTGTGGCGGAGTACCAGCTGACACTTGAGTTATAGAACACGGTCTCTCCCGCGAAGGAAACGTTTTCCTACCTCGGAGACTAGAGGAGCTCCTAGGAAGTGAATCTTCTGGGTGGGCTGAGAGACTGATTTGCTGAAGTTTACATGCAACCCCAACCGGTGACCGAGCCGGATGCAGGTCTGGAACTGAATCCTTACATTGTCTGGGGAAGGACCTTTCAGTAGCCAATCATCCAGATATGGGTACACGGAGACTCCCCTGCGGCGTAGAGAGGCCGCTACTACTGCGACACTTCGTGAATACCCGGGGAGCTGACTTCAACCCAAACGGCAGGACCTTGAATTGGTAGTGAGAGGTCCCCACCTGGAACCGCAGGAATCGCCTGTGTATGTGGTGTACGGAACATGGAAGTAGGCATCTTGTAGGTCCATCGAACATATTCAATCTCCCCTTCTGAGCTTCGGATATATTTGAAGCGCCAACATGCGAAACTTTTCATTTTTGATATGCAGGTTGAGCGTTCTTAAGTCCAGAATGGGCCTGTATTCTGCCTTTTGGCCCTTTTTTCTGACCAGGAAATATCGGGAGTACACTCCTTTCCCCCTTTGAGCGATTGGAACCCTCTCGATGGCGGACTTTGAGAAGTAGCGCTACTTCCTTTCTCAAAAGGATGAGTTAATGATTTAAGGTTGGCCTTGGAGGAACGGGTGAAGGCAGGTGTTGGAAACGAAGACAGTACCCATTCTGAAGTGCAGTCAACACCCATCGGTCTTGTGTAATGCTTTGCCACTCTGACATATGATGCGCGATGCTTCCCCCCGACTGGAGTAGTCAACGGCGCTGGGGGAAGGAAGGACTCATTGCTTTGGCTGGGACTTATTGGAATTGTTGCCCTGGCGTTGATTTCCACCTCCTCTGGAATTACGCTTGCCTCTGAATTGTGACTTCTGTTGCCCTTGTTGGTCCTGACCTTTCTGCCAGTGAGGGGTTTGAACCCTGTTTGGAAGAGCCCTTATTGTAGGAGCGGTACTTCCTCCGAAATTCTTTCTTCTCAAGCCCTACGGCTTTAAGAGTGTCCAACTCTGACTTCATGCGTTGCATTTCCTCATCAGTACTTGGCCCAAACAGTGATGTTCCCGAAAAGGGCAGGTTCAAGATTCTAGCATGAGCCTCCGGTTTTAAGGCCGTCAGGCGGCGCAACCACAATTACCTTCTTGCCGTTGCTCCATGCGCATAGCCATGCGCTGCAAGGGTAGCTCCATCCGCAGTGGCGCTTAGGATTTGATTGGAGACCTGGCTGCCCTCCAAGAGAATCTCCTCTAAATCTTTTTGGTCCTCTTGTGGGAGTTTCTCAATAAACCTTTGCAGAGAATCCCACAGGTATCTATCATAACGACCCAGAAGGGCTTCCGCATTAGAGACTTTGAGAAAGGAGGCTGAGGTGTTGCAGACTCTTCTTCCCCATGAATCTCGTAATTTGCTTTCCTTATCCGGAGGCACTGTGGATGAGGAAGCTACAGCACTGGATTTTTTCGCCCTCGAACGTCGATGCTGTGACGTCGACGGGGGGGGGGGGGGATGGGTGGGGGTCTACTCTACATCGAGCGCCGCTGACTGAACGACGACAGAGGCTGCTTCGACGTCAACCGTCGATGGTGTGACGTCGGAGACCTTTTCGAAGTCGATCGCAAGTAACTAGGCGACGACGGAGGTTGCCTCGACGTCGAGCGTCGCTGGCCAGACGCCGACGGATCGTCGATGACCAGGCGTCGACGGAGGAAGCTGCGACGTCAAAGATTAGTGATGCTTCGACGCCGGCTGTCTCGACGTCGGGCTCCTATGCTCAAATGGAGACCTCGCTCTCGACGCTGCACGTCCTGCAGAGGGCAGCGGAGGTACCTTGTCTCGACACTGAAGTCTTCTTCGAAGGAAGGAGACTCATCTTCGTCGACTGCCTCTTCGACGCCGATGCCGGAGAACAAGTCGGGACTTCTCTCGACGTCGATCGCGTCCTGCGCCTCTTCTGCCTCTTAGGAGACCTACCGCTCTCAGAGAGACAATAAATTAGAATTCTCTCTCTATCTTTGAGAGTTCTCCTGGATAAAGTTTTGCAGTGTTCACAAGTGCCTGCAGAATGAGTCTCAGGGAGGCAGAGGATACACACAGGATGTGTATCAGTCTTGGCCTTCTTCCCACAGGAAGGGCAGTTGTCAAAAAGAGAAGGCATTTTTGACAGAAAAATTCCTTTAAGATTAAAAAAGGCAGCACTAACACTATGCCCAAAAGACGTCGAGTGAAAGTAAAATTTGTAGAAATTCTCAAGTATTTTTTGACAGAAAGTCAAAAAGAAAGGGAGTTGTTGAACCAGGGTCCTGACTGAAGGAGCCGGAAAGAACTGACCTAACTGTCACCCCTGAGGCATGATGGGAAGCCAGGGGTCATGGCTGCCTTAAAGGCACGGTGCCAGTTTTTGTTGAAAATGGTTTCATTTTCTATGCTATAGCTGTTCAATGCAGCCTGTGGCTAACAATGTCTATTAGCAATTTTCAGGATTTATGAGTATGCTTGCTCATTAAAACACAAAGTTCAAGGGCTATTTGACCTAATGTGTTTTTTGTTTTCTTGCTAATTACAGTGTATGTACGAGTATTTACATTGTTTAGCCTCTATTTTGGGGCTGCATTGGTGTGAGAAAAAATGATATATGTGCATACATATATGTGGAGCTATTTATATGTGATTTACATATATAATTGTATATTATTTCCAGGGTCCCCGCACGTGGGTGGGAATATTCAGTGCTTATGACTGATGAGGATCCCCTGGAAGAGAACTGGGCCTATGGAGCTTGAGCCTTACCAGGTTGGACTCCTGGGCCCAGGGGGACCAACTAGGGAAGAAAACAAGTTACTTACCTGTAACTACGGTTATCCAGTATTGGTATCTTTCATAGATTCACATGCCTGAATCATTCCCAGTCGTCGAGGCGGGAGTCCCACGGTATAAACATATACAAAAGCAGTGCCTAAAAAATTTCTTGTAGTAGGCTGGAAAAGCCTAAAGGCCTAACTAGGCCTCAAAACTTAGCAGCCTATCTACATCATTATGTAAAAAGACCTGAAATAGTAGCCTCAGCCAATCAGCTGTCCTCACCCTCTAGAACCTTCCCAGTTCTCCTCAGATTTTCCCAGCACAAGTGAGAATGAGTATCCATAAAACAGAACTGCCGTGCCAGGGAGGAGGGAGGGTGCATGTGAATCTATGAAAGATACCAATACTGGATAACCGTAGTTTACAGGTAAGTAACTTGTTTTCTTATCCAGTATTGGGGTATCTTTCATAGATTCACATGCCTGAATCAGAGTAGCAAGCAGTGACATGTCTGTCGTTAGAGGAAGGTGGGAGCCAAAAATAAGCCATATATACCCCCACACAACCAAGAAGGTAATAGAGCACAAACTTGTTAATATAACATATGCATCAAAACCTTCATAAGTACATTATACATAGGACAGCATTAGAAATGCTTTACATGATAATGAAAACATATGCTTAAACAGTCAAATGAAGAATAAAAGACTATAAAAAGTCTAACCTTAGTGAAGAAGATGCCGCAGCACCGCATCTCCAACTGCTGTATCATCATGAACTGCCGACTGCAGACAGTAATGCTTGGTGAAAGTGTGCACACTTTTCCACGTAGCAGCTCGGCAAATGTTCTCCAGCGTCACTCCAGCGAAAAGGGCCGTTGACGCTGACATTGTTCTGGTGGAATGCGCTTTGACCTTTCTTGTTAAAGGTTTGTTGGCTTTGTCATGACAGAAGATAATTGTAGAAGACAACCATCTAGCTATAGTTGCTTTCGTGACAGCTTGACCCAAGGTGGCCTGACCATAGGCAACAAAAAGTTGATTGGATTTGCGGATGTCCTTTGTTTTGTGAAGATAAAACTTCCGGCACCGTTTCACGTCCAGAGAATGTAAAACCTTCTTCGCCGGAGTTTTAGGTTCCGGGAAAAAGGTTTTGAGCTTGACCGGTTGATTGATGTGGAATTGAGTTGGTACTTTTGGGATGAATCTTGGGTTGGTCCTAACCGTAACAAAGTCTTTAGAGAATTGCAAGAAAGGCTGTGCAATAGTGAAGGCCTGCATCTCACTGACTCTGCGGGCTGAAGTGAGAGCCAGTAAGATAGCCACTTTCCAAGTTAGAAACTTTAGCCCCGCCTTGTGAATAGGTTCAAAAGGCCTTTTCAGAAGTTGAGAGAGAACAATATTAAGATCCCACTCAGGAGGAGGACGACGAACTGGTGGAAAAGCTCGGAATAACCCCTTAAGGAATTGTTTGATCAAAGATGATGAACATAAGGATGGTTTGTTGGCACTCTTCCTGAACCTGGAGATCGCCGCCAGATGCACCTTAATGGACGAAAAGACTAGTGCAGCCCTAGCTAAAGACAATAGATAAGGAAGGATGGCTTCAGAAGGAGCTTGAAGTGGATGAACATTATTTTCTCCACACCATGAACAGAATAGTTTCCACTTAAAACGATAGGTCTTGATGGTACTTTGAGCACGGGCTTGTGATAAGATCGCCCTGCAGTCCGAGGAGATGTTAAGATCCTTGAACTCTAGGAAGTCAGGAGCCAAGCGTGCAAGTGCAGGGATTGAGGATCCGGATGTTGGATCTGGCCTCCCTCTCGTGTTAACATTGACACTGTCGGTTTGAGACGAAGTGGAGGCTGCTGAGAGCAGAAGGAGCTCCTGAAACCGAAACTGCCGTGGCCAACGGGGAGCAATGAGGATGAGAGTGCAATGTTCCCTCTTCATCTTTTGCAGTACTTTCGGAATGAGTGGAATCGGAGGATAAGCGTACGCAAATATCCCGGACCATCTCATCAAAAGGGCATTTCCCTTTGACCCCTGTTGAGGAAACCTGCTGGCATAAAACAGGCATTTGCTGTTCTGCTGCGTGGTGAACAAGTCCAGCATTGGTGTTCCCCATGTTTGAAAGATCCTCTCTACTGGATGTTTGAGCTCCCATTCATGACAGCCAGTGAAAGCTCTGCTGAGGTTGTCTGCTAGAGAGTTTGACGCCTTGCACATGTTCTGCCCTGAGGGATATGCCGTGGCGTAGGGCCCATTCCCACATCTCCTGAGGCTCCAGCGACAGGGTGAGAGATTTTGTTCCTCCCTGTTTGTTGATATAGTACATGCTGGTGGTAATGTCCGTACGCACCAGCACGGATGAATTCGCAATCCTTGGAAGGAAGGCTTGCAGGGACAGAAAAATGGCCCTCAGTTCTAGGCTGTTGATGTGTTTCTGCCGGTACTGACGAGACCATCGTCCCTGGATCTGAAGGTCCTGAAGGTGACCGCCCCAACCTTCCATGGAAGCGTCCGTAGTTAGGGTGAACTCTGGAATGTCTTGGAGAAAAGTGAGGCCTGGTGACAAATTGTGCGCCTTCGACCACCAAAGGGCTTGCTTCATTTTGGTAGTTACTTTGATGCGGTCGTCGAACGATCCGTCGACTTGCCTCCACTGGCGAAGTAATTCCTCCTGTAACGGTCTCATTCTGAGTCTCGCCATAGGGATGAGGCTGATTGCAGAGGAGCACATCCCTAGAAGGGAAGCAAATGTCTGAACTGAAAGTGACCTTCTTGCAAATATTTGTTTTGCTAGTTTTAACAGTTTGTTCTGCCGCTCCAAGAACGCCTTGCACTGGCATGTGTTCAAGACCGCTCCCAGAAAGGTCAACTCCTAACGAGGTTGAAGCTGAGATTTGTTCGAATTGAGGGTCAAGCCCAGATTCGAGAAGAGGGAGAGGGAACTCCTAACCGCTTCCATTGTGGAGTTTCTCGATGGTCCTTTTAACAGCCAGTCGTCGAGGTATGGGAAAACTTGCATTCCCTGGGACCTCAGCATTGCTGCCACTGGGGCTAAACATTTGGTGAAGATTCTGGGGGCCGATTTGAGGCCAAATGGAAGCACTTTGAACTGAAAGTGGACGCCAGCCACTTGAAATCTTAGGTATTTGCGGTGTTTTGGGTGAATAGGGAGGTGGAAGTAGGCGTCTTGCAGATCGAAAGAAGCCATGAAGTCCCCTTTGTTGAGAAAATTCAGAATGTCCGTCAACGTTACCATGCGAAAACTGTTTCTTTAGATATTTGTTGAGTTTGCGCAGATCCAGTATTGGACGCCACTTCCGAATTTTTCTCTACGAGGAAGAAGCGAGAATAAAATCCTCTCCCTTTCTGAGAAGGAGGAACTCGCTCTATCGCATTCTTGTGTAGCATCTTTAAGGCTTCTTTGAAGAGTAAGTGAAGACGAGGGGGAGGGGGACCCCTGGGCGGCGTTGTTGGTGGCTTCTGTAAAAACTCCAGAGTGTCCGTTCCTGACAAGATCCAGGACCCACTGATCCGAAGTTATCGTCCGCCATTGTTGGTAAAAGGCGGAAATCTTGGCGCCTGCGGGAAGGGGAGGATGAATGGCTGACGTCCGGCAAAGCTCACTGGCGCTTGCTGGAATCACGCCCTTGATTGTTTGAGCGTCGTTTCCCTCCTTGACGAGAGAAAGAACCAGAGGCAGGCTGTCTGTAAGAGGATTGATAGTACGGTTGTTTGTACTGAGATTGGTATTGGCGATTTTGCTGGTTGGAATAGTCACTCCTATGGCAGGCCTTGACAATCCTGAAGGCAGAGTGCTTGGAATCGTGTGAGATAGTGCTCTGGCATGAGCTGAGCCTGTCCGCGGCTTTCGGGATCCATCCCTTAGCAGTTTCCATGATATCGCATACCATATACTCTTAAGTGCATTATAATCCTCGCGGTTATATGCCAACTCTGGTATCGCTTTATCAAAACATGTCGAGTAAGGTGTCATACGAATTGGAATACTAACCCCTCGCCAATTCTGGCGACGGGGTTAGCATTCCACCCTTCTAGAGGGACACGACATGTATGTAACCTGTAACCCCGGTTAAAGTCAGACATAGCCGTAGCTCCACAAAATGGATGCTGCCACCGAGACACAAGTCTGCCCTCCTGCTGCTGGGAGTCCTCCCAGAGCAGGAGGCAAGGACAAAGGGTTTCCTCTCAGGGGCGGTGCCAGCACCGTCCCAGACAGGATTTTGTGTATCCTAGGTAGGCAGGGCTTTAGAGGAAGGTGACTGCAAGTGGCACCACGGTGCTCACTGTGCATAGGCCGGCTTGAACCAGTTCCAGGGGCACTCCAGCCCCTGATCTGGGGAAAGCCCGCCAAAGGAGAGGGGTGTAACCACCCCCCTCCTAGTCCAACCCATAGGGCAGGACTTAGTCGCGTGCCAGCCCCCTTTTTCAGGATAAAGGTGGGAACTGGCCCCCTTCCAAACTAGATCAATCTTTGAATCCTGAACCGACTTTCTACGAGAGGAACTCAAGACTCTTCCTAAGATTTTCTCCCTTGTGACTAAGGAGTAGTCACCCTGCAGCAGCAGGCACCATCCAAGCATCGCGGTCTGCTGTAAGCCTCTCCTCCGGATCAAGACTGCCCAGCACGACGAGAACCGGCTTCCCTGGCACCTCTGACCTCTACCTACATCAGCCCAGCTGTGATCCGTGGGTGTGACGAGACCTCGAGGGACCGGCCATCTTGCAAGACTGCACGACGCTTGACCAGCACGACTCCGAGTGACCCTCGACCGAGTGCTTTGGGGTAAGAGAAGCCCCGACCCTGAGCAGCTCCAGCACCGAAGTTCAGCCCCCCTGCATCCACAAGATCTGCGTGGGGCCCTTCTGCTCTTTGCGGCTCACCGCGTTGTTGAGGTCACTTGCCCGTTGGCTAGTGGCCCTTTCACGACGCTCCACGACGACAAATACTGCTGGTCTGGTTGCTCCAGACTAGCCCTTGCTCCCCTCCAACAGAGGAGCACCCTGGACCCTCCTGGTCCACTCAAGACGCCATTTTAGGTCCACCGCGTGGGCCTTGCATTTGCCAAGACTTGTTGCCCAATCCTGGGTCCAGCGACGTCAGCAGCAGATACCTTCGTGGGACAGCTCGCACCTCCATCCTGGTCGCCGACAACGCCTCCTGGTCCGAGAGGCTGCAGAGCCCAGCAGCGCCCACTCACCTGGTTGAGGTGACTTCGTCCGGTGCCACCCTGGTGCCCACCTAAATCACTGGCTAGTGATTCAGAACATGGTCCCCTCTGCTTTCAGGTCTTCTTCCCTGATCCAGGCTTGGATCACCACAAACTTTCTTCACTGGCCGCCTGCCAGCAACTTCTTTCTTCAGGCTCCTGGTTCTTCAACGAGGGTTTCCAACGCAACTTCACCCCTATGCAGCCGCAGCCCCTGGGCTAGGTAAACTGAGTACCCCGGTGCTCCAGCATAGTCCAACACCCTAAGTGTTCGGATCCACTCCCGTTTTCGACCCAACTAGTCGGGTTCGCCCGAGAACAGTAACTTTGCAACTGCTACGCATCCATAGACTTGTTCCCGCATTACGCGTGAGAGTTCCCACTCTGCACACGGCGTCCCTAGGCCTCCTGCTTCTAATCCAAGGGTTCAGCATTGTAGGCCTAGCGTTTCTACAGTCTAGAAAAGTATTACTTACCTGCTAGTAACTTCGCATTCCACTTCTTGTGTATATGGTTTTTCGTGCCCCTCGGGCATTTGTGTAAATTGTGCGACTTTAAGTATTTTCTTAAGAGTTTTGTTATGTGCTTAGCTCCCTGACTCATAAAGAGTTCAGGGTAGTCTTGTTATAAATAAATATCTGTTTATTTTCATAACAACTTGTGTGGTGTCCTTTCACTTGGTGTTCAAGGGGTAATGTGATGGTAAAACAGCTGGCTTAACACGCCCTCTAGAGTATTAGCCTTAGACTGCTCGTATCCATGCTACTAGGATAGCTGGTCTATAAGGTTGACTTACAACCAATCATCAATAAGGGTTGTTTGGACTGATACAAAGTGCTCACTATAATAGTGAACATTATATATCAGGCCAACTTCACAGTCCGTATCTGTCTTTATTGCCAGCAAAGCGTCATCGATGTGTTTTCCAAAAAGTGAATCCCCATCGTACGCCATGTCCAAGATTTTTGTTTGGACCTCAGGCCTGAAGGTGGTAGCCCGGAGCCAAACTTGACCCCTAAGTACTGCTGCTCCTGCCAATTGTCGGAAGTTGGTGTTTGAAATATCAAGGGCGCAATCAATGATTTCCGAAGCTGCCCTTTCTCCCTCCAGTACGATCCTGCGCACCTCTTGCTGATGATCCTCAGGGATCAAATCAAGGAATTCAGACAGATCCGACCACATCTGCCTATCATAACGGGCCAGGATAGCCAATGAATTTGCTGCTTTAATGGAGGCCGCTGCATTTGCAGAGAACTTCTTCCCAATGGCATCTAGTCTCCTGCCCTCCTTGTCAGGTGGTGTTGAAATGGGAACAGAAGTATTTTTGGACTTCTGCTGTGCAGCCTGTGCTATGACAGTCTGGTCGAGGGTCATGATGTGGAGGCCCTCCTTACATATATATTCAATAATGGGGATAGCCCTGGTAACTCTGATATCCCTCTTTAAAGTCATGCAAAAAGCAGTCAGACTGCTCAACTGTGACGGTCAGTTCAAATCTATTAGCAGCACGTTGCATAATATTGTGAAATCCGCCAATATCCTCAGGTGGATAATAATCCACACTTGTAAAGCGCACAATCACCCGTAAGGGTCTCTAGGCGCTGGGGGCCGTCGGGAAGATTAAGCAAGCTATTGCCCAGAGTCACATGGTGCTGGGCTAACCTGCCGCCGGAGCCGGGGATCGAACCCTGATCCCCAGATTCCAGCGTCAGTCGCCCTGGCCGCGGCGCCACACCTCTCCCATCTCACGTCGTCGACGTGGAGAATCTGAAGGGCGGGGCGCAGGCGGTGAAGGCATAGGAATGACATAATCCTCCCATGGGTCTATCCGGCAATTCGCCCTCTTCCCTGCCATCATCTTCATCATGAGAAGAAGTATCCGTGTCATCTTGAGGTGCAAGACCAATATCCTGTCTCGGTGACAATGATGCTCGCGGTGACGGAGGCCTTGGCACGTCAACTGGGGTAGGCGGCACAACAGGTGCAACTGGAGTGGAGGAAATCTCTGGCGATAGTCTGCCAACATAGCTTGTAAATCTTGAATTCAAGCAGATGGCAGATGACCAGTGTCCTCAGATCAAGGAGGTCTGGCATGGGGCGATTGATATGGCGTCGAGAAATCTTCAGGCGTATAATGGCCATGGACATCATCCTCATCGTCCTCCTGATATTTGATATTCAATTGGGAAGTGTGACGGGCAATGCCAAAAGGACCGTCATCCTTTTCACCTTCATCTGAACCTTCCTCCACATATGTCTCCAACAGGTGTGATGGTAAGAGTGGAGAAATGTGAGAATAATCTCGCGTCTGATACGTTTTCATTTGAAAATGCGTATATTGGATCTTTGTAGGAGGTGAACTGGACAACAGATGAGCAGATGTAGTAGTCTTATGACGATGAAGCCATCGTTATTGGATTCTCCGTCGACGGGAAACCTCGATAGCTTGTCCGTTGATGGAACTGTCGTCAATGGCAATGATTTTGCCGTCGATGGGGTCGTCAATGCTTTCTTCTTCGACGAACCCTTCGCCAACGAGGTCGTCGATGGCGTCGGCGAGGGAGTCGATGGTGTCTTCGTCGACGAGTCCTTCGTCGACGAGGCCGTCGATGGTGTCTTAGTCAACGAGTCCTTCGTCGACGAGGCCGTCGATGATGTCTTCGTCGACGAGGCCGTCGATGTCTTCGTCGACGAGGTCGTCGTCAGTGTCTTCGTCGACTATGATGTAGGCTTCGTCGACGGACCGGAAGTTTTAGTTGACGGGGCCGTCGTCGACGGCAACTTGTTTTTGTCGAAGGCTTCACGGGCGATGACAACATTTTTACAGACAACAGAGGTGAGGTAATAGCCGAAGTGGTGACCGTAGAAGTAGTAGAAGTCAAAGTAGTAGTATGAACAGACACCAGAGAAACAGTCTTAGCCTGGGCTGTACTCTCAGTTGTCATTCGTGAAGAAGACGATGCACTCTTTGAGGATTCTGAGGCACTCTGAGAGGGTTTAAGTTTTTTCTTTCTCTCAGGAGAAGAGCCTTCCCTGGATCTGGCTCTCTTGCTGGAGGTAGAGGCCTTGTCCTCATCAGTGGAAGATGATTTCAACCACAAAAGAACCCTTGCCTCCCTATCCCTGATTGTTTTAGGAGGGAAGGTACGGCAAACCCTACAGTCCTTCACAACATGTGAGGGGTGTAGACAATAAATGCAGTCAGAGTGCTGGTCATCCACATGGACCCTCTTATAGCAGGTTCCACAAGCCTTGAAAAGAGCCTTCTTTTCAGACATTTTTGAGGAAAAAAGTGAAAAAACTGAGTAGGCACTCAGGGAGACTCCCTTACACACGAAGTGCGGTGAAAATCTGAGGAGAACTGCCTGAGCTGGGAAGGTTCTAGAGGGTGAGGACAGCTGATTGGCTGAGGCTACTATTTCAGGTCTTTTTACATAATGATGTAGATAGGCTGCTAAGTTTTGAGGCCTAGTTAGGCCTTTAGGCTTTTCCAGCCTACTACAAGAAATTTTTTAGGCACTGCTTTTGTATATGTTTATACCGTGGGACTCCCGCCTCGACGACGAGGAATGATTCAGGCATGTGAATCTATGAAAGATAAGCCAATACTGGATAAGAGCTGTGCCAGTGTTAGCAAGACTGTCCCACTCTTGAAAGCCTGAGGCAGCAAGATGCTGCACAGGAAAAGGGGTACCCAGTTTATTGGGAAGAGGGATTACAGAACACGGAGGCAAGAATCCACACTCCTGCAACCACTAGGAGGGTGGTAGTGCCACAGAAGTACAGGGAGTTACTCCTAGCTTTAGCTCATGACATCCCCCTAGCTGGACATCTGGGCCAAACCAAGACTTGGGAAAGGCTAGTTGGCCACTTTTACTGGCCCCAGATGCAACAAAAGGTGGAGGTGTTTGTGAGCTCTTGTGTTACTTGTCAGGCCAGTGGCAAGACAGGTGGCCACCCAAAAGTCCCCCGGATACCACTGCCAGTGGTGGGGGTTCCCTTTGAAAGGGTAGGTGTGGACATAGTGGGTCCACTTGAACCTCCCACAGCCTCAGGGAACAAATTAATTCTAGTGGATCATGCTACTAGGTACCTTGAAGCAATTCCACTTAGGACTACTACAGCTCATGCAGTAGCCAATGCTCTTCTGGGTGTATTCACCAGGGTAGGGTTTCCTAAGGAGGTGGTTTCAGACAGAGGTGTTCACTTCATGTCTGCTTACCTAAAGCACATGTGGAAGGAGTGTGGAGTGCAGTACAAGCTTACTACCCCATACCATCCACAAACAAATGGACTTGCTGAAAGGTTCAACAAGACATTGAAAGGTAGGACCATGGGGCTCCCTGAAAACTCAAAAGGAGATGGGATGTCCTGTTGCCATGCCTGCTTTTTGCTTATAGGGAAGTGCCACAGAATCGGAGTGGGGTTTCACCCTTTGAACTTCTGTAAGGGGACCACTTTGTCTTGTGAAAGAGGGTTGGGAGAGGCCTCTCCAAGAACCCAAACAAGACATTGTGGACTATGTGCTTGGCCTAAGGTCCAGAATGGCGAGGTACATGGATAAGGCATCCAAAAATCTTGAGACCAGCCAGGAGCTTCAGAAGCACTGGTATGACCAAAAAGCTGCGCTGGTTGAATTTCAACCTGGGCAACAGGTGTGGGTTTTGGAGCCAGTGGCACCAAGGGCTCTTCAAGGCAGATGGAGTGGCCCTTACCCAATCCTAGAAAAAAGAGTGAGATCACTTAGTTGACCTGGGCACAAGCAGGACACCCAAAAGTGTAATCCATGTGAACCGCCGTAAGCTCTACAATGACAGGGCTGACATCACCATGCTGATGGTGACTGATGAGGAACAGGAAGAAGAGAGTGAACCTCTCCCTGATCTCTCCTACAGCCCAAAAGATGGGTCAGTGGATGGTGTGGTCTTTTCAGACATCCTCTCTACCCAACAGCATACTGACTGCAAGCAAATCTTGCAACAGTATACTAGTCTCTTTTCCCTGACCCCTTATCTTATCTTAATAGGAATTTATAAAGCGCACGGTCACCCAGAGGTTTCATGGCGCTAGTCAGGCAGGAGTCACATCAAAGGGAAGTTACCCAAGAGCTTGCTCCTACAGCCAGGTTTTAAGCATTCTTCTGAACGCCAGAAGATTGTTGCTCATCCGGATTGCTAGTGGTAGGGAATTCATAAATTTAGGGGCGAGATAAGAGAACCTACGCCCCCCCCCTGGCGTCTGAGCTTGAAGGTAGGGATAGACAAGAGCTGGAGATGGGCGGACCATAGGTTGCGCAGGTGCATGCCTAACTATTCGGCAGCTGATAAATTTGGGGCTACTGCCATGCAGGGCTTTGAAGATTAAACACGCTGACTTAAAGGCCATGTGTTGGGCAATAGTTAACTAACTGGACAGTTAGTTGCCAAATGGCTTTTGACACCCTGAAAGAAACAATGTGCTCAGCACCAATTCTGAAGGCTCCAGATTATGCCAAGCAGTTCATAGTGCAGACTGATGCCTCTGAGCCAGGGATAGGAGCGGTCCTATCCCAGACCAATGATGAAGGCCAAGACCAACCTGTTGCTTTTATAAGCAGGAGGATACTCCCCAGAGAGCAGCTTTGGAGTGCCATTGAGAGGGAGGCCTTTGCTGTGGTTTGGTCCCTGAAGAAGTTGAGGCCCTACTTGTTTGGTACTCACTTCCTGGTTCAAACTAACCACAGAACTCTCAGATGGCTGATGCAAATGAAAGGAGAAAATCCTAAACTGTTGAGGTGGTCCATCTCCCTCCAGGGAATGGACTTTGAAGCTTTGAAGTGGAACACAGACCTGGGACTGCCCATGCCAATGCAGATGGACTTTCCAGGTTCTTCCACTTAGACAATAAAGACTCTAGGGCAAGGTTATTCTCATCTTTCTTTTTTAGGAGGGGTGGGGCGTTGAGAAAGTGCCCTCCTTCTGCATGGTTGCCCCCACTTTTTGCTGAATTGCTGATGTGCTTTGAGTGTGCCCTGGACTTCTGCCAATCAGGTACCCAGGCCCTGTGTTACTTCACTAAAGCTGCATTGCAGCCTAAACCCAATTGGCATCTCTGGCCACCTGTCAGCCCCGGTAAATGGTACCACAGATACTCAGGGCACTGTGACCAGAGAAGGCCCCTCAGGGCTGCAGCACTTATTGTGCCACTCTTAAGAGGCCCTGTACCCTGACACTCACACACTGCCTTTGCAGGCTGCATGTCTTGGTGCAGACCATAGCAAAGAGTCGACATGGCACACATCCCTGTGGCCATGCCCACAAACCACTGCCCTGGCACACATCAGTCACCCCTCTAGCTGGGTGCCCTACGCCAGTGGTGAGGGTACAGCTGCATGAGCCCTGTACCCCTACAGTACCCACGTCCATTCCTGGACACTATGTGCAGTGCTGCCATTAAGAGTATATGGTGCTGGGGGTTTGTCATTACGAACTCCACAACACCAGAATGGCTACACTGAAGACTGGGAAGTTTGGTATCAAACATCTTAGCACATGAAACCCACACTGATGCCAGTATGAGATTTAATTTAAAAAATGCACACAGAGGGCATCTTAAAGATGCCCCTTGAAACTCGACCAACTCTGAGTGACCTGAGTGGCTGCCGAGGCTGCCACCACCAGACAGGTTTCTGTACCCCTGGGTCGAGAGCGGCTGCTCTCGGGGGCCTGAAACAATGCACATCCTGGGACGAGGTGCCAAGCCTCCTCCCACCCGGATCGGCAGGGTTCACGAAGGAGAAGCTTCAAAGGCATGCCCGCCTTTGTGAGCCTCTCCAGCCCATTTGCTATTTTCAGCAACTGGTCCCCACTGGTTCTACACCCCACTTTGGGCGTGAGAACGGGCGGGAAAAACAAGTGAGGAAGAGAGGTGTGCCCACCTCTGCCCACTCCACCCCTAAGGTGGGGAGGAGAGGCACAACCTCGAGTCCCTGCCATCTTGAGGATGGGGGACCCATCCAACCAAGGACAGGCTCCTGCCCCCCTCCCACTGGAAAGTGGCAGAATAGGGTGTGTACCTACCCCAGGGATCGGACCCATTGGTCCCTGCCCTTTTCCTACCTGTAACACCCCTAAATTTAGTATTTAGGGGCACCCTGAACCGTCCTTCCTCAGATCCAGCACCCACAAGAAAAGAAGAGCAGTACGAAAATCCGTCCAGAGCTAACAAGAGAATGCCCTCTGACTTAGCCCCAGCCCTACAGGCCTGTCTCCCCTCGAACCTGCTCCTGCGAAATCCTGGCGTGTCCAGCAGCCAGCAACCTCACAAAAAAACCCGGAGGACCTGCCTGCCTTCACTCTCAAGACGTTTCTCCCGTGAACACTGGACGTGTTTAAACTGCAGCATCTGGTGACAGCCAGAAACTGCAAATCCAGCCCACTCTGCACCCGCAGAATCCGGCCAGAGCGGAAAAATACCACGAGGAGGTCCCCCTGGCGATCCTGACCAGAGATCAGGCAACCCCTGACCTACCTCAAGCCTCTAGACGATGCCTGCAGCCTCAATCCAGAGGACCCCCCCTACCGCGACCAGAGCGGGTAAGAAGATCCGACGTCCAAAGGCACCCCTGCACCCAACGCCCCACGGCCTTGTGTGCCCAACCCAGCGGTGCCTAACCTACCCTCAACATCCCAAATTACCCCTCGAAGTGGTGGTCACTCCTGGAAGGTCGCCGAGCCTGCAGTGTTTTTGTTCCGGAGAATTCCCATTGAACTCAACACAGCACCCTGCACCCGGCGCCCTTGTGCCACTGAGGGTACACCTTTGGTGGTACTTTGGTCCCCAACTTGCCCTGAGCTAAACCCTAGGAACTTTGCTCCCACAGCCTCGTGGCCTGCTAGCCTGCTGCCACCAATCGGAGAACCCCTATTCTCCATAGGATAACATTGGGCATCAACCCTCTGCACCCGGCCGCCCTAGTGCCGCTGAGGGTGTAACAGGAGTGCATCACTGAGCCTGGGGTACCACAGAGTCTAACCCCAGAACCTTAACTCCCACGGTCGTTTACTTACCTGCAAACCGATATCCTGTTTTTCTTCCATAGGATAATATTGACAATTTCATTCAGAAAAACAACTAAGTGTGGAGTTAGAAAAAGTATTGTGAAAGTTACTTACTTGCAATTATTTGAAAAAGCTTATTCATTCGAATGTACTATACCTGCTAAGTGTTGCAATCTGCTTTCTTAAAACTGTAACCAAAACCAGTACAAGTTTTACTGCAATTTTGAACTGTGTTCACACAAGTAATTTATTACTGCAAAGTATTTGTATGCTTACCTGCACCAGCCTTGCTTGGGTCTAGAAATAAAACAGTATATATTTTTATACAAACACAATTGGCCTAGAGTTCAGTTCTTGTGTGTGTGAATTTCATTTGCTGACTGAGTGTGTACAACAAATGCTTTACACTGTCCTCCGATACTGCCTTACTGCTCGACCAAGCTACCACTTTAGAGAGTAAAGTTATATCTAACTTTAGCCTCAGCCAAACCTTTGGAGACCCTTGGACTGTACCTCACTTTGGTGCAGTATATATGGAGACAGTTTCTTAAAATGAGGTTGATCCAAACACCGAAATATCGAAGGAGAACTTGCGGGTTGAGGTCCCGCTCATGGACTTGTTGGCACCTCCTGCTGAGGAGATCCAAGTCTTTGTCCACCCCCAGAAGGTACTGCGCTAACAGGTGAAAGTTGTACCGGAGGGCCGATCTCCAAATCGTTTGGGAAAGATGAGAATTGAGGTGACCTGGTACCCCCCCTGTTTTTGGAGATGGTACATGGCAGCCATATTGTCTGGTTTTTATCAGGATTTCCTTTCCAATAAGTTGAGGAAGAAAGGCTTTGAGCAGCAGATGAACAACTAGCAACTCCAGGTGATGTCTCTGGCTGCATGTCTAGTGTCCATGGACAGTTGGATCTTGAGAATGCGCTCCCCATCCTGTGAGGGAGGCATCAGTTATGGTTCTCTGCGGAACTGGGTCTAGGAAAGACTGTTTGAGAGATTGTTGGAGTTCCAGCACTGCAGAGTGGCACTCTTGACGGCCAACCAACACTACATCTTCCACTTGAGTCCATCGGTGCGCTAAGCACTTTTGCAACATACATGTTCAGTCTGGCATTAGGTACTATGTCTACACAAAGCCATCATACCAAGGAGACACAGGACTGTCCTGACGGACCTGCTGATAAGGCTGGAAAAAGGGGTATAAGCCCCTGCAAGGATTGAATACTGGCGGCATTGGGATAAGCTATCTCCCAGAGTCGAGGATGGCTACCAGGTGGGGATGCATGTGAAGGGGTCGGAGGTAGGCTTTGACTGCATTTGTGGTAAAGCCTAGTTGACGTAGGAATAGTTTACCTGTAACTCCAGTTCTCTCATAGGGCAATTTCTATGATAAGTCATAAGCACTGAAAAGTTCCGCCCACATGAAGGGAACCCGGAGCACTTTATCCAAGATTTTTTCTTGTCAAAGATATTTTATGTCGACTTTCTTCAGGAAGGCCTGCAGAGTCACTTAAAGAAAATAATTGCAGTCGGTAGGAGAGGCTACAATGCCAAATTCTTTATTTTATAGATAAAGTGGTCAGGAGAACTGTCCATGCATATAAATGCACAAAGTCTTTGTAAAACAATACAGATGTCTCTCACAAATCCTTTTTAGTAGAGTATAGAAGTGGAGAATAGGACAGTGTAGACTCATAGGCTGCCATTATAAGAGCTGAAAATAAATGCGGTACCTTCAAGGCTCCAGGGACCTCCAGTGTCCCTTCATGCCTGGCTAGAGGCAGTTACCTCAGTTCTTTTTGAAGCGATGGATGAGGATATGTATAAGGCCCATGTGTGCCTCGGTCTATTCCACCGGGGAGGAGGGAGGGTTGCTTATGACTTATGGAAATTCCCCTACGAGAGATGTGGAGTTACAGGTAAGAAACCATTCCTTCTCTCGTAGGGGATTTCCATGTATATTATCCAAAGGGGGAAAATACTAAATGGGCTTTAATATTAGGTCCAGCGTACTTGCCCTGAACACAGTGAAACACAAATAGGTACGCAGGTCCTAGGTGAAACAAGTATTCACCAGAATGATCCAAGTGTATAAAGACTTTAAAAGGGGAAGGGAAGAGAACAGGGGTCGGACAGGTTAGAGGAGGGGAATTCCTCCTCTCGGAACTTGTGAGCTAGGTGTACAGCTCTCAGAGGTTGATATGTAACCTTGTTCTGCCTCGGACCACAGACCCTGAACCTGGGGAGACACCATGTGAGCACCCCATCCTTGGAGTGACGCATCCGTAACTATCGTCTGGGTAGGAGGGTCCTGGTGAAAAGGAACTCCTTTCATTAGATGGGATCCCTTCATTCACCATCTGATGGAATCCTTGGCCGATTGGGGAACAATCACAGGGTCCTCCCAGCGCCCCGATATCTGCATCCACTGGTCCTCCAGAGATTACTGCAGAGAATGCATTTTTAGCCTTGGGTTTGGTACGATGAAGATGCAGGATGCCACGAATCCCAGCAGTGACGATACCGGTCTGACTGTGGGGTGTTGCGTGTGAAGAGGATTGTGACATATCTCGCGCATTGAGAACCCCTCGTCCGGACACACGCTTGCCTTTGCGGTATTCAGGAGGCATCCAGATAGTGAATTCTCCGAGTCAGGTTGAAGATCGATTTCTTGTAGTGAACATGAAGACCCAACCTGCTCAGTAGCTGCAGACAGTATGAGATGACTGAGGCAGAGCAGGTGACGAGTACTTCAAGAGCCGTCGTCCAGGTAGGGATACATGAATATCCTTTTCTTACAAAGGAAAGCTGCCACCAATGCGATGCATTTCAAAACAATTGAGAGGGGTGATTTGAGCCCGAACGGGGGAACATTGAATTGGAAGTGCTGGGATGACACTTTAAAATTGGAGAAATTTGCGATGTTTCCTGGAACATGGAAGTATGCGTCTTGTATATCTAAAGAACACATCCAGTCTCCTTGATGCAGCCGAGGAAAGATTTGGTGTAGCGCCAGCATCCAAAACCGTTCTTTGCAGATGAATTTGTTTAACAGTCTAAAGTAGAGTATTGGTCGGTATTCTCTGGTAGGACCTCTTTTGTGCACCAGAAAAGAACGAGAATAGATCCCTTTCTTTCTTTGGGGAACGGGAACTGTTTCTAAGGCATCTTTTTATAGAAGGCTGTTCACCTCCGATTGTGGTGGTCTTGAAGAGATTTTTCTCGGAGGCATTGACGGAGGTGGGGACTTGAACCTGAGTAGATATCCATTTTGCACAATATTCAACACTCACTTGTCCTTTGTTAGTTTCTCCAACTACTCCAAATGTAAAAGTAACACTGCCCCACCAGAGCGGCCAACGGGCATGGAGGAAGCCACCCCTCATTGCTTTGTTTGCTTGGGTGTAGTCTTCTGCGGTCTTGAAGGTCCTCTTCCTCGTCCAGGTCTTCTTTGGTTGTAGTGAGACCTGGATTGAGTTGGATTCTGCGTGGTCCAGTGAGGGGGTTTTTATACCCTCTGCTGGAAGGAACATCTGTCATAGGAACAGAACCTTCGACGAAATTCTTTGTGCTTCTCCAAGAAACAGCTTTTAGAGTGTCCAATTCTGTTTTCATCTTGGATATTTAGTTGTCTGCATTCGAGCCGAATAGAGAAGGACCACTGAAGGGGAGATGCACCATCTCTGTGCATCCTATTTCAGCCCAGTGAGACAAAGCCATTCTGAAAGCCCTCGAGCAAATCCTGTGGGAATAGCCGTGAGCAGCTAAATCCGAAGTGTCTGCAGCGGCACTGATAATTCCGTTTGCCATCAAGTCTTCTTACTGCAGGATTTCTTGGAAGTTCTGTAGATCCTCTTTCGGTAGCTTGTCTGTGAACCTTGACAAGGAGTCCCAGAGTGATCTACCATACCGACCCAGCAAGGCGGAACCGCTAGCCATTGTCATCACTGAGGCAGACGTATTGTACATTCTTCTGCCTAAAGAGTCCATATTTTTACTGTCCTTCTCCGGAGGGGCATTGGAGGAGGATGCAGCAGTGTGTGCCTTTCTGGCTGCCTCCACAATGACCGAGTCTGGAGGTGGGTCCGCACGAAGAAAGAATGGATCCTGATCTGGTGCCTTATTTTTTTTAGAAATACGTGTGGGAGCTGAGCCCACTGTGGCCGGAGTCAGGAAGCTCTGCACTGCTGGCTCTAACAGACCTGGGACCAAAGGCAGCAGAGGGCTTGCCGAAGACCTATGATGAAGGGTCTCAAATATGACTGAAGTCAAAACCAGTGGTGCAGACATACTGATATTTAGCTTGTTGGAACCCCTGTAGAGAACCTCATTGAAAGTTCCGATATCAATCAGAGAGATCCTGGATGGCGGTGTTGTAGATAAAGTAGGCGAGTAATCCCTAATAGATGATCTTGTAGACATAGTAGATGAAGGTGATCTCCTTTTCGGGTTAGGAGAATGTCTAGATCCTGAGCGCCCTCTTGATTGTGAGCATCGTGCTGATAAGGATCTCGATCTTCTCGGAGACCTATGTGGAGAGTGTCTCGAGGATGCAGTAAGAGGAGGTCCCACAGACACTCTGGATGGAGAGACAGTTCTGGGGAATTCAGAGCCCGGAACTCTGTGTTGGCTCTTCCAGTGTTGTATACTTTCAAGCCATCTTGGAGACATTAACAGGAGGAGTCTTTTCTCTGAACCGGAAATCCCTACGGCGCAACCTTAATTATGTTAAGTCCAGGCGAAGATGAACCTTCCCCTTGACACGAAATTCTAGTTCTCGATGTAGACCTTTGCTTTTGCACGTCTCCGACGGCATGGTAATATCTTTCTCCCTCTACATCGACAGCTGCCTCGACGTTGACTCAGACTGGGCTACCATCGACGTCAACCGCTGTTGGAGGCACACTTGAGGATTCGCGCCTATGTGGCGATGCCAGACGTCAGCCTCTTCGATGCCGAACGAGAAGGAGTTTGACGTCAAATCAATACACTTGTAAAGCACGCTACTCACCAGTGAGGGTCTCAAGGGTGGTCTTGGGGTCGATGTGGATCTTGAAGTGTAGGTGAGGTGGTGAGGGCATCATCGGAATTGGTCGTGATGTCGATGGGGTTCCTGTAGAGGATGGCGATTCCTACTCCGGTTTGGTTGATTCAGTCCTTTCGGGTGATCTTGTAGCCATCCAGGATGGCTATGGCGATGTCGGGGGCTGAGGAGGCGTTCATCCAGGTTTCTGTGAGGAAGGCGATGTCTAGTGCTGTTGTGTCGAGGAGGTCCCAGAGTTCGACGGCATGCTTGTGGACGGAGCGGGTGTTGAGCAGGATGCACTGGAGGTGGTTGTTGCCTGGTCTGGGTGGTGGAACGTGGGTTCGGACGCAGGTTTGGCAGGAGAAGGGTCCGTGGGTGCGCTTTGGAGTGGCTTGGTAGCAGACTGCTGGTCGGTCGGTGTTGAGTGCATGGAGGGTCGAGGTGTCGTATCTCAGTCGGGGTGCTTGGTTTCGGCGGGGGCCAAGGGGTCCAGGCGCAGACTAGCTCGCCTCGCGGAATCCATATGAAGGGCTAAGGGAGGGAGGAGCAGCTGGGAGGCGGGAGCGGGGTGTCGAATGGGGTACCAGGGGGGCGGGGCTGCAGGGTGGCAGCGGCGGGAAGAGCAAGGGAGGGGAGCGGGTGGGGGGGCAGAAGGGGGACGGGCACCAACGGCAATGGGGGCAAGGGAGGAGAAGCCTACAGGAAAACAAAACAAAAGACGGCAGTGAGGCTCAGAAATTGACCTGAGACCAGACTGGGCAAGACACAGGTGGCACAGCGGGCAGCAGCAGCACAGGAAGACCGTGTGGCGGCTGAGGGGGGAGACCTACCTGGTGACTGTCGACAGTCTATAGCCTTGTGGTGTCTGCGACGTCGACTGAGATCGTGCCCACGATGTCGACCGTCTATGGGTCAGCGAACGTTCCGTCAAACTTTAAGAAGGAGGCGGAGATCTCGCCGCCGATCAAAGCTGTGATGTCGACGGGTGTTTTGACGTAGACTTAGGTCTTTCATGTTCCACATTCTTCGAGCCGGAAGTATGCCTCAACGCAAACGTACTTGCTGTCGGCAGAGGTTTTCACCGTTTCAACGGCGATCTGTCCCTCGACGTCGTAGCGTGTCTTACTTGTCTTTATGATGTCAATTTCGACGGCGAGAAATCATGAATCTGCTTACTTTTGAAAGCTGGAGAAGCAGATACACCTTTTCTTCCGTCTTTCTTGAGAGGAGGGCTTCTTGGAGGTAGGATTGCTCTCGAGGCAACTTTTAGAATGTCCTTTTCCTCTCTCCATTGAGGCATGAAGTTTGACTTCTGTCACGCAGTTCTTTGAAAATGTGGACTATAGTAGCACTTCTCTGCGTTGTGTGCAGATGGCAAACAATACAAAGAGTGAGGGTCCGATTTAGCCATTTTCTTCCCACAGGAAGTGCATTTATTAAATAATGCTGGCATTTCTGACAAGAAATAGTTGGTAAATAGTTAGAAAAGGGTAGAAAACGCCAAATGAAGTTGAAGAAAACCAATTTCTGACTAGAAATAGTAAAAAAACATTTACAAGCTCAAGCTCTTCACAGGAGACGTAAAAAAGAACGGACCTGTAACCTGTGGTGCATGATGGGAGCAGGGGGCTCCTGGAGGTCTGGCATGGTGTTCAGGTTCTTGGAATCCTTAAAGGCAGGGTGCCAGTTTTGATACTGTGATTTTGCTTCTATGCAGCCTATGAGCTAATTGCTTGTTATTACTTGCCTTTTTTCTGAAAATAAAGGGCTATGTTGGAACACTATTAGTGTATGTTCTCTGTTGCAGTGTTTGTATGATAGATTATGTGCTTTCTAAAAATCCCATGTAATTTTGGCATATTGGCTATTAAGTATATTAGGCTGCATGTTTATGTATGTATATATGTATGTTTTGGAAGTACTCTGTACTTGTCTAAACATACATATATATATGTATGTATTTTTATATATGCTTCGGGGTCCCGCACGTGGGCGGGGATTATACAGTGCTTAGGACTATTGAGGAGCATCTCCTGGAAGGGAACCACCATAGACGTGGCCACTCTGGCTCGCTAGGAGTATCATCTTGGCATTGGAGTGCGATAGATTGATTAGAATTGCCGGGATCAGGGGACACGGTGAAATGGCGTAATGAGATTTGTAGGAACAGTTTATCCATAGGGCATTATCCAGCCGTCACCGGCTGGTAGTACCTCGAGGTTAAGCGTGGCATTTGTGTTTTGTGGGGTAGCGAACAAATTTATGGGGGGGGGGGGGGGGGGGTGTGCCCCAGGGCTTGAAGATTTACTGAAAGACGTAGTCATGTAAGACCCATTCATGGTTTTCTTGCAGAACTCTGCTGACGGCATCCACCTGTACATTCTGCACGCCTGAAAGGTGAGTTGCAGTTTGAAGGATTCGGGCAATCAACCATTTCCACATTCACCGGGCTTCCAGTGTCAATGGCCTGGACCTAGTCGTTCCCCCCCCCCCCCCCCCCCCAAATCCCCCTGTTGAGGTAGTACATTGTGGTGGTATTGTCAGTTTGAACAAGCAGTGTCTGACTTGAATGATGGACAGAAGGCCTTGAGAGCTACATTGACTGCTCGAAGTTCGAGAAGATTGATGTGATATTACAACTCCTTTGGGGGGACCAAATGCCTTTGATTGTAGATGATCCAAGTGGGCTCTCCACCCTTGAAGAGATTGAATCTGTCACTATGATCGGAGAAGGAACTTGTTGATGAAAAGGGATTCCTTGAAGCAGATTGACCGGAGAGTACCACCATATGAGGGAATGCTTCGCATGGAGTGACAATTGTATCCTGTTGTCCCAATTGCCCGTTAACTGATCCCGCTGGTCCTCTTGGAGAGGTCATATGTGGAGATTGGCATTTGAGTGAGAAAGATGCAGGAGGCCATCGAACCGAGGAAAGAGACCGTCCGCACGTTGGAATGAGATGCGGTCATAAGGAAGCAACATTTCAGTAGGACCGATGAGCGTTTCTTCTCCGAAGGACACACTTTGCTTAGACTGTGCCAATAGAGACTCTCAGATAATGCAAGGCCTGAAAAGGGATAGTTTGTGATTTTGCTGTGATTGACATGAAGCCCCAAACATAAAAGGAGGTTGCATGCCCAGTTGAAATGGAGCTGTGCTTCCTGAAAAGTTGACGCCTTTATGAGGCAATCTCCTTGATAGGGATAGATGAAGACCCAGTGTTTCCTGAGCTGGGCAGCTACGACTGCCATGACCTCGAGAATGTTCTGGGTGCCGACTTGAGGCAGAACAGTAGTACATGGTATTGGTAATGATCATGCCCTAACAAAAACCTCAGGAATTTCCGATGTTTCTGTGAGACTGGGATGTGAAAATAAGCATCTTGGAGGTCAATGGAGCAGAGCCAATCCCCTTGGTGGAGTTGGGGATAGACTTGATGCAAGGACAGCATTTAGAACTTTTCACCAACAAATCCATTTGTTGGCGTATTTGAGGTCAAGAATGGGTCTGAATTCATTCTTATCCTTTTTTCGAACCAGAAAGTGTCTGGAATGAATTCCTGTTCTCCGTTGTTGGATAAGAACGGCCTCTACCGCATGCATTTGAAGCAAGAGGTTGACTTCCAATCTTAACATTTTCAGATGGTGATTGGAGGACTTTGGTGGTACAGTAGTAGAACTTCTGAACTTGAGATTCATGCCTTACAATATGGAGTACAGAGGTGTTCTTTATTTGTTACCACTGACAAGAAATGCAAAATACCTCCGCCTACTGGAGTGGGTAACGGACGAGGGGGAAGAAACAATTCACTGTTTTGTGCCTATGGTAGGCTTTCCACCTTGTGCTGGGAGGATCCTCCTCTAGGCTGCCTTCGCTGTTTAGTATAGAGACGCTGCTTTTGCTGTCGGCCCGGGTATCAGGAAGGGGGTTGAACCTTCTGAGAGTAGTAGTGCCTCTGGTAAGGGCGGAATGATTTGCGTGGTTCCTTGGGCCTCTCCAAGCCCACTGCTTCAAGTATGTCCATTTTGGTTTTTATACAGGACATATCATTTCTGTGCCTACATAATAGGGTAGAACCAGAGAAGGGCAGTTTAATGATACACTGCTGTGACTCCGGTTTTAAAGACACGAGATGGAGCCACGCATGGCTACAGAGGGCCACACCATGGCAATTTTCATGCAAGAAGAGAGGAATCAGCCACTAAACTTTTTATCCAGTTAAGATTCCATCAAACCCAAGTTCACAACTGCCAGAAAATCCTCACGCTCATCTTTTATTTATCTATTTTATTTTATTTATTTATCTTGGAGCAGATCTTCTGCAAACTTCGGGACAAATACATACAAAGCCTTATTGTAGCGTCCATGAGGCGCAGCTGCACTTGCTGCCTTAATGGAAGTATTATTGAATCATTTATATACATTTTTACACATTTGTAAAAAAAGGCTGTCAACACGAAGTGAGGTATATAAATAAGTGAACAAGTGACATTAGTGCTCAGTGCGTAATATGTACAGAGGGTTTTAAATATGTAGTACATGAGAAAGTAGGCCAGAATTTTAGGGAACAACAAGGACTGCTGTGTAATGAATATTCTTGATCACACAGAGCCTTGGTCAATCTGGACCATGTGAGGTCATCGACGTTTCAACCAAAACTCAACTCCATTAGGTAGTCAAGGCGGGTCTTCATCAGGACAAAGAACGGGAGTAGGCGGTGACAGCCCAAAGAAAACCAGAGTGGCTCCTCCGTTGCTGCCACAGAGACTCATCGCTCGTATTATCCACTCTACTTACGTTGCTTGATTTAATTTGGATTCTCAGAGGTTTGAATAACCAGGAGCCACTCTGGTTTAAGAATATTCATATATATAAATGATTAAAATGATATAAAAACAAGTGAGTAGACAAAAGTGTGTCTCGCTCTGGATTTGTTATGTTTTCTATTTTGTCTGGACAACTGAGATACCTATGTTAATAACTACAATATATTAATACTAGGCGTGCTTACAAGAAATAATTGAAAAAACCCGACGGAACCATTGTTTTTGTTTTCTTATCCATACCCAGGTTCTAAGGGACACAGGGTCACCCCATAATTGTTTGGCCTTAATGGAAGTGGCCTCTGTACCACACTTTTGCAGCACACTGAATCCAACTTCTTGCTCTCCTTATCTGGTGGAACGGAGGAGGCAGGAGTAGTAGCATGTTTCTTTGCTGCTAATATCACAACGTCTGGGAGACAGTCCACTGCAGGAAGAGTGGATACTGCTCAGGTGGTTTGTACTTTTTTTTTTAAAGTCTCGATGGAGCCGACTTGGCTGAAGCGGGAGTCAAGACTAGTTGCATAGCCAGTTTTATGAGGCCTGGCACTAGAGGAAGGAGTGGTCTGGACAGTGTACATTGTTGGAGCATCCCAAAGATCATGGATGTGGTTGGAGTAGGCACAGACATCTGGATGTTTAATTTTGCTGCTGTAATCTTTGTAATCTATCTGGGAGACTAGGTGGTGAACAGTGTTAATGTAGGCGATTAGCGTCCTGTAGAGGTGTAGGACGAATACCTAGAACGATGACGAGATCACGATCATGACCTGGGTTTATGTGGTCTATGGCTATGATGATTCCTCCTTGACGTATGGTGAAGGAGAACCATGTCACGTCCTAGAACGTAATCTTGGCCTTGGAAGAGATGGTGAAAGGTGTTGGTGCAGATGGAATCGACACTGAAGGGTGTAGTGGAGGAGTAGCTGGCAAGATTATGGGTGAAGATGGAGAATACACCCTGGAATAGTCCGACCCCAGTGAGGAATTAATGCATCTCCTCTGACGTGTCATAGAAGTCAACCTAAGATCATCAAAGCGGCCGCGAAAGTGATCACGCAGGCTGACAAATGGTGCGCGCCTGGCGCACATGCACTGTACCCGATCCGCCTGCAGACTTTGGGAGCACTTTCAAAAGCCCCGTACTTAATATCTAGCCAGAGCATCGCTTACGCGATGGCTTAGGCGAGACTTAAAAACACCAAAGCAAAATAAAAATTTTCCTTTCCAAATAATACTTTTTTCATGTGTGTTCCGGGATCCTACATTTTGTAAAAATGGCAAAGATTTCATGTCAATATCTAAGGTACTGGAAACATGCCAACCACAGAGTTCAAATACAGGAAGTTTCACACTTGAAACACCTAAACACAAGGAAACCAGGACAGATCCCTCTACATTTGATTTTTATACTTCATTTCACTTCAATTTCCATTCACAGTGACAAATGGATTGACATCAACAAGTTTTACAGTGTATATCAACCTGAGTAGAATGACAGGGGAGATATAGTCCTGACCAATTCAAACCAGTGACCTGAAACTTACACCATATGTCAGCAGCAATTACTTAACTCCAACATCTTGCCAGCAAACACACTGCGAGTCATTATAAACCACATTATTTTGTGCTGGTTAACAAGAAAGACCCAAGGAAGCTCTACCGTATACTTGACCAGGTGACTCACCTGTCTTCACCATTCTCTCCACTGTCTCCCTCGCCCATCAAGTAGTACTGCAAGGGATTAGGCCAAAGATCTTCCTTGATTATCTAAAATAGGTGGAAAAAAACCTACTTTATCAAGTTATATCCAAGCATAAACATAAAGACAATGCAAGCTGTAATAGAGACTGCCTTTAAAATATAAAGAAAACATGGCTGGTGTCATGCAGCATCCATAGCATTAGAAGAACTAACCTCCCACTGCCAGGATTGTTCCTATTTATAGTTTCAAAGGACAGACCTATGCACTGCAGGAGAACCGGAGTTTTGACCTTCAAGTGATGAGGTAGCCGTTTTGACAGCAACAATAGTATACCTTATAGGTGATAAAGCCACATCTATGGAGGAAATTCCGATGGGACAGTTTTGATAGGAGTTCATCACCGTGACCACAAGCCTTGCACCTGGTGTGCTGTATTTTCAGTGTTTAACTCTCCCATCTGGAATCTTGTTTGCTTGTTATTTCAAGCTCAAGCACATACTACCTTACGATTATGATTCCCCCATGAAAGACACCACTGACTTAAGAGAACCTTGAATCAGGAGACCGTTAATCTGAATTCATTTATTCTGAGCACCCCATACGTTACCAAACAAGGAAGATTCCTAATTGAGCTTTCATCCCCTGCAGATGTCATCACAAGGCTATGACAGCTTATCCATACATTCACCATCAAGCTTCTGCCGGAATGTAAATTGTTCATGAAGGAGGAATCATAACTACCTTTAATCTTAGTTTTCCTTTGGGGGAATCTTCATTATTGTCATAAGCACTGAATTATCCCACCCATGTGCAGGGTCCCAGAACTTTTTCCTTTTTTAACAAAGTACATATAAACATTTTTAACAAACTTGAGACAGACAAGTTAGCCTAATAGGCTGAGGAACCCATGCTACTCCACCAGTATCCCATCATGCCTTGAAGGTGGCAACTAAGCCAGTCTTTTTACAAAGTTGACGGATTATGTTAGAACTGATTTTAATTCCATTTGCCTTTTCTGAGGAGCAGGAAGGGTTGCTTATGACAATGAAGATTCCCCTGAAGAAGAACCAGGTCCATAAGTAAATAGTCCTTCTCCTACAGGTGATACTCATTATTGGTCAAAAGCACTGAACAGAATAGCAAACCCATCCCTAAAAAAGAAAGGAAAGGGGCGTGGCCAAGACAGCGATGTGAGCAGACGTGTCTCGATCGAGCTCCGTCGCCCCGCTGCACTGTTGAGCCTGTTTCAGCGTAGTTTCGGGGGTCATCTGCTCCTGAGGACCCCCGGTGCACTGCCGACCCTGCTGGCGATCCTTCTTGGCGACGAATCGCGGCTGTGAGGACTCACGCGGCCACAGCGCACGGCTCTGGGGTCCCCGGCTAGGCCGCTGGCCGCCATCTTGTCGCAGGGCCCGCTGCCGAGACATCTGGACTAGCTCCAGAGGAGGAGACCGGCACAGCGATCTGGGTGAGGCTCCGGAGCGCTCCTGACCCTGCCTGCGGCTCCGATCCACCGGCGGAGCCAGCCTGACACCGGCTGCGGTGCACTGACGCTGCCTGAACCAAGCTGCCACCGCAAACGTCGACGGTCCCCCCCGGTGGATGCACTCTCTGCCTCACAGACCAAACAGGATTTCATCGCACACATCCGCTCTCTTGAGGGCGACCGCAAGGAACAGGCCTCCCAGCTCCTCGCTTCTGGATCTGAGGGTGGGGATCGCCCCTCGGCTGAGGAAGAACACTGACCTTTGCTATTTTACTCACAGATGCCCTGAGCATACGCTCGCCCATTGGGCACCCCGATGTGTCCTCATGCATCATGGAGACTTCACCCCACTGTTCTTGGAGGAGGGGCTTTCCCCCTCTCACTGGCAGGCCACATCCGTGGCTCTCCCCCCCCCACCCGCGGGGGTCTGCAGGAATGGACGATACCCTTTGCCTCCTCCGGGCCATGTACTGCATCAAGGAGCCCCAGCGCCCCACTGGCGCCTGAATGGACCAAGTGGCCCCACGGCCCGACACGCCCCCGGACTACCTTGGAGCAGCGGGGTGGACGGGCTCTGAGACGACTCAATATTACACCACTTACCCAGATCTTCGCTCCCCCCCTTTGTCCCGTAGGAAGTGACATTCCTGAGTTCATCCAAACCCTCGGGTAGAGGATGTCCGGTATCTGGGACAATGTACACTGGCCCTGTTGGCCTGTTTTGGTTCTGCTTCTTCTCTGCGCCTTTTCTCTTTTTTCTCTCTCTCTCCTCTTCCTACTTTACCCTTCACTGCCCTCTCTTACCACTCTTTCCCCGCGCCTGCGAAGGGGTGGCGGGGTGGGTCCCGCGGGGGTTGGCGCGCTGGAGGCGAGATGAGGCTGCCGCTGTCCCTTCTGCGGGTGGGTCTGCTATGTTGGGTCTTGCGCGACTCCACACCCCCTTAGTGCTATGACAGCGAACATCCCTACGCCCTTGAAGGTCCTCTCCCTCAACGTCAAAGGGCTCAACTCCCCTAACAAGCGTAAGCAGATATGGCGCTACCTCCTACACCACTCCCCTGACATTATCCTCCACCAGGAGACGCACCTTCTCAGGGGAGACATCAAACGCATGGCGCACCCCAGATACCCTACACAGTTCTGGGCATCCTCTGACACCAAGACAGCGGGGGTGGCGATCCTCTGTAGAGCTGGCGTTAGGCGGGGACCCGTGAAACCCTTCAAAAGCGCTGACGGGCGTTTCCTCCGAGCCACGGTACAGATGGGACAAGCACAGTTCACTCTAGGATGTGTGTACGCACCCAACCAGTCGCAGGACAAATACCTCCAGGCGCTTCTGCGGGAACAGTTCCCATCGGGCGACAGTAATGTGATCCTGGGCGGCGACTTCAATCTTGTCTGGGACCCTGAGCTAGATCGGGCGGGAACCCCCTTTAACGGCGCGGGAGCAATGTCCTCTGCCCTTAGAACGCAGCTTACAGACCTGGGACTAGTGGACGTGTGGCGCTACCACAACCCGGGGACCCGGGACTATTCCTTCTATTCGCATTCCCATCGGACATACTCCCGAATCGACTATCTCTTCACCTCCCTTGAATTGGCCCGAGACTCCTTGGCTGCCACTATCTCCGACATTTCCCTGTCGGACCACGCTCACGTGGAGCTTTTGTTGCAGGACCCCCTGACCCGTGCCACTCGTGAGCGCAGGTGGGCGCTCCCGCCGAGGATCCTCCGGGATCCGGATGACGTCGCCAGCATCCGAGACGCCATAGACTCTTACTTCGCCATTAACGACACCCCCGACCTGCCCTTTCATACGGTCTGGGATGCCTTCAAGGCCACCATTCGGGGCCATATCACCTCCCTGGCGGCGGCGCGGAGGAAGGAAGCGTTCCAGATGGAAACCGACCTGGCTAGCGAGATCAAGCAGGCGGAGTCTCGGGACCGGGACTCCCCTTCACGGGCGTCAAAGAGAACTCTCGCCATTCTCAGGGGGCAACTTCGCGCCCTGCGCACCAACAAGGCGGAACACTCCCTATTAGCGCTCAAGCAACGGTATTACGAGGGAGGGGACAAGGTTGGTCGTCTATTGGCCGGCAGGCTGCGGGCACGCGCAGCTAGGGCCCACATTGCCAATGTCAAGCGGCAGGATGGCACCAGTGCCACCTCAGAGAAGGCCAAACAGGCCGCATTTGTCGCTTACTACTCCTCCCTGTATGCTGAGGAGCCCACCTCTGCGGAGGCGCGAGAGGCCGTCCTCGCGGACTTCGGGGGGTCTCCACTGTCCCCTGCTTGTGCGGCCACGCTGGAGGGGCCCCTGCAGGAGGAGGAAATAACAGAAGCGGTCAAAGACCTCCCTGTGGGGAAAACCCCGGGGCCGGACGGCCTGCCGTTGACCTTCTATCGCCTGTTCTTGACCCAACTTCGCCCGCATCTGCTGCGGCTCTACAGCTCCTTCTCTGATACCGTTGGCCCATCCCCTGATATGGGCCTGGCGGAAATTGCCCTGATCCCCAAGCCTGGGAAGGATCCCGACCTATGTGCCTCCTACCGCCCCATCGCCCTCCTTAACACCGATCTCAAGATCTACACTAAGATCCTGGCCAAGCGGCTAGACCCGCACATGCCGGGATTAGTGAACCCGGACCAGGTGGGATTTATACGGGACTGTAGGAGAGTAGGGTCTGCAATCCTATGATCACCCAGATTTTTGCTTTTTGCTGCACTGGTTTACGACTTTCCCTGGCTGTGGGCCTGCTAATCAGACCCACAGCCTAGCTGTTCTCTCTATCCAAATTGTACCCAGGTACTGAATTGGCACTGGGCCCTCTCCAAGTCCCTGTACCCAGGGCTGAGGTGCACCCAGAAGTCTCCCAGGGGCTGAAGCACGTATTGTGCCACCCCTGGATTGACTACCTAAATCTGACACAACTGGCTGCACGACAGCTGGGGCAAGGTGGTGTACTCACCCTTTGCTTTAGATATAGTATACCTATATCTAACCCTAAAATGGACACACAGATCTCCTATCAGTCACTCCTATGGCAGGCCTTAACAATCCTGAAGGCAGAGTGCTTGGAATCGTGTGAGATGGTGCTCTGGCATGAGCTGAGCCTGTCTGCGGCTTTCGGGATCTATCCCTTAGCCGTTTCCATGATATCGCATACCATATACTCTTAAGTGCATTATAATCCTCGCGGTTATGTGCCAACTCTGGTATCGCTTTATCAAAACATGTCGAGTAAGGTGTCATACGAATTGGAATACTAACCCCTCGCCAATTCTGGCGACGGGGTTAGCATTCCACCCTTCTAGAGGGACACGACATGCCTGTAACCTATAACCCGGTTAAAAGTCAGACAGAGCCTTAGCATCCACAAAATGGATGCTGCCACCGAGACACAAGTCTGCCCTCCTGCTGCTGGGAGTCCTCCCAGAGCAGGAGATAAGGACAAAGGGTTTCCTGCCAGGGGCGGTGCCAGCACCGTCCCAGACAGGGTTTTGTGTATTGTAGGTAGGCAGGGCTTTAGAGGAAGGTGACTGCAAGTAGCACCCCGGTGCTCACTGTGCATAGGCCGGCTTGAACCAGTTCCAGGGTCACTCCAGACCCTGTGCTGGGGAAAAGCCCGCCAAGGAAGTGGGTGTAACCACCCCCCTCCTAGTCCCACCCATAGGGCAGGACTTAGTCGCGTGCCAGCCCCTTTTTACAGGATAAAGGTAGAGACTGGCCCCCTTCCAAATCAGATCATCTTTGAATCCTGAAACTACTTTCTGCGAAAGGAACTCAAGACTTCTTCCTAAGATTTCTCCCTTGTGACTAAGGAGTAGTCACCCTGCACCCGCAGGCACCATCTACAGAACACTGCGGTCTGCTGCACGTCCTTCCTCCGGAATCCGACTGCCCAGCTCGACGAGACCCGGCTTCCCTGGCACCTCTGACCTCTACCCACCTCTACAGCACAGCTGAGAACCGTGGGTGCGACGAGACCTCGAGGGACCGGCCATCGCCAAGACTGCACGACTTCTGCACAGCAAGCCCGCCGAGTATTCCACTGGTGAGTGCTTTGGGGTCCGAGAAGCCCCGACTCTGAGCAGCTCCAGCTCCGAAGTGCAGCCCCCCAGCATCTCCACGATCTGCGTGGGGCCCTTCTGCTTTCCGCTGCTCACCGCGTTGTTTGGCTACTAGCCCGTTGGCTTGTGGCCTCCCTGACGACGCCCGACGACATTTCTGCTGCTAGTCTGGTTGCTCCAGACTGGCCCTTGCTCCCTCCCAGAAGAGGAGCACCCTGGACCCTCCTGGTCCACTCAAGACGCCATTTTGAGTCCACCGCGTGGGCTTGAATTAGCCAAGGCTTGTTGCCCAATCCTGGGTAACTTCGACGCCAACGACTTCATCCTTCGTGGGACAGCTCGCACCTCCATCCTGGTCGCCGACAACGCCTCCTGGTCCGAGAGACTGCAGAGCCCAGCAGCGCCCACTCACCTGACTGCGGTGACTTCGCCCGGTGCCATCCTGGTGCCCACTTAATCACTGGCTAGTGATTCAAGAACTTGGTCCCCTCTGCTTTCAGGTTTCTTCTTCCTTGATCCAGGCTTGGATCCATCGAACTTTCCTTCACTGGTCGCCTGCCAGCAACTTCTTCCTTCCAGGCTCCCGGTCCGGCAACGAGATCCCCGACGTCTTTTCAGGCCTATGCAGCTGCAGCCCCTGGGCTAGGTAACTTCGGCACTCCGGTGTCCCAGCATAGCCTCACTATCCAAGGGTCAGGATCCACTGTCGTTTTCTTCCTACCAGGTCGGGTTCGCCCGTGAACACTAACTTTGCCTTTACTAGCCTCCATAGACTTTGTCCCGCATCCCGCGTGAGAGTGCACACTCTGCACCCGAGTCCCCTGGGCCTCCTAGTAGTAATCTAACGATTCCCTAGTCCAGTCCTAGCGATTCCAAAGCCTATTAGAACTGTTACTTACCTGCTAGTAATTCGCATTCCACTTTTAGTGTATATGGTTTTTCGTGCCCCTCGGGCATTTGTGTAACGTGCTAACTTAAAAGTATTTTCGTAAGAGTTTTGTTGTGTGCTTAGCACCCTGTCCTCATAAAGAGTACAGGGTTGTTGTGATCCTAATAAATACATTGTTTATTTTCATAACACTTGTGTGGTGTCCTTTCACTGGGTGTTCAAGGGGTAATGTGATGGTAAAACAGCTGGCTTAACACGCCCTCTAGAGTCTTAGCCTTAGACTGCTCGTATCCATGCTACTAGGATAGCTGGTCTATAAGGTTGACTTACAACCAATCATCAATAAGGGTTGTTTGGACTGATATATAGTGATCACTAGAATAGTGAGCACTGCACATCAGGCCAACTTCTCACATTGGTGAGCAGCGGTTGGGATTTGAGCTTGCTGTTGTTTTACCACACATGCCCTAAGAATATCTTGTGAAAGATCACATAAGTACTAAAGGTACATATAACTTAGCTTAGAATACTCTGAGTTCTACTGAACCAGCTGTTGTAGCTCCTAGGGCCTAGCACACCCTAAACTACAACTCTAGCAAGGGATCAGTAGGCAAACATATAGTGTAGGTAAGTGCACCACTTACACCTCACTAGAAAAGCATGTCGACTCAGGGGGACTCTGCTGAGACTCCCCTGGTCAGTGTTGACCCTCCACAGGTCACTTCAAGATATGCAGCTCTCAATTTTCAGGAGATGAGGCAACTCTGTGTCTCCAGGAAACTGAAACAGGGGTCTAACCCCACCCTACCCTTTCTGATAGGTCTCTTAGAGACATATGATGCCAGAAAGCTCTCTCAGTTACATGAGAGCATGCCAGCCTTAGAGGGAACCTCTGGGGATCCAGACCTCCCCAACACTGATTCAGCAGTTGAGGAGGAGGATGAGGAGGTACTCTCTGGGGATGAGGTAGACAAGGGTCTTGAGGTAGTCAGAAGGCTAACTAGGACCAACTTAGACTTACTTGGGCTAGGATCTGGGGGCCCCCCAGTACTAACCCGAAGTGGGCCTAACCTTGGAGTTAGGAGAGATAGATCTCTTTCTAGGGACTCCAATAGATCTCTGCACTCTAATGCCTCTTCTCAGGGGAGAAGGAATCCTCCGCAGAGGAGATTTACTTCCCCTCAGAGAAAGGAGCATGAAGCTAGGATGAGACAAGCTGAACTGAGGATTGAAAGGGAAGAAATTGCCCTGGCCAAAGAGAAGCTTGCCCTGGCAAGAGAGCAGCAGATGAGTGGGCTAGCTCCCACTGGTGGCAGCAATCTCCCAAGAGATAGAGAGAAGGGTTTAGATACTAAACACCTGACTAAAATAGTGCCCCCCTTTAAGCAAGGGGATGACATCCAGAAATGGATGGCTGCTCTGGAGAGGGCCTGCACTGTGCAGAACATTCCCCAGAGTCAGTGGGCAGCTATACTGTGGCTCTCCTTTGATGGTAAAGGTAGAGATAAGCTCCTCACTACAAGAGTGGAGGATGCTAACAATTACCAGGTCCTGAAGAATACACTGGTTGATGGGTTTGGTTTAACCACTGAGCAGTACAGGTTGCTGTTCAGAGACACCCAGAAAACTCAGTCTCAGGACTGGTCTGATTTTGTGGATTGTGCCACTAAGGCTTTGGAGGGCTGGTTGCTGGGTAGCAAGGTTACAGATTACACAGGATTGTATAATCTAATGATGAGAGAACAAATTTTGAACAATTGTCAGAACCAGTTGCTGCACCAGCACCTTGTTGATTCAGATCTGACCTCTCCCCAAGAATTGGGAAAGAAGGCAGACAAATGGGTCAGGACAAGGATCAAGCAGAACCAGAACCAGAACCAGGGTGGTCAGAAGAAAGCAGACCAGAAGGGTAATGTTAAGAATGAGCAAAATGACCAGAAGTCTTCACCAGGTCCCCAACAAACCAAAGAGGGTGGGGGTCAGGCTTCCCAGAAGAAGAAGACTCAAGAAGGCCAGTCCAAAAGGTGGTGCCAGTACTGCAAAAGTAAATCTCACTGGTTTAGTGAGTGCACCAAAAGAGGAGGAGGACAAACTCCTGCCACTACAGCTCCTAAAGCAACTGCACCCCCTAGTACAGTCAGTAGTGGTAGTGTCACTCCCAAGGCATTAGTTGGGTTAACCTTGGGTACTGAGGGGTCTGACAACTTAGTTGGCACACTCACTCAGGCTGTCCTTGTCTGTACAGGGGATATGGATATGTCCCCTGAAATAAGTCCCAATACTTTGGGCAAATACAGGCAGACACCTTTGATTAATGGCAAAATGGCTCAGGCCTATAGGGACACTTGTGCCAGTGTCACCATGGTGACACCTAACTTTGTGGACCCTGGACAGATCATGCCAGGTACTGATTTCCTGGTGACCAATGCCAGCAATGTCACTACTAGTCATAGTGTGGCAATTGTAGCTTTCTCCTGGGGTGGAGTGAAGGGACAAAAGAAAGTTGTAGTCAGTTCAGACCTCCCAGTTGATTGTTTGTTGGGCAATGATTTGGAGTCATCACAATGGTCAGAAGTGGAGCAGAGGACTCACATGGAGATGTTAGGCTTGCCAGCACATGTGCTTGCTGTGACTAGGTCACAGGCCAGAAGATGCCCCACTGAACAGGTGCTGGATCCTGAAATTATGGACCAGACACCTCCCAAGAAGAAGAGCAGTAAGGGTAAGGCTTTGCCTTCCCCCTTGCCCCAGGTTGAGGATCAAGTCTCTGAGGAGGCTGATCTAGCAGAGCTGAGGGAAACTGAGCCTAAAGAGCTTGAACTTGATCAAGTTGAGTTTCTGGGCTCAGGGGGACCCTCCAGAGCAGACCTGGGGAAGGAACAGTTGAGCTGCCCTTCCCTTGAACCCCTCAGACAGCAGGCTGCTGCTGAGGCTGCCGGGAATGCCACAGGTGCCCACAGGGTATACTGGGAAGATGGACTCCTGTACTCTGAGTCAAGAGACCCCAAGCCTGGTGCAACCAGGAGGCTGGTCATCCCCTTGTCTCTGAGAGGTTTCCTTCTCACCTTGGCCCATGAGATTCCCCTTGCAGGTCATTTAGGTCAGACAAAGACTTGGGACAGGCTTGTCTCACACTTTCACTGGCCCCATATGAATGAGAATACCAAGGAGTTTTGTCGCTCATGTGTCACTTGCCAAGCCAGTGGCAAGTCAGGTGGCACAACAAAGGCCCCCCTCATACCACTACCTGTGGTGGGGGTTCCCTTTGAAAGAGTGGGGATTGACATTGTTGGTCCAATGGAACCCCAGACAGCATCAGGACACAAGTTTATACTGGTGGTGGTGGACCATGCCACCAGGTATCCTGAGGCTATTCCCCTTAGGACCACTACAGCCCCTGTAGTGGCAAGAGCCCTAGTTGGAGTGTTCTCCAGAGTGGGTTTCCCTAAGGAGGTCGTTTCTGACAGAGGTACAAACTTCATGTCAGGATATCTGACTGCCATGTGGAAGGAGTGTGGTGTGAACTACAAGTTCACCACACCCTATCATCCACAATGCAATGGGCTTGTTGAGAGATTCAACAGGACCCTGAAAGGGATGATTCATGGACTACCTGAACCTCTTAGGAGAAGATGGGATGTCCTGATCCCCTGCCTCCTGTTTGCTTACAGAGAGGTCCCACAGAAGGGGGTTGGTTACAGCCCTTTTGAGCTTCTGTATGGGCATCCTGTAAGAGGACCCCTGTGTTTGGTGAAGGAAGGATGGGAGAGACCTCTCAAAAAGCCTGCAACCAACATAGTGGACTATGTACTTGGTCTCCGCTCCAGGATGGCTGAGTATATGGAGAAGGCATCTAAAAACCTTGAGGCCAGCCAGGAACTTCAAAAAGCTTGGCATGACCAAAAGGCTGTACTGACTGTGTACCAGCCAGGACAGAAGGTGTGGGTGCTGGAGCCAGTGGCCCCAGCAGCTCTGAAAGACAAATGGTCTGGGCCCCACACCATCATTGAGCAAAAGGGAGAGGTTACCTACTTGGTGGACCTTGGAACTCCCAGGAGCCCTCTCAGAGTGCTCCATGTTAACAGGCTCAAAGCATATGTTGACAGGAAGGACATGAGCTTGCTCATGGCCACAGATGAGGGACAGGAGGAAGAGAGTGACCCTCTCCCAGACCTGCTCACTCAGAATCCTGATGATGGGTCAGTTGATGGTGTTGTCTTTTGTGGCAGCCTCACTGAACATCAGCAACAGGATTGCAGGCAAGTTCTGCAATCCTTTCGACATATGTTCTCTCTGACACCCAGCCAAACTGATTGGTGCACCCATGATGTTGACACTGGAGACAGTCTGCCTGTCAAGAGTAAAATCTACAGGCAGCCTGATCATGTTAGAGACTGCATCAAAACTGAAGTGCAGAAAATGTTGGAACTGGGAGTCATTGAGCCCTCAGATAGCCCTTGGGCTAGCCCAGTAGTTCTAGTGCCAAAGCCTCACACCCAGGGTGGTAAGAGAGAGATGAGGTTTTGCGTAGACTACAGAGGCCTCAATGCAGTCACTAAGACTGATGCCCACCCAATACCAAGAGCAGATGAGCTTATAGATAGATTGGCGTCTGCCAACTTCTTAAGCACATTTGATTTGACAGCTGGGTATTGGCAAATCAGGTTAGCTGAGGAAGCCAAACCTAAGACAGCATTTTCTACCCCTGGAGGGCATTATCAATTTGTGGTAATGCCCTTTGGACTGAAAAATGCACCTGCCACCTTCTAAAGGTTGGTGAATCAAGTCCTCACTGGGCTGGATGACTTCTGTGCAGCTTATCTTGACGATATTGCTGTCTTTAGCTCCACCTGGGAGGATCACCTGGTCCACCTGAGGAAAGTGTTAGAGGCCCTGCAAAAGGCAGGCCTCACTATCAAGGCCACAAAGTGCCAGATAGGGCAGTCACAGGTTGTATACCTGGGCCACCTTGTAGGTGGAGGCCAGGTTCAGCCACTGGAGAGTAAGATACAGGCCATCAAGGACTGGACTCCTCCAATCACCCAGACTCAGGTTCGAGCTTTCTTGGGCCTGACTGGGTACTATAGGAAGTTTGTCAGAAATTATGGGTCCATAGTGACCCCCCTTAATGACCTGACAAGCAAAAAGATGCCAAAGAAAGTTCAGTGGACAGCAAGCTGTCAGAAAGCATTCAATGACCTAAAGCAGGCCATGTGCACAGCACCTATCCTCAAGAGTCCAGATTACTCCAAGCCATTCATTGTCCAAACAGATGCTTCTGAGTTGGGTGTGGGAGCTGTTCTGTCTCAACTGAATTTTGATGGTAATGATCAGCCTATTGCTTTCATTAGTAGGAGGTTGACACCCAGAGAGAAAAATTGGTCAGCTATTGAGAGGGAGGCCTTTGCTGTGGTCTGGGCCCTGAAGAAGCTGAGGGCCTACTTGTTTGGCACTCACTTCACCATTCAGACAGACCATAAGCCCCTCTTGTGGCTAAATCAGATGAAGGGTGAAAACCCCAAACTGCTTAGGTGGTCCATTTCCCTACAGGGGATGGATTTTACAGTGGAGCATAGACCTGGGACTGATCACAGCAATGCTGATGGGCTCTCCAGGTATTTCCACTTAGAGCAAGAAGACTCACCTGGTCAAGGTTAGTTTATTGTCCCAAAGTTTGGGGGGGGGTCATGTAGGAGAGTAGGGTCTGCAATCCTATGATCACCCAGATTTTTGCTTTTTGCTGCACTGGTTTACGACTTTCCCTGGCTGTGGGCCTGCTAATCAGACCCACAGCCTAGCTGTTCTCTCTATCCAAATTGTACCCAGGTACTGAATTGGCACTGGGCCCTCTCCAAGTCCCTGTACCCAGGGCTGAGGTGCACCCAGAAGTCTCCCAGGGGCTGAAGCACGTATTGTGCCACCCCTGGATTGACTACCTAAATCTGACACAACTGGCTGCACGACAGCTGGGGCAAGGTGGTGTACTCACCCTTTGCTTTAGATATAGTATACCTATATCTAACCCTAAAATGGACACACAGATCTCCTATCAGTCACTCCTATGGCAGGCCTTAACAATCCTGAAGGCAGAGTGCTTGGAATCGTGTGAGATGGTGCTCTGGCATGAGCTGAGCCTGTCTGCGGCTTTCGGGATCTATCCCTTAGCCGTTTCCATGATATCGCATACCATATACTCTTAAGTGCATTATAATCCTCGCGGTTATGTGCCAACTCTGGTATCGCTTTATCAAAACATGTCGAGTAAGGTGTCATACGAATTGGAATACTAACCCCTCGCCAATTCTGGCGACGGGGTTAGCATTCCACCCTTCTAGAGGGACACGACATGCCTGTAACCTATAACCCGGTTAAAAGTCAGACAGAGCCTTAGCATCCACAAAATGGATGCTGCCACCGAGACACAAGTCTGCCCTCCTGCTGCTGGGAGTCCTCCCAGAGCAGGAGATAAGGACAAAGGGTTTCCTGCCAGGGGCGGTGCCAGCACCGTCCCAGACAGGGTTTTGTGTATTGTAGGTAGGCAGGGCTTTAGAGGAAGGTGACTGCAAGTAGCACCCCGGTGCTCACTGTGCATAGGCCGGCTTGAACCAGTTCCAGGGTCACTCCAGACCCTGTGCTGGGGAAAAGCCCGCCAAGGAAGTGGGTGTAACCACCCCCCTCCTAGTCCCACCCATAGGGCAGGACTTAGTCGCGTGCCAGCCCCTTTTTACAGGATAAAGGTAGAGACTGGCCCCCTTCCAAATCAGATCATCTTTGAATCCTGAAACTACTTTCTGCGAAAGGAACTCAAGACTTCTTCCTAAGATTTCTCCCTTGTGACTAAGGAGTAGTCACCCTGCACCCGCAGGCACCATCTACAGAACACTGCGGTCTGCTGCACGTCCTTCCTCCGGAATCCGACTGCCCAGCTCGACGAGACCCGGCTTCCCTGGCACCTCTGACCTCTACCCACCTCTACAGCACAGCTGAGAACCGTGGGTGCGACGAGACCTCGAGGGACCGGCCATCGCCAAGACTGCACGACTTCTGCACAGCAAGCCCGCCGAGTATTCCACTGGTGAGTGCTTTGGGGTCCGAGAAGCCCCGACTCTGAGCAGCTCCAGCTCCGAAGTGCAGCCCCCCAGCATCTCCACGATCTGCGTGGGGCCCTTCTGCTTTCCGCTGCTCACCGCGTTGTTTGGCTACTAGCCCGTTGGCTTGTGGCCTCCCTGACGACGCCCGACGACATTTCTGCTGCTAGTCTGGTTGCTCCAGACTGGCCCTTGCTCCCTCCCAGAAGAGGAGCACCCTGGACCCTCCTGGTCCACTCAAGACGCCATTTTGAGTCCACCGCGTGGGCTTGAATTAGCCAAGGCTTGTTGCCCAATCCTGGGTAACTTCGACGCCAACGACTTCATCCTTCGTGGGACAGCTCGCACCTCCATCCTGGTCGCCGACAACGCCTCCTGGTCCGAGAGACTGCAGAGCCCAGCAGCGCCCACTCACCTGACTGCGGTGACTTCGCCCGGTGCCATCCTGGTGCCCACTTAATCACTGGCTAGTGATTCAAGAACTTGGTCCCCTCTGCTTTCAGGTTTCTTCTTCCTTGATCCAGGCTTGGATCCATCGAACTTTCCTTCACTGGTCGCCTGCCAGCAACTTCTTCCTTCCAGGCTCCCGGTCCGGCAACGAGATCCCCGACGTCTTTTCAGGCCTATGCAGCTGCAGCCCCTGGGCTAGGTAACTTCGGCACTCCGGTGTCCCAGCATAGCCTCACTATCCAAGGGTCAGGATCCACTGTCGTTTTCTTCCTACCAGGTCGGGTTCGCCCGTGAACACTAACTTTGCCTTTACTAGCCTCCATAGACTTTGTCCCGCATCCCGCGTGAGAGTGCACACTCTGCACCCGAGTCCCCTGGGCCTCCTAGTAGTAATCTAACGATTCCCTAGTCCAGTCCTAGCGATTCCAAAGCCTATTAGAACTGTTACTTACCTGCTAGTAATTCGCATTCCACTTTTAGTGTATATGGTTTTTCGTGCCCCTCGGGCATTTGTGTAACGTGCTAACTTAAAAGTATTTTCGTAAGAGTTTTGTTGTGTGCTTAGCACCCTGTCCTCATAAAGAGTACAGGGTTGTTGTGATCCTAATAAATACATTGTTTATTTTCATAACACTTGTGTGGTGTCCTTTCACTGGGTGTTCAAGGGGTAATGTGATGGTAAAACAGCTGGCTTAACACGCCCTCTAGAGTCTTAGCCTTAGACTGCTCGTATCCATGCTACTAGGATAGCTGGTCTATAAGGTTGACTTACAACCAATCATCAATAAGGGTTGTTTGGACTGATATATAGTGATCACTAGAATAGTGAGCACTGCACATCAGGCCAACTTCTCACAGGGACCGTCAGGGAGCTGACAACGTTCGTAGGCTGGCGCACTTAGTGGGAAAGGTGCACCACTGGAAAATCCCGGCCTGCCTCCTTTCGCTGGACGCAGAAAAGGCATTCGACCGGGTCGACTGGACCTTCCTACGGGCGGTCCTCACGAAACTTGGTCTTGGCCCTACCATGATCTCCAGGTGCATGGCCCCTTACCTTGGGCCACAGGCCAGAATTCGGGTCAACGGTCAGCTGACATCGCCGCTCTCGATTCGCAGGGGCACGAGGCAGGGATGCCCGCTTTCGCCGCTCCTGTTCGCTCTTGCGGTCGAGCCATTGGCGGAGCTGATTAGGCGCACTCCTGATATTCATGGTATCCCCCACGGAGGGCGCTCTAACAAGGTAGCGCTATTTGCGGACGACCTAATTCTTACTCTTACGAATACTCGGGTCTCCCTCCCAGCGGTGCACGAAGCCCTCTCACTGTTTGAGCAGGCGTCCGGCCTTAAAATTAATCACACCAAATCTTGGGCGCTTAACCTCACCATCCCCGAAGAGGAGGTCTCCCTCCTGAAGGGGGTCACACCCTACCGTTGGGCGGATGACCACATTCAGTATCTGGGTCTAGACCTCACACCCCACCTCGACTCGTGGTCTCCGAGGAACTGGGCCTCTTGCCGCAAGGAAGTTCTGGCGGACCTGCGGAAATGGAAACCTTTGATGATTTCCTGGCTGGGGCGGCTCAACGCTGTCAAGATGTCGGTCCTCCCCCGCATCCTGTATGTTTTCCAGTGCCTCCCCACCCCGATCCCGATTCACTGCATCAGAACCCTCCAACGCGACCTCACGTCCTTCATATGGGGGGGCAAACGGCCCCGGTTCTCACAGAAAGTCCTCATGGAGCCGAGAGACAGGGGTGGACTGGCCTGCCCGAATCTCCTCCACTACTATTGGGCGGCGCATCTCCGGTTTGTGATCGAATGGGGTGCACGCGAAAGCGACAAGCACTGGTTCCACATGGACCGAGTGGTCACGGGACGCACCATATGGGACCTACCTTGGCTACCGCGTGTGGCGCGCTCCAGAAGTGCATACATGGCGGTCCCCACAAGGACGGTTCTTGAAGTGTGGGACAGAGTGGCAGTGCCCAAGGGTCTAACCACGTTCCCCTCTCCACACACCCCCATTGCAGGTAACCCGCACTTTCCCCCTGCTGCCCAGACCCGAGCCTTCGAGAGCTGGACACAAGGAGACTGCAGGGTCGCAGGGGATCTTTTTCTTGGTGGGTCGCCTAAATCGTGGCTGGACTGCAGGGACGAATTTGGCCTTCCTTTCACCGCTAGCTTACAGTATGCGCAGCTACGCCACTGGCTCTCGGGAGACGACATGTATCAGGCTGCTACCAGGGCATATACCCCGTTTGAGAAGTTAGCACGCTCCCTCGGGGGACTGAAACGGCTCATCTCCCAGATCTACAACATATTGCAACACCCCGTCGCTCCGCCTGCACATCCTTATCAGAGGCAGTGGCAGTCGGTGACTGGCGCTGATATCACGCCATCTCAATGGACTCGGCTCTGGAACGACATCCCCAAAACCTACCGCAGCATCCCGCAGAGGGAAAACGCGTACAAGATGCTAACACAATGGTACTACACTCCCCTGAGACTCAGCAAAATGTTCCCCACTTCCTCGCCGCTGTGCTGGAGGTGTGGCACTGTGACTGGCGACTTCGTACACATCTGGTGGTCGTGCCCTACCCTAGCTGTCTTTTGGAAGGAGGTCCTTAGTCACATTAAGAAGGTGCTGGGTTTTCCCCTCCCTGAAGAGGTTTGCACACTCCTGCTGGGCATTCGACCCCCCACACTTAGGGCCCTCACGCGCAGCGACTGGATCCTCTCCCTCCACATGTTAGGTGCAGCCAGGCAACTCATTGCTCCATACTGGAAGCGGGCTGAGGCACCGCCGATAGCCTCTTGGTTCGTGCGCCTCTGGCACGTCCGGACTATGGAGCTACTCACGGCGCGGATACAATCACGGGGGATACGCTTCAAGGCAGTGTGGGAACCCCTCGTGCGATACATGTGCTCCATCAGCTATGCCCGCCACATGCCTCCCAGGCTCCGCGCCCTGCAATTGTTTGAGGATGCCCTCATCCCTGCTGACCCGAGCAGGCTAGCCACCTAATCGCTTCCCCCAGTGCCGATTTGCGCTTTCCATCCCATATTGGCGACTGCAGACACACCCCCCAGATCCCTCTCCACCTCGCTACTGCTCACTCCTCCTCTGACTTTTCTTCTTTCCTACTTGCCACTCTGGCTTTCACCCCTCTTTGGGGCAGTTCGGTCCCTGTTGGGCCTTTGAAAATGTGGCACCATTGCTCTCTCTTACATGCGCGCCTCCCCCGCACACCGACGCATTGCCGTCATCTGACCACCTCTTGTTATACTCTCCCCTAAGCCACGCGGCCGGCCCCTCCAGGGGTTGTAGGCAGAGCGCTGTGTTAATGGTTCCGCCTCCCCTGGTTAATACTGCCTACTGGTCTTTTTTTCTCTGCGCGGCCGGCCCTGAAATGGGGTTGTAGGCTTATCGCTGTGTTCACAATAAAAACAGATTTGAACAAAAAAAAAAAGAAAGGAAAGAACCAATGGAAAAGATTCCACAGATGTTTGTCATAGGAGAGACTTTTCTGTATTTGGAGTACCTTTTCTTTTTTAAAAAGGAAATGGATGGAATTTGCTACACGGGCTGCTATATAGGCTAAAAACAATTCTGTACTATATAAAATATTCTGGCCTATCCACAGTTAGGTTACGATCCAACACAAATGTTAAAATGGAAGAAGTGCTACGGGATCCACCACACATCGGGGCGGGGGGGGGGGGGGGGGGACTATTCAGTGATCATCATCAATGGCGAGACACTGAAAGAGGACTAGGACATTCATCCAATATGATGGGTAACTTGTAATGTCCATGCGTCTAGCGAGGGTCTCTTCCGGAGGATCGGTACACGGATATGCTCATACACAATCAAAGAGCTACACTCTGCTGAATCAAAATGCTTGGAAACAAATATGAAGAACATTGTGAAGGAACAGAACAGACTTGGGAAGAAAGGCTGAGGAGCAGAAATTGAGTTCAGAAACATATCTACCTCAGCAATTCGATCTGCTGCAGGGAAGCTGTGATCCGAGAACCAAGTGAAGAAACTCCGACCAGATGGACCAGACTTCCTTGTTTGTCCTGTAGGATCCTGCCCTCTCCACCAGCGGATGGGTGTAGAATGGGATACTAGTCTTCCTGCAGGACAAGAAAAGGAATGACATTACCAAACAAAGGTACAAGTCTCATTACTAGCCATTCATCAGCATTTTGCCGACCTCTTCTACATGGACAGTCCCCACTGAGTAAACAGACAAGGACATCACTTTCCAGGGACCCTTCTTTCAACAGTTTTGGAGACTATCTGGCAACAGAGAAAAGAAAGGGTCTCACTGATTTCAAACGGAATTTCCCCTCGGCTCCTTCCTTATTTGCAGATAAAGGAGGGAAATGCTACTTACCCAGTAAGCATCTGTTCGTTGCATGCAGTGCTTTAGATTCACATGAGGTGCATAATCTTGCCATCTTGTTTTGGGCTCCGAATTGTGCAAGTCGTTTTTTTTCATCTAAGAAAGTCTTGAGTCACTAGGTATTGCGGCGAAACCTCTTGCTCGTAAACCACATGGTCATCAAGTCCATTATTAGATGGCATGTGAGATTGAAATGTGAATTGAAGTGAAGTATAGAGAGATGTCCATGCACATAGTAAAGTAAAAAGTAATACATTTGGGTCCAGACTGAGCCTCCGAGGGATGTGGAGGCAGAAGAAGGTGGGCAAAGTGATGGTCTGCCCGATGTGATAAGCAGTGACAACCTTTGGCAGAAAAGATGGAAGAGTCCTTAGAACAACTTTGTCCGGATGGACAGAGAGAAAGGAAAATGCTACTTACCAGTATGCATCTGTTCTTGGCATGTAGAGCTGCAGAGTTACACACTGTGCATAGATGGCCACCTAGTGTTGGGCCCGGATGTTTGCAGTTAGTTTTTGTTGTAGAAAAGTCTTGTGATGTCACGGGATAGGTGACTCCTCCTTTGGGTGATACTGCGCATGGGCATCGGTTCCATCCTCAGATTGTTTTTCGCCATTAGGGAAGTGATGGAGCTGTACAAGAAGTAGTGATGTCCATGTGGTTTGTATCTAAGTAAGATAATACTGGAACAGTTAAAGGTAGCCGGGGAGGCGGGTGGGCGTGTGTAACTCTGCAGCTCTACTGGTAAGTAGAATTTTCCGTTCGAGGCATATGAGCAGCAGATTACACACTATGCATAGATTGCATAGCAGTACCCACCTTTACCGGTGACCACCCGTATCTGTTGGTTGTTTGAAACAGAGTTTTTAGTACAGCCTGGCCCACAGTGACTTGTTGTTTAGTTTGCACATCTACACAAGTGTTTTGTGAATGTGTGCAGTGTAGCCATGTAGCTGCTTTGCATATGTCATCTAAGGGGATTGTTCCCTAAGAATGCCATAGAAGCCCCTAATTTTCTTGTAGAATGGGCTTTTGGAGGAATTGTTCACGTACGTTTGGCTTTATGGTAACATTTGTATGCATTTGACAATCCACCTAGCAATTTCAGATTTTGAAATGGGGTTGCCTTTATGTGGTGGTGAAAAAGACACGAAAAGTTGTTTTGCGAACACTTTGTGTTCTTTCACTGTAATACAGTAACGCTCTTTTGACATCTAAAGTGTGTAGAGCTCTTTCGGCGACTGTTTGAGGCTGCGAGAAGAATACGGGCAGCTCAACGGATTGATTTAGATGGAATGGTGAAATGACTTTTGGAAGCAATGTAGGATTAGTACGAAGAACCGCCTTGTTATGATGCATTTGCAGAAAGGGTTCTTGAATGGAAAATGCTTGCAGTTCACTAACTCTTCTGAGAGAAGTAATGGCTACTAGGAAAGCTACTTTCCGAGTTAGGAATTGCAATTCACATTTATGTAACGGTTCAAAGGGAGGTCCTATTAACCGTGTGAGACAATGTTTAAGTTCCACACTGGTGAAGGTGGTGTTCTGGGAGCGATTATTCTTTTAAATCCTTCCATGAAAGCCTTTATAGCTGGTACTCTAAAAAGAGATAGATGTTGTCTATTCTGTAAGTATGCTGCAATGGCAGCAAGGTGTATCCTGAGAAGTGTAGGCTAAATTACACTTTTGGAGGTGTAAGAGGTATCCTATGATGTGTTGAATAGACACATTAAGGGGATTAATATGGTTGTTTTGACAGTATATCACGAACCGTTCCCACTTAGCAGCATAACATGCTCTAGTAGTGGGACGTCTAGCTTCTTTGAGAACGTTCATACATTCTTGAGGAAGGTGGAGGTAACCAAACTATGACTTCAGGAGCCAGATCGCTAGGTTGAGCTGAGCTGGGTCCGGGTGCCTGATCTCTCCATGGTTCTGTGTTAATAGGCGTGGAGATAGGCTTAGTTTTTGGTGTGGTACTACCGATAGTTGCAGCAGTGTGGTATACCACGGTTGTCTGGCCCAAGTTGGAGCAACTAGGATGAGGGTTAGGGAATGTTGCTGTAGTTTGCGTACCACTAATGGTAGTGGGAGAGGAGGAAAAGTATACGCAAATTGTCCTGACCAGTTCATCCATATCGCATTGCCTTTGGACAATGGGTGTGGGTATCTGGCGGTGAAGTTTGGGCATTTTGCATTTTCGTGGGTGGCGAAGAGGTCTATCTGAGGTTGTCCCCACGTTTGAAAGAACGGTTGAAGAACTTGCTGATGAAGTTCCCACTTGTGGATCTGCTGGGTCTGTCGACTTAGTAGATCTGCCATGGTGTTTAGTACTCCTGGGAAATGATGGGCTAAGAGGAATATCTTTAGTGTTATAGCCCATCTCCATATCTGCTGTGTTGAGAGAGCTGCAGAGTGTGTGTTCCTCCTTGTTTGTTTATGTAGTACATGGCTGTCATGTTGTCTGCGCCGACTAAGACCGGTTTGCCTGATATTTGCGTTTGGAATGCTTTTAGGGCTAGAAAAACAGCTAGCAGCTCCAAGTGATTGATATGGAGTAGCTTGTGTTGCTGTGCCCACCTGCCTTGCATGGTGTGATGCAGTAGGTGAGATCCCCAGCCGGAGAGCGATGCGTCCGCTGTCATGATTATTTGGGGAACCGGCTCTAGAAACGGTCGGCCCTTTGAAAGGTTTTTTTGTGCTCCACCATTGCAGAGAGCGAGGAGTCCGACTGTCTACCAACACTAGGTCTGTTAATTGACCTTGAGCCTGGTACCACTGGCGCGCTAGGCACTCTTGAAGTGGACGCATTTGCAGTCTTGCGTAAGGTACTATAAATATGCAAGAATCCATAATTCCTATGAGTTGCATGAACACTCAAGCTGGAAGCGAGTGTTGTGGTTTGAATTTTGTTAGGAGCGTTTGCACACTGGTTATCCTGGCTGGAGAGGGATAAGCTAGTGTTAATTGGGTGTTTATTGTAGCGCCGAGGTATTGTGTGTGCTAGGGTTGCAGATGTGACTTGGTGCGATTTACTGTGAATCCCAAGTTGTGGAGTAGTTGAATTGTAGCGTGAGTGTGTTGTACACACTGGTTGTATGAGCTTGCTTTTATGAGCCAGTCGTCTAGATATGGGGAGACGTGAATATGCTGTCTGAAGTGTGCTGCTACCACTGCTAGGCATTTGGCAAACACCCTTGGTGCTGTTGTGACTCCGAATGGGAGCACTTTGAACTGGTAGTGCTGCCCATCTAGCACAAATCTGAGATATTCTGGGCGCTGTGTGGATGGGAATGTGGAAGTAGGCGTCCTCGAGATCTAGAGTGACAAGGAAGTCCTTTTGTAACAGGAGCGGAAGGACTTGTTGAAGTGTGACCATATGAAAGTGATACGGTTGTATGTATGTTTAGAGGTCTGAGGTCTAGAATAGGTCTCAGAGATCAGTCTTTCTTTGGAATTAAGAAATATAGGGAGTATACTCCCTTGTTCTGCTGATGCTTTGGAACTATTTCTATTGCATTTTTATGCAGGAGAGATACCACTTCCTGTCTGAGCAGTATCAAATGTTCTTGTGACATTGGACGCTGTCTGGGTGGTATGTTTGGGGGGTGGATATTAGTTCTAGACAGTAACCTAACTGGATTATTTGAGGCACCCACCAGTCTGATGTGATGTTTTCCCAGGCTGGTAGATATTGCTGGAGTGTTCCCCCGACAGGAGTGGAATGGGGCGGGGGAAAGGGGAGGGGAGTCATTGGGTAGGGGTAGAGCGGGAGTTGTTGTTCTTGCCTCTGCCCTTGTTGTTACCTCTGTAACCACCCCTTTGGTAGCACTTACTGTAGTTCGATTGTGTGGGGGCTTTGTCCGAGGTGGAAGGTGCATCTGAAGAGTATCCCCTGTTGGTACCTCTATAGGTCGAAATAAACATCTGGGAGCCTGCGACTGCAGGACTCCCATAGATTTTGCTGTCTGTATCCTTTAGTTTTGAGGGATACAGTGTTGCTCAAAGGGTTGGTAGAGTATAGCACTCTGGACTTCAGGTTTAAACCCGGATAGGCGTAGCCAGGCATGTCTACGCAACAAAACACTTGTGTTAATTGCTCTGGAGACAGTGTCTGCTGCGTCAAGTGCACAACAAATGGAGGTATTGGTAATAGCTTTCCCTTCTTGGATAAGCTCATTAGCTCTATCTTTGTACTTATCAGGGAGGTGCTGCATTAATGAGTCAAATTCGTCATAATGTGCTCTGTCGTAACGTGCCATTAATGCTTGTGTATTGGCGATACGCCACATGTTTGCTGCTTGGGAGGCAGTTCTCTTTCCTGACGCATCAAGGGGTTTAGACTCTGTCTGGTGGAGGAGCCCCACCTGACGTTTGTGAGTTAGCCCTTTTGCGTGCGTTTGAAACTACAAGCGAGTCTAGTGGAACTGGGCCTTTAATATATGCTGGATCAGAAGGTGCAGCTTTAGATTTCTTCTCTATTCGTGGGTTAATGACCAGAGTTCTAACTGGGTCTTTGAAGACTTCAGGAGCATGCTTTATCACTCCTTTGAGCATGGGTAAAATGGATGTGGATCTTTGTTCATTGTCAAATGTATCCAGTAGGAAGTCTTCATCTACTGGGTCTGTATGCATGTCCACCCCATGATACTGTGCAGCTCTGCGTACCAATTGATTAAAGCCCATAGTGTCTTCTGGCAGGGAAGGCCTAAAGGGGTACATGTCTTGAGGGACATTTGGGACGTCTGGGGTGTTATAATCGTCCCATGGGTCAGGTGGACCTGGAGGAATAGATGGATCATCTGCATTACCCCCTATGTCATCAGAGCTATCATCCCGGTCGTCATTGTCTGGTATGATAGGGAATGTTGTGGTAGGGGAACAGGTGGTGATGGCATAGGTGGGGGAGAAGGGGAAGGCACTCTTAGCGGGGAAGTAGCCATGTCCTTCTTTGGAGGAGGAGCTGGTGCATCTAGGGGTCGTTTCTTTGAACTAAAGTTAGTCGACCAGTGGTTGGATCTTTAACCAAAGTCTTTTGTGCAGGGTCTGGGTGAAATAAGTCCTCTGCAGAAGTCTGATCTTTCGGTGCGGAGGAAGGTTTTGGCACCAAAGTGGCTTCTTTTGGTTTTTTGGCAATGCCTTTAACAGGAGAAGCCGGGGTCTTTCAGCTCCGAATGTTTTTTTTCGGCTTCGACAATTTTTTCGGTTCCGATGGAGGTTTCGGATCCGGTTGTTTCTTCGAATCCGAAGCTTTGCTTGGCTCCAACCTTGGTTTCAGTGCAGAGGGAGTAATGGTACGTTTCAGTGCCGATGGTTTCGATGTGGGCGGGCAACGGAAGGTGTCTTTCGGTGCCGGTAGGTGTGCTCGGGCACAGTGTGGTGGTCGACTCGAGCCCGAGTCGCCTGAAGGCTTCGTTAGCTTCCTAGCCGGGCCCGAAGGTGGGGCAGAGAGAAGCGGTGTCTCGTGTGCACCCGAGGGAGAGGGTGTGACCGGAGCCTTTTTTTGGGTGTGTCGAGGAAGGGTCGGGGGTCGACGGTCTTACTTACGACCCACTGCGCGGGAGTGACTTCCTCGACACCTGAATCTTCTGCCTCGGAGTTGCTGTCGACGCCATGCTGTTCTGGGACGTCGACGCCTTCCTGGAAGATGTCGTCTGGAATCGGAGCTGAAGATCGAGCCATTGTTCTCCGAGCTCTTCGGTCCCGGATCGTCTTCTTGGACCAGAAGGAGGCACAAGCAGGAACAGTCTCTGGCCTCGTGCTCCGGGGAGAGGCAAAGGTTACAAACCTCATGAAGGTCGGTGCGGGGAAACTTCGACCCGCATGGAGGACACTTTAAATGGCGTCCTTTCCATGAGCTGGAGTAGAGGCCTAGTTGGGCCCGAAGGCAGTCGTCGACGACCGGAATCAAAGTTCTTTATGTTGAAGAGTAGCGCCGACTGGAAACTAGTTCGAAACTTGATTCTCGAAGCTGGTAAGGATTGCGTGCCAACGGAAAATCGGTTCCAACACGGAGCGCTGGAAACACATCAGAGCCCGGTGGCGGAAAAAAACTATCTGGGGATGGAGCTGATGCCTATACGCAGTATCATCCAAAGGAGGAGTCACCTATCCCGTGACTGCCAAAGACTTTGCTACAACAAAAACAAACTGCAAACATTTGTGCACACTAGGTGGCCATCTATGCACAGTGTGTAATATGCAGCTCATATGCCTCGAACAGGAGGTTTATAAGAAAGAGCCTGGGGCTCACTCAATCTCCTGGCAGTCGTGTGGCAACCATGAAAGCAGTCTTTAGAGTGAGGAGACTAAGAGGGCAATTGTGAAGTGGCTCAAAAGGAGCACACGTCAAATGTCAGAACCAGGTTCAAGCTCCACTGAGGCAATACAAAAGGAACTGGGGGGGGGGGAAAGAGTAATGCCTCTTAAGAACATTTACAAAAGGGGACTTGAAAATGGAAGGCTGATCTGGAAGCCGTAAAAAAGCTGAAATGGCCGAGAGATAGCCCTTGATAGTGCCCAGAGCAGAGCCCTGCTGAGCCAAAGAAAGGAGGAACAGAAGTACTTCTGAAAGAGGGGCAGAAAGGGGATCTACAGCATTTGCTGTGCACCATGCCACAAACGTATTCTACCTGCAGGCGTATACAGTCTTAGTGGAGGGACGCCTGGCTGCCAAGATTACATCACAAACTTCGGGAGGCAAGTCAAAAGACGTCAACTTCCGCCGCTCAATCTCCACGCAAGGAGGTGGAGGCTGGACAGGTTCGGGTGGAGGACAGTCCCCTGTTGCTGCGACAGAAGATCCTTCCAAAGAGGCAGTCGGATCGGGGGAGCAATAATCATGCTGAGTAGCTCGGGATACCATACTCTTCGAGCCAGTCCGGAGCCACAAGAATGACTTGGGCCTGGTTGCACTTGATCTTCAGCACTCTGGGCAGAAGTGGTATAGGCGGAAAGGCGTATAGTAGACCGCAACTTCACTCGTGGCGAAAAGCATCGCAGAGCGAGTGCTGCCTTGGAATTTCCAACACGCAAAACTGCTGACATTGCTCGTTCTCTTCGGTGGAGAATAGATCTATCCAAGGCTCTCCCCACTGCTGAAAGAGACCTTGCGCCACGTCGGAGTTCAGATGCCAATCTTGATCCATCATGCACCGGCGTTCAGAGAACCTGCCAGGTGTTGAACCACCAGGGAAATGCCCTGATGTGCAGAGCCTCCTGACATAGGGTCCACGACCCCACCCCGCCCTGTTTGTTGCAGTACCACATGGCAGTGGTGTTGTCCGTGAACACCTGCACTACTCTCCCCACAACAGAAGGAAGGAATGCCTTCAGTGCAAAACAGATCGCCCGAAGCTCCAGAAGGTTGATGTGGAGCATAGACTATGCCGGAGACCAGATGCCTCTGATTTCCGCCTATCCCATGTGGTCGCCCCATCCCAGAAGGGACGCGTCCGTCACAAGTGTGTGTTCCGGTTGGGGAAGGAAGAGGGATCTGCCACTGACCCAATCAAGATTCGGGAGCCACCACTGCAATCGACGTGCAGGGTCTTCCGAGATCTGGACGTGATCGGACAGGTTGTCCGGATGCTGTGCCCACTGGAACTTCAGGTCCCACTGCAGGGTCCGCATATGCCATCTGGCATAATCCACTAGCAGGATACAGGAGGCCGTCGGGCTCAAGAGCAGGAGGGTCATCCTGGCCGAAACCCAGGATAGAGGCTGAAAGAGCAGAATCATAGCCTGAATATCCCGGACTTGCTGCTCGGAAGGATAAACCCGAAAACTCGCAGAGTCCAGAACTGCTCCGATGAAGTGGAGCTTCTGTGAGGATATCAGGTGAGACTTCGGCACGTTGATGGAGAACCCCAGCAAATGCATGAGGTCGGCCGTAGTCTGGAAGTAGGAAACTACTGCCTGGGACGAGCCCACCTTCAACAACCAGTTGTCGAGATAGGGGAAGATGGGAACCCCTGATCTGCGCAGATGAGCTGCGACCACTGCCTTCGTGAACACCCGAGGGACGCTGGTAAGGCCAAAGGGGAGTATGGTAAACTGAAAGTGCTCATGGCCTACCGTGGACCACCGGGAAACGCCAGTGGGCTGGGGATGTGGAAATATGCATCCTACAAGTCCAACGCTACCATCCCGTCTCCAGGGTTGAGGGCAGACAAGACCTGAGCTAGCGTCAATATCTTAACCTTCTCCTTCCGGAGGAAACGGCTGACATTCCTGGGGTCGAAGATAGGACGCAGGCCTTGTCCTTCTTGGGGACCAGAAAGTAGTGGGAACAACAACCACAACAGACTTCTGGCACAGGAACGCGCTAGATTGCCCCCTTGGCCAAGAGGGTTGCGACTTCCTGCTGAAGAAGCGCAAGATGGTCCCCCGACATGCGGTGGTACTCAGATGGCATGGCTAGAGGGGTAGTCTCGAAGGAGAGGGAGTAGCCCCTTCGAACTATTTGCAGCACCCACCTGTCCGAGGTGATGTTGAGCCAGTGGGGGAGATGATGGCTAATTCTGCCGCCCACTGGTGTTTGATGGGCCTGAAAGGTTGGACTAGGAAGGCTTTGAAGTGTATGCTGCGGGGGTGGAGGTGGAGGTGGACTGACCCGCCCACTGGCCCCCAGACCCGCATGGGGGGTTCCCACGTCCGCGCGGCGGTTGCTGGGCAGGCCTGTGGCTCTGAAATAAACGTGGTGGGGCGCCTCTTCCGTGGCCACGAAAGGAGCGAAAAGCAGAAATCGGAGGAGGCAGAGTGGCCGACAGGCCCAAGGACTTGGCCATAGCCTGCGAGTCCTGAAAGCGCTCCAACGCACTATCCGCTTTATTGCCAAAAAGGTGAATGCGATTGTGAGAAGTTGGCCTGATATATAGTGCTCACTATTCTAGTGATCACTTTGTATCATACCAAACAACCCTTATTGATGATTGGTTGTAAGTCAACCTGATAGACCAGCTATCCTAGTAGCATGGACACGTGCAGTCTAAGGCTAAGACTCTAGAGGGCGTGTTAAGCCAGCTGTTTTACCATCACATTTATCCCTTGAACACCAAGTAAAAGGACACCACACAAGTGGTTATGAAAATAAAAGTATATTTATTTAGAACAGTACTACCCTGAACTCTTTATGAGTCAGGGAGCTAAGCACAACACAAAACTCTTGGGAAAATACTTTAAGTCGCACAATTTACACAAATGCCAGAGGGGCACGAAAAACCATATACTACAAAAGTGGAATGCGAAATACTAGCAGGTAAGTAACAAGATCCAGAGGATTCAGGATCGCTAGGACTACACTACTGAACCCTAAGGTTAGGAGCAGGAAGCCTAGGGAGATCGGGTGCAGAGTGTGCACTCTCACGCGGGATGCGGGAAGAAGTCTATGGATACTAGCTTTCGTAAAGTTACAGTTATCGGACGAATCCGACTAGCTAAGCTGAAAACGAAAAAGGATCTGGACACTTAGATAGTGAACCTGTGCTGGAGCACCGAAATACTCAGATTACCTAGCCCAGGGGCTGCGGCTGCATAGGGTTCAAGTGACGTCGGGAATCCTCGTTACAGTCTATGGAGACTGAAAGAAGAAGTTGCTGGCAGGCGACCAGTGAAGAAGTTCGATGGGATCCAAGCCTGGATCGGAGTTGAAGATGACCTGAAAGCAGAGGGGACTCAGTTCTTGATCACTAGCCAGTGATCAGATGGGCACCAGGATGGCACCGGATGAAGTCACCTCGACCAGGTGAGTGGGCGACGCTGGGCTCTGCAGTCTCTCGGACCAGGAGGCGTTGTCGGCGACCAGAATGGAGGGGCGAGCTGTCCCACGAAGGTGTCTGCTGTCGGCGCTGCTGAAACCAGGATTGGAGCAACAAGCCTTGGCAAAGTCAAGCCCACGCGGTGGACTCAAGATGGCGTCTGGAGTGGACCAGGAGGGTCCGGGGTGCTCCTCTGTTGGAGGGGAGCAAGGGCCAGTCTGGCGCAACCAGACCAGCGATGGAAGTGTCGTAGTTCGTCGTCAGGAGGGCCAGAAGCCAGCTGGCAAGTAACCGGACAACGCGGTGAGCAGCAAAGAGCAGAAGGGCCCCACGCAGATCTCGTGGATGCTGGGAGGCTGGACTTCGGTGCTGGAGCTGCTCAGGGTTAGGGCTTCTCAAACCCCAAAGCACTCACTCGAGGATCCCTCGGCGGTCGTGCTGGATAAGCGTCGTGCAGTTTCTGATGATGGCCGGTCCCTCAGGTCTCGTCACACCCACGAATCTCAGCTGAGCTGTAGAGGCAGGTAGAGGTCAGAGATGGCGGGGAATCCGGGTCTCGTCGAGCTGGGCAGTCTTGATCCGGAGGATGGACTTGCAGCAAAACCGCATGCGCTTAGATGGTGCCCGCTGGTGCAGGGTGGCTACTCCTTAGCCACAAGGGAGAGTCTTCAGGAAAGTCAAGAGTTCTTTCGTGGAAAGTCGTCAGGATTCAAAATTATCTAATTTGGGAAGGGGGCCTGCTCCTACCTTTATTCTCAAAAAGGGGGCTGGCACGCGACTAGGTCCTGCCCATGGGTGGGACCAGGAGGGGGGTGGTTACACCCCTCTCCTTTGTCCGGTCTCTCCCCAGCTCAGGGGCTGGTGTGCCCCATGAACTGGTTTGAGCTGGCCTATGCACAGTGAGCATCGGGGTGCCACTTGCAGTCACCTTCCTCTAAAGCCCTGCCTACCTGGGATACACAAAACCCTGTCTGGGATGGTGCTAGCACCGCCCCTGACAGGAAACCCTTTGTCTAAGCCTCCCGCGCTGGAAGGACTCCCAGCAGCAGGAGGGCAGACTTGTGTCTCGGTGGCAGCATCCATTTTGTGGAGCTGAGGCTATGTTCAACTTTAACCGGGGTTATAGGCTACCAACATGTCTTCTCCCTCTAGAGGGGTGGAATGCTACCCCCGTCGCCAGAACTGGCGAGGAGGTAGTATTCCAAAGCGTATGACACCTTACACGACATGTTTAGATAATGTCAGACCAAAGTTACCATAACCGCGAGGATTATAAGGCACTTAAGAGTATATGGTCTGACTCTATCATGGAAACGGCTAAGGGATAGATCCGGAAAGCCGCAGACAGGCTCAGCTCATGCCAGAGCACCATCTCACACGATTCCAAGCACTCTGCCTTCAGGATTGTTAAGGCCTGCCATAGGAGTGACTGATAGGAGATCTGTGCGCCCATTTTCGGTTTAGATATAGGTATACTATATCTAGAGCCGGGGTGATTACACCTCCTTGCCCCCAGCTGTCAAGCAGCCAGTTGTGTGTTTAGTTTGTCCGCCCAGGGGTGGCATAATACATGCTGCAGCCCCTGGGAGACTTCTGGGTGCACCTCTGCCCTGGGTACAGGGACTTGGAGGGCCCAGTGCCAATTCAGTACCTGGGTACAATTTGGAATAGAGAGAACAGCTAGGCTGTGGGTCTGATTAGCAGGCCCACAGCCAGGGTAAGTCGTAAACCAGTGAAGCAAAAAGCAAAAATCTGGGTGATCATAGGATTGCAGACCCTACTCTCCTAGATGACCCCCCCCCCCCCAAACTTTGGGACAATAAGCTAACCTTGACCAGGTGAGTCTTCTTGCTCTAAGTGGAAATACCTGGAGAGCCCATCAGCATTGCCATGATCAGTACCAGGTCTATGCTCCACTGTAAAATCCATCCCCTGTAGGGAAATGGACCACCTAAGTAGTTTGGGGTTTTCACCCTTCATCTGATTTAGCCAGAAGAGGGGCTTATGGTCGGTCTGAATCTTGAAGTGAGTGCCAAACAAGTATGACCTCAACTTCTTCAGGGCCCAAACCACAGCAAAGGCCTCCCTCTCAATAGCTGACCAATTTTTCTCTCTGGGGGTCAGCCTTCTGCTGATAAAAGCAATGGGCTGGTCGTTACCATCAAAATTCAGCTGAGATAGAACAGCTCCCACACCCAACTCAGAAGCATCTGTTTGGACAATGAATGTTTTGGAGTAGTCTGGACTCTTTAGGATAGGTGCTGTGCACATGGCCTGCTTTAGGTCATTAAATGCTTTCTGACATCTTGCTGTCCACTGAACTTTCTTTGGCATCTTTTTACTTGTCAAGTCATTAAGTGGAGTCACAATGGACCCATAATTCTTGACAAATTTTCTATAGTACCCAGTCAGGCCCAAGAAAGCTCGAACCTGAGTCTGGGTGGTTGGAGGAGCCCAGTCCTGGATGGCCTGTATCTTGCTCTCCAATGGCTGAACCTGGCCTCCACCTACAAGGTGGCCCAGGTATACAACCTGTGTCTGCCCTATCTGGCACTTAGTAGCCTTAATAGTGAGACCTGCCTTCTGCAGTGCCTCTAACACTTTCCTCAGGTGGACCAGGTGATCCTCCCAGGTGGAGCTAAAGACAGCTATATCATCAAGATATGCTGCACAGAAGTCATCCAACCCAGTGAGAACTTGATTCACCAGCCTTTGGAAGGTGGCAGGTGCATTCTTCAAACCAAAGGGCATTACCACAAATTGATAATGCCCACCAGGGGTAGAAAATGCTGTCTTGGGCTTGGCCTCCTCAGCTAACCTGATTTGCCAATACCCAGCTGTCAGGTCAAATGTACTTAAGTAATTGGCAGAAGCCAATCTGTCTATAAGTTCATCTGCTCTTGGTATTGGGTGGGCATCAGTCTTAGTGACTGCATTGAGACCTCTGTAGTCTACGCAAAACCTCATCTCCTTCTTACCACCCTGGGTGTGAGGCTTTGGCACTAGAACTACTGGGCTAGCCCAAGGGCTATCTGAGGGCTCAATGACTCCCAGCTCCAACATTTTCTGCACCTCTGTCTTGATGCAGTCTCTGACATGATCAGGCTGTCTGTAGATTTTACTCTTGACAGGCAGACTGTCCCCAGTGTTAACCTTATGGGTACACCAATCAGTTTGACTGGGTGTCAGAGAGAACATATGTCTGAAGGATTGAAGAACTTGTCTACAATCCTGTTGCTGATGTTCAGAGAGGCTGCCACAAAAGACAACACCATCCACTGACCCATCATCAGGGTTCTGAGTGAGCAGGTCTGGGAGAGGGTCACTCTCCTCCTCCTGTCCCTCATCTGTGGCCATGAGCAAGCCCATGTCCTTCCTGTTGACATATGCTTTGAGCCTGTTTACATGGAACACCCTGAGGGGGCTCCTGGGAGTTCCAAGGTCCACCAGGTAGGTGACCTCTCCCTTTTGCTCAATGATTGTGTGGGGCCCAGACCATTTGTCTTTGAGTGCTGCTGGAGCCACTGGCTCCAGCACCCACACCTTCTGTCCAGGCTTGTACAGTCAGGACAGCCTTTTGGTCATGCCAAGCTTTTTGTAATTCTTGGCTTGCCTCAAGGTTTTTAGATGCCTTTTCCATGTACTCGGCCATCCTGGAGCGGAGACCAAGTACATAGTCCACAATGTTTGTTCCAGGCTTTTTGAGAGGTCTCTCCCATCCTTCCTTTACCAAACAAAGGGGTCCCCTTACAGGATGCCCAAACAGAAGCTCAAAAGGGCTGTAACCAACCCCCTTCTGTGGGACCTCTCTGTAAGCAAACAAGAGGCAGGGTATCAGGACATCCCATCTCCGCCTGAGTGGTTCAGGTAGTCCATGAATCATCCCTTTAAGGGTCCTGTTGAATCTCTCAACAAGCCCATTGCACTGTGGGTGATAGGGTGTGGTGAACTTGTAGTTGACACCACATTCCTTCCACATTGCAGTCAGATATCCTGACATGAAGTTTGCACCTCTGTCAGAGACAACCTCCTTAGGGAAGCCCACTCTGGAGAACACTCCAATTAGGGCTCTTGCCACAACAGGTGCTGTAGTGGTCCTAAGGGGAATAGCTTCAGGGTACCTGGTGGCATGGTCCACTATCACAGGTATAAACTTGTGCCCTGATGCTGTCTGAGGTTCCATTGGACCAACAATGTCAATCCCCACTCTCTCAAAGGGTACCCCCACCACAGGTAGTGGTATGAGGGGGGCCTTTGTGGTGCCACCCGACTTACCACTGGCTTGGCAAGTGACACAGGAGCGACAAAACTCCTTGGTATCTTCATTCATGTGAGGCCAGTGAATGTGTGTGACAAGTCTGTCCCACGTCTTATTCTGGCCTAAGTGTCCTGCAAGGGGAATCTCATGTGCCAAGGTAAGAAGGAAACCCCTCTGAGACAAAGGAATGACCAGCCTCCTGGTCGTACTCGGCTTGGGGTCTCTTGACTCAGAGTACAGGAGTCCATCATCCCAGTATACCTTGTGGGTACCTGTGGCATTCCCTGCAGCCTCAGCAGCAGCCTGCTGTCTGAGGGGTTCAAGTGAGGGGCAGTCTAACTGTGCCTTCCCCAGGTCTGCTCTGGAGGGTCCCCCTGAGCCCAGAAACTCAACCTGATCAGGTTCAAGCTCTTTAGGCTCCGTTTCCCTCAGTTCCTTGAGATCAGCCTCCTCAGAGACTTGATCCACAACCTGGGGCAAGGGGGAAGGCAATGCCTTAACCCTACTGCTCCTCTTCTTGGGAGGTGTCTGGTCCATTATTCCAGGATGCAGCACCTGTTCAGTGGGGCATCTTTTGGCCTGTGACCTAGTCACAGCAAGGACATGTGCTGGCAAGCCTAACATTTCCATGTGAGTCCTCTGCTCCACTTCTGACCATAGGGATGTTTCCAAATCATTGCCCAACACACATTCTACTGGGAGGTCTGAACTAACTACAACCTTCTTTGGGCCACTTACCCCTCCCCAGGAGAAATCAACAATTGCCATACTGTGATTGGTAGTGACATTGCTGGCATTGGTCACCAGGTAATCTGTACCTGGCATGATCTGTCCAGGGAACACAAAGTTAGGTGTCACCATTGTGACACTGGCACAAGTGTCCCTGTAGGCCTGAGCCATCTTCCCATTAATTAAAGGTGTCTGCCTGTATTTGCTTAAAGTATTGGGACTTGCATCAGGGGATATATCCACATCCCCTGTACAGACAAGGACAGCCTGAGTGAGTGTGCCAACTAAGTTGTCAGACCCCTCAGTACCCAAGGTTAACCCAACTAATCCCTTGGGAGGTGCACTACCACTACTGACTGTACTAGGGGGTGCAGGTGCCTTAGGGGCTGTAGTGGTAGGAGTTTGCCCTCCTTTCTTGGTGCACTCACTAAACCAGTGAGACTTACTTTTACAGTATTGGCACCACCTCTTTGACTGGCCTTCTGGAGTCTTCTTTTTCTGCTGTGAAGCCTGACCCCCACCCTCTTTGGTTTGTTGGGGACCTGTCGAAGACTTCTGGTTATTTTCACTCTTGTTACTACCCTTTTGGTCCGCTTTCTTCTGACCACCCTGGTTCTGCTTGACCCTTGTTCTGACCCATCTGTCTGCCTTCTTTCCCAATTCTTGGGGAGAGGTCAGATCTGAATCAACAAGGTGCTGATGCAACAACTGGTTCTGACAATTATTTAAAATCTGTTCTCTCATGATCAGATTATACAACCCTGTGTAATCAGTAACCTTGCTAACCAGCAACCAGCCTTCCAAAGCCTTAGTGGCACAATCAACAAAGTCATTCCAATCCTGAGACTGAGTTTTCTGGGTGTCTCTGAACAGCAACCTGTACTGCTCAGTGGTTAAGCCAAACCCATCAACCAGTGTGTTCTTCAGGACTTGGTAGTGGTTAGCATCCTCAACTCTAGTAGTGAGGAGCTTATCTCTACCTTTGCCTTCAAAGGAGAGCCACAATATAGCTGCCCACTGACTCTGGGGGATGCACTGGACAGTGCAGGCCCTCTCCAAAGCAGCCATCCATTTGTGGATGTCATCCCCTTGTTTAAAGGGGGGCACTATCTTTGTCAGGTGTTTAGTGTCGAAACTCCTTTCTTTATCTCTAGGGATATTGCTGCCACCAGTGGGGACTACCCCACTCAACTGTTGCTCTCTAGCAAAGGCAAGCTTCTCTTTGGCAAGTTCTTCCCTCTGGATCCTCAGATTAGCCTGTTTCATCCTTGCTTCATGTTCTCTCCTCTGAGGAGAAGTCATTCTCCTCTGAGCAGAGGCATGAGAGTGCACAGATCTATTGGAGTCCCTAGAAGGAGATCTATCTCTTCTAACTCCAATGTTAGGCCTCATTAGGGTCAGTACTGGGGGTCCCCCAGATCCTTCCCTAAGTAGGTCTAAGTTGGCCCTAGTAAGTCTGCTGACTAGCTCAGGCCTGTTGTCTGCCTCATCCCCAGAGAGTTCCTCTTCTTCCTCCTCCTCAACTGCATTTTCAGTGTCAAGGAGGTCTGGATCACCAAGGGTACCCTCTAAGGCTGGCATGTTCCCATCTGTATGAGAAGCTTTCCTAGCATCATATGTCTCTAAGAGACCTAACAGAAAGGGAGTGGTGGGGTTAGACCCCTGTTTCAATTTCCTGGAGGTACACAATTGTCTCATCTCCTGGAAACTGAGAGCTGCATATCTTGAGATGACCTGTGGAGGGTCACTAGCCACTAGGGGAGTCTCTGAAGACTCTCCATGGGTAGACATGCTTTTCTAGTGTGGTGTAAGTGATGCACCTACCTACACTATGGGTTTACCTACTGATCCCTTGCTAGAGTTGTAGTTTAGGGTGTGCTAAGCCCTAATACACTACAACAGCTGGTTCAGTAGAACTCAGAGTATTCAAAGCTAAGTTATATGTACCTATGTGATCTTTCAAATGATATTCTTAAGATACGTGTGTGGTAAAAACAGCAAGCTCAAATCCCACCGCTGCCACCAATGTGAGAAGGGCCTGATATATAGTGCTCACTATTCTAGTGATCACTTTGTATCATACCAAACAACCCTTATTGATGATTGGTTGTAAGTCAACCTGATAGACCAGCTATCCTAGTAGCATGGACACGTGCAGTCTTTAGGCTAAACTCTAGAGGGCGTGTTAAGCCAGCTGTTTTACCATCACATTTATCCCTTGAACACCAAGTGAAAGGACACCACACAAGTTATGAAAATAAAAGTATATTTATTTAGAACAGTACTACCCTGAACTCTTTATGAGTCAGGGAGCTAAGCACAACACAAAACTCTTGGGAAAATACTTTAAGTCGCACAATTTACACAAATGCCCGAGGGGCACGAAAAACCATATACTACAAAAGTGGAATGCGAAATACTAGCAGGTAAGTAACAAGATCCAGAGGCTTCAGGATCGCTAGGACTACACTACTGAACCCTAAGGTTAGGAGCAGGAGGCCTAGGGAGATCGGGTGCAGAGTGTGCACTCTCACGCAGGATGCGGGAAGAAGTCTATGGATACTAGCTTTCGTAAAGTTACAGTTATCGGACGAATCAGACTAGCTAGGCTGAAAACGAAAAAGGATCTGGACACTTAGATAGTGAAGCTGTGCTGGAGCACCGAAATACTCAGATTACCTAGCCCAGGGGCTGCGGCTGCATAGGGTTCAAGTGACGTCGGGAATCCTCGTTACAGTCTATGGAGCCTGAAAGAAGAAGTTGCTGGCAGGCGACCAGTGAAGAAGTTCGATGGGATCCAAGCCTGGATCTGAGTTGAAGATGACCTGAAAGCAGAGGGGACTCAGTTCTTGATCACTAGCCAGTGATTAGATGGGCACCAGGATGGCACCGGACGAAGTCACCTCGACCAGGTGAGTGGGCGACGCTGGGCTCTGCAGTCTCGGACCAGGAGGCGTTGTCGGCGACCAGGATGGAGGGGCGAGCTGTCCCACGAAGGTGTCTGCGCTGCTGAAACCAGGATTGGAGCAACAAGCCTTGGCAAAGTCAAGCCCACGCGGTGGACTCAAGATGGCGTCTGGAGTGGACCAGGAGGGTCCGGGGTGCTCCTCTGTTGGAGGGGAGCAAGGGCCAGTCTGGAGCAACCAGACCAGCGATGGAAGTGTCGTAGTTCGTCGTCAGGAGGGCCACAAGCCAGCTGGCAAGTAACCGGACAACGTGGTGAGCAGCAAAGAGCAGAAGGGCCCCACGCAGATCTCGTTGATGCTGGGAGGCTGGACTTCGGTGCTGGAGCTGCTCAGGGCTTCTCAAACCCCAAAGCACTCACTCGAGGATCCCTCGGCGGTCGTGCTGGATAAGCGTCGTGCAGTTTCTGATGATGGCCGGTCCCTCAGGTCTCGTCACACCCACGAATCTCAGCTGAGCTGTAGAGGCAGGTAGAGGTCAGATGGCGGGGAATCCGGGTCTCGTCGAGCTGGGCAGTCTTGATCCGGAGGATGGACTTGCAGCAAAACCGCATGCGCTTAGATGGTGCCCGCTGGTGCAGGGTGGCTACTCCTTAGCCACAAGGAAGAGTCTTCAGGAAAGTCAAGAGTTCTTTCGTGGAAAGTCGTCAGGATTCAGAATTATCTAATTTGGGAAGGGGGCCTGCTCCTACCTTTATTCTCAAAAAGGGGGCTGGCACGCGACTAGGTCCTGCCCATGGGTGGGACCAGGAGGGGGGTGGTTACACCCCTCTCCTTTGTCCGGTCTCTCCCCAGCTCAGGGGCTGGTGTGCCCCAGGAACTGGTTTGAGCCGGCCTATGCACAGTGAGCACCGGGGTGCCACTTGCAGTCACCTTCCTCTCACGCCCTGCCTACCTGGGATACACAAAGCCCTGTCTGGGATGGTGCTAGCACCGCCCCTGACAGGAAACCCTTTGTCCAAGCCTCCCGCGCTGGAAGGACTCCCAGCAGCAGGAGGGCAGACTTGTGTCTCGGTGGCAGCATCCATTTTGTGGAGCTGAGGCTATGTTCAACTTTAACCAGGGTTACAGGCTACCAACATGTCTTCTCCCTCTAGAGGGGTGGAATGCTACCCCCGTCGCCAGAACTGGCGAGGGGGTAATATTCCAAAGCGTATGACACCTTACACGACATGTTTAGATAATGTCAGACCAAAGGTACCATAACCGATAGGATTATAAGGCACTTAAGAGTATATGGTCTGACGCTATCATGGAAACGGCTAAGGGATAGATCCCGAAAGCCGCAGACAGGCTCAGCTCATGCCAGAGCACCATCTCACACGATTCCAAGCACTCTGCCTTCAGGATTGTTAAGGCCTGCCATAGGAGTGACTGATAGGAGATCTGTGTGCCCATTTTCGGTTTAGATATAGGTATACTATAACTAGAGCAGGGGTGATTACACCTCCTTGCCCCCAGCTGTCAAGCAGCCAGTTGCGTCTGTTTAGTTAGTCCGCCCAGGGGTGGCATAATACATGCTGCAGCCCCTGGGAGACTTCTGGGTGCACCTCTGCCCTGGGTACAGGGACTTGGAGAGGGCCCAGTGCCAATTCAGTACCTGGGTACAATTTGGAATAGAGAGAACAGCTAGGCTGTGGGTCTGATTAGCAGGCCCACAGCCAGGGAAAGTCGTAAACCAGTGAAGCAAAAATCTGGGTGATCATAGGATTGCAGACCCTACTCTCCTACAGCGATCAAAGGGTATGTCCATCAGAGTGTTCTGGACATCCCCCAAGAAGCCAGTTCTCAGCCAGGCGTGGAAATCTCCCTGTCCAGCGAGTCGGCAGTATCAAGCCCACAACAGATGGTGGACTTAGCTACGTCTCTCCCAGCTTCTATAGCTTGGGAGAGTACTGTCTGGGCCTCCTCCGGACAGTTGGGCAGCACCTGCGCAACCGTGTCCCACACGGAGTGGGAATAACGGCCCAAGAGGCATGCGGTGTTCAGCGACCGCAGCCCTAAGCTGGTAGATGAAAACAGCTTCTTGCCAAGCTGCTCCAGCTTCTTTGATTCCTTATCCAGAGGTGCGGAAGGGAACGCGCTCTGGGAAGCAGAAGCTTGGAAAACCAAGCTCTCGGGAGTGGGGTGTTGAGAGAGAAAGAAGGGGGTCACCCGGAGCCAGGCGATGGGAGTCAGACCACTTTCCGGTCCGCAGGATCCCCTGTGTTGGGCCTGGACCAAGTGCCTTAAGAACATCCAAGAGTGCCTTGTTAAGACAGCAAGGGCTCCGCAGAGGGTCCCGCTGGCTGAAGCACTTCTGTCAGGAGGTTAGCCCTGATGGCCACTGTAGGGAGTTCGAGGTAGAGAGCATCGCCGCCCTACGCAACACCACTGCGTAACTGGCTCCCTCCTCCGTAACCATGGTAGGAGGAGACAACATGCCAAGGTCAGGAGCGGTGTCAAGACTACTGGCATCCCCCAAATCCTCTGCAGAGCCCGGATCATAACCACAATGTTGTGAGAGGGTCCTCAGACACCTAGTCCTCCCCTTCCTCCGAAGTCTATGAAACGGCTGAAAATAAGGACGGACATAGGGGTAGAAAGGCCCCATTGGCGTCTGAATCTGCGTCGAGCGACACCGATCCGGCGCTGCGTCCGGTTCAGGGCTGAAACCGGGGTAGAAGTTGGCGGTAGCACTGGAATGCGGAGGTGGTGCCAGAGGAGGGGTCGATACCAGTGGAGGTGTTATGAGGTCAACCGGTGTTGCACGGGACCCGTGCCCAGATCCAGGGGGATCCGGCGCCAAAGCCGCCTGCGATGGAAGGGCAGGACACCCAGTCGGGCCCGTGGGGCCCGTCGGCGCACCGCCGGGACAGAGTCGAGCCATGGCAGCAAGAAATTCTTGCACCTGAGCAGGCGTCGCTGACAGACCCGAAAAGGGTGGGTAGGGCAGCGGCGACGTCGCAGGCGCCGCCGGTGTGGCACCACCCGTACCTTCAGGCGCGACGGGCGAGGGGGAAGTGGAAGAGCGACAATGCTTCTTCAACAACTTCTTGGAATGCTTCGACTTATCTGACCCCGAGTGCGAAGCCTTAGATCCTGAGGAACGATGGTGACTACTCCACAACCAGTCCCTCGACCTCCCACAGGACTTGGATCTTGAGCGGCATGGAGCAGACTGCTGGACTTCCAGAAACTTACGGGATCGCTCCTGCAAAGACTTCGGCGCCATGGCCTGGCAGTCGGAGAACGACTTTGGGTCGTGGCCACGCCCCAGACAGTAGAGATACACGGGTGTGGATCAGTCACAGACATCATGCGGTGACAGTCCTCACAGTTCTTAAAGCTGGGTATCCCTACGACACAAGGAGTCGATCAACTCGAAGAAGCGAGACAAAAAGCCTCGATAAACAGTCAAAAAGTGGACTATGGGTACTTGCTATTCCCGGATCTACGCTTGCTGGTGAGGAAAAAGAAAGCCGACGTCAGTACGCGTCGACCGGTCTAAGTGTCATGTCGGCGACGTCACACGCGGAGCCGCACGACTCCTACCGACGCTCAGGAGTACTGCTGTTGAAAACTTTCCGGATCCAGTCTGATGCCTGGGGGTAATTCGAAGGTAAGGAATCTATCACTACGTGTTTCTTTCAGATGTTTTACCTTCCAAGTTAGAAACCAAAGGGACTGGAGTGCAGGGGTACGAATGGCGGGCTCATTAATCCAGTCAATACAATGCGAAGATTCCATGTCGGGTTGGTGGGACCTGAGGAGGAATTACTTAAGACCTTCCATTAAGGCTTTAATGATAGGAATTCAGAATAGGGAAACGTGTTGCCTATTCTGAAGGTAAGCAGCTACAGCCGTTAGGTGTAGTCTTATGGATGAGAAAGCTAACAGGCACGGGTAGTAGGCCTGCATGCCTCTATGAGAATGCCCATATATGCCGGTGGGAGATGAAGGTACCCAAATTCTAGGACCCCCCACCCGAGTCTATGCCCAGAACCTTAACTCTGCCAGTCTAGTAGTAACCTAAAAGCCGATAACTCCCTTTTCTTCCATAGGCTAACATTGACTGGTTTCCCTTGGAAATTCTTCGAAGTGTGGAGTTTTGGAACTTTAAAATATTCATCTAAAATCAGCCAAACTACGAATTCAGATTTACTCACCTGTTATCGGGAGAGACCTCAGTGCTGCATCTTTGAGCCCAGTACTGACCCTGAAAAGTAATTCTAACCGTACTCACCAGTAAGGATTAGTTACTTACCTGTAATCCTAGTTCTCTTCCAGGGGTATACTCATTAAAGTCATAAGCACTGAATTATCTCCGCCCATGAGCAGGAACCCGGAACACATAACAATATACATATATATGTGTAAATATATCAAAAAGTACATAGTACTAAAATAATTATACACATATACATGTATAATAACCATAACATGCAGCCTAACATATATACATAGGCTAATAAAGCCAACATTACATACGTTCTGAAGCATGAAAATATGCTGTATATAAATGCAATAAACAGGCATGAGCCCAAAATGCATTTCATAACCATGAAAACACTTATTTTCATCCAAGAACTTGTTGTAAACAGTTATTAGCCTAAAAAGGCTGCATATGAAAAATTGTCTGTGTACAGAAAATCAGACTGGCACCCTGCCTTTAAGGCCCCAGAGAATCTGCACACTTTGCCTTTAAGGCCTCTAGGAGAACTCTGTTCCCATCATGCACCACAGGTGACAGTTAGGTCAGTTCTTTTGTACGGTACAGTAAACCTTTAGCAGGAATTGCACATAAAAAACTTCATAATACATATAAAAAAAAAAAACTTCAATGCTACTGCTCGGCCGGGGAGGCGGGAGGGTGCTTATGACTTTAATGAGTATACCCCTGGAAGAGAACTAGGATTACAGGTAAGTAACTAATCCTTCTCTTCCAGGGGATACTCAATAGTCATAAGCACTGAATAGAGTAGCAAGCTCATACCCACTAGAAGCGGGCGAACAGAGAAATGCATAGCTGCACTTTTAAAAATACAGTGTTTAACTAGAAACAGCAAACACATTTCTGAGTGATGCTTGTCCCACTTGTGCATCAGTCTGCGCATTAGAACCCAAGCAGTAATGGCGTGTAAACGTATGCACTGAACGCCAAGTAGCTGCTTTACATATCTCTGACATAGTCACATTCCTAAGGAGAGCTGTGGTAGCAGCTTTCCCCTCTCGTAGAATGAGCCCTAGGTCTACCTGATAAAGACTTGTGGGCTAGCTGATAAGCCAGTAAGATACATGACACTATCCATCTAGAAATGGATCTCTTGGATGCTGCCAAACCAGTATTCGTAGGACCATAGTTCACAAACAAACGGTCCGTGTGTCTCAACGACTTCGTTTTATCTAAGTAAAATTTCAAAACCCTCTTTAGATCTAATGAATGCAAAGTCCGCTCAGCCGGACTCGAAGGGTTTGGAAAGAAAGTAGGCAATGTTATGGATTGGTTAACATGAAAATCCGACACCACCTTAGGCAGAAAAGCCGGATGAGTCCTGAGCACCACTCTGTTTCCATGAAAAACTGTGTACGGTTCCTTGCAACACAGAGCCTGAATTTCGCTCACTCCACGAGCAGAAGTGATAGCTACCAGGAATGTTACTTTCCAAGATAAGTGTTGCAAGGACGCTTTATGTATGGGCTCAAAAGGTGGACCCATCAACTTAGTCAACACCACATTAAGCTCCCAAGGTGGAGAAGGAGACCTGAGTGGAGGAAACACCTTTCTTAAACCTTCTAGAAAATCCTTCACCACAGGCATCCGAAAAAACGATATCTGTGTTGGTGATTTTCTATAAGCAGTTATTGCAGCAAGATGGACCTTGATAGAACTAAACTGCAAACCAGACTCAGCAAGGTAAAGAAGATAAGGCAAGATCACCTGTTTTTGACCATGAATAGGGTCAAGACCTTTACTCTGACACCAGAGGTAAAAGCGTTTCCACTTAAATCCGTAGGATTGTCTTGTAGAAGGCCGCTTTGCCTACTTAAGAATGTTCATACACTCCGGATTCAGATGTAAATGTCCGTACTGGATGACTTCAGGAGCCATGCTGCCAAGCGCAGGGAAGGCAGATTGGGGTGAAACACTCGCCCCTCCTGCTTGGACAGAAGATCCGGGCGACAAGGCAATCTCCTGTGTGGCCTGATTGACAACTGGAGGAGATCTGGGAACCACCACTGGCGTGGCCACTCCGGGCAAATCAGTATCATTCTGGAGTTGGTCTTGTACATCCGGTTGATCACTGCTGGTATCAACGGTGTCGGTGGAAAGGCGTACAGCAAATTTTGACACCAGTCTATCAAAAGGGCATTCTCTTGAGACCCTTTCTGGGAAAACCTGGACGCGAAGACGGGGCATTTTGTGTTTGCCGCGTCTGCGAACAGATCGATGTCTGGTGTTCCCCAAGCCTGGAAAATGCTGTGCGCGACGTCTTCGTTGAGAACCCAGTCGTGCGCTTCGACGAAGTCTCTGCTGAGGCCGTCCGCCTCTGAGTTGAGACTCCCTGGTAGGTGAACTGCTGTTATGGACAGGTCCCGTGCAAGTAACCAATGCCAGATGGTCTGGGCTTCTATGGACAGAGTCCTGGATCTGGTACCCCCCTGCTTGTTTAGATAATACATTGTTGTTGTATTGTCTGTTTGCACCAGGAGGGACCGAGACTGTAGAGATGGAGCCAGAGACTTGAGAGCAAGATGGACCGCTCTGAGTTCGAGTAGATTGATGTGATATCCTCTCGAAGTCTGACCATAGCCCTTGTACCTGAAGAGGGCCCATATGTGCCCCCCAACCGAGGAGAAGCATCTGTGATTAGAGTCAGCGTTGGTGGGTCCTGATGAAAAGGAACTCCCTTCATCAAGTGTGCCTTCTTCATCCACCACCGAATGGAATCTCTTGCCGACTGTTGGAGATGAATTCGATCCTCCCAGCATCCCGTCCTCTGTTTCCACTGATCTTCCAGACACTGCTGCAGAGGACGCATCTGCAAACGTGCGTTTGGCACGATGAATATGCACGATGCCATGGACCCCAGGAGAGAGGATACTTGCCGAACTGTCGGACGTGCATACTGGAGGAGAAGCACGCACTTCGCCTTGATAGATGACCATCTCTCCTCCGAAGGACACACGTTTTCTTTTTCTGTGTCCAGTCGTGCACCCAGGTAGTGGATCTTCTGGGTGGGATTCATTATGGACTTCTTGTAGTGGACTTGCAGACCCAACTTGCACATGAGTTGGAGGCATATCGATAGATGTTCTTCTAGTAGCGATGGGGATGAACTCTTCAGAAGCCAGTCGTCTAAGTACGGATATATGAAAATCCGTCTCTTTCGAAGACAAGCCGCAACTACCGCCATACATTTTGAAAATGTCCTGGGAGCTGATCTCAGGCCAAAAGGGAGTACTGAGTACTGGTAATGATGAGCCCCTACTTGGAACCTGAGGAACTTGCGATGCTTTCTGGATACCGGAATATGAAAGTAAGCATCTTTCAGATCGATGGAGCACATCCAATCCCCTTGGTGTAATTGAGGGAAAATCTGATGAAGAGCCAGCATTCGAAATTTCTCCTTCCGAATGAATTTGTTCAATCTTCTCAGATCCAGAATGGGTCTGAACTCCGTAGCTGTACAGAGTACAGGCCTTGACATCTCTGTTGAGATGGCACTGGTTCTATGGCGTTCTTCTTCAGAAGGACGTTCGCTTCCTGTTGCAAGCGCCTTATATTCCACTGAACCATCTTTAGAGGACGTATGACAGGAGGTGGCTTCTTGAATCTCAAAAGGTACCCGCTCTGAATGATACTCAGCACCCATCTGTCCTTTGTGATTTGCTTCCACTCGTCCAGATACCACACAATACTTCCTCCAACCGGAGTGGCACACGGTTGTGGAGGAAGCATCTGTTCATTGTTTGAGGCTGCTTGGTAGCAGAGGGTTGCTGCCTGTTTCCATTGCCTCTGCCCCGTCCAGGTCGTCGCTGTTGGAATTGCGACCTCTGCTGATTCTGGCCTTGATTTTACGAGGACCAATTCGACTGTTGGCCCCTCTGCTGAAAAGATCTCTTGTCATAGGGACGAAAATTACCCCGACGTCTAAATTCTTTTTTCTTTTCAAGACCGACGGCCTTCAGCGTGTCCAACTCCACTTTCATTTTAGCCATCTCATCGTCAGCATGAGATCCAAAAAGAGTCGAACCATTAAACGGTAAATTTACCATTTTCCTCTGAGTCTCCGGCTTTAGCCCCGTAAGGCGAAGCCAAGCCGTACGTCTAGCACAAACACCATGTGCATAACCATGAGCTGACAGATCCGCTGCATCAGCAGCCGCACTAATACTCTGGTTAGCCACCAATCCTCCTTCTTCCACTATTTCCAGGAAGTCTTTCTGATCCTCCTTAGAGAGTTTATCTGCAAAACGAGCCACTGAGTCTCAGAGTAGACGATCATAGCGGCCCAATAAGGCTGACGCACTGGCCACTCTCATGACCGAACCTGAGGTGTTGCACATTCTTCTCCCCAAGGAATCCATACTCTTACTATCCTTTTCAGGTGGAGCAGAAGAGGTAGATGCTGCACAATGTGCTTTTCTGACTGCCGCCACAATAAGTGAATCTGGAGGAGGGTCAGAACGCAAAAATAAAGGGTCTTCTGCAGGAGCCCTGTACTTCTTCGCAATCCTAGAAGGACCTGAACCCACCGTGGCCGGAGTTAAGAATGTCCTCATTGCTGGTTCTATCAACCCGGGCACTAACGGCAGAAGAGGCCTACCAGTCGTCTTGTGATGCAGGGTCTCAAAGATGACTGACGTTGCAATTTGAGGAACTGCCATCTTGATCTTGAACTTATTCGCCCCACGACACAACACATCATTAAATGTACCCAAATCATCCACTGGAGACACTCTGGACGGAGGAGTAGATGAAATTGTGGGAGAATAGTCTCTATATGAAGATCTTAAAGAAGACTTAGATGACGTAGAAGATGGTGAAGGAGTTCTACTCCGCCTCGGAGGAGTTGCCGATCCCTGCCTCCTTCGTTCCCTTGAACGTGATTTCTCTCTCACTAAGGACCTCGAGCGTGATCTTCTATGCAGCTCCGTCTGAGGGACCGGAGCCCTTATCCCCATCGGTCCTGCATCTGGACGCATCTTCCAATGTCTCAGGCTTTCCAGCCACCTCGGTGACAAGTTAATAGGCCGCCCTACACGCTCAGGTGAAGCCTCAGGTGACACCTGTACAATATTCAGTCCATTTGAAGACTTGGAGGTTCTGGAAACTACACTGTGCTCAGAAACTAATGAGCCAGATGGAGTCCGTTGTCTGGGCACCAATTGTCTGTCATCCGACACCTGCCCTGAGGTTGAGCCCGAATGAGCCACCACAGACTAGTCCTGGTACACTATCTCTTGCCCCACCGCAGACCTGTCGTCTTGCTGGTCTCGCGGAGAAGACATATGTTCTGGACTGATGTCTGACCTCGACAAAGACCTAATTGAGGTCTGAGAAGCCGGTCTTGATCGTCTCGACGCCGACCCGTGTTCAGGTGGGGGAGACCTAGACATTCCATGCTTCGAGCCCGAAGCAAACTTCGACATCGACTTATGTCGCGATGGAGACCTTGATCTTCTCTTTTTAGGTCTCGACGTCGAGTCCTTCGACGCCGTCCTTTCTCTCGACGCCGACCTCTTCTTCGACGTCGTAAGTCTCTCTATCCTTCGACGTCGACACTTTCCTCGACGTCGACACACCCTCCTTCGACGTCGACACACCCTCCTTCGACGTCGATACAACATTCTTCGACGTCGGACGCCTCTCTTCCCTCGACGTCGACTTCTCACGCGTCTTCGACGTCAAACGTGGCGCCCCCGACGTCGTCTTTACAGCAATCGACACCAGATGTCTCGACGTCGAGAAGGATTTCGACGGCGACTGTCGAGACGCTGAACCTTGCCTCACCGGCGAAGTTCTCGATGTCGCCCTCTTCGACGCCGACAATGCTGACGGCGATCTGGATCTCGATGTCGACCGCACCCTTTTTGACGGCGACACTTCCTGGAGTCGATTTTTCTTAATTCTACCTTCTGGAGACGCTGATCTTCGACGTTTAGGATAAGAAGATGGCTTAGAAGATAATAAGCCCTTGGAACTTTTCTCACCACGGTTTTCTCTCTCCAGAAGGCCCAGCAACCTCATTTTCTCCCTCTCTCAAAGTTCTACTAGAAAGGTTGAGGCAATGATAACAATCTTCCACCTTATGAGAAGCTGGAAGACACCACACAAACAGAGTGTGGATCCGTTTTTGACATCTTCCCACAGGAAGGACATTTGTAAAATAAAAGGTGGCATTCTGACTAAAAAATCACCAACAGTTAGTCAGAACAAGATATAAAACACCACCAAAATAATCTTGTCAAAAAAAGGTAAGAAAAACCAACTTCTGACAGAAAAATACTACAAATGAGCAGAGCTCAAGTTCCAGGTTCCTCACAGAACAAGCCGGAAAAAAGAACTGACCTGTCACCTGTGGTGCATGATGGGAACAGAGTTCTCCTAGAGGCCTTAAAGGCAAAGTGTGCAGATTCTCTGGGGCCTTAAAGGCAGGGTGCCAGTCTGATTCTGTACACAGACAATTTTTCATATGCAGCCTTTTTAGGCTAATAACTGTTTACAACAAGTTATTTGATGAAAATAAAAGTGTTTTCATGGTTATGAAATGCATTTTGGGCTCATGCCTGTTTATTGCATTTATATACAGCATATTTTCATGCTTCAGAACGTATGTAATGTTGGCTTTATTAGCCTATGTATAAATGTTAGGCTGCATATTATGGTTATTATACATGTATATGTGTATAATTATTTTAGTACTATGTACTTTTTGATATATTTACACATATATATCTATATTGTTATGTGTTCCGGGTTCCCGCTCATGGGCGGAGATAATTCAGTGCTTATGACTATTAATGAGTATCCCCTGGAAGAGAACTTGAATTTCCTTCCATATGATATCATTTCCTGCTTTTTGCTGAAAAAGTTTGTCGATTTTTGAAACTTACAAATATTCTCTAAAAATCGTGCCAACGGTAAAAACATAATTAATTGCCGGTTTTAGATAGAGGTCCCAGTGCTGAACCTAGGAGTCCAGCACTGGATTACTAAAGTAACGTGAACATACTTTACCTGCAAATTGAATTTCCTTCCTTTGGAGAACATTGGTAATTTCAACTAAAAAGTGTCAACTTTCAAAATACAATAATATTCCTTCAAAATCACTACTGTAACCAAACCGCTTTTACTTAATTGTTTACAGCTCATGTCCCGGGACTGAATCTAGGATCCAGTCCTGTTCGAAAAGTAATGTACAATGTAACTAATTGCATTTAACTAGAAATTCCCATTGAGCTCAATGTTGCATTGTGTTTGACATTGTGTTGCCTTTGGCAACAAACTATTGCATTCAAAAAGTCTAATTCCAGTATACAAAAAAGGAGACCAATCGCTCCCAGGGAACTACAGACCTATTAGTTTGATAGATACGATACAAAAGGTAGTTAGGAGGTTGATCCTGAACAAAATCCTAGATTGGATAGATGAGAATAGTATACTGTCCTCTTTTCAAGCAGGTTTCCGTAAATACACCATTACCATCGATCAAGTTTTCCGTTTTATCCTTCTGCATTGGAAGACCGTGACCCTGGGCAAAGGTAGCCTCTATGCTGCCTTTGTTGATTTAAGAGCAGCATTCGACCTGGTTACCCGTTCCTGTCTGTGGGCAATGCCGAGTGAACTAGGTCTTTCTAAAGAGCTGCTTACTCTGATAATGAGTTTGCATGAGGCAAATTATGCTAGAATCCGGTGGGGGCACAGGGTAGGGTCCACCCAGTTTCCCGTAGAACAAGGGGTGCGGCAAAGTTGTGCTATGGCACCAACGTTATTTTCTTGGTATATTAACGGAATAGTGGATTGCCTGTTGCCAGTAAACAGATGTAAAAGTCCCAATTTTAATGTTCACGGATGGCACATTAATTATCTCAAAGACTCCTAGAGGCCTTCAGCGAGTCTTAGTAATTTTTGAAGATTTCTGTTTTGCTCGCGGCCTCGAAGTTAATGTGGCAAAAACGAAATGTATGGCTTTTAACCCGCACAGAAATTTTAAAGGAAACATTTTAATGAATAATCAACCACTCGAACAGGTCAGGGCTTTTACTTACTTGGGGATGCACGTAGAGAGGGACCTAAAGTGGAATTATCACACAGATATAGCTGCATTAAAACATCGGCAACTCATGGGAGCCTTAAGTATAGAACATAAGAGGTCACTAACAAAACCAATTAGACCAGTGCTCCAAGTTTATGATTCAAAAGTTGTTAGCTCCGCCCTCTACGGTGCTGAACTCTGGGGGTTCGAGAACGTAGCCTGCTTAAGTGTTTCTGAAAATAAGTTCCTCCGTAGTATTACCAACCTCCCCCAAAGTACTCCATTAAGGCAGGGAAGGTATGATCTGGGTAGAAATGCTATTACAGATGTTGCCAAACTGCGCCCTATTCTATACTGACGCAGGTTGTGGACAACACCCGAAATGACATCATACGCCGCGGGTTGCCTCGATGTAATAAAATCTGATGGCTTCCATAAAATCAGCTGGCTAAGGGGAGTTAGAAATAGCCCAGTGGGTTTAGGTATGAAACCGCTATGGGAGAATCCAACAGAGGCCTCTTACCCCTCGAAAAAGATCTTAAAAGAGAAGTATTGGGATAGGGTCACCCATAATGTTTGGATTAATACAGATTCATCCTCAATGGCGGGAATATTTCTGGAATCAAAATGTATTCCCAGACTTGAAACCTATTGAGACACTATTACTAAACCTAGGGACAGGAAATTGTATTTTCAGCTGAGGGCAGGTTCAGTGCCCCCAAGATCTTACTTCCAGGTGGTCTCCTCCAAGCGATAACATCTGCCCGGCCTGTGGGATTTACAAAGAAACAGTCGCCCAGATGCTCTTTGCCTGTTCTGCCTATGCCACACAAAGGAGGGTCTGGTTGAGCCCTATGTGCAAACTACTCGGCACAACCAGGAGTGCTGAAGCTGAAAGGCTTATATGCACCAGTACTTTGCCATTCACTACAATGGCGGTTGGTAAATATTTAGGGTGTGTGTGGATAAGGCTGAAATCAATATCTGGGTAAATCAATCTTGAGCTAAACGTCCAGTTTGTTTAGCTTGAATTAAGAATGTGACTGATTCAATACTAAACTGTTAGCTTTATTCGAAATAGACTTGTTGTGAAAGGAAGCTGGTAAAATGAAATTTGTATTTTTCCTACTTACCAACAGGACTATGTATAACCGAGTAAAAGACATTTTTTAGACATTTTTAAGTGGTGTATATTTAAATGTTGTTCGTAATGTGCTTTTATGATTAAATGTCGAATAAAGCTTGTTTGGATTGGCAAAAGCCTATTTGAAAAGTATTTAACTAAAGTAACTCATCATGAGACAGTATCTTTTTATACCTTGTTGGTTCTAAAATAAAACTATCTTTTGATATGAAAACAATTGGCCTGGAGTTTAGTCCTTGAGTGTGTGAAACCTTTTGCTGACTGAGTGTGTACAACAAATGCTTTAACTGTCCTCTGATAATGCCTTACTGCTCGACCAAGCTACCACTTTAGAGAGAAAGGTTATATCAAGGTGGATACCCGACTATGGTTACCCCAGATTTTTTGCCTAGTGTTTAGCTGGTTTTCGACTTAGTTGGCCTGGGATCCTGCTAATCAGGGTCCCAGGCTATCTGCTCTCTCTTTAAATGGACTCCATGTACCCTAGGTACATAGCCAATTTGGCACTGGACACCTTGTCAGCCCCTGTACCATGCACTATAGGTGCCAAGGGCATAGGTGCACCCAATGCCTACCAGGGGCTGCAGCATATCTTTTGCCACCACTGGCTGGCCATTCAAACAGACACAACTGGCTGATCACTCAGCTGGGGCAAGGTGGTGTAATCACCCCTTGCTTAGGTATAGTATTCCTATACTTACCATTATATACAGACACATATATACCTATCAGTCACTCCTATGGCAGGCCTTTACAATCCTGGAGGCAGAGTGCTTGGTTTTATGTGAGATGGTGCTCTAGCATGAGCGGAGCCTGTCTGCAGTGTTCGGAACCATTTCCTTACTGCTGGTCCAGTGATACTGCCATACCATATACTCTTAAGTGCATTATAATTCTTACGGTTATTGCAACTCCGGTTTGGCTTTATCAAAACATGTCGTGTTTGGTGTCATACAACGTGGAATACTACCCCCTCGCCAGTTCTGACGACGGGGGCAGCATCCCACCCCTCCAGGAAGGGAAGACATGTTACTTACTGCAAATGCGGTTAATCCAAACCAGAGCCCCAGCATCACAAAATGGATGCTGCTGCCACAGACACATGTCTGGCATCCTGCTGCTGACCGAAACTCGACAGAGGAGGCTTGATCAAAGGATCTGTCACAGGGAGGTGTCACACCACCCCAGACAGGAAATAGTGGATTGTAGCAGGGAGGGTTGAAAGAAACTAGACACTGCCTGGGGCGCACAAGGTGTCCCTGGGCAGATTCCAGTCAAACCGGTTCTGGGGCCATCCAGCCCCAGTCCTGGCGGCAAACTGGACAAAGGGAAAGGGGTGTAACCACCCCCTTCCTGGGTCCCACCCATAGGAGGGACCTAGCAGGTAATCCATCCCCCAGATTTGGAATATAGGTGGGAGCAGTGCCAATGCACAGCAGATTATCCTGACTGAAACTTATGAAACGAAACTCTGGACCCTTCGACATCCCACTTGACGTGGAAGACTGAAGAATCTCCCTTGTGGTCAAGGAGTGACCACCCTGTGCAAACAGGCACCATCCAGCACCTCGACGTTTGCTTTGTTGCAGTTCCCGCCAGAACTCGAGCGACAGAGACTGACAAGACCCAGTGTGCCTGCCTTCTAACAGCCCGATCCACAGTCCCTGCAAAGCAGAGACCCGTGGAGGCGACCTGAAGCGTGGGAGCGGCCATCTTGGAGGAACAACGAAGCGCTGACCGTGCAGCATCCAAGGCTCCCTCGAAGCTGTGCATTGGAGTTTGAGAAGCTCCAGCCCCGAGCAGCTTTTGCACCGAAGCTCACCCCTCCACACTCGACGAGTGCTGCGTGGGGCCCTTCTGCACTTTTCGGCTCGATGCGTTGGTCCGGTCGCTTGCCCGTTGGCTAGTGGCCCCAGAACCGACGAACCCTTGAATTTACACAGCTGGTCTGGTTGCTCCAGATTGGCACTCGCTCCCCTGAAAAGGAGCACCCGCTCTGACCTTGCTGGTCCGAGTGTTAAGCCATCTTCGAATCCTGTGTGGGTTGCCTTTGCCAAGGCCTGTTGACTCCGATCTGGAAGCCGACACCACCGACAGCGAGCGTCTTCGTGGGACAGCTTGTGATTCACTCCAGGACATCCTCGGTGCCCCAGAGACCACGTGGCAGCGGAGAGAAGCTACACGACATCGACCTGATTGCGCCCGACAATGCCTGGTTCCTTCCTGGTCACTGGCTAGTGACCAAGACTCTGTCCCCTCTGCTCTCAGGTACTCTTCAACTTCGATCCACCCTTGGATCGCACCGGACACTTCTCTTCTGGACGCCTGCAGTGTCTTCATCTCCAGGCACCCTAGATCTTCGTGACGAAACCCGACACATCTTTGTACCTGTGCACCCGCTTCCTGTGGGTGAGTTAACTCTTGAACGCCGGTGCTTCTGTAGAGGCTTACACCTCTAGTGTCCAAGTCTAAAGTTTTGTCCTTCTAGTCCAGTCGGAAGACTCTTAAAACTGTAACACGATAACTTTTAAGCACCATTGACTTTACATTGCTGCAAGCCGTGCTTCCCGCACTGCACCCGAATCCCGCGGGCTACTCCCGTCCTAACTGCTGTTAGTCCAGTGTACTCCCAGCGATTCACAAGGCCCTAGGCCTTATCCCTGATCGATTAGTGATTGTTATACCACTTTATTGATATATGGTTTGAGTGGCCACCGGCCTCATCCAAAACGTGCAACTTGTCTATGTTATACTGTGCTTTTATTTAAACGCTTGTGCTTCATTGCTCATAAAGAGTAGTGGGGATTATTCTAAGAATAAATACATATATTTTGATAATAAATAACTTGTGTGGTGTCCTTTCATTTGATATTACAGGATTGCATATGGTAAAACAGCTGGCTTCACATGTCCTCTCGAGTTAAGCCTTTAAGGCTGCTTAGTCCATGCTACCCCTAGGATAGCTTGTCTTTTTAAGGTTGACTTACAACCACCACCATAAGGGATTGTTTGGACTGATACAAGGTGCCCACAGAACTGTGGACATCATATACCAGGCCAACGTCACACTCTGCCAAACCTCTGGGGACTCTATACACACTGTACCTTACTTGGGTCCAGTGCATATAGAGCCACTTTCCTACATTGGTGGATCAGCGGTGGGATACAAACTTGCATTTGTTGGACTACTTAGTTACCATCTGATCACATGACGGAAGTCTTAAAATTGCCTTTAGAATTATGAAATAGTTTTTTCCAAAATACTAAAAGTCTTGTCAGGGCCTTGCTTAAGTCCCATTAGAATTTCAGCAAAATAAAAGTCACTGTAGTCAAGGGTAGAGGGTTCGAGCGGTCAGGTTACAATGTCAACAGAACGCAGCTATTAGTGAAAATAATAACATGCAGGACCTGGTGGAGGAACTCTACCTCACACCTTACTTACACTTGAATTTCAAGGAATTGAGGTCCTTATGCAAACTTAATATAACAATAGGCCTGCATCCAACCAAACTAGGGCTCCAGGAGCTCTTGGCGGAGTATGCTCAAGGCCACCCCTCTGAACATGGTGATGACCAGTCAGGAGGGGGAGGTGTCGGAGGAGGATAATTCCCCTCCCCCCAATCATCTCTAGGGAGAAAAGGGTCCCCATGCCCTTGACTCCAAGAATCACCCTCTGGGAGCCTAGGAACCACACAGGTTGGCCAGTGTCCAGAGAAAACATTGGTGATAGCCCCAGTGAAGAGGACAGCTTGTTAGCCAAGCTGGCCAAAAGATTGGACCTAGAGTCCAGACTCCTGGCTCTGGAAAAAAAGGAAAGAGACGGGTTTAGCACCCATCAATGGTGGCAGCAATACCAGTAACAAGGATAGAGAGCAATCTTATGATCCTAAAATCCCCAAAGGGATTGTCCCTAAATGTGAGGAAGGTGATGACATCACCAAGTGGTTCACAGCCTTTGAGAGGGCTTGTGATAGGCACTCCTGTGGGAACTGTTCTCTGGTAACTGCAGAGACAGACTTCTGACCCTCTCTGGGCCAGATGCAGGGTCCTGTGACCTCATGAAGAAAACTCTGAGGGCTTTGGGCTCACCACTGAGGAGTACAGAATTAGGTTCAGTGGGCTCACAAAACCCAGACCCAGTCCTGGATTGACTTCGTGGACTACTCAGTGAAGACATTTGATGGTTGGTTAGCTGGACATGATGTGCATGAATTTAATGGACTTTACAATTTGTTTATGAAGGAACAAATGAAAAGTTGCATCAGCATTTGGTAGACCTTGGTCTAATTTCTCCCCAAGAATTGGGAAAGAAGGCAGACCATTGGGTCAATGCTAGGGTGACAAGGACAACCACTGGGGGTGGCCAAAAGAAGGTGGTCACAAAACCTCCCCAAGGGAAGGGTGGTGAGAATCCCCCAGATAAAAAGTCTGAGTCTTCCAAAGGGCCCCAAAAATCCCTCCAATGCCTATTGTAACAGCTGTAAGAAGTTGGGACATTTAACTGTAGACAAAAATTGCCCCCACAATAAAGCCCCTGAGGCACCCAGTACAGCTAATCCTGGAGCAGCAAGTCTACAACTGGGATCAGAAGAGTGCCCAGAGCAAATCTGGACATACACTCAAGCAAGTCTAGTTTCCATGGGGGAGGTTGAGTTTGCCAATGCAGCTGTGTGGCCACCCAACCTAAAGTAGTATTTACAGTACCCCTGGGTGAATGGGAACAGAACAGGTGCCAGTGTCACTATGGTGAGAGATACACTGGTTTCCCCTGAGCAATACCTATTTGGGAAAACTTTTTCAGTCACTAATGCTGACCCTGTTATCACTATCCATCCTATGGCTATGGTGACACTAGGCTAGGGGGTGGGGGGGGGGGGGGGGGGAGTAACTTGCCTGAAACAGATAGTGGTCTCAGAAATTACCAGCTGACTGCCTGCTTGGCAATGACCTAGAAACCTCAGCCTGGGCTCAAGTTGAGTTGACAGCCCATGCTGGGTATCCCTGAACTGGTGTGTGTGCGCAAACAAGACCACAGAGCAGACAGAAGGGTGAACAAGTAGGTTTGGAGCCTGAAAGTATGGCCAAACCAACCAAGAGAAAAAGCAAGAAGACTGGGGGACCAGCTTCTATACAGCAAACCTCTCAGGACCCCCCTCCTCAGGGAGAGGACTTGGAAACCCTAGAGGGAAGAAAACAAGTTACTTACCTGTAACTTTGGTTCCCCAGTATTGGTAACTTTCATAGATTCCCATGCTTTGTATCATTCCCCGTCGTCGGAATGGGAGCCTCGGTAGTATAAAAACCATAGAAACAAAAGAGAAACCTAGGCCTAGGCCTCATCTCATTTTGTATCCTATCACCCTCTTTTTGTAAAAAGAGACCAAACTTTTGCCAGGACCAATCAGAGCAGCCTCACCCTCTAGAACCTTCCTGAGAGAGCTCAGAGCCTCAGATTTTCGTAGCCGTTGTGCAAACCGCCACTAACTCTGTAAAAAGACTGAGCTTTCCCAGGGGAGGCGGGCGGGCGCATGGGAATCTATGAAAGTTACCAATACTGGGGAACCAAAGTTACAGGTAAGTAACTTGTTTTCTTGCCCCAGTATTGAAACTTTCATAGATTCCCATGCTTTGTATCAGAGTAGCTAGCAGTAAATTACCAAGAACACATTTTGTAGATACATGGCATCACAACCATATAAGCAATACATAAAGCATAGCAAAACAAACAAGATGTGCTCACCAGGATGGAGGGATCGTAGGGAAAGCTCACCTCTCAATGAAAAAGATTCCGCAGGACTGCTTGACCAACAGCCGCGTCGTCTCGTCCTGCAGACTCCAGGCAGTAGTGTTTCGTGAAGGTATGAGTACTGCTCCACGTTGCTGCCCTGCATATGTCCTTAATGGCAACTCCCGAAAAGAGAGCCACTGATGATGCCACCGACCTCGTGGAATGTGCACGGACTCTTCCGTTCAGCGGCTTGCCTGCTTCCTGATGACCGAATTGAATCGCACTGGAGATCCAGCGGGAAATGCCACTCTTTGTCAAAGGCAACCCCTTTCGTGGTGCGCTGTAGGACACAAACAACTGAGTTGACTTCCGAAAGGGACGTGTGCGCTCCAAGTAAAACTTTAAGCATCGCTGAACGTCCAAAGAATGTAGTGTGCGTTCCGCAGGTGTAGAAGGGTGCGGAAAGAAAGATTTCAGAATCAAGGGTTCATTCAAGTGGAACTCAGATGGCACCTTTGGTATGAATTTGGGATTGGTCCGAAGAACAAGACCCTCTCTTTTAAATTGCAGGAATGGATGCACTATGGAGAGTGCTTGAAGCTCACCCACTCGTCTCGCTGATGTTAGAGCCACAAGGAGGGCTAGTTTCCAAGATAGGAACTTTAAGTCTGCTTTGTGCACAGGCTCAAACGGAGCCTTCATGAGTTGCGCCAAGACAAGGTTGAGCTGCCACACTGGTGGAGGAGGACGGACTGGCGGATACATCCGGAATAATCCCTTCAAGAATTGTTTAACCCCATGGCTGCTCAGCATATTCCCCTGCTGTGCCGAGAAATCGTAAATGCCATACAACATGACGAGCTGGGCTCGTCATCAGTGTAGCAGCAGGCTACTTCATGACGAGCCCAGCTCGTCATGAGCCTGGAAGGGGTTAACAACCCTAGAGGACCATAAGGAAGGACATGAAGAACTGCGTCGATACCTTGATATGGCCGCCAGATGTACCTTGACTGATGAATGTGCCAAGCCAGACTTGGCCAGAGATAGTAAATATGGCAACAATTGATGAGGTTGGGAAGTGTAAGGATGGAGCCCTTCCTGTTGACACCACAAGCAGAATCTCTTCCATTTTGCCTTGTAAGTCTTATTGGTACTTGGTGCTCGGGCTTGAGCCAAGACCTCTCTGCATTCCTGAGAGTGTTAGATGACTGAATTCTCTGTGTTCAGGAGCCACGCCGTCAAGTGGAGCAATCTCGGGTCCGGATGGTAAACCTGCCTCTGACTCCTGGACAAGAGGGACGGAATGGGTTTCAAATGAATTGGAGGAGCTTGGGAGAGCCTCAGAAGCTCTGTGTACCAGAATTGTCTGGGCCATGCTGGAGCAATTAGAATCATCTTGCAGGGTTCTGCCTTCATTTTCTTGAGAACTCGAGGAATGAGGGGAATTGGAGGAAAAGCGTAAAAGAATGCGCTGTACCAAGCCATCGAAAGAGCGTTCCCCAGGGACCCCTGATGGTGAACTTTGCTTGCGTAGAACATGCATTTGGCGTTCTACGGCGAAGCAAAGAGGTCGATGGCTGGCGTCCCCCAAACCGAGAACACTCTGTCTAGAATGAATTGATTCAACTCCCACTCGTGAGTCACTTCTGTCTGTCGACTCAAGGCATCTGCCTTGACATTGAGAGTTCCCGCCAGGTGCTCGGCTCTCAGAGTGATGTTGTTTAGAATCGCAAAATCCCAAATCCGTTGCGCTTCTGCGGACAGAGTCTGCGATTTGCTACCCCCTTGTTTGTTGACATAGTGCATGGCCGTCGTATTGTCCGTCCGGACCAGCACTGAATGGTTGCGAACTCTGGGCAGAAAAGCTTGCAAGGCCAACCGAATGGCCGTCAGCTCCAGGAAATTGATATGGCACTGGCGTTGTCCTGGACTCCAGTGGCCACTGACTTGAAGCTCTCGGAGAACTGCACCCCAGCCCTCCAATGAAGCGTCTGTGGTCACAACCATGGGTGAAGGTGAACTCCTGAATGATAGACCTTGGGCTATATCGCTCTTTAGAAGCCACCATTCGCTCGCCTTTCTCATTGCTGATGTCACTACCACCTTGTCGTTGAATGACCCCTCTGCCTGGCGCCATTGCTTGTCTAGCTCCTCCTGCAGAGGACGCATTCGCAGCCTGCAATGTGGTACCAATGGTATGCAGGATGACATCGACCCGAGAAGGGATTTGTATTGGCGGACCGACAGGAATGGTTTGTGGCAGAGTAGTCTAGCTGAAACCATCAACTTTTGTTGTCGTTCCTCCGAGGGACGAGCTGTACATTGCGTGGTGTCCAACACGGACCCCAGGAATCTGGCAGTTCTGGAGGGCAGCAGGACTGACTTGCGTTCGTTCAACTGAAGGCCCAGGCAACGGAACAAATGGATGCAAGTAGAAACTGCCTGAGAAGTTTCCTGGAAAGATGGTGCCTTGACGAGCCAGTCGTCCAAGTAAGGGAAAACTTCTAGAGATTGTCGTCGAAGAAAAGCTGCCACCGGTGCCAACACCTTGGTGAACACTCTTGGTGCCGACCGAAGGCCGAACGGAAGCACTTTGAACTGGAAATGGCTCTTTCCCACTGTGAAGCGAAGGTATTGTCTGTGAGCTGGGTGTATCGGAATATGGAAATACGCGTCTTCTAAATCCAGCGACGCCAAGTAGTCGCCCGGATTCAAGAGAGGAAGAATTTCCTGGAGAGTGACCATCCTGAACGAGAGCTTTACGAGATAGGTGTTGAGCTCCCGAAGGTCTAGAATGGGACGCCAAGTTTCTGCAGTCTTCCGCACCAGGAAGAATCTTGAATAGAATCCCCGGCCCCTCTGAGAGAGAGGTACCGGTTCTATCGCTCCTTTGAGGAACAATTGATGGGCTTCTAGATGGAGTAATCCTAGATGTCCTGTGCGGATGGCGCCCAGAGATCGTGTTGGAGGAAAGTTGTGGAACTCCAACGTATGGCCACTCTCTACGATATTGAGGACCCACTGGTCCGATGTTATTGACTTCCAACTGTCCAGACAAAGGGATATCCTGCCCCCCACTGATGTGATTGGGAGGGGAGGAACAGTAGGTAGAGCCGGGAGGCCGCTATTGTCGTTTGGTGTTGTCACGACCTTGTCGATGTGGACGGCCCCGCGGAGGGTGGCGAGAGAAAGACGCTGATTGCCTCTGTCGCTGATTTGAGTATTGGGGTTTATAGGACTGGGAAGACTGTGAGGAATATCTCTGCTGGTTTCCTCTGTAAGACGCAAATCCTCTACCTCGTGCGCCCCTAAGGGGACCTTGCGATAGGTGAGTGACCCCAAGGACTTTGCCGTGTCCGTGTCCTTCTTTATATTCTGCAGGGTATCATCCACATGTTTCCCGAACAGCATCTCTCCATCAAATGGGAGATCTAGGATTCTGTTCTGGACCTCCTGACGAAACCAGGTGGCCTTTAACCAACCCTGGCGCCGTAGCACAGCGGAGCCTGCCAAGGCTCGAAACGCCGTGGAAGCAATGTGCATTGCACAGTGAATTACTTCTGCAGAAGACTTTTCCCCTTCTGTAAGCACCTTCTTGGCTTCCTCCTTTGTGGGCTCTGGTAATAGTTCCACGAAGGGTTCCATGTCGCACCACATCTGGCGGTCGTAACGGCCTAAGATGGCAAGCGCATTTGCCGCTCTAACTAGCAAGCTGGCCATGGAGGAAAACCGTTTTTCAACATTATCCAGACGTCTGCCGTCCTTGTCCGGGGGTGTGGTCAACGGCGTGGACGGATTCTTCGACTTGCTTTGGGCCGCCTGAGAGATCACCGAGTCAGGCTTCGGCTGACCAAGAAGGCAAGCTGGACTGCCTTCCGGAGCCTTATATTTCTTTTCCAGCCTGGGGAGCACTGGAATCACCGTGGCTGGACTTTGCATGATCTTCATGCCCTCCTCCCATACATGCTCAATGATGGGAATAGACTTGACAGATCTCCGGTATTGTTCCTTAAAGTCATAAAGGAAACATTCAGATTCCTCTCTCGAAACAGGTAAGCGAAACCTCTTTGCTGCTTGCTCCATCAGATGATGAAAACCCCCTATATCCACCGGAGGGGAGACGGACGTGTCACGACCTGAGGCGTCCGGATCTTGTGGCCCACTGTCCCCTTGATCCAAGTCTGGGTCCTGTAACGGATCAACCAAGGGATCCACCTGCATCACTTCCTCATCCGAAGAGGTATCTTGATGGACCGTCTGAACTGGTAAGGGGTCTGGTGTACGGACCCGCACCAAAGGTGTCACTGGCGGTGGTGAAGAGGACACCACTGGAAGACTAATAGTCGGCTGCACTTGTGGCTGGATTTGAGGTGGAGGAAATGCAGGCTGTCAAGGCGGTTCCGACGGAAACCTTTGACGATAATCCTGAAGCATCATTTGCAAATCAGAGATAAGCGAAGAGGGCATGGCCACCATGCCCTGTCCCAAGACCGGCGTGCGTCGGTCATCCAGAACATATGGACTATAGGCAGGGCCATAATTATCATCATCCTCCATCTCATCCTCCTCAGATTCATCATCCAGCAGCATTGTCGGTGGATGTGAAGAAACTAGTCGCGGAGAAGTCATCTCCGGCGTAATTTTCAAATTCTGAATCGGAAAAGCTAACTTTTGACCCGTCGACGGTCTCGTCGACGGTGCCGTCGTCGCCAGAGCAGCCGCCGTCGACGGAGCCGTCAGTGGAATAGTCGACGGTATCAGTCTTCGTCGACCCAATCTTCGTCGTCGACGCCATCGTCGACGGTCTCGTAGACGAACTCGTCGTCATCACCATCATCGTCGACGTTGAAGTGGTTGTCGTCGTCGACTTAGTTTTCGTCGTCGACGCGGCCGTCGACAGTAGTTTGCCTGTCGTCGTCGACGACGTGGAAGACGTCAGCGTCGACGAACTCGGGACCTTGAACGTCGACGAAGTAGTCGTCGTGGAGAAAGCTGCCGCCGACGATCCCGTCGACGGCGGAACAGAAACAGCGGGAACGGGAACTTTCACAACTTTCACAGAAACAACTGTGGTCGACGTACCTGGTGTTTTCGTCGGCGGACGCTGTTTTTTGTCCTGGAGAGCACCCTCCTTTTTGTCCTTTAAGGCTGTAACACCTCCAGCAGCCTGCCCCTCCTTTTCACTTCCGTGAGGAGATTGAGAAGGCTGGTCCCCTTCAGACCTATCCGAGATCTTGTGAGAGGCTTGAAGAGGGGGCTCAGATGTAGACGCAGCAGGGGGAGACCTACCCCTCTTCCTTGATTTGTGAGAGGAAGCAAAAGATGCGGAATCCGCCTCATCTGAAGAGATCACCTCCTTGCGAGGCTTCATTTTCTGCAGCCAGGTTAACAGTCGACCTTCTGTCACGAAGGGTCTTGTTCGAGAAGGTTCTGCAGATCTTGCACTCTGTGGCCTTGTGGTCCGGATATAAGCAATAAATACAATTCTCATGCTTATCTTCCACAAACAGGCGTTTTTTCCCCACAAGAGGCACAGGGCCTGAACAAGGCCTTCTTCTCCTTGTCAGACATATCGATGTGTTGAAGAAAAATTGAAGAAATAACCAGAAAGTAGTGAAAACTGAGCAGAGCTCAGTGGAGACTCCCTAGCACAACGTGCGGTAGAAAAATCTGAGGCTCTGAGCTCTCTCAGGAAGGTTCTAGAGGGTGAGGCTGCTCTGATTGGTCCTGGCAAAAGTTTGGTCTCTTTTTACAAAAAGAGGGTGATAGGATACAAAATGAGATGAGGCCTAGGCCAAGGTTTCTCTTTTGTTTCTATGGTTTTTATACTACCGAGGCTCCCATTCCGACGACGGGGAATGATACAAAGCATGGGAATCTATGAAAGTTCCAATACTAGTGAAACTTAGCCCATGGAGCTTGAACTTTACCAGGTTGAACTCATGGGCCCAGGGGGGCCTACTAGGGAAGAGCGGTGCCAGGGTCAGCAAGACTGTCCCCACTCTTGAAAGTCTGAGGCAGCAAGCAGTTTCAGAAGCACAGGGAGAGGTCAGTGGTACCCACAGAGCTTATTGGGAAAAGGGATTACTATGCTGAGGCAAGGAACCCCACTCCTGGAACCACCAGGAGTATGGTATTGCCACAGAAGTACAGGGAGTTCTTCCTAACTTTGGCTCATGACATCCCCCTAGCTGGACATCTGGGGCAAACCAAAACTTGGGAAAGGATAGTTAGCCACTTCTACTGGCCCCAGATGAACCAAAAGGTGAAGGAGTTTGTGAGCTTCTGTGTTACCTGTCAAGCCAGTGGCAAGACAGGTGGCCACCCAAAGGCCCCCCTGATACCACTGCCAGTGGTGGGGGTTCCCTTTGAAAGGGTAGGTGTGGACATTGTGGGTCCACTTGAACCTCCCACAGCCTCAGGGAACAAATTCATTCCAGTAGTAGTGGATCATGCTACTAGGTACCCTGAAGCAATTCCACTTAGGACTACTACAGCATCTGCAGTAACCAATGCCCTCCTAGGTGTCTTCACCAGGGCAGGGTTTCCTAAGGAGGTGGTTTCAGACAGAGGTTCTAACTTCATGTCTGCTTTCCTAAAGCACATGTGGAAGGAGTGTGGAGTGCAGTACAAGTTTTCTACCCCACACCATCCACAAACAAATGGACTTGTTGAAAGGTTCAACAAGACATTTTAAGGTATGATCATGGGGCTCTCTGAAAAACTCAAGAGGAGATGGGATGTCCTGTTGCCATGCCCGCTTTTTGCTTATAGGGAAGTGCCACAGAAAGGAGTGGGGTTTTCACCCTTTGAACTTCTGTTTGGTTATCCTGTAAAAGAGAGTTGGGAGAGGCCTCTCCAAGAACCCATACAAGACATTGTGGGCTATGTACTTGGCTTAAGGTCCAGAAAGGCTGAGTACATGGAAAAAGCATCCAAGAATTTTGAGGCCAGCCAGGAGCTTCAGAAGCACTGGTATGACCAAAAAGCTGCACTGGTTGAATTTCAACCTGGGCAACAGGTGTGGTTTGTGGCGCCAAGGGCTCTTCAAGGCCGATAGAGTGGCCCTTTCCTATCCTATAGAAAAAGAGTAAGGTCACTTAGTTGACCTGGGCACAAGCAGGACACCCAAAAGGGTTATCCATGTGAACCGCCTAAAGCTCTACAATGACAGGGCTGACCTCAACATGTTGATGGTGACTGATGAGGAACAGGAAGCAGAGAGTGAACCTCTCCCTGATCTCCTCTCCTCCAGCCCAAAAGATGGGTCAGTAGATGTGGTTGTCTTTTCAGACACCCTCTCTTCCCAACAGCAGACTGCCTGCAAGCAAGTCTTGCAACAGTATGCTAGTCTCTTTTCCCATACCTGACAAACTGGTGTACCCATGATGTGGACACTGGTGATAGTTCCCCTGTCAATAACAAGATCTATCGCCAGTCAGACCAAGTCAAGGAAAGCATCAAGGCTGAAGTCAGTAAGATGCTGGAGTTAGGGGTTATTGAACCCTCTGAGAGCCCCTGGGCTAGCCCAGTGGCACTGGTCCCCAAACCTCATCAACAGGGTGATTAGAGAGATGAGGTTCTGTGTGGACTATAGAGGGCTCAACTCTGTCACCAAGAGAGATGCTCACCCTATTCCAAGAGCAGATATTGGGGGAGCCACATTTCTCAGTACCTTTGACTTGACTGCAGGGTACTGGCAGATTGGCATGGACCCAGGAGCAAAAGAGAAAACCGCATTCTCCACACCAGATGGGCACTATAAGTTTACTGTAATGCCTTTTGGGTTAAAGAATGCCCCTGCCACTTTCCAGAGGTTGGTGAATCAAATCCTCACTGGGCTGAAGCCCTTTAGTGCAGATTATCTTGATATTGCTGTCATTAGCTCTATCTGGCAGGATCACCTGATGCACCTTGGGAAGGTTTTACAAGCCCTGCAGTCTGCAGGTCTAACTATCAGGGCATCCAAATGCCAGATAGGGCAGGGCACTGTGGTGTACTTGGGCCACCTTGTTGGTGGAGGCCAGGTAGTTTCCTCCTCCTTGGAATGGAGGAACCTTTAAAATAGCTGCACTGATGCTCATACCAATCTCTTTTGCTGAGCATCTGGCCCAGTTTTCTGCAGGGTCCAGTAAATTTCAACTGATGTTTGGTACGACAACGCCCTTTTGATGAGTCAATCATAGATATGGGAAGACCCACACACATGGATCATGTAGATTAGCTGGGTGCCATCTTCAGGATGTAAGGGAGTGCTTTGGACTCTTAGCACGGCCATCTAACATAAAACATAGGCAATTTGGGCACACCGGATGAATTGGTAGGAGTAAATAAGCATCTTCTATATCCATCGAGGTAAAAAAGTTTCCCATTTATGACCGTCTATCAATGAGCTCATTCAGAAAGCTCCTTTACAAACGTGTTCCAGTCTCTCGGATCAAGAATTGGACACCACTCTCCAGTTATCTTTCAAATGAAAAATCTTCAGTAAAATACTTGACTGTGTTCTGGCACTAGCTCTACAGCTTTCTGTGACAGTCTGATTAGTTCTCGTTTTGGGGCCTCCAAGGGTTGATGATGCAGCAACTTTGATAGAGGAGTGATTGGTGATTGTTATGTAAATTCAGTCTTGTGATCATACTCCATTATCCCCAACACTCATATCGGTTTTAATTTTCCACCGGGCTGAGCGGTACTGTACTCCTTATTGTGTCGGCTTTTGGATATGGTAATGTCATGCAACTGCCCCTTGTGTTGGCAGAGAGGATACCAGTTTTCTTTTCCCTGCAGAGGTCAAGGTTATGCACATGTTTGATACAAAAACATTTTTTTTTAACGTGACCCCTAGAAAGAAGCGGTTCACGACTTCATGGTAGGATGTCTGCGACCTTCAAGAAATAAACCAGGGCCCGATGTGAGAAGAGCTTCTAGACCTGAGCCACAAAGTCCTCCACATTTAGATTGGGAGCCACAGACCAGCAACTGTCAATACTTACACTGACAACTAGATGTAATCTTAATGTACTGTGAGGAAACTGCAAACACTAATAGCAGTATTTTAAATTTGTTGAGGGTTTCATCAACGAGCCTACAGATCTATGCAGTAATCTTCGAAGGACTATATAACAGGGTGCCGTACTTTTTAGGCAGGCCTTACTCTCTTAAGCTCAAAATCAAAACTCTGGACTCTTTGCCCGTAGAAATCCAGTTAAGATCCACATCAAATCAGCCATTACTCTAACATATCGCAAAGTCCCAGATATGCTGCAACACTCACCTGAAGATCCGCACTGAAACTCCTTGACAATGACCTCGTTCTGGAAGTACGGATTGCCGCTGAAATAAAACTTTATTTTGCAGCTGGATTTCATGTGTGTGAAATCTTCTACCTGTGACATAGGAAAGAAAAGCGAAGAGAAAGTAGCAGCCAGATATTAAAACACTCAAAAAGAAGTCAGATGTAGACCCCCGCTGCACCCTCTCCATTTTCTCTAGTTTCACACACAGTTTAATTGACCACCCATAGCAAAACAGGATTTTTTTTAAAGTGCATGAAAGTTGGGCTCATGCACACCAGCCATAGTACATTCCTGCTAGCTTTAAACATTCACTACTTTCCTCACAGCCCACGCTGTCCGGGGGGGAGGGGGCATAGTCATTGACATCGAAGGGCAGCAGCATAGAGAATACCAGACGGTTAAGTAAGCCAAGAAAAATTTAATTTGTTCAAAACAAGGTATTCAGCAAAAAAATAAACTAAACCGCACTGAGACTTAAGAGTGTGGGCGGCTCAATGGATTAGACAAGACAAGTTTAATGGTTCTTAGCTATTTATGAACAGAAGGCACCTGAATCTGAGAGAAGAGGGTAAGGGTGGATTAACAAAAAGAACCTGCTATGGGGGTGTAAGTCAAACTGAACATATGACAGCTTCACCGATACGATTTTGACTTTCAAAAGCAAGAAGCGGAGCATACAATATACTTGTAGATGCTCACATTTCAGCGAGTACAGTCCCTTAGGAGGGGATGAGCAGAGAAAGCAGCTTGCTCAGTATTAATTTTAGATCTAGGCCTTCCAGTGACCGCTTGGGAGGTCTAAAGGAGGGATGGAAGAGCACAAACAGGGACAGCCGAATGATCACACCAAACAAGTTTAAGGGCTTAGGCAAGACAGAAATTCCTTATTTGTTCCAGAAACAGCGATTCTACATGTGCCCCCACCGAAGGGCTTTGCCAGAATCTAAAATACCAGGGGGGAGGAGGTTTCTACATAAAGCTGGTCATCTGCACATTTCATGTCCTTTGTCCTGATGCTAAAGTCTCAAGGAAGCATGGCGGAAAAAGAGCAAAAAGATTGAAAAAACACATCAGCATCAGTGGTGAAGATAGATTAATGGTGGAGGGGGTTAAAAGAAGGCATTTCAGGAAAGACAGGTAATTTAATTACCTAAAGGTTCAGTAAAAAAAAAAAAGAAAATCAAGGGATATGATAGGGACAGTACAAGCTCTAGCGTGAGACTGCCAAACATCCACCTGCTCAAATTGACACTTCAAATTGATCGTGTAAGTGGGTATGACAGCTGTAGGAGTGTTTCGGCTGAGGTCTGAACCACGTTGTAGTAACTGGTACATTAGTTTACAAATAATAAGATTAGAGCTTTATTGGGCATGTTTAGGAAGACGAGCACTTTTAGGAGCTGCATAAAAATAAGTTTCAAAGTGCTCTAAGTGGGAGGCAGATTGAGGGCAGGGCGAGCAGTCTTACCAAGTACGCGGAAGCACATCACAGATGGGTGAGTGAGGACGGTCTTTCCTGTATGGGAATGCTCTGCTGTGAAAGGGTTGAGGATTCAGATTACTATACTGTGACCACCAATTACTTTTGGCACACCACACATCCAAGCTTGCTCCAGCCTTGAAAGTAGACATGTTGGTGATCAATGGGGTTTTCAAACAACTATATAAACTCTGGGGAGTTACTTTCGCAACAGAGTAACAAAAAGGACAGAAGTCAACCAGACATAAGATTTCCAACTATTCATGTAATGTGTTAATTCTAAAACCGGTTCACTTAACCATTTCCATTGCCACTTTGAAATAAAACTGCAATAGACATTTCCATGCTGCAATTGCATAAAGAGGGTGTTTCAGAGTGGTAAAATTCTCCAGGTCACTGTTAAAACTTGCCATTTTAGCGGCGGTCTGTAATTTATACGCGTAAACTATTTGGCAATCAATTAACCTGATCCATAACTGTTATACCCAGGGGTAAGGCTTTCAAAATTAGCCAAGTGAAACAGCACCTTGTTACTTTTTTTTTGTTACTTCCTCAAATTAGATTTCTTTGGCGGCATGTGGGGCATTAACTAAATGTTATAAACAGTCTATGGGGGCCCTTTGATCTTACACACTAGTCAGGCTCAGATCAGTCCTCAAAGCTTGTATCATTGCATTTCTTCTAAGGCAATAATCTAATGAAATATCTGATTCCACATAATGGAAAGATACCTTTTGTCCCATACTCGTCTGAAGCTCTAAACTCAGAGGCCATTTGATCCCTTCATTTAAAATTTTGCCTATGAATAGTCGAGGGAAACTTATTCCAGCAATAGTTACAAATAGCATTTTACCAATTCCAAATTCTGGCCACTAAATTTGGCAACTTTGATAGATTGTGAAAAACAAACTTACTCTAAAACGTACTCTAAAACGTGCTCATCATTAATTGTTTCTGTGCCATTTCATCATTGCAAAAGGCAGGGTCAGCTCCCAAAGGCGGCAGGCCTTTGAAGCTTTCCCTTCGTGGACCCAGCCCATCGCAGCTCGTCCCAGGATCGGCTTTGATTCTGGACCCAGAAAGGGGCGGCTCTCTACCCAGCGGCCCAGAAACCTGTCAGGTGGTGGCATATGGCGGACTGCCATTCAGGAACCACACCAGAGGCTGGTCGTTTCAGTGGCATCTCTAAGAAGCCCTCTGAGTGCATTTTACATTAGATCCCACACTAGCATCAGTGTGTGTTTATTTGGTTGAGAAGTTTGCTACCAAACTTCAGTTTTTAGTAAAGCCATTATGGAGATGTGTACAATAGGGAAAAGGATTGTATACAATGGCTATACAGTGTCAGCAAAAGAACTGAATAACTGTAGGAGCAGTAACGTTATTTAAGTCTGTCCTTGGGGTTTGGGGTACGTGGGTGAGAGGAAATGCGTTACTTACCTGTAACTGCAGTTATCCAGTATTGGTATCTTTCATAGATTCACATGCCTGAATCATTCACCGTCGTCTGGATGGGAGTCCCCGGTACATAAATAAAGTAATGTCCCATTAGACATATAGAGTAACAGGCTCAAGGGCCTCACATTAGTAACATGTCCTTTTGTAAAAAAGACCAAACTCTAGAAAAGAGCCAATCGGCTCTCACCTCCCTCTAGAACCCTCCTGGAAGGAGCCTCAGTCCCTCAGATTTTCATAAGCACCGTGCTAAGTAGGCGTATTACTGAGAGAATAAGGTGAGCCCTTCCAGGGGAGGCGGGAGGGTTGCATGTGCATCTATGAAAGATACCAATACTGGCTAACTGCAGTTACAGGTAAGTAAAGCATTTCTTATCCAGTATTAGGGTATCTTTCATAGATTCACATGCCTGAATCAGAGTAGCGAGCAATGATAAGCACATTTCGAATGGTATAGAATATACAAATTGACCAGATAAGTGAGCAATAGAAAACATCAAAATGCAAGTAGAAAAACCATCAACAAATACAATAGAAACATGTGCATACACAAGAAAGGACGGTGGGATGAAAATAAGGCTCACCTCTATCGAAATAGATGACGAAGCACTGCTTGTCCCACTGCAGCATCCTACCCGAGTTCTGCATCCAGGCAGTAATGCTTGGTGAATGTATGCGGCGTCTTCCACGTTGCCGCTCTGCAAATGTCGATAAGCACACCTGCGAAGAGCGCCATGGATGTAGACATCGCCCTAGTAGAATGGGCCTGTACTTTAGATTGCAGGGGTTACCCGCCTGGTCATGACAGAATGAAATGGCTGCAGAGATCCAGCGAGAAATTCTTTGCTTAGTGAGAGGAAGACCGTTTCTAGGTCTACTGTAAGCCACAAAGAGTTGGTTGGATTTACGGAAGGTTTTTGTCCTCTCAATGTAAAACTTTAGGCAGCGTTTAAGATCCAGAGAATGTAGCGTTCTCTCTGCTGCAGTGTGAGGATTTGGAAAGAAAGAGCGCAAGATTATAGGCTCATTGAGATGGAAGTCCGACGGGACCTTTGGTACAAATTTTGGGTTTGTTCGTAATATTACTCTGTCTTGCTTGAATTGCAGAAAGGGCTCCAGAATTGAGAAAGCCTGGAGCTCACTTACTCGTCTCGTTGAAGTAAGTGCGAGAAGGAGTGCCGTGTTCCAAGAGAGGTACTGAAGATCAGATCTGTGTATCGACTCAAAGGGATGTTTCATGAGCTGATTAAGGACTATGTTGAGCTGCCAAGTAGGAGGTAAAATCTTCACAGGAGGAAAAGTACTGTAGAGTCCCTTAAGAAATTGTTTAATCAATATGCGAGACCAGAGAGAAGGATCAGTAGAAGATCTTCTGCAAAGTGATATTGCCACCAAGTGAACCCTGATTGAGGCATGAGCAAGGCCCGAGTTTGCCAAATTTAGAAGATAAGGCAATATTTGCACTGGAGAAGAAAAAGGCCGTCTTTTCTGAGTTTCACACCAAATGCAAAACCTCTTCCATTTTAAAGAGTATGTCTTGTTGGTACTATCTGCTCGAACCAGAGCCAGGATGGCCCTACAATCCGCCGGAATATTTAGAGTCTGAAACTCATTGAACTCCGGAGCCAAGCGGATAACCTGAGAGATGCCAGATTCGGATACTGGACTTGCCAGTTGTTCATCATAAGGAGAGATGGAAATTGCTTCAACAGTATTGGCGTTTCCAGAGAAAGAAGGTGAAGCTCTGTGAACCAATGTTGGCGTGGCCAAGCTTAGGCTATTAGAATGAGCGTGCAAGGCTCCGCTTTCAATTTCCTGAGGACTTTGGGGATCATTGGAAACTGTGGAAAAGCGTATGCAAAGACGTTGCACCATGCGATCGAAAATGCATTCCCTAGAGATCCTTTCGGGGGATGCCAGCTTGCGAAGTGTTGGCATTTGGCGTTTTGCTTTGTGGCGAATAGATCGATTAGAGGAGTGCCCCGTTGTGAGAATATTTGGTTGAGGATCCCCTGATCCAATTCCCACTCGAGAGGTTGTGTTTTGTCTGCTTAGAGAGTCTGCTAGAACGTTGTCTGTGCCTGAGACATACTCCGCTCGAAGGGAGATATTGTATAGGATCAACCAGTTCCAGATTTTTTTGCGACTCGCGAGAGTGTTAGAGAGAGTCCCTCCCTGTTTGTTGAGATAGTGCATCGTCGTGGTATTGTCTGTACATACGAGCACTAGAGAATTCTTGATTCTTGGGAGAAAAGCCTGAAGGGCGAAGAAGACCGCCCTTAGTTCGAGGAGATTTATATGAAGCCCTTTTTCGAAGGGAGACCACTTTCCGCTTATCCGCAGTTCTTGGAGGAAAGCTCCCCAGACTCCCAGTTAGGCGTCTGTTGTGATGATATGTGGTGAAGCTGGAAGCAAAAAGGGCAAGCCTTGAGAAAGGTTCTGAAGAGACATCCACCATTGTAGAGCCATGACCATCTGAGGAGTTCTTTTTATGAGATCGTCGAATGACCCTGTGCATTGTGCTGAGAGCGCCTCTTGGAGAGGGCGCATTTGAAGGCGGCAGTGAGGAACCAGTAGGATACGTGAGGACATCATTCCGAGTAGAGACTTGAAGAGGCAAACCGTTAGGGTTCTTTTTGAAGCTACGAGAATAGCTAGTACCAAAAGCTTTTCCCTTCTCTCCTGTGATGGAAAAGATTTCAGTCTTGTGTCGATTGTAGCGCCTAGGAAGTTCATAAGCTGAGAAGGTAGAAGGACTGATTTTTCCCGATTGAGTGAGAGCCCTAAACGATTGAAAAGTTGTAGACAATCGTTGGAAGACCTGGACACGTCTAAGGGCGGTGCCTTGATCAGCCAGTCGTCCAGGTATGGAAAAACTTGATGGTGATGTTGTCGGAGATATGCAGCCACTGGAGAAAGGCACTTCGTAAAGATGCGAGGTGCAGACTTGAGCCCGAAAGGCAGGACGCAAAATTGGAAGTGTCTGCCCGCTACTGCAAATTCTTAAGAACTTCTTGTGATTTCCGTGAATCGGAATATGAAAGTAAGCATCCTGAAGATCAAGAGACACCATGTAATCTTCCACATCTAGAAGCTGCAAGACCTCCTGGATTGTCACCATACGAAACAACTGCTTTTTTAGGAATTTGTTGAGGGCTCTGAGGTCTAAAATCGGTCTCCATTTCTTCTCCTTTTTCTGTACCTGGAAGAAGCGAGAGTAAAATCCTCTCTCCTTTTGCAACAGAGGAACTCTTTGTATCGCTCCCTTCTGGAGCATAAGAGAAATCTCCCGGAGAAGCAGCCGTGGATTTTTGTGAAGCATAGGTCGGAGAGGAATGTGAACAAATTCTAGTGAATGGCCGAATTGAACTATTTGTAGAACCCAACGGTCCGTGGTAATTTGCTTCCAATTTTTCAGAAAATGGGAAATCCTTCCTCCAATCCTTGAGGGTGGAGATGAACTGGAGACTGGCTGAAGTAAAGGGTCATTGCCTACGAGCGTTGCCTTTCCGTTAGCCTTTACCACGAAAGGACAATTTACCATAAGAGGATTGTTGGTTTTGCTGCTGGCACCGTTGATATTGTGGCCGATGTTGCTGACCAGAAGAGTATGACGACAGATATTGGTGATCCCCTCTATAAAAGGACTGCCCTCTCTTGATCCACGAAAGGACGGACTTTTGAACTGGAGAGTTCCCAATGCTCTGGCCGTGTCCGTATCTTTCTTTATACACTGGAGTGTCTCAAATTTTTGGTCCGAAAAGAAACTGGCCATCATAAGGCATATCTAAGATTTTTGTCTGTATTTCGGGACGAAAAGAAGTTGCCTTTAACCAACCTTGTAGTCTTAATACTGCTGCGCCGGCAAGTTGACGAAATGCCACTGACGCGATATCCATCGCACAGTCTATAAATTGACGCGGAGCGTTCACCTTCAGTAATATTTTCTTTGCTTCCTTCTTTGAATCATCAGGCAAGGCCGCTAGATATGAAGCCATATCTGCCCATAACTGTCTATTGTATCGTCCCAAAAGCGCTAAGGCATTGGACGCCTTTACTGTCAATGCAGACATTGATGGAAAACGCTTCCCAATGTTATCTAACCTCCGGCCTTCCTTATCCGGCGGAGCCATCAACAGGGCAGAAGGATTATTGGACTTTTTCTGAGCCGCCTGTGTTATGACCGAGTCCGGCTTGAGATGTCCTATTAACAAGCCGGCGCAGTATCAGGTGCCCTATACTTCTTGTCCAAGCGAGGTAACACCGGAGGCACGGAGGAGGGGTTCTGCATAATCTGCATACCTTGACCCCACAGGTATTCTATTAGGGGTATAGATCTCACAGACTTTTTGAAAGGCTCCTTAAAATCATAAGTAGCAGTCCTGCTGGTGAGAAACCATGGGAATTTGAAAACGTTGAGCTGCTCTCTCAACGATATTATGGAACCCCACGATGTCTTCAGGTGGTGAGTCCGCCTGTAGGTACTGGAGAAGCAGGATAGGGAATGACAGTCGTCCCATTCATCATGGTTAGACGGTGTCCTGAAGCTCTCCCTCCTCATGCTGGTCTTCTTCCTTGTCCTCATCAGCAGATGGAGGATGTGATAAATTGACCGGTTCCGGTTGTAAATTTAAAGGCGGAGGTCATGGTCTCGGTGAGGGAGATACTGCTGGGGGTTGAGGTGTAGGAGATTTTGGAAACCTTTGTTTGTAATCCGTAATGAGGTACTGCAAGTCCGAGACCAAAGAAGCTGGAAGACAAACCATTGTTGGAGGAGGTGGTTGATATTCTTCCTCCTGTTCCTCCTCATCTGAACTGTCCTGATAATTTACATTAAGTTCAGAGGGGCTTGTCGCAGTTTGAAACATGTCCCCTTTGTCTGAATTTTCCTCTTCCAGAAGACATGCTGGAGGCAGTGGTTGGACTCTGCTTGCCGATGTTAGGGCCGGCGTCAATGTCCTTTTAGTAATTTTCAGATGCACATATGTGCTTTTCAGACTTGGATCCGTCGTCAAGCCCTTCAACGGTGAAACGTCAGCAGGTGTCGTAGTCTATAGAATTATCTGTCGACACTGGTGTTATCACTGGAGGAGATTGTCGACGGCGTCTTCGTCGACGGCATCTTAGTCGACGATGGCATGGACGTCGACGAGGTTTTCTTCGTCGTCGAGCTAGTCGACGACCCAGTCGTCCGCGAGCGCAGCGTCGATTGCTGCGACGTTGATGGTGTATTTTTGATGTTAATCGCCGACGACAGTGTCTTACCTGCCGTCAACGATGGAGTCGTTGTCGTAGACGAGGTTAATGACGACGTTGCCATCGACGCGGAAACAGTTGACGTCGACGAAGTCACATAAGGCTGTAGACATAGCTCTCCTCGTCGACGCTTTAGTCGTCGACGGAGAAGTAGGCTTTTTGAAGGTGGGGACTTCCTGAGAGGACACCTTCGATGGAAGAGCCTTGGAGTGGAACTCTGAAGACTTCTTAAGTGTCTTCTTTTGAGGAGGCTGTGAGGAAGGGCCGTGGAGCCTCACTTGGTCTTTTCTGAGAGGATTTAGAGGATACTGAAGAGCCCTCACTTTCCTCAGAAGATTCCAGCTAGTCACTGTCTTTCAGCCTTCGTAGCCAGATTAACCCCTTCGGCGCTGATGACAAAGCCAGCTCGTCATCAGCGTTACCTGTGCGGATGACAAGCTGGCTTGGTCACGAGCAAGCCATTTTTGAAATTCCCGCGCACAGCGGGAAAACGCGGTAGGGGTTAAAAGGCGTCCCTCTCGATCTTTAAGGGTTTTTGTGAAGAAGGTACGACATACCTTGCAATCCTTGGAAGAATGGTCTGGATAAATGCAAAATAGACAGTCTTGATGTTGATCATCTACATGTAGCCTTTTCTTCTCACAGGAACCACAGGACCTGAAAAGACCCTTTTTTGGTGTCTCAGCCATGAATATATCGGTTACTTCAGTCCACAATATAAAATATATCACCAGAGAATACTGGAAAACCAGTTGAGAAGAAAAAACGGAGCAGAGCACTGAGGAGACTCCCTTAGCACGACGTGTGGTAGAAAATCTGAGGGACTGAGGCTCCTTCCAGGAGGGTTCTAGAGGGAGGCGAGAGCAGATTGGCTCTTTTCTAGAGTTTGGTCCTTTTTACAAAAGGACATGGATATGTTACTAATGTGAGGCCCTTGGGCCTGTTACTCTATATGTCTAATTGAAGATTACTTCATTTATGTACCGGGGACTCCCATCCTGACGACTAGGAATGATTCAGGCATGTGAATCTATGAAAGATACCCCTAATACTGGATAACTCGGGAACTCGGGGTGCGGCTGTTAGAACATAAATCAGCAGTGAAAAACAACAAAGGAATGCACCCTTAGTGGAACACTTGAAGGATGCTGGCAATAGCTGCATAGATTTTAGATAGTTTATCCTTGAAAGAATTTATGGGAGCAGGAGAGGTGGAGATTTGGAACTAAAGGAAAAGTAGGGAGCAGTGGTATATTTCAACTCTCAACACGGTCAGACACAGGTTAAACACTAAAGAGGACTGGCTGAAACTAATAAAATAATCTCCAATAATGGGTGGGGTAACTGTTAATAGTCAGTTAAAACTCGCTGTATAAGAGGTAGGAGTATATGAAGGCTTGATTTTCTCCTTGGAAGGAAGTTTTGGGTCCTTGCCAACTTGAGCCCAAATGGTATTAACTTTCGTTATTGGGTATTTTTACTGGGGGTCTCAACTTTTTTATACATAGTTATGGGTGTGATTTTATCCCTGGTTTCACTGCCCTCGTTCTTTTTAGAACTTTAGGGGAAGCTAGCATTTATTTGGAAATTGGCCTAGAATTGGCCTTTTCCGACATATGTTGAGGAGGTCAATACTTTATGCAAGACCACGCCAACATGGCGAAGAATTGGGCCCATTATTAGAAGTGCGTTGACTGCTTGATACTCCAACACAGCGGTGATTCAGGACCATCTACGAACACTTTCGGTTACGTTGGTGGTCTGACGTTCTCTACATCATGACGTGAAGTGAATTACGTCTCCTCTATATGTAGAGGAGGACCGACAGATTTGCTTTCCGTAATTGAAGGGAACAAACATTGCCGGCTGGATCCAATTAGTGACAGAGTTGAGATCCCACTGCCAGATAGAATGGTTTATTTCCAGCCAGTTGGTGGGCAAGGGGACGGCCTAACCCATAGCGATGGGGACTATGGCTGAAGGTTTAACTATGGACACCCTACTACTGAATTGACATGGGGCGTAAATGTCCTATCGGGTTATTTAACTGGCATTTTAGTCTTGACTTTTAGAAAAAATGCAAAACGGGTAAAATAGGTTGTTGCATTAGCACGGGGTAACATTGACACACCCTCAGGATGAAGAACTGGGTGGTTGGTTGTTATTCTTTAAATGATAATTTACGCTAGACCCACAAGCAGGGTAATAATTGAGCAGTTGAATAGGACTACCTATGTAAAGGATTGGTAACTCGTGTATCTATTCTGGCACTGACCGGAAGGTTATCTTTTAAGATCACATTGCGATAAAAAAATAGACACGTGAGGTGAAAGCTTTGACTGCTTCATCAAGCGGTGACGTTGGAATCCCTGGCCCATACAGAGGAACATCTGAAAGATACTTCCATAGTTATGGTTGTAGAGATTCTACACGAATGAGGTGGGTTACAAACTACTGCTGGGTTTTTTCTCTTTGTCTTCTAATAGACAGGATTTAGATATAAAATACTTTTTTAAATAAAATCTTCCATTCCATTTGAAGACTCCGACTGAATAGCGGGGTTCATGCATTTTAAACTTTGTTCCAGATCTTTTTAGGTGAGACGCCAGACACTACATCCTGTGGAAAGCCAAAGGAGGTAGGTTAAAGATGCTACTACATTCTTCCTATACTCTCACTAAAGGAGCCAGTTTGGAGATTGGAACAGCAGTTGTGAGATCAGGATTCATTGTTATCCACGCTTTCAGTCTATTAGGATTGACTACAGTTGAGAACAGTAGGTAAAAACTGAATACTGATCTCACCCTTATGAACTAGGTGAGTCTAGAATATATGAAGGTTTCTTGGAGAATAAGGTTGTGGTATGATTGGTAGTAGGCGTGTTGTGACATCTCCCAGCCCCGAGAGGGTGGGGTGAATGTCTATGTAAAATAATGGGGGGGCATGTTGGGCGTATACCCATAGTCCATTATTTAAAAAATATATACTGGTCCTGAAGAGCAAACATATGGGCCTTCCAACTTGTGAAGTAAGGGACGTAGCGATTATAAAACAGTGGATTAAAGTGGAGAGAGATTGATATCTATTCTGTCCTTTTATACAGGCGAATCTCCTTGAGCATTTCGTTGAGAGGGATAAATACTTTGTTATGCCACAACACTTCGGACAGTGGGCCACTCAAAGAAAGAACAAGGCACCAATCCTAGGATCACCAAACAGATTTGTTTTCAAGTTCCAGCGTGCTCTTTCCAAATGCTCCCTGTCCCAAGAGCATCACCCAAAACTGGGGTAAAAAGTCAATTTTTTGTCCAATATGGAAAAGCACCGCCCTACAAGTTGGTCTCATCCAGTTGTAAGAGACTATACTACTTTTCTAGTGTCCTCTTATATAAACGCTGAGTCGTGATGTATGGTTGTAATACTCATTTAATAATCCATTTTAGGAAAAACACCAGCCAACGCGTTTCGTTCTGAAACTTCTTCAGGGCGCAATAGTTGTGTCGAGGCGTGTTAGCTTCCAATCTCAATGGTTAACGGAGTGGGGCGAAAGAGGACTTATTTGTCCTTAGGCTTGATTTTCTAATCTTTATATTGTAGCTTCCCCAAAAGAGTGATTTCCACAATGCAGGGATTATAGGTATCCCTCCCTAGTACGCATCTTTTTTTATATAATTCGGAAAACTGAACGGAGCAGGAAAGGGAGGGGGGGGGGGGGTGTCACATTACAAAGGCTGCCAGGCCTTTGAAGCTCCCCTGCCACTGATGGCTCTTCCTGGCCTGGCGAGGTGTGACCACCTCCTCCTCCCAGGAAAGGCTTTGCTTCTGGGCTCAGGGAACGGAGGCTCACACCCCAGGGTTCCAGAAACCAGTCTCGTGGTGGCAGGCTGGTGTGCCCCAGTCCGGGAACTCACCAGAGGCTGGTCATTTTTCAGGCGGCATCTCTAAGATGTCCTCGGAGTGCCTTTTTCATTAGACTCCACACTGGCATCAGTGTGGGTTCAATGTGCTGAGGAGTTCGATACCAAACTTCACAGTGTTCAGTAAAACCATCATGCTGGTGTAGCATTCGTAATGACAAACTCCCAGCACCATATACTCTTAATGGTAGCACTGCACTTACAATGTCTAGGAATTGGTCTAGACACTGTAGGGGTACAGGGCTCATGCACCTGTACCCTCACCACTGGTATAGTGCACCCAGCTCGAGGGGTGACTGACCTTTGCCAGGGCAGTGGGTTGTAGGCATGGCACAGGCCTGTGTCCCATGTCGACTCTTCAATTTGTTCTGCACCAAGACACGCAGACTGCAATGGCAGTTTGTAAACGTACAGGGCCTCTAAGGGTGGCACAATAAGTGCTCCAGCCCTTAGAGGCCTTCCCTGGCCACAGTGCCCTTGGTTCCCATGGTACCTTTTACAAGGGACTGGCAGGTGGCCAGTGTGAAGTACCGGTAAGCAGGCACAGGAAGAGAAGCGCCGTAGAGATGAAATTCCAAAATTGTGTTTATTGTATCAACAGCAAATCCATGGGAGTGCGTACATCCTCAACGAAGCACAGGCTGCCAAGGGCTATTTGGTAACCAGCATACTTCGCTGAAGCACAGCACGAGGGATGCACTTTCAAACACACACATGCTTGAGGGAGCACACGGCAATGTGGAATGTAGAACATGGAAGGCAGGACAAGCGAGTATCAACAAAAAAGGGACTACAGAAAAGAAATAGCATTGGTAAGCAAAATACATTATGTAAACACCATTACAGCCAATTGGGGGTACAAGGTACTGTTTTTGGGAAAATACACAGGCCCTGGGAACCTGATTGGCATCAAGTTTGACAATTTGACATCAAGTCAAAGTGCATCAGTAGTCTGGCAAAAAGTGTGGGGGGGGGGGGGGCGGGGTGGGAGGAGGTTGCAACAGAAACCCAGCTCCCTACAGTGGGTACATCTCCTAATCTTACTTTTACGGCCGGTCTTGCCACCAAAGAATGTAGTCAGAATAGGGGAGTGGGAATCTCCACTATCTAGCAAAGGAGGAAGGGCCTCTGAAGCTTCCTGTCCTTGAATGCAGTTCCTGATCTCTAAGAGCGAAGGCACCTTAAAGGTGAGGGGGGTCAAACTTGTCTAGGCTGCTAGCTGAGACCAGTCAGTGAACACACTAGGGATCAGTAAGTTTTAAGGAGGTACCTCTAAGGTGCCCTCTGGGAGTAACTAACAAATCCAGCACTGGCATCATGTGGGCTTATCAAGATGAGGTGTTTGGTACCAAAGACTATGGGGTACGGTGAAGCCATCAGGTAGCTGGAAACTCGTAATGACGAGTAACAAGTCCATGTACTCTGTATGGCTTCCTTGTTTACTAGCGGTTCACAGGGACACATCCACTCCCGCAGATATGCCCACACAAGGGTATAGCGCACCAAACCATAGGGCTGTAAGACCTGCTTTACGGGTGATTTACCTATACCACATGGTGTTTTGCAAGTATGGCACACAGGGGTGTGCACCATGGCAACACTACATTTTTCTCAGCACCAAGACATGCAGGCTGCAATGACAGTGTGCATGAGGTTGGTGAGGGACCCCTTAGGGTGGCACAACTCGAGCTGCAGCCCTTCGGGACCTTCTTTAGTTCCAAGGCACTACGTAACAGAGGTACCACTTACAAGGGACTTACAGGGATCCTGAAGAGGTACCAATGGTGGAACAATGGCACCGTTTAGGGAAAGAAAACTGGTACTGGGGACTTTCGCAAGAAACCAGTACACTCAGTCAAAGTTGCATCAGATACCAGGCAAAAAGCATGTGTGTGGGAATCGGATGTATGACGGTACGACGCGTACCGTCACAACGCGTGCTTTAAAACCACTTGGATGCTAAGGCATGTTCCACGAGAGCCATGTAATTTCCATTGAAATCAATGGAAACTCCATGACGAGTTACCCTTGTCATTAGCATCCAAGTGGTTAACAACTCGTCCGTTACAACGCAAGTCGTTACCACGACTTGCGTTGGGGGCGCGGATTGAGAATAGTATAATTTACTATTCTAACACCAGTCCCCGTGGACACTAGGGAAGGTGTTGGAATAGTAAATATACTATTCTTAATCCTCTAGCGCCCTCCAGCGCAAGTCGTGGTTACGACTTGCGTTGTAATGGACGCGTTGATAAAGCCTTGTGGAGTAAAATCCGCGTGGTAAAGGATGTTTCCCATGGGAATCATGTGAAAAGGGGTACTTTCCTATATTTTCCAAAAAGTTTCCTTTAGGAAATAAAAATGTACTTAGTATCTGGTTTTCCCGAAATGAAGTGTTCCCAGAAACCAAAAAACCCATAAGTTCTGCAAGCAGCATGTAGCACGAGTGCAATCACTTGAGGAGAGAGCAACTTGTGAAAGCCCGAGGGTGGATTAGAGGGAAGGTCCTATGTTCTGTGCAAAAGACCACAGACCGCAGTGAGCTGAATAATAGGACTAGGATGAGGGAAACAAGAGCGAACAAGAGGTGGAGGTAAAGAGCCGCGGGTGAGGGTAAAGCGCCGCGGGTGAGGGTAAAGCGCCGCGGGTGAGGGTAAAGCGCCGCGGGTGAGGGGAAAGAGCCGCGGGTGAGGGGAAAGAGCCGCGGGTGAGGGGAAAGAGCCGCGGGTGAGGGGAAAGAGCCGCGGGTGAGGGGAAAGAGCCGCGGGTGAGGGGAAAGAGCCGCGGGTGAGGGGAAAGAGCCGCGGGTGAGGGGAAAGAGCCGCGGGTGAGGGGAAAGAGCCGCGGGTGAGGGGAAAGAGCCACGGGTGAGAGGAAAGCGCCACGGGTGAGAGGAAAGCGCCACGGGTGAGAGGAAAGCGCCACGGGTGAGAGGAAAGCGCCACGGGTGAGAGGAAAGAGCCACGGGTGAGAGGAAAGAGCTATGGGTGAGAGGAAAGAGCTATGGGTGTGCATGCACTCAGTTACAATGAATATTGCCATACAAGCTGTTTTGACTCACTGATCTGCTGGTGCCGATGTCAAATAGAGCAAAGCTGCACTTCATAGCATTAACCTGGATTGCACCACTAGCTCCAGCTCAGACTGTCTACCGTACACCATTTTAAGAGATTAGCAGATCTTGGCAAAACCTACAACTGCCATCAGGACTACCACCCCAAACATACATCAGATAGATCGAACATCCAAGAGAAGCAGGCCCACACTATTGGAGGATATCGGCCTACAGTGTGGTTCTGAAAAATATGGATCCGTAATAGTACCGGACTCGAGAATAAAAACTTCGTCGAAATAGGACGAATTTGGTATCAAAAGACCGAGAATGACGAGTACATCAAGTACATGTATTTTTCGGCATATTCGAGTGACGATTTCACCTCGAAATCGTCATTTACCTTCTAAACCCTTAGCTGCATGTTGCCCTCTACATAGGCCTTAATCCAGTCGAATTTTGATTCCACAAGGACACACTCCTTAATCGACTTCTTCCTGACCCCAGTACAAGTTAGAACCATTGCCCCAGGCCGAGCTCGTTAGGTCAGTTCCCTCCCAGTGGCCGAGCAAGATAGCATCTAGGCCCAACCGGCCATAAAGCCATTTCAGCGCGCACACCTGCCATATCTCGCTCACATCTTTCTCCACTCCTTTTCCTCACTTATTTTATGGTAGGGAGGTGACCGTTTTTATTAGGGGTCCAGCGATATCTGATGAAATGTTGGGCCTTTCCGGATGATTTGTTATGGGCAGCACGACGTGAAATATGTACATGTCATCATGACTCTGCTTTTCTTTTGTAATCAGTAACCATAAATGAAATACCGCGAATCCAAGGAATGTTTTGCCCAAGGGTGAAAATTGTGTATAAGAAGAGAAACCTAACCTTGTGAAAGTGTGCAGTCTCCTGAATATACTGGTATTGTACTTCTAGGACCCTGTCACCTTGGTTGCAGCCAATAAACGAATCTTTGACTTCACCTGGAAGACTCTGAAGTTTCTGTAGGTCTGACTCAGGAGAACCCGAGGTCTCCGGTGTGTTGATCCCCTGGCACCGCTGGGTTACCGGTTCTGTACCGGTTCTTAAAAACCCAGTACCTCAACAGCACCAACTCTGATAAAAACACCCACGCTAGCTTTAGCGGATGGAATACTCCGGCAGTTATCTAGGGATCTGTTATTTTAAGTGTATGTCAGTCCTCGGAAAGAGTTTGATCAAGAAGGCTTGTCCTATTGTAACAGGATATCAGACCATGCCAGAGTCCCTGGAGAATGCGAAGCTACTGTAAGGATTTGTCCCCCGCACCATCTATCACTGGAGAAGGTCTATGTTACAGTAAGAGGATGGCAGAGCCCAGCACCTTCTCTGCCAAACATGTATTATGCTATCCTAAGAGGGTATCAGACCCCAGAACCAGCTTGGACTCAACCATTCCTACACCGTCCACAGGAGAAGACGGACATTCAACAAACTCCAAGAGCCCAGGCCCATTAATCTCTAGATTTCCCAGGGCAGCGTACAGGACACAGGTAAGCCTACGTTAGGATTTGCTTAGTATTGTTAATGAACAAACTAAATGCCCTAAGTGTGCTCCGGCAGCAGCGGACTTGGTACACATGTTGTACCTATGCCCAATGATATTAGAGTCCTGGAGCATTTTGGGTAAGATACTTAATCAAAAACTGAACTGCCTCATCACTTACAGCTTCCTTAGTCCTACTGGATATTAATATCATTAACTCTCCACATAAGGATATTATCACGATCATGCTGTCCTGCGCCAAACTTACAATCGCACGCGCCTGGATTTCCCCTAACCCCCCGTTAATTGCTGAGTGGTGGGCTTTGGTCAATTAAATATTTAGTATGGAATCTTCCCTAGCTAAACTAAGGGGCCGGAAGTCAATATTGAGGTTTGAAAGGATCTGGGGACCTCTTGGTCTTTGATGGCCATTCTCCTGATGAAACCTGTTCCCTCGTCCTATATGTCTTCTCTCTTCTTATTCTTACTCCTTTATTTATCTTCAACTAGCATGATCCTTTTATCACCTGCAATACCGTAGGATATAGAAACGTATCATGTATTCTGTTTTGCATTATAATGATTGTTTTCTTTTTGTTTTATGCAATGATAATTTCTGTATCGCTGAATGATTAAGGTGTATGCTATTGCATTGCTGTCAGTGTTTTTTTTTCCTTCTGAGTTGCAAAAAAAAAAAAAAAAAAAAAAAAAAAAAGATTTGCTTGGTATTGTGAGGAGTCAGAAGACTACACTTTAGCTATATCACTGCGACCAGGAGACTAGGGTGGTACGGGGTGGGAGATAGAAGCTGTTTTTTCCTTGATATGTTTTACAGAGCCGCGAGAATAATGTAGGTGGTACCCACAGTGTCAGCATACAAGAATGCTGGACTTATTATGGAAAGTACATAACCTTGAGACAGCCCCACATGTAGTGGGGCAGGAGGTACACGGTTGCGACAGTTCAGATGACTGACTATTCAGCTTTTCGGGAGGGTGAAAAGATAAAAATGGGGCTGATGGTAGTAAAGTGTGTTAATATGTGCAAATGCCACCTTGATGCAATCAGTCTTGAATAAAGAGTTTAAAAAAAATCTTTAGATTTAAGAGGAACTTTCTTACCTGCAAGTTTGTCATGTAGCTCAAAGTGTCCTCATCTCGGTCGTCAATCATGGCTGAGAGCTGGGGGTGATTCAAGAACTGGGATGTCTGTGTCAAGGAAAACGTGCAAGACAACAGCAGAAATAAAACTAAAATGAGAAGTGCCTCAGACACACCAGACAATGAAGAAAAGCTCAGTGAATCTGTAGTAATGGCACAATCAGTGGATTTGTCTCATCTCTTAATAGCAACTGAGCAGTACGCAGACCTCTACTCTTTCCTCATCATTGAGGACGTTTCATCACTATACCTAACATTCTACTCTTATATGCTTGTACAATACCACACCGCACATTCTCCGTCTTACAACTATTAAATTAACAAATTACGTGCCTTAGGTAACGCCCTATTTGGGTAGAGATTACCTAGCTGCAGGCTCCTTACTTTAGGATTACCCCCAGGAGTCAGATGGATACTGGAAACCTTTTGAACTGTGACTCTGTGCGCTGGTAGGTGGAGTCGTGAGGCTCTGCATCAGCAATGCCAGGAAGTGTCGTGCACAGTGACTATATAGGCACCACCCCTAGGTGCTGACAACAGTTACTTTACATGACCTTTCCTCGCAGGAGTGCAGAGCCACAAAGGGTTCTACTGAACCAGTGTGCAGACACCAAGCGAGTCATGGGTTACCCTATATGAAGAAATCGGTTCTCAAAGCGTGTCGGGGAAGATCGGTAAGGAATCTGCAGCTAGGGGGGGTTTACCTAACTTGTTCATCTGATAGAGACTGCTAGCTGCAAACTGTGCAACTTAGAATACATTACAAGTAATGTACTATCTGCAGGTGGGTCTGCAAACAGATTTGACCAGAAGCCCTGTAGGACTTAACAGGTAAAGGGCCCGTACGAAGGACCAGACTGTCAAGGCAATAGTGTTTGGTAAATGTGTGCAGAGACACCTGTGATGCAGCCCGACAGATGTCCAGGCCAGGGACACCGCGTGATAATGCAGTGGTGGAAGCCATGGCTCTGGTGGAATGAGCATGCAAGGCATCTGGGGTCTGCTTCTAGGCCAATGCGTAGCAAATCTTAATGCAAGGCACTATACATTGTGAGAGGGCCCGTTTCTGCACAGCCCCTTCTTTGCCCGAATGAACAGTTGATATTCCACTGGACCTCTGACATCATCAATGTAAAAAGACACTTTTTGGGTCCCGTCAGTGAGGGGTCTCCTCTTCTTTGAAAGGGTGAAGGGGGAAGCAAAGAAGGTAGGCAGGCGATGGTCTGCCCCCATGAAAAGGTATCACCATCTTTGAGAGGAAAGAGACATGTTCTCAGCAGCGATTTGTCTGAGAAAAAATAAAAAAGGAGGTTGGGGGGGGGAATGCACAGAAAGCGCTTGCAGCTCACTAACCCCTCCTGGCCGATGTAAAAGCAGTTTTAAGGTAAATGACCGAAAAGGGCAATTAGGCAAGGGCGAACACAAGGCTCGTTAACGCTAAATGCACGCACCACTGGGGTACATTGAAGTGTTTTGTATGGAACATATCCTACAGTCCCTTCAGAAACCGACAACCGCTGACTTGAAAGGAAGGGCTAATCCAGCAACTGCAAAAAGGCCGATCTGGCGACAGGTTCTCCTTAACGGTGTAGGCAACACCTAGGGAGAAAGAGGGTGAAAAGGGCCACATCCGCCTCTGAAGTAACTATACAACAAAACAAACGGTGTGGTGTCCTTATACGAGCACCTGGGGGAAATACCAGTAGCTACTCTAATGATCCTGTTTGGAATCTGCTGGTGTGTCTCCTACTAAACCTGGAAATGCCAAGATTTGGAAAAGATGGGCTCACTCACGTAATAGCAACCACGACCCGACAGCCCCGTCTAAATGGCTCATTTGACCACAGGAGTCTGTATTTCCTGATGAAGTAGGGAGAGGTGGCCCTCCATCAACCAGTCTGAAAATAGTGGAATGGGAGGTAGGGTTTCTGGAAAAGGGGTCAAGCTGAACGAGCTCAAGTAACCACTTGTCCGATGTTATGGACTGCTAGTGAGACAGATTATGGCGAATACTACTTTTAACTGGGTGGCAGTGACGGTACGAGGGCAATAGTGGTTTTAGCAGCTGTGCAAGCTGGGGTCAACCGCTGGTTGTCGCTTGTGGGAACTGCGCCCACTGCCAAGAAAGGACCGAGGAGTCTGTGGGCTGTGGTGGCTGAATGGAATGGGCTGGGAGCCCTACCGTACCCACGAAAGGCAGAATGGGGTGGGCGTGGAGATATAGAGAGGCCTAAGGACCAAACAGTGGCTCTGCTGTCCTATATGTGTTCCAGGCTGTTTTGCTTGGTCTTGTAAGAGATGGATTCCAATGAAGGCCATGTCCTCAAGGGATGCTTGGACATACCATGAAAAGCAAGTCTATCTCAACCAGGTGTGGAGCCAGATTGCCACAGATGATGCAATTGCTCAGCCCAGCGATTCGGTCGTATCCTGTCCACAGCGAACGGTGAACTTGGCTGCCTCTCGGCCATCCCCAATAGCCTGTGATAGTATGGCTTAGGCCTCCAAGACCATGGGCAACACTTATGTAACTGAATCCCAAACCGTGTAGGTGTATCAGCTTCAAAAAGGTATGTGGTGTTTACTGGGGGCAGTTAAAGGCTGGCAGAAGAGAACATACACCTGCCACAGGTACCCAGCCTCTTGAATTCCTTATCTGTAGGTGAGTAGAGAACGCACCAGGGCCCCAAGAATGACGTTGCTGGAATGGGCTCCGGGGAAGGTTGCAGTCTCACGATCTGAGCAGTACCAGATCCAGAACCAGGGGGCCCGAATGGTGCCATTGGTGGACCCGCTGGCAGGAATCGAGTGGAGGCACCCGCCAAACCCATGGGGTTTGAAGTGCTCCAGAGGGGGTCAGCGTCTTCCGAAAAATTAGGTACATGGCTTCATAAACGGGGTTGGGGGTGTCGAGGGATGCTACGGCAAAATCAGGGAGGCACGGAGCAGACCCAGAAGCAGGCTTCATGTGGGAGTGGGACCTTCAGTGACGACATTCACACACCTCGTCCGAAGAATTAGACAGGTGCGGTGAACTCCAAGAGCACTTCAGCTTCTTGGATTTTTTGTGGGAATTACCATACATATTTGAGGACGATGACAAGTGCCTGGAACGTAGGGGCGAGGGACTTTCCTTGCAACCAGACACTGAAACGTTGGAGCCAAACACTGTCAGGCGACCAGGAGTTTCAAGGAGAGCTCCTTCGGCACCCCGAGATTCCTAGCACAACAGTCCTCACAATGCTAGTTGTGGTCTAGCTCCTAGTACCAAAGGCAAACTAGATGGGGGTTTGTCACAGGCATTTGTGACTGGAACCACAGGACTTAGGCCCCTGGTTTCTTGGGGTATACCCCCGACAAACTGGGAGACAATGTCTTGAAAACAATTGAAAAAAACGTTGAAAAAAAGTCAGTCAAAAAATGAAGCGGTAGCTCTCTCCGATCTGTGCTGATTGAGGTGTAAAGAAAATAACTGATGTTAGCACGCTGGGCTGGCAGCTATAAAGGCACTGCATTCATCAATTCTGGCACTAACTCCGACCATAACTACACCACCTATCAACATGCAGAGGAACTTAAAACGTTTCCAGATCCAGTTCGACACCTGGGGATAATTTGGAGGTAAGGAACCGGCAACTACAGTTCTTTATCAGATTAGAAGCAATTCATAGCATGTTTCACTTAAGAGCAATGTACATAAATAGGAATAAGAGAAGGCACGAGTACAATTCGGATGACACTATTCAGATTTACTTCACAAACAAAAATTCAAACCTCTTAAGATGTTTGACTTCTTGTTTGAGATGCTCACGCATACGCTCAGGTTCCTCAGAACCACCAGTAGATACATTCCTTTCATCAGCAGGCACAAATTTTTCCTTTTGAGATGAAGACTCTTCAAGACTGGGAACATCACTGCACTGGCAGACCGAATCCTTATCACGAACCACTACAGGGGTAATCAAACAAACTTCGACTCCACTTTCATCCTCACAGCCTTTATCCTACATATACATCCAAGCTCCTCATAGTGCACTGATCCCTTCCAACATGTTCCTTTCACAGTGCCACTCTACTTAAATGTCTGCTATATCCATCCTCCAACCGCACAGCATTCTTACGCCCCTGGACAACTTGCAGGGGTTCCCCCCCCAAAAAAAGTTTATTTGGTACTTCCAACTTATTAATGCAAACCCACTGACATATCAACTATCTTACACTGTACACAATGCAATGTTTCTGATAATTCTGTTTATACCCATTATGTGGGCTAATCTATTTCTCCCTTCCATTCTTTCCAGACAAATTAACCACCCTGGTACCAGCCATGATTGTATTTTGATTTGGGTTTCCTTCCTTTCAACCTCAAAAGGAGAAGATCCACTGTGTGTAACTTCGGCTGTTCTTTAACCACTTCCATGCTCATGACGAGCTCAGCTCGTCATGCAGTACACTGCTCGTGTGCTCATGACGAGCTCAGCTCGTCATGAACAATGGTCTTCAATGCTCCTCAGCACAGAGGGGGAATTGCTGCAGCACTGATGGTGTTAAGAGCATATGGTTTGGAACATTTCTAATTCCCAAACCAACTGACTCCTCATGACCAGCTGAATGGTACCCTTCAACACTCTACAAAGCGTTCAACTAGATCATCATCAACTGGACTGTACAGTGATGCTGTTCTGTGAAGAATGCCCAAACTTCATACATCTTTTAGCTTTCTCAGAAGTGAGCTGTACACCACTCAGTAGGAATGATGGCACCCCTTGAAATTGAAACATTTAATTAACAAGCATTGGCATAGCCAATAGGTCTCGCCTTTGGGACCTTATCCTTGATGCTGTGCCCCACCCAGGGTATGGAGAGCTATAGAATTGCTACACACTAGGTTATGCAGTCCGATTTCGGAATACAAGCTTGCCTTAGTAAACATTAATGGACACTCCAAGGTCTTTCAACGCACAGACAAAAAGACCAGTGCCTCGATGCAAGTCAACAGCACGAAACCATTCTGTGTGGAGCCATCTTGCAGCGGTTTCCTTGATAAATGTTAAAAAATCTGGAGCATGCACCACTACCCCCACTCTCCATGCTATTTTACGACAAGGAGGTATTCTTTGTAATAAATAAGCATGTTTTAGGAAACTATAAGTTATACTCCTTGCAGTATCGTAACTAGAGAATAATCATGGCCAGCTGTAACATCTTAAATGTATTAATTACGAGAAAAAAATACAACTGAAAATATAATTATTAATATATTCGCCCCCTTCCGTCTTTAGTGCACTTCAAAAGCTGTCAATCATAGAAGGGTTGGGGGGCATATGGGAGCAACATCAGCTTTAAAGAAAAGGCAATGCTTCCTACGTAGGTCAGATGTACTGGTTGGCGACTGTCTATATACCTAGAGCCTGTTCAGCATTTCCACGCTTTCCCAAAAACCCACTTAACTGCTCCAGAGTTCCTACTCTGGCATAGCTTGAAATCGCTTGCCGTTATAAAAGCGTTTGTGCCTTCCTTTTTAGGTCTCGGCTAGCGTAGGCTGCGCACATGCGCAGTCTCGCTGGCGAGATTTAATGAGGCGTTTTCACTAGCGAGGTTAAGCCCCGCCCCTCTTTTCCATTGGCTGGCGTCACCGTTTATTCTAAACGGTGGCCAGCCATTTGAGAAGAGGTTCCAGAGACTTTCTTCTTTCTCTTTAAGCCCCGTCCTTTTCAGACTGGCTTCCTTGACTTACGTTTGTGGTAAAAGGTTTCTTTTCTTTATGGGTCCAGATGGTTCCATAAAGATAAGGAACCTTTTATGCCAGCAGGAAGTCAGGCGCTTGTTTTTCTTTTCGTATAATTGTGGCACCCTCGCTTTACTCTTAATGTTACAAGTAAAGCACGGGTGACACGAGGATACCAAAAGTAAAGAAATAGATGTTTGTTTCTATTTCTTTACTTTTGGTATCATCGCGGCACCTGAGCTTTACTTTCAATGTTACAAGTAAAGCGCGGGTGCCAAGATGATACCAAAAGTAAAAAAATAGAAACAAACATCCATTTTTTTTACTTTTGGTTTCATCGCGGCACACCAGTGTCTTACTTGTAACATTTTAAAAGAAATGCACAGGTGCCGCGATTATACCAAAATCAAAGAAATAGATGTTTTTCTATTTCTTTCATTATGGTATAATCGCCGCACACGCGCTTTACTTGTAACATTTTAAAAGTAATGCGAAGGTCCCGCGATTATACCAAAATGAAATAGAAAAAAATCAATTTCTTTCATTTTAGTATAATCGCGGCACCCGCGCTTTACTTGTAACATTTTGAAAGTAAAATGCAGGTGCCGCGATTATACCAAAATGAAAGATTTTTTTTTTCTATTTCTTTCATTTTGGTATAATGCATTGCCGGGACTTGTAGTTCAGGCTCTGCCTGCGGAGCTCTGCTGCCGCCCACTGGCGTTGAGAGGTAAAGCCACAGTGAGCTATTTAACAGTGAACTTATTCAATCAACAGTGAACACCAGCATTTACCTGCGACTGGACACTGCTGGCAGAACCTGCATCTGGAGACACGAGAGGGCAGACACCATCAGTAATAAGAGGCACATACCCAAATATTGAAAATACATTCTGTGGATATGCAAGCTACCCCATTTAAAGGATAGTGAAGGTGAGGGAAGCGTGTGTGCGCGAGACAGCAGGCCTGTGATTGATGAAAAAGGCTGGTTGAGGCATAGTTGCACACCTGCCAACATCGATTCCCACCAAAGACGGGCTTTGTAGTGAGAATCCGAGAGATGTCTTACTTTCCACTTGACACATGCACCAGTGTCACGGAAATTGTTGGAGATAAAGACAACAAAGAAAGAAGAAAATACAAACACTGACTGCCATAAGTGGCGGCTGCGCAGCTGTGTTGCAGCTCTGTAGCACTACTCAGAAATGTGACTTCAATAACAGACTATTTTAAACAAGGTGTTGGAATGGCCGCTTTCAGACCTTTTTCACGTATTTAACAAATGCAATTGCGTTTTCTTGGCTGAAAACCGCACCGTTCGGGACACTGCCGTGAAGTGTGTTTGTGTGACAGGTGCTTGTGGGTAGCAGCGGTTGTGCGAGGAGTTTCCGGTGCAACAGGTGCTTTGTGGCGACACGGGGAGGTAAAGCAGTCCTCGTGGCGAGAGTCAGAGAGGGCAAGTTATTCCAAGGAATTGGCAATAAACGCCTTCCTACTGCTTCCCAAGACATTACACCGAATGCGCAAACAGGCATCCACGTTTTACACCCATTGCAGTATGACAACAGCTGGTTACAGAGGGTAATTGAGAGTTGGGGTATCTGCTGAGGCCGAGTTGGGAACATGTGTTTTTATTACTCATGTTGGTTTAACACGGTGCTCGGAGGCACTTTTGGCAGCGAAGACACCGGAGTCTTTGCTGAGAGAGGGAGTGTGCGCGCGTATGTGCGTGCGATTTGTGCGGGAGTTTGAGTGTGCCCTTTCGGCCAATGGCGTCTTCCATAAAATCCCAGTTCACAACCCTGTGCTCAAAGGCTCGTGTTATCCGATCGGTGGTGGTTATGCACAGCAACCTCAATGCGCTTCGACTTGATCAAGTGACGCTATTAGGTCACCGCATTCATTGTAACCCAGCTAGAGTGTGCTGCCCAATGTGAGAAAATAAATAGGATGGAGCCCGACTTCACCGAGGGACGGGCAGTTTCACGGATCAAAATGAAGAAACAGGAGGGAATACATAAAAGGTTTCGGAAGAAATACATGTGCATTCGCCGTTGTAGCATCTATATGGTGCGTCTATACTGCGTCGACTTTAGCCTGGCGCTTGGAGTGCACCCGATAGTCGAAGAAATAAGCAACAACATCTTACATTATCTTTACTTTAACTTTCCTGTATTTAAACATTCCGCGACAATTACTCTTTTTTGTAATCAAATCCCCTTTCAGCAATGGACGCTTTCAGGCCAATAACGGCAGCTAACAAGACATCTGTTTTTGGGTGAGGAAAAATTTTAACCTCGCGGTTCCCACCGTGATAGAATGTGACGTTTTGCACAAGGTGCCCACCTTCATGCTGTACAAACACATGCATAAATAACAAAAGTGTACGAAATAAACTCCCACAGCTCCAGTCTTTTTAAGTGTGCGTACAAATCACGGCAGAAGGAAAAAAATAAATGGCCACTTAATAAATAAATGCCACTGTTCTCATTCGAAAACAATCGTTTTATTCTTAAGCCGGTCGGGTTTGAAGTGCTTGAGCGAGAGACCCTACCACCGGTAATGCATAGAAGGGGAGACGAAACACAACATTACATATGCAAGTAGCAGATCTAGCTATATCTATACACATATATATATATATATATATATATATATATACACACACACATGTAGAGCATGTAGAGAGGATTCTCTTCCCTGCCAAGTCTGCTTTTTAATCTTGAACTACCTATATACAGCGAGCGATGCATCACTCGGAAATGTATAATGTGAAAACTGGATTGAGAGTTTTCATCTATATGTAGCACTTACTTCATCGGTGCCCTTAAAGAATCTTATGAAACACACATGAACAAGCATTTACAATGCAACGGTTTCGCCTTTTGGCATTGTAAATGACAAAATTTGTATTTATGTGTTGGTTTTGAAAACAGGTAAATAAATGGCATTGTCATTTACATTGCCAATAGTGTGTGTGCGCGCATCAGTGTGTGTGTGAATGCCTGGGTGTGTGTGCGCATCTGTGTGTGTTTGCCTGTGTATGTGAAAGCATCTGTATGTGTGTATGTGTGTTTGCCTGTGTATGTGAAAGCATCTGTATGTGTGTATGTGTGTTTGCCTGTGTATGTGAAAGCATGTTTGCATCCATAAATGTAGTAAATTTACATCTGAGTAGGCATGACAGTCTCGCAATAATGCAATTGCAACTTTTACTTTTTGTTCCATGTCAAAAATATTCTCTTCTGCAGAGAAGCCTCTTGAGCCACACCCACACGCCACACCTGTTTTGGGGAGTGTCCCGTCCCAATTCCCAATCAACCAGCACTGATGTACCCTTACCTCTGGCAACAGTAAATCTCAGATCGTTCCAGGATGGGAATATATATGTCTTGCAAACATTTCCAAAAACCCTTAATAAAACTTACTGGGTGTATCTGCTTGGAAAGGCCCGTTTCCCGTCTCATGACCAGAGCTGCTCAGCTGTAATTCACATCGTGTTGGTTGAAGATTACTCATTGTGTATTTAAATTAATTTTCTATGATCAGGATATCTACAAAAAACGGACACCTCGATATGCAACCAAAAGAAACCTGCGATCGAAAGTGGCAAATGTCATCACCCAACAATCTTTCAGATGTCCGAAGTATGGAGGAGATTGCTGGGAGCTTAAAGTCACCGGTTGAGAAATGCACTAAACCCAAACTTGAAAGCAGAGCCAGAAAGTATGTGTTTCAGAAAAGGCCAAGAACCATAACACGTGTAAGAGGGAAGACTAGAACCCTCCTGGTGCTGATGGGACTTAACTTCTCCCTCATCACAACGTCCCGACTCTCACTGCCTTACGGCACTCTGAAGTGTCCACGAGGCGACCCGAAGCACTATACACATTTCCAACCCATTTACTATAAATACATGTCTCCAGATATGAAGCATATTGTCTATAGATGAATGCAGTACGCTGAAGTTCAAACTGACCTGCTTTACTCAAAACTAAACAAACGGAAAAAAAATCCTTAGCATAAATATTGTTTCCTGCCTGACAATACTTTAATTGCATAAAATGAACTCATATAAACCTGATTTATACAAAAGACAGCGAACATACATTCATGAGAGGGGGCAATGGATTTTTTAAACTCGTGATTCTCAGTTTTAGGACTTTGGTCATAGAGAAAAATGTTTGACTTCAAATGTGTCTGAATTCTCCACGGGCTATCGCACACCCCTAGCACTAGAAATAGAATGTTAGCAACCCGGGAGAGAGGCATCCAGTCTTTGGCTTAACTGGAGAACATTCGGAGTGACGCATCTCAATGTTCCGGCGTGTGGAAAAGATACGGGTGAGACTGATGAGGTAATGTTTGTACCCACCACCCCTCCTGCCTCGTACCGTAACAGAAGCGGCCCGTGGGCCTCTATCTGGGCTCCTCAGGCGCAGCCCTCTGAGACCGGCCTCCCATCACCAGGAATGTTTATCAGCCGAGCACACGTGGGTGAGAGGCGCTGATGCCACTTCACAGAGGCCTCTACTGCAGCCAGCGTCATTGAGCTGTGCGTGCGACACCACACTGCTGGTTTGTTCCTCTCATTGTTGTGTTGTAGTATTCAGCAGTCGGCCCCTTCGATGGCAGGGCTTAGGGACCTTTTTTTTAATTTAATTAAATGGGACAACTAACAAATTATGTCACAATACTTCTCAAAACGCAAGACGGCATCATGAACCCAGGTAAAATTCTAAACGCCTGTGGTAAGTGACTGTAAACAAAGGTGGTCTGGGTAACAACATTTTATTCCTTCTTCGGACATATTATAGGACATCTAAATTAGCAAAACTCTTCTCTCAGAATTTGTATTGTTCCTGTAGATTAAAACTGTTTAAAGAAGTCAGGTCCCGGGCCGGCAGCCAATCACAGCGCGGCCCGGGGAATGACGTCACGGGGGTGTCCCGGGCCGGCAGCCAATCACAGCGCGGCCCAGGACAAAGGGGCGGGACTAAGCCCGAGAAACGCCCCCGAATCGCGTTTTCAGGGGAAAGCGTGATTGACAGCCTGTCTCCCAATGGCTAGCCTCCATTTATGGAGCTAGCCAATGGGAGACAGAGGCAAGACCAAAGCCCTAATGTAGGATCATGAGATTTCGTCGTGGGCGGAGCAACTGCTACGCATTTGCGGGACTAAGCCCGAGAAACGCCCCCAAATCGCGTTTTCAGGGGAAAGCGTGATTGACAGCCTCTGTCTCCCAATGGCTAGCCTCCATTTATGGAGCTAGCCAATGGGAGACAGAGGCAAGACCAAAGCCCTAATGTAGGATCATGAGATTTCGTCGTGGGCGGAGCAACTGCTACGCATTTGCAACGCCCAGGGCGAAACCTAAAAAGGTAGCTTGGCACAACTAGATCCCATGGTTACAGTCACGTACTGTGGTTAAATTTGTTCACTGGTTGTACTGAAGCCCTCAGTCACAGTGCCCCCTCCCACATGCCGAGTGAATGCAAGCCACGCACTTGTGATAAACAGCGTTCTTCCACCCATTTCGTCCATATCACAAATACTCCATCTTTCTGAATACAATTATTTTTTTCTTTTCTCTTGTTTATTAGCGATTTGTGAGCGGGAGGAACTTTAACTATGAATAGTTAGAAGAAAGTATGCCTCGATACAGCCAGGTCCCCGCGCACACTATCCCTGGTCTACTAAACCACAGGCTGGACTGCACTACAGTGGCGACTAGAACTCTAACATGGGCGCCGACGGTCTCAGCGTGAATCGCACTGGGATGGCATGGTGAGCTTTCTAAATCTCTTGGTGTCACTCACAAGCTTTACTAAGCACAGGCACTTTCTACAACACTCGGCCATAATGTAAGGCACACTCCATACAGTAAACGAGCCATGAAAGGCCAAGAGAGGTCAGGTAGAGAGTAGCTGTATCCCAAGGTAAACAGAAGATTTGCTGCTCCTCGGATGTTGGACTGCATTTGTGTTGGGACAGTACAGACAGCATTTGTAATTACGAAGCTGGTATAAATGACAGGATCGGAAGCCAGGGCAGGCACAGAGGCAAATTTCCAAGAGAGCGTAGGCTGGAATAAAAAGCAGACACTTAAGGACGCTGGGCCGGTGTTTTTTTGTTTCGGAGGTTAAACTGTTGTTGAAACTTTATGACAGTGCAAAAAAAAATAAAAACAATATTTGCCTTACTTATGGTACAGTGGCAACGAATGCACTTATCAAAGCCAGATTCTCCAACCATAGATTGTCAATGTGATACGACAAAAAATTAGCACAAAAACAACTTCAAAATCAGGCAGCAAGAACAGCAGCAACTATAACAAAAAAGCTTTTAGCGATTGACATTGCTAACAACAATGCCTTTTATTTTTGTTTTCTTATTAAAAACATAATTAAAAGGCAGTGTTATTTACAATGCCTATAGCTTAAACTCGCGTAACTGCAAGATCAATTGCATTGCAAATGATTGTGGTTGGTCAGCAGTCGAGTGTCAGATGTTTTGCCTCCACTAGCCTATTTAAACTCCAACCCAGCGGCGTTAGGGGCCCTGAATCTGTCTCCTCTGGTGTAAGAGCTACCACTTGAATCCTAAAAAAGCAGGTTTATGCATGGAGGGAAGTACGCCCATGGGGTGAGGCATTCCATAAAGATTTTTTTGCCAGCTCATTTCCAATGCCGCAGCACCCTAGCGTATTGGGAAATAATACCAAAGTATCTCTCATAACTGTGCTGAGGCCTTAATGATGTCACACGTCATTTGTGTGGCTTAATGGCTAAAGCTGCCGACTTTGAAGCTGGGGAACCAGCCTCAAGTCTGGCTGGAAGCTCAATCAACCTGTGATTCTGGGCAAATCACTTCCTACAATGAATGTATCCATCTGTAATGCTACTTGTGATCATGTAAAACGCTATGATACCTTCGAGTCGATTTCACGCTACATACAACTGCAAAACAATAGGTCTCACCTTTGATTAAGTTAAAGCCATTTGCTTTGCTATATAATACCATTAGCAAAGCAAATGGCTTTAAACGTAATCAAAGGCGAGACCTATTGCATTTTCAATGCTTGTTTAAACAAAGCAGGGGAATGTTTGCATTCCTTTTAGGTAAGACTGGTTGTGACACCGGTTTGATTAAGGAGGCAATTTGTTAATGAGCTTCTAGCAGTCTTCCGTGGAAAGAAGCAAATGGGGCTGCATATAGATGCCAGCTAACATAATTGAAGTACTAGAAAATACAAAGTTACTTAACTGTGATTACTGTCTCACAAATGCAGACATTTAATGCCTACTTTAAGAAAGCATTGTCCGAGACATTCACTCCTAAACATAAATTACTTCCAGTTTACAAAAGCAGGGAAGGAGGGGTCCTTGCAGGGCGGTCGACCAGCCATTGCCATTTTGAGCTCACATCAAATGCCCCACCTTTGCAGTGGGCAATAGCTCTCCTGGCAAAAACATTTGGTTGCAGTGCATACATCGTACGTATATATTTTTTAAAAACTGGGTTCTGGGTTTGAGTCTTGGCTTTTCCCGTGCAAGTCTTGGTATTGGCTCTCCCGGCGCCTAACTGATTTGCCAAGAATCACAGAATGTTAAACCAATGCCATATCGCCAGCTGCTGACTTTGTAACAGACGGAGTCTTGGCACCGGCTCTCCCCGTGCCCAAGTGATTTGTATGGCCAAGGCAATAGAGGCAACTAGTGTATTTATTGTAAATTTAAAAAAGCTGTTATTGCAGTGTGTGTTTTCAAAATGCTGTCCTCATGAGTCTCGGCAACGGCTCTCCCTATGCCTAAAGGATTTACCCTGAATCACAGAATGTTAAGCTGACGCCGTAACATCCTGAGCTGCCGACTTTGGAACTGGGGAACCAGGTTCGACTCTGCATCGGCTCTCCCCTCGTGCAAGCCTTGGTACTGGCTCTCCCCGTGCCTAAGTGATTTGCACAGACTTACAGAATGTGAAGCCAAGGAACTAAAAAAAAAAAAAAGAAAAAAAAAAAGCAACTAGAGATAATATAAGACGGTAATTGATAATGTGTTTCTGAAATAAAACATGATTAAAGTGAGCTGCGGTCTGTGTGAAGAAACAAAAGCAACGTGGTGTGGGAGGGGTCACTGCATCGGCTCTCCCAGTTTGCAAGTGCTTTGATTGGCCGAGGCAATCGCGGTAACCTAGGTAGCTATAATAACAAAAACAAGCCCGGGAGTGGTGAGAGCGCGCGCCAGCCTAAACAGATTGCCCCTGCGCGCCACTGCTGGCATTTCACTGTAAGGGGAAAACAAGTGCGCCCATGCTGATTAAAAACAGATGGTTCCTGCGCGCCGCTGCTGGCTCCAGAGAGCAAAACGATCTGGGAGTAAACTTGAAAAGAAGCTGGACATCCACACGCCTTTGGCCAATTGCGTACTGAAGCCAGGCGCAAAGGCCAATAGCGTGTGAGCACAACATGCACGTGCTTTGATGAAAGCTGAAGTCATTCCAAGAGGTCGATTTCCTATGCAGCGCATGCGTGCTGCCATAGGCTCGACCTAAAAAAAGCTTAAGAACACTAACAGTATCGACGTTATTAAATACCTTAATCTAAGGCCACCTTGGAAAAACATCCATAGCAATAAAGGCATTTCTGTGATTTACTGATCCCACTATAACTACAGCCACTTTCCCATGGTGCACTTGTATGTACTCATGGGTGATCTTCACATCTTGAGGGATGTATCGGATTCCAAGCAATCACACAAACAATTATTACCACATCCAATTGCTGGCCACCAATACACATACTTAAAGACTGAATTAATCCTTACAATCCCAAAATGCCCTTGATGACAGTGTGCTCTTAAAGGGCTTGTTAGCTTGCCCCCTGTTCTTTTGTGGAGGCCTCAGGGACATTAAAGAAATCCCACAAGGGACACACAATCTACTTGTGACACCTGGAAAGTGTTGCCCTCTTAAGTGCCGACATTGTCCGCTGCATCTCAACTGGAGGCACGGCGTGAGCTTGTGACTAAGTATTGTGCGGAGCCCCAAAAGAATTGCCTGCAACTGAGGAGTGTGGCCCCTGCATCGTAGGGGCCTAGACACGCATAAGCGTTTTGTTGCTGGTGAACAGATTCAACAGTTGCGGGATCCAGTGGGTCCCGCTTGGATCACGGAACATCTCTCGTGCAGCAAGCCGACTGCTTGCTCATTGTGTGCAGTGTCAGATTCACAGGTTGCCACCCTCGGAGGCCCATAGTAGTGCCTCATTCTACATCGTGCCACACTGCTAAACTTGCACCTGTGACTGGAATTGCCTGGTGCAACCCAAATAAACATGCACCAGGCACTGTGCCTCATTTCCAGGGAAGCACGGAGGAGATGATTTCCGCTGTGTCCAGAACGCCAGGTGCTACTTTGAGCGACATGTCTGATGGAATGCCTCCTTCTTCCAAGAGGCTTCCCTGCTTCATTCCCCATTCAACTGTTCCTTTTGTGCCCAGGGTGCAGCGGATCAACTGTCCTCGCCAACTTTGTGTTGCCAGGTAGTATTGCCCAGATTGGGCCTGGGTGGTGAGAGTAATTGGCTCAGCTGAGGAACACTTCAGAGAGATTGGAAGCAGGTCAAGAGACTCCGTTACATTCCCCCCACGCCCCCATGCTTTGCAGAACTGGGTTAGAACCAGAAGGCCCACAGTGGAATCTTTTCATTGAACTACCACCCTCAGCCCGCTTCGGCTCCACATCCTGTGGGTGAACTTCACGATTGGTGGCCACACTTCCCCATTGGTCGACAACCTACTAATTAGCACTGATACTACCCCCACCTTCTTCCAAGGGACCCTCCCTAGGTGCGACTCCGGCCCTAATCAGCCTAGTATCAGAGGGAGGGAGGTTTATCTCCAACCAATGGGCTTAGGGAAGTCTGGGTTAGCTGAAAGGTGGACAAAAGCTTGGGCCACAGCGTCTGCATTTTTATTATCAGCTGACCTGCCGGATATCAGTAGCATCACATAATGGTGCTGTGTGCGCTCCATAAGGACCCGCCTGATATCCGTGGCACCGCATATTGGTGCTCAGTGCATGGCAGTGACTGCACAAGGACCGCATGTTATTTATTACACCACACAGCAGTATTGCTTAACACGTTGATTCCTTGCCAGAAGCATGCTATGTTTGACATTAGTTTGTACCCATTCGGCCTTGACCCACAGGGCTGTTTAAAAGTGTTGCAATTCTATGCGTGCATGTATTTTTGAAATTGTGATCTGAGGTACACCCTATAACTGTGTGGTATTGAATTATAATTGACAGGGTGAGCTTAGTTCTGATGTTTTGCACAGCATATGGATGCTGGGGGTAAAGTAAGATCTTTCCCAACTGTGCATAGTACTGTTGTCATTTTAACACAGTAGGGCCTACTACTGCTAGTAATACTTCTAAATGTGATTTATGCCCAGAAATACATTATGTTCATGTTGTGCTAATTAATGCGTGTTGAATACAAACTTATTTACATGCACCACGTGTGAAGTATCTTTTGTAATGCTCAGTGTATTATTGTGCGAGAGTGCTGTGCCAATTCTTTACAAAGCCTCTGTGACAAGCCAGACTGCTCAGTGCCAAGCTACCCAAGGGTGAGCGCAGGTTACAGTGAGTGTAATCACCCAACCCGGATGGAATTGGTAGGTTCTGCCTGGCTAGGGCATTGCCTCAGCAAACCAGAAAGTGCCAATGCCAACAACTTCCTTGCCGCTAGTCGATAAAATAGTACCACACCAAAACCTTTATTACTAGCGCCCCTAGAAATGTAACTCAAACCCACTGGGTCAAAACCTTATTATGGCAAGTACTTCACATACACTTTCATTTCTTTAAAACTTCTTTCACGCTCAACCAACCACAACATTTTACACTATTTTTCAACAATTTCCTTACAATTCTGCTAGACCTACAAATTACATGAAGTCAACTTTATTCTGAGGAGCAGGTGCTTCCCCGGTGGCTCTCCCCAGATAAATGTATCTTTCTGTTTAATGCCATCATCACAAATCCCATGTCCTAAATATACGACAATTCTGCAATAATGTACATTCAGTATATTCAACTGTTAATCTACATTTACTCAGGACACCAAAAACTTTCTCCAATGTGCAATCATGTTTTTCGTTTTACCAAACAAATTAGGAGTACAGCAAGCCCAGATGCCTGTTTGAATGGCATCATCCTGAACTGAAAGCAATAGTCCAGGACAATAAAAGCTGTTTACCTTTTACTATCTTCATGTAATGGAACCCGGTGATGGGCAGGAGAGAGATCAATGGTTGAGTTGTATAACCTCAACTAATGCTAACATCTCAATCTTAGGAAGGTGAACTAAAATACTGTTCAATTATCAAAGGTCAACGCATATCCTAATCTTACCACTGGCCTTGGATACAACTACCAAAGGGACCAACCAATCAGGACTGCTTAGGCTCGCTAATCCCTGCTTCATTCAAACGCAACGCAACAACTTTCCACACTCCCTCTGATCAGGATAGACACATGCCTTATTTTTTGTATTATGGATACAGTATTTGAAGTATTTTTTTTGCTAAGATCCCTTCAATGTGCAAATAGTCATGCTAAGAACTTTAAACAACTTCTACATATCTCCCCCAATGATTTAGTTTTCATACACCACCAATACTCTTTCTGAACTCTAGGTGACTAATACTATAAGAAAATTCCTTAACTTCATCCAACCTAAAACAGCAGGGCCTTTCTTAACTATGAGCAAATATCAAAAGATTTTCCTGTTTGGAAATCTAAATGGAAAAAAAAATCCAAAAACAATCTGTGTTCTAAGTCTTAAATATTTCTCTAACCTCTCCCCCATAACCATCTGGTGCAATGTCAGAATCCAAGAGTTTGGTACCCATTTTTTTTCCATATCCGCTTCCTAATAATTCATTTATGATGGTACATGGTGAACCCAAAGCTGCAACAATTTGAATAGTTACTCCTCCAATATTCATTACACAAACAGGTTTGACTACTCAAAACAAGCAATCCTTCTTTTAATACTGAAAACACATCTCAAACTTTTTTATCATCCTTCACAAGAAGCCACTTAATCGGTGACAGACATTTGATTTTACAATAATTACTTGCTCTTCACTTCTATTCTGGTGTGAAATGTCCTGTACTTCCACACACCACATGTTTGCTCACAGGAAGGACAGCTTTTAATATATGCTTAATAGTTCTTACCATCACCCCTGTAATGTATTTATTCTGTTAGAATCTGGTTTACCCCTTCCCTCTCTCCCTGCTAAAAAGGTGCACATTCGATTCATTTGCATACACTCTAGCAAATACATAAGAATCTAAATTGTTGTTCTCCTTTACAGATTTTGCACAGTGACTAGAAAGTTCAGCCTTCCTAATGATAGCAGTCACACCTGCCATTCGAGGCCACCAATATATCAGAATCTATCCTTCACCACTGGATTGTATGCATTCATGACTACTTAGTAATGCATAAATTTGTCATGTATAACGCCATATCCACCATCTATAACCAACTGTGGTGACATACCCATCAAAAGTTCTTCCACTACAATCAGTCCAAAGGAATTCATGCGTCTTCCTCGTGCCCATCCTGTGCACGAGCTGTAATTAGTGTTTCTCATGTTAGAAGTAGAGAAATTCAAAGGTTTAAAAGAACTTATGCGAACCGTAGTCCTTTCTTCACCACATTAAACATAACAGCAGAGCACTTACCACTGAGCCAGTCCGCTCAAATACCACGAGTAAACGCCTCATTCACTTTCATTGCCGAACACACATAAAACTATAGAACTGACTCAGATAGTCCACGACCACTAAATAGGTCACACAATGGTAATCTGATGTGGAATGCTTTGTTTCTTCTTGAAACACAAAGAACACTGAAATGGCTATACAGCTGGTGTCTTTAAGGAGGCGTGTGCATTCTCTATCAGCAGCTCCGTCTAGCAAGCAGCAGAGGGACTAATACGAGCACTAGCGTAACAATATCAATAACCAGAGGGGTAAGATCTGCAAAAGATTCTTGAAGACTAAGCCTATCACTCATTTACCGAGTCAGATTTCCCGTCAAGAAAAGGTAACTACAAGATGGTGTTCTACGGTGTATTTCAAATAAGTGATACTTCTTTATTTGGTTAGTTCCATATGTTGTCCAAAGGGCAGTAGTACATGAAGTAGGTGAGCCAGTAGGATATATCTCACGAGGAGCAAAGGGTCTGACTGGTGTTGGGGTGGTATGCCCCCTGCTCTGGGTCTAGCTGGTGTTGGGGATAATGCCGTCCCCTCCTCACCCCTCCCTCTGGGGTCTGTGCCCCCCCTCACCCCTCCCTCTGGGGTCTGTGCCCCCCCTCACCCCTCCCTCTGGGGTCTGTGCCCCCCCCGTGGCCCCCCCCCTCAGTCAGGATACTGCCGTGACCCAGAAGCCGGGGATGTTGCGGATGATGCCGTCCCCCTCACCCCTCCCTCTGGGGTCTGGGCCCCCCTCACCCCTCCCTCTGGGGTCTGTGCCCCCCCTCAGGGCCCCCCCTCGGTGTCAGGATACGGCCGTGACCCAGAAGCCGGGGATGTTGCGGATGATGCCGTTCCTCTTGTCCAGGTGCGGCCGGCGCAGCCCCCCGTACTTGCTGCGCAGCTGCAGGAAGGCGCGGTTGGCCTGCTCGTTGACGCCCTCCAGCTCCTGCTGCACGGCCTCCAGCGCCTCCAGGTAGTGCTCGGCCTTGTGCGGCGGCCGGCTCTGCACCGACACGATGGAGCACTCCTCCGAGGCGTCCCCGGCCCAGCAGGTCATGCCGGCCAGGGCCTGCGCCGCCTCCGTCTCCTTCAGGCTGGGCGCCTCGGGGGCCTCCAGGCGCCGCTGCTTGGCGGGGGGAGCGGCGGGGGCCTCGCCGCCCTCGGGCTCGGCCCTCTGAGGGGCGCTCATGGCGGCGGGGGCGGTGCGCGCGTCACGGGCCTCGCGCCCAAACGGTCACCTGCGGCGGCGGCCTCCCGCCTCGCGCGCTCAAAACAACGGACACTGCGCAGGCGCCGAGCGCGAGGGCCCCTGGACCTGTCAGACGGGCGCGCGTCACCGGGCTCACCGCGAGGCGCCTCGCCGACAGCGCATGCGCGGCGGAGCGCGAGGGCCTCTGAAGCTGACAGACAGCGGCGCGTCACTAGTCTCCCTGCAGGTAAGTCTCCACGGCGCATGCGCGGCGGCCTCTCCTGCGCAACTGCCGCAGCGGGGGGGGGCTCTCAGTCTGTAAACTGCGCACGCGCGCGGGGCTCTACTGACGGCCACCCTGCCTGGCGCGCTCCCCCGAGCCCTTCCGGTGCACGCCACTGACGGCACGCGCCCCTTCGACGCCTGACCTGAGCGGCGCTGGCGCGAGCCTCCGAATACGCTCAATAAACGCTGCTCTCCCTGCGCGGGCTGGCGGCGAGAGCTGATTGGTTGTGTGACGTCTTCAAGTCCCCCGGCACTGGCAGGTAGGAGGGACTACAGCAACTCTGGGCCAATGAGAGCGAAGTCACGACCCGGCAGCCTCCAATGAGGAGGCGGAGATGCTAGACTTCTCTCCCCGCCTCAAGTCTATTGTAACATTTTGTTTGGCTTCTGCGCAGGTAAACACGCGCCGTGTTCAAAGAGGCGCGCGGCGTTGACGTCACCGACTGCGATGGAAGAAAGACTGTGACCCGAGCCCCCTCCACCTGCATGAAGAAGGCGCCATCTTGGGTCTGAGGGGCTTCGACGCCACAGACATGGAAAACCACATTCTCTCTCTCCAGAAGGAACGTTTTAATTCAATCAAGGACAGGAGGCGAGGATTATGCATGCCTGTCTCTGCAGAACACCGAGTGCATTCCTCAAGCGGTAATTAACACATTTCCCAAGAATCACAAGGGATTCAATTCAAACAGAAGGACAATTGAGTCCCCTAATCAAGAACGAGGCCACAATAATATCTTCTAAGTAGCCGGTAGCCTCCTCTTTCTTCCATAAGGAAATTCTATCACAGGACCCGAGGCTTCAGATTATTGCTTTTTTGTTACTGTAAATTTTTTAGCAGCCAATGAAAAACATTCAAACATATAACCAACTCCGTTTCCCAGGATGCCATGCTGTATGTCCACCAATCACAGTCCCTCTGTCCATATAAGTAAGACCATTCACAGGGCTTCCAAGGTTTCAGATTGCTATGTGTGACATTTTCATAATTTCACAGTAATAATGAGTGACATTTCAACGAGTGTGAGTGACACTTTCTACTGAGCAAAATCAAGCAATGAGGATGAGAGAAACCTATAAATATCTTAAAACAGCTGCAAAGCTCTAGAAATGGAAGGGAACTAACCTAGTGCACTTTTAATCTGACTGGACAATGGCCACAAACACTCTGCATTGGGCAATGCTCATGTGAGTGAGGCTGAGGCACACATAGGTTACAGCCTGGTTGCTGTTGTGTGTTAAATAGTATGTCCCTTCATGAGAAAATGCAAAGGTATGGTAGACGCTGACAGACCAAAAGAGAAATGGTTGAAGTTTCACACAGGCAACAAAAGGGGTGTGGATTTTCATTTTTTTTTTTATTAATCCACCATACGTTTTGGTATGAGGACCACTTCTTTATCAGTTCCCTAGATGAGGACTCCATAATCCTAAACACAAAATCCTGGAGCAAATATTAAAGTCAGAAAAAGTTATGTGTAAAGTGTCTAGAGACTAATGGCAATTCAGAATTGACATTCCCCATTTGTAACGTTGAAGGTAAGTCCTAGCACAAAGAAAGCTATATATATATGTACTGTAGCACATACATAGGTAAGAGCTGTCAGCCATACCGTCAATCACAGAGAGAGAATAAGAGAGCTGCACTCGTCGAGAGAAAAATGAGTGCAGGTACATTCAGGTCTATGGACTGATGCTGGCCTACAACTGTTACCTAGGCCTCGGTGATAAAATATACCGGGTACTGTTTTAGATAGTTTCTTGCACACGTATTTAAGAAGAAGTACTTTTCAAATCTAATTATGTTGCTCAACGACAGTAATGCATGTTACGAATTTCAGTGCAAAAGTGCTTTAAGATTGTAAATGGAAAAGCAGACGAGCTAATCTAATACATTTCTTGTTTTCAATTAATTTACGGGATTTCTATTCGGGAAAAACACCAACCTTTCCTTCACAAACCTCGAAGTACGACATCTCAGTTCGTACAACACAATATCAACTAGGAAAAAAGTTCTCTTACCATAATGAGATCAAGTGCCTAGACACCTTCAGGGGTAGCAGGTTAGTTGCCGGGGTCCCTGAACGGTTAACAAGCTTAACCAATATCTGCCCTTTTTCTTTTGGCACAGCGCTCCATAATTAAAGACAGCTACTCTGATCTGCAAGGCCTGCAGCAGGCAGGCTCAGGCCTTTTGTCACCGCGGGTCGTGGTGAATGCGAGTTTGCCGCCCGGTCCACCTCCAGCAATAGAGTCGTCCAGGCCGATGATCAGCTGTCCTGACTCCTTATCTGCTCACAGACTCTGACGGCCCAGGCTGGCGTGGTTCAAATTCAGCAGCCAGGCCGGTGGGGTCCGTCGGGTTTACGAGATCAGTACTATCGTGGTAGTAGTGCAAGTCACCACTTGCTCAGCCATTGTGCCCACAGGGGTTCCGGCGGTCTCGACGGACCGTGACTGAGGCGTACGGCTGTGCAGCACTGCCTGCAGTCTCCCCCGCAGTTCCCGATCATCATGCGGCGGCTATGCTGAATGACACTGAGTGTGATTACCAGCAGGTGGTCGATCATGCTGTGCCGGCGTCACGCCGATTTAACAATACGGCTGGGCCGGATTTGAATAAAGTATTGCCCCTCTTGCACAGGCCTAGCAGCAGCGAACTTGATTGACTCAGACAGTCTCAGAAGTAAGACTGTTTAAGGGACGCCAGGCGCAGACCGGACGACACAGCTGCAACTCCTCCAGTTGAGTCGCCAGGCTGGCCCCACCGCTTCTGGTCAACCACCTCACTTCCTGTTCCAAGAGGACGTGAGGCCGGATTTCAGGAGCAGCCAAACAGATTGTTAGTAACATTGTAACAACCACTGAGTTGGAGAGAGGCAGAGCGCATCTTTAACTATTGAGCTGCTGCTGCTGGCATTGAGTGAAGTCTGCTGCGACCGAGGAGCACACACGGCTGTCAACGCCGGCGCGCTCTAGCACCTGTCAAGTGGGCAGCCATGTGGTCAGTGACAAAATGCGTGACAATGCATTTCAGTGCGGTGATGCGGGAGCACCGCACTGAAATGCGTTAGCGTCACGCCTGATGCGTGACACTTGGCAGGTCTGCATTCACATATCACAAGCCTCTTTGATTGCTGTTCGCAGCCAAGTTAAGTGCCTCGTGATTTTTCTCCCTTTTACAAAAAAAATATTGTGAATGCTTTATTGTGGTATTCCATATGGCATACTTGTCTTCTGATCGTAGCCCTCGCTGTTCGCGCTGTATGCTAGCAATCAGTTTTTAGGTCTCGCCTAGCGTGGCTGCGCACATATGTAGCTCGCTCAGCAAAATTTATAGCAGATAAGTACTTTTCTGAAAAGGACTTGAAGAACTTCCCCTTATTCCCATTGGCTCGCGTCACCGTTTATGTTAAACGGTGCGCTGCCATTGGAAATAAGGATTCCGGGGTGCCTCCTTTAAGCTTTTTTGGCCGGCTCACACGGACTGGCTCGCTTACATTACGGCTGTTGTGACGACGTTTCATATCAGAAGCTTTGTCACGCTGCCTTGCACGCGATAGTTCGGCTCTCTGATTGGGCCAGACAAAAAAGGAGACATGGCGCTGCATGTTTATTTTTGCATCTCGCTTTCACTTTTGAAAGCACGATGCAAAAATAAACAGCGGATGCCTGCATGTCTGGCAAGCGCTTGTTCCTACTCTCTCCCACCTCTGCCTGCAGCCCTCCTTGTGTCTTGGAGTCCAGGACCCAATACTTCCATCTCTCCGTGGAGTCACCCTCTTCCTTCATGTGGCCATCTTCACAATTCCCTGTCACTCTATGTTATTGTGACGAAGCTCCTTCAAGTAACGTAGCCTTTTGACATATAAGCGCTATACAAAACAGTAAATGAATAATATAATGTACGTCACCACAGGCCGCTGGTTTAGACACTCTAGTGGTAATGGGTAGACTACACGTGGTACTTGCATTATTCGAGGTTCTAGTTTTGCGCCTATATGTGAGCGATGGGGTATGACTCTGCAGCGTTGCGCATGTGTGCGGTATTTACATATCTTCATTGCCTCTCCTGTTCATTCACACTGCCACTGGCGCCTCCCAAGCGTTGCTTCCAGGCCGTGACAGGGCAGCTGGCCCCTGAAGATATATAGCTTGGTATACACACACATTTACACATGGCAAGGATGAGGCAGGAGGCCCGCTGCACAGCTGTCAGAGACCCCCGTCCCCCCAATCCACTTCTAATCCCTCCCGATCCCAAGGAGGGCAGGTTGGCGGGTTTTATGCACTTGGGAAGCCCAATACGGGCCCAAGCAGAGCGGAGTTCCACATTCCGTTAATATAGAAATATAATGTACGGGTGGAACGGGGGTGGTGGGTAGGACTTGAGTTCAGCATCGCTCAACATCTCTGTCCTTTGATATTAACGCTGAGGGGGGGTTGGTTAAAAGGCAGGTGCGACACATCTGCTGAGGATGGGCCAAACAGGGGGAAGGCTGAGATGGAGAAACAGGACAAGGAAGAGAGCAAGTTTTAGGAATCCTGGTTTGTATATTGTCTAATGATCATGCCAACTGTATACTGTAGTAATATTAATAATAACGGTAAATATAAGGGTGTTGATATTAAAAAAATCACAATAGAGGCCACGTTACACATGCATTGGGGGGGAGGACATAGTCTCACTGCTATACTGCCGACTTTGGAGCTGGGAAACCAAGGTTCAAGCCTCGGGTCGATTCCACATCCTGTGATTCTGGGCAAATCACTTAATCTCCCCATGCCTACCCAAACAAGCATTTGCAATGCTTGCAAATAGGTCTCGCATTTACGCAAGTTAAGCTATTGGTATTTTAAATGACTGCCTTTTATTTATGTTTTAAAAACAAAAATAAAAGGCATTGTTATTTGCAATGTCAATAGGTCAAACTCACGTTAATGCGAGACCTATTGCATTGCAAATGCTTGTTCTACTTGGCATTCCTCCAGTTCGGTTCTCTTTTCCCTTGGGTGCGCGCTCACCTGTCTGTACCCGGTGGCTCGCACCATTATTGTCTCACTAACGCGGATCCTTCCCTCATCAAGCCCTCAATTTCCTGTGCACAAAGTCAGACGCGCGTAGGCCAATTGGGTTATGTTTGGGCTATGTGGCGTCTTCTTTCATTTCTTTCCTCCTCGATCGGTGTCCCTATAACGCTGGTTGCCACTCAGCTTATCTTAACCCTTGCATAGAGTTGGCCTGAGAGCTGAGTGCAAGCACCTATATTTTTGGCTCTTTGACACCCTATAGATTAGGGCTGCAATAATTGGGCTGCAGCTTTGCTGAGGTGTCATTTTATCAGGGTTCGTTCCTTAGTGCACTGAGGGCTGACTCTCCCCTTACTAATTCCCCTGGAATAGACTTGGCATTTTCGGTGGTGATTACTTTCAACCTCTGAGAATGGAGGACTGGGCCACCTTTGAGGAGGATGAATATGGCTAATATGAGCAACAGCAAGGGCCGTATCTGGAGGACAAGTTGTTTGATGCCCTTGATGCCCCTGTCCAACAGTCCGTTAACAAAGCCATAGAGACGGACGTACCTAATACAGTCATTTAGGCTATGGCAGCCGCTTTAAAACCAATTATTGTACAATTAGAAAATTTCGCCAAGCGCCATGGGCTCCAAAATCCGTAGGGTTCTGCTTCTTTACCAGGTTCTGCTGACACTGCTACGAAAGTGAAAGCCAAGTCTGCATGGCCTCACGCAGGCTTTAGCTAGTCTACCTCAGGCTTCTTTAGGGGACCACTGATATTCTGTCCCTTCTGCCTCATCCAGTGTGCAACAAAAGCTGGCAGGGTATGCCCAGACGTGGGTCTCTTGCTCACTTTTCAAGAAAAAATGTCCCCACAAAAAATGGACAAAATGAAGGTGTCCAATTTCAATGTGTATTTCCTCGAGAAAACCTATTATCTAATGGACAGCACGCCACCAATTGGGCGGGAAAGGCAAAGGTACAAGGTTTGGCGTTATATTTCTCCAATTTTTGTTCACACTAGAACTACAAGGTGTTATCTCTGATACTAATAACTTTAAAGGATACCAAGGTGCAAACATCAATCATAAAATACAAAGAATAAAGAAGATAGATGATCCCCACACTATGCGTTTGATAAAACTCTGTTACAATTTATTCTGATACCAAAAACAAATTTACATCATCACAGTATTTAAAAACATGTTATACATTTCTTTAAAAATTATGTTACATTAAAAACAATTGTGTTTTTAATGTAACATAATTTTTAAAGAAATGTATAACATGTTTTTAAATACTGTGATGATGTAAATTTGTTTTTGGTATCAGAATAAATTGTAACAGAGTTTTATCAAACGCATAGTGTGGGGATCATCTATCTTCTTTATTCTTTGTATTTTATGATTGATGTTTGCACCTTGGTATCCTTTAAAGTTATTAGTATCAGAGATAACACCTTGTAGTTCTAGTGTGAACAAAAATTGGAGAAATATAACGCCAAACCTTGTACCTTTGCCTTTCCCGCCCAATTGGTGGCGTGCTGTCCATTAGATAATAGGTTTTCTCGAGGAAATACACATTGAAATTGGACACCTTCATTTTGTCCATTTTTTGTGGGGACATTTTTTCTTGAATAGCTAACTTTCCCGCCAGTCCCCTATAAGTCTGTGTGGGGTCCTCCTTCTTTTTTATAACTCTTGCTCACTTTGCCACTGGATTCAAGCTAGCTTGGCTGATGCAGGGTGTTACCCCAAAACCGGTCCCAGGATGCTTGTTTTCACTCCAGGGAAGATGTGGCTTGACAGTTCGGTCTGGACTGTTCCCATAAGGAACTGGGTCAAGACTGAGTTGCATATGGCTGGGTCTAAACTGGGGTGGCAAAGTGAACTAAAGAACAATGATGGATTCAACCCAGATCCGTGACTGGGGTCGAGTGTCTGAAAAGTTTCAGCGCTCTGTCCATCATCTCTTTGTGTTTGACTGATTCTTTGGACCATACTTCTCCACCAAAAAAGAAGTCCAAAAAATCATTGGTAGCCAGACCTTCTGTTTCCACCTTACAGGTCAGGAACCCATTTGACCTTAACCCCCAAGGCATCGTACATCCTCGATCCATCCGGAGGTTGCAGACTACCTGCATGAAAACCTATGTAAAAGTTTTGATAAGGAAGTGCGCAATCGCTTGCAGGCTGAGTGTCCCCACCCCAACATTCCTGACAGGGTAGATGAGACCCCGTATATTGATCCTAACATGTTGGCGTCCTTGAAAAAAATAGCTAAAGACCCAAAGAAAGATATTGTTAGACCTGGCACCATTGGCGTGGGTCTCCCTTCCATTTTTGCTGTTGCCTCATGTATTTTTGCTGGTGTTAGATGCTTTGGGCACTGTGCCACTGCTGTCCAGTGCCACAGTGCAAGTGCTCCCTGTTGTAAATTGATGTATTGATTAGTGATTCCATGATTGGATGTTTGGTTTACTTGTCAGACCCTAGTACAGTGCACTGAGTGTGCCCAGGGTGTGTAATCCAAATGCTGCTGGTGGGCCTGCAGCACTGGTTGTGCCACCCACAGAAGCAGCCTTGTAAAATGTGTCTAAGGTCTGCCATTGCAGAGCCTGCGTGCAGTGGGTACTGTCATGCTGAATGGGCAAGTGCACCCACTTCTCAGTCCCTAAACCTTCCATTTTCTTCATATCATTCACCCCTATGGTAGACCCAAGGCAGGGTGCATTGTAAGTATAAGGTAGGACAAGCCCTGATGTGTGTGGCATATCCTAATTGTGAATTACAGCCATTTTCGTTTTTCACTATTGCAAGGCTACCTGTTCTCCATAGGCCAGAAAGGGCTGTTAGAATTGTTACATTTTATAATCCTATCAGGCTCAGAGAACATGGTAGAAATTCGAGTTTAGCATGCCTGAACTCAGAATAATAAAATACATCTTTTAGTGAAGTTGGTTTTTAATATTCTGTGTTTACAAATACCACTTTTAGAAAGTAGGTATTTGCTTGTCTAACCATTCAAATCTGCCTCTGCTAGGTTGTGTATTCCTTTGGTTTTGTGAGTGACAGGGCTGGGGGATTCCAAGAGACAGGCTGAGTCACCCAATGGTGAATAGAGAGATCTGCATCTAGATGGGAGGGAGGAGTTGCACCTGAACCTTGAATAGGGCTGTGCCTGCCTTCCACAATGCTGGCTCCATCTCCTGGAGAGCGGCTGATGTCTCTGCCCTGCACACCGAAAGAAGAGAAGGAGTCCTGTCAACAAAGTGCTCCAGGACTGTACTTGCCTTCCACAATGCTGGCCCCACCTCCTGTGGGGCGTCTGATGTCTCTGCCCTGCATTGTGAAAGGAAAGGAGAAGTCTGGTAAACAAAGTGCTCAGAAACTGGTTTGGACTAGGCGCAGGCCCCTCTCCCCTCAGAGAACAAAGAATTTTGGGGTATAGATATTGGGACCCTGATCCCAAGAAATTAGGTCACTTTTGGACTACAAGAAGAAACCTTTACTGAGGGGATGAACCTGAAGAAACTGAGGAGAGACTATTCCCAAGCTGAAGTGCTGCTTGGGGGATTGGCCTGCAGTGGTTGCCTTACTGCCAAAGGAAAGAGAAATGAACGTTGTGTACTTTGCTTTCAACTTTTAAAGGATCTCCAAGGGCTTGGAAAAGAGATTGCCTCCTGCTGAAGTCTCAGGGACAACAGACTTCAACCCCCAGCTCCCCAGAGTTCTTTTGGAAGTGCCTGCTGCTGTTTTGGGCCTTCTGAGGAACTGCGTGTCGCAAGGAGCTGGAAGCGCGACTCAACGAGAAGAAGCGTATCGCCGTGCCTGCCGTCGCAACTCCGAAGGAGGGTGTCGCCGCTGGAACTGTCGCACTGCACCGCATCGGAGAGAAGAGTGCCGCAACAAGTGTGTCGCCGTCGCTGCCGTCGCAACTCCGAAGGAAGGTGTCGCCGCTGTAGTTGTCGCACTGCACCGCATCAGGAGAAGAATCTCGCAACGAGGTCGGAGCGTGTCGCCGTCGCTGTGCCTGCCGGCGCAACTCCGAAGGAGGGTGTCGCCGCTGGAACTGTCGCATTGCACCGCATCGACCAAGAGCACCTCGCACCCCCGAGAAGCGCGCCGCCGTCGGAGGTGCTGCCGGCGCATCTTGGATGTCGCCGCTGTAGTTGTCGCATCGAACGGAAGCTTCACGCATCGTGGGAGAAGAGCGTCGCTGCTGGAGCTGCTGCCGTCGCATCTTGGATGTCACCGCTGTAGTCCACGTATCAGACTGAGAACTTCTCGCATCCCCAAGAAGCGTGCCGCATCTGGAAGATCTTCACCTCTTTATTTCTTTGCACCTGAACTTTGCCGCATTCCCATCGCTGGGACATTGCTTGTCGTGGAAGCGCAACGCAACCTATGGTACATTGACGTAGAGTGTCGCATCTAAGAACTGAACTGAACTAAGCTTAAATCTACCATCTTAAAGTAATCATAGGGTGTATTTTTGTCGTTTATGATCTTGTGGGAACTCTATATAAAGTATACTTATTTTTTATATAAAACCTTGTGTGGTGTCCATCTGTAGTGTTGTCACTGGGTTACTGTATGTAGTCACAACTGCTTAACTTACAAAGCCTCTGAAGTAAAGCCCTTCTGCTCGTGCCAAGCTGCCAAGGGGGTGAGCAGGGGTTATTTTAGGAGTGTAATCCCCCCTTATCCTGACTAGAGGAGAGGGTCCCTATTTGTCACAAGTACCTACCTGTGCCAACCAGAGACCCCCAAATCTAACAGGTATCAACCGTGCATGGCACGGTTGCCAAGATAAAATATCGGATATGACTGGACCTCTGGCAAAAATACTAGAGATGGCCTTACAGGGCTCGAAAACTGTACTCGCCCACTCGCATTTTCGAGTTGATTTCCTCCAGGGCGAGCCAGTTTTCAGGCCTACTTGACCGGCCTGGCGAGTGAGCTCTGCTGCTGTGCTAATCCGAGTTTAGTGCAGTGCCAGTACGAGGCTCTAGGGGGCAGCAGGGGGAAATATTTGCGAATGTGACGAAAACTGTGTGAAAAAAAAGGTGTTCATTGGCTGATTGCTACGTGGCTCGGAATAATGAGGCTTAGTTGCAATCAACCAATCAGATGGCAGCTAAGTTGTGCTCTCCTTCTTGAATATAAAAGTATAGGCATGTTTACAGGCTTCTCATTAGCTGATTGACAAGCCACGGCGGGATATACAGCTTGAGAAGCGCGTAAACTGCCTTTGCCAGCCGCTGTCTGGGTGTTTTCTATCACAGAAAAATATTTATGTTGGCAGCGAACAGGCTGGACACAGTAGAAATGAGAATACTAGCGTGGTGTACAGCAGCCTGGTAAGTAACATGAAATCTCAGGGAAGCTGGTGGCATTCTTGGTCTAGCGCCTCCTTCTAATGCTTGACTCCTAGCCCACGCCAAAAGATTTTCTGCCTCACATCACCAAAACAACATGAGCGGCTACTGTAGGCCTCTGGGACGCTGTTCAGCTGCAGGTACGTGCCAACTGTATCACATAATATTAATGAGCAAAAATGTGCTCCCGTCACCCTTGATATACCTGGGCTGCGTGTGTTGGGGGGGTGAGGTGTGCTGCCAGAGAGGAAGGGTGTCAAGAGACAAGTGGACAGTACTGCCAATGAGTATGGTATACATTTTACTCACTAACTTGCAAGAGGCAGTTTTCAGCATCGCCTCTGTTTACTTCAGCAAATCTCCTAGGGCATGTCATGGGTATTTTCACCGCAGTACATGCACAATTTGTCTGCAGTGGGGCGTAGCTACTACTGGAACAGCAGGTGGTGACCCAGAACTCTGAGGGCCGATTGAACCTCCCAATGCTGTGTTTTACGCCACCCTCAACACCTGTCTGAGGATCCCTTTTCCTTGCTTGAATCAGGGTCACGGCATCCTTGTTAGGTACTGCTTGCATACATTTCTTAATGATGTAATGCCATGAAATACATTCCGGAAATCGCGATTGTTTAAAAAAAACATTAGTTACATACGTCATATACATACAGTAGCTAAGACCAAATAACACTGCCTGTGTAATGTAATATATTACACTAATTTTGAGGATGTCTAGTTCATTTTGTGAGGCGTGGACCCGCAGTTTCTGTTTCTTTTTAATTTATTTGTTTGAAGATTCAAATTTGAATTGACGATAAATGTTAAAGGTCAAATAGGGCATATGCTGATGAAGAACCACAGGGTTTTCTGCTGAACATTTCGGTAACAAGATGTCGTCATTGGCGCTCCTTTCCCTGCTTTGCATCAGCATGCTGCACTCTTCTGTTTATTTTACATTATCTTTTTATAATTCTCGCCAGTTCCTTAAAACTAGCTCTGGACTGTTCATCAAAATACTCAGGATACCGTCCCGGGTGAGTCGTCTGCTATACATATGTACATAACATACTATAACCAGGCCTGGAGATGTGTTCATTTCAGCTCCATCTTCACAGAGCCATTGGCAACCGGACCCACACTAAGATGATGTGGGAGTAGGAGATGACCTCCAAGAATATTTCTAGAAACAACTTGAGACTGAAAATTGCATTTTACAGGATTTTCCTAAATATTCTGGCGGAGAAACATTGCTTTTACAAACCGTTCTTAAGGGGAGTTAATTCAATAACTTAACGTCTGGGCGCACTAACTACGAGCTACAGTGTTTCACAGCAGTAATTTTTACATGTGTTTATATTGAATGTTTATGCACAATATAAAATACTCCAGGCACAGTCTGCAAATATCTTTGCAGCAAGAAACACTACCCCACTCTTATAGAGTAAACTCCATTTTTAAAGTTGCCATTAAAATTCCTATTTTAGGAGAAGAAACACTTGTAGATACTGTGCTGCAACATACTGCCAATCACTCTTCCTGTGTCAGATAAAAACACAACTATTAGTTAGCAAATGCAAGACCACCAGAACTGGCACTATTATAAGTTAGTGTGATGAATCATATGCCAGGATAACTTCTATAGCTAGATGATGTTCATAATTTCTAATGTGAAGAAAATGGCGTGAGTGTGGTGTTCAGGCCTTCAGGGTTGCTGCTGCTAGTAGTATGCTACTATCCTTCTCAAGCCAAATAATAGACTAACATGTCCACCATGTCCAGTAACATATTATCCTACAGACTCCTTGGCATGGCATGCCTAGGGTATTGGTCTTAGTTATTTGACTACGCACCAGGGTTTTGGTCACGCCATGGTGTTGAGACACACTAGTCTCATATGGACTTCAATAGCCACAGATGATGCTACTTCATTGACAATGCTGCAACATATCTACTCGTATTACTCATTGGCTACTTGATTGGCCAAAGTATAAGCTGACTCCTGATCTGTTATTTACTTTGTTTTCTTAGTAATGCTCGAATATGTATAGATAAAACCAGTTTGTGGGTCGAGTGTATTTCTGTTAGGTCGAGTAGATAATTCTACTCACTAGACCTGCAGGTCTAGTAATATTTTAAAGATTTTTCGAGCTCTGCCTTAGTGGTCAAAGACACAGGTTCCCTGGTGGAACCTGACCGTCTGGTGGGCTGGACACAATGAGCATTTGTTTCTTTGGAAACGCCAACTGCGCCGTCTCCACTGAAAGGTACAAATCCGTGCTAATGAGAATGGACTCCAATCTGACAGAACGCACCTCTGCGGAAGTGGGCACCGTAGCCGAAGTATCCTATTTGGGAACAGGTTAGTCACAGATATGTTCAAATATGTGAGTACTTTTGCATCCCTTGACAAAGCCCAATCTAACATCAAGACAGTCTTTCAAGCGGGCCTTTTCGGCTGGGTGAGGCAGGGGCCGTTCGACAGGCCACTATTACTACCAAGGCCCCCCACGAGGCGGCTATGGCTGTGGCAGAGGAGAATTACAGGATGCTCCCAGAGGTGGCATGTTCTACCCCACCAGACAGAGGTTCTCTCGCCATCACTTCAATCAAGGAGGTTGTATACAAAGCTTCCAATCTCTTCTCATGAGGATTGATCTGAAATTAGTGTATCTAGCCTCGGCAAGAGCAGCTCCCTATGTGGAAGGGCTGTTGTTTGGCAATAGGTTTTTCAAGAACATTGGAAAGTTTGCAAATATGTTTACAACCTTAGATAAGTCACAGTCATATCAAAAAAAGTTTTCCAAACCAGCCTTTTTGGAAAGGCCATGCGAGGCTGGGACCGCTCACCAGGCCGTCAGCAATTCCAAAGCACACAGACAGGATACTCTGTTTGTATACGAGGAGGCTGGCACGAAAAAACAAGAGGGGACACTTTTTTTTCCATCTAGAGCACGTTATCAGAGAGCCAGATATGACCGAGGCGGTATACACCCGTTACAACGCATTTTTTACAACGCACTACCATTACAACGGAACTTTTACAACGCAAATACTATTACAACGCATTTATTTACAACGCATGTTTTTACAACGCAGGTACCTTTACAACGCATACCATTACAACGTAAGTATTGGTAAGTATATAATTATATTTAAAATGTTATATGTTAGGTTTTTTTTAAAGGGGTATTTTTAGGGTTCAGGGTCAGTTTTGGGTTTTTTGGTAAAGGGTTATTTTTAGGGTTCAGGGTCAGTTTTGGGTTTTTGGGTAAAGGGGTATTTTTAGGGTTCAGGGTCAGTTTTGGGTTTTTGGGTAAAGGGGTATTTTTAGGGTTCAGGGTCAGTTTTGGGTTTTTGGGTAAAGGGGTATTTTTAGGGTTCAGGGTCAGTTTTGGGTTTTTTGGTAAAGGGGTATTTTTAGGGTTCAGGGTCAGTTTTGGGTTTTTTGGTAAAGGGGTATTTTTAGGGTTCAGGGTCAGTTTTGGGTTTTTGGGTAAAGGGGTATTTTTAGGGTTTAGGGTCAGTTTTCAGTTTTTGGGTAAAGGGGTATTTTTTGGGTTCAGGGTCAGTTTTGGGTTTTTGGGTAAAGGGGTATTTTTAGGGTTCAGGGTCAGTTTTCAGTTTTTGGGTAAAGGGGTATTTTTAGGGTTCAGGGTCAGTTTTGGGGAAAGGGGTATTTTTAGGGTTCAGGGTCAGTTTTTGGGTAAAGGGGTATTTTTAGGGTTTAGGGTCAGTTTTCAGTTTTTGGGTAAAGGGGTATTTTTTGGGTTCAGGGTCAGTTTTGGGTTTTTGGGGTACAGGGGTACAGGGTAAAAATAAAATAAATTTAAATTAAATTAATTAAATGAAATTAAATTAAATTAAATACAATTACATTAAATTATATTAATTTTAAATAATTTACAATTAAAAAAATTATATATACTTACCGATACTTACGTTGTAATGGTATGCGTTGTAAAGGTACCTGCGTTGTAAAAAAATGCGTTGTAAAAAATGCGTTGTAAATACATGCGTTGTAATAGTATTTGCGTTGTAAAAGTCTCGTTGTAACGGTATGCGTTGTAAAAGTATGCGTTTTAACGTCATACATCCGACAGAGGCAGTTACAGGAGCAACTTCCAGACGGCCTTAAGCTCAGGTAAAGCTCAATTACATTATGCATGTTATTCTGGGGGGCACAGTGGGGTTGTTTCTCCGCAATTGGAGATGATTGGCACATAGTGCTTGGATACTGGTGACCTGTTCAGAGTTTCAGGTTCGATTTCTATCACACGCCGCATCAAGAGAATCCCAGCTCAACTATCTCTTTCCCTACAAGTGGCATATTTTATAGGTTCAGAGAAATGGGCCACTTTTCCCAGTGCGAGTTACAGCACCATCTTTTTAGTGCAAAAGAAAGAGGGGGCCAGAGCTTAGTCTTGAAATCGACAGACGTCAACAGCTGGCTTATCACCAGACACTTTAAAATAGAGGGTAGCCCTCTCTTGAAAGACATTCTGCAAGAAGGTTATTGGATGGTCCGCCTGTACCTCAAGATTGCCTATCTCACCATCGCCAACTTCACACCAGACAAGCACAAGCATTTTCCATGGAAAGACCAGTGGTGTGAGTATTTGGTCCTGCCTTTCGGTCTTTCCGCAGCACCTTGGTGTTTTACCAAGGTTATGAAGCCCGCGGTAGAACACTTGCGAGAGAAGAGATTGTGTCTGATTATATATTTAGAAGACGTTCTGATAATGGCACAAAATCTTCAAATGATGATTCATCTCATGAAGGATCTGGGCTTCTTGATAAACAAGAAGAAATCACTCCATCTGACAAGATCCAGAGAGTTTCTGGAATTTCTGATAGATTCTGTGAAGACACAGTGTCGAACAGTACCTGAACTTGTGCGTCTATGGGAGCAGAAGGGCTGAACTAACTGTGGGACGATATTTTCCCAACGCCCCAACCCCACTGCACACCAGATTACACTCTGCCCGCAGCGGAGAGGGGGAACGGGGAATGGTAAGACAGAGAGACTGCCACAGCAGTGCCACCTGGAGCTCTTCCTTAATCTGAATTTTTTTTATTTATTTTTTTTTTTTTTTACAATCTGGTCTCCTAGCACCTGTAATTAAAAGCACAATATTAGTCTGTACATAACTTTGCATAAACTTATCCTAATGTTCTATAATGTTACGCTATGATTTTTTTATACCTGTATTACACTTTGGACCAGCTTCTCTCTTAGTAGTAATGAGCCTTATAAATGGTTGTTCTTTGTCAGTACTGAGCCACTAACAAATCTTCTTTCTCTTCTCGCCCTGGACGATGCTGATGGATGAACTGTGCCGGTAGAGGTGGTAAGTAGAAATATATATATATATATGTTTATTTACTTGAAGAGATGAAGGTAGAGCGCAGCAAGTTAGTGGTTGAATTGGTTACAAATGGCAAAGAATGATGAGAGTCTGTTAAGTCGTTCTAGAAGTGCAGACTGGCAAAAGAGTTTCTGCGCAATTAGTACTTCACTAGTTTCTGTTTAGTAAATGCTCCAAAAAACAAGTTAGTCGCAAGCCTGGACTTGACGCATGAAAGAAAAAAACTGTTTATTACTGTCTTTACACTGAAAGCAAGTTTGAGGAATTTTCACTCTAAAGTCCAGAAGAAAATTCTGTCCCAGGAATACTGTCCAGACTCACCAAAAAGAGATACTAATAGGAAATAATAGGTAATAAGAAGGTGGACAGCTGAGAGTAACCACTGACCAGTCACTCTCTCAGCCCATAGAAAAATACCTGCGGTGACCCACGAAGACGGAAATGAGAGCCGCTTACTCACCTCAGGAATTCTTTAGTAGATTAGCAGGGTACGAGAAAAGCGAGCGGAAAAAGACCCTCGCGAACAAATCCTGTCAGAAAAGTAAAGCGCTAAAGGATACGTTGCTTCACTCGTACAACGGCGTTTGAAGTGTGAAGCGTAGCAGGTGCGCGAGCACGATAACCTGCAAATCCAAAAACTAAGGCGGAACACTAGAACGCTAACTCAGTTCAGAGTTAGGCCGCCATGTTGGAATACAGCTGCAGAAACATCCGCAGTCTATGAGCTTGTGGAATTAAATTTCTTAGCAACCAACTGACTCCAACTCAAGAACCTTGTTTGCAGTCTAACACCCTCTTCATTCCAGGAACAGGTGAGGAACGTCTTTGCCTGGAGTGGACTCGCTCAACCATGACACACAGCTCTTACTTCCCAAACTTAAGATGAAGGACATACAGAAGGAATTGAGGTCAGCATTGGGCAGATTGACTGTATCATTGAGGTCGAATGCGAGGATCGTAGGACTATTAGCTTTGTCAATCTAGACTGTGTTTCCCGGGCCCCTACACTCCAGGGCCTTGCAGAGACTCAAGTTTCAGCATCTGAGAAACGAGTTGACATACACACACCAGGTTCCGCTGTCGGATGAGGCGAGTGCAGAACTCACATGGTGGCTGGGTTACCTGGAGGCATGAAATGGCCAGGCCATTTATGGCTCCCTGCCAGAGGTTGTCATAGAGTCAGATCCCAGTCAATGGGGCTTGGACGCACACTTCAGCAATGTTCCACAGGTGGTCGTAACCGGAACTGAGTCTCCACATAAATTGTCAGGAGACATTTTGTTGCATTTTGGTGAAAATGGACAACATCTTGATGGTGCGATCCACAAACAGGCTGGGGGGTGCCAGGTCGAGGTTACTGGCGAAGATTGCCAAAGACTTTGGGCACTCCTGCCTGAGAAACAAGATATCAGTGATTTTGGAATACATTCAAGGGCAGTCGAAAGTGATTGCCGACTACAACTCCAAATACCTGACAGAACCCAGCGACTGGCAGTTGTACCCTCAGGTTTTCAGCCTTATTCAGGGCATCGTGGGGCAATGCAAGGTGGACCTCTTTGCTTCCAGGTTGAGCCAGCAACAGGAGGAGTTCTTCAGTTGGAGACTGGTACCATTAGCGGAGGCAAAATATGCTTTTCTGCCGGACAGGTCGACAGGCCTAAAGGATGCTTTTATCCCCTGTGCAATGATATCGTGTGTGGCAGCGCAATTGAAGCTGCAGTTAGAAGACCTAGTATTAGTCATTCCAATCTGCGCGGCTCAACCGCGGTTTCCAGTTCTCTTGGAGTTGACTTGCGACTATCCGATGTCCCTTCCATCGATTCTGAAGGGTCCTCTGGAGGAGTTGCATCGGATGGTGGTAATGGGTCTGCTGCACCCAATAGACTGGAGAATTGCAGGCAAGGATAGCGTGCACCAGTAATTGTGAATAAAGCTGTAGAATACATTAAGCAAGCAAGGGTCCTGTCTACCCACAAGTGATACTCTTTTGCCTGGAGGGGCTGGCTGGGTTGGTGCGTGGAACGACACCTGGATCTCGCTAAGGCAGAGGTCAAGGAGGTCATCAATTTCTTATCTTAGAAGGATGAGGATGGCCTGTCTTACACGTCAGTAAACAATGCATGAGATATATGTATGTAAAGCACTGGACCTTGCAGGTTGTGTATTTTTCTCCAGAAGGAATATCCTTTTCCATTACTAGAAGAACAAAGTAGTTTACTAGAAATATTGAATATCCTGCTTTTCCTCTTAATACTAAATTGTATATTGTCAAATGTTTTTAAATGAATGAAGATTGTACTAGGCCTCTAAGAGCGGATTTGATGGACAATTATTAATTCCGCTGCAGAGGCTCTTAAGGTGGTCTCTGCTGCCACACTAGCTTGGTGGCTAAGGGAAGTGATAGCAGAGGCAGGAATTAATATCCAAAACTTTAAGGCTGATTCTGCCAGAGGAGCCATGGTCTTGAAGGTGTTCTACTTCGGAGGACAGCTGACTGGTCGCCTGACTCAACTTTTAAACAATTATATTACAAACCTATTGTGGCGGTTCCATCTCTGGTGGGAAATCAGCTTTGAGCTAGCATAATCCGAGCCTCCAGTCCTAATACAGAAAAAGCAATTGCTAGCATTCTCACCAAGTATTTTCACTTCTACTAAGGACACGGATGGGAGTATAATCCCACCCTTAAGGATACACTGCAGTGTCGGGAGGGAGTTTTGCAATCATTGTTTACAGTCTTGGTTGTTGCAGTAATTCACAGTGTCTAATTGGTATTTGAGAACATTTGTATCAGTGAACACACACCCATATGTTTGAAGAGTGGCAACTATGGAATACTAACAGCTCTCTGTTTTATTGCAGGCTTTAATCAGAAAGAGGATTGACTGCATTCTCGATCTGGGATTGTGACAATTTGGACTACGTGGCTAAAGCACGAAGTTGTGGTCCCCCCTTTGACAAGTTATGCTGATCGGTGCTGAAGGTTTTTTTTTTAAAGCCAAGGTTTTGCCAGGACGGTTGTCCTCCCCAAAACGGCGCGCCCGAGCCGAGCCTCCCTGCCGAGAAAGGCAAGCTCTCTGCCGGCCTCGTCGGCGAACAGTTTCCCCCGGATCTGTGCGAGCTTATCTGGATTGGGGTCCTTAGCATGAGAAGAATCAAGATCCTTGATCTCCCTTTCTAATTTGTCGAGAGTTCCGCTTATGGATCGAAGGATGCCGGACTGCTTGGAGATACACTCACCAGGAATCACGACTTTAAAACTCTCCCACAACGTGGACGGCGAATCAACTGAACTCTTGTTTAGCTCGAAGAAATTTGTTATTGCAGGCTGAATTTCATCGCAAAATACAGAGTCGCGAACGGCATTAGGAGGGAGTCGCCAAGAGAAAGCACGGCAAGGAGAGTGTGGAAGGCGTAGACCCAATCGAACAGGAGCATCGTCAGAAAGAGTGAGTGTCAAGTGATCTATGGAGGTAAGCCAAGCCAAGGCATCCGGAGTAGTAATCCAAAAGTCAGAGCGGGACCAGCGACCACGGGAGCCAGTGACACAAGTACCCTCACGCTCGTCGGGGCGGGTGTGCAGCCATGCGTCGTGCAGAGCGCTGTCAGTGAGAATGGAGTTAAGAAGGGCGGTGGCACGCGGGTGAAGAGTGCGAGGACCGGACCGATCAATGGATGGGGAAAGCGTTATGTTAAAATCTCCACCCCAGAGGAGCGTGGCAGGGCTGAGAGCAGAAATGTGGTGCCAGACTTGTGTGAAGAAGTCGGGGTCGTCACAGTTGGGACCATTCAGGGCAGCAAGTGTCAGGGGCTTGGCGTGAAGAGTGCCATGGAGAATTACGAAGCGTCCCCAGGGGTCGACAATCACTTGTGAGGTTTCCCAAGGGAGCCCCCTACGTAACAGGATAGACACCCCCCGGGAATAATTAGAATAATAAGAGGAATGAATTTCCTCCCAGTGTCGGGAGGGAAGCCCTGAGGATGAGGCGGGCATGAGATGGGTTTCCTGCAGGAAGCATATGTCCACTTCGTGACGAGTAAGGTGGGCGTGAACTAGTCGTGCCTTATGGTGGTCGTTAAGACCCTGGACGTTCCAGGTCCAAAGTACGGTGTACGTCATGGTGCTGTGTCGGGGGGGGGATATAAAATGAGTCAATAGGAAAGAAAAACGGTGCGTGGCAGTATAAGGAGTGCTTTACCAATTGGTGCAGTGGTGAGGTCAATGTGGGAGGCATGAAGGCGCAAGGTGATGCCATAACTCATGTTGCAGAAAGAGCTCAGCAAGAGGGCACCAGTAAGTTCTGCGCAGTGCCCTCATCTGGGCACGAAACAATGACAATGCGAGTGAACGCACAACAATAAATCCATCTGGTGCAGAGAGCGAAAATACACAATAACAATTGTGTGACAGAGAGGAGCCAATAGCATGAAGCAGTGCAAAAACGACCATCAAAGCCCCAGTAAGAGGCAACAATCCCCAAAAACCCACAGCCCAACCATCCCACCTCCCCGACGCCAAAAACAGTTCCGAAAGACCCTCCACCCCTGCACCCACTCCAGCCCCCCAATCAGGCTGAGATACCACCCGTTCCCACACCAGGAACCCGCAACTTGGAAGGGGGAGACAATGTCCAGCAAGGGAATTATCCTGTGGGGGCATGGCATTGCTCAGCATACTCCCTTACTGTGAAGCAGGGTGGCCAAGCTGCGAGCATGTCAGACAACGATCAGAAAAAGGCAGTTGGAAGAGCAACTAGAGCCCCAATGCGTGAGTCGGAGGCGGATGGACCAGGGGGCTACATCAACAGAAGGGGCCAGAATAGAGCAAGCAAAAGAGCCAACAGTAAGCACTCAGCCAGTCAATCATTGTCACTAAGATGGTCAGCTGCAGTAGCCTGAGAACCAGTTGGTGAAGAGTGGAGCGACTTATCAAGTTTCTTGGCGAAAGCGTGGGGATCCTTAGGATCTGGAAAGACAAGTGTTTTTGCGCCTTGTCGGACCCGCAGCTTTGCTAGATAAGCCAATGAGTAAGAAACTTCGTGTTTTTGGAGGATCTGCTTTGATGGAAGGAATTTGCGGCGAGCCGCCTGGACAGCGATGGTATAGTCAGGGTAGAACGAGAGCGAGTTGCCTTGATGATGTATTTCGCCCCTTTCTCGTGCCGCACGGAGAATGGCGTCGCGGTCTCTGAGGTTTAGGATTTTAGTGATGATGGGGCGAGCTGGTAAGCCAGGGCGCGGGTCGGGGGAGCGGTGCGCCCGCTCGACAATGAAGACGGAGGAAAGGATATCACTAAAGAGTTCCCGGATGAGCTGCTCCACATAGGGCTCCATGCGGGAGATATTGGTGGATTCAGGTACTCCTGTTATGCGGAGGTTGCTCCTCCGGGAGTTCGCCACCAAATCTTCATTTTTATTCCGAATGAGGTCGAGTATTTTGTCCATCTGTAATAATTTTTGGCGATCCTGCGTGGCAGCGTCCTTGGCGTCGGAAACCCTGGATTCAACATGCAAGAGTCGAGCATCGTGAGAGTCAACTCGGACCTTAACTGAGTCCAGGCGGGCGGACTGTTGATCAAGTTGGGCCGTAATACCAGAGACCGCGGACTTTACGTCGAGCATAATCGCCTTCAAATCATCTTCACTTGCGAGGGGTGCCTACATGATGGCAGCTGGGTCGCCACCATCCAAACTTGCGCCGTCCTGTCGCGTGGATCTGCACTGGTCAAAGGCAATCTTGAGCTGCTTGGGGTCATTCCTCCCCATGGTGGGCAGAAGCAGGTAGGAGGTACCACCAGAGAGCAGGGGGGGGAGATATCAGCCAAAGGGAACAGCGGCAAAAACCACAGCAGGCGAACCACAGACAGATCATCTACGCGGCGATCCAGAAGCAGGCAACCGGACGAGGTCGTTCCTCGGAACAGTTGTGTTCTTGGGAGACGGACCTGCAGGACGCCATGTTGAGTTTACATTAGCAATAAACTCGCTTATGTTTCCCGTGTTGTCGGGATCCCCTCCACTCATACTGATTCGATTAGAATCCAGGGTGATCAGTAGGAATTGGTACTTAGACCGAATTGCGGCTTGACCAATGGCAGGACTAATAGCAACACAGGTCCTGATGAAGACCGGGGTGACCCTCATGGCACAGTAAGTCGGTCGAAACATGTTGACAACAGCGGTATAAGGAGGGTTGTTATGAGAACTTGATTTTTTCTTGTACACACTACCCATCCTTTCTTTTCTTTTAATCCTGGTTGCGGAACCTGTTAATAAATTTCCTGTTTGGTATCCTCAAACCAGTTTTAACACTTCCTGTTTAACTGCACGTGTTGCACTTTAGTTCTAGTCACAGGGTGACACTCACTGATCACATATTTGTTTATGTATATATGTTGTGTATTGTCATATTGTGTTCAGTGGTCTTTTATGTTCAAACCCCCTCCCTTATGCTCCGTCCAGAGTGTGGCTACACCTGGGCGTATTGTAAGCAGACCCGATGATGAAGCATGTCACACACTTCGGTGTGTGAGTGAGGGCAGTATTTTCAAAACAAACACTTTTTGTTTTGTTGTACGGTGTGTTTGGGGTTTGATTTTGTGCTTGATTCTCTCCATCCCTCTACGTGTGTAAAAATTAGATATCAGGGGGTTCGGGTGGGTAGAGTTGAATGTGATTGACCCTCTCCCCTTCCTTTGTGTTTAATGAACCGCAGGCAGCAGCAGTGGACAGTCCAGGGATGATGGTGAGGCCACCAAAACAGGTAAGCAGGAGCGGCCGGCCACTGTGGGTTGCGGGCGCAGAGAGGTGATGGCAGGACGCGGCAAAAGGTGGAGACACCAGGCGGGCAGCACAGCGGGTTGACAAGGGCGGCCCTCGCAGACACAGCGGAGTCACAGGAAGGTCACGCCACTCCGAGGTGAGAGCAGAGGGACACCAGAGTAGACCACAGGACACCAAGAGGGACAGACAGGCACCCAGCGTGGGATCAGCGCCACAGGTCCGACGTCCATGGAATTTGAAACGCTGCAGAGCAGGAGGGGGCGCAGAGGGCCTCGCCGTGCGCTATATGAACCCAGGGCCATGTCGCAGAAGCCGCCACAGTGGCGATGTTCGCCGTGGAGGAACACAGCTAGGTGCCTGAATGCGCCGGAAAATCGCCTTGGTTGGGTGATGCATAGGCGGACACCAAGATAGGGGCCAGTAATCCAGGGGCCACACAGGAGTACACGCCAGCCGGCGCAGGGTAGACTTCAAGGCCAGTGCAGATTCAGTTCGCGCCACAGGATATCAGGCCTCAGGCTGGGTTTGGTGGCGATTGGGGCCCAGAGCCAGGTACACCCGAGGAGCGAGGGCCGTGGCAACCACTAGAGGGTCGAGGCGTTGCAGCAATGGTGTGATAGGCTGCAGGAGGAGGCCGCAGAGAGGAGAGTAGACACCAGGCACTTCGCACAGTTCAATGGGGGGGCCGGGAGGACGCGCCAGACTGAAGCGATCACAGCGGGGAGACGTGGAACGTGGGGGGCATGCCGCCCCCGTCACCAGGCCCGGGCCCACAAAGCCGCCGCAGCGGGCTCTAGAAGGAAAGGGAAGTGGCACCAGTGTCGCGGAAAGGCCCGGGCTGGGAGGTGCAGCACACGAGCCCCCAGTCCCGCTACAAAAGACGGCAGCAGCACTCACTGGGCACAGCCGATCAGGATTCCACGCAGTCCTCCAGTCGATCCGCAGACTCAGGAAATCAGCCCAATAGCAAGGTAAGAGAGCCGAGCCGAGCCAGCGGGAGGGTTCAGGCCCAGCGCAGCGATCGGGTGGCGAATCTCAGTACCCACGCGCCGCCGAGGGTCAGAAACAGCATAGGGCGATGCCTCAAGTGGAGACGCAGCCGGAAAACCAGATATCAGGCAGCATAAATGGAGTTGTCTGCAGGATTCTTTCGGATATTTAACTTGGCTGGCAGAGCCTACTCAGAGTGCGGCCATCTTGCAGCCGGCCAAGCCACGCCCACCCCCCTCCGTCCATATAGTATTTGAGGGGACATATTGGCTGTGATTGGTGGGATACATTATGAAAAAGTTCCTTAAAAATTAAGTTTGAGTTAAAAAATGTTTTGATTGGCCGCCGTAAAAATTGCAGTAAAGGAAAAGAAGCATAATCCTTTCCTCTGTGTCCTTAATAGAATTGAAAATTTGGGGATCTGAATGTTAGCAAATGTATTTTCCTAATGTATCCCAGCAAACAACTGTTTCTGCTTCCATCACTTCCTGTTTCCTGTCCCTCCCAGAGAGGCCATGTAAGGCCCAGGGTTGCCCAGGTCCGACATGCCAGAGAGGGCAATTATTAGTTTAGTCAAAGTGCCTACTCCAGCACAATGTGCACTCAATAGCGTCTCCTTCACTTCTTATCAAGTACTTCTGTCTCTCACTCACAGATGTCTTGTCCTTTCTTCACTCCCCGGTCTCTCCCTGTTGTCTCTATCGGCCGAGGGCTCATTGCCTGTGTTGTCTTCATTTGCACTAACATGCTCATTTAGAGTGCCAAGCTATATCAGGAGTAATGTGTTACCACATCCACGTTCAGCGGTATTACTTCCTCATTTATACTGTCTTTCTAATTCAAGGGCAATATGTTACCTTATCCACGGTCAGCGGTATTACACCCTCATTTATACTGCCATGCCTAATCAAACCTAGTACTCAGGATATGTTCGTGGAAAACTTATCAGGATTCACAGACAGTTTCCTTTTGACTTATTACAGTGGAAATTGATCCTGAGGGACAATATGTCCTAATAGAGGGGGTCCTGGTTGGCACAGCGATACTGTTGGGATGTGCAACACCTAACACTGGACAATCTGCATTCCTTGCCTCCCTCTCAGCCCAGCTGCCACGCAGGGCCTTCGATAATAGGAGGTGGCTTAATTGTGTTTGTGACCCTACATTAGATTGGTCTAACCTCCCCTCCCAAACTCCCCTACGGTCCATGCTGCAAAATATCTGTTGCAATGGGTTACGCACTGGTCCCTTGTTGATAGTTGGCGAACTCTACACCTTGACAGTAGAGATTATTCCTTCTCTCCCCCTCCCCCGCACATACCCTTCATTTCAGGCTGGATAGATTTCTCTGTCCCCCTTCCACACAACTACAGATAAAGAACGCCGAATATTTGGGTAAGACACTGTCTGATCATACCCCTATTGATCCGCCTTTCTTAGGGGGTCTACACGCCCCCGGTACCCATGTGGAAAGTACAGCCCACAACACTGGTAGACCAAGCTTTCAGAGCAACTATTCACGACTCACTGAGTGGGATGCATTAAAAGCAGTCATAAGGGGCACTGCATACATGCCATATTAGGCGCCAGAAGCACGTTAAAGTGTGAGTTGGACCACCTCGAGACCACATTACCAGACCTAGGAAGGGCCGCTAGGGGCCTAATGTGGATCGTGCCCCCCTCTCTGAGGCACGGGAACCACATTCTCACTTCCTTGACCCCCTGCGGTGCCTAGACTACAGAGCGCATCAAGCCAAAATTCTTGCGGAATGGAACGAGCTGGTTCACCTCCTGACTTGGCTCTTGAAAAACTAAACAGCCACCACACCAGTGGCTGCCATACGCAAAGACCCCACCACAGTTACATACTCCAAGGACGGCATCCACAGGGTATTTCATACATATTATCAAACATTATATATCTCTAGGCATGCCCAGAGCCACCTCAGGCTGACGGCGTTCTTCTCTACTGTCACACTCCCGAGAGTGACAGCAGAACAGACGCAGGCCCTAAACACCTCCATAACTGAGCAGGAGATCAGATGCGCCGCCATATGCGACTTCCCGACGTGCAAAACCCCGGGACTGGCTAGTCTGCCAATTGAGTTCTTTAAGTTGAATGCTGATCGTTTTATCCCAAAATTTGCTGAGATGTATTCATCGATACTGGGCTCCGGCGTCTTACAATGCTCCATACGTGAGGCATTGTTAGTCTCCCTTCCTATACCTGGAGGGACCCATTGGAAGTTACTTCCTACCGGCTATTGGCCACGATGGGATGCAATTATAGAATCCTAAACAAAGCCCTTGCCATGTGCGTCCAGGACTGCCTGCCCCATTTGATTCATGTGGATCAGAACAGGTTCATACCCGGTAAGACCCCGTCTTTATATTTTTCGTCAGCTTTGTCAAATCCTTGAAGCTCTGACACAATCACTCTGCACTGCATGTCTGGTATTAGAGCTTCAAAATGCGGACTCACATGCTAGACTGCGAGTACATGTTTGCAGTGCTGTGGAAGGTGAAAATGGGAGACGGGCTGCTCCATTTGGTTAAACGTTTGTACACAGAACCAACAGTCAGGGTAAAAATTGGCCAATTGATTCCTGCCCCTATTTCGGTTCATCGTGGCACCGACAGAGGTGCCCTCTATCGCTGTTGCTGTGTGCTACGGCGATGAAACCTCTTGTGCAGCAACTGTGCCAACCAGGCTCGGGGCCTTGGCGCCCAGAACTTTGAACATAATGATCTAGCAGCTTAATTGCAAGAGCCAGCCTGACGGCTTGCAGGGCTTAACCTAACAGATGACAGCGGTGTTCAGCTGCAACACCTTAAATAAAATTAACTGCCCCATTGAGCTCCTGGGCCGTGTATTGTGGGTCACTGGGCAGGGAGGCGATGGAGACTTGGGAGACGCTGGGGTGGATATACTTGGACCATAATCTGATCCCATTTGAAGTGTTGTCGGGATAGACTGACATACCGCTGGGGCAGATTTTAACACGCAGACGCCTGACGGTTCCATTGAAACGCCTACAGGGAGTGGCAGCCCACGAGTCTCTTCACCTGGGGGACCGCGCGCCACCTTATTACCTGGATCATGAGAGCCATCCCTGACGGTACCACAGATCCACTGACTGGTCTGAAGGTCGGGTGGGAACAGATCTGGGATGCCTGCTGACTCCAAAGGAATGGAAGAGTGTGCTCATGGTCCTATGCCATGCTCCCTTTCAATACATACAACATTGAACAAAGAGCTGACCTAACACCGGCCAAACTGCATAAAATATAGCTCACGGCATCCTTTGCCAGTCCTCGCTGTCGACACCCACTGGCGGACATACAAATGTTCTGGGATTGTCTATAGCACGACATTTCTGGGATGCAGTTTCTACAATTCTCCAGAGTCACTAGTAGGTCAGACCTTAATAGAGTAGAATCCGGTCTCCTAGGTCTCCATGGCCGGCGAAAGGCAGGATGGGCCACAACTCGATTTATCGATCAGGCAATGGTCCTGGCTAGATGGACAATTACGATGAGATGGAAAGCAGTGTCAATCCCGAAGGCCCCACAGTGGCAGGCTACGATGCTGCTCTCGACTACGGCAGAATCAGTGGCATTACATATGGAGGAGCGGGGGATCTACGAAAGCGCCCTCATATCTGCATCATGAGACGACCTCTTGCACGCACTCCAAAGTGATCCACATGATGACACACACACCGCCATAGACCCACTCGCCGCTGGTCAACCACGGGCGGAACCAGGATACGCAAGATTTAATGGTTCACGATCCATTTCATAACTTTAATGGGAAGTTAGACGCACATCGACAGCTAACCAGCGGGTACAACACCACAACAACACATTCACACTCGCCATACAGGACCACGTTCAAAGTTAGTAATGTTTTGTTTCTCTTTTCTTATGTTATCGCTCACATTACGGCAATATTATGTGCTTTATCTAACTGCATATGTTACGAGAATTCAGTTGTAACTGTTGCTGTAATTCCAGAATGTCGTTTTACAGCCACGCTGCCATGGATGTTGTAGATTGTGAAAACTTTAAGGAACAAACCAAAAAAATGTTACCAGATTCACAGTCAACAGTATTACCTCATCGTTTCAAGTGCCGTGCTATATCAGGGTAATTGGTTACCACATCCGTGGTCAGCGTTATTACCTCGTCGTTTAGACTGCTGTGCTATAGCAAGGGAAGCGCGTTACCACAAATGCGGTCAGTAGAATTACCGCTTCATTTAGTATGCCAAGCTTTATCAGGGGGAAATTTCACAAACGGTTTTGAAAGGAGGAGCTCTCACATTGAGGAACCAAACACCCAAGAGATTTCCTTGATTTCAGAGGCTGGTCCAATCTTTCCACAGATCAAGGCTGCACATATTTCCTGACACCTCTCTTAACTGAGGGCTTTCTGTCCCCCCTCACATTGTTCAGACGTTCAGACTTAGTACTGCCTTTTGGCACTCAAGCAGAATTTCTTCTGGTGAATTGGGAAAAAACAACACTCCAGTACGACGGTGAGTTGGGGGGCATGTTTAGGTCTGCATTAGTAGTAGGTGAACAGAGATCTACCAACCACAGCAGGAGAGACACATTGGAAACTAAGGGGCACATACATCAAAGGAAATTGCATTTGCAAATGGTGCGAATCGCAAAATTCGGCCGTTTGCGAATGCAATTCCCATTTTTGGGATGCATTAACATTTTTGTAATTTTCGCAATTTAAGAAATCGCAAAATTGCGATTTCTTAAATTGCAATTGCATTTAAGTAATCTCAAATTGAGATTCCTTAAATGCAATGCATCAAACTCTAAAAATTTGCGAATTAGCAAATAAGGGGAGCAAATTACCATGAAGTTGACCTTCATGGTAATTTGCGAAAACTTTGAAAAATACACTAAAGTGCATTTTTCAAAGTTCCATTTTACACACACACATGCCCTTGGGGCATGTGATGTGTGCAAAATGTACTTCTAAGCAGATTTCAGTGGTGCAACAGGGTGTCCTGTGGACACCCCTGCACCCTTGAAATTGCATTCTTAATTTGCGAATTTCTAATGGTGAATTGCAAATTAAGAATGTCTTTCCATTCATTCCTATGGGCCTCTAGGCCCATAGGAATGGATGGGGAGGTATTCCTTAATTGCGATTCTCAATTAGAGAATCGCAATTAAGGAATTTTAAGAAATTGCTAATTTTATAGCGATTTCTTGATGCATTGCAGTTTGCAATTCCTTAATTGCGATTCCTTATTTTTCGCAATTAATGAATCGCAAAATGCAATATTGATGCATGTGCCCCTAACTCCTAGTTTCCCCTCAGAAGAGATTTGTCTTGGGATATATATAGGCTTGTTTTGGGAACTCACAAGGAGCCTTGGAAAGAACTGTGAGAGCTTTTGATTCTGGAATATCAAGAACTTTGTTTTTATGTAACATAAGGAAATGTAATTCTGGACGTTGCTCTCTTAGATGAAACAACCACCATTTTCTTGTGTGAAATGTAAAAACAATTCTTAGAGAAAGTAGAACTAAGAATTGTTGACTAACCTTTTTCCTTCCAGGTCTGCAGTACCCACCCTAAGTTCTCTTCTCAACATTTGCCCACATTTGTACTCTGTGGAATTATAAAACTCAGAGTGGGTGCTGCCAGAAGGAGAGCATCTTGAGAGCCTCGCTTCCGAAGAACAGGGCCTGACAGCATAGCAAGCCCAACAATATTTGTACCTCCTGAGTGAGTTTTTTAAAATGTAATTGATGGAGGACTTGTGTAGAATGCTTGCAAACATGCAGAAAAGTCTGACGGCAGCCCGCAGAGAAGCTTCAGCTCTTGCGACTCGAGTGGCTCAAATCCAGGGTTGTTTAAGTACGGCTACAGCTGCCCTGGTAACTCCTGTATCCGTAACTGCGGCATCAACTGCCCAGACGGCCTAAGTTACTGTTCTCGCTGAAGCACCCTTGGCTCCACCAGAGAGGTTTTCAGGGGACCCGATTCAAACCCAGATCTTCCTCACCCAGGTACGGTAAACAACCTTTACAACGAAACTTTTACAACGACCTACCATTACAACGCAACTTTTACAACGCAAACTATTACAACGCATTGCTCTGGGGGGCGCTCTAGGATAGGGAATAGGTTAATTTACTATCCAATAACCTTCCCTACTATCCACGGGGACTGGAGTTGGAATAGTAAATTAAACTATTCACTATCCAGCGCCTAAAAGCATTATGCGTTGTAATGGTATGCGTTATAAAAACCGCGTTGTAAAGGTAGGCGTTGTAAAAGTATGCGTTGTAACGTCATACATCCCCCAGGTACAACTCCATTTTGTTTTTCGGCTAACAGTCTTTCCAGACGCACAGTCATGTATGGCCTTTACGATCTCGTACCTGAGTGGCGATGCAGCTGCTTGAGCTGTACCCATGGTAGATTCTGACACCCCTCTTCTTTACAACTGGAGATATTTTAAAAGGCAAATTGATACAATGTTTGATCGACATATTGCCACAGTATCAGCAGATAGAAGTTGTTAGAGTGAAGACAAGGAGGTAAGGAACTAACGGCGTATATTTTGCAGTTTAACCACCTGATTGCTGAACCTAACTGGAATCTCAAAGATCCACAATGTTCCATTGCGGAGATAGAGACGAGCTAAACGACATCATAGCTCAGATTGCGCCACAACCCCAGAGTTGTTGCGATTTGGTTGACCTTGCCCTACGCTTAGACCATGGGCTATCCATTCGGAAAGGTGAGATTAGGCTGCCTGAAACTTGAGTCTTTCTTCGTTCCAGCGAGAGGGTTGCTGATTCTTCCAATAACAAACAGAACCTATGGAAATGGGGGATGTCTGGGCTCCTCCTACTGTGGAATAAAAAGATTTATGATGTAAGAATGACCAGTACCTGTACTGTGGAAAGAAAGGTCACTTTGTTCGGGAGTGTTCAGCCAAACCAAAGGCTCGAGCAATCTTGAAGCAGAATGTGAGCATCAATGTGTCTAAAGACACGGAAAACTAACCAGCTCAAAGGATAAGAAGGAGGAATCTTCGAGCTTGACTAAAACATCTCCAGATCAATTAGCAGCCAACACTCTGTAGAGCTTCATACGACAGCTCATCTTGAACGGCACTCTAAAGTTCAAACAAGAAGAAGTCACTATAGAGGTCATGCTAGAGTCTGGGACAACTAGTAAGGTCATAGATACTACATATTGCTCAAAATTAGGAAACCCTACCATAAAGAAAAGGAGACCGGAAACTGTCAGGGCCGTAGATGGTTCTTTGTTGACTTCCGGACCAATCACCCACCAGACTCAACTCGTTCACATGAGCTGTGGCCACAAAGGTCCAAATCATGAGGAAAAACTAAGTTTAGAATTAATTGATGTATCACAATTTGGAATAATTTTAGGAATACCTTGGTTACCAGAGGGCATCTTGAGAGCAGAGGGCATCTTGAGAGCATAGCTTCTGAGGAACCGGGCCTGACAGGTGCTACGTTTGCCACATCTGTGTTTGGCGGTATTACCTCTTCATTTAGAGTGCCATGATATATTAAGGGTAGTCCGTTGCAACATTCGCGGTCAGCGATATTACCTCTTTATTGAAGAATGCTGTGCTATATTGGTGGTAATATTTCACCACATCCACGGTGAGTGGTATTGCCACTTTATTTGGAGAAGTGTGGCTCACTGGTTAGAAGCGGCATACCCTGAAGCAGAGGTCGGCCCGGGACCAGGGTTCAATTCCCGACGCGGCAGGGTCTTGGGTCAATGTCCGCGGGCTCGATAATTCTCGCCGAGGTGCCTACGCTAACTATGGGTCCCACTCTGCAACTCTGGGCAATAGCTTGCTTAATCTCCACAACGGCCCTAGCAGCGCCGGGGATGCCTGGCTTCACCTTGTGGGTGCCCTCTCACAGGGAAAGCCAGGACGGGTTCCCCAGCGGTATACAGCGCCAGGACGCCCCGAGTGATGGGGTAACAGTGCGCTTTACAAGTATAGATACATTTACATTATTTAGAGTGCCATGCTATATCAAGGGTAATATGTTACCACACCTGCAGTCAGCGGTATTACCTTCTCATTTAGAGTCCTATGTTATATTAGGTGTAATAAGTTACCACATCCGCAGTCAGTAGTAGTACACCCTCATTTAATATGCCATGCGATATGAGGGGTGATGCGTTATCACATCCGAGATCCGCAGTGTAAGGAAACAAGACTTTTTGCCCCCATTTTGACTACTAGCCATTGGTGTAACGGCTCTGAAATGCCCGGAACCCTGCTGAACAGGTCTCAGTGTATGTGCTCTGACCCTTAGAATGGTGTATGTTTTCCCCAATGACCATAGCCTAACTTACCTGTAAGTTCCTAGTATATGGTACATGGGGCACCCTGGGCCTGTAAGCTAGAATGTCCCCCAGGGACTGCAGCTCTTATTGTGCCACTCTGAATGGGACATGGTAAAACATGGCTCCCAGTCTGCCACTGCAGACTGGGAGGGCTGTTTGAAACTGCTAACTCCATTTTGCCATTTAAGTTCATGGCAAAGCCCAAACCTCCCTGCTTAATGTATGTATGTCAGCTCTGTGGCAGGCCTAACGAGCCCTAATGCAGGGTGCTCTATATTAAAAAGTGGAACATGTACCTTTACAGGTTCCAGCAGAAAAACCCAACATTGTTGCTTCTGCTGTGGAAAGGCTAGTGGGGATATTGGCCAGTAGAGTTACTGGTTGGCACCTCAGCACCTAATCCTAAACAGGACTACTAAGGTTGGCGCTGTTTGAAGAATCAGTGCATTAACTCTGATTTAATGGTTACATCGAATTTAATGTCACTGATGGGCAAAGTGCACCTTTAGAAGTTCCCACTCTGGTTGCCCTAAGTTTCCAGTGCCCGTTTACTGCGGTACACAGGGCTTGTCCTGCAGACAGGTTTCTTACCTCCTGGGGAGACACGCTAACGACTCCCAGGAAAGGACACAAAAGAAGCCTGCATTGGAGAGAAGTGTCACCTCCCTCCTGCAGGAAGCCGCATGTGTGCCCAAAAGGAGAGCTTCAAAGGAGAAGCCGCCTGTGGAAGGGGAATTGTCTACTCTATTGTTTAGGCAGACAGGCTGGCACTGGGGACAGGAGAGGAGAAACCAGGTTTTCAAACCATTTTTTGCAGGGGCATGTAGCCTGGGATAGCCAGATGTTGCACTTCCCAGGAAGTGGTCATCAGGAGGGAGGGAACCGGTTAGCCCATTGGGTACCAACCACATCCTACCCTGATGGCATTTTCTGAAGATTAATTGGGCCCCCCTGGCAGCCAGACCTCAGATCTCGATGGACTCCAAAGAAGGGCCGCCCTGCTGTACTGAGGGACCAGCAAAGGGAGGCTTCACTGACGATCACTGCACTTGCTGCACCTGGTGGCTAGCGAAGAGAGGAACTGTGCCTGCTAACTCCTTCTCAAGGAGAGGCCATCTCCAGAGCCCAGTTAAGCCAAGAGATTCCAAGGACCAGCTGACTTGCCTCCTGTACGCAGCACTGGGACACACCAGCTGAAGAAGCCCGATGGGGCAAGTTGGTAGCCTAAGGTCTCATGCCGCTGCTGACGCGCAGCGCCGAAGACCAAGACCCAGTGCACAGAGTTGCACCTGAGTTCACGGAGCCCTAGAGTGCTGTCGAAGAGTTGTTGGGACCCTGAGAAGGCAAGTTATTGACTCAGGAAGGATTGGCCTGTAACCGTGACAACAGGTGACTGGTAGTCCAATGGCGACTAGACTTCAGCTAGTCAGGAGAAGACTTCGTGGGAGATCGACCCTGCACATTTGACCCCCTCACCCTCTTCGTGGACCGAGGAATCCCTACATCTTCAGCCTCCTTCATCCCTTGCATCAGGACCACTCCGTAGGTATCCATCGCAACGCGAATGACGTCCCTGGGATTGCCTAAGGACTGCTTCTCCTATGAAGGTAGCTGTTCTTGAGGATCCTACGGAATAGCTACCTGCCAGCGTTGGTCACCCAAAGTACTTCCAACCAACTGCAGTGACACTTACATTCTCCTGCAAAAGGTTTTGAGGTGTCCAAATCGTTGCCAAGGCTTGTTCTTGGTTGAGTAAAATTGCACTGATTTATTATTGCTTGTAAAATCCTTATCCCATGCATACAGAATTTCGTCAGCAACGCAAATATCGTTCGACACCACCGCTAATTAGAGTTATCTACCTGAAGAGCTGCTTAGAGAGGGAGTTCGCCTCTGACTCGGGAGGGGATCGAGGCTTCCCGGGTCTGGGCTGGAGCCAATGCCGAGTCCTGTCTCAGCTGACGCGGGATGAGTCTGCCGCTGGTCCTTCCCTGTGCTCGAGCTCTCGTGGTTGCAGCGTGGAGCTCTGGGCAGGGCGAGGTGAACACCCCACCTCCCCCCACACACCGCTGCTGAGGCTTGTAGCGATGCGGGGTCCGAACCGCCCCAGAGGCGATTGCTGCCTCTTCGGCCGCGTTTTGGAGCCGCACTGCGGTTGCGGCATTGAGCCTTGGGCAGAGCGTGGCAGTCGTGGGAATGACTGTGGCGCGAGGCAGAGGACGTGGCAGCCGCCATTTCCTGGCAGCGTGGAGCAAACTGGTGAGGCGAGCGTAGGCTTGGCGGGGAGAAATTCAGATGTCTGGTGGCAGCAGGAGGCGCTGCAGAGGGGCGCTGAGACCCCCTTGCGGCCCCGATAGCACTACGTCATTTACCTTGGGGAGAAATTAAAATTCAGCGGTGCCTGACTCTAACATGGCGACCGCGGTAGACCTGATAGCGGCGCCAGCCGTCATTTTGAATTTAGGGGGCGATTTTATCCTCTGGCAATCTCCTGACTGTGATGAGACGCCCCGCCAGTGTCCTAAGGTATTACCCGCCCGCTGCCTCAGCGGACATGCCAGCTTGTCTGCTCAGAGCCTCCGGTTGCTGAAGAGCGAGGTGAGCGACCCCCCACCTCCCCCCACCCTTATGCGAGGCAAAATGGCGGCCCCCACTGTGCCCCAGCGCACCTACAGGGCAGGGCACCCAGGGGCGCCAGGGGTGATCTTTGTTGCCTGTTTTAACAACTAATGGGCGCCCCCTCCCTGCAAAGCTCCGCAGCACTCGACACACTTGATATGGAACAGGGTCCAAGGATGCCTGACCCCATCATGGCCGATAATGATGACTTCTTCCCCCCCTTTCTGAACTTTGACTTGCTCTACCCGTCCAGGACTGCACCTACCCTTATGAGAACACCTGCAATTCTTTCGGACCATGGCTCCCCGACACCCCCCGCCACTCTTCTGACTATCCCTAAGCACACATGACCTCTATCCTGATAGCGGAGTCCGAATATTATGTCCGACGCCCGGTGGAGCTGCTCTGTTCAGCTAATGAGGAGATCGGCCTTGGCTCACCCCCTGACCATCAGCTGCCCAGCCGGACCTTGGGCACAGTTTCTCCCCTTCTCCCTGTCTCGCCCATTCCCCCCTCTACTGGCGAAAATCTCACCCAGCGTTTTAACCTCAAGATGGCACCTGAGAAGGAACGGACCTGCTTTTTGAATGACTCGATGCAGATCCATGGGAACTTTTACCGAACTACCTACCCCTACCCCTCCCCGCCCTACTCCTCTCCACTTGCCTGCTACTGAGCTCTGCCCTCACCTTGTCCTGGCCCTAGTCCCCACCCTGTTTACTTGTGAGTTTTCCCTCGTCATTTGAGATCTAGCTATTTTGTCCGAGCCCGATGGAGCTACCTGGTTTAGCTATAGGGCAGACAGTTCGGGGATTCCCTCCTTGGAAGTCACCTACCCAGTTGGTCTTTAGCCAGACTTCCTTTAGTCTCTACTGTCATTTTTTCCCGCATCCTCCCTCTATTTATGTCTCTCCTTCTCTCCTCTCACAATGTATTGAGACTGAACTATTTTGTCTGATGCCCGATGGAGCTACCTGGTTTAGCTATAGGGGAGATGGGCCGTGGATTCCCTCCTTGGTCGTCACCTACCCAGTCGGCCTTTAGACAGACTTCATTTCGTCTCTCCTTGTTGTCTCTTCCCCTATCCTCCCTTTCTCACCTTCCCTGTCCCCTCCCCTCTACGCTCCATTATTTTGCCCTCCATGTTCTTTAAATGTTTCCCATTAGGACCTAGCTATTTGGCCAAAGCCCGGTGGAGCTACCTGATGGCTATAGAGGAGATGGGTTTTGGGACTTTCCCCTTGACCGTCACCTACCCAGCCGGACTTTAGGCAGACTTTCCTTTGTCTTTCTGCCGTGTCTCCCTCCCACCCCTTTACCCTTACCCCCTTCCCCTCTACACTTCACTTATCTCGTTCTCTATGCTCTTGTAATTGTTTGTCTAGCAACTGATGTAAATTGAAACTGATGTAATCTTGTAATTTCTGTGGAACCTCATGTAAAGCGCTCTGATACCTCCGGGTCTAGCAAGCGCTATATAAAACTCTTTAAATAAATAAATAAATATGTTTATATTTGGTGTTGGATTTCTTGAGTGTCGTGTTGGTTTCTTCAATTGTTTTGTGCTGTTTGAATGCTTTACAGGTGTTCCTTTTTCTAGGCCTTGCTGCTCAGAGCCACAGCTACACAGGGCTGGGCTGAAGGTTCAACAGAAAAAACCTACTGGACCTAAAGAGGTTGGTAAGTGTATTACACAATGAGTTCGCACAACCACACCGTATGATACACTGCAGTTCCTTACACACAGTATCACCACTGCACTAGGCATGCCAGGCCAGATCCGCGGTAATATGTTGCCACATGCCCGTGATATTACTCCCTCGTTAATCACTTCCTGCACAAGTTGGCATCGCTTGCAGGTCGCAGGTTTACTGGATTGCACATATATCTGCAGAGTCGATGCCAGCGGCTTTTCCTGGTTGCAACAATAAATGTGCATTATCTCATGTGTCCTATTTTGTACTCTCTAACTGAGGGCCTGGGAGCAGAGGCGTAGCTTCGGGGCCAGGGGGTGTTTGGCGTGTGACACCCCCGAATAAATAAAAAATTGTCAGTCTGCTTTGTTGGTTTTTCTCATTGTGCACCAAGATTAAAAGACAAAAAATGCAGTGGCTTTTGATGTAAATCAGGAGAGACAGGGCGACAGAACCTGGAATCAATACTAGCGTCCCTGCTTGTGCAAACGTTGTGATCCTAAGCAAATCTTTTATTTCACTGAGCCTTATTTTTCTTTACTATCACATGAGAGCACGTTTAAATACTTGAGTTCAGGGTGTGCGCTATACAAGCACTTCTTGTATTCACATTAATAGACTATCTCTCCATTGAACGGATTGACTGTTGCTGACGGCGCTGATAGACCCTTTCCCTTTCCACAACTTGCGGTATCCGCTTCGCGGGTCCCGCTGCGCACTGTGACCGTCCAGGAAGGTTGGACCTTGCACCTTTGCTGAGCGTGAGCTGGACCAGGGCTGCGAGCGAGCGGGGCCGGACTTCAAAGCCCAGAAGTCTCGGCAAGCCGCGCCTCACGCCACCTGGCCGCTCTCCCTGTCCACCACGCCCCCCCTTGAACCTATAGGCCCGCCTACTTAAGAGAAGGTTTCTACCCGCGGCGTGGGAGCGCGCGGGAGCGTCCCGGGAGAAGCCCGGGACAAGGGCGGGACCGTCTGTGGCCGTCAGGGGCCGAGGGAGGCCGGGCTGGGCCCATCCTCTTTCGCCTGCACCTTTTAGATCCTAGCTGGACTGCGGTATAGGCCACGGTCATGCCCTCGCCGGCCCCAGGTGAAACCCCATCAAGGGCGGGGGGAGGCAACACTGGGACTCTGGACAACTACTTCAAATCAGCTAAAGGTGAAAGGGGTAAAGAATGCTCCCTAGAGAAGCGCAGGGTAGAGCGTCGTCGCTCCATTGAAAATATGAAAAACATGCCTCTCAGTGAGATAATTCCCTATCCCATCTCCCAAGAGGGCAGCCCCCTCCATGGCAGTCAGGATCCATCAACCCAAGAAGGTGTCCCACTACTATTACGGGACAACACCCCTAATCTCGGCACACTCCCCGAACTGACCACGGAGGCTATCCCACTCTCAACTTCTGCTAGTATGGCTGTTGATCTGGTTACCCAAACACCCCCTGCAGCTAAAACCAGGAAAAACAATCCCAAGCAAACTGTTGTGGTGGAGGTGCATGGCCCCCCACCCAATAAGCGCAGAAGGAAGACGAGGGGCGGCCAGGGGAAAACTAAAATACCCCATTCAGATTTTGGGAAAAATCACAAGCCGGCCCACATCCCAGATAGGTCCATAGAGAGGGTGCACATCGCTGCTTCCCCTAAGGGTACCAGTACTACTACCGCTGTTGACAACAGCGACCTAGGGGCTAACCCGTTTAACACAGCACCCCCGTTACATCTATGTGGAACATAGAATTCCTACTTAGATCACTCCTGTTGCCTATTAGCGAGAGTTTAAAAAAAGTAGAGATCAGGCTCACCATCCTAGAGGCAACCTTAACTAGCCTGAGTACCACGGTTAGCAAGCAGACCAAAACAACTGGGCCCAATTCACCTTCAATAACCCTCCCCCACTTACAAAACCCTTGTTTCAACGTAGGACCCACTCAGGGCGCTGCCGTTGTTCCCCCTCTGCAGCCACTCATGGCTATCCCAGTCTCAGTTCCATCTAATATTTCTAACGCCATGCTCCCCCACGTAGCAGATCCAGCTCCTCACAGCCTAGTTTTAGGCATAAATCCCAGGGCCCTACCAAATGTCATTACCTCTCCTCCTCCGTCTGGCAAGCCCGCTCCCAGACCATGGAGACCGGACTTGCCACCGGAAGTTAATAGCTTTATGGTGGTGTTGGCGGGTGCCCCTTCACTTGAAAGGGGCGAAAATGAAAATTTCTAATTACTCAAGAGGAAAGTCATTAAATGGCTGAATTGGAACAGACCTTTACCGCCCCATTTCAACAATGAGATCATTATGGTCAGAAGGGTACCATGGCTGGGAAAGACGAAGAAAACAATAATAGGGGACTGCATTATGGTGTCTTTTCGAGACCCTGGTACTGTTTTACATATCTGTGCAGGGTCAAACAGATCACTGGATTCCACCATACAGACTTTGCCAGTCTCCTTCTTCTTCCCTCCCATTCGCATGCACCATGACCCCCCGCAAGGCAACTGGACAAGGGTAGAACGGAGACCCAGATATAAGGAGTATGCTGCACGTCCAGCTTACCAACCACCTGACACTCCCCTTTTCCACTACAACCGTTTTAATTGTTTGAGCGGGCTGGATGGGGTTGATTGACTGTCTTCAAATCCAGATTCCAACCCGGTGACCCTGGACAATGGTTCCTGTGACCTCTCTGAGCCAGCTGGACTTACTGTTGATAACGTTCCCGAGATAGTAACTGGTGCAGCACCTGGCACTGGCTCCCCCATACTCCCATCCCTGCAACCCCTCCTACTGAGCACCTGAGACTAATCTGGTGGAATGTGGCTGGATTAGCTAGCAAGCTGACTACTCCAGACTGGGTAACTTACATTGAGACTGGGGACGTTTGCATGTTCCAGGAGACCTGGGCAAGGGAGGAATACAGGCACCAGGGCTACCAGCCATTTTCCATCCCGGCCAGGTGGGAGGGTAAAGGCCGCCCTTCAGGTGGACTAACAACGTGGGTAGCATCCCACCTAGGCTGTGAGGCCTCACGCTTACCGGTGCCATCTGATGATATCCTTGTGGTTTTACTGTCCTGGCCGAATCAAGCGAAACTCGTCCTGATTAATATCTATTCCAGGCCAGTGGGAGTTGCAAGGGAGTCGCCCACCATTGAGGAACTCTCAGTTTATTTAGCTGAAATACCAAGACACCTACCCTATGTAGTGGGAGGGGATCTAAACTCCCATTTTGAGCCGCTGCCTGGCCTCCTAGAGGGTCTCCCGATGGAAGAAGAGGTCAGGTGGTCGGTACCCTCGGTAGAAGCCCCTCCCCCGAAGGCATGGACTCCGGTAGCATTGCAGATCACAGCTCTCACCTTAAGATTTTGAATTAGAGCCTGTAATGGGCGCACTAATTCCGACTTACCTAGCAGAACTACCTATAATAGAGCGGGAAGAGAATCCCGCCTGGACTATATCCTGGTACAGATAGCGAACTGGCCATCTATTCAGGATTTTAGGGTTACTGAAAGGCTGGACAGCGATCACAATGCTCTTGAACTTGATTTCATTCACCCCGGCCTTCAAATCTCTATATTAACTGTGGAGGAGAATAAACCTGAACTTCTATTGGCCAATAATAGGAGAAGAATCAGGTGGGAAAAACTAGCCTCAAGCCAGGAGAAACTCCCGAGGCTATATGCAGGGTTAATCCCTATTTTGGAGACTTTGGGAGATCTAGCCACTGAGGCGGGCAATAAAGATTCACTTGACAGATTATACCAGGCTCACGAGGACCTCATAAAGGGAGCTGCCCCCATCCTCTTCAGCAATGTACAGAATCAGAGGAGGGGGCAGCTACATAAATCCTCATGGTATAATACAGCCTGCAGAAAGGCAAAGGGAGAACTTCTCAGAAACATCAAGGAGGGCTTAGGGGGTGAGAAGCTAAGAGAAAGCAGACAGGCATATAAAAAACTAATTGCCCATGCTAAAACTGAATGGGAGGAGAACCAATGGGAGGAGCTTACTGATTCCCTCGCAAAAAGAGACCACCGAATGTTCTGGAGAGTAGTGAACGGGGGGTCGGGGAGCCTCCACTCAGCCATTGAGCCTAACATCGCAGCAGGGGTGTGGCAGGCACACTTTCAATCTCTTTATAGCTCTGAGTTGGGAGAAATTAGGTATGATACCGGTATTGGCTGGGCTGACTACGAGGGGGACCTAATAACAGTGGGGGGGGGTCAGGGCAGCAATAGCAGGACTGACTTCGGGTAAGGCGCCAGGATTGGATGGCTTGCCCGGGGATTTGTTTAAGCAGGAGCCCGATGTTTGGGCCCCCTACCTTGCCGTTCTGTTTAATGGAGTTCTGAGTGGCATGGAAATCCCGAGTACCTGGCTGGGGGCAGAGGTGGTTCCCATATTCAAAAAGGGCTCGCCTCTGCTCCCAGCCAATTACAGACCAATTAGTTTAATTGATGTGCCACAGAAGCTGTTTGCTAGGGTACTGCTGAACCGGCTTCAGGACTGGGCAGATGAAATGGGGGTCCTTAGTCCCTATCAGGCGGGCTTCAGAAAGGGAGTTTCCACAGTGGACCAGGTCTTCCGATTGAATATCATCCATTGGAGGGCAGTGATATTAGAAGGCGGCAGCTTATACACAATATTTGTGGATCTGAGGGCCGCCTTCGACCTGGTGCCCAGAGGGAAACTTTGGAGTGTCCTGGCCGAGATGGGCGTACCCCCGGACATCCTGTTAATCCTACAGAGATTGCATCACAATAACTATGCTCGAGTGAGGTGCGGGAGGTCTGGGGAATTGACGGATAGATTCCCCGTTGACGGGGGGGGTTAGGCAGGGCTGTGTGTTGGCACCGACCCTGTTTTGCCTCTTCGTCAACGGGGTAATCGCCCATCTGAACGGCACTGAATATACCGACGCCCCAAAACTGAACGGCAGCAGGGTGCCTGCAATTATGTTTGCAGACGACACCCTGCTGCTGTCTAAAACCCCTATGGGGATTCAGAGGATCCTCGACTCATTTGTGGCCTTTTGCACAGACAGGGGCCTAGAAATTAATGCTGCAAAAACTAAGTTCATGGTCCTGAACCCTAGCCAAAAATTGCGCCCGAACCCACACCTGGGAGCATCACGGCTAGAGAGAGTCTCCACCTTTGAATATCTAGGTGTAACCCTGAACGAAAGTATGTCCTGGGGACCACATCAGACTAGGGCCAACCTCAAACTAGTACAGACCACTGGGGGTATCACTCGGATGATGAAAAGCTCCACATACCGTCCATTGGGGCCGCTCATCCAGATCTACAAGGCACAGGCCAGGGGTGCTACTATGTACGGGGCGGAACTATGGGGCCATACATCTTCCCGCAGTCTGTCCTCAACTGAGAACAATTTTATCAGACAGATAGTTGCACTTCCGCCCAGCACCCCACTCCTTCCCCTGAGGCTGGATCTGGGATTGAGACCAATAGCTGACGAACTAGGTCTCAGACCCATAGTCTTCTGGCGAAGGCTATGGAGTAGTGAAGAACTCTCTGCTTATAGGGCGGAACTGAGGGAGCTTTTAACTCATCCTAAAGCGTTACAGATCCCCTGGATAAAATATATTCAAAAATCCTGCACGAGACTGGGGTTCCCTGACCTCTGGTCTGACCCTGCTAGCGCCTCACTAAACATCTCACGGAGAGCTTTGGTCAATGTCTATCATGAACAGAAACTAGCCATTGCCTTGGATTCCCAGGGGGAGGGGTCTTTAACATCCGTATTTGCGCTAAGCAAGGACTCATATAGGCTGGAGAGGGTTTTGGACGCTATATCTCCCGTGCCGGCCAGGAAGCTGTTTCTCCAATGGAGATATGGCACACTGCCTCTGCGATCCTTTACCAGCTCCTGGTCAACCTCGCCCTCTTCCAAGCAGTGCCCGGCATGCTCCTGTGCCGAGGAAAGCGATCTACATGTGGCCCTATTTTGCACAACTTACAAGGCAGCTAGGAAATATTGGCTCCTTCCACTTATTAGAAACCTTGGTTGTAGGGAGTATCTCCCGATGTACAGAATTTTAAAAACCGACGTTTCAGGTCCAATTGTTTTTGCATTAGCAAAATTTCTCACCAATGTTTGGCATACCCGCACCCGTATCCTGAAGTCGCAGGTTCCCATTTAATTTTAAGTCTACAAATTTCAATGTGACTTTAGTGGTTTTTAAACTATAGAAATGAACAATTTTACAGTGTATAAATTTGTATTGATTGTGGATGATTTTATAATGGTTGTATATGTTTTATTGTATATCTTTGATGGCCATATGGCCGAAATAAAGATTGTTAAAGTAAAAAAAAAGTAATAGACTATAATGCTTTGGCACGTTTAGGGTTTACATGACCACTGACTATCCTCTTAGTTCACTAATGGTGTTGTTGTTGGGAGTGACCCATTAATGTTTCTAAGTTCATGTTGAAAACTTTCTAATATCGGTCTATGCAGTGATATGATCTGATTTACTGAGATGAAACGCTTCTGCATATTAAAAATTTTTTTTTTTACATTTGAAGAGACTATCATATGTTTACATTATGTTTGTAGCACAATATACATGCCAAACCAGCTTCAGACATGGACAGAAAATGGACCCGGGCACCAAAATGAAAGTCCCCCCAGTTAATGAATTAGATAGCTAAAAAGAGGTCCATTTTTCCAAATTGGGGCAGTTTTGAACCTGTAAAAAACACTGTATGAGTCTTTTGCAAGGTATGTAAGACTGCGTGTATTTGAGCTTGCTTCAGGCAATGTTTTTTTAACATCAGGGAAATTTACAGTAAAAACCAGCCCAGCACACTTTAGAACAGGCCCACAAATAGCCAAAAACATGTCCACACACTGACCTGTCCTACCAGCCATGGAAACATTGAGCTCGGCCTCCATGCACCGATTGGACAACTCTGCCATTAAGGCTTCTCGTAGCAGAGAAGAGGTAGAGTGTGCAGTGAAAATACATTTAAAATAAGCGATGCTAGGGCAGCGACTCCAGGGCTTTGTGTGGTACCTGACTGTAGTATTTATACAACAACACCTTGGACAGTGGACCTATCAGCAAAGAGCAAGGCACCAATCCTATGTTTACCAATCAAATTAGTCTTCAACCTATAGCGTGCTATTTCTAAATGCCCCCTGTCGTAAGAGCATCACCCAAACCTGGGGTAAAATGTCAATTTTTTGTCCAATTTAGAAGAGCACCGCTTTATAAATCAATCCAATCCAAATGGAAGTACTGGATAACTCTCTTATTGTCTTTGTATACAGACGCTGAGTCTTGATGTAAATTTTCAATGCTTGTTTAATCCATTTTGGGAAAAGAAAAGCCAGCCAACGCGTTTCGTTCTGAAAACAGAACTTCTTCAGGGCGAAATGGTTGTTCTCAAGCACGATGTTATCCAACACGGGGAGGGGAAGGTATTTTAAATATCTGTCAATCCTATTTATTCTTTGTTAGTCCAAAATCCCCAAACAGCGCTCCATATTAAGAAGAAGGTAAATGCTTTGCTCGAATCGTTGCGCTTTCGTTAAGACCTCAGTATGCCTCGACACCGTTAGCTCAAAAGCAATTATTTATGTAGATACAAAGATCTTAGGATACGAGTTTGTCCTGTTCTGGGGAGTTGATATATTTTCCGTGTTTCGCAGTCCCAAACGATATGTGTCGAACCGGTAATTACCTAAAGTGTTGATCGCGATGAATCAACCACACGGCGTTCCGCAGTTTTGAAAAAACGCCGTCCCTGCTATCCCGGGATAAATAATTGCTTTTGAGCTAACGGTGTCGAGGCATACTGAGGTCTTAACGAAAGCGCAACGATTCGAGCAAAGCATTTACCTTCTTCTTAATATGGAGCGCTGTTTGGGGATTTTGGACTAACAAAGAATAAATAGGATTGACAGATATTTAAAATACCTTCCCCTCCCCGTGTTGGATAACATCGTGCTTGAGAACAACCATTTCGCCCTGAAGAAGTTCTGTTTTCAGAACGAAACACGTTGGCTGGCTTTTCTTTTCCCAAAATGGAATATTAAACAATCATTGAAAATTTACATCAAGACTCAGCGTCTGTATACAAAGACAATAAGAGAGTTATCCAGTACCTGACTGTAGTCATGAGTTCACAGGGAGAATGCCCCGGCGCAGGCGGGATGGGCAGTTGCATGGCTTTGAGGGGGTATTTGTGGTGTGACACTATCCAAATACATTTGGGTTTGCTATGTCTGTGTCGGTTTTTCTTGTCGTTCTCACTTTGCAGAGAGTTTTTAACTTGTTCATTTTTTGAAGTGAAAACTTGAATGTAAATAGTGACTGGTATAATAAAAAAAATAGTAAGTATGCTCGCATAGAAGTACTCCTTGAAAGGATGCAAATGTACTACTTTTTGGAATTCACAAACATTGGCAGTATGGCGTTACTATTCTCAGAAAGCTGCACCCGCCTCGGGTTTCCCAGCATACTACTGGAAATCAAACACTCACACAGCATTGGGATGAATTCGTGCAAGTAGCCTAACCAATGGTAACAAACTGGGGCAGCATTCCAACCCCTCGTTTCTCACCCTCTGTGCCACTCTAGACAGAGGCCCCTCGAATGCTGCTCAGCACTGACCCTGCTCCTCATGGAAACATCCGTCCTGAATTGTGGTCATCGCACCCCTCCACCCTGCAGCCAACTGCTTTTAAAGTGGGGAAATTTGAGATTCACGTCCCCCTAATCTCATTGACTGAGGCGCATTGACGCCCTTGGGCTAAGTTAGCGCTCTATAAGTTTTATATTCATTCATTCATCCCTGCCTGGGTGTGCTCAGCAACACCACTGGTCTTCTTTTCTGCCTCCTCATGTCACTGGCCCAATTACTATCTCCACACAGCTTTACCTTCCCTTTCTTCTTTGTCGCGAGGAGATATCCCTGTATCCCTAAGCTGTGAATCCTGCTTCGCACACACCACCCAAAATCAGGAAAATAAACAGGTGACACCAGATTCTTCAGAATCCAAATCTTTTTTTCATTTTTTTTTTCAAAACAAACACTTTCTTTCACAGTTATAGGAGAAGGGACCGACCCTTCCGCGACCCATAGCCAGGAAGGATCCGGCATGGTTTGGCATCAACAATGTTGCAAAAACAAGAGGCGCCTTTTCTGCAACAGAGGCGGGGCGCCGGGGTTCCCCAGCCAGCAGTGCCAGCGCCTGGGGTCTTTACATGACACAGTACGGTTCCCTGGGCAGCTGGGGCCTAGTCCTCCAGCATGGCAGGTGTGCGCTAAGGCAGCTCTTTAGGTCCTTGTTCAGCAGGAAACACACAATAGGGTTGACCCCAGCCTGCGCGAAGCTCATCCAGACAGCCGTAGACAGGTAGCGGTGAGGTAAGCTACAGGCCTTTACGAAGACCCGCCAGTAGCACGCCACAATGTAGGGCGACCAGAGCACCAAGAAGAAGAGCGTCAGGATATAGAACATCCTACCCAGCCTCTTTTCACTCTTGAATTCGTCCATGCCCAGCAGCCGCCTATTAGTGGTGTGCGCGTTCTGCCTGATGCCCAGCAGTGTTGGGGGCATGGGGCCCCGACCAAAGCCAGCGATCCAGTTGGCGGCAGCCTGACCAGTGGCACCTGGCCCATGGAACGTCCAGTTCTGGCTGATGGCTGGCACCATCTGCACTGGCTTCATCTTGCGATGGCGATACTCAAAAAGGATGAGCTTGACGTAGACAATGTGCGTGGCCACAATGAGCACAGCCAGCATCAGCATGAAGCCCAACGTGTCATTGGCCTTGAAGTAGCGGTGCTCAAAGATGCACTGGTCCTCCTCACGGATGAACTTGTAGGTGCCAACGTCAAACACTGGTGGGAAGGCCATCGCCACGGACAGCGTCCAGACCATGCAGATGATGGCGACACATGTCCAGAAGGTCATGCGCTTGGAGTAGAAGCGGTGGTGTGCGATTGCCATGTAGCGTGTGACGCTAATACAGAAAAGCATGAAGGCCGCGTGGAAGCAGAAGAGCACAGCCATGAAGGCCACAATTTTGCAGCTTAGGATGCTGTATGTCCAGGCTGAGCCATTCTTGATGGACACCAGCACGAAGGGGAAGCAGACCGCTGAGCGGATGACATCAGCCAGGCAGAGGTCCAGCAGGAAGTAGTAGGGGGCCTTGTGCAGTGCACGATCCTTCAGCACCAGCAGGGCCAGCAGCAAATTGCCCACTAGACTGATGCAGATGATGAGGCCCAGAAGCAGCAGCTTGATGTAGGTGGAGATGGCAGCAGAATGAGAGACGGTGCCGCTGAGCAGCTCATGGTCTGTGGCGTTGGCCATCGCGAGATGGCACAGCGTCCCGCCTCAGCTGTGCGACCTGGTCCTTGGCAGGCCCGGGCGCCAGTCAGCCATCCTCTGTAAGGAAAGAAAAGAAGAGATGTAAGCAATGGGGGTGAGAGGGTGCTACAGAGACAGTAACACATTCTAATGGGAAACAGTAGGGACGGTGTGAGACACAGTGTGCTGAGAGGGAGGAAATGAATCTAGAGCCAATGTTTAATGAGAGAGACAGCATACTGAAATTACAAGGGATATCCTAACAAGCTGGATCATCCTGGGAGAAGCAGTGTCACATGGGAGAGGTGCAGAAGACATCGCACATCATAGAAGGATCTAAGTTTCAATTCCAGCAGAATCTGGTACCAGTGGAGACATTCACCGACACAAGAGCACCAACGACATGGAACAACATTAAACATGATTCTTGGCTTTAATTGCACTTTCGTGTTTATTTTGAAACACTGGTGAAAGGTGAAAGTGAAGGACATGCGCATACAGATGAGAGTCATATGAAGGCGCTCACAGGACCAGCCATGGAGGAAGTGACATAGGAAGGCGCTCACAGGACTAGCCATGGAGGAAGTGACATATGAAGGCGCTCACAGGACTAGCCATGGAGGAAGTAACATAGGAAGGCGCTCCTAGGACCAGCCATGGAGGAAGTGACGTATGAAGGAGCTCCCAGGACCAGCCATGGAGGAAGTGACATATGAAGGCGCTCCTAGGACCAGCCATGGAGGAAGTGACGTATGAAGGAGCTCCCAGGACCAGCCATGGAGGAAGTGACATATGAAGGAGGTCCCAGGACCAGCCATGGAGGAAGTGACATATGAAGGCGCCCCTAGGACCAGCCATGGAGGAAGAAACATATGAAGGAGCTCCTGGGACCAGCCATGGAGGAAGTGACATATAAAGACGCTCACAGGACCAGCCATGGAGGAAGTGACATATGAAGGAGCTCACAGGACCAGCCATGGAGGAAGTGACATATGAAGACGCTCACAGGACCAGCCATGGAGGAAGTGACATATGAAGGAGCTTTTGGGACCAGCCATGGAGGAAGTGACATATATATGAAGGAGCTTCCAGGACCAGCCATGGAGTAAGTGACCACCACCCTCCACGCACTCAACACCGGCCGACCAGCCGCCTGCCACCAAGCCACTCCGAAGCACACCCACGGACCCTTCTCCTGCCAAACCTGCAAATTCACCTGCGTCTAAACCTACGCCCCACCACCCAGACCAGGCAACAACAACAACCAACTTAAGTGCATCCTGCTCAACACCCGCTCCGTCCACAAGCACGCCGCTGAACTCAGGGACCTCCTCGATACAACAGCACCAGATGTCGCCTTCCTCACAGAAACCTGGATGAACGCCTCCTCAGCCCTCGACATCGCCAAAGCCATCCCGGACGGCTACAAGATCACCCGAAAGGACCGCGTCAACCAAACCGGAGGAGGAATCGCCATCATCTACAGGAATACCATCAACGTCACGACCAACTCCTAAGATGCCTTCACCACCGCCCAACACCTACACTTCCAGATCCACACTGACCCCAAGACCACCCTCAGAGGAACCCTCATCTACAGACCCCAGGGCCTACGCACACAATTCAGTGAAGCCATCGCCGACTTCATCAGACCACATGCCCTCGCCTCATCAGACTACATCCTCCTAGGGGACCTGAACTTCCACCGGGAGAACAACAATGACAACAACACCACCACCGTGTTCGACAACATCGGCAACCTCGGAATCAAGCAACTGGTGAACACGCCCACCCACTACGCCGGCCACACGCTCGACCCCATCTTCTCCGCCAGCAGCCACGTTGCCTTCAGCCACTCCACCGGACTACACTGGACCGACCATAGCTGCATCCACTTCACCTTTAAGAAGACCACATCCCACCACCACCCGCAACATATCCCCTGTAGATACTGGAGCAAAGTCACCGCAGACCAGCTAACCACATCACTGAGCCAGAACCCACCTATCACCACCACTGACACCAACTACGCAGCCCGCAACCTCACACAGTGGATCGTCAACTGCGCCGACGCCCTTGCACCACTGAAGAACCCTCCAGACAAGCCCGGCAACAGGAAAACAACATGGTTCACCGACGACCTCAAAGAATCGAAGAAATCCTGCCGAACCCTCAAGAAAACCTGGCGCCGCGAACAGACAACAGAAAACATGACAGCCCTCAAGAACGCCACCCGCAAACACCACCAGCTGATCCGCACCACCAAAAAGACATCGTTCAAAAAACGGCTGGACAACATCACACACAACAGCAAGGAACTCTTCAGCATCATAAAAGAGCTCTCCAATCCCAACGCCAAAAGCAACGACATCACACCGTCACAAGACCTCTGCAACTCCCTCGCCACGTTCTTTCACCGCAAGATCGCCGATATCCACAACAGCTTCGGAGCCCAGACTCCGCCCCCAGCCACCGAACCAACGCCCCCCACAACCACCCTCAGCGCTTGGACTCCCATCAGCACGAAGACACAGCCCACGCTATGAACACCATCCACTCCGGCTTCACCTTCCGACCCTTGCCCTCACCACATCTTCAACAAAGCCGACACCATCATCGCTCCCCACCTACGGAACGTCATAAACAACTCCCTTGCATCTGCCACCTTCCCAGAGAGCTGGAAGCACGCAGAGATCAACGCCCTACTGAAGAAACCCACAGCAGACCCTAAAGACCTCAAACACTTCCGCCCCATCTCTCTTTTTCCCTTCCCAGCGAAAGTGATCGAGAAGATCGTCAATAAACAGCTGACCGCATTCCTCGAGACCAATGGATCCCTCGACCCATCCCAGTCCGGATTTCGACCCAACCACAGCACCGAGACTGCCCTCATCGCAGCCACCGACGACATCAGGACCCTACTTGACAACGGGAAAACCACCACCCTCATCCTCCTAGACCTCCCAGCCGCCTTTGATACAGTCTGCCATCGCACCCTAATAACCCGCCTCCACAACGCCGAGTTCTAAGGGAAAGCCCTGGACTGGATCACCTCGTTCGTCTCCGACAGAACCCAGAGAGTCCGCCTCCCTCCCTTCCGCTCCGCGGTCACCGAGATCATCTGCGGCGTACCCCAAAGCTCATCACTCAGCCCAACCCTCTTCAATATCTACATGAGCCCCCTCGCCACCATCGCACGCAAACACAACCTCAACATCATCTCATATGCCGACGACACCCAGCTGATACTCTCCCTCACCAAAGACCCAGCCGCTGCCAAGCTCAACCTCCAGGAAGGTATGAAAAACGTCGCTGAATGGATGAAACTCAGCCGTCTGAAACTGAACTCAGACAAGGCGGAGGTCCTCAACCTCGGACCATCCCCATCCGCCTAGGACGACTCCTGGTGGCCCACGGAACTGGGCACCGCACCGACACCCACTGACCACACACGCAACCTGGGATTCCTCCTGGACTCCTCTCTGACGATGACCAAGCAAGTCAACGACATCTCATCCTCATGTTTCAACACCCTGCGCATGCTCCGTAAGATCTTCCGGTGGATCCCTACCGGAACTAGAAAGATGGTCACCCAGACCCTCGTCACCAGCCGTCTAGACTACGGGAACGCCCTATACGCAGGAACCACAGTTAAACTTCAGAAAAGACTCCAACGCATACAGAACGCATCCGCACGACTCATCCTCGACATCCACAGCCACATATCCGCCCACCTCAGAAACCTGCACTGGCTCCCCATCAACAAAAGGATCACATTCAGGCTCCTCACCCACGCACACAAAGCGCTCCACGACACAGGTCCCGAATACCTCAACAACCGCCTCACGTTCTACACTCCTACACGCAAACTCCGCTCTGCCAGCCTCGCCCTCGCCACCATCCCACGGATCCGCAGAACCACCGCCGGAGGAAGATCATTCTCCTACCTGGCGGCCAAGACGTGGAACTCCCTCCCCGCCCACCTCAACTGACCCAGTACCACCTCACTTTCAGGAAACACCTCAAGACCTGGCTCTTCAAGCAGTAGCAGCACTCCCCCCCCCCCCCCCCCCCCAGCGCCTTGAGACCCTCACGGGTGACTAGCGCGCTCTACAAGTGTATTAATTGATGATTGAGTGACATATGAAGGAGCTCCCGGGACCAGCCTTGGAGGAAGTGACATATGAAGGCGCTCACAGGATAAGCCTAGGAGGAAGTGACATATGAAGGCTCTCACAGGACCAGCCATGGAGGAAGTGACATATGAAGGCGCTCACAGGACCAGCCATGAAGGAAGTGACATATGAAGGAGCTTCCGGGACCAGCCATGGAGGAAGTGACGTATGAAGGCGCTCAAAGGACCAGCCATGGAGGAAGTGACATGAAGGAGCTCCCGGGACCAGCCATGGAGTAAGTGACATATGAAGGAGCTCCCACGACCAAACATGGAGGAAGTGACATATGAAGGCGCTCCTAGGACCAGCCATGGAGGAACTGACATATGAAGGCGCTCACAGGACCAGCCATGAAGGAAGTGACAGATGAAGGAGTTCCCACGACCAAGCATGGAGGAAGTGACATATGAAGGAGCTTTTGGGACCAGCCATGGAGGAAGTGACATGAAGGCGCTCACAGGACTAGCCATGGAGGAAGTGACATATGAAGGAGCTCACAGGACCAGCCATGGAGGAAGTGACATATGAAGGTGCTCACAGGACTAGCCATGGAGAAAGTGACATATGAAGGAGCTCACAGGACCAGCCATGGAGGAAGTGACGTATGAAGGCGCTCACAGGACTAGCCATGGAGGAAGTGACATATGAAGGAGCTCACAGGACCAGCCATGGAGGAAGTGACATATGAAGGTGCTCACAGGACTAGCCATGGAGAAAGTGACATATGAAGGAGCTCACGGGACTAGCCATGGAGGAAGTGACATATGAAGGAGCTCACAGGACCAGCCATGGAGGAAGTGACATATGAAGGTGCTCACAGGACTAGCCATGGAGAAAGTGACATATGAAGGAGCTCACAGGACCAGCCATGGAGGAAGTGACGTATGAAGGCGCTCACAGGACAAGCCTTGGAGGAAGTGACATATGAAAGAGCTCCCGGGACCAGCCATGGAGTAAGTGACATATGAAGGAGCTCCCACGACCAAACATGGAGGAAGTGACATATGAAGGCGCTCCTAGGACCAGCCATGGAGGAACTGACATATGAAGGCGCTCACAGGACCAGCCATGAAGGAAGTGACAGATGAAGGAGTTCCCACGACCAAGCATGGAGGAAGTGACATATGAAGGAGCTTTTGGGACCAGCCATGGAGGAAGTGACATGAAGGCGCTCACAGGACTAGCCATGGAGGAAGTGACATATGAAGGAGCTCACAGGACCAGCCATGGAGGAAGTGACATATGAAGGTGCTCACAGGACTAGCCATGGAGAAAGTGACATATGAAGGAGCTCACAGGACCAGCCATGGAGGAAGTGACGTATGAAGGCGCTCACAGGACAAGCCTTGGAGGAAGTGACATATGAAAGAGCTTCCGGGACCAGCCATGGAGTAAGTGAGATATGAAGGCGCTCACAGGACCAGCCAATGGAGGAAGTGACATATAAAGGCGCTCACAGGACCAGCATTGGAGGAAGTGACATATGATGGCGCTCACTGGACCAACAAGGGAGAAGTGACATACAAAGTAGCTCAAGGTAGCAACCTTGGAGGAAGTGACATACGAAGGAGATTACAGGAGCCGCCCTGGAGGAAGTGACGCATGAAGGAAATCATGCAAACAGCCGAGGAAGACATGTTATACTGAGGAGGCCATAGGTGCAGCCCCCTGAGTGAAGTTGCAAACCGAAGAGAACATCGGACCAGTTGAGTTGTGTCATACTGAGGAGAACATGGGAGCAGCCAAAGGGGATGTGGCATACTGAGGAGATCATGTTACCCATCATGGAGGAAGTGTCATACCAAGGAGAACATGAGAGCAGCCGTGGGAGACATATTATACCTCGGTGATCATGGGAGCAGCCGAGGAGGAAGTGTTCATACTGAGGAGATCACGTTACCCACCATGGAGCAAGAGCTCATACCAAGGAGACATGGGAGCAGCTGAAGAGGAAGTCTCATATTGAGGAGATCATGGGCAAGGGAGAGAGGAGGACACATATATGTCAGTCTGAGAGACAAAGGATACACGAGGGTCATTCTGGGATAATTGGGGAGGGTCAGAGATACACAGAGGTCTTTTCGAGAGACAAGGAAGAGGGTGAGAGATGCACAGACAAACTTTAGAAGGTGAACCCGGTCAAGAGCGAACAGATATCCGTGGTTTGTGCTTTATGATTTTAGGCTATATTTTAGTTTATTCTTTAACAATTCATAACTTTGGTTCTACTGATTGGAATTTTGTCTTGTTTTATTTATTGAATTTTGATCTATTTTTCTAACTTGGTGTGTGATCCTTGTTGTGTGGTGTTTTTTTTACAGTTTTACTGCTTGAAGTGTTGCACAAATACTTTATAGTACAATACAGAATGGTCCCAGTAAACTAAGACTAGCAGGACATTATATATAGCATTACAAACGCATCAGAATAGCAATACTCCACAAAAGATGCACAGCAAATGTTATTTAATCACACTGCTACATAGGAAACTTGCATTATACACATATCAAATTTCAAATTCAATACATACAAAGGTGCCCAACAGGACAGGGACAAGGAAGAGGGGTAAGTGAGTCTGGTGAGGATAAGAAATCGTGAGGAAAGCATGGAAATTTGTGAAAGCATAAAAATGCCCAGCTCAAATTAATTCAGGCCCAAATCTTCAAGCCAAGGGTACACGAATTATTCATTAGTTCAAGTAGCTAGACCCTATTTTTGAAACACAATTGATTCAGTCTCTGTTTTTTCCGGGGGCTGGCGTAAAAAGGGAGAATGTCGACGTTTCGACCCCAAAAGTTTATCGTAGGCTGATTAACACGTTACACAGGGGACTTCATCAGGATTGTGATGGAGGGAGGGCACCTAAAGTCAAAGTATAAACCACAATTGATACTAAAGAAAGGTAGAAAATGCTAACAACCACTTTCATAGCCAAAAAAGGTCCGCAAATAATTACCAAAGATAATCCTACAATGAGGGTTTCAATGGGGGTGGAGGGCAACTGGCTCCTAAATGGAGTGAGCGACAGCAACACCTAAAAAATATAAGATGTTGTGATAGGGGACCATGATAGATTACAGGTCATTACACATGAATTGTCAGGACCTGCTTTCCATCGGTCTGCTCAGTAACTCTTTCTTCAGGAAACATTAGAGACGCTATCACATTGCCTCAAGAGCCCATCAATCACCCAGAGCAAGGGCTCAAAGTCCTTGTGGGCCGGTAGCATCCTACCTTCTTTTGCCATATCATCCAGCATCAGCAACCCTATCGTGAAGAATGTATCTACCCAAAGAGCACTGTGTGCTAGGCTCTCCCCAGCCATAACTTCTCATAGTTTTTGCAACCAAGAACCCAGTGGTGGGTGCAAACCTCTGCCCAAAAGAGCAGTCTACCAGACCCAGATCAATGCCAAGATCTCTGAGCAGAAAAGTCTCAGTTTAGAGCATTTCCAGAAGACATATATGGCTGACATCACTTTCATCTTATACCTTTATATGAGGTCTCACTGTGTGGAGCAGCTGATATCTTCCCTAAGTCTCTGCCATTGATTCATAGTAGCATCTCTACCCAAGGTTTAGTCTCATCTCATTGTATAATTTAATTTCTGGCTCTTACACACTTATTTAGTATTTTGTACGGGGCACTGTTAGATTCAACGGAGCCCGCCATGTATCTCTCAAAGGCAGTCAATGGTCACCGCTTGCCGCACTATAGATTTTCCAACCCAACACCTAATCATAGAATTTCTGTTCTTTCAACATATCTGAGATATTAGAAACAGCCACCCATTCGCCACCGCTCATACGCACTATCCTCTGGGAATGCGTCAATAGGGATGGAGAAGATGCAGTATCGCAGTCCTGTCTAAGACCGTCCACTTTGCTTTACTAACATGAATACAATACAGATTACTGGGCCCACGTAGCTTCAGCAACCATATTACGTAGCATAGGGGTTACTCGTGAGAGCCCAATCCATATACGCCCATTGCTAAGAATATTCTCGCTTCGTCCTCTCTCTTAAAACCTACAAATGTGCGACATTTTATCACGTCAGTCCATCCGAGCATCCCAGCTGTATGCATCCTTTTTATATTTGTCAATTCTGCCACTTCAGGCTTTAATAATGGTTTAGGAATAATTTAGACAGTTCTAAAATACCTTTGAACGTGTTTAACTTTGTATTTGCTTTGTTAAGTTTATATTTCAAACAGGAAAATACTGGCTTTTGAGGATTGTCCTATTTTTGCTTGTGTTGAACAGTTTTCAGCGAATGTTTTAGGTACACAAAACAGGCGGTTTCATACCAATCCAAGCTGAATGAATTCCGTACACAGCGTATTGACAAACAGTAGTATACCTGATGGATACAATTGTTTAATACAGCTGATCAATCAATCAATCAGGATACTTGTAAAGCGCACTACTTACCTGTGAGGGTCTCAAGGCGCTGAAAGGGGGGGGGGGGGGGTGCTGCTACTGCTCGAAGAGCCAGGTCTTGAGGAGTCTTCTGAAGGCGAGCAGGTCTTGGATCTGCCGTAACTGGGTCGGGAGGGTGTTCCAGGTCTTGGCGGCAAAGAAGAAGGATCTGCCACCGTAGGTCGTTTGTTGGATGCGGGGGACGGCGGCGAAGCTGGTGGAGCGGAGCTGGAGGGTGGGGGTGTAGAAGCTGAGTCTGCTGTTCAGGTAGGCTGGTCCGGTGTTGTGGAGTGCTTTGTGTGCGTGGGTGAGGAGCTTGAAGGTGATCCTCTTGTCGACGGGGAGCCAGTGCAGGTTTCTTAGGTGGGGGTGATGTGGCTGCGACGAGGGATGTTGAGGCTCAGGCGGGCGGAGGCGTTTTGGATGCGTTGCAATCATTGTAGGGGTTTGGTCGGGATTCCTGCGTAGAGTGCATTGCCGTAGTCCAGCCTGCTGCTGAAGAGGGCTTGGGTCACCGTTCTTCTGGTTTTGGTCGGGATCCACTTGTAGATCCTGCGGAGCATGCAGATTGTGTTGTAGCAAGAGGAGGAGATGGCGTTGACCTGTTTCAACATGGAGAGGGAGGAGTCGAGGATGAATCCTAGGTTGCGTGTGTGGTCCATGGGTGTAGGTGCTGTTCCAAGTGTGGTCGGCTACCAGGAGTTGTCCCAGGCAGAGGAGGTGGGGCCGAGGATGAGGACCTCCATCTTGTCCGAGTTCAGTTTCAGACGGCTGCTCCTCATCCGCCTACCCGTGGGCAGTTGCATGGAAATGTCCGTGCACTTCCCTGGTGGTTGCATGGAACGGCCTGTGCACATGGGTGGTTGCATGGAAATGCCCGTGCACTACCCATGGGTGGTTGCATGGAAACACCAGTGCACTACTCATGGGCGGTTGCATGGAGACACCCGTGCACTACCCAGGGGCGGTTGCATGGAGACACCAGTGCACTACCCATGGGCGGTTGCATGGAAACGCCTGTGAGCGACCCCTGACACCCCTGGTAGGTCGCTCCCCCCCACGCAGCTCCGACTGTGTGCTCCTACTGCCGCTGGTAAGTGTCCTCCGTCCTTTTTGCTTCTGTGCCACTGTCTCCCCCTCTTGTGCCTCGTTGTCTGCTCTGTGCCACTCGTTCCCCCCCTTGTGCCCCATTTTACCTTCTGTACCACTGTTTCCCCCTCTTTGTGCCTTGTTTTCTGCTCTGTGCCACTCGTTTCCCCCCCTTGTGCCCCATTTTGCTTTCTGTACCACTGTTTCCACGCCGCTGTGCCCCCGGCGGCCCCGCCTCCTGCCCACTCGCTGCTCCCGCCTCCCAGCTGCTCCTCCCTCCCACCTCCCCATATATGCTGGACGCTGCACAGCCGCGCAGCGGATGCATGCAGCAGGCGTGCCGCTGGCACGCCGAAGGCGCACCTAAGGCAAGCCCGTCTGCGCCCGTCTGCGCCCGTCTGCGCCCGTCCGTGCCTGGACCGCGCCCAGCGCCAGAACCCCTGGACCCTGACACCAGACTCCACTTTGACGCCAGCACCCTCCACGCACTCAACGCCGACCGAAACCACACCTGCTTCCAGGCCACTCCGAAACGGACCCACGGACCCTTCTCCTGCCGCACCTGCAGTTTCACCTGCGACAGAGCCACCAAACCTCCAAGGACTGGACTCAACCACCTCCGCTGCATACTCCTCAACACCCGCTCCGCACGCAAACACACCATCGAGCTCTGGTGTCTGCTCAATACCTCTGCCCCAGACGTGGCCTTCCTGACTGAGACCTGGTGGAACGACTCCTCGGCGCCCGACATCGCCATAGCCATCCCGGACGGCTACAAGATCACCCGCAGGGATCGCGCCAACTGAATCGGAGGAGGAATAGCGATCGTCCACAAGTCCACCCTCAAGGTCGCCACCCACGCAGACAACACCCTGAACACCGCCGAACACCTCCACTTCCGGATCCACACCGACCCCAACACCACCCTCAGAGGAACACTCCTCTACAGACCCCCCGGACCCCGGGCTCAGTTCAGCGACTCCATCGCCGACCTCACCAGCACCCACGCACTCGCCTCCACGGACTACATCCTCCTCGGGTACCTGAACTTCCACCTAGAGAACAACAATGACGCCAACTCCGCCACCCTGATCGACAACCTCGCCAACCTTGGCCTCAGACAACTCATCATCGCACCCACCCACGCCGCCGGCCACACGCTGGACCCCGTCTTCTCCACAGGCACCCACGTTGCCTTCGACCACACCACCTGTTGGACTTGGCCCTTCTGGCAGGTTCACCCCTAAACTTTTTGCTTTTAATGGTGACCTAGTGACGGTGATTTTTGGTTTCTGCGCACTTTCACTGTGTCCCAGTGGAAAGTGCGTGCGCACTCTGAGTGCGTGGAGTAAGGTTGGCCTGTCCGCCCATAGGAATGCATGGGGAATGTATGTGTCCCTGGTAGTTCCTGATGCGTGGGGTGTACAGGCTCGAGTCTGGTATGTGCGGACTCGTGTGATTGAATGCTGCGAAATGATGTATGCGGCGTGTATGTGTCTAGTGTGGAAGTGCCACTTCTAGACATGGCTGTGTGTGTGCTGTAAAGGTACTGGCGCGTGATTGGCTGAAGCTGGCTGAGGAGCCTGGCTCCAGGAGTCTGTGTGGGTCTGCCCCGGTGGTGGATGGCGAGATTAGCATGCTGATGTGAGGGAGGGGCTGCGCCTGGGTCCTGAATAGGGCCGGGCTTTTCCCACACAATGCTGGCTCCGCCCTCTGTGGTGCAACTGATGACCCTAGCCTGCCTGGTGAATGGAAAGGGTGGCTGGGGAAAACAAAATACTCCAAAACCAGCTGCGACTGGTTTCTCCCCCACCCTGCACCTTTAGACAAAGGAATTTCATGTATAAAAAGAGGCTGTGACCTCTTCTAAAACGTTCTTGTTCTCAACTCGAATCTACCAGGGGCATGCTGCTGCTTGGGCCCAGGGGAAGGCTTGCCTCCCTGGGCCCTGCCCAGCCCCTGGACTGCTGAGGTCCTGGACCCCTGAAGGACTTTGCTGTTTTCTGCGTGCCCTAGCGCTTTCCTTGGCCCCTAGCGCTTGGGAGCGCTGTTCCTCCTACCTAGCGCTTGGGAGCGCTGGTGATTGCCTTCTAGCGCTTGGGAGCGCTTCATTTCTGCCGTAGCGCTGAGAGCGCTTTGTTTGTCAAGCCGGTGCCCACCCAGCATTTGCCTGTCACGTGAAGATCTCTTGGACCCCCAGCGAATGCCTACCTCGCTTTATTTCTTATTGTCCTTATTCTCGAGGGAGCCTACCCTTCGTCATCCCCCCGAGTTCACCGCCGCTGGCCCGGGACCCCTCGTGACGTCCTCCCTGGGTCGCGCTAGGATTGGCTGCCGGCTCGGGATTCCCTTGTGACGTTTCCCCCAGGCCGCGCCGTGATTGGCTGCCGGCCCGAGGAGTTTTGGAGTGCGGCCCCCGAAGCGCGACGAGGCAGGGAGCGGCGGGAGCCTACTCCGCGCTCCTGCCTTTCCCCCCAGAAGCCGCCGCCCCCCCCCCCCCGGGGCTCCCAGGAGCGAGGGAGAGCCCTGGAGAGCGAGAGGAGGCCGGCGAAGAGGAAGAGACCGGCACGTCCCCAGACCCGGTGAGTGCAGTGAAGGAGAGGAGGGGCGTCGGGGCACATTGCCGGTGCCCGCCCCTCCCCTCCAGCGTGAGTGCCTGGGTGCTCCGAGGCCCGTGGGGCCTCCCCTGATGCAGAGTCCCCCGATAGGGACTCCACCTATGCGAGTCAGAGCCCGAGAGGCTCAGGGGGCAGTTCTCAATCGCGAGTCCTCCGAGAGGGACTCCACCAACCCCCCCCATGTTTAGCCATGAGCCCGAGAGGCTCCCCGGTGCCCAGTTGTCCCCGAGTCCCCCGGGAGGGACTCCAGCGAAGGCCCACATTGAACCAGCGCCCCGACAGGCCCCAGGGCGGCCTAATTGTTTCTCGAGCCCTGAGAGGCTCCCCCGTTGGCATTTGTTCTTCCGGGCCTGCAAGGCTCGGTCCCGGCATCCTTGTTGTCGAGCCCAGAGAGGCTCCAGGCGCCACAGTGACTTGGAAGAGACCACGAGACTCAAGGGGGCATCTCAGTTGTTCAGAGCCTGCGAGGCTCCAACGTGGCCCCAATCATTGTTCTACAGCTGCCCAGCACTTCTTGGGCAGCTGCCACGTTTAGGACCCTGACTTTGGACACAGGGCGTCCTAGCCCTAGAGAGGCCAGTTGGCCTAGGGACAGTCACAGGTGGTGACTAATGTAATTTTTGCGCAATTGTGTTCTTTGATACACCTCTGAATGTTTTTAGGCATCATGTGTTTTCCTTCCCTGCACCTCTGAATGTGTTGTTTATGCATCATGTGCCTTGTTCCTTACACCTCTGAATGTATGTTATGCATCATGTGTTATGTGCTTATACCCCTACAGGTATTGTGATACTTAGGTGGTTGTTCTTGCTAGTACAGGTGGTGCTAGTGAGGTCCTGGTTCCCTACGTAACATTTTCCTAAGGTGGTTAGGGTTGCGTAGGTGGTAGTTACCTGGTTACCAGTAGTTACTGGTGTGTGCTATTTTGTGCTACAGTGATTTTCTATGCTATGTTCTAAGTGATATTCCAAGTGCTAGTTCTAAAAGTGCATATTCCTGACAGTGGTCCAGGTGGCCCTGTCTTGTACATATCCCCTGTAAATTCTGCCCGTGCCTGTTGGCACATTGTAAAGTGTGTGTTTTTATCTAATGTGTTTTGGTGTAATACAAAGGCTATTTTTATACATAACCTTGTGTGGAGTTTCCCTTGTGGTGGGCCTTGGGTGTTGTTGCTGGGGGTGCGTGTGCAAACACTTAACTCACATCGCCTCCAAGTTTAGCCTTACTGCTCGTGCTACGTTACCAAGGGGGTGAGCAGGGGTTATCTTGGCGTGTAACTCCCTTGCCCTGACGTGGAAGTGGTGGTCTCTGACTGACTTTGGCGCAAGCCCTGGCCAGCCAGGTATCCCATTTCTAACACCACCGAACTCCACTGGACCGACCACCGCTGCATCCATTTCACCTTCAAGAAACCAACCACGCACCACCGCACCCAACAGCTGCCTCGCCGCTGCTGGAGCAAAGTCACCGAAGACCAGCTGATCACCACCCTCGCTGAGAAACCCACCCGCCGACCCCACCAACCCAGACGCTGCAGCCTGCAACCTCAGACAGTAGATCGACGACTGCGCCAACACCCTTGCCCCGCTCAAGAAACCCTCCAATAGCCACGCCAGCAAGAGAGCCACCTGGTTCACCAACGAGCTCCAGACCTTCAAACGCGCATGCCGGAAACTGGAGAAGATATGGCTCCACGAACGCACACCGGAAAACCATGCAGCCCACAAGGACAGCACCCGCAGACATCACCACCTCATCAGATTAGCCAAGAGATCCTCCTTCAAAGACCGCTTGGATAACAACGCACACGACAGCAAGGAGCTCTTCAGCATCGTAAAGGAACTCTCCAACCCCAGCGCCAACGCCAACGACATCCCGCCCTCACAAGAACTGTGCGACTCACTAGCCACCTTCTTCCACCGCAAGATCGCTGACAGCTTCAACACCACGACCACCTCAGACTCCACCTCCCCTGTAAACACTACCAGCGCCAACCGCCTGATCTCCTGGTCCAACGTCAACGACGACGAGACACGCAAGGTCATGAACTCGATCCACTCAGGATCTCCGTCAGACCCGTGCCCACACCACGTATTCAACAAAGCAGACGCTGCCATCGCACCCCAACTACGGAAGGTCATCAACATTTCCTTCGAAACAGAGACATTCCCGGAAAGCTGGAAGCACGCCGAAATCAACGCCCTCCTCAAGAAGCCCAAGGCGGACCCCAAGGACCTCAAGAACTTCCGGCCCATCTCCCTGCTCCCGTTCCCGGCAAAGGTCATCGAGAAAATCGTCAGCATGCAATTGGCCCGCCACCTGGAAGACAACAACATCTTGGACTCGTCCCAGTCCGGATTCAGACGAAACCGCAGCACCGAGACAGCCCTCATCGCAGACACAGACGACATCAGGCGCCAACTAGACAACGGCGAAACATCAGCCCTCATCCTCCTGGACCTGTCAGCCGCCTTCGACACGGTCTGCCATCGCACTCTAAAGACACGCCTCCTAGAAGCCGGATTCCAAGAGAAGGCCCTTGACTGGACCACGTCCTTCCTCTCCGGCAGAACCCAGAGCGTCCGCCTCCCAACCTTCCGATCTGAAGCCACCGACATCATCTGCGACGTCCCTCAGGGCTCATCTCTCAGCCCGACGCTGTTTAACGTCTACATGGCCCCCCTCGCACAAGTGGCCCGCCATCACAACCTCAACATCATCTCCTACGCCGACGACACCGAGCTCATCCTCTCTCTCACCAAGGACCCACACACCGCCAAAACCAACCTCCAGGAGGGAATGAAGGCCGTTGCCCACTGGATGAGGAGCAGCCGTCTGAAGCTGAACTCGGACAAGACGGAGGTCCTCATCCTCGGACCCACCCCCTCAGCCTGGGATGACTCCAGATGGCCGACCACACTGGGAACAGCACCAACACCCACTGACCATGCACGCAACCTAGGATTCATCCTCGACTCCTCCCTCTCCATGTCTAAGCAGGTCAACGCCGTCTCCTCCTCCTGCTACAACACCCTCCGCATGCTCCGCAGGATCTACAAGTGGATCCCGACCGAAACAAGAAGAACGGTGACACAGGCCCTCGTCAGCACAAGACTGGACTACGACAACGCACTCTACGCAGGAATCCCAGCCAAACACCTACTACGACTATAACGCATCCAAAACGCCTCCGCCCGACTGATCGTCAACGTCCCCCGCCGCAGCCACATCACCCCCCACCTGAGAGACCTACACTGGCTCCCCGTCGACAAGAGGATCACCTTCAAGCTCCTCACCCACGCACACAAAGCACTCCACAACGCCGAACCAGCCTACCTGAACAGCAGACTCAGCTTCTACACCCCCACCCGCCAGCTCCGCTCCGCCAGCCTCGCCCTCACCAGTGTCCCCCGCATCCATCGAACGACCTCCGGCGGCAGATCCTTCTCTTACCTCACCGCCAAGACCTGGAACACCCTCCCTAACCGCATACGGCAGACCCAAGACCTACTCGCCTTCAGAAGACTCCTCAAGACCTGGCTCTTCGAGCAGTAGCAGCACACCCCCCCCCCCCCCATAGTGCCTTGAGACCCTCACTTGTAAGTAGCGCGCTTTACAAGTACTCTGATTGATTGATTGATTGCACTACCCATGGGCAGTTGCATGGAAACACCTGTGCACTACCCATGGGGGGGGTTGCATGGAGACGCCCGTGCCCTACCCATGGGGGGTTATGGAGATGCCCCTGCACTACACATGGGACGTCCCCTTGAGGCAAAGTATTGCAAGGCAGCGCATTGGGCAGCTTTACGTTACTTTGGGTCACAATCCGATGCAAATTCCTATTTGTTTGGCGTTGTTAATTCCATCCACTACACTTTGCGTATGGTTTGCATTAAAAAAGTGATGCAAACCAGACACAAAGTGTTAGTAAACCAGGGCCTGTGATTTGCCCGCACATTGTTATATTATGTTGGTTTGTAGAGCACTAATCAAATGTGAGGGTATCCAGGCGTTAGAACAGGAGGAAGATGACATTTCCCCGCACGGTCATATAAATAGCCAGGTCGGAGGAGGAAGCTCTGGTGTGCTGTGGGAGTTTGTTCCGAGTTTTGGGTGCGATTTAGGAGAACACGCGCTGTCCTGCTGTGCTTTTGCGAATGCAGGGTATGGGTATGAGTGAGGCTGAGGATAGGTGTCTGTCTGGCTGGTGGAAGTGTATTTGGGCGTTCAGGTATTCAGGTCCAGTGTTGTGCAAGGCTTTGCAGGTGTGCGTGAGGAGTTTGAACTGGATGCGTTTGTGAATGGCGTGAGGTAAGGTGAGATATGGGTGCGGCGTGGGAGGTTGAGGATGAGTCTTGTGGCGATGGTCTGGAGTCTTTGTGGGAGCTGTTTGGAGATTCCGGCATAGAGTGCGTTGCCTTAGTCAAGTCTGCTAGTGATGAGTGCTTGCGTGATGTGATGGCTTGTCTGGAGTGCTGGGGCCGCCATTTGAAGATCTTACAGAACACGCACAGGATGTGGAAGCAGGCAGTGATTACTGCAATGACTTGTGCCGTCATGTTTAGCTTGCTGTCAAGGGTGATTCCCTTGTCCGGCATGGATGGTTGTTGTTGGTTCTGGCCGGGGTTGGCCAGCAGGTCGCGTTCCATGGAGAGGTCATGTTTCCGAGGACCAGTACTTCTGTCTTGTCAGAGGCAAGTTTCAGGCAGTTACTTCTCATCCATTCTGCCAGCATGGTCATGCAGTTGGTGAAGATGGTTCCAGTGGTGGTTGTCTTGTCTGTCAGCGAGAGGATGAGTTGGGTGTTGTCGGTATAGGAGATCATGGGGATGCTTTGGGATTGGATGATGTTCTATGTCACGTAGACATAGAAATGGGTAGGGCTGAGGGATGATCCGCAGATCAGCTTCTTTAACTCTGATGTGAACGGTGGCAGTCTGACGTTTTGGGTTCTTCCTGTGAGGAAGGAGCAGATGCATTTGAGATCAGATCTTTGGTTGCCAATCTCGTGGAGCCTTCTGATGAGTATGGTGCGGGAGACTGTGCTGAAAGCTGCAGAGAGGTCGAGCAAGATGAAGGCCACTGTATCACCTCGGTCTTGGATAGCCCGGATATTGTCTTTGGCTGCGATGAGGGTGGTTTCGGTGCTGTGGTTAGTTCTAAATCCTGATTGAGTTTTTGTGCAGTAGGTGGTGAGGTTCGAGGTGGGTTGTGGGTTGCTTGTTGACGGCCTTCTCTATTACTTTGGCTTTTGCACACTGCACACTGGGATTACTATGTTTCCAGCGTAGGGGCCTGTGGACAATATTATCAAACGAGGAACACAGAGAGTTCTCAGCTAGCCTCGGAAACCCTTGGATTGTGATGCGTTCACACTTCAGTGTTATTAATGACGAAAGGTGCCAGACTGAATGCTAAAAGTGTGTTCAGTACGCTAGAGAACATTTGCCATTTGCCCTAGTTTTTCAGCGGCTATGGTGCGAAGAGAAACATCACAATAAGTTTAACCTCAGGTGACTCAGACTCTGGAAACAGTCCCTAAAGCCTGAAAAGGCACTGTAGGAGCAGGAATTCATTGAACTGCTTAGGGCATCTGTGTCACTGCCCGTGTTCGACTGTGCATGGTCGGTCGAGTGCACTCAACAGTCTGAGAGAGTACCGGAGAGTACCAGAGGTGCTCCAGGGCTTTGCTGATGGCTCTGCTGACCAGAGCATTTAACCAGAGTGCCCCCCACCCACAATCGACGATGACTACAGCCCCCTCGTACTAGGCTAGGGTGAAACTAACGGTGGGTGCCAACTGATAACAGGTCATGGACGCATGTCTTTTGTCTACACTCTTGAAGGGAGGCAGTGTACGGTTCCTGCCCTAGCACAGCCTGCAGTAATATAGTGGGTGGGAGTCTGTGTGTCTGAGAGAGGTACAGTCTCTGTGTGTCTGTGTAAGTGTGTCTGCACATGCATGCATTGGTATGTGCAAGCATGAATGTGTCTGTGTGTAAGTGAATGCATGTGTCTGTATGTGTGTTTGACAGATGGTCTATGTGTATGTGCCTGTGTGAGGGTGTGTCTGCCCATGTATATATTGGAATGTGCATGCCTGAGTGTGTGTCTGTGTGGGAGTGCATGCATGTGTGTGTGTGCGAGTGTGTGTGTGAGAGACAGTCTATGTTTTGAGTATGTGCCTGTGTGTGTGTGTGTGTCTGCAAACACATGTACTGGTATGTGCATACATGGCTGTGTGTCTGTGTGGAAGTGAATGCATGTGTCTGTATGTGTGTTTGACAGATGGTCTATGTGTATGTGCCTGTGTGAGTGTGTGTCTGCCCATGTATATATTGGAATGTGCATGCCTGAGTGTGTGTCTGTGTGGGAGTGCATGCATGTGTGTGTGTGCGAGTGTGTGTGTGAGAGACAGTCTATGTTTTGAGTATGTGCCTGTGTGTGTGTGTCTGCAAACACATGTACTGGTATGTGCATACATGGCTGTGTGTCTGTGTGGAAGTGAATGCATGTGTCTGTATGTGTGTTTGACAGATGGTCTATGTGTATGTGCCTGTGTGAGTGTGTGTCTGCCCATGTATATATTGGAATGTGCATGCCTGAGTGTGTGTCTGTGTGGGAGTGCATGCATGTGTGTGTGTGCGAGTGTGTGTGTGAGAGACAGTCTATGTTTTGAGTATGTGCCTGTGTGTGTGTGTCTGCAAACACATGTACTGGTATGTGCATACATGGCTGTGTGTCTGTGTGGAAGTGAATGCATGTGTCTGTATGTGTGTTTGACAGATGGTCTATGTGTATGTGCCTGTGTGAGTGTGTGTGTGTGTGACCATGTATATATTGGAATGTGCATGCCCGAGTGTGTGTTTATTTGGGAGTGCATGCATGTGTGTGTGTGTGCGAGTGTGTGTGAGACAGTCTATGTTTTGAGTATGTGGCTGTGTGTGTGAGTCTGCAAATGCATGTACTGGTATGTGTGTCTGTGTGGGAGTGCATTTGTGTGTCCATGTGTGTGCCTCATTGTTTACTATGAATCTGAGATGCGTTTGCTCTTCCACTGGTCGTTACCGAATTGTGTGTCCCTTAACCCCTTCGACGCTGATGACGAGCTCAGCTCGTCATGAGGTACACCTCTTGTACGCTCATGACGAGCTGAGCTCGTCATGAACCGCGGGTTTTTCAAAAAGTCAGCGCACAGCGGGAAAATGCGCCGCACCGATGCGGTTAATGAGTAATGCCAGCCCGCTACCAAGTGCACCCTTCAAAGGATTCCAAAACAACAAGGTGATTGAAGAATTGCTTGGACTAATCTCAGCCACTGCCAGGGGCATTCCGACCGTCATCTTTTGTGTGGTTGATGTGACGCCCTAAGTGACCATGGGTATGTATGCCCAGTGCTGCGGCAACACACGATGGGCGGAATACTGAATGAATCAAACATCCACCCCCAGTCAAGAGATTTGGGTTAAATACAATGTTCTTTGGCTCGCCATGCCACCCCTGTTTGGACCCAGCCATATGCAAATCAGTCTTGACCCCGTGCCCCGTGGGAACAGTCCAGACTGAACTGCTAAGCCGGGTCCTCCCTGGACTGGAAACAAGGATCCTGGGACCGGATTCGGGGTAACACCCATCTTCATTCAGGATAGCTTTAATCTAGTGGCCAAGTGAGCAAGGGACCCACGTCTGGGCGTAACCATCCCACCCAGGGCAGAAAATGCTGCGGCAACAAATGGTGGACGGAATGCTGAATGAATCAAACATTCACCCTCAGTCAAGAGTCTGGGTTGAATCCATAGTACTTTTGCTCACTATGCCACCCCAGTTTCTAGGCTTAGATCTCTGTACTGGGGTGAATGTATGACATTGTTCAACATTCTGTCCATCAATTGTTCTTTTTGCATTTGTTACCCCGAGTGCGACGGGTATGCCCAGACTTGGGTCATGTGCTCTCCATGGCACTGGAGTCAAGCTAGCCTGGCTGATGAGGGGTGAAACCCCGAAACTGGTCCCAGGATGCTTGTTTCTGGTCCAGGGAAGGCCTGGCTTGGCAGTTCTGGCCGGACTGTTCCCATTGGGCCCAGGGTCAAGACTGATTTGCATATGGCTGGGTCCAAACTGGAATGGCATGTGGAGAAAAAAAAAGATGGATTTAGGCCCAGATCTCTGTACTGGGGTGAATGTTTGACATTGTTCAACATTCTGTCCATCAAGTGTTCTTTTTGCAAGGGTATGCCCAGACATGGGTTCTGTGCTCACTGGGCTACTGGAACTAAGCTGTGTCTGACTGAAGAGCCCCAATCAGGGCGAAACTGGTCCTGGGTTTCTTGTGTACAAAATGTCAGAAAAAGGCCTGTCAAAAAGCAACAAAGGAGTAGCTCTTCCCCGACAAGTTGAGCATCCGATCTGGCTTACTGGGCACTGGCACGCGAGATATTGAGCAGTTGCTCTTACTAACTGAGCACTAGCACGCGACATATTGAGCAGCTGCTCTTACTAACTGAGCACTAGCACGTGACATATTGAGCCACCACTATGCCTTATTGAGCACCAGCACCTTCGAATTTTTGAGCAGCTGCTCTGGCTTACTGAGCACCAGCTAATGACATATTGAGCCACTGCTCTGACTTACTGAGCACCAGCCATTGACATACTGAGCAGCAGATCTGGTGCAGTGAGCAATGGTACTCGAACAAATTGAGGAGCATTCTGGCTTACTGTGCACTAGCACTCAACATATTTAACAGACACTCAGGCTTTCTGAGCACTAGCATGTGACACATTGATCAGCCACTCTGGCTTTCTGAGCACTAGCATGTGACACATTGATCAGCCACTCTGGCTTACTGAGCACTAGCACTCAAACATACTGAGCAGCAGCTATGGCTTACTGAGCACTAATACTTGGATATATTGAGCAGCCACTCTGGCTTACTCAGCACTAGCACTCGAACATACTGAGCAGCAGCTATGGCTTACTGAGCACTAATACTTGGACATATTGAGCAGCCACTCTGGCTTACTGAGCACTAGCACTCGAACATACTGAGCAGCAACTATTGCTTACTGAGCACTAATACTTGGATATATTGAGCAGCCACTCTGGCTTACTGAGCACTAGCACTCGAACATACTGAGCAGCAGCTATGGCTTACTGAGCACTAATACTTGGATATATTGAGCAGCCACTCTGTCGTACTGAGCACTAGTGTTGGACCCGGCCTCGTGGCATGGTCCTACCCCTCCCGCATGGCGGGCCCAGGACGGCATCGGCCTCCGTCGACCCGCCGTCAACCCCCCTGAACACGAACCATCGACGAGAGCAGCCCCCCTGGCAACCCACGGCTCTCCCCTCTGGGACCCCGGCAGACCCTGCTCGCCAACACTGCCGGTCTGGCGACCATGCCAGACCACCCTTTCCGGCCCGACTCCATCTTGGGCCCATCACGTCCCGAGCACGTGGCCACAGCCTCCCTGGCCCTGGCCCCAGCGAAGCCCCGACATCGAGGCACCAAGATCCTCCCAGGTGGTAGAGTGGCCACTTGACGGATCCCGGAGGAGGGGAGTTTCGATGGACCTCCAGCCGTCCCCGGACGCCTGGTATCGATCGCCCTCCAGCCTCCCTGGGCGCTGGCTCCACCCCCCTGCTGAGTGTCTGGACACCTTCATCCCGGCCCCTCTGACCCCCAGGCCCGAGGGTCCGGACATCAAAGGACTCCAGTCCTATATCTGGGCCAGCCCTGGAGTAGGACTCCAGTTGTATCTTGGAGTCGAAGCCCTGCTGACCTTGTGGCGGCTGATCCTGATCCGAACTCATGCCCTAGAATCTTCGAGGCCCTGCTGACGCTGTCGCGGCCTGACCGAGCTGAACCACCTTCGAGGCCCTGCTGACGCTGTCGCGGCCTGACCAAGCTGAACCATCTTCGAGGCCCTGCTGACGCTGTCGCGGCCTGACCGAGCTGAACCATCTTCGAGGCCCTGCTGACGCTGACGCGGCCTGACCGAGCTGAACCACCTTCGAGGCCCTGCTGACGCTGTCGCGGCCTGACCGAACTGAACCATCTTCGAGGCCCTGCTGACGCTGTCGCGGCCTGACCGAACTAAACCATCTTCAAGGCCCTGCTGACGCTGTCGCGGCCTAACCCACGCTGAACTATACCAAGGCCCTGCTGACGCTGTCGCGGCCTGACCCCGTGAGCTATCCACGCCCCAGTTGGTGCCAAGACTGTCCCGCTACCCCCTTACTCCCGAAACCAAGACTTTACGGATCCCTCGATCCCGGCCTGCTAACCGGCCAAGAACGTGCCTTCATTTTATTATATAAAGATACTTGTGAATATTCCTTCGTGTGGTGTCCATCTGTAGTAGTGTGATTGCTCAGCTGTTACGATTGTAGGAGAGGAGCCTCTCCAAGGAGGCCTCCCTACGGCGCTCGGCCTATTCCAGAGAGAGGTGGGTCTCGGGGCGGACAGTCAGACATCTTCTGTCTCCCCTGGGATCGCCTTTCTAACAACTAGCACTCGAACATACTGAGCAGCTGCTATGGTTTACTGAGCACTAATGCTTGGACATATTGAGCAGCCACTCTGTCTTACTGAGCACTAGCACTCGAACATACTGAGCAGCTGCTATGGTTTACTGAGCACTAATGCTTGGACATATTGAGCAGCCACTCTGGCTTACTGAGCACTAATGCTTGGACATATTGAGCAGCCACTCTGGCTTTTTGAGCACTAGCACTCGAACATACTGAACAGCTGCTATGGTTTACTGAGCACTACTGCTTGGACATATTGAGCAGCCACTCTGGCTTACTGAGCACTAATGCTTGGACATATTGAGCAGCCACTCTGGCTTTTTGAGCACTAGCACTCGAACATACTGAACAGCTGCTATGGCTTACTGAGCACTAATACTTGGACATATTGAGCCGCCACTCTGGCTTACTCAGCACTAGCACTCGACATATTGAGCAGCCACTCTGGCTAACTCAACACTAGCACTCGACATATTGAGTAGCTACTCTGACTAACTGCATGCTAGCACTCAACATATTGAACAGCCACTCTGGCTTACTGAGCACTAGCACTCGACACACTGAGCAGCTGCTATGGCTTACTGCACACCAGCACTCTGAAATATCGAGTAGCTTTCTGACTTACTGAGCACTAGCCCTTGAACATACTGAGCAGCCTCTCTGGTGTACCGAGCCCTAGCACTCATCACATTGAGCAGCCACTCTGGCTTACTGAGCACTAGCACTCGACACACTGAGCAGCTGCTATGGCTTACTGCACACCAGCACTCTGAAATATTGAGCATCTTTCTGACTTACTGAGCACTAGCCCTTGAACATACTGAGCAGCTGCTCTGGCTTGCTGAGCGCTAGCACTTGACATATAGATCAGCACTCTGGCTTACTGACCACTAACTAGCACTTAACATATTGAGGAGCTGCTCTTGCTGAGTAGTAGCCCTCAAATTTTTGAGCAGTGCCTCTGGCTTACTGAGCACAAGCATGTGACATATTGAACAGCCGCTCTTGCTAATTGAGCACTAGCAGACAACATATTAAACATCTGCCCTTGCTGAGTACTAGCACTCGATATATTGAGCAGCCACTCTGGCTTACTAAGCACTAGCAGCACTAAAACATATTGAGCAGCCACTCTGGTACACTGAGTAGGACGTTTTGAATATCAGCAGCACCACAGATGAAAGGTGAGCAGTCCTGACATGATGTGCAGTGTCCTGGCATACTGAGCACTGGCACGTGACACGTTGAGCAGCTGCTCTGGCTTACTTAGCACTAGCACTCAACATATTGAGCAGCTGCTTTTACTGAGTACTAGCACTCAACATATTGAGCAGCTGCTTTTACTGAGTACTAGCACTCAACATATTGAGCAGCTGCATTTACTGAGTACTAGTACTCAACATATTGAGCAGCTGCTCTGGCGTATGAGCACTAGTACTTGCCTTTTTGAGCAGCTTCTCTGGCTTACTAAGCACTAGCAGCACTATGACATATTGAGCAGCCGCTCTGGTACACAGAGAAAAAGAAGCATCTACACCCCCCCAAAAACACGTTAATAAGATGAACCTAATGACACATCAGACTCCTACCTGGAATAAAATCCCTCATTCGAACAGTACTTCAATCACTATTCATTTCAAGGCTGGACTACGGCAACTCTGTACTTATGGACACGTCCAGAATCCCACCCTTTATGCCACGGCCGGGCTACTTTATGGGACTCGAAGATCAGGACACTTCACCGAGTCTTTATCACACTCAGTTGACTGGTGAGGAAGGGAATGATTCAAGCAGCTGGTATGGTTCATAAAACAAAGCACCAAACTAGAGACATACCCACCTACCCCTTAAATGAACTTATAGAGGCTCTCACCGACTCCAGACTGGTAACCATCTCTGTCTCTAAACCATCCTGCACGCAAGCAAGAACTGTAACTCTGGCTACAATATATGTAAACAAGATCCTGCTTCATTGCGCAGATCACTCGGATATACTGAACAATAGCTGAGAAGGATCCATGGCATAGATAGCAGGAACCTGGCACAGCGAGCAGCAACCTGGCACACTGGCCACACACTGGCACAGCGAGCAGCAACCTGGCATACTGACCACACACTGGCACAGTGAGCAGCAACCTGGCACACTGGCCACACACTGGCACAACGAGCAGCAACCTGGCATACTGACCACACACTGGCACAGTGAGCAGCAACCTGGCACACTGACCACACACTGGCACAGCGAGCAGCAACCTGGCATACTGACCACACACTGGCACAGCGAGCAGCAACCTGGCATACTGGCCACACACTGGCACAGAGAGCAGCAACCTGGCATACTGGCCACACACTGGCACAGTGAGCAGCAACCTGGCACACTGACCACACACTGGCACAGCGAGCAGCAACCTGGCATACTGACCACACACTGGCACAGCGAGCAGCAACCTGGCATACTGGCCACACACTGGCACAGAGAGCAGCAACCTGGCATACTGGCCACACACTGGCACAGTGAGCAGCAACCTGGCAAACGGACCACAGACTGGCACAGTGAGCAGCAACCTGGCATACTGACCACACACTGGCACAGTGAGCAGCAACCTGGCACACTGGCCACACACTGGCACAGTGAGCAGCAACCTGGCATACGGACCACAGACTGGCACAGTGAGCAGAAACCTGGCATACGGACCACAGACTGGCACAGTGAGCAGCAACCTGGCATACTGACCACACACTGGCACAGTGAGCAGCAACCTGGCACACTGGCCACACACTGGCATAGTGAGCAGCAACCTGGCATACTGGCCACACACTGGCACAGTGAGCAGCAACCTGGCATACTGACCACACACTGGCACAGAGAGCAGCAACCTGGCATACTGGCCACACACTGGCACAGAGAGCAGTAACCTGGCACACTGACCACACACTGGCACAGTGAGCAGCAACCTGGCATACTGACCACACACTGGCACAGTGAGCAGCAACCTGGCATACTGACCACACACTGGCAGAGTGAGCAGCAGCCTGGCATACTGACCACACACTGGCACATTGAGCTGCAACCTGGCATACTGACTACACACTGGCACAGTAAGCAGCAACCTGGCATACTGACCCCACACTGGCACAGTGAGCTGCAACCTGGCATACTGACCACACACTGGCACAGTGAGCAGCAACCTGGCATACTGACCACACACTGGCACAATAAGCAGCAACCTGGCATACTGACCACACACTGGCACAGTGATCTGCAACCTGGCATACTGACCACACACTGGCACAGTGAGCCTAAACCTGGCATACTGACCACACACTGGCACAGTGTGCAGCAACCTGGCATACTGACCACACACTGGCACAGTGAGCAGCAACCTGGCATACTGACCACACACTGGCACAGTGTGCAGCAACCTGGCATACTGGCCACACACTGGCACAGTGAGCAGCAACCTGGCACACTGGCCACACACTGGCACACTGAGCAGCAACGTGGAATACTGACCACACACTGGCAAAGCGAGCAGCAACCTTCCATACTGACCACACACTGGCACAGTGAGCAGCAACCTGGCATACAGACCACACACTGGCACAGTGAGCAGCAACCTGGCACACTGACCACACACTAGCACAGTGAGCAGCAACCTGCCACACTGGCCACACACTGGCACACTGAGCAGCAACGTGGAATACTGACCACACACTGGCAAAGCGAGCAGCAACCTTCCATACTGACCACACACTGGCACAGTGAGCAGCAACCTGGCACACTGGCCACACACTGGCACAGTGAGCAGCAACCTGGCATACTGGCCACACACTGGCACAGTGAGCAGCAACCTGGCATACCAACCACACACTGGCACATTGAGCAGCAACCTGGCATACTGACCACACACTGGCACAGTGAGCAGCAACCTGGCATACTGACCACACACTGAGCAGCAACCTGGCATACCAACAACTTACTGGCACATTGAGCAGCAACCTGGCATACTGACCACACACTGGCACAGTGAGCAGCAACCTGGCATAGTGGCCACACACTGGCACAGGGAGCAGCAACCTGGCATACCAACCACACATTGGCACACTGAGCAGCAACCTGGCACACTGGCCACACACTGGCACATTGAGCAGCAACCTGGCACACTGACCACATGCTGGCACAGAGAGCAGCAACCTGGCACACTGACCGCACACTAGCACAGTGAGCAGCAACCTGGCATACTGGCCATAACTGGCACAGTGAGCAGCAACCTGGCATACTGACCACACACTGGCACAGTGAGCAGCAACCTGGCATACTGACCACACACTGGCACAGTGAGCAGCAACCTGGTATACTGGCCACACACTGGCACAGTGAGCAGCAACCTGGCATACCGTCCGCACACTGGCACAGTGAGCAGCAACCTGGCATACTGACCACACACTGGCACAGTGAGCAGCAACCTGGCATACTGACCACCCACTGGCACAGTGAGCAGCAACCTGGCATACTGGCCACACACTGGCACAGTGAGCAGCAACCTGGCATATTGGCCACACACTGGCACAGTGAGCAGCAACCTGGCACACTGACCACACACTGGCACAGTGACCAGCAACCTGGCATACTGACCACACACTGGCACAGTGAGCAGCAACCTGGCATACTGGCCACACACTGGCACAGTGAGCAGCAACCTGGCATACCGTCCGCACACTGGCACAGTGAGCAGCAACCTGGCATACTGACCACACACTGGCACAGTGAGCAGCAACCTGGCATACTGACCACACACTGGCACAGTGAGCAGCAACCTGGCATACTGGCCACACACTGGCACAGTGAGCAGCAACCTGGCACACTGGCCACACACTGGTACAGAGAGCATCAACCTGGCATATTGGCCACACACTGGCACAGTGAGCAGCAACCTGGCACACTGACCACACACTGGCACAGTGAGCAGCAACCTGGCATACTGACCACACACTGGCACAGTGAGCAGCAACCTGGCATACTGGCCACACACTGGCACAGTGAGCAGCAACCTGGCATACCGTCCGCACACTGGCACAGTGAGCAGCAACCTGGCATACTGACCACACACTGGCACAGTGAGCAGCAACCTGGCATACTGACCACACACTGGCACAGTGAGCAGCAACCTGGCATACTGGCCACACACTGGCACAGTGAGCAGCAACCTGGCATATCAACCACACACTGGCACATTGAGCAGCAACCTGGCATACTGACCACACACTGGCACAGTGAGCAGCAACCTGGCATACTGGTCACACACTGGCACAGTGAGCAGCAACCTGGCATACTGGTCACACACTGGCACAGTGATCAGCAACCTGGCATACTGACCACACACTGGCACAGTGAGCAGCAACCTGGCATACTTACCACACACTGGCACAGTGAGCAGCAACCTGGCATACTGGCCACACACTGGCACATTGAGCAGCAACCTGGCACACTGACCACATACTGACACATTGAGCAGCAACCTGGCACACTGACCACATACTGACACATTGAGCAGCAACCTGGCATACTGACCACACACTGGCACAGAGAGCAGCTACCGGCATACTGACCACACACTGGCACAGTGAGCAGCAACCTGGCATACTGACCACACACTGGCACGGTGAGCAGCAACCTGGCATAGTGGCCACACACTGGCACAGCGAGTAGAAACCTGGCACACTGGCCACACACTGGCACAGTGAGCAGCAACCTGGCATACTGGCCACACACTGGCACAGTGAGCAGCAACCTGGCATACTGGCCACACACTGGCACAGTGAGCAGCAACCTGGCATACCAACCACACACTGGCACAGTGAGCAGCAACCTGGCATACTGGTCACACACTGGCACAGTGAGCAGCAACCTGGCATACTGGTCACACACTGGCACAGTGATCAGCAACCTGGCATACTGACCACACACTGGCACAGTGAGCAGCAACCTGGCATACTGGCCACACACTGGCACAGAGAACAGCAACCTGGCATACTGGCCACACACTGGCACAGTGAGCAGCAACCTGGCATACCAATCACACACTGGCATATTGAGCAGCAACCTGGCATACTGGCCACACACTGGCACATTGAGCAGCAACCTGGCACACTGACCACACACTGGCACAGAGAGCAGCTACCGGCATACTGGCCACACACTGGCACAGTGAGCAGCAACCTGGCATACTGGCCACACACTGGCACACTGAGCAGCAACCTGGCACACTGACCACACCCTGGCACAGTGAGCAGCAACCTGGCATACTAGCCACACATTGGCACAGTGAGCAGCAACCGGGCACACTAGCCACACATTGGCACAGTGATCAGCAACCCGTCATACTGGCCACACCTGTACTGTGTGTAGTTTGTTTTGCGCACCTTGGGACCGATGTAGGTAATTTCGATTTACCTACTCTTAAATACCGAATCATACCGATTCGGTATTTAAGAGTAGGTAAATATGAAATAGGCAGATGTAGCTAATTTTTCTTATTAAATTACCGAATCTGTATGATTCGGTATTTACCGATTCGGTAAATACCGAATCAGTATTTGCCATTGACTCCTATGGGCCTTGAAGCCCATAGGAATCAATGGCAAATGCCGATTTGGTAATTACCGAATCGGTAAATACCGAATCATGCCAGGGGGAACAGGGTGTCACTTTGACACCCTGTAGCACCCCAATGTCAGGCTTGTGTGCCATGTGGCACACATACAAGCCCTAAGGGCATGTCTGTGTGTCACATGGCACAGGTGTACATGCACAGATGTGCATGTACACCTGAATTCGTTAGTTACCATGCAATAGTATTACATGGTAAATAACGAATTCTGAGGGGCCTGTGGCACTGTTTAAAGCGCCACCTACATCTGCATTTACAGATTCGGTATTTTTACCGAGTCTGTATTTACCAATTCGGTAATTTTACCGATTCGGTAAATACAGATTCGGTAAAAATACAGAATCTGTAAATACATGCCCCCTACATTGGAAAAGGCATTTACCGGTTGGTAACGGCCGAATCCGGCCGTTACCAACCGGTAAATGCCTACCTACATCGGGCCCCTTGTGTTCCTACACCGCTGAATGTGTTCTTATGCATCATGTGTCTTCCCTACACCGCTGAATGTGTTTTTATGCATCATGTGTCTTCCCTACACCGCTGAATGTGTTTTTATGCGTCATGTGTCTTACTGACACCGCTGAATGTGTTTTTATGCGTTATGTGTCTTATCTACACCGCTGAATGTGTTCTTATGCATCATGTGTCTTCCCTACACCGCTGAATGTGTTTTTATGCGTCATGTGTCTTACTGACACCGCTGAATGTGTTTTTATGCGTCATGTGTCTTCCCTACACCGCTGAATGTGTTCTTATGCATCATGTGTCTTACCTACACCGCTGAATGTGTTTTTTTGCGTCATGTGTCTTACCTACACCGCTGAATGTGTTTTTATGCATTATGTGTGACGCTTCTGCTTGTTCTATGTTCTAAGTACTAGTTCTACCAAGTGCATATTCCTGACAGTGGTCCATGTGGCCCTGTCCCATGTATATAATCCCCTGTAAATTCTGCCCGTGCCTATGGCACAATGTACATCCTGTGATTCTGATTCTGATGTGTTCTGATAATACAAAGGCTATTTTTATATAACCTTGTGTGGAGTTCCTTTTGTGGGGGGCCTGGGATGTTGTTGCTGGGGGTGCGTGCGCAAATGCTTTACACATTGCCTCCAAGATAAGCCTGACTGCTCGTGCCAAGCTACCAAGGGGGTGAGCAGGGGTTATCTTTGGCGAGTGACTTCCTTGCCCTGACTAAAGTGGTGGTTTCTGCCTGACTTTGGCGCAAGCCTCAGCCAACCAGAAATCCCATTTCTAACTAGCAGCAACCTGGCATATTGGCCGCATGCTGGCACAGTGAGCAGCAACCTGGCATACTAGCCACACACCACTGAAAGCGGTTTTATGCATCATGTGTCTTCTCTACACCGCTGAATGTGTTCTTATGCATCATGTGTCTTCCCTACACCGCTGAATGTGTTTTTATGCGTCATGTGTCTTACTGACTCCGCTGAATGTGTTTTTATGCGTCATGTGTCTTACCTACACCGCTAAATGTGTTCTTATGCATCATGTGTCTTCCCTACACCACTGAATGTGTTTTTATGCGTCATGTGTCTTACTGACACCGCTGAATGCGTTTGTATGCGTCATGTGTCTTCCCTACACCGCTGAATGTGTTCTTATGCATCATGTGTCTTACCTACAGCGCTGAATGTGTTTTTAGGCGTCACGTGTCTTACCTACACCGCTGAATGTGTTTTTATGCATCGTGTGTGAAGCTTCTGCTTGTTCTATGTTCTAAGTACTAGTTCTCCCAAGTGCTTATTCCTGACAGTGGTCCATGTGGCCCTGTCCCATGTATATAATCCCCTGTAAATTCTGCCCGTGCCTATGGCACAATGTACATCCTGTGATTCTGATTCTGATGTGTTCTGATAATACAAAGGCTATTTTTATATAACCTTGTGTGGAGTTCCTTTTGTGGGGGGCCTGGGATGTTGTTGCTGGGGGTGCGTGCGCAAATGCTTTACACATTGCCTCCAAGATAAGCCTGACTGCTCGTGCCAAGCTACCAAGGGGGTGAGCAGGGGTTATCTTTGGCGAGTGACTTCCTTGCCCTGACTAAAGTGGTGGTTTCTGCCTGACTTTGGCGCAAGCCTCAGCCAACCAGAAATCCCATTTCTAACTAGCAGCAACCTGGCATATTGGCCGCATGCTGGCACAGTGAGCAGCAACCTGGCATACTAGCCACACACTGGCACAGTGAGCAGCAACCTGGCATACCGTCCGCACACTGGCACAGTGAGCAGCAACCTGGCATACTGGCCACACACTGGCACAGAGAACAGCAACCTGGCCTCACACTGGGACAGTGAGCAGCAACCTGGCATACTGGTCACACACTGGCACAGTGAGCAGCAACCTAGCATACCTGCCACACACTGGCACAGAGAACAGCAACCTGGCCTACTTGTAACACATTGGCACAGTGAGCAGCAACCTGGCATACCGTCCGCACACTGGAACAGTGAGCAGCAACCTGGCATACTGACCACACACTGGCACAGGGAGCAGCAACCTGGCATACTGGTAACACATTGGCACAGTGAGCAGCAACCTGGCACACTAGTCACACATTGGCCCTGTGAGCAGCAAACTGGCACACTAGCCACACATTGGCACGGTGAGCAGCAACCTGGCATTCTGACCACACACTGGCACAAAGAGCAGTAACCTGGCACACTGGCCACACACTGGCACAGAGAGCAGCAACCTGGCTTACCGTCCGCACACTGGCACAGTGAGCAGCAACCTGGCACACTGGACACACACTGGCACAGTGAGCAACAACCTGGCATACTGGCCACACACTGGCACAGTGAGCAGAAACCTGGCATACTGGTCACACACTGGCACAGTGATCTGCAACCTGGCATACCAACCACACACTGGCACACTGAGCAGCATCCTGGCATACTGGCCACATGCTGGTAAAGTGAGCAGCAACTTGGCACAGTGAGCAGCAATCTGGCATTCTGACCACACACTGGCACAAAGAGCAGCAACCTGGCACACTGGCCACACACTGGCACAGAGAGCAGCAACCTGGCTTACCGTCCGCACACTGGCACAGTGAGCAGCAACCTGGCACACTGGACACACACTGGCACAGTGAGCAACAACCTGGCATACTGGCCACACACTGGCACAGTGAGCAGCAATCTGGCATACTGGTCACACACTGGCACAGTGAGCAGCAACCTGGCATACCAACCACCCACTGGCACAGTGAGCAACAACCTGGCACACAGGCCACACACTGGCACACTGAGCGGCAACCTGGCATACCAACCAGACACTGGCACAGTGAGCAGGAACCTGGCAACTGGCCATGCACTGGCACAGTGAGCAGCAACCTGGCGTACTGACCACACACTGGCACAGTGAGCAGCAAACTGGCATACCAACCACCCACTGGCACAGTGAGCAACAACCTGGCACACAGACCACTCACTGGCACACTGGGCTGGCCCACGGACTATCAGAGGACTCCACTACCCCATAGGCAAACATTTTGGAGACTTCCTCCTTAATGCAGGACCAAACTCTGTCTGGGACACGGTAGGCCTTGTGCCGCACAGAGGGGCTACATCGTGGACACACCAATCGGTGACACTGGGGACCAGGGAAAATAGGTCTGAGAACTGTCTCAATAACTGGCGACCGTCTTCGTGCTGTTCAGGGGTCAGGGAGGAGGAGAGAACCACCCCCTCCATGGAGCTATCCTTTTCCTTAGCACACAGGAGATCGGTTAGAGGCTCGATTTCCTCTTCCACTCCATCATCGGTGGCTAGGAGCATGCTCACCTCAGACCACTCGAAATGGGGCTTGAGGCGGTTCACATGGAGGACCCTTAAAGGGTTCCTTGGGGACTGTACATCCACTAGGTAGGTGACCTGGCTCTTGCGCTCCACTACCATGAAGGGACCGGTCCATTTGTCCTGGAGCACGCAAGGTTCCACTGGGTCCATCACCGACACCTGCTGACCAGGTTGAAACTCTACCAGAGTGGCATTCTGGTCATACCAGCGTTTCATTTCTTCCTGGCTAGCCTCTAGGTTGGCCTCAGCGAGTTCCCTGAATTTCCGAGTCTGATTCCTTAACGCCAGGGTGTATCTGAATACATCCTGGGGAGGGTTCCAGGGGTCTGTCTCCCAGCCCTCTTTGACTAGGCTTAGAGGTCCTCGGACAGGGTGACCATAGAGCAGTTCAAAAGGGCTGAACCCTAAGGACTTCTGGGGAACTTCCCGGTAGGCGAACAGGAGGCAGGGCAGGAGGATGTCCCACTTACGCCTCAGGGGTTCTTCGAGGCCCATGATCATGCCCTTGAGGGTCCGGTTGAACCTCTCAACCAGGCCATTGCCTTGGGGGTGGTACAGGGTGGTGAATTTGTAAGTAACCCCACATTCCTGATACAGGGACTTCATGTATTTGGAAATGAAGTTGGTCCCCCTGTCGCTTACTACCTCACGGGGGAATCCCACCAGGGAGAATATCCCAATCAGGGCCCGCCCCACCAGGGGGGCCATCATCGTTCGGAGGGGGATGGCTTCGGGTACCTGGTGGCATGGACCACCAGGACTAGGATGAATTTGTGGCCCATGGCGGTCCGGGGATCCAGAGGTCCCACAATGTCAATCCCCACCCGCTCAAAAGGGGTACTGACCACCGGGAAGGGCTGGAGGGGGGCCTTGCTCCTTCCCCCACTCTTCCCACTTGCCTGGCAAGTCTGGCAAGACTTGCAGTGGGTTTCTACGTTTTGGTGCATCCGGGGCCAATAGAAGTGTGTGACAAGCCGGTGGTAGGTTTTATCTTGCCCCAGGTGCCCCGCTAAAGGCACATCATGAGCCAGGCCCAATAGGAAGTCTCTGAAGCGTAGGGGTACCACCAGCACACGGGCTGACCCTAGCTCAGCAGACTTAGGCTCGATATATAAGAGGCCATTTTCCCAGTAGATCCAGTGGGACCCGGATTGGTCGCCGGCCGCCTGGGAGGCGGCCTGCTGCCGCTCGCCTATGAGGGAGGGGCAGGTGGTCTGTTCCTGGCAGTACTCTTCCCTGGAAGTTCCACCCTCTTGTCGCCACTAGTCCAATCCAGGTAGGTCACCCAGTTCAGCGATCTGCTCGCCTGTAGGGCCCAGGGCATCCCCTTCAGGGTTTGCCTCCTCTAGGGTGGTGGGACTGGAGAGGTCTGGTTGCCCGTACTCCCCCTCTCTCCCCTTTAAGGCGGGGCTTTGGGCCACTCTCTCCAGCTCCAAATCCTCTTGAGCACCCATCTTGGCGGCCATGGACCGAGTGGTGGCGCACGCCCACTTGGGCAGTCCCAGCACTCCCAGGTGAGCCTTCCGCTCTACCTGTGTCCATGGTGAACTCTCCAGATCGTTGCCCAGTAACCAATCTACAGGCATGGTGGGTCGGACAGTTACTTGTAGGGTGCCTGAGACTCCCCCCCACTCAAAGGGAATTTGGGCCATTTTGCAGAGACTCTCAGAATTGTCTGCCGAAATGACGGGACAGAAGACGTGAGGTACAATTTGTTCTTCAGAGACCAAGTGACAGCGGACAGCCGTGACACTCGCACCGGTGTCTCGGAGGGCCCCTACCCGGTGCCCGTTGATGGTCACCCACTGGCGGTATTTCTTAGTGTTGGCTGGCAACGGGGTCCCGGAGACCATTTCACCATTCCCTAGGGAGACTAGGGACATCGCTACGGGCTCCCACTCCTCGGGAGCCTCTAACTCCTCCCCTAGGGCGACAGAGGCTGCCTGGCGGGTGGGGTGCCAGAGATGACTGACTTTTTGTAGACGGGACACTGGGTATCACTGGCATAGTGGCCTGGTTGTTGGCATTTGTAACAAGATATGGTGTTCCTTAGCCCCGGTCTGCCTGGAGGGACTTGTTACGGGGGGAGACTGTGAACATTGCTGCTGGTTCCCTTGGGGGCTACGTGGGGGCCCTGGCTGGAAATCCCTCTGCCTACCTTGGCCTCCCCCTCCTCACTGTCGGGGACCCTGCCCACTCCTGGCATAGTCTCCCACTGGGCCCCTGGGGACCCGGGTGTTCACCCAGCGGTCTGCCTCCACAGCAAGCCTTCTAGGGTTAGTAAGCTTGCTGTCAAGGAGGTGCTGGCGTAGTTCAACGAAGCAATTTAAGGACAGGTGCTACCAGGCTATCAAATCAAATAACTCTTCAAAAGTGGTGACCTTGCTGCCCTTGATTCAACCTTCTAATGCTCTGCAGTAAAAGTTAACATACTCTACCCAGGTGGTGCCAGGGAGCATTTTGCAATCCCTGAATCGTTCTCGGTACATCTCGGGGGTGAGCCCATATCTAGCTAACAGTGCCTCCTTCATGTGGCTGTAGGAATTCAGTACCGTGGAGGGTAGGTCTAACAGGGTATCCCTCCCCTCACTCAACCCGGCCCCCCAATCCTTCTCAGGGACCCGGTGGGAGGTCATAGCAACCTCATAGGCTTTAAACCATTGTTGGATGTCGCCATTCCTAAAGTATTCCTTGACTACGTCTTTGGGGATGTGTACCTTGGCTTCTACAGGGGGGGCCCTCGGTTCCCCGGGGGCCCGGCTTCCTCACTCCTATCCTTGAGCTCAAGTTCCCTCAAGCTCCGTTCATGTTCTAACTGGAGTTTCCTGCCCTCATGCTCCCGCTGTAGTTTTTTTCTTCTAACTCCCCTTGTAACCTCAATTCTTCTATAGCTAACTTCCTCTCTGCTAATTTTAGTTCCCCTTCGATTTTGAGCTTAGCCAGTTCTAACTCGTGGGCTCGGCTTCTCTCTCGGTCCGCCAGCTCCTCTGGGGACAGGCCTCTCTCTGACGCGCTGCTACGCGCAGGGGAGACTGCTCTCTCTCTCTCAGGGACCCCGGGTTAGTCCTGCCACCCATCCCCAACGCCGTTCCCTTCTACATGGGGGGTGGGGCTGGACTCTACCCAGGCCCCCTGGAAATCTTCCTTGGTGCTTAGGCCAGTGGTAGGGATTTGGAAGTCTTTACAGAATTGTTTTAGCTCCCTATGGGTGTAACTTTCTAGTTGGTCTTCCTGAAAGGTCAGGTTCACGCTGGGTCCGGTAAGACTCATGCTTGTCGGGGGGGGAGACTCTCCTTCAGCCAGTTTTGGAGCGAGTTGGACAACTGGGTTTAGTTTCCCAACCTTAAGGCTACGTTAGGGTCTGTCCTCACTATGTAGTAGGTCAGTCACTCACTGTACAGTCACTACAAATACCTGTTCATATCCTTCCGCTGCTACCAGTGTTGGAAGGGGAGGTTCTCTGGATGGTAGGGGTAGCTATCTCTGACCACCCAGGGACCCACCTCCTCCAGGAACGTTGCCGAGCGCTTTGTGTCGGACCCTCAGAGGGGAGGGTTAGGCATTTACAGTTGTGCACAGTAAGGTCTCACCACACCACAAAGGGACACCACACCAGTTGATGATACGAATAAAGGGTTCTTTCTATCACAATTCCTATCGGGCTCGCACTGTCCAAGAGTATACTATACAATCAGGTGGGGGGTAGGCACTTCCCCAGGCACGTGGAGACTAAGGGACAGTTCGGTCGGGTTCTTTACGTAGGAACATTGGCAGTACTCACAGTCCAAAAGGAGAGGGGGTCCCCAGTACACGGGCACGAGGTACCCAACGTTGGGCTCGGTTCTTCTGAGCCGTTAGGAGTAGTGGGGATGTTGCGGAGGGTGGTACGAGGCGAACCTGGCTGCCGGCTCTCAATCCCTGAGGCACGGGGGAGATTGTTGGATGGCCGATGCGGGGCGTACCAAGCGTATGGCTCTCAATCCTCGAGCCGTGTGCTACGCTGATGCTTCCAGTGCGTGGTGTACGGCTCGCACTCCGTGGTCTGCGGTGATCCTTCTAGGTGGCAATCAATCAATCAATCAATCAGGCATATTTGTAAAGCGCGCTACTCACCCGCTAGGGTCTCAAGGCGCTGGGAGGGGAGGGATCCGCTACTGCTCGAATAGCGAGGTCTTGAGTTGTTTCCTGAAGGAGAGATGGTCCTGGGTCAGTTGTAGGTGGATGGGGAGGGAGTTCCATGTCTTGGCCGCCAGGTAGGAGAAGGATCTTCCTCCGGCGGTGGCTCTGCGAATACGTGGGACGGTGGCGAGGGCGAGGCTGGTCGAGCGAAGCTGGCGGGTGGGTGTGTAGAATGTGAGGCGGTTGTTAAGGTACTTGGGGCCCAAGTCATGGAGAGCCTTGTGTGCATGGGTGAGGAGTCTGAACGTGATTCTCTTGTTGACGGGGAGCCAGTGCAGGTCTCTCAGGTGGGCAGAGATGTGGTTGTGGCGGGGGATGTCCAGGATGAGTCGTGCGGAGGCGTTCTGTATGCGCTGGAGCCTTGTCTGTAGTTTGGTTGTGGTTCGGCCTTGTTGAAGAGTGGTGCGGGCAGGGGTCGGTTGGGGATCCGGAGTGGATGGTGTTCATCGTGCGGGTGGTGTCTTCGGTGCTGACCGGGGTCCAGTTGCACAGGGTGGTGGTGGGGGGCGCTGGTTCGGTGGTTGGGTGCGTGGTCTGTGCGCCGAAGCTGTTGTGTATGTCAGTGATCTTGCTGTGGAAGAACGAGGTGAGTGAGTCGCAGAGGTCTTGCGAGGGTGTGATGTCGTTGTTGCAGGCGCTGGGGTTGGAGAGCTCTTTGACGAGGCTGAAGAGTTCCTTGCAGTTGTGGGTGTTGTTGTCCAGTCGTTCTTTGAATGTTGCCCTTTTGGTGGTGCGGATCAGTTGGTGGTGTTTGCGGGTGGCGTTCTTGAGGGCTGTCATGTTTTCTGTAGTCTGGTCATGGCGCCAGGCTTCCTCGAGGGTGCAGCAGTTTTTCTTGGAGGTTTTGAGTTCGTTGGTGAACCACGAGGCTTTCTTGCTGCCGGGTCTGCTGGGAGGGTTCTTCAGTGGTGCGAGGTCATCGGCGCAGTTGGTGAGCCACTGTGTGAAGTTGCGGGCTGCTTCGTTGGAGTCCGTTGTGTTGGTGGGAGTGTTTTGGCTGAGGGAGGTGGTGAGCTGGTCGGCGGTGATCTTGCTCCAGCTCCTGCGGGGAACCTGTTGCGGGTGGTGGTGGGTCGTGGTTCTCCTGAAGTTGAAGTGGACGCAGCTGTGATCAGTCCAGTGTAGTCCGGTGGAGTGGCTGAAGGAGATGTGCTTGCTGGAGGAGAAGACGGGGTCAAGCGTGTGGCCGGCGTAGTGGGTGGGGGTGTTCACCAGTTGCTTGAGTCCGAGGTTGGCGAGGTTGTCCAGCAGGGCGGCGGTGTTACTGTCATTGTTGTTCTCAAGGTGGAAGTTGAGGTCCCCTAGGAGGATGTAGTCTGAGGAGGTGAGGGCGTGCGGGCTGATGAAGTCTGCGATGGCTTCGCTGAATTGTGTGCGTGGACCCAGGGGTCTGTAGATGAGGGTGCCTCTGAGGGTGGTCTTGGGGTCGGTGTGTATCTGGAAGTGAAGGTGCTCGGTGGCGGTGAGGGTGTCTTCGGAGTTGGTCGTGATGCGGATGGTGTTTCTGTGGACGATGGCGATGCCTCCTCCGGTTTGGTTGATGAGGTCCCTCCGGGTGATCTTGCAGCCTTCCGGGATGGCTATGGCGATGTCGGGGGCTGAGGAGGAGTTCATCCAGGTTTCTGTGAGGAAGGCGACGTCTGGTGATGTTGTGTCGAGGAGGTTCCAGAGTTCAACGGCGTGTCTGTGGACGGAGCGGGTGTTAAGCAGGATGCACTTGAGGTGATTGTTGCTGGTGCCTGGCCTTGCGGGTGCGGTGCAGGTCCGGAGGCAGGTGAATTTGCAGGCTTGGCAGGTGAAGGGTCCGTGGGTGCGTTTCGGGGTGGCACGGTAGCAGGCGGGGTTCCGGCCGGCGTTGAGTGCGTTGAGAGTGGCGGCGTCGTAAGTTCATCGCGTGGCTGGCATCATCAGGGGCCAGGGGTCCTGGCGCTGGGCACGGTCCCGGCGCGGTCGGGCGCAGATGGGCTTGCCTTTGGTGCGCCAGCGGCGCGCCCGCTGCGCACGTCCGATGCGCGGTCGCTGCGTGGTCTGCATGAGAGTGCTGACGGGAGGGAGGAGCAGCTGGGTGGCGGGAGCAGGGCGGCGAATGGGAATGCAGGGGGGTCCGGGGGCGGGGCCGCAGGGAGCAGCGGCGGAAAAAAACGAGCGGCAGGAGGCAGCGGGCAACCAGGGAGAGCAGGCGGCAGCGGCGTGGGGGCGACCTAACCTGAAGTCAGGGTCAGAGGTCGCTCCTCTGGCTCGGTTCGCACTCCTCGAGCCACGGGACACGATGGTGGTTCCAGTGCGGGGCGTACCGGGTGTACGGCTCACACTCTGTGGTCTGCGGTGATCCTTCTAGGCGGCAAGTACGTGTCACACCGCTGGCTCGGCTCCCACTCCTCGAGCCGCGGGACACGATGGTGGTTCCAGTGCGGGGTGTACCGGGTGTACGGCTCGCACTCTGTGGTCTGCGATGATCCTTCTAGGCGGCAAGTACGTGTCGCACCGCTGGCTCGGCTCGCACTCCTCGAGCCGCGGGACACGATGGTGGTTCCAGTGCTGGGTGTACCGGATGTACGGCCCGCACTCTGTGGTCTGCGGTGATCCTTCTAGGCGGCAAGTACGTGTCGCACCGCTGGCTCGGCTCGCACTCCTCGAGCCGCGGGACACGATGGTGGTTCCAGTGCTGGGTGTACCGGATGTACGGCCCGCACTCTGTGGTCTGCGGTGATCCTTCTAGGCGGCAAGTACGTGTCGCACCGCTGGCTCGGCTCGCACTCCTCGAGCCATGGGACACGATGGTGGTTCCAGTGCGACGCGTACCGGGTGTACGGCTTGCACTTCGTAGTCTGCTGGGATCTTTCTAGGCGCAGGGACATGCCAGTGTCAAACTCGAGTCGCGACCAGGTCAGCAGGGCTCGAGCAGGGAGAAACAGAGCGTCCTTAGGGGTGAGTGGAGCCGCGACCTAGTCAGCAGGGCTCACTCCGGGTGCCAAGAGTCCATTTTTCCGGATCCAATCGAGCGAGCCGCGACCAAGTCAGCAGGGCTCGCTCCGGGTCCCAGGAGAGATAACCTTCAGATCAAACACCGGACGAGCCGCGACCAGGTCAGCAGGGCTCTCTCGGACGACAGCAAAAAACAACCCCTGAAAGCAGACGGGCCGCCAGTTATAGTCCTTTTTCCTTTGAAGTCCTGAGCTGTCGCAGGCGGGTCTATGGTGCCCCGGTGCTGATTGAGGTCTCCCTGCCAGCTGGCGTCTTGCCCCTTTGAAGCCTTGCCGCCGGGTTTCCAGATGACCGTTGGAGAGCGGGGCCATCCCTTGGGGAGGCAGGAGGTGTGATCAAAACTATTCCACCCCCCTCATTTGGGAGAGGCTCGCTACTCTCAGCCTGGCATGGGGCGTTTGGCGCTCAGGTTTTCCTTGGTTCGGGGCCCTGCGTGGGGAGTTAGGAGAGTAATGTAAGGAGACCCACGCCAAGGATGCCAGGTCTAACACACACTGAGCAGCAACCTGGCATACTGGCTACACACTGGCACAAAGAGCAGCATACTGGCCACACACTGGCACAGTGAGCAGCAACCTGGCATACTGACCACACACTGGCACACTGAGCAGCAACCTGGCATACTGACCACACACTGGCACAGGGAGCAGAAACCTGGCATACCAACCACACACTGGCACAGTGAGCAGCAACCTGGCATACTGACCACACACTGGCACAGGGAGCAGCAACCTGGCATACTGGCCACACACGGGCACAGTGGCCATTAAATATATTCAGCAGCGCTGAGAAGTGCAGATACTATCCCATTAAATGTATTGCAGAGGTGCTGAGAAGTGCAGGTATACTCCCATTACATGTATCTCAGCAGCGCTGAGAAGTGCAGGTACTCTCCCATTAAATGTATTGCAGCAGTGCTGAGAAGTGCAGGTACTCTTCCAATAAATGTATTGCAGCAGTGCTTAGAAGTGCAGGTATTCTCTCATTAAATGTATCACAGCAGCGCTGAGCAGTGCAGGTACTCTCCCATTAAATGTGTCTAAGCAGTGCTGTGAAGTGCAGGTACTCTCCCATTAAATGTATCACAGCAGCGCTGATCAGTGCAGGTACTCTCCCATTAAATGTGTCTAAGCAGTGCTGAGAAGTGCAGGTATTCTCCCATTACATGTATCTCAGCAGCGCTGAGGAGTGCAGGTACTCTCCCATTACATGTATCTCAGCAGCGCTGAGCAGTGCAGGTACTCGCCCATTAAATGTATCACAGCAGCACTGAGGACTGCAGGTACTCTCCCATTAAATGTATAACAGCAGCGCTGAGCAGTGCAGGTATTCTCCCATTAAATGTATCTAATCAGCACTGAGGAGTGCCGGTACTCCCCCATTACATGTATCTCAGAAGCACTGAGGAGTGCAGGTACTCTCCCATTACATGTATCTCAGCAGCACTGAGGAGTGCAGGTACTCTCCCATTACATGTATCTCAGCAGCGCTGAGGAGTGCAGGTACTCTCCCATTACATGTATCTCAGCAGCGCTGAGGAGTGCAGGTACTCTCCCATTACATGTATCTCAGCAGCGCTGAGGAGTGCAGGTACTCTCCCATTAAATGTATTGCAGCAGCGCTGAGGAGTGCAGGTACTCTCCCATTTCATGTATCTCAGCAGCGCTGAGGAGTGCAGGTACTCTCCCATTACATATATCTCAGCAGCGCTGAGGAGTGCAGGTACTCTCCCATTACATGTATCTCAGAAGCACTGAGGAGTGCAGGTACTCCCCCATTATATGTATCTCATCAGTGCTGAGAAGTGCAGGTACTCTCCCATTACATGTATCTCAGCAGCGCTGAGGAGTGCAGGTACTCTCCCATTACATGTATCTGAGCAGTGCTGAGAAGTGCAGGTACTCTCCCATTACATGTATCTGAGTAGCGCTGAGGAGTGCAGGTACTCTCCAATTACATGTATCTCAGCAGCGCTGAGGAGTGCAGGTACTCTCCCATTACATGTATCTCAGCAGCACTGAGGAGTGCAGATATTCTCCCATTAAATATATTGCAGCAGTGCTGAGCACTACCTGCACTGCTCAGCGCTGCTGAGATACATGTAATGGGAGAGTACCTGCACTCCTCAGCGCTGCTCAAATACATGTAATGGGAGAATACCTGCACTCCTCAGCGCTGCTGAGATACATGTAATGGGAGAGTACCTGCACTCCTCAATGCTGCTGAGATACATGAAATGGGAGAGTACCTGCACTCCTCAGCGCTGCTCAGATACATGTAATGGGAGAGTACCTGCACTCCTCAGCGCTGCTCAGATACATGTAATGGGAGAGTACCTGCACTCCTCAGCGCTGCTCAGATACATGTAATGGGAGAGTACCTGCACTCCTCAGCGCTGCTCAGATACATGTAATGGGAGAGTACCTGCACTCCTCAGTGCTTCTGAGATACATGTAATGGGAGAATACCTGCATTCCTAAGTGCTGATGAGATACATGTAATGGCAGAGTAACTGCACTCCTCAGTGCTGCTGAGATACATGTAATGGGAGAGTACCTGCACTTCTCAGTGCTTCTGAGATACATGTAATGGGAGAGTACCGCCACTCCTCAGTGCTGCTGTGATACATGTAATGGGAGAGTACCTGCACTCCTCAGTGCTGCTGAGATACATTTAATGGGAGAGTACCTGCACTCCTCAGTGCTGCTGAGATACATGTAATGGGAGAATACCTGCACTCCTCAGTGCTGCTGAGATACATGTAATGGGAGAGTACCTGCACTCCTCAGTGCTTCTGAGATACATGTAATGGGAGAGTACCTGCACTCCTCAGTGCTTCTGAGATACATTTAATGGGAGAGTTCCTTCACTTCTCAGTGCTGCTGAGATACATGTAATGGGAGAGTACCTGCAGTCCTCAGTGCTGCTGAGATACATGTAATGGGAGAATACCTGCACTCCTCAGCGCTGCTCAGATACATGTAATGGGAGAGTACCTGCACTCCTCAGTGCTGCTGTGATACATGTAATAGGAGAGTACCTGCACTCCTCAATGCTGCTGAGATACATGTAATGGGAGAGTACCTGCACTCCTCCTCGCTGCTGAGATACATGTAATGGCAGAGTACCTGCACTCCTCAGCGCTGCTGAGATACATGTAATGGAAGAGTACCTGCACTCCTCAGTGCTGCTGAGATACATTTAATGGGAGAGTATCTGCACTCCTCAGAGCTGCTGAGATAAATGAAATGGGAGAATACCTGCACTCCTCAGTGCTGCTGAGATACATGTAATGGGAGAGTACCTGCACTCCTCCTCAGTGCTGCTGTGATACATTTAAAGGGAGAGTACCTGCACTCCTCAGTGCTGCTGAGATGCATGTAATGGGAGAGTACCTGCACTCCTCCTCAGTGCTGCTGTGATACATTTAAAGGGAGAGTACCTGCACTCCTCAGTGCTTCTGAGATACATGTAATGGGAGAGTACCTGCACTCCTCAGCGCTGCTGAGATACATATAATGGGAGAGTACCTGCACTCCTCAGTACTGCAGAGATACATGTAATGGGAGAGTACCTGCACTGGGGCGTGGCTTGGCACGCAATGGCGGAGGTCGCAGCCGGGTAGAGCTCTGAGCCGAGCTCCCCTTCCCCGGGCCGATTCTCCGCCATTTACGCTCAGAATCACCCGAAATCGCAGGCGGACCGTCCCGGAGCCCTCCTGAGCCAGCAACCTGATTTTCGGTTCCGGGAACCGAGCGTACCAGCACCGGACTTTCCTACGGGCGGCAGGCGGATTTGGCCGCCACCCAGACGGCCGGCAAAACTGCGGGAGCCCGCGGCCTGGGCCTGCCCTACAGGCCTCACTGCGGAGCGCGGGGCTGGACTTGTGTGGTGCCCCCGCGCACAACACCTGAGACCCGGGGCCGCATTGCCGCTCCGATCCCGCCCCCCGCTTTGTCCCCGGAGGTTCCTGGGGGCCTGGGCCGGGAGGTGCGGGACGCCTGGCCGGCGCGACCGCAGTGGCGGGCGCCATTAACAGCGGCCCCCTGACTGAATGCAAGGTGGCCCCCTGGGATATCAACATCGTCGCCCAGCTGCAGCCTGAGAGCGAGACGCCTGACCCTGCACACTGGACCCGGTGGGTCAGCCGTGGCTGCGGACGGAGACCCCTCTCCCGCGCTGCGGAGGAGGCCCTTCCCCAGGCCGATTCTCCGCTATTTACGCTCAGAACCACCCGACATCGCAGGCGGACCGTCCCGGAGCCCTCCTGAGCCAGCAGCCTGATTTTCGGTTCCGGGAACCGAGCGCACCAGCACCGGCCTTTCCTACGGGCGGCAGGCGGACTTGGCCACCACCCAGACGGCCGGCAAAGCTGCGGGAGCCCGCGGCCTGGGCCTGTCCTACAGGCCTCACAAGCGGACTTGGCCGCCACCCAGACGGCTGGCAAAACTGCGGGAGCCTCACTGCGGAGCGCGGGGCTGGACTTGTGCGGTGCCCCCGCGCACAACACCTGGGACCCGGGGCCACATTGCCGCTCCGATCCCGCCCCCCGCTTTGTCCCCGGAGGTTCCTGGGGGACTGGGCCGGGAGGTGCGGGACGCCTGGCCGGCGCGACCGCAGTGGCGGGCGCCATTAACAGCGGCCCCCTGACTGAATGCAAGGTGGCCCCCTGGGATATCAACATCGTCGCCCAGTTGCAGCCTGAGAGCGAGGCGCCTGACCCTGGACACTGGATCCCGGTGGGTCTGCCGTGGCTGCGGACGGAGACCCCTCTCCCGCGCTGCGGAGGAGGCCCTGGACACATCGGGCGGGGTCGCGGCCCTGCGGCGCCTATCCTCACCAGTGGGTCGGCGGTGCTGAGACCAGACCGCGACCCCCAGCCCAGCGAGCACCTCGCCCCGCCCGGGGGGACACGACTGCTGAGCCGACGGCGGCCTAGAGGACGGTAAGGGTCAACACCGAAGCACAACGTCGCAAAGGCCCGACCACCCAGTATCATTGGCGGTGGCCTTGGACCTGCGGTCCCGCCTTCCTGGACCCTCCGGCGCCCACACAGTGTCATTTGGCCTGCCCAGTTCACCCGAGGACCCCAGCGGACCCCCCGCACAGAGGCTGGAGACGAAATAGTGTTAGTTGACTACTAGAATAACACGGGACATCTTGCTGCAACGTCATCGGCCGCCCACAGGGTGTGTGGAGTCAACCGAACTGTTGGTGGTTGCTGGCCCCGCATCACTAATATACCAACGTGACCGGGCACCACGGGCATTGCTCGCCAGCGCCCGAGCGCATACATCGCACAGTTAGACAAGATGCCCTGCACATGTCCGGATGGGTGAGAACCCGCACTGGCACCGGGGGAGCTTTGCCGACGGGAAAAACGAACAAAACACTGCGCAAGATGGCCGCGGACCAGGTGACCGCGAGATTGGACAGCGTTCTAGCCGCCATGGAACGCATGGAACAATCGCTCCAGCTGACCAGAACGTCCCTGGAGTCCAAAATAGACAGCGTTGCCATAGACCTGACTCATCTATGTGATGACCACAAGAAACTGTCTGATCGAACCAAAACACTGGAAGGCACAGTGACGGACCTTGGACCCAAAGTCACGCAAACGGATAAACAGGTACAGGACCTTGTCGATAGAGTAGAATTCCTTGAAGAGCGCGCCGAGGATGCCGAAGGGAGGGCGAGACGCAACAACATCAGGCTTGTGGGTGTCCCGGAAAAATGGGAAGGCCCTCGTCCTACCCAACGAGTTGAGGACTGGCTGCGAGAACTACTACCTGAGGGCACGCTATCGGCTCAATTTGTAGTGGAACGTGCGCACCGCGTACCCACGAGACCCCACACCACAGGCGCCAACCCGAGGTCGCTACTCTTTAGAGTCCTGAACTACCGGGACAGAGACGCGATCCTGAGAGAAACCAGGAGACTTGGGGAAGTCCGCATCGAAAATACCACTGTGATGTTTTTCCCGGACTACACCATCCAGGTGCAACGCCAAAGACACGACTTCCTGGACGTGAAACGACGTCTCCGCACCGAGGGCCTCAAGTACTCCCTACTCTATCCAGCCAAACTGAGAGTGGAAGCGAGAGACAAGACCTACTTCTTTAATACTCCTGAGGAGGTCAACGAATGGCTTGATAGTGGTATTAACTCAACGCCCAGACAGGCGCAAAGCTACGAGACGAGACCGCGACCACGCGGACAACGCCGCCGCCGCAGAAACAGGGAACAGGGAACTGGTCGTCTAGAAGAACTGACGAGACACTCCCCACCACCGGACCAGATGATCCAGGAACAACGCGATGCACTCTGGAGGGTCTCCCAGCTGAGCGCCTCGCCAACCTCGGATGTGGTTCAGGCCCCCAGCCCAGGAGTGGAACCCAGCGATGATGAGGCAATCTACGGGATACCAGACTCCCAACAGTCGGTGGAAATGCCAGTAGTCACGCCTCAAACGGCAGACATGCTACATTGAAAGCACACAAGAATCACTATTCCAGACCCAGCCCAGGCGGCGGGAATGAGAACATTGTCCGGGCAGCTGCGGCGCAACTGAACCTATCAGCCGCTGCCCGTGATGTCCACCGCAGACCTGAGGACATGAGGCATGTACCTGCGCAGTGAGTACCTGTCCGGCTATATAGCCACTGTCGGGGAGGATGGGACGCGGGAACACGCCACAGCTCTGTACATTCTCTCCCGCCCACCAGCTGCTCGCATAGCTTGGGGACTGTCTGGCGCCAGAGACTTGGTGGTAACGGCGCTCCTGCCTCCCCACTGCCGGATACAGGTTACCCCGCAGCGCGCAACGGGGTTGCCTTTCTGGGCACTAACGTTGTCCATAAGGCCCGGGGAAGGGCTTTGATCTTCCTTATTGTACACTTAATTGACTCGCCAGGACCGTGAGTAGCACACGATCCCCCTAGACTTGAATCGTTGTCCCTCTTCTTTAAAGAGTATGGACGGTGGCCCGTTTAGCTGCTGCCCTTTTGGTATTTCAGGGAAGTCTCCCTATAGTTGGTTATTGTTATTCCATGTTTCTTCCTCCCTTTTTAATGTCTTCCTGATTAATCATGAGTGCGATGGGGGGGGTGGCCGGGGGAGAGTTGGCGGTGGAGATTTTGTGGATGGGTGCTGGGCTGTGGTTACGGGGGTGGGAAGGAGGAAAATACTGATGTATGATGACAGCGACCAAAATATGTACCTGGAATATTAGGGGTATGCACACACCAGCACGCCGTTATCAGATATACTCATACTTGAAAAGACACCAGGTACAAATTGCACTTCTGCAGGAAACACACTTGAACAAGGCAGAGGTGGTTGCACTGCGGCGTAGATGGAGGGGGCAACTGTATGCTACTGAGTACTCCTCGTTTGCCCGGGGAGCGCTCATATGGGTGAAGCCAGGCACTCCCTTTGCGATGATTGAAGTGCTGACTGATCCGGAGGGCAGATATGTGTTGGTAAAGGGCCGCATGGATGGGCAATCTATAGTACTAGCATCCATATACTCTCCGAACACGGAACAGGGGGGCTTCCTGGCACGCGTCTCGGAAAAACTGGCACCCTGGCATGGAGTCCCCTGGGTGCTGGGAGGGGATTACAACACAGTATTGGATCCCGCACTGGACCGCTCGGCCCCACCTAGGCCTGATGCTGCGTCTCTGGGAGCCGTTAAAGCGCTCACCCAATGGGCGACACAGTGGGACCTGAGGGATGCATGGCGCGCGCATAACCCTAACACCAAAATATACTCCTATTACTCAGGGGCACGCTCGTTACATGTCCGCCTGGATAGATATATGGTGTCATCGGAATTGTTACCGCACATAACAGATTTACAATACCTTGGCCGAACACACTCTGACCACAACCCACACACGCTGCTGATAGCTTGGGAACGCCCCCACCCGCCCATCCCCACGTGGCGCTTGCAGCCGGCCCTACTGCTGGACGCCCCCTCCCGAGACTCCCTGCAGGCACGCGTAGCAGATTATTTCACTGACAACTCAGGCACGGCGTCCTCCCCGCAGGTCGAGTGGGACGCATTCAAAGTGGTAATGCAAGGTCACTGCTTGGGAACACAGGGCGGTATACAGAAACAGTTAGAAACCGAACTGCGCCGGGTGGAGGCTGACTTACTCCGCCGGGAACAGGAGGCGGTTGAGGGGACGGACGCCGGACTGGATGAGGCCCGTGTGGAACATGGGGCGCTGCTAGAAAGACTGCGTCACGTTAATTATGCGGCGCACTCGGCGCGGACACACCAACACAGCGACAAACCCGGAAAACTGCTGGCCTGGCTAGTCAGACAAGAAAACCGTACTGAGCCGATATCAGCCATCCAGACGCCCATGGGAGAAGTAGTGCACACACAGAGCAAAATACATCAGGCCTTTGTGCAGCATTATCAGGCCCTATACAGGTCACAGCTGAGGGTTTCGTCGGCGACTATCACAGATTACTTAGCGAACATCCCACTACCGTCTCTTACAGAAGCGCGACGGGGAGACCTGGGAGCGCCTTTCACGCAGGAGGAGTTGCGTGAAGCTATCTTCGCACTTTCCAATGGCAAATCTCCGGGCCCAGACGGCCTCCCTGCCGAATTCTTTAAAACATGTTCCGATATACTGATCCCAGAACTGCTCAAACTGTATAACGCTGCGATAGAGGACTCAGCACTTCCTGCTACGCTAAATGAAGCTAACCTAGTCTCTCTTCTGAAGCCGGGTAGAGACGGTACCAACGTGGGCTCCTACAGGCCTCTGGCTATGTTGAACACCGACTATAAAATCTTCACCTCTTTGCTGGCTCGTCGCCTAGCCACGGAGGTCCCTGCCTTGGTCCATACTGACCAAAACGGTTTTGTGCCAGCGAGGAGCACCTCGCGCAATATCCGCCGTCTCTTCCGGGTACAGGTAGAAGCGGTGTCACAATGGCCGAGATCGGGCTGTCTGGTCCTAGACCTCGAAAAGGCCTTCGACTCGGTGGAGTGGCCCTACTTGGGGGCAGTGCTGGACAAATTTGACCTGGGAGGTGCGTTCGAGGAAATGGTGGACCTCATTTATCAACAGCCGAGTGTCAGAGTGCGAACGGGCGGGCTACTCTCTGAGGCGGTGCGGGTGCGCAGAGGCACCAGACAAGGTTGCCCACTATCGCCCCTACTCTTTTCTCTGGCAATTGAACCCCTGGCAGCGCTACTGCGGTCGCGGGGAGCGGGATGGGGAATCCCGCTGGCTGATGGTACACATGTGGTTTCACTGTACGCGGACGATTTGCTTCTGTACGTCCGAGACCTCACAGCAGTGCCAGATGAATTGTCGGATATTTTCCAGACATTCGAAACAGTATCAGGACTTAGAGTCAACTGGGCAAAGTCCAGAGTGTACTCTTTCAGCCGTGAAACACAGGAATGTGATGTGACCCTTGGAGGTGTCAGACTGACCTGGTACCCCACCTCCTTTAAGTACCTTGGAGTGCACATATATAGGGACTTGGAGAGCATATTGGAAGGTAACCTGGGACGTGCCGTGAACTCTTTACGAGCACAGATGGCTTTCTGGAGGACACTGCCCCTGAACGTACCGAGCAGGATTGCTCTGATCAAAATGATAGCACTGCCCAGATTGCTCTATCACTTTGCCAACATCCCGTCCTACGTCCCCGCTAAATTCTTCCGAGACCTAGAATCAATGGCCCGCAGCCTGATCTGGAATGGGGGACGGCCCTGTGTGGCCCTGACAAAACTATACTCCCCAGCAACAGAGGGTGGACTGGCAGTTCCTAATATGGAACTGTACTATCTAGCTGCGCAGCTGCAATGGGTGACGCACTGGCTAAGTGGCACGCACCTGGATGATACGGCCACCTCTACGTACACATGGACGCACGCGCAGGTATGCGCACTGTTCCATCCCTTGACTAATGGCCCGCGCCCGCTGCCCCTACATGTAAATATTTTTGTCCACCCTAAGCGTGGAAGGGCATACTCAGACATGAGTCCCTTGCTCATTGCACCATCAGGATTCAAGCAAGCCGGGCCGAAGACGGCTGTAATGCCAGAAACCGGTCCCCGGAAGCTTGTTTCCTTCCCAGTGTAAGAATTGGCTTTTGTAGTCTGGTCTGCCCTGTTCCCATGATGCACTGGGCCAGGGACAGACTAATTTGCATACAGCCAGGTTCTGAAACTGGGATGGTGCAATGAGCTAAAAAACGGTGTTGGATCTAGCCCTGATCTCTTGACTGGGTGAGAGTATTCTGCTTAATTCAGAGACTCTGTCCCTCACCACCCCTTGTTGTAAATATTTTTGTCCAACCTAAGCGTGGAAGGGCATACTCAGACATGAGTCCCTTGCTCATTGCACCATCAGGATTCAAGCAAGCCGGGCCGAAGACGGCTGGAATGCCAGAAACCGGTCCCCGGAAGCTTGTTTCCTTCCCAGTGTAAGAATTGGCTTTTGTAGTCTGGTCTGCCCTGTTCCCATGATGCACTGGGCCAGGGACAGACTAATTTGCATACAGCCAGGTTCTGAAACTGGGATGGTGCAATGAGCTAAAAAACGGTGTTGGATCTAGCCCTGATCTCTTGACAGGGTGAGAGTATTCTGCTTAATTCAGAGACTCTGTCCCTCACCACCCCTTGTTGTAAATTATTTTGTCCACCCTAAGCGTGGAAGGGTATGCTCAGATGTGAGTCCCTTGCTCATTGCACCATCAGGATTCAAGCAAGCCGGGCCGAAGACGGCTGTAATGCCAGAAACCGGTCCCCGGAAGCTTGTTTCCTTCCCAGTGTAAGAATTGGCTTTTGTAGTCTGGTCTGCCCTGTTCCCATGATGCACTGGGCCAGGGACAGACTAATTTGCATACAGCCAGGTTCTGAAACTGGGATGGTGCAATGAGCTAAAAAACGGTGTTGGATCTAGCCCTGATCTCTTGACTGGGTGAGAGTATTCTGCTTAATTCAGAGACTCTGTCCCTCACCACCCCTTGTTGTAAATATTTTTGTCCAACCTAAGCGTGGAAGGGTATACTCAGACATGAGTCCCTTGCTCATTGCACCATCAGGATTCAAGCAAGCCGGGCCGAAGACGGCTGTAATGCCAGAAACCGGTCCCCGGAAGCTTGTTTCCTTCCCAGTGTAAGAATTGGCTTTTGTAGTCTGGTCTGCCCTGTTCCCATGATGCACTGGGCCAGGGACAGACTAATTTGCATACAGCCAGGTTCTGAAACTGGGATGGTGCAATGAGCTAAAAAACGGTGTTGGATCTAGCCCTGATCTCTTGACTGGGTGAGAGTATTCTGCTTAATTCAGAGACTCTGTCCCTCACCACCCCTTGTTGTAAATATTTTTGTCCAACCTAAGCGTGGAAGGGCATACTCAGACATGAGTCCCTTGCTCATTGCACCATCAGGATTCAAGCAAGCCGGGCCGAAGACGGCTGTAATGCCAGAAACCGGTCCCCGGAAGCTTGTTTCCTTCCCAGTGTAAGAATTGGCTTTTGTAGTCTGGTCTGCCCTGTTCCCATGATGCACTGGGCCAGGGACAGACTAATTTGCATACAGCCAGGTTCTGAAACTGGGATGGTGCAATGAGCTAAAAAACGGTGTTGGATCTAGCCCTGATCTCTTGACTGGGTGAGAGTATTCTGCTTAATTCAGAGACTCTGTCCCTCACCACCCCTTGTTGTAAATATTTTTGTCCACCCTAAGCGTGGAAGGGCATACTCAGACATGAGTCCCTTGCTCATTGCACCATCAGGATTCAAGCAAGCCGGGCCGAAGACGACTGTAATGCCAGAAACCGGTCCCCGGAAGCTTGTTTCCTTCCCAGTGTAAGAATTGGCTTTTGTAGTCTGATCTGCCCTGTTCCCATGATGCACTGGGCCAGGGACAGACTAATTTGCATACAGCCAGGTTCTGAAACTGGGATGGTGCAATGAGCTAAAAAACGGTGTTGGATCTAGCCCTGATCTCTTGACTGGGTGAGAGTATTCTGCTTAATTCAGAGACTCTGTCCCTCACCACCCCTTGTTGTAAATATTTTTGTCCACCCTAAGCGTGGAAGGGTATACTCAGACATGAGTCCCTTGCTCATTGCACCATCAGGATTCAAGCAAGCCGGGCCGAAGACGGCTGTAATGCCAGAAACCGGTCCCCGGAAGCTTGTTTCCTTCCCAGTGTAAGAATTGGCTTTTGTAGTCTGGTCTGCCCTGTTCCCATGATGCACTGGGCCAGGGACAGACTAATTTGCATACAGCCAGGTTCTGAAACTGGGATGGTGCAATGAGCTAAAAAACGGTGTTGGATCTAGCCCTGATCTCTTGACTGGGTGAGAGTATTCTGCTTAATTCAGAGACTCTGTCCCTCACCACCCCTTGTTGTAAATATTTTTGTCCAACCTAAGCGTGGAAGGGCATACTCAGACATGAGTCCCTTGCTCATTGCACCATCAGGATTCAAGCAAGCCGGGCCGAAGACGGCTGTAATGCCAGAAACCGGTCCCCGGAAGCTTGTTTCCTTCCCAGTGTAAGAATTGGCTTTTGTAGTCTGGTCTGCCCTGTTCCCATGATGCACTGGGCCAGGGACAGACTAATTTGCATACAGCCAGGTTCTGAAACTGGGATGGTGCAATGAGCTAAAAAACGGTGTTGGATCTAGCCCTGATCTCTTGACTGGGTGAGAGTATTCTGCTTAATTCAGAGACTCTGTCCCTCACCACCCCTTGTTGTAAATATTTTTGTCCAACCTAAGCGTGGAAGGGCATACTCAGACATGAGTCCCTTGCTCATTGCACCATCAGGATTCAAGCAAGCCGGGCCGAAGACGGCTGGAATGCCAGAAACCGGTCCCCGGAAGCTTGTTTCCTTCCCAGTGTAAGAATTGGCTTTTGTAGTCTGGTCTGCCCTGTTCCCATGATGCACTGGGCCAGGGACAGACTAATTTGCATACAGCCAGGTTCTGAAACTGGGATGGTGCAATGAGCTAAAAAACGGTGTTGGATCTAGCCCTGATCTCTTGACTGGGTGAGAGTACTCTGCTTAATTCAGAGACTCTGTCCATCACCACCCCTTGTTGTAAATACGCTGCCCCTACATGTGGCAGTGGCCCGCAAGTGTTTCCTCCGCAGTTTAAAACTAACACGGGAAGTCAAGCCGTATGCCCCTGCGATTCCTTTATTGGGCACACCCAGGAGAAACGGAACAGTAACAGAGCGCATTCTGGAGTGTTGGTCGGAGGCTGCAGTGGAGACAATGGGTGACCTATATGCGGACGGCGCAATGCTTCCATATGGGGAGCTGGTAGAGAGCACGGGTCTACCGCCGGGGCAGTTCCTGACCCATGCGTCCATATTAAGAACATATACGGACTCTTGGGGAGACATTGGGGAGGAGCCGCAGATGCACCATGTAATGCAATACCTCCATGTAATGGGTAACGGTACTCACATTACCCACTGGCTGGCACAGGCTCTCCTCCTACATATGCTTAGATCAAGAGGGAGAGAGAGGACTAGATAAGCTAGACCGAATCCCCTGGATTATATGCATATATCAATAAGGACTAGCTAGATTAAGAAGGATAAAGAAGACTCAGATGGGTACGTCATGTAGCAGCAAGGAATGAGGAGAAACGTTGTTTTCCTCATAAAGCCCTCACCCACCGACCTAGTCGGTGGCATGCTTCATCATCGGGCCCACCACAGTGGCACCCAATGTGCCCCGGGTGTGCTTCAACGCCAGGAGACTGCGGAGCTGGTATGTTGCTGAGTGTGCGGTGAAGAAGGGTGTGAGAAGTGAAGTTGATTAAAAGCTATGCAGGCGGTCCCAGCACCCGAGGGTTGCTTATTTTTAATGAACTGGGCCTCTGCTAGCGGATAAAAGGCAAGAAGACGTGTTGGAGTGCTTGTTATGACCTCCAGCGTCTAGTGCGGTCTACATGTTTCAGCCAGTGCCTTGTTAATTTTAAGCTGGCTTTCCTCAGGACCTTTTTGTATGTGAAAGTGCAAAAGTAAACTTAATATTTAAGTGGTTATGTGGTCTTTTGGCTATGTGTGGCGCACGCTAAGGCGCTATAGCTGTTTGAGGGGATTCCCTCAAGCTTGACTACATACAACACATAGGACAAAGACAAGACGTACAAGGTAGAGTCATTTCAGTATGGTATAATGTACCACAAGATGCCGGCTTATAAGGTGGTGGTCGGCCTATAATCGGCTATGGTGAGCTCATGGCACGTGCATGAAGCTGGTGAGAATTGTAACAAAACCGATAGTGTTTTGGTGGTGGGCTAAAAAAGCGTATTTACAAGGTGAGGTACAGGTAAGTGTAATATTGGATCCTCACTCTGTTTTGTCTTGTAAAAAGCTTCATGGGTCGCCTGGCAGAGAAAGAGACCCTAGTGGAATAAAAGGTAGTTCAACAAATCTCCAACCTGTTGGGAAAAAGGTGGCTTACCCTGTTGTAGCTGTAGTGGATCAGATTTACTCACGAGTTTTTCGGTCTGGTTCCTCCTTGGACCTATTCGTCCTTCCGCGGCGCCCGGTATGAGGTGAGTGGGGCGTCCGGTTTCGTTTTTATACTCCCTTGTAGATCGATTTCACCTGTGAGTGGTAAAAACAAAGGGAGGGATGCGCGCTAATAGCCGTGTCATTGTCGGCCTGATCGCGCATGTGTAGTGGAGGTGGTGCGCGGTATTGCGCATGCGCGAATAGTTAACGCTGGTACTGAGTCTGTGAGCATGCGCGGTGAAGTCGCGCATGCGCGTTGGTGCCCATTGAAGTCAGAATCTTGACTGTGGTGTGGGCAAATCGCGCAATTATGTGATGGGATGGGTATTGATCTTAACCCCTTCGACGCTCATGACGAGCTGGGCTCGTCATGAGGTAGCCTCCTCGCACGCTCATGACGAGCCCAGCTCGTCATGTAAAGTGCGCTTTCGCAAAATCCAGCGTACGGGGGGGAATCATGCCGCACGCATGCGGTTAATGAACTGCCAAGGCCTGGAACAGGGGTAGTGATGGCCTGGTCGAGTGGTTGGCTAACCGAGGTGACTACTCTATAGTACCCAGACCGAAAAACTCGTGAGTAAATCTGATCCACTACAGCTACAACAGGGTAAAACAACGTTTCTCCTCATTCCTTGTTGCTAGATGACGTACCCATCTGAGTCTTCTTTATCCTTCTTAATCTAGCTAGTCCTTATTGATATATGCATCTCCTCCTACATACACAGCGGTCTACACAGCCGGCGCGGGACAAGTGGGCGGCCCACCGACAGAGGGAATGGACGGATACGGAGTGGTCCATGATCTTAGCCTGCCCTATGAACATCCCACGCAATGCCCGCTTCCTCACCATCCAATTGTATATAATACACCAGGCATACTTGTCGCCAGATAGGATCATACTTCATGATCAACACCGCAGCCTGTCCCAGATGCGACCTGATAGGCGCGGACATCTTACACATGCTCTGGAATTGCCCCTCACTAGACACATACTGGAGGGAGGTAACGTCCCTCCTAACGCGCAGCGCTGGCCCGGGACTACCACACACTTGGGAGGCATGCATGCTAGGTTTATATAGGAGGACCAAGCTAAACAAGACACACGCCAGGTTCTGGGATCTAGGCCTCATCACGGCCAAACGGCTGATCACTAAACATTGGAAAAGGAGGGAGCCGCCAATCCCTAAGTACTGGTGCGCTTCCTTCACTAACTGGGCCAGGGCGGAAAGCATAGCTTTACATCGGGAGGAGGTCGCGGGCCTAAGACAGTTCCCCATTGCGCAGCTCTGGGACGGTTTTGTGAGATCCCTCCAGAAAGAAGGTGCGAACAGGGGACTCATATAGGGTCCACAATACATGAAATGACACGAACGAAATGAAGGAAGGTGCGTTAGGTGAATGAAACCCCCCAACCCCCCCCCCGGCGATAGGCATTCACCCGCTGACATGAAACCATACAGGCCTGTTCTGGTGCCTTACCGCCCGCCCTCCGTGGAGTCACTCCTTCGATGCACTCTCCCTTCCCGTGAACCCCCCCCCCCCTCCCCCTACTACCACCCCCGTTTATATGTTCTGGATTCTTATCTCCCATACGTGGTTTGTCCACCAGGAAGTACACACGAATAACGACTTAGGCGAGGGGACTGGCACAGGCCACGTCTCTCTCTCCAGCTCACTGACGATATATAGACCCACCCGTACGAATCACTGCACAATGCAGAGATGAGATGTAAGACTCAGCTGTCCCTCAGTGGGTGGAGCGATTCGAAGCGAAGGCAGGCCACACACGTGTCTCATTTACACCCACATTCTTGTCACGCAACTACGGTCTGCGAGCTCTCCCTGGGCTCGAAAACAAGGTTGCGGAATGGTTCTCTGATGACACGACTGACAAAATGGGACATACCGATGAGAACTGTCCAGTTTACAGAGTTGAAATGTTCTTTTTTGTTTTTACTCATATTTACTAAAACATGACGTCATTTATACATAAATTGTACACAAGGGCACCTATAGCGTGAAGATTATTGCTCATGAAAAGTAATGTTTGGTAACCGGTACGCGACTACATGCATGATACTTGTGCTTCACTGTCTTATACGTGCATCCTCCAGTTGCGGCCGGCCCTATGGGTTGTAGGCTGCGCCATATGTACTACACTGTGAAAACTTAATAAACGTCTTTTAAAAAAAAAAAAAAAAAAAAATGGGAGAGTACCTGCACTCCTCAGTACTGCAGAGATACATGTAATGGGAGAGTACCTGCACTCCTCAGCGCTGCTCAGATACATGTAATGGGAGAGTACCTGCACTCCTCAGTGCTGCTGAGATACATGTAATGGGAGAGTACCTGCACTCCTCAGTGCTGCTCAGATACATATAATGGGAGAGTACCTGCACTCCTCAGTGCTGCTGAGATACATGTAATGGGAGAACACCTGTACTTCTCAGTGCTGCAGATATACATGTAATGGGAAAGTACCTGCACTCCTCAGCGCTGCTGAGATACATGTAATGGGAGAGTACCTGCACTCCTCAGCGCTGCTGAGATACATGTAATGGGAGAGTACCTGCACTCCTCAGTGCTGCTGAGATACATGTAATGGGAGAGTACCTGCACTCCTCAGCGCTGCTGAGATACATGTAATGGGAGAGTACCTGCACTCCTCAGTGCTGCTGAGATACATGTAATGGGAGAGTACCTGCACTCCTCAGTGCTTCTGAGATACATTTAATGGGAGAGTTCCTGAAATTCTCAGTGCTGCTGAGATACATGTAATGGGAGAGTACCTGCAGTCCTCAGTGCTTCTGAGATACATTTAATGGGAGAGTTCCTGCACTTCTCAGTGCTGCTGAGATACATGTAATGGGAGAATACCTGCACTCCTCAGCGCTGCTCAGATACATGTAATGGGAGAGTACCTGCACTCCTCCTCGCTGCTGAGATACATGTAATGGGAGAGTACCTGCACTCCTCAGCGCTGCTCAGATACATGTAATGGGAGAGTACCTGGACTCCTCAGTGCTGCTGTGATACATGTAATGGGAGAGTACCTGCACTCCTCAATGCTGCTGAGATACATGTAATGGGAGAGTACCTGCACTCCTCAGCGCTGCTGAGATACATGTAATGGGAGAGTACCTGCACTCCTCAGTGCTGCTGAGATACATATAATGGGAGAGTACCTGCACTCCTCAGTGCTGTTGAGATACATGAAATGGGAGAATATCTGCACTGCTCAGCGCTGCTGAGATACATGTAATGGGAGAGTACCTGCACTCCTCAGTGCTGCTGAGATACATTTAATGGGAGAATACCTGCACACCTCAGTGCTGCTGAGATACATGTAATGGGAGAGTACCTGCACTCCTCAGCGCTGCTCAGATACATATAATGGGAGAGTACCTGCACTCCTCAGCGCTGCTCAGATACATATAAAGGGAGAGTACCTGCACTCCTCAGTGCTGCTGAGATACATTTAATGGGAGAATACCTGCACTCCTCAGTGCTGCTGAGATACATGTAATGGGAGAGTACCTGCACTCCTCAGTGCTGCTGAGATACATGTAATGGAAGAATACCTGCACTCCTAAGTGCTGCTGAGATACATATAATGGGAGAGTACCTGCACTCCTCAGTACTGCAGAGATACATGTAATGGGAGAGTACCTGCACTCCTCAGCGCTGCTGAGATACATGTAATGGGAGAGTACCTGCACTGCTCCGTGCTGCTGAAATACATGTAATGGGAGAATACCTGCACTCCTCAGTGCTGCTGAGATACATGTAATGGGAGAGTACCTGCACACCTCAGCGCTGCACGGATACATATAATGGGAGAGTACCTGCACTCCTCAGTGCTGCTCAGATACATTTAATGGGAGAGTACCTGCACTCCTCAGTGCTGCTGAGATACATGTAATGGGAGAGTACCTGCACTCCTCAGCGCTGCTCAGATACATATAATGGGAGAGTACCTGCACTCCTCAGTGCTGCTGAGATACATTTAATGGGAGAATACCTGCACTCCTCAGTTCTGCTGAGATACATGTAATGGGAGAGTACCTGCACTCCTCAGTGCTGCTGAGATACATGTAATGGAAGAATACCTGCACTCCTAAGTGCTGCTGAGATACATATAATGGGAGAGTACCTGCACTCCTCAGTACTGCAGAGATACATGTAATGGGAGAGTACCTGCACTCCTCAGCGCTGCTGAGATACATGTAATCGGAGAGTACCTGCACTGCTCCGTGCTGCTGAAATACATGTAATGGGAGAATACCTGCACTCCTCAGTGCTGCTGAGATACATGTAATGGGAGAGTACCTGCACTCCTCAGCGCTGCACGGATACATATAATGGGAGAGTACCTGCACTCCTCAGTGCTGCTCAGATACATTTAATGGGAGAGTACCTGCACTTCTCAGTGCTGCTGAGATACATGTAATGGGAGAGTACCTGCACTCCTCAGCGCTGCTCAGATACATATAATGGGAGAGTACCTGCACTCCTCAGTGCTGCTGAGATACATTTAATGGGAGAATACCTGCACTCCTCAGTGCGGCTGAGATACATATAATGGGAGAGTACCTGCACTCCTCAGTGCTGCTGAGATACATGTAATGGGAGAATACCTGCACTCCTCAGTGCTGCTGAGATACATATAATGGGAGAGTACCTGCACTCCTCAGTGCTGCTGAGATACATGTAATGGGAGAATACCTGCACTCCTCAGTGCTGCTGAGATACATGTAATGGGAGAATACCTGCACTCCTCAGTGCTGCTGAGATACATGTAATGGGAGAGTACCTGCACTCCTCAGTGCTGCTGAGATACATGTAATGGGATAATACCTGCACTCCTCAGCGCTGCTGAGATACATGTAATGGGAGAGTACCTGCACTCCTCAGTGCTGCTGAGATACATGTAATGGGAGAGTACCTGCACTCCTCAGTGCTGCTGAGATACATATAATGGGAGAGTACCTGCACTCCTCAGCGCTGCTGAGATACATATAATGGGAGAGTACCTGCACTACACAGTGCTGCTGAGATACATGTAATGGGAGAGTACCTGCACTCCTCAGTGCTGCTGAGATACATGTAATGGGAAAGTACCTGCACTCCTCAGTACTGCAGAGATACATGTAATGGGAGAGTACCTGCACTCCTCAGCGCTCCTCAGATACATGTAATGGGAGAGTACCTGCACTCCTCCTCGCTGCTGAGATACATGTAATGGGAGAGTACGGGCACTCCTCGGTGCTGCTCAGATACATATAATGGGAGAGAACCTGCACTACTCAGTGCTGCTGAGATACATGTAATGGGAGAGTACCTGCACTACTCAGTGCTGCTGAGATACATGTAATGGGAGAGTACCTGCACTCCTCAGCACTGCAGAGATACATGTAATGGGAGAGTACCTGCACTCCTCAGTACTGCAGAGATACATGTAATGGGAGAGTACCGGCACTCCTCGGTGCTGCTGAGATACATGTAATGGGAGAGTACCTGCACTCCTCAGCGCTGCTGAGATACATATAATGGGAGAGTACCTGCACTCCTCAGTGCTGCTGAGATACATATAATGGGAGAATACCTGCACTCCTCAGTACTGCAGAAATACATGTAATGGGAGAGTACCTGCACTCCTCAGCGCTGCTCAGATACATGTAATGGGAGAGTACCTGCACTCCTCCTCGCTGTTGAGATACATGTAATGGGAGAGTACCTGCACTCCTCCTCGCTGCTGAGATACATGTAATGGGAGAATACCTGCACTCCTCAGTGCTGCTGAGATACATGTAATGGGAGAATACCTGGACTCCTCCTCGCTGCTGAGATACATTTAAAGGGAGAGTACCTGCACTCCCCAGTGCTGCTGAGATACATGTAATGGGAGAGTACCTGCACTCCTCAGTGCTGCTGAGATACATGTAATGGGAGAGTACCTGCACTCCTCAGTGCTGCTGAGATACATGTAATGGGAGAGTACCTGCACTCCTCCTCGCTGCTGAGATACATGTAATGGGAGAGTACCTGCACTCCTCAGCGCTGCACGGATACATATAATGGGAGAGTACCTGCACTCCTCAGCGCTGCTGAGATACATGTAATGGGAGAGTACCTGCACTCCTCAGCGCTGCTGAGATACATTTAATGGGAGAGTACCTGCACTCCTCCTCGCTGCTGAGATACATTTAATGGGAGAGTACCTGCACTCCTCCTCGCTGCTGAGATACATGTAATGGGAGAGTACCTGCACTCCTCCTCGCTGCTGAGATACATGTAATGGGAGAGTACCTGCACTCCTCAGTGCTGCAGAGATACATGTAATGGGAGAGTACCTGCACTCCTCAGCGCTGCTGAGATACATTTAATGGGAGAGTACCTGCACTCCTCCTCGCTGCTGAGATACATGTAATGGGAGAGTACCTGCACTCCTCAGTGCTGCAGAGATACATGTAATGGGAGAGTACCTGCACTCCTCAGTGCTGCTGAGATACATGTAATGGCAGAGTACCTGCACTCCTCAGCGCTGCTGAGATACATTTAATGGGAGAGTACCTGCACTCCTCCTCGCTGCTGAGATACATTTAATGGGAGAGTACCTGCACTCCTCAGTGCTTCGGAGATACATGTAATGGGAGAGTACCTGCACTCCTCAGCGCTGCTGAGATACATTTAATGGGAGAGTACCTGCACTCCTCAGCGCTGCTGAGATACATGTAATGGGAGAGTACCTGCACTCCTCCTCGCTGCTGAGATACATGTAATGGGAGAGTACCTGCACTCCTCAGTGCTGCAGAGATACATGTAATGGGAGAGTACCTGCACTCCTCAGTGCTGCTGAGATACATGTAATGGCAGAGTACCTGCACTCCTCAGCGCTGCTGAGATACATTTAATGGGAGAGTACCTGCACTCCTCCTCGCTGCTGAGATACATGTAATGGGAGAGTACCTGCACTCCTCAGCGCTGCTGAGATACATGTAATGGGAGAGTACCTGCACTCCTCAGTGCTGCTGAGATACATGTAATGGCAGAGTACCTGCACTCCTCAGCGCTGCTGAGATACATTTAATGGGAGAGTACCTGCACTCCTCAGTGCTGCTCAGATACATTTAATGGGAGAGTACCTGCACTCCTCCTCGCTGCTGAGATACATGTAATGGGAGAGTACCTGCACTACTCTTCCATTAAATGTATCACATCAGCACTGATGAGTGCAGACACTCTCTCATTCAAATTAAAGAAGTTCATGTACTGGGTACCGGATAGGACCGGGCCACTTAAAGCGCTGGTTTAGATGAAGTGAAGCCTGTGAGAGGAGCGGGTTGTTGTAAAAATGAAGCAGTCACATCGGAAGGGCTTTTGCCCCCAAGCCTCCGCATGCTCCCCACCCACCTGTTGGATACCGTAGCCGCCCCCCCCCCCCACACCCCATACCCCATACTTCTCCTTACCTCTTGTGTCTGCTCTGCTCCTCTTCAGCCTCCTCTGTTCCTCCTCGGCCTCCTCTTCTCCTCCTCTGTTTCTCCTCCGTTTCTCCTCGGCCTCCCAGGCTCCTCCGTTTCTCCTCAGCCTCCTCTTCTCCTCCTCGGCCTCCTCCGTTTCTCTTAGGCCTCCTCTGTTTCTCCTCCTCTGTTTCTCCTCCTCCGTTTCTCCTCGGCCTCCTCAGCCTCTCCTCGGCCTCCTCAGCTCCTCCGTTCCTCCTCGGCCTCCTCTGTTTTTCCTCGTCTCCTTCCTCCGTTTCTCCTCAGCCTCCTCTTCTCCTCCTCGGCCTCCTCCGTTTCTCTTAGGCCTCCTCTGTCTCTCCTCCTCTGTTTCTCCTCCTCTGTCTCTCCTCGGCCTCCTCCGTTTCTCCTCAGCCTCCTCTTCTCCTCCTCGGCCTCCTCTGTTTCTCTTAGGCCTCCTCTGTCTCTCCTCCTCTGTTTCTCCTCCTCCGTTTCTCCTCAGCCTCCTCTGTTTCTCCTCGGCCTCCTCTTCTCCTCCTCGGCCTCCTCTGTCTCTCCTCGGCCTCCTCTGTCTCTCCTCGGCCTCCTCAGCCTCTCCTCGGCCTCCTCAGCTCCTCCTTTTCTCCGGGCCTCGGATGCCAGCGCTCAGCCCCGCTGCCACCTGTTCTGGTTGCCGTGGAGACGGAGCCTGGAGTGGTTTCGCCCTGGCACGGGCGGTGGGGGTGGATCAGGGGAGTAGGCGTCGGGGGTCCCCGAGTTGCCCGCTGCGTCCCTGGGGGGCCATGGCCTCCTCAGCCCTCCCGCGTGGGTGTGGCGGGCTCTCCTCCCCGCTCCATCGGGTCAGGGGGCACCGAGCATCCTTCCCTGGGTACCAGTGCGCATCTTTGGGGGCCGGGGAGGCTGCGCCGAGCAGGGGCCCCGCCTGGGGCTCCAGGTGCCAGTCTAGGGCCCCGCCTAGGGTTCAGATGCCAGCCTTCAGTCCAGGGGCCACCAAGGGTTCCAGATGCCAGCCTACAGCACTAGGGTCCGCCGAGGGGGCCAGTCACATCCCAGGAGCCAGGGGCGGGCCCTGGGCATCCTTGGGTACCAGACACATTCCGGGCACCGGCGGGCCCTGCACCTCGCCCGGGGGCGGCGGGGACTGTCCCATGCGGAGGGTGCCAGGCCTGGGCCCGCTGCGACGGTCCAATGTCCGGTCTAGGTCCGGTCTGGGTCCGGTCTGGGTCCGGTTCTGTCCCGGTCTGGGTCCGGTCTGGGTCCGGTCTGGGTCCGGTTCTGTCCCGGTCTGGGTCCAGTCTGGGTCCGGTTCTGTCCCGGTCTGGGTCCGGTTCTGCTCCGGTCTGTCCCGGTCCAAGGTCCGGTTCTAGGCTCGGTTCTGCCCCGGTCCTGTCCCGGTCCTGCCCCGGTTCTATCCGTGCGCCCGATGGCCGCGTCCGGCTGCGCTCCGCCTCCGCGCTCTCCCGGTTCTCGGCATCTTCTGTCCCGGTGGGGGCCCCAGATCCGGGCCCCTCCTGCGCTGGTGCCGGTCCTAGCTCCGGTGCCGGGCCCTGGGCCCACGGGCCCCCATGGTGCCGCCCCCACCGAGGCTAGCAGGCCCCGGAGCCCCGCCGGGCCCTCTGCCTCCAGAGGCCCCCTGCGCCACCGGCCGGGTCCAGGGGCCCAGCCAGCCCCCCAGCTCCTGCAGGGGCCCTCGGGGAGCCGGACACTGACCCCCCCGGGGAGGGCGAGCAGATGGGCGAGCGATGGAGGACAATGGGCCAGCGAGGCCCAGCCGAGCCTTCAGGAGAGAGAAGGAGGGAGGTGGAGGCAGGGAGGGAGGGGGAGGGATGGAGGAGTGAGGAGCCAGGGAGGGGGGAGGGAGCGAAGGTGCCAGCCAGGGGAGGGGCGGGGGGAGGGACAGACCGAGGATGGGGGAGGAGGAGGCGAGGGAGGCAGAAAGAAGGGGTGCAGGAGGCAGGCCCCCCCGGGTATGGCGTCACCACCCTGGGTACCACTCACAGGCAGTGACGCAGCAGCGCCTGGAAAGGCCCAGTGCAGCGCTGCGCCCATGCCCAGTCTGGTGCCCGCCTGGCAGCACCTGACATGCCCCTGTGGGGGAGGGGCGGCGCTAGGAGGCCCCTGCTAGCCACTGGGTCATGTACGATGATGGGGCCCCTGCAGAACGGGACCAAGGGCCCCTCAGTTTCCCACATCTCACACATGGTGCTATATAAAAACGCATAAATAAATAAATAAATAAATAATAAGAATAGGGCTCCTATGAAGGTTTGGGGCCCCCTGTAGGGGCTGGAGCCCGAAAGCAACATTTGCCCATGTTAGTGCCCACATAACATTTTGGGAAGTGACACAGAATAAAGGGCTGAATGGAATGACACCAAACCAGGCAGAACATTAGAACTGTGACCCCAAAGCACTGCTTTTCATTATCTGGTGTAAATCCCTTCTGCTGTTTTCGAGAAACCTGCAATTAAACTACCATGATATCCGAGCAGGAGCCCAGCCGTACCGTAATTAAAAAACAAATCGAGTGATCTGATTGGCCGAGAGGGCTTATTTTCCTGTGGTACGTGTAAGTCTTGCAGGGACGGTACTGGCCTCAGTGGCTAGCTCCAACATGAAGAAAAGTGCTGTAGTCGCCATTACAGGGCTCGGGGCGCCTGTGTCCCCAAGTTAAAATCAAGATCACATATAAAGAGGCAAGGTAGTGGCACCCTGACCCCTGGGCACGTCTTTGAGTGGGGGGGTCCAGGGACCAAAAAGAAAAAAAATGTGTGCAAGTTTCTATACGTGAAGCTTGTACGGTCTCCTGGTACCGTAGGTAACGCTTGAGCTGTAGTACCGTAGGTGATACCAGAGCTGTGGTACTGTAGGTGACGCTGGAGCTGTGGTGCCGATGAAGTTAAAAGAAAAACCATAAACAAGGAAATTGTGGGGTGGGGTCCTTGGGTGGTTGACCGCCTGCATGGTGTTGGGTACCAGTGCAGGGTTGGCTGCACATGCGGAGTGGTGGCAGGGCCTGGTTGCAAGCCAACCCTATGCCAGACTGCCAACTACACGCCACACATAGTCAGAGGCCGTTGCTATCAGAGACTTGGCTGCTCACGGGGCTGGCTGCACACAGGGGAGGGGAGGGTGGGAACAGGGCCTGGCCACAGGTCTGGCCTGAGGCCAACTGCACTCTGCGTACACACTTAGGCCGTGCAGGATATTGGCCACCTGCAGGGAGTGGGGTGCAGGGTCCGGTAACAGCCTTTGAATTAAAGCACAATCTGTATGAAACTAACGTCTACAACTCACAGCAGCTGCACTCAGTTGTGCTTTACAGGAACGTTATAGTTAGGAAAAATAATTTTTAAAAAACCTTAGAAATTCACTGAAAAAAACAAAGGTTATAGGGACATTATAGTTAGGAAATAGAATGTAAAAAAACCTTAGAAATTCACTGAAACAACCACAGGTCACAGAGATGTTATAGTTAGGAAATATAATAAAACAACCCATAGAATTTCACTGAAACAACCAAAGGATACAGGGACATTATAGTTAGGAAATAGAATGTAAAAACACCTTAGAAATTCACTGAAACAACCAAAAGGTCACAGGGATGTTATAGTTAGGAAATATAATAAAAACAAACCATAGCAATTCACTGAAGCAACCAAAGGTTACAGGGACAATATAGTTAGGAAATAGAATTAAGAAATATCTTAGAAATTCACTGAAAAAAACAATGGTTACAGGAATGTTATAGTTGGGAAATATAATTTAAAAAAAACCTTAGAACTTCACTGAAAAAATCAAAGGTTACAGGGATATTATAGTTAGGAAATATAATAAAACAAACCATATATTTTCACTGAAACAAGCAAAGGCTACAGGGGTGTTACAGTTAGGAAATATAATAGAACAAACCATAGAAACTCACTGAAACAACCAAAGGTTACAGGGACATTATAGTTAGGAAAAAGAATTAAAAATATCTTTGAAATTTACTGAAAAACCAATGGTTACAGGAACGTTATAGTTAGGAAATAGAATACAAAAAAACACCTTAGAAATTCACTGAAAAAAACACTGGTTAAAGGGTCAGTATAGGTAGGAAATAGAATTTAAAAAAACCCTAGAAATTCACTGAAACAACCAAAGGTTACAGGGACATTATAGTTAGGAACTAGAATAAAAAAATATCTTAGAAATTCACTGGAAAACCAATGGTTACAGGAACGTTATAGTTAGGAAATAGAATACAAAGATACATGAAATGGGAGAGTACCTGCACTCCTCAGCACTGCTTAGATACATTTAATGGGAGAGTACGTGCACTCCTCTTCCATTAAATATACTGCAGCAGTGCTGGGTAGTGCCAGGACTATTCGATTAGACGTATTGCAGCAGCACTGAGAAGTGCAGACAGTCTCCCATTCAAATGAAAGAAGTGCATGTACTGGGTACCGGACAGGACCGGGCCACTTAAAGCGCTGGTTTAGATGAAGTGAAGCCTGTGCGAGGAGCGGGTTGATTGTAAAAATGTAGCAGTCACATCGGAAGGGCTTTTGCCCCCAAGCCCTGCACCCACCTGCTGGATACCGTAGCCCCCCCCCATGCCAGGCGAGGGAGGCAGAAAGAAGGGGTGCAGGAGGCAGGCCCCCCGGGTATGGCGTCACCACCCTGGGTACCACTCACAGGCAGTGACGCAGCAGCGCCTGGAAAGGCCCTGTGCAGCGCTGCACCCATGCCCAGTCTGGTGCCCGCCTGGCAGCACCTGACATGCCCCTGTGGGGGAGGGGTGGCGTGAGGAGGCCCCTGCTAGCCACTGGGTCATGTACGATGATGGGGCCCTGCAGAATGGGACCAAGGGCCCCTCAGTTTCCCAGATCTCACACATGGTGCTATATAAAAACGCATAAATAAATAAAACAAATAATAATAAGAATATGGCTCCAATGAAGGTTTGGGGCCCCCTGTAGGGGCTGGGGCCCGAAAGCAACATTTGCCCATGTTAGTGCCCACATAACATTTTGGGAAGAGACACAGAATAAAGGGCTGAATGGAATGACACCAAACTTAGCAGAACATTAGAATTGTGGCCCCAAAGCACGTCTTTTCATTTTTTGGTGTAAATCCCTTCTGCTGTTTTCGAGAAATCTGCAATTAAACTACCATGATATCCGAGCAGGAGCCCCGCCGTACCATAATTAAAAAACAAATGGAGTGATCTGATTGGCCGAGAGGCCTTATTTTCCTGTGGTTGATGTGAGTCTCGCAGGGATGGTACTATTCTCAGTGGCTGGCTCCAACATGAAGAAAAGTGCTGTGGTCGCCATTACAGGGCTCAGGGACTCGGGCGCCTGTGTCCTCGAGTTAACATTAAGATCACGTATAAGGTGGCAAGGTAGTGGCACCCTGACCCCTGGGCACGTCTTTGAGTGGGGGGGGTCCAGGGACCAAAAAGAAAAAAAAGTGTGCAAGTTTCAATACGTGAAGCTTGTGCGGTCTCCTGGTACCGTAGGTAACGCTTGAGCTGTGGTACCGTAGGTGATTCCAGAGCTGTGGTACTGTAGGTGACGCTGGAGCTGTGGTGCCATAGGTGATTTCAGAGCTGTGGTACTGTAGGTGACGCTGGAGCTGTGGTGCCGTAGGTGATTTCAGAGCTGTGGTACTGTAGGTGACGCTGGAGCTGTGGTACTGTAGGTGATGCTGGAGCTGTGGTACTGTAGTTGACGCTGGAGCTGTGGTACTGTAGGTGACGCTGGAGCTGTGGTACTGTAGGTGATGCTGGAGCTGTGGTACTGTAGGTGACGCTGGAGCTGTGGTACTGTAGGTGATGCTGGAGCTGTGGTACTGTAGGTGACGCTGGAGCTGTGGTGCCGATGAAGTTAAAAGAAAAACCATAAACAAGGAAATTGTGGGGTGGGGTCCTTGGGTGGTTGACCGCCTGCATGGTGTTGGGTACCAGTGCAGGGTTGGCTGCACATGCGGAGTGGGGGCAGGACCTGGTTGCAAGCCAACCCTATGCCAGACTGCCAACTTCACGCCACACATAGTCAGAGGCCGTTGCTATCAGAGACTTGGCTGCTCACGGGGCTCGCTGCACACAGGGGAGGGGAGGGTGGGCACAGGGCCTGGCCACAGGTCTGGCCTGAGGCCATCTGCACTCTGCGTACACACTTAGGCCGTGCAGGATATTGGCCACCTGCAGGGAGTGGGGTGCAGGATTCGGTAACAGCCTTTGAATTAAAGCACAATCTGTATGAAACTAACATCTACAACTCACACCAGCTGCACTCAGTTGTGCTTTACATGAACGTTATAGTTAGGAAAAATAATTTTAAAAAAACCTTAGAAATTCACTGAAAAAAACAAAGGTTATAGGGACATTATAGTTAGGAAATATAATGTAAAAAAACCTTTGAAATTTACTGAAACAACCACAGGTCACAGAGATGTTATAGTTAGGAAATATAATAAAACAACCCATGGAAAATTCACTGAAACTACCAAAGATACAGGGACATTATAGTTAGGAAATAGAATGTAAAAAAACCTTAGAAATTCACTGAAACAACCAAAGGTCACAGGGACATTATAGTTAGGAAATAGAATTAGGAAATATCTTAGAAATTCACTGAAAAAACAATGGTTACAGGAACGTTATAGTTAGGAAATATAATTTAAAAAAACCTTAGAACTTCACTGAAAAAATCAAAGGTTACAGAGACACTATAGTTAGGAAATAGAATTTAAAAAAAACCTTAGAAATTCACTGAAACAACCAAAGGTTACAGGGATGTTATAGTTAGGAAATATTATAAAACAAACCATATCTTTTCACTGAAACAAGCAAAGGCTACAGGGGTGTTACAGTTAGTAAATATAATACAACAAACCATATAAATTCACTGAAACAACCAAAGGTTACAGGTACATTATAGTTAGGAAAAAGAATTAAAAATATCTTTGAAATTTACTGAAAAACCAATGGTTACAGGAACGTTATAGTTAGGAAATAGAATACAAAAAAACCTTAGCAATTCACTGAAAAAAACAATGGTTAAAGGGACAGTATAGTTAGGAAATAGAATTAAAAAAAACCTTAGAAATTCACTGAAACAACCAAAGGTTACAGGGATGTTATAGATAGGAAATATAATAAAACAAACCAAAGAATTTCACTGAACCAAGCAAAGGCTACAGGGGTGTTACAGTTAGGAAATATAATAAAACAAACCATAGAAATTCACTGAAACAACCAAAGGTTACAGGGACATTATAGTTAGGAAAAAGAATTAAAAATATCTTTGAAATTTACAGAAAAACCAATAGTTACAGGAACGTTATAGTTAGGAAATATAATAAAACAAACCATAGAAATTAACTGAAACAACCAAAGGTTACAAGGATGTGATAGTTAGGAAATACAATAAAACAAAACATAGAAATTCACTGAAACAACCAAAGGTTACAGGGATGTTTTAGTTAGGAAATATAATAAAACAAACCATAGAACTTCACTCCAACAACCTAAGGTTACAGGGATGTCATAGTTAGGCAATATATTAAAACAAACCATAGAAATTCACTCCAACAACCTAAGGTTACAGGGATGTCATAGTTAGGAAATATAATAAAACAAACCATAGAAATTCACTGAAACAACCAAAGGTTACAGGGACATTATAGTTAGGAAATAGAATTAAAAATATCTTAGAAATTTACTGAAAAACCAATGGTTACAGTAACGTTATAGTTAGGAAATAGAATACAAAAAAACCTTAGAAATTCCCTAAAAAAAACAACGGTTAAAGGGACATTATAGTTAGGAAATAGAAATTAAAAAAAAAACTTAAAAATTCACTGCAACAACCAAAGGTTACAGGGATGTTATAGTTAGAAAATATAATAAAACAAACCATAGAATTTCACTGAAACAAGCAAAGGCTACAGGGGTGTTACAGTTAGGACATATAATAAAACAAACCATAGAAATTCACTGAAACAACCAAAGGTTACAGGGACATTATAGTTAGGAAAAAGAATTAAAAATATCTTTGAAATTTACTGAAAAACCAATAGTTACAGAAACGTTATAGTTAGGAAATAGAAAACAAAAAAAACCCTTAGAAATTCACTGAAAAAAACAATGGTTAAAGGAACATTATAGTTAGGAAATAGAATTTAAAAAAAACTTAGAAATTCACTGAAACAAACAGTTATAGTTATAGTATAGTAGGGATGTTATAGTTAGGAAATATAATAAAACAAACCATAGAAATTCACTGAAAAAAACAATGGTTACAGGAACGTTATAGTTAGGAAATATATATTTTTTAAAACCTTAGACATTCACTGAAAAAACCAAAGGTTACAGGGACATTATAATTAGGAAATAGAATTAAAAAACAAAACCTTAAGTGGGCGTGGCTTAGCGGGCGACGATGGCAAACACAGCTTCCTAGAGCTCCCGCCAGCCCGATACTTATCCGACTCATTATCCTGGCCCCCGGACCCAAACGGCGGACCGCTTGTGGGGCAATTGTGGCGGAAGGTGACAGGAGTCCTCCGGTGCAGAGAGCGGCGCTCCTGGACCGTCCAGTGCAGTTGAATCGCCAGCAGCGGCCTGCGGCCTAGTCCAGGACGGTAAAGCCGGGGCCTCGATTTTGGCGCATCCGGGCCGGAGGGCTCGCGCGAGGGCCGGCTGCACAGTCATTCTACCTGGGCCTGGAGCTTCTTGGGGACAGCGGAGCAACGAACGGGTCCTCGGCCATCTCTGCTGTGGCGGCTGAGAAGACCAGTGCACAGAGGACGCCCGAGGGGAGCGGCGGCCTACCTTGATTCAGTGAAGCCGGGGCCTCGAGTTTGGTGGTTCCTGCCCGATGGTGCTGGCGTCCGATATCGGACGGAACAGAGACGCAGTGGGACCTGAGGAGCTGTGGCCCCTGGTGTGCGGCCTCATCCGGATGGCTGGGCATAACGCTGCTGTGCTCCCTTGGACCGTGGACTAGTGAGTGGCCGGACGGACCAGCGAGAATCGAGCCCGTCCCTGGTGCGGCCCTGTGGCGGACTCCGAGGTGACGGACGAAGAACAGTGAGTGACTCCCCTGGGGCCCCCCCATATTGGTGTGATTAACCGATGAGCGAGGGAGGACGGTTGCTGGAGTGAGCAGTGCCCCGCGGCACCCGGCGCGATAGCGCAGAGAGGCCGGGGGCTGTCTGGCTGCGAGAAAGCGAAACCACGAGGCCGTCAGTGAGGTGGGGCGCAGGCCAGGGGCCCCGCGGCGGACAAACCGGGACTGGCCAGAAGGAAGTGCCCTGATAACAACCAGGGAGCCATCCCAGTGACCGACGATAGCAGCGTGGGGGACATTTGCGCCCAGGGGCAGAAAAGACACTTGGTTAGAATACCTTGGACACTACTGGAGGTGCGGGGTGTCTGCGCTGTCACAATCTGCGAACGCTCAGAAAACAGCAGCACCGGGGTGGACCGCAGACATGACCAGAGGGGGAGGCGGTCCCTCCAAGCAGGGGCCCATCGATAAATTCACGGGGCCAAGTGGGGGGCCCGGAGCGTCTGGAGGAGGCCATGGAGCAGGGCCGGACAATGCAGCGCTCATGGCGGCGATCACCCAGTCCAGGGATATGCTGGACGCCAACATTGGGGCAGTTGGTGCGGACGTGACCCTGCTGCGTCAGGACCTGCAGAATGCAGTGGCACGCATCACAGAGGCGGAATCCAGAATTTCGGTGGTGGAGGACGACGTTGGGACCCTGAAACAGAAAATGGTGGCGATGAAAAACATTCAAAGGGGCCTTGCGCTCCGTGTGGAGGATGCCGAGGGGCGCGCACGCAGGAACAACCTTCGCTTCGTGGGTTTTCCGGAGAGATGCGAGAAAGGCAACATGGAACGTTTTTTATCCCAGTGGTTGGAGAGCTGGCTACCCACGGGGGTTCTATCCAATTGCTTTGTAATTGAGCGTGCCCATTGGGCCCTGACACAGAGGCCACCGGAGGGAAAGCGGCCCAGACCAGTGATCGCTAGACTCCTGAATTTCCATGTAGAGATACTATCTTAAGGGAAGCATGGGCCAAGGATTCCATTTTATTCGAGAATCGGAAGATCATGATCTTTCCTGACTACACCAGACTCGTGCAGCAACAGCGGCATTCCTTTATTGCCGCCAAGGCGAAACTACGAGGTCTGAAGATTCAGTACTCCTTGCTCTATCCAGCCCGACTACGGGTGGTCTTCCAGTCGCGGACACATTTCTTCGACACCCCGGAAGAAGTCTTTAAATGGACAGACGAGACAGTGAGGGTCAGGCCGCATGCCCAACCGGGGCTGAATCAAGACCATTCGAGAGGATCGTCGCAGGACCAGGGGGACCAGCATGCCCGGGGCAAAAGGAACAGGAGGTCTAGATCGCGGAAGCGCTCCGCTTCCCTCAGTGGGACACAAGATGGTGCGTCTATGGACTCTGATCACTCTGGAAAGGACCATTGAGGGACCAAGGAGAACTGTGTCTATCCGTTGATACCACGGGCTCCAGCTGAGGGGAGTCGCATAGCCAGGTCCCATCGCCTAGATGGATGAACACTGCCTATATTGCTATTTCTAAATGGTTTCTTTAACACGTGCGAGGTTGCGGGGTGGGGTTCGGGGTGCTACTTTACAGGGGCTACTTGCCTCCTACTAGGGTGGGAGTGGACTGGGGGGGGGGGTGTTTCTATTGTTTACAGGGGTAGTTGGGATCCATTGGTATGGTTGGCAACAGATACTTCAGAGTTCTATGAGGTATAGGGGTGAAGGGCAAGGGGCAAAGGGGGGGTGGGAATGGAGGGGTCTGGTTGGGGACAAGGTGGGTGGGGGGGTTTTTGTTGGGGGGATCAGGGGTGGATGGGGGGATTGCGCGTGATTTCTAATGCTTTGCTAATGACTGTGCTGTGTGCTTGGGTGTGGCGCCGGGGGCCTGCTTGGTTCGTTCCATTCGACTATGGCTGACGCGCCGCTTCCAGGGCTCCCCAGAGAGTCCATGCGGGTAGTAACTTGGAATGTCAGGGGGATGCTTGACAAGATCAAACGGGGGGCGATTTTGCGATGGGGGAAGAGGGAGGCAGCGGATGTATTATTGTTACAAGAAACACACATGATGGGAACGAAAGTGCTTAGCCTGCAGAGATTTGGCTACCAACAGGTCTATCATGCCGGGTTTTCTAGGGGGTCCAGAGGGGTTGCTGTTTTGGTACATCGCAGGTTGGCCTACATCCATGAGAGACAGTGGACTGACCCACAGGGTCAATACATTTTTATCAAGGGGATGGTGGGTACCGAACCAGTGGTTTTTGGGAGTATCTATGCCCCTCCTCCATTGCAGTGGTCCTTGTCTGAGAGGCTGTTTGCGGTGTGGGCGGACATCCCGGAGTCCTTGGCTGTGCTGGGAGGCGATTGGAATGAGGTAATGGATGTGTGTATGGACCGTCGGAGATTGCAGGGGATACTGACAGCTGCTGCCCCTACCCGGCTGAATGCGATGGTGGAGGGAATGGGCTGGGTGGATGTGTGGCGACATATGCATCCCAAAGTACCAGAGTACACATATGTTTCGGCGGTGCATGGTTCCTTCTCGCGACTGGACTATGTTTTTGTGCCCAGTGCGTTCCTGAATAGAGTGCGGGAGGCGGGGATCTTGCCTAGAGGGTTGTCTGACCACTCCCCGGTGGCCGTCAGGGTCGAGCTGCATAAGAAACGACAGCTGTTCCGGTGGAGGATGTCCTCGTGGCACCTTCACCAGGCCGACTACATCCAGCATCTGCGGGGTGCGATTGCACATTACTGGCAGGAGAATCTGGTGGAAGATATAGATGCAGTCGTGGTCTGGGAAGCCATGAAGCCCACCATAAGAGGGATAGACATTGCATGGTGTGCGGCGGCCCGTCGATGACGTCGAGAGGCAATCGCTGAGGCGGCCACGCAGGTGGAAACTCTAGAACAGCAGTGCCAGGGAGGGGGAGATGAGGTGGCGGTGAGGTTGCTCCTGCAGGCACAGCAGTCATATGCGTCTGTGTTACTTGATGAGGCTAGACAGGCGTGGCTGGCCACGCGGAGTAGAGTCTATCAGTGGGGAGATAAGTCCTGTACCATGCTCCATAGGCTATGTCAACATACCCTCCAACCACTTACGCTGCCGGGTCTCACTGATGGGGACGGCGTGGCGATCACGGACCCAGCTGAACTGGCGGCGAGTTTCGCCCGTTATTATATGGAGCAATATGCTCCGCGGGATTGTCTATCGGCGGACGCGATCGATAAATTCATTGAAGACTTGCCTCCGAGGGCAGTCTCAGATGAGACCAGAACAGCGCTAGACCTCCCCCTAACGGCGGAGGAACTGGGAGACGCGTTGGGACAGCTCAACACAGTGAAGGCACCTGGGCCAAGCGGCTTCCCGAGTGAATTCTATAAGAAATTCCAACTCCAATTGGGGTCCCATTACCGGAGTGCACTGGAGGCGGCATGAACACAGGGTAGAATGGCAGCTGACTGGCGACACGCCGAAGTTGTGGTCTTCCAAAAGCCGGGCAGACCCCCAGACAGACAGGACTCCTATCGCCCAATATCCCTGCTCAATATCGAGGCTAAACTGCTGGCTAAGGCATTGGCGAACCGCCTTCTCCCGTATGTGACTGACCTGGTCCACCCGGACCAGGCCGGCTTCATGCCACATAGGGCAACGCGGCACAACATCAGACGGGCACAGGCGGCGGTCGATGCTATGGGGGCCACAGGGGAGTGGCGGCTCTACTACTAGCAGGTATAGATAGAGCCTTTGATTCGGTCAGTTGGACATACCTGTTCGCGCTCCTGTCTCGCCTCAATCTGGGCCCGGTATTTATCTCCTACATCAAACTGCTCTATACCAATATCACGGCATCTGTGCGTGTCTCCGGGGCGGTCTCCGAGAGGTTTCCAATCGGCTGGGGGACCCGACAGGGGTGCCAGCTCTACCCGTATTTATTTGCACTGGCTATGGAGCCCCTGGCCTCTTGGGTACGCATCAACGCGCAGATGCGGGGCTTTGAGTGGGGCGGAAAACTCACCGATAGAATTTCACTATATGCAGATGATGTCCTCTTCTTCCTTACAGATTTAAACAGATCGGGCCCCCGAGTCTTGGAAATTATGCGCATTTTTGGTGAGGTATCGGGCCTTTGTCTAAACCCGCGTAAGTCCACCCTATGGGTGTTGGGTGGCGGGGTAGAGGCAGACTCTTGGGCATCAGCGTTGCAGGTAGTGGCCAGGGGATTGAAGTACCTGGGAGTGTTCCTCTCCGAATCCACAGATATTGCATGGGAACGTAACGTGGTACCAGTGTGGGAGAGGGTCCAGACGGATGTCAACGGATGTTTGACGGATGTCAAAACATGAATATGCCTCTTACTATATTCGGTAGGTCTGTGATCTTCAAAATGGTCGCACTCCCGCGCCTCTTATACCAGCTGCAGAACTTCCCACACCTATTCGCTCCCCAGTGGTTTCGGCAGGTTAACTCTGTTCTGGGCCGTTTCCTGTGGGCTGGAGGTGCTGCAAGGGTGGCGCTGCGGACATGCTTCCTGTCCACGTATTGTGGTGGTGTGGCCACGTCGGACCTATTGTCCTATTATCAGGCCTCCCACTTGCTAGTACTTAACGAATGGTGGTATGGGGACAGAGGAGACCCAGCATATGCCCTGGAGCGCTCGCTGATGGGTGACAACATGCTACACATGATCCTGTACTCGGCCAGGCTGCGGAGGAAGTTGCCATGTGCCACGCGAGTGGTCTTTGTTATATGGCGACAAGCGTTGCGTCGCATGGGCTGGTGGGGTAGATTAACAGCAGAGACTCCGTTGTGGAAGAACGGGCGGCTCCCCGAGCTGGCCTCGTTGACGGGGTTTGGTGGATGGGACGCCATCGGGATCTCGTCACTAGGACACATTCTGACCGGGGTCACCCTCAAATCATTCCAGGAGCTCAGGACCGAGTTCCATATGCCCAAGACCCAATTCTTTCGGTACCTACAGTTTCGTCAAGCGCTAGCACCTAGCATCGCTGACTTGGAGTCGCTACCGGAATTCAGCCCAGTGGAGGCGAAAGTTTTCATGGGAGACCTCGGGGATAAGAAAGTATCCGGAATCTATCAAACACTAGTCACTTACTGCTCCACCTCCCTACTTCCCCTCAAAGATGCATGGGAGAAAGATTTTGGACCCCTAGATGACGATGATTGGAGGGAGGCACTAGAGTCCCCAAGAGGGACTGCCATAGCGATACGACTCAGGCTAATCCAATTCAAATATTTACACAGGGCCTATTACACCCGGGAACGGTTGTGGAAGGCGGGCCTGATTGTGTCCCCGGAGTGCCTGCGCTGTGGAGTTGAGAGGGGTACGCTGCTGGTCTTGTGCTGGCCTGTCCAGATTCTGGAGTGGTATTTGGAGATGTTTGTCAGTGGTGTTGGGATGGGATCTTCTCCGCACCCCTCAATTAGGGCTTCTCTATGTATTGGAGGGTGTAGGTGGAAATATATACAAGCGCCATCTCTTGTTACTGGGGCTAGTTGTTGCCAAAAGGGACCTGGCACGAGCATGGAAGGGAGAGCGAGCCCCCCCACTGTGTGCATGGAAGGCTGGACTGGACTACTTTATGGGGCTGGAGCGCCCGGTGTTTGAGGCCAGAGGATGCCCCTGTTAGCATTATAAAATCTGGAAAAGGTGGGCTGATTATAGGGGGTTGACTCTGGAGCTTCCAGCAGAACCGGAGGATGGAATACGGGTGGAGGATGACCCTCAGGCCTAGGGAGGTACGCCATACCTAGCACATTACGACCAAGTACTGAAGGCTTAATATGCTCACGTGCATAGGGTTAGGGAGGGATAAGGGGTGGGTAGAAGGGCAGTTGGGTGGTTGGGGAAGGTGGGTGGAGGAGGGGGGGTTCTTGTTTTACTCTTTTCATTGATTAGGCTTTGCAATAATACTAAAACGTGTCATGATACTCGGTGGTGATCTCCTGATTGTGGAGAGCCGCATATATGCTTTTGCCTGATCAATCAATAAAATTTGTTGTGAAAAAAAACAAAAAACCTTAGAAATTCACTTAAACAACCGAAGGTTACAGGGATGTGATAGTTAGAAAATATAATAAAACACACCATCGAATTTTACTGAAGCAACCACAGGTTACAGGGATGTTACAGTTAGGAAATATAATTAAACAAACCATAGAAATTCACTGAAACCTTCCCAGAGAGCTGGAAGCACGCCGAGATCTTCGCCTAACTCAAGAAACCCAAGGCTGACCCCAAGGACCTCAATAACGTCCATACCATCTCCCTGCTCCCGTTCCCGGCAAAGGTTACCAAGAAAATCATCAACAAGCAAATAACTCACTACCTCGAGGACAACAACATCCTGGACCAATCCCAGTCCTGCTTCCGCAGCAACCACAGCACCGAAATTGCCCTCATCGCCGCCACCGACAACATCAGGACCCTGATCTACAACGGAGAAACAGCAGCCCCCATACTCCTGGACCTGTCAGTCCCCTTCTACACGGTCTGCCACCAGACACTACAAACACGCCTACACGACGCCGGGATCCAAGAGAAGGCCCTGGACTGGACCACATCCTTCCTCTCTGGCAGAACACAGAGCGTCCACCTCCCCCTTCAGCTCCACCGCCACCGAGATCATCTGTGGAGTACCCCAGGGCTCCTCCCTCAGCCCTACACTGTTCAACATATACATGGCACCCCTCACCTACATCGCCCGCCAGCACAACCTCAACATCATCTCCTACGCCGACGACACCCAGCTGATCATCTCCCTCACAAAGACCCTTACACTGCCAAAATCAACCTCCATGAAGGAACGAAGACCGTCGCTGAATGGATGAGGAACAGCTGACTGAAGCTGAACTCGGACAAGATGGAGGTCCACCCCCTCAGCATGGGATGACTCCTGGTGGCCGACATGGCTAAAAACAGCCCCAACACCCATGGACCACGCATGCAACCTAGGGGTCATCCTTGACTACACCGTATCCATGACCAAACAGGTCAACGCCGTCTCCTCATCCTGTTTCAACACCCTACGAATGCTCCGGAGAATCTTCAAGTGGATCCCCACCAAAATGAGAAGAATAGTAACACAGGCCCACGTCTCCAGTAGGCTGGACTACGGAAACGCCTTCTACGCAGGAACATCGAACAAACTCCTGAAACGCATCCAGAATGCCTCGGCACGACTGATCCTCGACATCCCCCGCTGCAGCCACATCACACCCCACCTGAGAGACCTACACTGGCTCCACGTCAACAAGAGGATAACCTTCAAACTCCTCATCCACGCACACAAGGCCCTCCACAATGCTGGCCAAGCATACCTCAACAAACGACTCAGCTTTTACGCCCCTACCCGCAAGCTCCACTCTGCCAACCTCGCCCTCACCCCAGTGCCACGCTTCTGAAAAACAACCGCCAGCGGCAGATCCTTCTCCCATCTCACCACCAAGACCTGGGACACCCTCCCTACCAACCTACGGCAGACCCAAGACCTCCTGGCCTTCAGGCGACTTCTCAAGACCACTGAAACAACTAAAGGTTACAGGGACATTATAGTTAGGAAATAGAATTAAAAAAATCTTAGAAATTCACTGAAAAAAACATTGGTTAGAGGAACTTTATAGTTAAGAAATAGAATACAAAAAAACAGAGAAATTCACTGAAAAAAACAATGGTTAAAGGGACATTATAGTTAGAAAATTGAATTGAAAAACCCTTAGAAATTCACTGAAACAACCAAAGCTTACAGGGGAGTTACAGTTAGGAAATATAATAAAACAAACCATAGAAATTCAATGAAACAACCAAAGGTTACAGGGATGTTACAGTTAGGAAATATAATAAAAACAAACCATAGAAATTCACTGAAACTACAAAAGGTTACAGGGACATTATAGTTAGGAAATAGAATTATAAAATATCATAGAAATTCACTGAAAAAACAATGGTTACATGAACGTTATAGTAAGTCAATATAATTTTTTTTAAACCTTAGAAATTCACTGAAAAAAACAAAGGTTACAGGGACTTTATAGTTAAGAAATAGAATTAAAAAAAACTTAGAAATTTACTGAAACAACCAAAGGTTACAGGGATGTTATAGTTAGGAAATATAATAAAACAAACCAAAGAAATTCACTGAAACAACCAAAGGTTACAAGGATGTCATAGTTAGGAAATATAATAAAACAAACCATAGAATTTCACTGAAACAACCAAAGCTTACAGGGGTGTTACAGTTAGGAAATATAATAAAACAAACCAAAGAAATTCACTGAAACAACCAAAGGTTACAAGGATGTCATAGTTAGGAAATATAATAAAACAAACCATAGAAATTCACTGAAACAACCAAAGGTTACAGGGATGTTTTAGTTAGGAAATATAATAAAACAAACCATAGAACTTCACTGAAACAACTAAAGGTTACAGGGATGTTACAGTTAGGAAATATAATAAAACAAACCATAGAACTTCACTTTAACAACCTAAGGTTACAGGGATGTCATAGTTAGGCAATATATTAAAACAAACCATAGAAATTCACTGAAACAACCAAAGGTTTCAAGGATGTCATAGTTAGGAAATATAATAAAACAAACCATAGAAATTCACTGAAACAACCAAAGGTTACAGGGATGTTTTAGTTAGGAAATATAATTAAAAAAAACATAGAAATTCACTGAAACAACCAAAGGTTACAGGGACATTATAGTTAGGAAATAGAATAAAAAGTAAATTCTTGGAAATTCACTGAAAAAAACATTGGTTAGAGGAACGTTAAAGTTAAGAAATAGAATACAAACAAACCTTAGAAATTCACTTAAAAAACAATGGTTAAAGGGACATTATAGTTAGGAAATTGAATTGAAAAAAAAACCTTAGAAAGTCACTGAAACAACCAAAGGTTACAGGGTTGTAATCAACAACATTTGGTTCCAGTCCTCATTGAGATTACTACATTACAGTTAGGAAATATAATAAAAACAAACCATAGAAATTCACTGAAACTACAAAAGGTTACAGGGACATTATAGTTAGGAAATAGAATGATAAAATATCTTAGAAATTCACTGAAAAAACAATGGTTACAGGAACGTTATAGTTAGGAATTATAATTTTTTTAAAACCTTAGAAATTCACTGAAAAAAACAAAGGTTACAGGGACATTATAGTTAAGAAATAGAATTTAAAAAACCTTAGAATTTCACTGAAACAACCAAAGCTTACAGGGGTGTCACAGTTAGGAAATATAATAAAACAAACCATAGAAATTCACTGAAACAACCAATGGTTACAGGGATGTCATAGTTAGGAAATATAATTAAAACAAACCATAGAAATTCATGGAAACAACCAAAGGTTACAGGGAAATTATAGTTAGGATATAGAATTAATAAATATCTTAGAAATTCACTGAAAAACCAATGGTTACAGGAACGTTATGGTTAGAAAATAGAATACAAAAAACCTTAGAAATTCACTGAAAAAAACAATGGTTAAAGGGACATTATAGTTAGGAAATAGGACTAAAAAAACTTTAGAAATTCACTGAAACAACCAAAGATTACAGGGATGTTATAGTTAGGAAATATAATAAAACAAACCATAGAAATTCACTGAAACAACCAAAGGTTACAGGGATGTTACAGTTAGGAAATGTAATAAAACAAACCATAGAACTTCACTGAAACAACCAAAGGTTACAGAGATGTCATAGTTAGGCAATATATTAAAAAAACATAGGAATTCACTGAAACTACCAAACGTTACACAGACAATATAGTTAGGAAATAGAATTAAAAAATGTCTTAGAAATTCACTGAAGAAACCAATGGTTACAGGAACGTTATAGTTAGGAAATAGAATTCAAAAATATCTTAGAAATTCACTGAAAAAAACAAAGGTTACAAGGACATTACAGTTAAGAAATAGAATTTTAAAAAAAACTTAAAAATTCACTGAAACAACCAAAGGTTACAGGGGTGTTTCAGTTAGGAAATATAATAAAACAAACCATAGAAATTCACTGAAACAACCAAAGGTTTCAGGGATGTCATAGTTAGGCAATATAATAAAACAAACCATAGAAATTCACTGAAACAACCAAAAGTTACAGGGACATTATAGTCAGGAAATAGAATTAAAAAATATCTTAGACATTCACTGAAAAACCAATGGTTACAGGAACGTTATAGTTAGGAAATAGAATACAAAAAACCTTAGAAATTCATTGAAAAAAACAATGGTTAAAGGGACATTATAGTTAGGAAATAGAATTTAAAAAAAACTTTAGAAATTCACTGAAACAACCAAAGGTTACAGGGATGTTATCGTTAGGAAATATAATAAAGCAAACCATCGAAATTCACTGAAACAACCAAAGGTTACAGGGATGTTATAGTTGGGAAATATAACAAAAGAAACCAAAGAATTTCACTGAAACAACCAGAGGTTACAGGGGTGTTTCAGTTAGGAAATATAATAAAACAAACCATAGAAATTCACTGAAACAACCAAAGGTTTCAGGGATGTCATAGTTAGGCAATATAATAAAACAAACCATAGAAATTCACTGAAACAACCAAAGGTTTCAGGGATGTCATAGTTAGGCAATATAATAAAACAAACCATAGAAATTCACTGAAACAACCAAAAGTTACAGGGACATTATAGTCAGGAAATAGAATTAAAAAATATCTTAGACATTCACTGAAAAACCAATGGTTACAGGAACGTTATAGTTAGGAAATAGAATACAAAAAACCTTAGAAATTCATTGAAAAAAACAATGGTTAAAGGGACATTATAGTTAGGAAATAGAATTTAAAAAAAACTTTAGAAATTCACTGAAACAACCAAAGGTTACAGGGATGTTATCGTTAGGAAATATAATAAAGCAAACCATAGAAATTCACTGAAACAACCAAAGGTTACAGGGATGTTACAGTTAGGAAATATAATAATACAAACCATTGAAATTCACTGAAACAACCAAAGGTTACAGGGCTGCTAAAGTTAGGAAATATAATAAAACAAACAATAGAAATTCACTGAAACAACCAAAGGTTGCAGGGATGTTATTGTTCGGAAATATAATAAAACAAACCATAGAAATTCACCTAAACAACCAAAGGTTACAGGGATGTCTTAGTTAGGAAATATAATAAAACAAACCATAGAAATTCACTGAAACGACCAAAGGTTACAGGGACATTATAGTTAGGAAATAGAATTATAAAAAATCTTAGAAATTCACTGAAAAAAAACAATGGTTACAGGAACATTATAGTTAGGAAATAGAATTAAAAAACCTTTGAAAATCACTAAAAATAAACAAAGGTTACAGGGATATTATAGTTAGGAAATAGAATTTATAAAAAACTTTAGAAATCTACTGGAAAAAAAAATCGTCAAAGGGACATTATAGTTAGGAAATAGAATTTAAAAAAAACCCTTAGAAATTCACTGAAAAAACCAAAGGTTACAGGGACATTATTCTTAGGCTCAGATTTCACTCGTACAAAACCAGTGAAATTCAGAAGTTTAGTTACTTATACCCCTGCAATGCCCTACTTATGACCTCACATATTACATCTCTCATGACATGGTCAGTGACATCACCGATGACATCACTGATGACATCTCAAATTATTTCACTGATGACATCATTCATTAAGGGTGAGCGTTTTCTAAAAGTTTATGAGTGTTAAGTATATATTGTAAACTACTACATTACTTAAATTAATATAGTTTGTGTCCAAGTAATGAGTGATGCTATATGTAACACATATTATGTGAGTGGCTGTAAAACCAATCAATCAGGATTTATTAAGCACAGCTAATCACCTGATAGGGTATCCAGGGGCTTACAGGCCCCCGAGGCTTATTCGAACAGCCAGGTCTTGGGGGCCATTTGGAATTCCAGAAGTGAGGGGATGGTCCAGAGGTGCATGGGCAGGGTGTTCTGGGTCTTTGCTGCAATGTGGGAGAAGGAGTGTCCTCCACATCTGCTCCAGTAGATGCAGGGAGTATGGGCAAGTGAAAGGCAGATAGAGTGTAGTTTTCTCGATGGGTGGTTGAAGTTCAGGCAGTGGTTAATGTGGGTGGATCCTTGGTTGTATATAGCCTTGTGTGCGTGGGTCAGCAGCTTGAATTGGCATATCTTCTTTCCGGGGAGCCAGTAGAATTTCCTGAGGTGGGATGTGATGTGGGTTCATCGGGGAAGGCCGAGAACGAGTCTGGCTGCAGAATTCTGTATGTTCTGAAGTCTCTGTAGAAGGTGTGCAGCGATTCCTACTTTGAGGGCATTGCAGTAGTCCAGTCGGATCTTGATGAGGGCTTGTGGTCGTGGTGCGTCTCGTGTGTAGAGGTAGCCACTTTAAAATCTTATGTAGCATGTGCAGAGTGAGGAAGCAGGCAGAGGAAACTGCGTTGATCTGTGATTTCATGGTGAGATTGTTGATGATTCTGAGATTTCTGGTGTGGTTGGAGGGAGTGGGTGCAGGTCCTAGGTCGGATGGCCATCAGGAGTTGTTCCATGTGTTGCTGCTGTTGCCAAAGTTCAGTACTGCCATCTGTGTTCAGCTGCAGGCAGTTGTTCTTCATCTAGTTGGCGACGTTTGTCATGCATCTGTGGAAGATGGTTCTGGTGGGGTCATTGGTGAGTGAGAGAGGCTGTGTGACTGTGTGTATTTGTATGTGAGTGGGTGTGTGAGTGGCTGTATGAGTGTGTGAATGGGGGTATGCGTGGCTGCATGGGTGAGTGAGTGGCTTTGTGACTAGCTGTATGGGCGAGTGAGTGGCTGTGTGTGTGGCTTTTTAAATGAGTGAGTGGATGTGTGAGTGGCTGTGTGGGTGAGTGAGTGAGAGGCTGTATGGGTGAGTGGGTGTGAGTGACTGTATTGGTATGTTAGTGTGTGTGAGTGGCTGTATGGGTGAATGAGTGGGTGTGTCAAGGGTGTATGAGTGAGTGACTGAGGGCATTAGTATTTTATGGGTGAGTGAGTGGGTGTAAGTGACTGTATGGGTGAGTGAGTAAATGTGAGAGGGTCTGTGAGAGGGCCTGTATGGGTGAGTGTGTGCTTGTGTTAATGATTGCATAAGTGAGTGAGTACATGTGTTAGTATCTGTATGAGTAAGTGAGTGGGTGTGTGAGTGAATGCATGGGCGAGAGGGTGTATGACTGACTGTATGGGTGAGTGAATGCATTGTGTGAGTAGCTAAATGGGTGACTGATTAAGTGTGTGAGTGTCTGCATGTGTTAGTATCTGTATGAGTGAGTGTGTGAGTGGCTGTATCAGTCCACTATTGGGTGACTGACTCAGTGTGTGAGTGTCTGCATGGGTGTATAAGTGCATTTTTTAGGGTCTATTTGTCTAAATGACTGGATGTGTCTTTATACATCTAAAAAAAGTGGTAGACTCTACCTTACAAGATATGGACTTTCACACTTGTCATACTTTCAATATGTGGTTGTTATTTTTTAATATGTGTGTTTATAATGAAGTTCGATTTTTATTTTGTGTTCCTTTTATGATCTGTCCTCAGAATATCCAATAAAGATAAATTGTACTTGAACTTGTCTGGATGTGTCAGTAGCTGTATTGGTGAGTGGGTGAATGAGTGGCTATATGGGTGGTTGTGTGAGTGGCTGTATAAGTGAGTGGATCTGTGAGTGGTTCTATGGATCAGTGAGTGGGTGTGTGAGTACTTGCGTGGGTCGTGAATAGGTATGTGAATGTTTGTGTGGATGTTTGAGAAGTAGTAAGGGTATGTGAGTGGGTATGTGAGTGGTTCTGTGGATGAGGTCATCAGTGATGTCATCATTGATACTATTTGAGATGTCATCAGTGATGTCACTGACCATGTCATGTGTGATGTAATACATGAGGTCATAAGCAGTGCACTGCGGGGGCGTAAGTTATAGCTAGCTCATATAACCAAAACTGCATAATTTCGCAGATTTTTGTATGAGTGAAAAATGAGCCTAACTATAACGTCCCTGTGACCTTTGGTTTTTCCAGCGAATTTGTAAGGTTTTTTAAATGTTCTTTCCTAACTGTAGCCACTAACCTTTGACACTGGGTGAGTGCATGGGTGTCTCAGTGGGTGTATGAGTGGGTTTGTAAGTGGGTGTGAGAGAGCATGAGTGGGGCTTAAGTGGGTATATGAGTGTCTGAGTGGGTCTGTGAGTAGGTATGTGAGTCTATGAGAGGGTCTGTGAGTGGGTGAGAGAGTATGAGTGGGTGCATGAGTGTCTGAGAGGGTCTGTGAGTGGGTGAGAGAGTATGAGTGGGTGCATGAGTGTCTGAGTGGGTCTGTGAGTGGGTGAGAGAGTATGAGTGGGTGCATGAGTGTCTGAGAGGGTCTGTGAGTGGCTGAGAGAGTATGAGTGGGTGCATGAGTGTCTGAGAGGGTCTGTGAGTGGGTGAGAGAGTATGAGTGGGTGCATGAGTGTCTGAGAGGGTCTGTGAGTGGCTGAGAGAGTATGAGTGGGTGCATGAGTGTCTGAGAGGGTCTGTGAGTGGCTGAGAGAGTATGAGTGGGTGCATGAGTGTCTGAGAGGGTCTGTGAGTGGGTGAGAGAGTATGAGTGGGTGCATGAGTGTCTGAGAGGGTCTGTGAGTGGCTGAGAGAGTATGAGTGGGTGTATGAGTGTCTGAGAGGGTCTGTGAGTGGGTGAGAGAGTATAAGTGGGTGCATGAGTGTCTGAGTGGGTCTGTGAGTGGGTGAGAGAGTATTAGTGGGTGCATGAGTGTCTGAGAGGGTCTGTGAGTGGGTGAGAGAGTATGAGTGGGTGCATGAGTGTCTGAGAGGGTCTGTGAGTGGGTGAGAGAGTATGAGTGGGTGCATGAGTGTCTGAGAGGGTCTGTGAGTGGGTGAGAGAGTATGAGTGGGTGCATGAGTGTCTGAGTGGGTCTGTGAGTAGGTATGTGAGTCTATGAGAGGGTCTGTGAGTGGGTGAGAGAGTATGAGTGGGTGCATGAGTCTCTGAGAGGGTCTGTGAGTGGGTGAGAGAGTATGAGTGGGTGCATGAGTGTCTGAGAGGGTCTGTGAGTGGGTGAGAGAGTATGAGTGGGTGCATGAGTGTCTGAGAGGGTCTGTGAGTGGGTGAGAGAGTATGAGTGGGTATATGAGTGTCTGAGTGGGTCTGTGAGTAGGTATGTGAGTCTATGAGAGGGTCTGTGAGTGGGTGAGAGAGTATGAGTGGGTGCATGAGTCTCTGAGAGGGTCTGTGAGTGGGTGAGAGAGTATGAGTGGGTGCATGAGTGTCTGAGAGGGTCTGTGAGTGGGTGAGAGAGTATGAGTGGGTGCATGAGTGTCTGAGAGGGTCTGTGAGTGGGTGAGAGAGTATGAGTGGGTATATGAGTGTCTGAGTGGGTCTGTGAGTAGGTATGTGAGTCTATGAGAGGGTCTGTGAGTGGGTGAGAGAGTATGAGTGGGTGCATGAGTCTCTGAGAGGGTCTGTGAGTGGGTGAGAGAGTATGAGTGGGTGCATGAGTGTCTGAGAGGGTCTGTGAGTGGGTGAGAGAGTATGAGTGGGTGCATGAGTCTCTGAGAGGGTCTGTGAGTGGGTGAGAGAGTATGAGTGGGTGCATGAGTGTCTGAGAGGGTCTGTGAGTGGGTGAGAGAGTATGAGTGGGTGCATGAGTGTCTGAGAGGGTCTGTGAGTGGGTGAGAGAGTATGAGTGGGTATATGAGTGTCTGAGTGGGTCTGTGAGTAGGTATGTGAGTCTATGAGAGGGTCTGTGAGTGGGTGAGAGAGTATGAGTGGGTGCATGAGTCTCTGAGAGGGTCTGTGAGTGGGTGAGAGAGTATGAGTGGGTGCATGAGTCTCTGAGAGGGTCTGTGAGTGGGTGAGAGAGTATGAGTGGGTGCATGAGTGTCTGAGAGGGTCTGTGAGTGGGTGAGAGAGTATGAGTGGGTGCATGAGTGTCTGAGAGGGTCTGTGAGTGGCTGAGAGAGTATGAGTGGGTGCATGAGTGTCTGTGTCTGTGTGTACATTTCTGAGTTCACTCATGAGTGGGTGCATAAGTGAATGGGTCTGTGAGGGGTGGTGAGAGTGTCTGGGTTGTTCTGTGAGTGGGTACATGAGTGCCTGAGTGGGTGCTGCTCGTTTTCTGCTTGTTTTCTGTAGGCCTGGGTGGAGTTTTACTCCGCAAACATTTGTGGAATTACTGAAAAGCTCTCAAATTCCACGGAGTCCCATGAGTGGGCGGAGTATTGCTCGGCCACCCGAAATGAAGTCCAGTTGGCTGCTGAGGGTTGTTGGGTGCCAATAACCATTGCTCTATCTATCTGTGTTTTCGATATGTATACTTTCAAGCCATTTCGCTTTTGTTAACTTGTTGGTATTCCATGCTGTTTAAATACTGTCCTCTTCTGTTACTATCTTCATACTCATGAAAAGGGCTCTGATACCTCTGGGTCTAGCCAGCGGTATATATAAAACTTCTAAAATAAATAAATAAAATAAATAATAATCCTTATTGTTGCCACTAGTAATCCCCCACAGCAGGAATGCTAAGACCTCATCGGAGGAGCTGCCGCCTTTCTCAGCCACTCTGTAAACGCGCCTCCTGGCGCACTACTGGTTGGGAATGAAGTCGTCTTAGCTGCTGAGTGTCGTTAGGGGCCAGAACCTCTACTGTTGCCACCAGTTAGTCCCACACAGTGGGGTTGCTGAGACCTCGTCGGAGGCCTCAACCCCTTTCTCAACTACTCTGCAAACGCAACTCCTTTTGCACTACTGGGTGGGGGATTAACTTTGCTTGGTTGCTGAAGGTCTATGGGGCCAAGAACACCTATTGTTGACACAAGTAAGGGTCCCACAGCGGGATTGCTGAAACCTCCTAAGAGGCCCGCCCCCTTTGTCAACCACTCCGCAAAGGGGCCTCCTGGTGCACCACTGGTTGTGGGATGAAGCCCCCTTGGCTGCCGAGAGTTGTTCGGGCCTCTGTGTGCTCCTTTATTATCACTATTTTGCCACTTTCTGCTCCTTTCTGATTTTTGTTTTGCCTTTCTGACCTTTATTTTGCCTTTCTGCTAGTTTCTAACCTTTATCTTACCTATTGCTGCTTGATTCTAACCTCTATTTTGCATCTTTATGCTTGTTTCTGACCTTTATTGTGCCTCTTTCAGCTCGTAGCCAACCTTTAGTCGCCTCTTTTTTCATTTTTCTGACCTATTGTGTTTTTATCTAGGAACCTAAATCGATATTCCTATTTTATGCCCTTGTCCGGTTATAATCAATACTATCCATACAACGGCATAATAATCATATCCATATTCAGTCGTAGCACGTGCTGTCACATTAAGCAAGGCTACTTCCCCGGCCCCCTAGAAAGCACAACGAGTTCTCTAAACAAACCAAACCTCCAGCAACCTGGGTAATCCCCCTTGCTTTTGTTTTGATTTCATCCTAGAACTCCTATAAAGCACTGTAAGAACGGCCAGTTCTTAGTGACATCTTCATTGACGTCTTATGTCCAACCTTACGTCAAACCCGGCACCTTTCAGGTATAAATATACCAACGTTGCCTTAAGCAAACACACAGTGGTGATTTGGAGCAGAGCAGCTAACTACTTGCCCGAGAGCCCAGCTGATGCGAGAGCCCACGGACGCTGCCCCTCCTCTTTGACGCACTGAGAGAGACGCTGTCTTTTCTCCTGCCGAGAAATCCAGCTCCGGTGTTTCCAGATACCTTCGCGGGTTACTGGGATATCGAGTCCTGAGAGAGAGATACAAGACCTCCTGCTTTCTAATACCCAGGTACGGAGCTGACTAAACCCTTAAAGAGAATTCTTGAGTTAGATTCTTGGCACAACAAACTTAACTTAAACTGCTACTTACTTACTCCTTCCCACGTATTAGGCTCAGGTCAGGTACACAGGGGTAGGCGTATTTAGAAGCACCAGTTGAGTATGTTAGTCAATGTATATAAGTATTTATATATTTTATCTATTTTAAAGTATCATATGGCTAAGAAACCATATCAATGCTTTTACAGTATTATTTCTTAATCCTCCTTTTACTGTACGCACTTTACTTTACTATGAGTACTGCAATCGTGCCAATTAATTTCTCTTTTATGAGGAAGAAGACTGCTCAATAAATTACACCTTTTATTGAAAACGCCCGTCTCTCTTTTCTCTGCACTGTGGTGAAACTAAGTACGCACATTTGACTGAGTGAAATAGCTGTCTATTGTTTTCACACGACTCTAGAGATACACTCTTATTCTGAGGGAGCAAAGTTGTGATGTTATATGGTTGTCAGAAGCTAATCCCTTCTTGTCTATCCAGGGAGGTTAAACTCCTCCTCGTTTATTCGAGAAAGTTTCTAGTGACCTCTGAGCTAGCTGGCAAAAAACTTAAGTCTAATATAGTCAGTAGAGAGCTAGTCAAACTCAGTCCTACGTCTACACTGCTGAATATATTATTCCAATGCACAGAGCCTATTGGGACTATAGGAACTACACTACAGACCTTTAATCTGCCTCTTGCTGCTCATATCTGCCCTTTATTTTGTCTATTTCACCTTTTTTCCCCAGGGCCTGCAGGGGGAGCCTCAAGGCCCCCGCGGTCCCTGCTGGCTCCCCGCCTTCTGCGGGAGCTGGCATTGCTTTCACAGACAGGAAGCTGTTTAACATGCAGCTCCCTGTCTGTGAGAGAAACCATTTCATCTATTTCCCAGCCTACTTGACAATGGGCAGGGAAACAGGCGTAAGATCTGCTTCCAGGAAGCAAGGCAGCATTTATCCGCTCTCGCTTGCTGAAAGTGGAGTGTTTGCTGTGGCTTGGTGGGAGCTGTCAAAGCTCCCGCCAAGTCACAGCAAAAAGCTACATCCTGGGGTGGGCCCCCGGGACATAGCAGGAGCTGGCCCAGGGGGTTGGTTGTCCCCAGGGCCATTTTTGTCTCCATGAGGAAGGCCACATGGCCCTCCTCCTTTTACTTTAACAGGCCTGGCCCAGGAGGTGGTGGTCCCCAGGGCTGAGATCAGCCTTGCAGGGGGTCTGTGGGGCCCTCCTTCTTAAATTCAATAGAAAGCCCCAGGGAGGTAGTGGTCACTGGGGCCAGGGGTCTGCACGGAACCCCTCTTGAATATATATATTTTTGCCCTGGGGATGGGGCGGTCCCTGGGGCCAGGCATGGTCTGAGCACTCCCCCAATGAATTGTTTGATTATGGCCCCGGGGAGGTTGTTGTCACAGGGCCCAAGGGGGTCCAGGTGCCTCCCTTCTTATTAACTTATAAGCTCTGGGGAGGTGGTGGTCCCTGGGGCCTAATTAAGCCCCAGGAGGGGGGCTCCATGTGCCCTCCTCCTTTTACTTCTTGCATGCCTCCGGGACATGGCCCACTCAGGGACTTAAATGTAGAGAGGTGCAGGAGACCGTGAATCTTTTTTTAAACAATTGGTGGGACCCACTGATCCAGCAGGACTCCTGCTGGAACGAAAATGCTTTTTTGACTCAGATGGGGTTTTTGCGGGAACCCTTCCAGAGGCCTAGGGGTGTGGGTATTCTTACCCTGCCCACTTCTCTTGCTTTTTTCAAATTGTTTTGGGACTTGGCTTCAGTACAGGGACTGTTGGATCTGTGAACGATACGCGTCCCTATATATACAAATTTACATTCCCTTTAATATCTCAAAAACTACTGAATGGATTTACACAAAATAACAAAAAGGGCTCTTTCTGGACCAAGAGGTACCTCTCTGCCAAATTTAATGTAAGTCCATCCAGCGGTTCGGTCTGTAGTCGGGACTAAAATCTCTATGCGAATTAACATGGGAAAACACTTTTTTTCTCAGCCCCGCCCACTTGACGGATCGCTCTGAAACATTCCATATACAACAAGAATCACGGCACACCTTTTGGGGAAAACTTCGTGAAGATTCGTCAACTGGTGCCAAAGTTATAGGCAAGTCAAAAAACGTTTTTTCTAACTATAACACAAGCTTGCTTTACATATGGGGGTTGTATATATGATAGCAATATCACTCAATCAATCAAGCGGTTGTTAAAGCGCAACTACTCACCCGTAAGGGTCTCAAGGCATGTGGGGGGTTAGCAGGTTTCAGTCCATCAAGGGGGGTCTGTCGAAGATGGGGAGCGATGTTGTCTGAGGTGGAGCGGAAGGGCTTTCCAGGCTCTGGCCACAAGGAAGGAGAAGGAGCGGCCTCCTGATCTGGTCTTTCTGGTGCGGGGGACCACGGCTAGGAGAGTTGGGCTGATCGTAGGGTCCTCTGGGGTGCTTGGAATTTGAGTCGGCTGTTCAGGTATGCTGGTCCGGTGTCATGGAGGGCCTTGTGGTTGTGGGTGAGCAGCTTGAAGCTTCGATGGGGAGCCAGAGGAGTGTGCGCAGGTGATGGGAGATTTGGCAGTGTGTTCGCAGGTCGAGGACCAGTCTTGCGGCCGCGTTCTGGATGTTCTATAGCTTGCGGTGAGGTTTTTGTTTATTCTGGCATAGAGTGCGTTGCCGTAGTCGAGTCTGCTGGTGATCAGGGCGTGAGTGACGGTCTTTCTGTGTTCGAGGGGTATCCATTTGAAGGTCTTATGTAGGAGGCGGAGGGTGTGGAAGCAGGAGGACGAGACGGAGTTGATCTGGCGGTCCATTTTAAGCTCGGAGTCAGGATGATTCCCAGGTTGCGTGCATGGTCTGTGGGGTGGTTGGGCTTCCGAGGGCGGGAGCCACCAGGTGTCATTCTAGGCATCGGGGTTTGGGCCCATGATGAGTACTTCTGTTTTGTTGGTGTTTAGTTTTAGGCAGCTGTTTTTCATTCATTTGGTACCGACTTCCATGCCTTCTCGAAAGTTGTGTCTGGCGGTATTGGGTTCTTTGGATAGGGGGAGGATGAGTTGGGTGTCGTCTGCGTATGACAAAATGTTGAGTCCGTAGATTCTGATGATGCTTCAGGTTATTCTGAGCTATTTTGAAGTTACTTTCATAGCTCTAATGCCATGCCATGTCGTAGAGCTATAAATTTAGTTTTAAAGTATTGTATAGACTTTTTTTCAAGTGTTCCGTTATTGTTTAACGGTAATCTATAATAAGGTAGTCATACTTCCTATTCTGCTCTCGCAACATTTGGAATTAACTTAAAAAAATAGTTTTCTTGTAATTCTGAACAAAGTAAGATATTAAAGATGTTGAGTAACTAAGTAAAATTGACGAGGAACTGTTCCATTCAATATATAAAGCAATGTTTTTTTCACGATCTTGTGAGAATCTCACGAGAGGCCTGGTAGAGGGAACACATCCCAAGTAAGAGTTGTGATTGACTCATATGGCGGTCTTTACTTACAAAAAGTAAATTCTATCCTTTTGGTTTATTTGCCTATTGGATTTTGCTGTGGGTAGGTCTTTTTGTCTTGCTCTGTTTGCCTTTTTGTTTTGGCATCGAAAAAGACCTTAATTAGATTCTAATGAGCAGCCTGGTGCTGTTGCCTTCCAAATAGTCTTTTGTATGGCAATTTCTTGACATGAGGCCAGGTGGCAAAAGTCTCTGCAAAGTATGTTATCTGCAAACCTTATGAGAAAGAGTTCAGCCGGGGGAGTAGAAACAAACAGTATAGTAAGAGTATAACAGGCATGTGGAGGCACCTCAGGTCTACGCGTCCACAAAGGCTTGCTCGTGCTGTGGAGCAAGACAACTCCTCAGTGGTTTCCACCTCATTTGAACCTGGAGATACTATGCCTGTCAGGTACTGAGTGCTTAAGCAGATAACAACCCTGCTTATTTTAATAAAGCACCTTTTTGCTGCTTATGTATATAGATATTTTTTTCATTGCAGACAAGCAGGTCTGCATAGGACAAGTTTGTCCAAGATCACAAATGCCCCCCTAGGCAGTAGTTTATTTTTAACAGATTTTTTCAAAATTTTCTTTTTTTTGTTTTTAAGGAATTGTTGATGTTATTTTCCCCAAAGTTGTATGTTTTAGTTCTATCCTGTACTAACATTTAAAAAGACAATTAAAAAAAGTTAGAAAACAGAAACAAATGTAATATTGTTAGAAATGTTTCACAAAACGGCTCTTTTTAGAGCTACCCTATAGTTACATTATCTATGTCGATTGTAGTATGTCTTCCTTTTTTCTTCTTAAAAAATCTCATGAGAGCCAGGAAAAGCCCATCATAGTTGATGACACTAGTGAGCCTCTCACAAGAGTTTGCTTGAAGCTCATAAGTGCCAGGTAGATAATTGCTTTCGTGCAGTCAAAGGGGGCAGTGCTGCCTGCTTTACTCTCATGAGCCTCTAGTAAGACCGTACCAAAATTTGAAAATCACCCAATAGAAAAACTCATACTATTTATCAAACAACTATCCACCATATAAACAGCAGTTGGTCACAACCTAAGCGACTTTTGTACCAATAATCTACCAATCACATTTATAATTTTGTCACCTGCCCATTTTTCTGTCCTCATATAATTCTATCTTGCTCCTGGAGTTTACTCATTCTGCTGGGCACTCCTCTTGTGACTGAGATCTCCACACTGCACCAAGGTTCACCTCTGGATTTTGGGACACAGATTTATCCACTAGCTAGATAATATGCCATTAATTGTGGTATTGACAAGAATCTTGGATTTCCAAACTTGGACATCACTTGGATTGGCCATCGAGGTATGAAGTGGCAGCAATTGTGAGCAATGGTTGATAGCATTTTAGATTGTGAGCACCCAGATATGATGATATTGCACTGTGGTGGCAATGACCGAGGCACAATTACCCCGAGGTTGCTCTTGAAATCCAAATGAAGGATACCTTTTCACAATTGAAGTCTCTCTTTCCTCTTTGTCTATTCTATTATATGTCAAAGGCAAAAGTGGCAATGTTCCAAAGAGTTTGAGAAGTCCCAGAAGCATGCCAATAAAACAGTTTCTGCATTTCTCCGTGAACATGGCATGGGTTCTAAATATCATAACAATATCCGTTTTTGATATGCTAGGTGTGTACAGGTGAGATGGAATGCACTTCACTGCAGAAGGGAATAGGATCTTCTACAATAACATCAAGGAATTCATCCAATTCCATGTGTAACTGAACATTACACACCATAAACACAAAGGCTCTTGTCAGAGCCACCCTATTGCTACATTATGTAGTTCTTGTGCGTCATAACTACCTTTTTTGGGGGAATACTGATACCCATAAGACTCTTGCAAAAGCGGGAGCACACAAATATCTGCCTCCACTCGCATATTTGTCAGACTCTCTTGAGACTCTCCCAAGCTCAAACATTTTGCATTTATCTCATGGATAACAATCCTGATTCCTTGGGTGCGGGTAGTAAAATGTAGAACCACATAACTCTCAACGCTGTGACCTCTCTCCTCAGGCAGATTTTCTCTACACGCCCTACTTCCTTATGATCCCGCAAGAGTCTTACAAGATCATAATTTTATTTTTTGAGGATAGATATTGCACTCTCTTTGATTATAGTATTTATTAGGAGTGGCCGAAGTTCGCAAAGTAGCGCTACGCGAAGCTACGCGAAGTGCACTTCGCACTACGCAAACTTCACGTAACACTACGCGAGCTGCGTAGTAGCATGTTCGCACTGTGCAAGATGCATTTTCAATGATTGCACAGTGCGAACAAGCATCCGGCACTGTGCAATCATTGAAAACGGCATCTTGCACAGTGCGAGCTCTAGTTTTCTGCCTCTCGAGTAGATTTTTACTCGAGCGGCAGCTTTCTCAACGCGAACTGGTAGTTTCTCATCGCGAGCATGCACCACCACTCGCAATGAGAAACCTGACCTCTCCGTGTTGAGAGTCTCGCTGGGATGTCATGTTGCTTGCTCGCGGTCGCGAACATGACGTTAAGGACCGCAAACAAGCAAAAAATGACTGCTGCACTACGCTACGCTGCGCTACGCGTGTTCGCACTGTGCTACGTGCAGCTCGCGTAGTGCGAAGTTGCGCAAACTTTGCAAACTACGCAAGCGTAGCGTAGTGCTTCGCCCAGGGTTAGTATTTATGCTTTATAGTTTCGACTACTAGGTTATGGGGGAAAAGTGCGCTGTCCACAAAGAGCTTTCCACAGTATAAGAGGAGTGCATAGTAGGGTGTAAGGAGAGACTGGCTTCATCACTGACACCTCTCACCAGGGCAACAACTCTGTATAGTAGGGTATGAGGAGTGACTGGCCTCTCTGCGGAGTCCTATCCTCAAGGTGACCTGTGTGCAGCGTAGGGTGGAAGGAAAGACTGGCTTATCCGCTGACATCCTTCCTCAGGGTGGGCAGTATGCTTAGTATGGTGTGGGCGGGACAGGCCTCTCTCCAGAGACTTCTCTCTCAGAATATGGATGACCGCAGTAGGGTGTGTGAAGGGGCTGACCTCTCAGCTAAGACCCCTCTCTTGGATGACGGGTGTGCGTAATAGGGTTTACAGCGAGTGCAGGGAGATGGGCCTCGCCGCTGAGACGTGTCTGTCTGATGACAAATATGCATAGCAGGATGTGGTGAGGGACTGGTCTCTCTTTTAAGACCTCTCTGTCAGATGACAAGTGTCCATAGTAGAATGTGTGAAGGGACTGGGTCTCCGCTGAGACCTCTCTCTGTAATGATGGATGTACGTAGAAGGGTGTGAGAGACTACCCTTGCCACTTAGACCTCTCTTTGGGCTGACAGGAGTGTGCAGTAGAGTGTGAAGAGAGACTAACCTCTCCGCCGAGATCTCCCTCTCTGGGATGATGGGTGTGTTTAGTAGAGTTATGTTATGTTAATTGTAGCTTATATATCGCATAATCACCTGCAGGTCTCTTAGCGCTTGTAGAGAAAGCTCAGGTAGCCACAAAAGTCCCAGGAACATGCAGGCCAGTAACTTATACTGTAACCAGGGCTTCCTTAAACAAATAGGTCTTAAGACTTTTCCTAAAGGAAAGGAGAGCAGAGTCCTTACGAAGGTTCTCTGGTAATTCATTCCAGATTCGAGGGATTAAAACCGAGAATGCTCAGCCACCTTTCGATGCCAATTTAACTCTTGGATGGGCCAACAAGCCTGCAGTGGATGATCGCAATGTGTGTTCTGGAACATAATTCAACAGACGCTCCTTGATGTAGTCCGGAGCTTGGCCAAAAATGGCTTTATGGGCGATGCAGACAGAGTGTGTGGAGAAACCGGCCTCTCCTCTGAGACCTCTGTCTTGGATGATGGGTGAACATAATACAGTTCATGAAGGGGCTGACCTCTCCACTGAGACCCCTCTCTTGAATGACTGATGTTTATAGTAGAGTGTAGGGGAGTGCCTGGTCTCTACACTGACATCTGTGCTCATACCTCTCTCCACAGAGATGGGTATGCAATGTAGGGAGTGGGGGATGGACTGGCCTCTCTGCAGACAGCCCTGTCTTGGATCTCTGGTCCACATAGTATGTGTGTGGCGGAACTGACCTCTATGCTGAGAACTCTCTCTTAGATGATGGGTATGCATAGTAGGGAGGGAGGAGGGGCTCCCCTGTCTGCTCACACCTCTCCTTAGGGTGACAGGTGTACAACTAGAGTGTGGGAGGGATATGGTCTCTATGCTGATAAGTCTGTTTTGGATGACAAGCATAGAGACTACGGTCTGGAGAGAGAGTGCTCTGTCAGCTCAGACCTATCCCCAGAGTAACACATGAGCAGTAGACTTTGGACAGAGACTGCTCTCTCTGGTCCTACATCTCTTTTTGGTGATGAATGTGCATAGTAGGGTATAGAAATGGAGTATTCTATCTGCTGGGACCTGGGACTTGGTAGATTGGTGTGGATCGTTGGATGTGGGGACACGCTCATTTCCCCCCTGACCTCTCCCTGTGGGGACCGGCAGGCGTACAAGGCTGTAGACAGGGACAGACTTCTCAGCTGAAAGTTCTCTTCAGAGTCAAAGGCATATACATTAACATGTGCAAAAAAACTGCCCTCTCCACTATCACATCCCCACCTGCTGATAGCAGTGTGTAGTAGAGTATGAGGATGCTCTGGCCTCTGTGCCAAAACCTCTCTCTTATATGAGAGGTCTGTATACTACAGTGAAAAGAAGGTAAGTCTCTCTAGTGAGACACCACTCGTGCACGAGAAGTCACCATGGTTCAATATTCAAGTAATTGCCTTCTCCATTAACACGTCTCTGTAGCATAAAAGATGTGCATCGAACATATACATGTAAGAGCACTTCTGCGGTCCCTGAAGATGGAACTGCCAGTTTTAGTCAACATTGCAATACTGTAATAATATTGAAATCTGTAATAACTATAAGGTAAACAATCACTAGAAACTTTACTTTTTTTATTACAATAAGATAATTTGACAACAATACAAAACTACAACTATATTAACAAACTAATTCAACAATTATAAAACAAACAAAACAAACAACTTTACTAATTTACAATATTTTCTTTGGACTCTGATGAATGGCACCAAACCCTCCGTCCTTTCTCCTTCACTCCTCTGTTGGATAGTGGTGTGGCTCGCTCTCTTTCAGTCCCCTCAGCCTGCCAAACAATCTCCACTTTTACAGTTTTTCCATATCAGACTTAGTGGCAAAATTGTCTCAGCAAAGTTTCACCTTGTCAGAAGAAGTTCAGCCGGAGTGTAGAAAGAAGCCGTGTCAGATATATCTCACATGAATGTGGAAGCATTTAAGATCCGATCTGAACTGCATCTACCATGATGCCCAGGGGCGACTCTGCTGGGAGGTGAAGCAGTGTGCTCCCTCACCAGTTTCTCATTTAAGATCCACACATTCACGAAGGCTAGCTCAGACAAAGTTAGCTCGTGCAGCTTAACTAGACATTTCTTCAGGTGCCCACACGTCATTACTGCTCAAGCAGATAACAGCCCTGCTTACCTGAATAAAGCTTGCTGCTTATGTAGCCAGATCATTTTCTCATCAGACACACGTTGACATGCACAGAACAAGCTGCGGCAAGATCACCCATTTGTTTAGAAACTTTGTTTATTGGCATTTCCAAAGGCATTCAACATACAATATAGGATATAAGTATCACAATTTCAATTTCTCTAGTTTGCTTTTTACATTTCAGTTATCTATCTAGTATTTGTACCTGGGATTCATCATACTGCTTCATTTTAACTCAGCTTCTAATATTTAATACATTCTTAACCCCTTCCGTGCTCGTGACGGAACCACTCCGTCATAAGCCACCGGCGCACTGTGCTGGTAAAGGAGTGGTTCCGTCACGGTGCGGCCGCCCCACCCACGCTGCAGGAAGTCCACGCCTGCGCGGCAGTTCTAATCAGCGGGTGGGGCCGTGACGGAACCGCTCCGTCACAAGCACATAGCGCCCGTGGCTCGTGGCGGAGTGGTTCCGTCACGAGCATGGTGGCGCCGCGCGCACCCCCTCCCCCCAGCACCGCGGCAGAATTACCGCCGCGGCCAAGGGGTTAAACATATCGGCTCTATTTCCCAGGAGCTGTAGACTTTCACAGGGCATCGAGAATGCTAAGCGATCTTCACTTGGCCACATAGCAGAAGCCCTGACTCCCACTAGGCAACCAGTTCCTGTGGAGACAAATGTGCTAATCAGTACTCCATCGAACCTGGGGAGTGCTGCTGCACCACTAAGGGACCCTTTGTTGAATGTTTCTGTAATCCGGGAGTCAGTCCCAACCTTGACTAGTACAGTAGTGTCTGAGAATTTTAGGCCACAAAATCAATTGTCCCAGGGGTATAGGGAAGGAGCAATCCCCAAAAGGAAGCGTGGCCCACACTCATCGGGGGGTAAAGAGGCGAAGGTTGCAAAACATCGTAACCCAATGGAGAACAACAGGGAGAGGAACCATGTAGAACAAACATCTATAGACACTAGTGTTCAACATAGTACTCAGGCAGATCATCAGCCTGTACCTCTAGTTAGCTTACTATCAGCTAGTGGTCCCCGGGGGGTGGGCGAAGCTGTAGTAGACCACAACAATTTGGCTAGTTTGTTGGAGACCCTAATCCATCTGTTAGAAACTAGATTCAAAAAAATGGAGGCTAAGCTGGCCAAAATAGAAGAGGCATCAGGGGCTACTATAGATTACCTAAAGTCAGCTAACCACCTACAGGGGAATATGGGTAACAACTGTGTGACTGCCAAATTAGTGGGGCCATCACTTATAACAGTGCCCCCTCTTCCGAGTATCCCACTCCCACCTACCCAGCCCCCACCCCTGATATTCCTCCCACTAAATCTGCCACTGGTACAAATAGGACCACGGAGACACAGGGCCGTAACGCTTTGGAAGCAAAAACTCAATTTAATAAGCGAGCAATACACCTTCCCCCTGAGGCAGCTCCGTTTGTAGTCGTTTTAAGCGGGGTCCCAGAGCTTGTTGGTCCTGTCAATGAAACATTCCTATCTCTAAAAAATAAGGTTCTAAGCTGGCTTAATAAATATAGACCCCTCCCCCCTGGGACCAATAGTGAAATTATTCTAGTCTGGCGAGTACCGTGGGTGGGCTCTACAAAGAAAAATAGCACTGGCGACTGTGTCCTAATAAACTTCAGGGACCCGATGACGGTGGCCCACATTTGTAACTGGCCTTAAGCAACGCCAGATACCTCTATTCAGGCCCTGCCACTGTCCGCCTTTTACCCTGACAAACTTGAGCGGTTTGGGGGAGAGGTGGATGAGGGCTGGTCCTGGGTAATACCCAGAAGACATCGCAGAGAGAACTGGTCTGGGCTGCCACCTAGAGTCTGTGGGAGGGGCGACTGGAATACCCCCTATAGCTATGGTCTGTACAATCAATTCTCACATCCCAATAGGTTCAGTTGCCTGGACATGGTTGACTGACATCACAACAGGGCTGGGGTGTATCAGGGGTGGTCTAGTATCCCAGTTGAGCCAAGTAGAAATGTACACATAAGGGCAACCACTTTTAACAACCCAAGTAAAGGCAAGTCACGAGATGCTAATACTGATTCGCTCCCCCAAATAGGGGTATGTGAACGATCACTTTCTAGGTCTAATGATAGGAGTACGCACCCATGTGGTCTGAACAGCTCCCAAGCATCCCAGGTTCTACACGACTCGGAACCAGCTAGATCAACTACCTGTATTATGAGCGATAAGGGGGACCTGGGCTCAATTTCCATTGTCTCCTGGAAGCTGGCTGGGTTGCAGAATAAACTTGAGCCCCCGGAATGGGGGTCATTTATAGACATGCAAGACGTCTGCCTTTTCCAGGAAACATGGGCTAGGGAAGATTACTGGCGTACAGGATTTGTTACTTTCTCAATTCCAGCGAAATGGGGGGGGGGAGGGTCGTCCATCTTGTGGACTCCATATCTGGGTGGGCTCCCACCTAGGGTGCAAGGCAAGATCCCTTGAGACAAACTCTGTGGACGTCCAATGTGTATTATTGGAGTGGCCAAATGCTCTCAAATTGGCATTGGTCAATGTATACTCTAGACCAGTGGGTGTAGGTAACGTCTCAGTTGCCATCGAGGAATTAGCCTTGTTTTTGAATACTATCCCGCAAGCCATCTCCTACGTGGTAGGGGGTGACTTCAATTGCCAATTTGAACCACTACTATCATTTTTGGAGGGTGCTACCATGGAAGAAGAAGACCATTGGGCAATTCCCCCGGTGGTGGGCCCCCCAGTGAAGTCTTGGACACCACTAGCCACTCAAATTATGTCCCTGACCCTTATTAATACTTTAAGGGCCTGCAATGGAGATATCCCTCCAAAACCTACCTTCAACAAACCAGGGCATAAATCCCAGTTGGATTACATTCTAGTAGAAATGCGTGATTGGGCCAGAGTTAGGTGGACTAAAATTATAGGAAACCCTAAAGATATCCAGCAGCTCTATGCCAAAACAGTCCCAGCCTTACAAAAAGTTGAAATTCTTATAATGCAATCTCCAAGTGAGGAGTATTATAATAAATGAGGGGATATTTATTTGGAACTAACTGGCGCCCTGGCGGAGGTACTGAACCCCGTAGTGCAGAAAAAGAAAGGCAAATGGATGAGACCCTCTTGGTACAATGCTGCCTGTAGGAAGGCCAAAATTGGCCTTCTGGAAGCCTTGAAGCAACAGACAACATTGCACTGGTTAGGGCCAAGAGGAAGGAATATAAAGTTTTAATCCAAAATGCCAAGATTGAATGGGATAACGACAACTGGATCGATATGATGGGTGCTCTAAAATTTAAAGACGCCCGTGAAATTCTGGCAGATTGTCAAAACCGGTTCTGCTGATCCGACCCCAGCAGTGGAAGCTGACATCGCACCAAGTGTGTGGGAGGCCCATTTTCGATCCCTGTATGGCCAAGCAGCTATAGACCAATCAGGGGACTCAGGTAGCTTAGTAGTTAACCCTTCCTCTATTCCCTCAATAGAGTGGGATTAATTTACTGTGGCAGAGGTTGAGGCAGCTATTTCCAGACTTTCAGCAGAAAAAGCCCCAGGGCTGGATAAATTACCAGGGGATTTGTTCAAGCACAAACCTACGGTTTGGGCCCCATATTTTCAGGTGGTATTTAATGCAGTCCTGGGTCGGATGGCGGTGCCTAGTACTTGGCTTGGAGCAGAGATTGTTCCCATCTTCAAGAAGGGCTCTCCTCTGCTTCCAGCCAACTATAGGCCTATAAGCCTAATCGATGTCCCACAATTTTTTTTCGCTAGGCTGATTCTGGATCGCCTATTAGAATGGATGCTTGATCATTCTGTCCTGACCCCATATCAAGCTGGGTTCAGGAATAGAGTTTCAACTATTGAACAAGTTTTCCGCCTGGCTCTCATATTTTGGAAAACGGTAAAGTTGGAGGGTGGCAGCCTCTACACCGTTTTTGTGGATCTTCGGGCGGCCTTCGACCTTGTACCCCATAAAAAACTCTGGTCTGTTCTCTTAAATTTGGGGGTTCCGCAACACCTACTAAATATAGTTATCCGTTTACATACAGATAACTTTGCACAAGTCAGATGTGGCAGGGGGGGAACCTTATCAAATAGATTCCCCGTTGACAGGGGGGTAAGACAGGGCTGTGTGTTAGCACCGACCCTGTTTTGCCTCTATGTCAACGGGGTCATCGCCCATCTGAATGGGGTGGAAAACAGTGATGCCCCTAAGTTGGCAGTCAGCAGGGTTCCGGCGATTATGTTCGCTGACAACACCCTGCTGCTGTCTAAATCGCCTATGGGAATCCAAGGAGAGCTTGATGGCTTTGAGGCGTTCTGTGGAGAACATGGCCTCGAGATCAACGCACTAAAAACCAAATTTATGGTTTTCAATCCACCATCAATATCTCGCCCCAACCCGTGTATTGGTGCAAATAGATTAGAAAGGGTTCGAACCTTTGAATATCCGGGGATTACCCTAAATGAGAAAATGACCTGGGGGCACCATCAAACAAAATCACAATTAAAATTGGCTCAACTGGTGGGAGGAATCACTAGGCTTACACATAGAAATAAATCTTCCACTAAGCCGATTGGGGCGCCGTTAGAGATTTATAGAGTTCAGGCCCGGGGTGCGGTTATGTACGGAGGCGAGCTCTGGGGCCACATGTGCAAACGCGAACTAGTGGCAACAGAGAATACATTTATAAGGCAGCTATTACTACTACCCCCTGGCACTCCCCTGTCGCCAATGAGGCTTGACTTGGGTCTTAAACCCCTTGACGAAGAACTGGGTGTTAGGCCCCTAACCTTTTGGCGCAGAATATGGACTACACCAGAGCTAGTTAATTATAGGACAGAGTTGCAGGAAATTCTGACCCTCCCTAATGTGGGGAAAATCCCCTGGTTCAATCATATAAAAAATAAAATAGGGCGATTAGGCTTAGCTTCTTCATGGTCAGACCCTCTGTCACCTTGCACCAGGGTATCACGGAAGCACTTGGTCACATTGTATTATAAAAGTAAACTTGAGGCACATATACATAATACAGATTCGGGTACCCTGACAGAATCATTTTTAAAAGCTAAGGATATCTACAAGTTTGAACCAGTTTTAGATATTATATTCCCAACCACCACCAGGAAATTGTACCTACAATGGAGGTATGGCAGTTTGCCAATCCGAGCATATAACAGCAAATGGTCTGAGTCCTCCCCGAGTCACTGTCCTGGGTGCAAATTAGAGCAAGAAACTGAGTTGCACATACTGTTCTTCTGTCGTGCCTATGCACGGGCAAGGAGGCATTGGATTGTCCCGGCCTGCAAAAACTTAGGGTTTTCTCACTGTTTGCAGGTGTATAGGATTTTTAAAGCTGATTCATCTGATATGATTGTTTTTGCCGTAGCCAAATTTTTAGAAAGCATATGGAATAAGAGAAGACATCTACTAATTGGGGATGGTGGATAACTGTTAGAACTGGAACATGCGTTGGTTTTCAATGCTTTACAGACGTAAATGTATTTTTTATTTTTTTATTATTATTATTATATATTATTTTTTTATTTTATATATATTATTTTTTTATTATATATTTTATATATTTATTTTTTATATATATATAATATATATTAAATTCTAATGTACCATTTATTCTTTTATCGAGTTGTTTTGTATCTTTTATGACAACATTTTGTCGAAATAAAGATTGTTGATGATGATGAATATGCAGTTTATAACATTATAAGTACAGTTTCCATTCAGAAATGGGCATGCAGAGTAAAATCTCAAGTAAAGGAAGCACCAGGGTCATTATATCAGGTATAAGTAAATTTAAGACCACACAAGTCCAAGGATAGCTTCCTTTCTCAGGGGCTTTATAGTAAATGGTTCATGTTGTCGTGTCTTACGGAGTGGAAAGTTCAGCACTGCGGCATGGTCACCGGTGGCTTCTTGCCCCCGCAGACTGCCTCCACCCCCCGGGGAGCCCCGAGGACATGGACTAGAGTCAGTCTCCTTGTCCTGGCAGGCACAGTTCACAGCTTTCACATTTTACAGCGATCCTGTGGTGCATCCGTGGACAGGCGTCTCCTCAGCAGCAGACAGTGGGCCTCATTTACAAAGCGCCACCTTGTGCCACGTTGCACCACTTTTTTGACCCAACAGCGGTGCTTCATTTGCTCCATATTTACAATGTTGGGGAATACGTCACTTTTCGTCTGGATGCGTCAGTTTTTCCAGCGTCGGTATCGGCTGCGTCGTGGTAGTTCATAATATATGCAAGGTAGACAATCTGTCGGAAACTCCCCCGTACAACTGACACAGGTGTAATTATAATTTTTTTTAAAGTGTCGCATTTTTGGGAAGCAGGCGGCTGCGCTTGAAATGCGTTCAAATCCCAGCGCCTGTAAAACCCAAGCGTAGGAATGACACATTGGCTGTTGAAGAGGAATCTGACCAGCTGAGGTCACTTCTAATGATGCCATCTGCAAGGACACCATGTCCCCCCAACAGGTAAGTGCACACGGAAGGTAGGTAATACATTACATGTCACACTACACTTCATGAATGACTTATGTCACCCATACGTGAATATAGTGGTGCACAAACGCACACTATGCCCACTTGAATGCGTGACATACATGACCAATGCGTTAAAGTGCGAGGCAAGTGTTTCACCTTTTGACACTCTATGACATTGGTTCCCCTATCAGTACGCTCGCTACTTGCATCGGTATGACCTGATGCAGCGCCTCTTTTTTGAGGCGTTGCTTTAGTTGAGTCCGTTTTCTGACCAACTACAGCAATGCGCCACTTTTGGGCAGGATGCTTTGCGGCATCCGTCACACGGATACATCAGAATTTCTGACGTATCCTCGAAACCTTGCGCCATGGATCTCTGTATTGTAAATACGGTGCATCCATGGGGTCAGGAAATTGTGATGCCTCGCTGTGTTACCGCTGCCATGCGTCAATTCTTGTAAATGAGGCCCGGGGTCTCTATGGTCCTTCAAGCCTGGCCAGGCAGGCAGAGGGACTCCCCGCTTCCCAGCCTCCAGCGCAGTCCTTCGTGTTGACTTCACAGTCCTGGCCTTCCTCTGGAGCCGTCTCTTTCTGGACTTAGATGGACATGGAAGTCAAAGCCCTTGGTCTAATCCCTCTCCAGCCACAATGTGGTACAATCTCTCCGGTGTGGCAAAGACCCAGCTAGGTGCCTGGTTGATTCCAAGCTTACGGAAGGGTATGCCAGTAACGCTCAAAGACTGGGCTGTCCTTGTAGCCTCTTTCCGTGGTGTCCCTCCCACTGCATACCAAGGCTGTCCAGGCTGGCTCGGTGGCCTCTGGTCTTACACTTCAATGGAGAACAGGCTGAAGACATATACATCCCTGTTCTTGTATCAACTCTTTGATGGCCCATCATGGAGTGGACCAGTGGCCCAGCCATCTTCTTCTCGTGTCTCGTCTGTGGGCCGCCTAGGGAGGTGGCTGTCCAGCAACCCCATTGTCCTCAGCACTGGAGATGCCTCTGAGGTCCTGCAAGGGGAGTCAGCCCTTCTGCAGCTCTTTCCTGCAAAGCACAGACAGGTTGCGTTCCTGCGGCTGAGAAACTGAATACAACAAACTACTATACTTCATACAGGAAACAAATGCACTGAGAAACCAGTTATTGGTGTACCAATGGGTAGAGTTAAAATATCAGTAATAACTGGTATAGGAAAAGTACAGGAAGCGGAGAGGTGTGGCGCAGCGGCCAGGGCGGCTGACTCTGGAGCGCAGGGCTCACGGTTCGATCCTCTGCGGCAGCTCAGCACCATATGACTCTGGGTAATAGATCACTTAATCTCCCCAACGGCCTCTAGCGCCTTGAGACCCTTAGGGGTGAGTAGTTTGTGCTTTACAAATCCTGGATTTAGATTTAGGATCCATGTGAAAAAGCAGAGTCACTCACAACCCGCTTCAACCCACCACAACGTACAACGTGGCGCAGTAGTGGAGCCCACTTCAGCCACTGGCAGTCTTCTGCGTGAGTGGAGGTATTCTGCCCAAGCACAATGTCATTACAGGAAGTAGTCCCTTCAGTGTCAATGCCATTTGGGGTCATTGCCTGATGTTGTACATTTTTCTCTTTTTTTGTTTTACTTTTTTAAACTTTGCGAGTGCCTGGGAGGGAGCTCTATAAACACTGCAATCAGACCTTCACTCTTAGTACTGTATGTGGTTTTGTATCATTTAAAATATCTGCCAGTTGCACATGCGCAAGCTGTTAATGTACTCTTTAGATGAACTTTTGAACCCATTCCAAGATCGCCACCTACATAGGTTTTAATAGTCATGAATACATAATAAAAAATCTATTTTTCTACTTTATATAGAAATGTATTTTTTTATTTAAACTTCAGATTTATTATTTTAATTTAAATGTACCCTATCCATGGAGTTTACCTATAATAAACCATACGAGAAAGTAAAAAGGCGTATTTAACACCAGAAAAATTGTAAAAATATTTTTATGTTAAATATTCCCGTACATTATTTTGATATAGTCATCATTTTAAATGTAAGTAAAATAATACATTCTACTGCACCATTACACTAACTTTGAATTAAATCTTTTAACAATTAAAATATTTTACATTAAATTAAAGTTGTTTTTTTAAGCTAAATTATACAAATAAATTACACCTAAATTAAAAAAAATGTTTTTAATAAGCATTAATAATTATTAAAAGTGACATATTAAAAGTAATTGAATAACTTTTTATTAAAACATGTTACATTAATTTATACATTAAAAAGGGTTCTCAAAATATTTTATGATTAAATAATACATGTTTTACCTTTATATCGGTTTTAACCTTAAATTATATTTATTTATATTTTAAACGATTGTGAATAATTTAATGTAAATCAAGATTATTGCCTATGGGGTTTTATTTTAAGTCCCTACCTCCTTTATTTCCTATGGTAGGGTGTTGAAGTACCAGTGGTTGGCCATGTGTGGTGATGTACATACTCCAGGACTTAATTGGAGTTAGTTACAACTAATTTTTTGGTTCTTTTGGTTGAAGTAACTTTGGGAATGCATTTTATTAATAGCAATGGGATTATTCTTTTTTTGTGGAGGGAGGGTTACATGCCCCTCCCTAAACCCTTCCATACTCCTACCTAAACCTCTCCCACTTAGTAGTAAGTGTGCCCCTTTTTATAGCCACTCCCCGTGGTCCCTCCCACATTTACTACTAAGCAGTAAACTTACATGTGTGGAGACCTCCTCATAGGAAAGACAGGAGAGGTGAAGGTGGAGATTTACACTCGTAAGTTTGGGAATCACATTTTCTAGTGCTTTAGAAGCACTGTTGTAGCACTATTAAATGAACTACAAACTTCAGGAACAAATGTAAAGGGTGAACACACTCAAGGCCCTCCGATCAATGCCTGTTTTTGTATACTTGCTTTTGGGGTTGAGGACCTGGGGCAGCCATGTGAGGGTTCGGCCAACTACGCCTCCTATTTGTACTGGATGCAAAGAGAAAATTAGTGTGTCATCAAAGGATTTTGTTGTCATTTGGTTCTTCCCAAAGTTGTCCTGGAGATGTTGGTTTGAAGTATGTTAATAAAGAAAGGATTCAGCCCCTGTAAGAGTATAGTCCTAGTTCAGTGTTTTAATCGAATTCCAGAATTGCATTATTGTGAACGTTATAGCCGACACGTGTTTCGCCCCGTGATGCATGCAAGCCTAGGGCTTTTTCAAGGCTTTGTTCTCCACAGGTAGACTGAATAGCAAACAAAGGTATCTGTAAGCACAGTTTTCTTTAAGTAAGACTTTTGTTGAGCGTCAATGCTCCTGAGTCCTTCTCTGCGGTCCCGTTTCGTAAACCCACATTTACTACTAAGCAGTAAACTGACATGTGTGGAGATCTCCTCATAGAAATAAAGGAGAGGTGGAGATTTACACTCGTAGGTGTATCAGTCCCTTTATCTCATGCTTTAGTAGCACAGCTGTAGCTCTACTAAATGAACAACACAATGCAGTTTGCGACTAGGCCCCTGAACAGCCCTCTGTTCAGGGGCCTGGATTACACAATCCAGTCCAGTGGGACTGGACGGTATAGGAAGTCGGTGTTACTCATACGGAAGTGACCAAACTATTCCACCAGAGACCAGATGAGAGTCTGGGGCGGGCCACAGGCACCAGGTCCTCCTGGATCACTCCCAGGCAGTCAGCTTATTCCTGATTGTCCCACAGCTACTGGGAACATGTGGGTCTTGTTCTTTCCTGGGCTGTCAGTCTCTTCTCAGGCAGGGAAAGGCAGGCTCCTTCACTCCCTACGCAAACTGGCTCCTAGGCACTTTAAATAGATACACAACTCATCAAGCAAGAAATCCAGACTCCAGGTGAAGTCCGCTCACCTCTGGGAAGAGGGTTATTTGCCGACACCAGCCCTAACTGCACAGTCAGCAGCCCTCTGGGTACTCTGAGGAGCACTATCTTACTTGACTTACCCTCCTACCCCTTTACACCACCCCTTTCTCCTTTACGCTCCATTTATCCCTCCTCTTTGCTCATTAATTGTTTTCCCGTTGAGACCTAGCTGTTTGGCTGATGCCCGGTGGAGCTACCCGATAGCTAAAGAGGAGACAGGCTTTGGACTTCCCCCTCGGCCGTCATCTACCCAGCCGGACTTAGGGCAGACTCTCCTTCGTCTCTCCATCCTATCTACCTCCTACCCCTTTACCCCTCCCCCTTACCCTTCTAAGCTCTGATGTAATTTTGTAATTTCTGTGGAACCATATGTAAAGTGCGTTGATACCTCCGGGTCTAGCCAGTGCTATATAAAACTCTCAAAATAAAATAAATAAATAAAATAAATAAATAAATGGTAGAGAATGTGGAACTGGGACAAAGTTGGGCGCTTTGTTCACAAATTCCAGAAAGGAGATGTGCATCTACTGTCTCGAAGTGTAGAACCCGTTTGAGGTGATTCTTCTTTTTAGTGTCCTTCCTAGGCGGATGTATGACGTTTAAATGCATGCTTTTACAACGCATGCCATTACGACGCAGGTTTTACAACGCAAGTCGTTACAACGACTTGCGTTGGGGGGCGCTGGATAGTGAATCGTTTAATTTACTATTCCAACTCCAGTCCCCGTGGATAGTAGGGAAGGTGTTAGTAATTAAACTATTCCCTATCCTAGAGCGCCCCCCAGCGCAATGCGTTGTAATAACTTGCGTTGTAAAAGTTGCGTCGTAATGGTAGTGCGTTGTAAAAGTTGCGTTGTAAAGGATGTTCCCCTTCCTAGGCTGTTCTCCAGACGAGTCTGTGACAGATTATCGACTACAACAATAACGGCTTACAAGAATAGCATGTCAAAACTATTGTTTACAACAGCCTTTCCCAAGCTGTGGGTTGGGAGCTGATTTTTGGAGGTTCTTGAAAGTCAAAGCAATAAAGATGCCTTTAAGTTCTGAGTGTATCTTGTCACATTTGCAGGGCTTCAAAGACCGAGGTCAAGTGTCGGGCTATATCTTCTGACAAGTTGGTTTTCATTAACATGGGGATTGGTGTTTACTTTTCTTTCTCTGTCTGCAGAGTGAGAGGAGTTTTAAAGTGGATTATGTGACAATATTGCTGCAGTACAGGGAGTGTGAAAGGAACCCACAACAAATTGTAATTACTTTTAAAATAACTGTACGCATTTAGTAGTTAGGAAAGCAAAAATGAAGCGCATTTTTCTTGTAATTGTGAAGTGCGCTGAAAACAGAGATTTTAATAAAATCAAACAAATCAACACTACTTGGTGATGCACAAATGATAAATATTCACAGAAGCCCGCTTCTGCACATTATCATTTGTGTGCTATATAGTTTTATCAGTAAAATTGTATATCAGTGGGGGGCGTGGTTAGCGGCAGAGTAAAATGGCTGCTGACTAAAGGAGCTCCGGTGAAGCCGTAGCCTTCTACATCGATCCGGACACTTATCCGTACTATAAATGCCCCTCAGGGACTTGCACTGAGGCCCGGGACCAAGCGGCAGCTGCAGGAGCAATTTCGGTCAAAATTTGACACCGGGTCCGTGCACAGCGAAGAGCGGACGCCAGAGGCCTGCAGATCGCGCGGCCGCCGGGGACTAAATTACCGGACGCACCCGCCACAGGGCATAACGGTGGAGGCAGTCTGGGAAACGTAGAGGTGGAGCTGGGAGCGCCTCGGGGCGAGGCAGAGGAAGGCGCGACATACCCCGAGTGCCGGAACAGACATGGAAACCCGGAGCTGCGGCCTCGGAAAAGTCGGCAGCGAGGTGAGGCCTGCCGACAGCATGAAAGCCGGGGACTGGAGTACCTGAGCCCCCCAGGGCCTATTCGGGCCAGAGACACAGAGGCCCGCATCCCAATTGAACTCGGGAGTGGCGGTACCTGCGCCAGCGGAGGGACCTGATACACAACCCCCCCCCCCCCACCTAACTGATCGTGTAGTGTGAAATCCCTACACCGGCGGGGGAAGGAGTCCGGAGGCCCACAAGAAACGTCCTGCACACTGAAGACGGTGGACTGAGCAGCCAATCATAAATACGGGGAATGGCTCAGTGACTGGTATACCTTACGGCGACCCCCCCCTCCCTACCTATTACTCACAAAACACAACTCCTGGGGGCAGCACCACACCAGGCGGAGGCCCTGAGTACATCACCGGGCTACAGGGACGGAGTAACCCGAGAACAACCCAGCGCTTCACAGCAGGGTACCCTACCAAATGCCGGAGACACCATGGTGGTCAGGGGCCCACAAAATCAGGCCACGCAATCTAAACTAGACAAGTATGCCTATGCTAAAGACTTTCCGCCACTGCCGGCGGACGTGAGTCCTCGGAGAAGGTCCCCGGGGGCGACGGCTCTAAAAAAGTTACGTTAGAAGATATAATGGCAACCCTTACTAGTGTCCAGACCACGGTGGGTTCCATCTCCACAGATGTGTCCCTATTAAGAGCAGACTTCCAGAAAATGACAGCCCGAGTCACAGAAGTCGAACAGGTCACCAAAACTCTGACAACCGACACTGCTGCCCTGCGGAAAACTGTATCCCGGCTCGAAACCGAGAATAAATTATTGGCTGAGAAGCTGGACGATCAAGAAGGGCGCTCTCGAAGAAACAATGTCCGAATTCTCGGAATTCCGAAAAGTGAAGGGAACCCGGCAATGGACCTCTACGTGGAGGACCTTATAAAGACTCGGCTACAACCAAAGGGACTCTCAGCCTTCTTTTCAGTAGAAAGAGCCCACCGAGTGCCAGGGGGTAGGCCCAAACCGGGGGCGCCCCCAGACCAGTGCTTGCCCGCCTGTTTAACTTTCGCGATCAAGATGCCATATTGCAAACGACCAGAGTGGCCCCATCGATCCGAATCCAGAACTCAGCAGTGTCTTTCTTCCCAGACTACACGCCGCCGCAGTTTCCTGGGGAAGTTAAAAGAGAACTACGAGCCAAAGACCTGCCTTACGCAATGCTATTCCCAGCGAAACTCAGAGTAGTGGCGGAGGGAAAAACATGGTTTTTTGAGACGCCGGAGGAGGCACACGACTGGCTGGAGGGCTGGCGCCGAGCGGATGGACCACGACGCGGGACTAGAGGCCAACGCCACCGAGGAGAGAGTGAAGACATGGGCAGACAGGAACCACGGCGGCCAGACGAAGACGGCCTACAACACACTCAAAATGAGGACCTCGGTCAAGGGTAACACTGGCAAACTGAAAATAATTGAACAATCAGAGCACGAGCATGGACAAAGATGCAGTTTTGCTGGCTTTGAGCACTGGGCTGATGCAGTATAAGGGGGAAAGGGAAGGACTGCGCTTCTCACTGGACCTCTTACCCCCCTCATGCAAGTACAATGTTCGGGGTTGAGATTGAGCACTCTGCTAAGTTGGGGAGGCGGGCAGTTCGAAGTCCGTCGGGCAGGGAGGCAGGGCGGGAGGGAGGGACACAGGGTTGGGGGGCTTGGGTTTTGAGTTTTTTGGTTCTAGTTTGTAATGGCAATGACAGAATGGCATCATACCCGCTGGCTGCTAGGCTTCCACACTACGCAGATGATGTAAAATACACACCCCTTGACTACCGAACTTATGGCAACACTCACCCCGGCTGAAGATAATCTAGAAGCGGCCCCCAGTGCACCGGTCACCTCCCTAACACTACTCACATAGAACGTACACGGCTTAGGAGATAAAATCAAGCGAGGTCTAGTATTGCAGGCTCTCAAACATCAAGCCCCCACGTTAGCACTCCTACAAGAAACACACCTCACAGGCACGGCGTGTAGGGCATTGGACAGGTGGGGATACAAAATGGCAGTACACTCGGAGTTCTCATCGGGCTCCAGGGGAGTAGGTATATTGGTACGGAAGACTTCCTCCTTCATAATACGGCAGACAAAAAAGGATGATCAGGGGAGATTTGCAGCGGTACGGGGTCAATGGGAAGGGAAAGCTATCAACATAGTGTCTGTGTACATCCCCCCGGCGCTCCACACAGTAGCGCTCCCAGCTCTTAGTGAATTTTTGCTTACGCTGCCAGAAGGGGACCTGATTATCGGGGGGGGACTTTAATGCCACAATGAATGCTAACTTAGACAGATACCCATTGAGGACACAGATACCTGGAATCTCTCGCCTGCAGAGTTTCACAGAGGCACTTGGGCTCGTTGACATTTGGAGACACCAACATCACGCAACACGACAATACTCGTTTCACTCAAAGGCACACAACAGCCTATCCAGATTAGATTATTTCCTGACTTCTACTAGTAGTTTGCAGAACATAGATGATATAACAATTAAGCCCAGAGGCATCTCCGACCACTCACCGATAATGCTGACCTTTTCACGTCACCATGTGACCCGTAGGAGGCTGTACCCTATCTACCCCAGGTACCTGCAGGTCCCAAAAGTTCAAAAGGAGATCCGCAAAGCTACGAAGCATTTCTTTGTGGAAAACACTACGTCTGTTAGCTCCCCGTCAGTTCTATGGAAGCTTATAAAGCGGTCATTAGAGGGCAAGCTATAGTCTCCATCACAGGCTACAAGCGAGAAAAGCAGAAAGAATTTCCTAGATCTAGAGTTGGAATTACACTCGGCCGAAACACACCACTTACAGGACCACTCATCCCCCTCAGCGCACACACTGCACCTCAAACAACAACAATATAGAGACCATCTGCTAAAGGAGACTACGTCCAACCTCACTACAACTAGGCATAAGATATATGATGTAGGTGATAGGGCAGGGAAGCTCTTGGCGTGGCTGGATAGGCGGGAGCGGGGTATTAGGGGAATAGCAAAAATACGGACGGTTGGGGGACAATTGACAACAGACCCACAGGAGATAGTAGGCACGCTGGCACGTCACTTCCGAGACGTTTATACATCGACGTCGCTCGTGTCAGAAGAGGAAGCTGCGGCCTCCATAAAAGATATAGTAATGCCCAGGCTCACTCAGGAGGCTTCCATGGAGTTGGAGACAGAACTTGCAGAGGAGAAATTGCACCCGCAATCCGTTTGTTACAGTCCGGAAAGGCACTGGGACCCAATGGGGTCCCAATAGAATTGTATAAGCAGATGGCGGACGTTCTTAGTCCCCACTTACTACGTATGTATAATGACAGCCTGGAAAGAGGCGAGCTGCCGCAAGATCAGCAACGGGCCACAATAGTGGCTATCCCTAAACCCGGGAAGCCCCCGACCGAATGCGCCTCCTACCGTCCAATCTCCCTGATAAATGCGGAGGCCAAAATACTGGCTAAAGTTTAGGCAAACAGACTTATAGCACACCTCCCGCACTTAATTCATCTGGAACAATTAGGCTTCATCCCAAATAGAAACACTGCGCTGAATCTCAGGCGCTTACACAGGGTGATGGCCAAAGCGCAGGCCCTGACGGGGCCGGCAGTCGTAATATCCTTAGATGCAAGAATGGCTTTCGATATGGTGGAGTGGAGTTTTCTTTTTGCAGTCCTTAGTCATTTAGGGTTCGGCCCCATGGTGGCAAAGCGGAACATAGCGCAAAAAATGGGGAGCCGAGGACTTACCATCTCTAACGGCCTGGTGTAAAGATATAGACCTAGCTATGATGGCTGAAAGAACGGTTTACAACCGGGGATGCACCCAGAAATGGACCAAAATAAGGGAAGCATGGAACACATACCGGGGGAACATATGTGAGCCTATACCTGACTATGAAGAAGACAGTTCCGATGATGACTTCTGAGGTATGTGGGAGAGCTGTGTTAAATACAATGTCTAGAGTCTCCATTGCAGCCAGCGGGATTAATGTAGAATTCACTGCTGGTTCTTCAAAGCGGTTATGTACATTGATTATAACATGTGATACATTCTGATTTACTTGCCAATGTTGTAACTGCAAATAATAAAAACAGAATTAAAAAAAAAATTGTATATCAGTGCAATTTAGTGGCCATTGCAATGGAAAACGATCAGTCTGTGAATGACAATGCTCTACCACACTAGGCTTAACGTACATTTGAAAAACAACACATCCATTAAAAGTAGGTAGGTTCCAAAAATTTTTCATGTAAAAATTGGTTTGTGGTTCTAAAAACCTTAGGAAGAACTGGTCTATAAAAATATCAAATTTACATATTTTGAATGTAAACTACTTAGTATTGTGTTAAAAATATAGTGGAACAGAATATTGTCAAATATATTGAAATTTTAATATATATACCATTAAAAGTAATACAATTACAATAAAAAGTAACATTTAAATATACATATTTTAAAATAAAAGTAATATAAACATTAATTAAAAGAGCTCAATATTAAAATATACCAACAATAAAAAACAAACAACACTAACAAGGGACTGAGACTAACTAATCCCACTCCAACGTAAGCTGCAGTAGGTAAATTGTTGGGGTTTGGAGGCTTCATATTTACTATTCCCACGCCAACATGAGCAGAATTAGGGCTACACTTACAAATAAATGAACAATTGGGGGCATGGCTTGAAAGCCGATGATGGAGGTCACATGAGTCTATTGCTCCATGGCAGCCCACCAGAAATACTACATTACTAGTGCACCGCGGCCCATGTGAACTGCCTCCCGGAGGGTCCACTGAGCCGGGCCCCCCCTGAAAGTGCTTTTAGGGACCGGAGAACCCTGATGCACGACAGCAGAGGACATAGGGGCTGAGTCCCCGGCCCAGCCCAGGCAGGACAAGATGGCAGATGGAGCTCGCAAGGAGTGATCGCGGAATTGCAGTGCACGACCCCACACGTGAGGAGACCCAGGTCCTGTGAGGCGTGGTCTCCCTGCAGGCTTCTTATACTCCAACCTGAATCCCTGTTGTAAGCTAGAACCGCATGGGAACTCACTAGGCCTCGGTGGTGAACTCTGTTCCGTTCGCAAAGTTTGTGGAGTTTTCGGCACTCCGCAGAGCTGAGTTTTTTCTTCGCTCGCCAACAGTAAGTTGGCGAGTACGAGTAAGGAAAATCCAAAGCTAGACCACTTCCCTGCATAATTTCTTAACGCGGGCAGTCGCGGATGCTCCCTACCACTGGCATTGAGAAACCTTCCTTTCGCGTTGAGGAAGTTGCAGCTCGAGTAGAATTTCTAGTCATTACTGCACAGGCTGCCGACAGCTTAGGATCAAAGCCCATGTTGGGGCTTGGCAAGGTTCAGGGAGACAGGAGCGGCTCCTGTGAGCTGTGATGCCGCACCCGGGCTTACAGACACAGTGTCCACCTAAACTCCTGACTGGGAGCCCCCAGCAGCGCCTACGGGGAGAGGTGTGTGCAGACCACAGTGCTCGTTCGTTATGGCCCTGAAGAGGAACAATCGACTGGGGCAGCGGGCATGCAGAGAGGTCTCATACCAACTGCCTGACATGGAGTAGCAGAGGTTGGACTTACCCCTCCCCCCTTGAAAAACACTAATGAGGGGTATAGCACATCGGGGGCCCATTGAATGCTGGAGGGTATGCCGAGTGCGGGGAGACATGAGAGATGTGAAACTGCTCGGGGATAGGCCAGGCTTGATGCTGACAGCAGTATGTGAGTGCCCCCATCACATCTACATCTCCATTTCCCCCCTCCCTCTCACTCCTGGCACTATCTGGGGCATCCTGGTGGGCCTAACTACTGATAAATAGGGTCCACGCCTTTCCCCCGAACTTAAGTGAACAGACAAGGGAGGTAGACTGACCACGCTTGCCTCCCTTGTGGGGTGCTGCTTTGGGTGCCTCCGCCTTTCATAATCAAGAAGCTCTGGGGCCCTCGTGGCTCCTGGCCCCCGTACAGAACCTGCCATTTGAGTGACCCCCCAACCTGGGCCCTCGAGAACCTGGTCACTGGAACGTGGAGCACTGCTGAAAAGGAGGGGGTGAGTGCTGTGGCCACGAACCAGCACTGGAGGGGCACGGTCCCATCCTGATGAGAAGTGGATTGCCCTATATGCACTACAAGAACTTCCCTGCCCTGCACAGCATAGAGGACTTGCAGCAAAACATAACTGTCTGGAGTCGGTCCACTGGGTGTAAGCCACTGACTGCCACTGACTGTGGATACATCGCTGTGGGCCCCGCCCCCTTTGTGGCCCGCTGGAGGTGTCTTGGAGAGAATCATTGGTGGAATCCCACATCCACGGCGAGCCTGGTGAGAAACTTGTTGATGGACAGTTGATGAGGCGGCAGGAACCATTGCCTTTGTGGGTGTGCTCATACTTCCCAGCCTGGCACGCTCTATTTGGCTCCAGACCCACACCAACCACACCCATCACTAGGGAGATCGCACATACTGGTAGGGAGGATAACCACTGCAGATATGGGGAAGCCAAAGACCAAACAGACAGGGGCACCACATGGCGCTGGAGAACCTCCCCTGCCAACAAATGAGGAAACTGAGGGCCCGGAGCCCATGGATGTTCCTCTACATGTACACCTTGATAAAATGCTTGCCACAATACTGGACACCAAGGTCAGCCTCCAGCAAGACATCAATGCAGTGTCAGCAGGCCTGGGCATTCTTAGAGCCGAACACAGAAAATTAGCGGACCTGGTCATGGGAGTGGAGGCCATAATAGAGGAACTACAGTCAGAACATAAATCACTGGCTCATAAGGTGGACGACCTGTCAGAAAGAGTGCATACCCTAGAGCGACAAGCTGAGGAAGCGGAGGGGCGAAACTGATGCAACAACATTAGAGAGGTGGGTCTCCCTGAGGGGTGGAGCAGAGCGATATGGAGTCTTTCTTCGAGCACTGGTTCAAGACAGAAGTTGCACTGAAACACCTCACCCCCTTCTTTGCTTTGGAATGGGCCCACATGTTACCGGCCTGTTCACTGGCTCACTCATGACTAGACTGCTTCACTACAAGGACAGGGATACAATCCACCAAAGAGCATGAACTTTGTGGTGGACAATGGGAGAGTGTCTGTATTCCCTTATCTCCCAGCGGGTTTTATCCCCCAGAGACAATGTTCAGATAACACCAAAAAAATCCTCCACCTCATAGAAATTATCATCGAACCCATAGGGACGTTATGGTCTTCTCCCACGATGCCGAGAAGGCATTGGACTGCGTTCACTGTCCATCTATGACAGACGTTTTAACACATTTTGGCTTTGGAGAATGATTTAGGGCCTGGGTTTTGAGCAATTACGGGGAACCGCAAGTCTTCATTAGAGTTAATGGGAGAAGTTCTGCCCCCTTCCCCATCTGGTGGGGCACACGGCAGGGATGTCCCCATCACACTGCTGTTTGCACTCTGTATGGGGCCTTTTGCTCAGAGGTTTGGGGATAACCCTGGTATCACTGGAGTGCATTTTAATGGAGAGTAAAAAACATTGTTGCATTGTATGGTGATGATATTATTGTGGCCCTTGATAATCCCAGAGATGCCGGTCCACCTTTTCTAGCGGAACTGAGGGAGTTTGGTGAGGCGTGGGTTTTTCATATCAATCTGAATAAATCACAGACCCCGAGTCTCCCTCTGTCGCCTGACCTCCATGGCCCATATTTCCTGGAGTCACTTGATACTGTGGACTCCCGGTCACATTCCCTATCTTGGCATACAGCTGGCATCCACATTGGAGAAACTAGAACTTTTAATTATCACAATCTTGATCGGCGGATCCGAGCTGATCTGGCCCAATGGCGGCCGTATCCTCTTTTTCTACTAGGCCGAGTAGTAGAGTTGAAGATGGTAGAGCTTCAGAGAATTCTCTTTTTCTTTCCGTCTCTCCCTCTTCAGCCACCTCTGGGGATTATACAATCTTTGAAAACAGCACTACAGCATTTTGTCTGGGCTGATGGCCGGCCCCGTATGTGATGGATATTGAGTTGGTGTCCTCAGAAGGGGGGGGTGTTGGGTATTCCAAGCCTGCTTCATTACTATTAAGTGACACAACTTTAGTGTTTGGTTGAATGGTCCTGGGCAGAATCTGAGAAACCCTGGTTATTCCTCGATCGAGCAGTGGCAGGCACTCCACTAAGGAGGATTCCATTCTTGTCCCATATCCATTTTCCACCCAGGCTCTATCTGTCCCCAGTAACGAGATCAGTCTTGAAGGTGTGGAATAGCTGAACGGTCCCAGAGTGCCTTTCGTCATTCCCATCTCCCTTTACCCCGGTAGTGGGTAATCCAGATTTTTCCCCAGGTCGAACTTGAGTGGCCTTCAGGGTATGGGAGGGGATGGGCTGCCGCTCTATTTGGCTCAGCTGAAGCAGAAGGGAGGGGGTCACTTGTGCAGTGATCCAGAGGGAAGAGCAGACAGCTAGAAGCCAGCCTTCTTGCCAGGGTGCCGGCTACCTCAAAGAAATGTTGGAGTTAACATTTGTCCTTTACCACAAACGCTAAAATTACGGCAAATGCCCTCCGTGGAAACTTCCATTATGGACAACGGACATTAGGGTAAATTAACGGACAGTCAGTGTAAATTATGGATCGGTGGTCACCTTACCCAGAAGTCCGGACCCTCGCCGGGCGCTGAGTCTTCTCGCTTAGAGGGGGGATGTTGGTGAGGCACCACCACAGAATCCTGCTCTGCGGCAGTGCTCTAAACTGAGGGAGGCCCTTTGGGAGAGCGCAGATGGGGGACACTGGGATGTGCTCCGGGACCCTGGTGTGGAGTTCTGGGTCATAGGCCCAAATGGCGAGTAAAGGACAACACAGACACTGCATGAATGGTACTGAACTGGCCAGTGTGGCACGTGAGCCTGGACCCTCTAATTAGCAGGGGTCACATCACTTGTGATGCCTGAGTTGGATGGGTGTGGGGTGAGTGAGAGATCAGTCCTTTGGGATTGGCTGGATACAGTGACGTGTCTGGCAGGACACTACACCTGGGTGTGTCTCCATTGTGCCGGGGTGCACTGTCATGCACTGCGAGGTTCGCAGCCTCCTCTACAGGAGAGGCCTCGTTGCACGGGCTTGGGCTCTGCAAACGCTTCCTCCTGCTACACTGACAGGCGGGACTGACGGCACAACTATTGGACATGTGTAGCCTCTGCCCTGCAACATACAAGATCCCTCAGTCCAGTGGGGCACCCCGGTGCGGTGTCCCAACACTACCAGAGGACACCCTCCCCGTTTGATTCCCAGAGCTGTCTTGAGCCCATCAGCTCCCTGGGCCAATGGAGCATCGCCCTGCCCGCTCCAACAACGGATCTCTTCTATGTGTGATAGGATTGGTGCGTTTATTCTCAATGCTGCGATGTGGTTGACTCGTTCAACAGTAGATGGCTCCCTTCCACTAAACCAACCTCTCTTACCCTCTCAACCCCTTGACCTTGACGCTGAATTTCAGGCTTACTCGGAAGCATGGCCAAGGGAAAGCAGCACAAGGAAAGCTCTGTGACCAACACCTGGGAATGTCATGCATCATAGGCAACCTCTAAGTAGCAAGTCAAGTTTCAAAGCTTTATTCGACAGCATTGTCATAAAAGCATTTTCACCCTAATCTAAACATGAATAAATACTATACTAAGTTACAATCAGTTTAAAATACACATTAAATACAGAATGCTGGCGAATTCATACTTTAGAAAGAAGATTTTACAGCTAAAAATACAGAGTCACTATACCTAGTACACATGATAATAAAACCAGCTAAAAACATAATACTGTTCATCAATCACATTTCATTGAAGTTAAAGTGCGGGTGCGAATAATCCATGCCCAGCCCAAGTATTTAGCTAGAGCAATTGCAAGACAAGGGGAGCAATTTGATCTTAAGATTCTAAGTGCTTCTTGGCATCTTCTTATCCCCAGATTCTTGCACACTGGTTTTAACCATCTACTTCTTGGTGCGGCATAAAGGGGGCATACAAACAAAAAATGTGGAATGTCCTCAGAATAGACCTTGCAATGGCAACACGTATTAACATTACTGGGTGACCATTTTCAAGTGAAAGCATTTAGAGGTAGGCAACCAACTCTGAACTGAAAATACAGCTTTCTGTCCAAAGGTTTTGTGATCAAATCCCAGTATTGTTCGCAAGTTGGGGCTATTTTGGACTCCAGATACTGAAATGTCAACATAGACGGCTGATTGGAAGTCAAAACAGATTGGTGTATCATGTCCCAGTACATTTTCTTCAACAACACCTTAGATGGAAAGGCTGTAGGGTCAGTGATAGACCATAAGTGGTCTAAATGCAGTTTTTGTAATAAGTTCCTGATTTCATTGAGCCAAGTTATTTTGTGGAATCGATCTGAACTGATAATGTCCATGAGTGCGGATGCATAGCGGCCCAGTTCAGGTGTTGTCTTTATGCGCCTCCAAAATAACAGTGGGCGCAACCGAGCCAAATCCTCATTCTTTTTCCTCCCTAAGTCATATAAAAGTGGGATCGATGGAGTGCTCTGCGGGACTCCAACCAATCGGCGTAAGAATTTATTTTCTGCAGTTGACAGCACACTCACATTGGCGAAACCCCACAGCTCTGCTCCATAAAGACATGCACCCAGCACTTTCATACTATAAATCTCCAGGACAGGATGAATAGGTTTTGTTAATGAAGATTTGTGTTTCAGTGCTATGGCCCCAGAAAGCTGGTGGAACTTTAAGACCACCGAATCAATGTGAGATTTCCAATTCATATTGCCCTGTAAGGAAATACCAAGGTACGTAAAGGCATCCACCTCTTCTAACGCTGCCCCATTAAAGTTTATTGTGCCCTTGAATTGTTTTGCAGGATTCATGTTCATAAACTTGGTCTTTGTGGTGTTTAGTTACAAGCCCCGAATCCGACAGAAATCCCCAAATGCATTAATTGTCTTTTGTAAGCCACTAGGGGTTCGCGAGACCAGAAGTGTGTCATCAGCAAACATTAATACTGGGACCCGCACCCCGTCAAGTATTGGGGCATCAGTTGGTGATTTCTTTAAATAGTCCACTACGCTATTGATGTAAAGGGAGAATAAGGTGGGAGCCAGGACACATCCCTGTCTACCCCACGCTCTACGGGGAAAGAGTCAGTGACCTCGCCCTGGGTCCCCCACCTAATCCTGGCGTAGTTGTTTTCGTGCATACGGACTAGTAATGTCAATAATTCGGGGCTAATTCCAAGCTCACTAAGGACAGTCCATAGTTTTTGACGAGGCACTAAGTCAAATGCTGACTTTAGGTCAACAAAAACGGCATACAATGGGCCATTTGTCAGGGTCACATTTTTCCAGTCAAGAGTTAAAAAATGGAATACCTGGTCGATAGAGCTAGCTAAGTAGCACAAAACACCTTTGAAGGCCCTGGAGGTGACGACTTCTACTCCCATGATGCAAGAGCACACAGACAGCTCCCTTAGAGAAACACACTGAGATTGGATCTCTTAAAACAGATGTCAAATCATGCTTCCTTGAAGTGTGAAAAGAAGTTACCCAACGGGGCGGTAGACTGGATGCGTAGAATGCTCACGATGAAGAGCAGAACATCCACTGGCATAGGATTTAAACTCTAGAAGATCAACAGATAGATCTACAAACGAAGAAAGAAGATCTTGAAAATACAAGTTGGTACAACAACATCTACATTAGGGGAATATCGAGAGAAGTGGAGGGGGTGACATTATGAACTTTAAATACAAATTGCACCAGACAATTCAGACTGAACCAGATGCCCCCTCTAAGGCTAGATCGTGCACATAGAACAATGCATACCTCATCCCGCACAGAGGGCGGCCTGGATATCCTCGCCCAGGCCCATATGTTCGAGGGTAAAGAACTTATTATGTGCAATGGTATTGAAAAGGCCAGTCTTATTTTCAGAGGCCTTGAGGTTACGTGGTTTTCGGCCCCGCTTCGCTATAGCCGCCATGTCGCGTTTAGTCGTCATTTTATGTTGCCTCACTCAGGCAGCACGGCTAACGCGATAAAATGGTCTTTCTGCCGTTTTCAGCTGCCCCATGTTTTTCTCGCTAAAAGACAAACTTTGTCCTTGTGTGCAATACTGATGTCAGGGTCTGGCCGAGTTCGCAAAGCCATGTCTAGACTGATTAATCCGTGACTTACTCCACTGTTTGGGTCCCACCATTCTTCTCTACCTTATCTTATTTAACTGGCCTTCACTATTCTCTTCGTGTGTTCTCTTGTTACATAGCCCTTCTTTTGAAGCATTCTACACATGTTTTGCCACCTGCAAATTGAATTACGGGCACTAGTGTTGATTAACCTGATGGGAGGAGAGCACACGGGGTCTGAAAGGAGGGTGTGTTTTAGACATCCGATAGCTTGTTTTCGAACTATTCCTATTTGTCAGTTTTGTGTATATTGGGAGTTGTCATTGTAAACTTGTGTTGTATAATAGACTGTGAGCCACGTATTGAAGTGGCAGTCTCTTGAGAACCTACCTGTGTGGTACTTCTTAGATAACTGTGCTTAGCTGCAGCTAATAAAACTACTTTTCTACGCCTAACAGAGTGTCCCGTGTCTCTGTCGGTAGAGGCAGGTGAACTCGGAGATCTTAGGCGTGCCCTGCGCCGCCTAGCCCATAAGGTCAGGTTCTCCAATTGGCGGCCCAACGTGTGGGCGACTTCAGCGGTAGTAGTTTTGCCCGAGAGTCGTGAGGAGCTTCGCAAGAAAATTCCGGAGGATTTCGCGAACCACGTGAGCGACCCCTGCAAGTCGAAGTGGACCGAAGGTCTTTTGAAGCGTGGCTACTCCTTCCCGACGGCTGCTGACGACTGCTGCCCTGACTGTCGCCCTGCCTTGACCCTTTGGTGATGATTGGTATCGCGAGATGATAGACGGACATCTGTTGGCGTGAGAAAAGCATTTAGTTAAGTATTTGTAGGTAGCGCCCACTCTCTTTGCTTTTGTATTTTGTTATTCGATTAGCACGCTAACCGAAGCCAAGGGGTAAGTACGTTTGTGCTGTGACTCTATTGTCTATAAATCCCTTGACGTTTGTAAGGAAGTCCAGTTTGTTACGAAATGCCTGGATTTAGAAAGTTCAAGAAATGTTGTTGTTTTTGTTGTTCTAGGGACTCCCGACTAGAGGATTCTTGTCCGATTCCTCCAGTTGGAACTCCTACTTACGAGTTATACTCGAAACATGGTCTGGGTCCTATAGTTTTTAATGAAACATGGATCCGATACACTAAGAAAGACGGTGTTTTACAGTGGCCACAAAATGGGTCCTTTGAGCCAGATATATTAGATAATTTGGAAGCGATTCTATTCAAGAGAAAAGCCCTGCCGGCAATGTTTGACTCCTTTCGCCTCTGGCGTAAGGAAGCCAAACAGAAAGAAATTAAGCAAATGAAGAAAGATAAGAAAGAGCAGAGTATGTCGATTCTACAGGCTGCCCAACAATTTAAAAATGACGAAGCTGATCAGGTGATTGAGGTGTCGGAAAGACAACATCGTATGGCAATAGATAGATGCTATCCTGTATTACCTACCGTATCAAAGAGTAAAACACCTGATGATGATTCTTTTATGTCCCATTTGTTGACATTACCTCCACCTTACGTGTTAGATGCTAATGCACCGCCATTGCAGCCTGTTGTTAATCCAGCTGCTTTGGTTCCTGCACAGTTGCCTATTCCTGTGATTCCGCCTCCGCCCCTTTGCCAGCGACATCTGTACCCCAATCTCCTGTGCCTCAGCCTTCTCCATCTGTCGTTTCCTTTGCTACAGATGCTTCGCCTGTTTTACAGAATACGTTGTCCCCTGTTTTGGTGTCAGATTCCCCTGCAGCTCGACGGCGTTTAGTCGACACTGTTTCAGGTCTTTTGTCACCTTTTCTTGGGCCTCTTTTCTTTTCTCCTGCGTCGTCTAGGAGACAATCCCGTAGTCAGTTTCCGGATTTGGAAGAACGGACTAAATTAGATTCCCTTGCTTATAATTGGATCATGAGTCGTGTACAGTATAGAACACGTGATATTTTAGATACTTTCCTTCAATGGAACGCGCCCACACAGAGATACGTATTTGATGTTATGTGCAATACTCTGATTAAGGAATGGGGAGACGTAGATTTAGACTCACCTCCTCAGGATTTATTCGAAAGACAGGATCAATTTGATAAGGGACTTATTGTGGGTCCTGCTGTAGAGCAGGCTGTTCAGAAGCTTGTTGCTTTTCGATCTACCCTTTTCTCTCAAAGTTCTCTTGAACCTGATCCCGCGGTTTGTCATAAGACGGCACAATATCCGATGCGAGAAGTTCCTCCAATATGGAGAGATGCGGGCCCACAAGCAGGTAATGTCCCTGGTGTCCCTGCTCATTTTCAGCGTATATGGGTGCATGATCCTTGGAAAAGGTCAGAAGTATTGGCACTTAAACAGTCTTTACCGGATCCTCGTAAGAATCCTGCTGGGTATTATAAAGAGCTGTCTCAGACTGTTGACGCTTGTATTATGAATTTGGCAGATATTGACTTACTTATGGGAAATATAGTCCCACAAGCAATATGGACCAAGGTTCGTAGGCAGGATCATGCGGCAGCTTTAGGTGGTGATTGGGCTGCCAATACAGCTGCGGATGCAGGACAAGTAGGTGGTGCCAAACCGAATGTCTTGATTACGGAATTGCCTGGAAAAATAATAGATTTGATGAAAACTATGATGCCTGCAGTGCGTGTTAATTGGGATAAGTTAGCGGCGTGTAAGCAAAAGACGGATGAAAGTGTCTCCGACTTCTTTACTCGTTTCGAGGAGACTTTCATCGACCATAGTGGGCAAGACATGAGTACTGAAGGTGGACAGCGATTATTCGTAGACAAATTTGTTTTTAATTTACTTCCAGAGTTATCGCACAAATTAAAACAATCAGAGAGTTCGTGGGCTGTCTCTTCCACTGGCCAGATATTGGCTACTGCTCAATATTATGAGAATAGGGATAAGGAAGATAAGGAGAAAGCGGAGAAAAAGACTAAAGACTTAAAAACGAAAGTCCTTCTGCAACAGGCTTATCCCCCTCGTTCTGCTCAGCCTCAATTCCCACAGCCCCCACAGTTTCAGAGGTTGTTACAGAAGCCAGGACCCTCAGTCCCACAACTTCCATTGGGCCCTAATCAGTGTGCTTACTGTAAGGAAGATGGTCATTTTAAGAATACTTGTCCAATTTTATTACAGCGGTACGGTGGGCCATTGGCACCACGGGGTCGTGGTGATTCTCGATCCATATCCCGAGGTAGGGGTCGTGGTGCGTCGACTCAGGAACGACGTCCCTCTCCCCCTCAGGACTCTGCAAATTATTTTGATCAGCAGAATTCTCAATCTGAACAATACTACAATGATGACTATTGTTTCGATAATGAGGATGTTGATTTTCGTACTAGCTAGGACAGCCATAGACAAAGTAAGGGAGTCGTATCAGTTCCAGTAGATCAGGAAGGACCTTATGTTAATGTTATAGCATTAGGTGTTACAGAACTATTTATCCTGGATACTGGTGCTATGAGAAGTTCCATAATGCATTCTAAACTCCCTGGGGCACCTTTGTCTGGCTTAACAAATGTTTCTGTGGGATTCTCTGGCGCCCCAGTTTCAAATCCTATTTCTTGTCCTTTGCCCATTTCTATTGGTCCATACGATTTGGAAGCTCCACTCCTTTTAACGACAGGATGCGGAGAGAATTTATTGGGTTTGGATTTTTTGAAACGTTTACATGCTACGCTGTATTGTTCACCCTCTGGTGTGCACCATCTTTAGGTGATAAGGTGACTTCTCCAATGTATGTATCTAAAGAACAGCTACCACTCGAGTTGCGTTCACTTCCTTCTACACTTTGGGCTGTGGGTCTAAATGATGTTGGCTTATTGCAAATCCCACCATATGTGATTACTGTTAAAGACAATGTTAAGATGCCACGTGTTCCCCAATATAAAATATCCAGTGATGGTGAGAGAGCCTTGTTGGCCATTGTTCATGATTTTGTTCAGAAGGGTGTGGTTGAAGAGACTAGAGGGAATGTTTGCAATAGCCCTGTTTTGCCTATTCTTAAACGTACTGATCCCTCTCAGCCACCTGTGTACCGTTTTGTGATTGATCTTCGAGAGGTCAACAAAATTGTTGTCCCTCAATTTCCTGTTGTGCCAGATATAACAGCTTTGCTTACTATGATTCCTGCCTCGGCAGTCTGGTTCTCGGTTATTGATCTTAAGAATGCTTTCTTTAGCATTCCTATTGCTGAAGAAAGTAGGGATCTCTTTGGCTTCTCTCTTGGAGGCCGAAGCTTCCGGTTTAAGCGTGCACCTCAAGGCTATTGTGAAAGTCCTTCCATATATAGTCAAACTTTAAAGTCTCAGCTTGACACCTTTTCTTTGCCCTCAGGTGCAACTCCTATCCAATATGTGGATGATTTGTTGATCGCTGCTGATTCGGAAAATGTTTGTAAAACAGCAACTGTATCGCTCTTATGACATTTGTCAGAGTTACATCATAAAGTGTCGTCTTCCAAGTTACAATATTGCCGACAAGAAGTTACCTATTTAGGTCATCTCTTGTCGAAGGAGGGAAGGCGATTGACTCCAGAACGTATTCACGCAATTGCACGAATGCCTGTACCGTCCACACAAAGAGAAGTGCGTGCTTTCTTAGGCATCACCTCTTACTGTAGACAGTGAATCCCAAATTTTTCCCTACTTGCTAAACCTCTGTTGGCACTTACACTTAAAGATACGCCCCAGCCTCTGCCTTGGACTGATGAATGTCAAAAGAGTTTTACAGATTTACGTACTGCCTTGTGTTCTGCTCCAGTGTTGTATACTCCAGATTACAGTAAACCTTTCACACTCTATGTCCATAAAGGGGAAGGTTGGCATTATCAGTATTGACGCAATAATTCAGCGACAAACAAAGGCCGTGTGCCTATTTTTCTGCAACATTAGATCCAGTAGCTAAGGCATTACCTAGTTGCCTTAGAGCAACAGCAGCAGCGGCAATTTCTATTCGTCAATCTGCTGGACTAGTTTTAGATCATACTCTTAATGTTATGGTGCCACATGCAGTAGATACTCTTCTTAACAGGACGAAAACTCAGCACTTAACGAGTGCTCGCTTGTCGGGATAGGAGTTGACACTTCTAGCTAGCCATATACACATAAAAAGATGTAATGTTCTGAATCCAGCAACATTGTTGCCTACTTTGGATGTGAACCATGTACAAGATCAGCATGATTGTTTTCTTCGCACTGAAGAAGAAACAAAAGGTCGAATAGATCTGAAGGATACACCACTTGTGGATCCGGATCGGATCCTATGGGTAGATGGGTCTTGTTTCAAGCTTCCTAATGGCGAAACCACAGCTGCTTATGCAGTAACGACTTTGTACACAGTGGTAGAAACTGCACGCATTCCGCATAACTCAGCACAAGCTGCAGAATTGATTGCGTTGACAAGAGCATGTGTGTTGGCGAAAGGGAAAAGAGTGACTGTCTATACTGACAGCCAGTATGCATTTGGCGTTGCCCATAGTTTTGGTCGTTTGTGGAGGGAAAGAGGATTCTTTACCTCCCATGGCACCAAGATACAGCATGGTCAGTTGGTAACTGACCTTCTTGAATCACTTGCTTTGCCTACTCAAATAGCGATCGTAAAGTGCAGTGCACATAAAAAGATTACTGATGACGTCGGTCAAGGAAATGCATTTGCAGATGAAATAGCGAAGGAGACAGCGAGGAATGTTGAAAGTCGCATGTATGTTGCGGGCCCTGCTAGATGGGTTGCAGAAGCTGGTATGTGTGAAGACACAGTGGAAAGTGTGAAAGCGATCCAGAAGGAGGCCACTGAGAAAGAATTGAGTGCGTGGAGAGAAAGTACGGGAATGTTGGATAGTACGGGATGTTGGACGGAATTGTCAGAACATCAACGATGGTTGCTACCAGATGCGTATGTACTGCCTGTAGTTACTATGGCCCATGGACCAGCCCATATTAATGCACGGGGTATATGTAAGCTTTTAGCTCCAGTATGGCAGAATTATGGTATCCCTAAATGTGCAGAAAATGTGGTGAAACATTGCATTGTCTGTTTGATGCACAATCCAGGAAAGGGAACTCCAACTCCAGCAGGTCATTTTGCACCCCCTACGTACCCATTCGAGGTACTGCAAATAGACTATATCCATATGGAACGTTTCAATAATCTCAAGTATGTCCTGGTGGTGGTTTGTGCCTTTTCCAGATGGATAGAGGCCTACCCCCTAAAGGACAACACTGCCCTGTCCACTGCAAAAATACTTTTGAAAGAATTCTTCCCGAGGTTTGGTTTGCCGCGCATTGTCTGGAGTGACAACGGAAGTGAATTTGTAGGTCAAATTATGCAAAAGGTGTGTGTGGGTCTAGGCATTAGACAGAAATTCCATGCGGCAAACATCCTCAGTCAGCGGGTCTGGTAGAGTGCTATAATGGCACTCTCAAACTTAAGTTAGCAAAGATTCAGGCCAGCACAGGCCTTTCTTGGCCTGATGCCTTGCCTTTAGCACTCCTTTCTACTAGAACTACTGTTCATTCTCGTTTGGGGCTTAGCCCATACGAGATTGTGTTCGGACGCCCAGCTAATGTCTGGGGAGTCCCCAGACCCAAAAAGTACTCAGATATTCCATACCCGCTGTTGGTTGACTATTTGCATGATCTCACCACTAAATTGCATGTTATTCGTCAACAGGTCCAAAACGCTTTACCAGAGGCCTCCTCAGATCCCGGACACTCCATCCAGCCTGGGGACTGGGTGTGTCTGAAAAACTTCCAGAGGAAAAAGAACTTGGAACCTCGCTGGGGGCCTCCAAGACAAGTGCTACTCACGACTCGTACAGCTGTCAAGGTCCTAGGAAAGAAGAACTGGATCCACTGTGTGCACTGCAAAAGGGTACCATTGCCTTTACCTTATGACCAATGGGTCCGAGAAGGTGTTGGTGATAGTGAATGTGAGAAGGTACCCCGCTTCGTACCGTTCAGCAGTGCACACCTGGATTGGACTAATTCAGAGAAAGAGGACGATGATGTCTTACAGGAAGCTGTACCCGTTCATTTGAGACTGAATACCACAGATCCCGAACATCTGTTCAAAGACCAAACAACGCCTGGAAAGAGACGATACAATTTGAGAAAGAAACTGCCTTAAAGACAATTAATTCTGGTTTCTTTTTATTTTGTTTATAGAGAAACGTTTTTTTTCCTTTCTTTTTCTTTCCCTTGTCCATCAAGTAGCAGGGTCACGGTAGGAGTCTTGAGCTGTGACCTGAATAGTGACTAGGTCAACAGGACTTGCAGTGTCATAGGACGGCTAACAATCACAGCCAAGTGATTAAGGAAGATTATCGTGAGCAACGCCTTTAGAGTAATGGATAGTGCAGGGAAAGGAAGTGATATTAAAATGATGAAGAGAGCTCATCATAAGAAATTATTATTTGGTCGTTGTGGCGTAGCACTATGTGTTCTAGTATGTTTAAGTAGTCTATTAGCATGCATAGGATGGCTTATTCACGTCCTGCAGTTAGCACCTGTTCCCGTTTCTGTCCCTCTAACTCCCTCTACTACTGTTTCACCGCATAAATTTTACTCACTCCCAGATCACGAGCAAATGAGAAGAATGGAATATTTTACCAATTCGTTCATTCAACTGTTACACCAGCATCAATTGATAGTAAATGTTACTGATTGTTTGGTATGTGGTCTCATACCACATAATACACATAGAGGAATGCCGTATCTAGTCCTCCCTTTTCATATGAAGGTTCTGCTTGGGCCTATCTGGCTATGTTTTCCAATGCATACCAGAACTTACTTCGATACCCTTCTGGTGGATCCTATAATGGTGGAGTGGATTTCAGTCATAGTTCTTTGATAAAGGGTATTGTAACTATGACAAAGATTGCACACATTATCAAAATTCCCAAAAACGAAAAGAGAGCATACGATGGGTGGAATATAACTCGTTATACTCTCAGCCTCACTGACAAGCTTAAGCAACAGAGTTCTACACCGATTTGGGCACTACCCCAAAGAGGTCATTTGTGCTTACAGATAAATGGCCAGAATACCAAAACTAAGCATGAGAGGAGCAACTGTTCCCATACTTATGTCTATACTCCGTCTACACCTGCACCATTGGTGGCATCACAAGGTACATATTTTATCTGTCATGACAAAGCTTATACATGGCTTCCCACACACTTCTCGGGAACATGTTATATAGCTTTTCTCCTTCCTCCTACATACACTGCTCCTGCTGATTATCACAGAAAGAGAGTTGCTAGAGGAGTTGTAGATTCGGAAGACACAGCAGGTCAAGAAGGAGGGGATTTTCTGAAAGGGTTTCTTCCCTTTTGGGGTCCGATGGCCAATAGCAAAAATATCAGACAGTTGATCCGTGTGGTTGATGCCACAATAAATGTAACTTCCGGAGCATTAAAGAATTTGACTGCGGAGCTTCAGGCGGATCGACTTATGACTTTACAGAATAGAATGGTTTTAGACATAATCCTTGCAGATAAAGGAGGAGTTTGTAAACTGATTGGGTCTAGTTGTTGCATTTATATTCCTGACAATGCCCCTACAGTATACCAAGCCATCTCTAAGCTACATGTCATCTCTGAGTCTATTCACCAAGATACTGGAGATTGGTCTGTGATGGGATGGTTTTGGGGACTATTGTCCACTTGAGGATGGAAAGTGCTAACTTTCCTCGGAATGATTTTAGCACTCGTCTTTTCTTGTTGTCTTTGTCTACAGTGTGGTCCAGCCATTTGTGGACTCTGTGCCACGATCTGTGTCTCCAAACCAGTAGCACAGCAGACAGAACACATTAAGATGATGGTGCAACAACATCTCAGTGACCTCATGACCATTGATATTGACTCAGACTAACATGGGTTCCTTTGTGCATTGCCTGAGTATGGCAAAAGGAGGGTCTGAGGTTACGTAGTTTTCGGCCCCGCTTCGCTATAGCCCCATGTCGTGTTTAGTCGTCATTTTATGTTGCCTCACTCAGGCAGCACGGCTAACGCGATAAAATGGTCTTTCTGCCGTTTTCAGCTGCTCCATGTTTTTCTCGCTAAAAGACAAACTTTGTCCTTGTGTGCAATACTGATGTCAGGGTCTGGCCAAGTTCGCAAAGCCATGTCTAGACTGATTAATCCGTGACTTACTCCACTGTTTGGGTCCCACCATTCTTCTCTACCTTATCTTATTTAACTGGCCTTCACTATTCTCTTCGTGTGTTCTCTTGTTACATAGCCCTTCTTTTGAAGCATTCTACACATGTTTTGCCACCTGCAAATTGAATTACGGGCACTAGTGTTGATTAACCTGATGGGAGGAGAGCACACGGGGTCTGAAAGGAGGGTGTGTTTTAGACATCCAATAGCTTGTTTTCGAACTATTCCTATTTGTCAGTTTTGTGTATATTGGGAGTTGTCATTGTAAACTTGTGTTGTATAATAGACTGTGCGCCACGGATTGAAGTGGCAGTCTCTTGAGAACCTACGTGTGTGGTACTTCTTAGATAACTGTGCTTAGCTGCAACTAATAAAACTACTTTTCTACGCCTAACAGAGTGTCCCGCATCTCTGTCGGTCGAGGCAGGTGAACTCGGAGATCTTAGGCGTGCCCTGCGCCGCCTGGCCCATAAGGTCAGGTTCTCCAGCCTGACTATTCAATTGTTCCAAGATTTGTCACTCACTACTCTAAAAAAGCGCTGAGGTTTCAGACTGTACTGGGGTGAATGTACGACATTGTTCTACATTCTGTCCATCAACTGTGTTTTTTGCAATTTTCACCCCGAGTGGGCTGGGTATGCTCAGACGTGAGTCCCAGGCTCTCCACACCACTGGAGTCAAGCTATCCAGGCTGATGAAGGCTGATAGCCAGAAACCGGTCGTTGGATGCTTGATTCCGGTCTGGGAAAGGCATGGCTTGGTAGTTCGGACTGGACTGTTCCCATGAGGCACAGGGTCAGAGCTGATTTGCATATAGCCAGTGTCTAACCCAGGGTGGTGTGGAGTGCAAAAAAACGATGGATTTAGGCCCAGATCTTTGTACTGGGGTGAATGTACGACATTGTTCTACATTCTGTCCATCAACTGTGTTTTTTGCAATTTTCACCCGAGTGGGCTGGGTATGCTCAGACGTGAGTCCCAGGCTCTCCACACCACTGGAGTCAAGCTATCCAGGCTGATGAAGGCTGATAGCCAGAAACCGTTCCTTGGATGCTTGATTCCGGTCTGGGAAAGGCATGGCTTGGTAGTTCGGACTGGACTGTTCCCATGAGGCACAGGGTCAGAGCTGATTTGCATATAGCCAGTGTCTAACCCAGGGTGGTGTGGAGTGCAAAAAAACGATGGATTTAGGCCCAGATCTTTGTACTGGGGTGAATGTACGACATTGTTCTACATTCTGTCCATCAACTGTGTTTTTTGCAATTTTCACCCCGAGTGGGCTGGGTATGCTCAGACGTGAGTCCCAGGCTCTCCACACCACTGGAGTCAAGCTATCCAGGCTGATGAAGGCTGATAGCCAGAAACCGGTCCTTGGATGCTTGATTCCGGTCTGGGAAAGGCATGGCTTGGTAGTTCGGACTGGACTGTTCCCATGAGGCACAGGGTCAGAGCTGATTTGCATATAGCCAGTGTCTAACCCAGGGTGGTGTGGAGTGCAAACAAATCGATGGATTTAGGCCCAGATCTTTGTACTGGGGTGAATGTACGACATTGTTCTACATTCTGTCCATCAACTGTGTTTTTTGCAATTTTCACCCCGAGTGGGCTGGGTATGCTCAGACGTGAGTCCCAGGCTCTCCACACCACTGGAGTCAAGCTATCCAGGCTGATGAAGGCTGATAGCCAGAAACCGGTCCTTGGATGCTTGATTCCGGTCTGGGAAAGGCATGGCTTGGTAGTTCGGACTGGACTGTTCCCATGAGGCACAGGGTCAGAGCTGATTTGCATATAGCCAGTGTCTAACCCCGGGTGGTGTGGAGTGCAAAAAAACGATGGATTTAGGCCCAGATCTTTGTACTGGGGTGAATGTACGACATTGTTCTACATTCTGTCCATCAACTGTGTTTTTTGCAATTTTCACCCCGAGCGGCTGGGTATGCTCAGACGTGAGTCCCAGGCTCTCCACACCACTGGAGTCAAGCTATCCAGGCTGATGAAGGCTGATAGCCAGAAACCGGTCCTTGGATGCTTGATTCCGGTCTGGGAAAGGCATGGCTTGGTAGTTCGGACTGGACTGTTCCCATGAGGCACAGGGTCAGAGCTGATTTGCATATAGCCAGTGTCTAACCCAGGGTGGTGTGGAGTGCAAAAAAACAATGGATTTAGGCCCAGATCTTTGTACTGGGGTGAATGTACGACATTGTTCTACATTCTGTCCATCAACTGTGTTTTTTGCAATTTTCACCCCGAGTGGGCTGGGTATGCTCAGACGTGAGTCCCAGGCTCTCCACACCACTGGAGTCAAGCTATCCAGGCTGATGAAGGCTGATAGCCAGAAACCGTTCCTTGGATGCTTGATTCCGGTCTGGGAAAGGCATGGCTTGGTAGTTCGGACTGGACTGTTCCCATGAGGCACAGGGTCGGAGCTGATTTGCATATAGCCAGTATCTAACCCAGGGTGGTGTGGAGTGCAAAAAAACGATGGATTTAGGCCCAGATCTTTGTACTGGGGTGAATGTACGACATTGTTCTACATTCTGTCCATCAACTGTGTTTTTTACAATTTTCACCCCGAGTGGGCTGGGTATGCTCAGACGTGAGTCCCAGGCTCTCCACACCACTGGAGTCAAGCTATCCAGGCTGATGAAGGCTGATAGCCAGAAACCGGTCCTTGGATGCTTGATTCCGGTCTGGGAAAGGCATGGCTTGGTAGTTCGGACTGGACTGTTCCCATGAGGCACAGGGTCAGAGCTGATTTGCATATAGCCAGTGTCTAACCCAGGGTGGTGTGGAGTGCAAAAAAACAATGGATTTAGGCCCAGATCTTTGTACTGGGGTGAATGTACGGCATTGTTCTACATTCTGTCCATCAACTGTGTTTTTTGCAATTTTCACCCCGAGTGGGCTGGGTATGCTCAGACGTGAGTCCCAGGCTCTCCACACCACTGGAGTCAAGCTATCCAGGCTGATGAAGGCTGATAGCCAGAAACCGGTCCTTGGATGCTTGATTCCGGTCTGGGAAAGGCATGGCTTGGTAGTTCGGACTGGACTGTTCCCATGAGGCACAGGGTCAGAGCTGAATTGCATATAGCCAGTGTCTAACCCAGGGTGGTGTGGAGTGCAGAAAAACGATGGATTTAGGCCCAGATCTTTGTACTGGGGTGAATGTACGACATTGTTCTACATTCTGTCCATCAACTGTGTTTTTTGCAATTTTCACCCCGAGTGGGCTGGGTATGCTCAGACGTGAGTCCCAGGCTCTCCACACCACTGGAGTCAAGCTATCCAGGCTGATGAAGGCTGATAGCCAGAAACCGGTCCTTGGATGCTTGATTCCGGTCTGGGAAAGGCATGGCTTGGTAGTTCGGACTGGACTGTTCCCATGAGGCACAGGGTCAGAGCTGAATTGCATATAGCCAGTGTCTAACCCAGGGTGGTGTGGAGTGCAAAAAAATGATGGATTTAGGCCCAGATCTTTGTACTGGGGTGAATGTACGACATTGTTCTACATTCTGTCCATCAACTGTGTTTTTTGCAATTTTCACCCCGAGTGGGCTGGGTATGCTCAGACGTGAGTCCCAGGCTCTCCACACCACTGGAGTCAAGCTATCCAGGCTGATGAAGGCTGATAGGCAGAAACCGGTCCTTGGATGCTTGATTCCGGTCTGGGAAAGGCATGGCTTGGTAGTTCGGACTGGACTGTTCCCATGAGGCACAGGGTCAGAGCTGATTTGCATATAGCCAGTGTCTAACCCAGGGTGGTGTGGAGTGCAAAAAAATGATGGATTTAGGCCTAGATCTTTGTACTGGGGTGAATGTACGACATTGTTCTACATTCTGTCCATCAACTGTGTTTTTTGCAATTTTCACCCCGAGTGGGCTGGGTATGCTCAGACGTGAGTCCCAGGCTCTCCACACCACTGGAGTCAAGCTATCCAGGCTGATGAAGGCTGATAGCCAGAAACCGGTCCTTGGATGCTTGATTCCGGTCTGGGAAAGGCATGGCTTGGTAGTTCGGACTGGACTGTTCCCATGAGGCACAGGGTCAGAGCTGATTTGCATATAGCCAGTGTCTAACCCAGGGTGGTGTGGAGTGCAAAAAAATCGATGGATTTAGGCCCAGATCTCTGTACTGGGGTGAATGTACGACATTGTTCTACATTCTGTCCATCAACTGTGTTTTTTGCAATTTTCACCCCGAGTGGGCTGGGTATGCTCAGACGTGAGTCCCAGGCTCTCCACACCACTGCAGTCAAGCTATCCAGGCTGATGAAGGCTGATAGCCAGAAACCGGTCCTTGGATGCATGATTCCGGTCTGGAAAAGGCATGGCTTGGTAGTTCGGACTGGACTGTTCCCATGAGGCACAGGGTCAGAGCTGATTTGCATATAGCCAGTGTCTAACCCAGGGTGGTGTGGAGTGCAAAAAAACGATGGATTTAGGCCCAGATCTTTGTACTGGGGTGAATGTACGACATTGTTCTACATTCTGTCCATCAACTGTGTTTTTTGCAATTTTCACCCCGAGCGGCTGGGTATGCTCAGACGTGAGTCCCAGGCTCTCCACACCACTGGAGTCAAGCTATCCAGGCTGATGAAGGCTGATAGCCTGAAACCGGTCCTTGGATGCTTGATTCCGGTCTGGGAAAGGCATGGCTTGGTAGTTCGGACTGGACTGTTCCCATGAGGCACAGGGTCAGAGCTGATTTGCATATAGCCAGTGTCTAACCCAGGGTGGTGTGGAGTGCAAAAAAACGATGGATTTAGGCCCAGATCTTTGTACTGGGGTGAATGTACGACATTGTTCTACATTCTGTCCATCAACTGTGTTTTTTGCAATTTTCACCCCGAGTGGGCTGGGTATGCTCAGACGTGAGTCCCAGGCTCTCCACACCACTGGAGTCAAGCTATCCAGGCTGATGAAGGCTGATAGCCAGAAACCGTTCCTTGGATGCTTGATTCCGGTCTGGGAAAGGCATGGCTTGGTAGTTCGGACTGGACTGTTCCCATGAGGCACAGGGTCGGAGCTGATTTGCATATAGCCAGTGTCTAACCCAGGGTGGTGTGGAGTGCAAAAAAACGATGGATTTAGGCCCAGATCTTTGTACTGGGGTGAATGTACGACATTGTTCTACATTCTGTCCATCAACTGTGTTTTTTGCAATTTTCACCCCGAGTGGGCTGGGTATGCTCAGACGTGAGTCCCAGGCTCTCCACACCACTGGAGTCAAACTATCCAGGCTGATGAAGGCTGATAGCCAGAAACCGGTCCTTGGATGCTTGATTCCGGTCTGGGAAAGGCATGGCTTGGTAGTTCGGACTGGACTGTTCCCATGAGGCACAGGGTCAGAGCTGAATTGCATATAGCCAGTGTCTAACCCAGGGAGGTGTGGAGTGCAAAAAAACGATGGATTTAGGCCCAGATCTTTGTACTGGGGTGAATGTACGACATTGTTCTACATTCTGTCCATCAACTGTGTTTTTTGCAATTTTCAGCCCGAGTGGGCTGGGTATGCTCAGACGTGAGTCCCAGGCTCTCCACACCACTGGAATCAAGCTATCCAGGCTGATGAAGGCTGATAGCCAGAAACCGGTCCTTGGATGCTTGATTCCGGTCTGGGAAAGGCATGGCTTGGTAGTTCGGACTGGACTGTTCCCATGAGGCACAGGGTCAGAGCTGATTTGCATATAGCCAGTGTCTAACCCAGGGTGGTGTGGAGTGCAAAAAAACGATGGATTTAGGCCCAGATCTTTGTACTGGGGTGAATGTACGACATTGTTCTACATTCTGTCCATCAACTGTGTTTTTTGCAATTTTCACCCCGAGTGGGCTGGGTATGCTCAGACGTGAGTCCCAGGCTCTCCACACCACTGGAGTCAAGCTATCCAGGCTGATGAAGGCTGATAGTCAGAAACCGGTCCTTGGATGCTTGATTCCGGTCTGGGAAAGGCATGGCTTGGTAGTTCGGACTGGACTGTTCCCATGAGGCACAGGGTCAGAGCTGATTTGCATATAGCCAGTGTCTAACCCAGGGTGGTGTGGAGTGCAAAAAAAACAATGGATTTAGGCCCAGATCTTTGTACTGGGGTGAATGCACGACATTGTTCTACATTCTGTCCATCAACTGTGTTTTTTGCAATTTTCACCCCGAGTGGGCTGGGTATGCTCAGACGTGAGTCGCAGGCTCTCCACACCACTGGAGTCAAACTATCCAGGCTGATGAAGGCTGATAGCCAGAAACCGGTCCTTGGATGCTTGATTCCGGTCTGGGAAAGGCATGGCTTGGTAGTTCGGACTGGACTGTTCCCATGAGGCACAGGGTCAGAGCTGAATTGCATATAGCCAGTGTCTAACCCAGGGTGGTGTGGAGTGCAAAAAAACGATGGATTTAGGCCCAGATCTTTGTACTGGGGTGAATGTACGACATTGTTCTACATTCTGTCCATCAACTGTGTTTTTTGCAATTTTCACCCCGAGTGGGCTGGGTATGCTCAGACGTGAGTCCCAGGCTCTCCACACCACTGGAGTCAAGCTATCCAGGCTGATGAAGGCTGATAGCCAGAAACCGGTCCTTGGATGCTTGATTCCGGTCTGGGAAAGGCATGGCTTGGTAGTTCGGACTGGACTGTTCCCATGAGGCACAGGGTCAGAGCTGATTTGCATATAGCCAGTGTCTAACCCAGGGTGGTGTGGAGTGCAAAAAAACGATGGATTTAGGCCCAGATCTTTGTACTGGGGTGAATGTACGACATTGTTCTACATTCTGTCCATCAACTGTGTTTTTTGCAATTTTCACCCCGAGTGGGCTGGGTATGCTCAGACGTGAGTCCCAGGCTCTCCACACCACTGGAGTCAAGCTATCCAGGCTGATGAAGGCTGATAGCCAGAAACCGGTCCTTGGATGCTTGATTCCGGTCTGGGAAAGGCATGGCTTGGTAGTTCGGACTGGACTGTTCCCATGAGGCACAGGGTCAGAGCTGAATTGCATATAGCCAGTGTCTAACCCAGGGTGGTGTGGAGTGCAAAAAAACGATGGATTTAGGCCCAGATCTTTGTACTGGGGTGAATGTACGACATTGTTCTACATTCTGTCCATCAACTGTGTTTTTTGCAATTTTCACCCCGAGTGGGCTGGGTATGCTCAGACGTGAGTCCCAGGCTCTCCACACCACTGGAGTCAAGCTATCCAGGCTGATGAAGGCTGATAGCCAGAAACCGGTCCTTGGATGCTTGATTCCGGTCTGGGAAAGGCATGGCTTGGTAGTTCGGACTGGACTGTTCCCATGAGGCACAGGGTCAGAGCTGATTTGCATATAGCCAGTGTCTAACCCAGGGTGGTGTGGAGTGCAAAACAACAATGGATTTAGGCCCAGATCTTTGTACTGGGGTGAATGTATGACATTGTTCTACATTCTGTCCATCAACTGTGTTTTTTGCAATTTTCACCCCGAGTGGGCTGGGTATGCTCAGACGTGAGTCCCAGGCTCTCCACACCACTGGAGTCAAGCTATCCAGGCTGATGAAGGCTGATAGCCAGAAACCGGTCCTTGGATGCTTGATTCCGGTCTGGGAAAGGCATGGCTTGGTAGTTCGGACTGGACTGTTCCCATGAGGCACAGGGTCAGAGCTGATTTGCATATAGCCAGTGTCTAACCCAGGGTGGTGTGGAGTGCAAAAAAACGATGGATTTAGGCCCAGATCTTTGTACTGGGGTGAATGTACGACATTGTTCTACATTCTGTCCATCAACTGTGTTTTTTGCAATTTTCACCCCGAGTGGGCTGGGTATGCTCAGACGTGAGTCCCAGGCTCTCCACACCACTGTAGTCAAGCTATCCAGGCTGATGAAGGCTGATAGCCAGAAACCGGTCCTTGGATGCTTGATTCCGGTCTGGGAAAGGCATGGCTTTGTAGTTCGGACTGGACTGTTCCCATGAGGCACAGGGTCAGAGCTGATTTGCATATAGCCAGTGTCTAACCCAGGGTGGTGTGGAGTGCAAAAAAAGATGGATTTAGGCCCAGATCTTTGTACTGGGGTGAATGTACGACATTGTTCTACAGTCTGTCCATTAACTGTGTTTTTTGCAATTTTCACCCCGAGTGGGCTGGGTATGCTCAGACGTGAGTCCCAGGCTCTCCACACCACTGGAGTCAAGCTATCCAGGCTGATGAAGGCTGATAGCCAGAAACCGGTCCTTGGATGCTTGATTCCGGTCTGGGAAAGGCATGGCTTGGTAGTTCGGACTGGACTGTTCCCATGAGGCACAGGGTCAGAGCTGATTTGCATATAGCCAGTGTCTAACCCAGGGTGGTGTGGAGTGCAAAAAAACGATGGATTTAGGCCCAGATCTTTGTACTGGGGTGAATGTACGACATTGTTCTACATTCTGTCCATCAACTGTGTTTTTTGCAATTTTCACCCCGAGTGGGCTGGGTATGCTCAGACGTGAGTCCCAGGCTCTCCACACCACTGGAGTCAAGCTATCCAGGCTGATGAAGGCTGATAGCCAGAAACCGGTCCTTGGATGCTTGATTCCGGTCTGGGAAAGGCATGGCTTGGTAGTTCGGACTGGACTGTTCCCACGAGGCACAGGGTCAGAGCTGATTTGCATATAGCCAGTGTCTAACCCAGGGTGGTGTGGAGTGCAAAAAACCGATGGATTTAGGCCCAGATCTTTGTACTGGGGTGAATGTACGACATTGTTCTACATTCTGTCCATCAACTGTGTTTTATGCAATTTTCACCCCGAGTGGGCTGGGTATGCTCAGACGTGAGTCCCAGGCTCTCCACACCACTGGAGTCAAGCTATCCAGGCTGATGAAGGCTGATAGCCAGAAACCGGTCCTTGGATGCTTGATTCCGGTCTGGGAAAGGCATGGCTTGGTAGTTCGGACTGGACTGTTCCCATGAGGCACAGGGTCAGAGCTGATTTGCATATAGCCAGTATCTAACCCAGGGTGGTGTGGAGTGCAAAAAAACAATGGATTTAGGCCCAGATCTTTGTACTGGGGTGAATGTACGACATTGTTCTACATTCTGTCCATCAACTGTGTTTTTTGCAATTTTCACCCCGAGTGGGCTGGGTATGCTCAGACGTGAGTCCCAGGCTCTCCACACCACTGGAGTCAAGCTATCCAGGCTGATGAAGGCTGATAGCCAGAAACCGGTCCTTGGATGCTTGATTCCGGTCTGGGAAAGGCATGGCTTGGTAGTTCGGACTGTACTGTTCCCATGAGGCACAGGGTCAGAGCTGAATTGCATATAGCCAGTGTCTAACCCAGGGTGGTGTGGAGTGCAAAAAAACGATGGATTTAGGCCCAGATCTTTGTACTGGGGTGAATGTACGACATTGTTCTACATTCTGTCCATCAACTGTGTTTTTTGCAATTTTCACCCCGAGTGGGCTGGGTATGCTCAGACGTGAGTCCCAGGCTCTCCACACCACTGGAGTCAAGCTATCCAGGCTGATGAAGGCTGATAGCCAGAAACCGGTCCTTGGATGCTTGATTCCGGTCTGGGAAAGGCATGGCTTGGTAGTTCGGACTGGACTGTTCCCATGAGGCACAGGGTCAGAGCTGATTTGCATACAGCCAGTGTCTAACCCAGGGTGGTGTGGAGTGCAAAAAAAATGATGGATTTAGGCCCAGATCTTTGTACTGGGGTGAATGTACGACATTGTTCTACATTCTGTCCATCAACTGTGTTTTTTGCAATTTTTACCCCGAGTGGGCTGGGTATGCTCAGACGTGAGTCCCAGGCTCTCCACACCGCTGGAGTCAAGCTATCCAGGCTGATGGAGGCTGATAGCCAGAAACCGGTCCTTGGATGCTTGATTCCGGTCTGGGAAAGGCATGGCTTGGTAGTTCGGACTGGACTGTTCCCATGAGGCACAGGGTCAGAGCTGATTTGCATATAGCCAGTGTCTAACCCAGGGTGGTGTGGAGTGCAAAAAAACGATGGATTTAGGCCCAGATCTTTGTACTGGGGTGAATGTACGACATTGTTCTACATTCTGTCCATCAACTGTGTTTTTTGCAATTTTCACCCCCAGTGGGCTGGGTATGCTCAGACGTGAGTCCCAGGCTCTCCACACCACTGGAGTCAAGCTATCCAGGCTGATGAAGGCTGATAGCCAGAAACCGGTCCTTGGATGCTTGATTCCGGTCTGGGAAAGGCATGGCTTTGTAGTTCGGACTGGACTGTTCCCATGAGGCACAGGGTCAGAGCTGATTTGCATATAGCCAGTGTCTAACCCAGGGTGGTGTGGAGTGCAAAAAAAGATGGATTTAGGCCCAGATCTTTGTACTGGGGTGAATGTACGACATTGTTCTACAGTCTGTCCATTAACTGTGTTTTTTGCAATTTTCACCCCGAGTGGGCTGGGTATGCTCAGACGTGAGTCCCAGGCTCTCCACACCACTGGAGTCAAGCTATCCAGGCTGATGAAGGCTGATAGCCAGAAACCGGTCCTTGGATGCTTGATTCCGGTCTGGGAAAGGCATGGCTTGGTAGTTCGGACTGGACTGTTCCCATGAGGCACAGGGTCAGAGCTGATTTGCATATAGCCAGTGTCTAACCCAGGGTGGTGTGGAGTGCAAAAAAACGATGGATTTAGGCCCAGATATTTGTAATGGGGTGAATGTACGACATTGTTCTTCATTCTGTCCATCAACTGTGTTTTTTGCAATTTTCACCCCGAGTGGGCTGGGTATGCTCAGACGTGAGTCCCAGGCTCTCCACACCACTGGAGTCAAGCTATCCAGGCTGATGAAGGCTGATAGCCAGAAACCGGTCCTTGGATGCTTGATTCCGGTCTGGGAAAGGCATGGCTTGGTAGTTCGGACTGGACTGTTCCCATGAGGCACAGGGTCAGAGCTGATTTGCATATAGCCAGTGTCTAACCCAGGGTGGTGTGGAGTGCAAAAAAATGATGGATTTAGGCCCAGATCTTTGTACTGGGGTGAATGTACGACATTGTTCTACATTCTGTCCATCAACTGTGTTTTTTGCGAGGTTTCAGACCCATCACTGGCTACCTTAGAGAACACAAAGGGAAGTACCAATGGGGCCAGCCTTCCAGATTCATCATTGCCTGTAATGGTAAAAGATGACTGATCCGCTCCCTCACAGAGGCTAAATTGTCTAGATTTGACTACCTCCCTGTCACTCCCTCGCTCCTCAGGCTGGTGCCCTCGGCAGAGATCTCAGATATCTCTATCTCAGATCACGCCCACCCAGAACTCACCTGGATTGAAGGTTGTCTCCCACTCCGGAGATCGTCATGTTGGCGCCTAAAACCAAATATTCTACGAGACCTGGTGAACAGGGATAACATAGGAACTGCCCTCAAGGAACATTCCTGACTAACTCCCACCCTGACCTAACACTTCACACTCTCAAGGATGCGTTCAAGACCACGATCAGGGGTTCCCTCATCACCCTGGAGATGGATAGGGCAAAAGAGTCCTGCCTCACCTCTAAAATAAAGACACTGGAATGTCTGGATAAACAGATCCCACCTAAGCCTACTCAAAGGAAGCTCACCCTATTACGAAGCCAAGTCCAATCTCATAGGATGAATTGTGCTGAGTGTTGGCTGTTATATTTGAAGCAGCCCTTCTACGATAAGGGGGACAAGGTGGGGTCGAGGCTGGCACGTAAACTTTGCCTCAGCGGACCAAAACACATATCTACCAGGTTACATTCCATAATGGCTCCTGGGCAACGAGGGAACAGGAGAAGCAAAGGGCCTTCCATGAGTTTTATCAAACCCTATATAAACATGGTAATGAATATACCATTGGCATTCAGGTTTATTTGCACTCACGTGAATCAGTACCCCTATCTGTTGCACACAGAGAGCTCTTGGAGGCCCCAGTCGAACCTGATTAACTCTGAAAAGCTCTTGAGGCGATGCCGGTGGGGAAATCACCAGGGTCTGATGGCCTTCCTGTCACTTTATATCAAATAATTCTGCTGCTATTTTAGACCAGCTCACCACGTTATTTAACTCCTTTACCTTGGACACGAGCCCGACCCCTACCATGTGTGAAGCGGAAATTGAGCTAATCCCTAAACCAGGGAAATATCCCATAAAATGTGCATCCTATCGCCCCATAGCATTGCGGACTACTGACGCCAAGCTCTACACAGTGACTGGCACTCCTACTCCGGAGTCTGATCGACACTGACCAAGTCAGTTTTATTTGCAATTGCCAAGGAGCAGATAACATTAAATGCCTCGCCCACTTGGCCAAAAAGGCAAATGAGTGTAGCATTTCTTCTCACTGGACGCAGAGGACTTTGACAGGGTCAGCTGGGACTTCCGTGTGGGGTAAGATTGCACTGGGGTTGAAAATGATCTCTACGATCATGGCTGTTTATTTGCCTCCGACTACTTTTATACATCTCCATGGCCAAAGCACCTCCCCCATTAAGATTGAGAGGGGTGCAAGAAGGGGTGTGCCCTTTCCCCCTCCTCTACACTCTGGTGTGGGGGGGGGGGGCACTGGCTATTCAGTTTCTAACTTCACCTGAGATTTTGGGGATCCCCTTTCGTGACTGCACCCATAAAGCGACTCTCGTTGCAGATGACCTTCTCCTTTCCCTGACAAACCCCTCAGACTCCGTACCAGAGGTGGTCAAATTGCTAGATGCATTCAAACAAGTTTTGGGCTTTAAAGTCAATAAATACAGGTGTCAGGCCCTTACCCTCACCATTCCAGAAGGCCTTGTTTCCCACCTCAGTTCCCTTGCCCCCTTCCGTTGGGCCCACCAACTCTATCCACTACCTAGGCCTTATTATAACAACCCACCTTGATGGACCATGGTCAACTGGCCAGGCCTTTGCCACAACATGCTGATGGACTTATGGAGATGGAGACCCCAAAACCTTTCCTGGTTGTAGCACATTAATCTGGACGAAATTAACAATGCTTATCCAGTCATTGCCCACCCCATCCCCGAATCGGACATCACAAACCTTCAAAGCAAACTACGTACCTTTATTTGGAGAGGTGCAGAGCCCTGCATTTCCAATAACCACTTGATGCTGTCTACGTCATGGGGAGGCTTGGCCTGGCCCAATTTGGTGTAGCATTTATGGGCGGACTATCTACATTATATATTTTAATGGGTGGTCCAGGAAAATAAGTTATATGGATCATGCAGTGGCGTGCAGGCCATAATGGGATCTAGCCCGGCTCCCTAAATGGAGTCGTGCTAACAGCGTATACCTACTAAGAGCGCATATATAGCAACACCCACGAAAACCCTTGTAGACTTTGGGAAACCCTTGCCATTAAGAAGGGTGTTGTGTTTGAATCCCATCGCTGCCACCAATGTTGGAAATGGGGGTCTCTAGCTGGCAATGGTTTGCACCTTTGTCCAAGTAGGGAGCCTTGCTTCCAGTCAGGGTAAAGGAGTTACGCCATTAGACAACCCCTTCTCACCCCCTTGGTAGATTGGCGCAAGCAGACAGGCTTATCTCAGAGGCAGTGTGTAAAGCTATTGTGCACACATACAGTAATACAGTGAAAACACAACAAATGGACATCACACCACTTTAGAAAAGAAAGAAATCTTTATCTAAACAAAACAAGATCAAAACAACAAAGATCCACCATACATGTATCAAGATATCATCAAAAATAGGTTATTCACAAAAATAAAGCTTGTAGTAACAAATAACTCCACTTGGGGCTTTTACGATGTTGTGACAGATGAAAATCCCAAAATACTGCGCTGACCACGAGGAGCGTGGCATCAGGCGCCGAGTCACATTGACCCAAAGAACAGTACCTTGACAAACGAAAACAAAGACGGTGCACGGCGTCGGGGAGGAGATGCTTCGTTGGTGCTGTCTGTTCTTTACGACCGCACGGGGTGAGGCGTTGGTTTCTTACTGAGATGCAGGGGAGTTGAGGCATTGGTTCCTTACTGTTGCTGGGGAGGGGGCGTCGCGGTAGCGTCAGTTCTTTACAGGGTCGATGGATTCTGGAGGTCTCCCACATCAGGTATCGGCTCTGCAATAATGAAGCACCGGCATCAGTGAGGTCAGGGCTGCGGTGCGAGTTGGGCGGTGTGCCGTGAGCATCATGAGCGGTGCCCTCGGCTCCGGTATAGGCAGCGGCCTCTGAGACTGCGTCAGAGTCGGTACGGTGCAGTGTCACCAGGTGTTGGGGCTGCGGAGCAAGTCAGGGCGGAGCGTCGTGCACTTCACGAACAGGGCCCACAGATTAGTTGCAAGTCACAGTGTCGCTTGCTGGCGTTGGTGTTGCAATTTCCTTCTGTGGCAGCTGAAATGAAGTTTTTGTATACCTGAGACTTCAGAACAGAAGGCAAGCTTTACACCAAGCCCTTGGAGATCCTCTTCAAGCAGGATACACAGCACAAAGCAAAGTGATTTAGGGCCTGGGTTTTGAGCAATTACGGGGAACCGCAAGTCTTCATTAGAGTTAATGGGAGAAGTTCTGCCCCCTTTCCCATCTGGCGGGACACACGGCAGGGGTGTCCCTATCACACTGCTGTTTGCACTCTGTATGGAGCCTTTTGCTCAGAGTGTCGGGGATAACCCTGGTATCACTGGAGTGCGTTTTAATGGAGAATAAAAAACATTGTTGCATTGTATGCTGATGATATTATTGTGGGCCTTGATAATCCCAGAGATGCCCATCCACCTTTTCTAGAGGAACTGAGGGAGTTTGGTGAGGCGTGGGTTTTTATATCAATCTGAATAAATCACAGACCCGAGTCTCTCTCTGTCGCCTGACTCCATGGCCCATATTTCCTGGAGTCACTTGATACTGTGGACTCCCGGTCACATTCCCTAGCTTGGAATACAGCTGGCATCCACATTGGATAAACTAGATCTCTTAATTATCACAATCTTGATCGTGGATCCGAGCTGATCTGGCCCAATGGCGGCCGTATCCTCTTTTTCTACTCGGCCGAGTAGTGGAGTTGAAGATGTTAGTGCTTCAGAGAATTCTCTTTCGGACCCTCCCTCTTCAGCCACCTCTGGGGATGATACAATCTTTGCAAACAGCACTACAGCATTTTGTCTGGGCTGATGGCCGGCCCCGTATGCGACGGGAATTGAGTTGGTGTCCTCAGAAGTTGTGGGGGGGTTGGGTATTCCAAGCCTGCTTCGTTACTATTAAGTGACACAACTTTAGTGTTTGGTTGAATGGTCCTGGGCAGAATCTGAGAAACCCTGGTTATTCCTCGATCGAGCAGTGGCAGGCACTCCACTATGGAGGATTCCATTCTTGTCCCATATCCATCTTCCACCCAGGCTCTATCTGTCCCCAGTAACGAGATCAGTCTTGAAGGTGTGGGATAGCTGAACGGTCCCACAGTGCCTTTCGTCATTCCCATCTCCCTTTACCCCGGTAGTGGGTAATCCAGATTTTACCCCGGGTCTAAATCAAGTGGCCTTCAGGGTATGGGAGGAGATGGCCTGCCACTTTATTTGGCTCAGCTGAAGCAGAAGGGAGGGGGTCACCTGTGCAGTGATCCCGAGGTAAGAGCAGAAAGCTGAACTAGAAGCCAGCCTTCTTGCCAGGGTGCCGGCTACCTCAAAGAAATGTTGGAGTTAACATTTGTCCTTTACCACAAAGGCTAAAATTACGGCAAATGCCCTCCGTGGAAACTTCCATTATGGACAATGGATATTAGGGTAAATTAACGGACAGTCAGTGTAAATTATGGATGGGTGGTCACCTTACCCAGAAGTCCGGACCCTCGCCGGGCGCTGAGTCTTCTCGCTTAGAGGGGGGGTGTTGGTGAGGCACCACCACAGAATCCTGCTCTGCGGCAGTGCTCTAAACTGAGGGAGGCCCTTTGGGAGAGCGGAGATGGGGGACAATGGGATGTGCTCCGGGACCCTGGTGTGGAGTTCTGGGTCATAGGCCCAAATGGCGAGTAAAGGACAACACAGACACTGCATGAATGGTACTGAACTGGCCAGTGTGGCACGTGAGCCTGGACCCTCTAATTAGCAGGGGTCACATCACTTGTGATGCCTGAGTTGGATGGGTGTGGGGTGAGTGAGAGATCAGTCCTTTGGGATTGGCTGGATACAGTGACGTGTCTGGCAGGACACTACACCTGGGTGTGTCTCCATTGTGCCGGGGATGCACTGTCATGCACTGCGAGGTTCGCAGCCTCCTCTACAGGAGAGGCCTCGTTGCACGGGCTTGGGCTCTGCAAACGCTTCCTCCTTCTACACTGACAGGCGGGACTGACGGCACAACTATTGGACATGTGTAGCCTCTGCCCTGCAACATACAAGATCCCTCAGTCCAGTGGGGCACCCCGGTGCGGTGTCCCAACACTACCAGAGGACACCCTCCCCGTTTGATTCCCAGAGCTGTCTTGAGCCCATCAGCTCCCTGGGCCAATGGAGCATCGCCCTGCCCGCTCCAACAACGGATCTCTTCTATGTGTGATAGGATTGGTGCGTTTATTCTCAATGCTGCGATGTGGTTGACTCGTTCAACAGTAGATGGCTCCCTTCCACTAAACCAACCTCTCTTATCCTCGCAATCCCTTGACCATGACGCTGAATTTCAGGCTTAATCGGAAGCAAGGCCAAGGGAAAGCAGCACAAGGAAAGCTCTGTGACCAACATCTAGGAATGTCATGCATCATAGGCAACCTCTAAGTAGCACAAAACACCTTTGAAGGCCCTGGAGGTGACGACTTCTACTCCCATGATGCAAGAGCACATGGACAGCTCCCTTAGAGAAACACACTGAGATGGGATCTCTTAAAACAGAAGTAAAATCATGCTTCCATGAAGTGTGAAAAGAAGTTACCCAACGGGGCGGTAGACTGGGTACCGTAGAATGCTCACCATGATGAGCAGGACATGCACTGGCATAGGATTTAAACTCTAGAAGATCTACAGATAGATCTACAAACGAAGAAAGAAGATCTTGAAAATACAAGTTGGTACAACAACATCTGCATTAGGGGAATATCGAGAGAAGTGGAGGGGGTGATATTATGAACTTTAAATACAAATTGCTCCTGACAATTCAGGATGGACCAGATGCCCCCTCTAAGGCTAGATCGTGCACACAGAACAATGCTTACCTCATCCCGCACAGAGGGCGGCCTGGAAATCCTCGCCCAGGCCCATATGTTCGATGGTAAAGAACTTATTATGTGCAATGGTATTGAAAAGGCTAGTCTTATTTTCAGAGGCCCGACTATTCAACTGTTCCAAGATTTGTCACTCACTACTCTAAAAAAGCGCTGAGGTTTCAGACCCATCACTGGCTACCTCAGAGAACACAAAGGGAAGTACCAATGGGGCCAGCCTTCCAGATTCATCATTGCCTGGAATGATAAAAGATGACTGATCCGCTCCCTCACAGAGGCTAAATTGTCTAGATGTGACTACCTCCCTGTCCCTCCCTCGCTCCTTAGGCTGGTGCCCTCGGCAGAGATCTCAGATATCTCTATCTCAGATCACGCCCACCCAGAACTCACCTGGATTGACGGTTGTCACACACTCCGGAGATCTTCATGTTGGCGCCTAAAACCAAATATTCTACGAGACCTGGTGAACAGGGATAACTTAGGAACTGCCCTCAAGGAACATTCCTGACTAACTCCCACCCTGACCAAACACTGCACACTCTCAAGGATGCGTTCAAGACCACGATCAGGGGTTCCCTCATCACCCTGGAGATGGATAGGGCAAGAGAGTCCTGCCTTCCTGAACACACAGTAACCTCTAAAATAAAGGCACAGGAATGTCTTGATAAACAGATCCCACCTAAGCCTACTCAAAGGAAGCTCACCCTATTACGAAGCCAAGTCCAATCTCATAGGACGAATTGTGCTGAGTGTTGGCTGTTATATTTGAAGCAGCACTTCTACGATAAGGGGGACAAAGTGGGGTCGAGGCTGGCACATAAACTTTGCCTCCACCGGACCAAAACACATATCTACCAGGTTAAATTCCATGATGGCTCCTGGGCAACGAGGGAACAGGAGAAGCAAAGGGCCTTCCATGAGTTTTATCAAACCCTATATAAACATGGTAATGAATATACCATTGGCATTCAGGTTTATTTGTACGTGAATCGGTACCCCTATCTGTTGCACACGGTGAGCTCTTGGAGGCCCCAGTCGAACCTGATAAACTCTGAAAAGCTTTTGAGGCGATGCCGGTGGGGAAATCACCAGGGTCTGATGGCCTTCCTGTCACTTTATATCAAATAATTCTGCTGCTATTTTAGACCAGCTCACCACGTTATTTAACTCCTTTACCTTGGCCACGAGCCCAACCCCTACCATGTGTGAAGCGGAAATTGTGCTAATCCCTAAACCAGGGAAATATCCCATTAAATGTGCATACTATCGCCCCATAGCATTGCGGACTACTGACGCCAAGCTCTACACAGTGACTGGCACTCCTACTCCTGAGTCTGATCGACACTGACCAAGTCAGTTTCATTTGCAATTGCCAAGGAGCAGATAACATTAAATGCCTCGCCCACTTGGTCGAAAAGGCACATGATATAGCATTTCTTCTCACTGGACGCAGAGAAGGACTTTGACAGGGTCAGCTGGGACGTCCGTTTGGGGTAAGATGGCACTGGGGTTGAAAATGATCCCTACGATCATGGCTGTTTATTTGCCTCCGACTACTTTTATACATCTCCATGGCCAATGCACCTCCCCCATTAAGATTGAGAGGGGTACAAGAAGGGGTGTGCCCTTTCCCCCTCCTCTACACTCTGGTGTGGGGGGGGGCACTGGCTATTCAGATTCTAACTTCACCTGAGATTTTCGGGATCCCCTTTCGTGACTGCACCCATAAAGCAAATCTCAATGCAGATGACCTCCTCCTTACCCTGATAAACCCCTCAGACTCCGTACCAGAGGTGGTCAAATTGCTAGATGCATTCAAACAGGTTTTGGGCTTTAAAGTCAATAAATACAGGTCTCGGGCCATTACCCTCACCATTCAAGAAGGCCTTGTTTCCCACCTCAGTTCCCTTGCCCCCTTCCGTTGGGCCCACCAACTCCATCCGCTGCCTAGGCCTTAATATAACAACCCACCTTGATGGACCAAGGTCAACTGGCCAGGCCTTTGCCACAACATCCTGACGGACTTATGGAGATGGAGACCCCAAAACCTTTCCTGGTTGTAGCACATTAATCTGGACGAAATTAACAATGCTTATCCAGTCATTGCCCACCCCATCCCCGAATCGGACATCACAAACCTTCAAAGCAAACTGCGTACCTTTATTTGGAGAGGTGCAGAGCCCTGCATTTCCAATAACCACTTGATGCTGTCTACGTCATGGGGAGGCTTGGCCTGCCCCAATTTGTTGGAGCATTATTGGGCGGACTATCTACATTATATATTTTAATGGGTGGTCCCGGAAAATAAGTTATATGGATCACGTAGTGGCGTGCAGGCCATTATGGGATCTAGCCCGGCTCCCTAAATGGAGTCATCCTAACAGCGTATATCTACTAAGAGCGCATATCTAGCAACACCCACGAAAACCCTTGTAGACTTTTGGAAACCCTTGCCATTAAGAAGGGTGTTGTGTTTGAATCCCATCGCTGCCACCAATGTTAGAAATGGGGGTCTCTAGCTGGCAATGGTTTGCACCTTTGTCCAAGTAGGGAGCCTTGCTTCCAGTCAGGGTAAAGGAGTTACGCCATTAGACAACCCCTTCTCACCCCCTTGGTAGATTGGCGCAAGCAGACAGCCTTATCTCAGAGGCAGTGTGTAAAGCTATTGTGCACACATACAGTAATACAGTGAAAACACAACAAATGGACATCACACCAGTTTAGAAAAGAAAGAAATCTTTATCTAAACAAAACAAGACCAAAACAACAAAGATCCACCATACATATATCAAGATATCATCAAGAATAGGTTATTCACAAAAGTAAAGCTTGTAGTAACAAATAGCTCCACTTGGGGTTTTTACGATGTTGTGACAGATGAAAATCCCAAAATACTGCACCGACCGCGAGGAGCGTGGCATCAGGCGCCGAGTCACATTGACCCAAAGAACAGTACCTTGACAAACGAAAACAAAGACGGTGCACGGCGTCGGGGAGGAGATGCTTCGTTGGTGCTGTCTGTTCCTTACGACCACAAGGGGTGAAGCGTTGGTTCCTTACTGAGATGCAGGGGAGGTGAGGCATTGGTTCCTTACTGTTGCTGGGGAGGGGGCGTCACGGTAGCGTCAATGCGTCGGTTCTTTACAGGGTCGATGGATTCTGGAGGTCTCCCACATCAGGTATCGGCTCTGCAATAATGAAGAACCGGCGCGGGTGAGGTCAGGGCTGCGGTGTGAGTCGGGCGGTGCGCCGTGAGCATCATGAGCGGTGCCCTCGGCTCCGGTGTAGGCAGCGGCCTCTGTGACTGCGTCAGAGTCTGTACGGTGCAGTGTCACCAGGTGTTGGGGCTGCGAAGCAATTCAGGGCGGAGCGTCGTGCACTTCACGAACAGGGCCCACAGATTAGTTGCAAGTCGCAGTGTCGCTTGTTGGCGTTGGTGTTGCAATTTCCTTCTGTGGCAGCTGAAATTAAGTTTTTGTATCCCTGGGACTTCAGAACAGGAGGCAAGCTTTACACCAAGCCCTTGGAGATCTTCTTCAAGCAGGATACACAGCACACAGCAAAGTCTTGGTCCTCTAGGCAGAAACATCCACTGCAGGCCAGCCCCACACAGCACACAACAAAGGGGCAGTACTTCTCCTTCAGTTTTCCCAGTCCTTCTCCTTAGCAGGGGGTCTTCTTGAGTCCAGAAGTAATCTAAAGTCCTGGGGTCTGGGCTTCAATATTTATACTCAGTTTCTCTTTGTTCTCTTGTGGCAGAGAGGCTCTGTGCTCAGTCCAAACCAGTTCTGTCCCCCTGGCCCAGCTTCCTGGCAGGATTGGAGACAGCATTGTCCAAGGCAGACCAGGCCTTTTCAGGTGCAGGGAAATCTCCTTCCACTACTCTAAATGCAGCCCAGGTCTATTCAGCCAGGAAAGATGGACACACATCAACCCCCCCCCGTGGCTCTCTGAAGAGGATGCACATCCCCGGCCCCTGTCACTCCAAAGCCAGACAGTCAATCCACAAACCAGCAGAGGCACTTTCTAAAAGGGGTATTTTCAAACACACACTATAAAAATCACCTTTAATAAAAGATGCATTTTTTTTTCATTCTGAGTTCGGGCATTGAAAACTCCATGGGAAGTTATACTTGTAAGATGTTCCCCATTCTATCCTATGGGACAGATAGCCTTTCAAAAGTGGAAAACGAAATACACTGTATTGCACTATCAGGCCATGTCACACACACCAGTACATGTCCTACCTTTCACATACACTGCACCCTGCCAGGGCACTTTGGGCCTACCTGAGGGGTGTCTTACATCTAAGAAAAGGGAAGGTTAGGCGACATGGCTGTAAAAACTGGCAGGTCTGAGACACCTTTGAAAGGCTGCTTGTCTGGGTAGCACAATCAGTGCCGCAGGCCCACTGGCAGCATTTGATTTACAGGCCCGGGGCACACCCAGTGCACTGTACTAGGGACTTAGTAGTAAATCAAATAAGCCGATCATGGAAACGCCAATCCATAAACACAATTTACAGGGAGAGCATATGCACTTTAGCTCTGACCAGCAGAGACAAAGTGCCCAGAGTCATAAAAGCAACAAAAACAGATCAGACACAGAAGGCCAAAAAGCAAAAAGTCTGGGAATACGCCTGCTGAAAAAACAGGTCCTACAAAGGGATTTACCATTTTCCTTCGCATAACACATTCTGGCATGCATCCCACATTTTCCCCAGATTTCCACTCTAAAGCGTTCGCCCAATGGAACCTGGGGGATTATAGGACTCTAGCTGACCTTTTTCATAGCCCATGCATCAGATCCTTTGAGCAATGAACGCCCGAATTCAGAAACCTCGCATCTCCAATACTACCAATTACGCAACTGGGCATTGCACCCCTCAAATTCTCTTGCGGTATGGCACGCCCCACTACCTGGTATGAATCACCGATCAGCACCAAGGGGCTGATTTCAAGACCACTAGTCAAGAATCTACGCCTCGGTCTAGGCGCCCATTATCAGGGGCGATAGGAGAGCGATCTGGAACAACTGATTCTGGAGGGAGAGGCCAAAAATGCAAAAGAATATTTTCCGCATGGGATCAGCTTTTAAAGTCATGTGCCAGTGGTACCTGACACCAGTCAGACTTTCCTGTATGTTACCCACCACCCCATGACATGCTGGCCCTGTCACCGAACCACAGGCACAATCCTCCATATATGCTGATCCTGTCCTGTGGTCCAAAGGCAGTGGAAGGACATCCTGAGGCATGCTGAAGGTACAGTGGGCTATCCTGTCCAGCTGAGCCCACCACCGTGATTCCCAGGACCGGACCCACTGACCTGGAAGGCATGACCCACGCAGTCTGGGCACTGATGCGGCTCATGAAAAACCTCATTGTGCTTTTCTGGACGAAGCTGGAGCCCTCCCTCCCCCCTCGGTGTTGTGGTCCCACAAGCTCTGGCAGACACTTGCTATGGAACATGACTCATACACTCTCCCTTTCTGAAAAGAGCTTGAATCACCTCTCCTTGAGTATCTTTCCAAACTGGAGTTTCAATGTTTCATCCGTCCTAGGCCCAGGGCGTTTCGATTCTTTGAGTAATTCACATGTTCCCTCTTATCTGCTGGGACCTCCAGGGCACCCGACCGCCCCCCCTGTGGTAGAGTTGGGTCCCATCGTAGCTGCGTTTGGTGGGGTGGGGACTTCCTTACCACCTGGCTTGGGACTGCCAGAAATCTCCCCCTTCACCTCCACTGTTAGCCGCTTGGTCCTGCCCCTGGTCCTCGGGAAGGGATGGGATGGGAGAAGACGTGGACCTTCCCCGGTTGTTCTTGGTGTTGAATTTGTTTTGTTGTTTCTTGATAAGGACCACGAGGGTCACCAGCCTTCTCCGTGACTTGTAGAACTGATCTACCCTCTATGAGACCTTCACATGTGTGGGCGCCTCTGCTCGTCCACATGCTGGCCAATGAGCTAGATATTGTTTTGAATTACTAAAATGTGTCTGTAAAGATATTTGCAACAAAAAAAAAATGACGGAGAGATGCAGTCAAAACCAAGAGAAAGCTCAGAATAAAGCATGGTCGTGGAGCGGAACGTCAAAACCTGAACTTCAGCAGAGAAATCTGATCTCCAACTTCCCCGAAGCTCCACCCTTAACCTGGTTAGACATCAGATGATCTTGGGAGAAACACATTTGAAAGGATTGAGAGGGAGAGAATAACACTGCCTTGTGGCTCCTCATCGTCCAACAGGAAGCCCAGAATTCAGAAAACAGGTCAGATGTGGGATCCACGGTAGAGTATCTGATGACAGAGAAAACAGACCTCTGGGAGTGTTAGAAACAGTATATGGTATCAAAATATTTAAAACAGAAAACAAACTCACCGCCTTGTGTCAGGTGCAGTAGGCATGAAATACAGGATAGCTTGCAAGAATCCAAAGCTGAAGAAATCCTTAAGATGGAGGCTAAAACAGCAGAACACCAAGGATACTTAATACACAAGTCTAGCAGCCTGGGCTAACTGAGAGAAGGAACGAAGGGGAACTGAAGGAGGGAAAAAATAAAGAGTGGTGATGCAGAAATAGGTGCAACCTAGGTCACGAGCCGTCAGGAGTCATACAGAAATGGAAATGGTTGCTAACGCTGGGTTCCTCGTGCAACTGCTCCTTGTACCTGGAAATGCACTGTGTGGCTTCCATCCTCCAGCCCAAGTCCTGACCCTTGAAAACTCACCACCTGCTACAGGCAGGCCCTTCAGAGCTGCCAGTGGTATTATCTCTGTAGTTGTCCTCTCTATGCAGAAGACATGAGTGTGTGCAACAGATGAACTAACCAAGTGTCTCTTTTCTGCTTCTATGGGGTTTGCCCTCCAGGTGGCTGCGGAATGAGCGCATGACCTCACCATCACACCTAAGAGAAAAGCTTCCAGCCAATGCAAATGGATGACCCGTGAATGCAAGTGAAAGTTGGGAATGTAAAAGAAATGTGTTTGAGAATGTGACAGGATGACTGCATGTCTGATGTCAGGAGTTCAATATGGCTATTGTTGAAATGGAAGTTGTGGAGCGTTCCTACACACCACATATGACAATCTCCATGCAGATATTTAAAAAATGACTAGGAAGGAAAATGAGCCATTTTCAGCCTGTCTGGAAAAGTCCTGGCAAGTAACTGTGCTCTTCCACAAACTCCTTGGGGTATATGTCAACGTAGATATATCTTTCAATGTAAGAGGCCTTAGTAGTAATCTTTACAACCCCACTCCCAAGGAAACCCATGTTAGGTAGAGGCAGCAAGGAGAAATGAAAATCGTGTTCCATCCAGGGTCTGAGGACTTAGAAAATAGATACAAGATGTACCCACAGTACTTCAGTGCGAATATAGGAAGCTTTGAGAAATTTCACCTCTAGACGATACCTAAAAGCTAGGAAACTGGTCAGGGTGGAGTTGGAGAGTTTGGTTGAGTGTGAGCAATTGAACCGATTGACCCATGCTGTGGCTTGCACTGGTTGTCATTGCACGCAAGACTGATGGTAAGTGAATGATGTGTGTTGATTTCAATAACAACATATAGCACTATCAACATCCTGTACTCGGTATCACGTACAACCACAGTGGGTAAGCAGGGTGATTCAGAACAATCTAATTTGTCTTTTGCCTATCATCAGTTGAGTTTCATTCTCCTTCAAAGCATCTGACCTCTTTTGCAACCTTCCCAAAGGGTATACTTTATGCTCAACAAAAGATCTGAGCGGGACTCATGCAGAGTTAGCCTGGAGTCTTATCTCCTTCATAGGGACCAGGGTCTTCTGCAGAGGCACCTGCTACCTCCATGGACAGCACTGTAAGGGAAGAGCATGTAATCCAGCCTCAGGGATGTTTTTTCATTTCACTGTGACTGCAGGAAGGGCATGGGAACTAATGGCTGGCTTTAGAAATGGCTCCAAGATGCTGGCTGACACCAATACTACCTCTGGTACCTTATGCTAAGATTACTCTGGGGAGATAAGGCTTCTAAAGCCAAATCCCAGTAGAAGATGGGTAGGCCCTCAGCCTAATCCTTTCCTTTGACCCTAAGCCAGAGTCCCTAAAGGTACCTTGTATCTCAAGAGCGGTACTGGGACCTGCTGGATCCAGCACAGCTGCATCACACATCTGTAAAGACTCCTTTACCACTACCATCTGGCATAACAGACTGAATTGGAATGCATTTTTAGAAAAGTATTTTCTTAAAATAAAATTTGGAAATTGACTTGCTGTTTTTTTCCCCAGAAAAATATTTTGCTGAAAGAGAACCAGTCACATTCACTTTTTGTGGGCACATTTTCCAGTAATAATGAGAAAATGTTGTCAAAGGAGTACCAGACAGAAACTGCAAAATGAGCAATTTTATCGAATTACGCCAGCTTAATCATAACTCTCCACACCCGCTGCTTTGAAGCCAACGACACACTAGCTGACTTGAAAGGATACTGTTCTGGTTGCAATCCCCTTTGCCAGAATTATCTGTGAGTTTCAGGCTCCTAATACCTTTACGTTGCTCTTCCTTAGAGATTCAGAGGTCCTCTGGATTGTCTCTTTGTTTAGAAATCAGCCTTAACCAGAAATATATTCTTCCACTTTTGTGACCATACACATACACACACACACACACACACACACACACACGCATGCACACACACGCACGCACGCGCACGCACACACGCACACACACACGCACAGTTCTGCGGGTGATGAAACACTTCACAATCTGAACATCTCTCTAGTTCTAGGCTTGACTTTCTATTTTAAAGAGACCAGCCTCAGAGTTTTAGAACATTTATTTATCACAGATTGTGGAGATACCCCAGACAACCGAGCAGCAAAAGCTACTGAAGGCTCTTGTGCCATGAAATACTACACAGTTAGATGAGTTCCGCTTCTTTAGACGCTCCATGCTCATTCTACCAGAGGAAAGGCGGGCTCGGTGGCTTTTCAAATACATGTACCATCACAGACATCTGTGGGGCAGCAGCATGGACAACTCATCGTACTTTTTCAAAGATTTGCTCCGTGGGGGCATGTTCACCATACAATGCCGCCTTCAGCTAGGTTCTTCCACACAATATATCTGTCTACATCCTGGCCCGGCATTGGCTGCCGTCTCCTTCCAGCTTTCTAAGGCTAAGAAATCAGATTCCACTGAAGTGAGAAGGAAGGCGAAGAGGACCACAGAGGAAGGAAAAGTGTCTCCATGGTGATCCAGAACACATAGTCCTTGCTCTCCCTCATTCACAACTCTAACTCACGCATCCCATCAACAAGCATTGGCTGCGCACCAATCTTGCATGCCAAGGAGAAGGAGGAGCTGGGCTGGGACAGCTGGTGCCAGGCGGGCAGGGGCGAGGTTTGTGCACTAGCACGCGACACCCGTGTTTCAGTTCAAGTCAACTTTTTCGATAAAACCTCTCGTCTTTAGAAGCTTTTTATAGTCAAATGTGAAGGAAGGAGAGCAACGACTACGAATACCAATAACACCATGAAGACAATTACTCCCAATGTTCACATATAATAATATAAATAGAAACAAATAAATTATACAACACAATAAATTGATAAATAAATAGGACAAATAAATAATCAAACCAACAAATAAATAAGAAATGCTAGACCGTATAACATTTGAGAAAGTAAGCATCCTGTCATGCCTACGGTGGGAGTAGTGACTCGACTATGACATGACGTCTACTGGCACTACTTAGATGCCCCTATGTGAGTGCCACTAAAGAAATAAACACGCCGTACAGCATATTTCAGAGAAGGTGATCTGCAGGCACAGATTCTGTATAAAACACATTGTTCCTAGACTGTGTCGCATTATTAAACACCCCTGGACCATAATACAATATCAAACACCCCTGGAGGGTGGCATTCTGTGGACGCATGACATATAGGTTCTCCAGGACACCAAAAGGGTAAAGGTTTGAGCAGCAAATTGCAGTGCACACAGGAAAATGTGACAGTGCACAGTCAGATCAACAGAACACACTATAACAAAAATATGGCTGCACATGGTATCATACCCCAGACGTACAAGTGTTTGGGTACACACGTGCAAGCTACACACCTAAGGATGGTATTCAAGAAATCCAGGCTCGCCTTCCTGGTGCCGCACTGCAGTAACAATCATCTTGACTAGCGTCGGGTACCCGAATCCCACTGAGGGGAGGGTGACACGACAAGTATGAGCCAGGTCTCTGAACTCGAAAGACTTACTGAAAACATTTGAAACTTAGGGTGTAGTAATGATGGCGATGCTGGCTGCAGGACCTGCCAACCAAGGAGGCGTCAGTAGGAGAACCCAGATATTTAACCCCACTCGCTGCAGCATTGCCCTCAAACAGGAAGCGTGGTCTTCAGGACTGCAGTCTGGAGGGTTTCAACAAGAGGAAGGCCCCCAAGAGCTGCAAGAAATGTTGTTTCTTCATCAAGACCGGCTTGGACCCTGCCGGGTAAACCATTTGTAGCAGAAATCAAAACCTGAAGAAATCGATTATTCGAAAACAGAAGCAGGTGTGAGAAGCAAGCAAGTGTTCAGAAGACCTCCCTATTTACCGTGTCAATATCTGCACACCTTTTTATAGCCCCGTGTGTAGGAACGACTCTACTACACAGGTGGCTTTGGCAAACAAACACTGGTAGGAGCACCTCCTGGTTGATATAGAAATCTGACAAGACTTTAGGTACCAAAAGAGTGTGTCTGCAGAGCCACTGTGCGCTTATGAAACACGAGGCAGGGTTTATCTTTGTAACAAAGTCTAGATCTTACCAACCCATCAAAGGAATGAAGTCACTTCTATGAAGGCTGCTCTGCTGGACTGACACTCAGATATGTTTCATATTGTTCGACCGGCGGACTTGCCAAGAAAGATCAAACGGAAGGAAGAGGTCTTCCTAGGAGGCCACCTTGAGGCTTGCCTCACTGAACAGGGCTCTGAGAAGAATGACGGTCAATGTGTGAAGGTTGGCCGACTCCTAAGGACATTTACACGTTTGAATATGTTGAATATTTACAGTAGCACCGCTTCATCCTGTACTAGAAGAGGGTTAAAGCTTTCCTGAGACTCTAAGTCCCACCAAGAGTTGTTTTGCCTACAATACTCTCGAAGAACAACGCATGTGCATTGGTTCTACGAGACCTAAAAACTCTTAAAGGTAATGATCTCTGTGGACTCCTCATCTCTTCTAAGAGTCGCTCTGATAGATCTTCAGGCAGAAGAGGGCTCGCACCTGTCATACATCGGATACGCTTCTCATGTCCCTCAGACTCTGACAGCCCCAGGTTTGCTGGGAGCAGACATTTCAGACAAGACCTCAATGCTCTGAAGCTCTGAGAGGGGCACACGCTGAGCCTTATAAACCTCTACGTCAAAACCCACGCAATCTGGCATAATAGAGGATTTATTTCACTTGACGTCCTAAAGGGTCGGAATGGGTGATACATTACTTGCAGTAAAAACCCAAATATAAATTTAAAAAGTGTTCTCACCATGTTAATCCAAAATCTCTGAAAGAAAATGCACATATGTAAGACGGGAAACTAAGACACAATTGAAACATTTGAAGTTCAGAAGAGCAGCAAGGGAAAGGAAGCTAGTGCCCACACTGGCATGGTATGAAGCGCTGTGATACCCTGCACACAGGGCACTACAAGTCTTGTCCCACTTCTGTGTCCACGGTGAGACCTGGTCCACCTTCTGGGCGTCCAGGAGTGGATGGCGGCCGGAGGTAACAATGGAGGAGGTGACCGAAGGACTTGTAGCGGAGCTCATGGTCCACAAAGACTCGTGCGGACCCAGTGAGGTGGCACGACAACGCTGGGGCATTCTCAGGTGACAAAGAAGAGCACAGTGTTCAGAGGAGATAATAGGGCTTGGAGTGGCAGGTGGTGCGGGAGTAAAGCATGCTGTGGGCTTCCACCACAGTCTCATTTACCAAAGATTGCAATAAGAACAAGAATCAGAAAACAAAGATGGCGCAGGTTGGCCATTCTTGAAACATTGCAAAGCCGTTTTGTAAGCAATGGGAACTCATAACGCGATTTGGACAGTCAAGTTGTTTGGGATTTTACATTTTGGTGAGCATCTTAGGAAGCATGCACAATCTGACCTTTCAGATACAATACTTTAGGCTTTTCGCCAAGAGTCGGCAATATTGTCAGCCAGGACACCATTCCATGAAGCCTGATACCTTGTTCCTCCTGCCAGGGGGAGGATCCACCCCCATAACAACCTCGTTCGCGGAGGCTCCGAGAGGAGAAGCTGGTCCTAAAGTGCCGACAACGAGCTGAAGGAACAAGTCAACAAGGTCACCTCTGCTTCCTTTTGTTCCTTGAGATTGATCAAAAAAATTGAGAAATACTTACCTTTTGAGCTCTTCAAGACAGTGGTCACCTCTCTTGTACTGACAAGACTTGACCACTGCAATAGTCTTTATCTAAATCTCCCGACAGGCTCACCGAAGAAACTTCAGACTCTGTAAAACTCAGAGGCATGCTTTCTCTTAAAGATCTCAAATTTCCATCAGTATAAGGAGCCATCAGTGAACTTCATTGTCTTTAAGGGTCTGTGTGGCCTATAGGGCACTTCATGGGCATGGCCCCTCTTATTTTAAGATCAACCTGAGGTGGCGCACCCCTCGCAGGAGTCGGCTTCTCAACGGACCACTTGGGTTGGCAGATGCTTCTTCTGGTCTTCAGCTTTACTCTGGAACCAAAGGCTGTTGGAACTTGAAACAACTCTCTTTCTGTTTCTAGAAAGTCCTTAAAAATGGGGCTTTTTGTACAGAAATAGGTGGTCGGAGCAATCCTTTCTTGTCCTGTTTAGCGCCAAGAAGCCACCGGGCATTCGTTCGCGCTCAATGGGCCCGATTCACAGAACTAACTTAAGACAAAATCCTAAACTTACTACCATTTTGGTATTCACAGAAGGCACTTACTTACTCAATTTGAGTAACTTACTCATTTTGAGCAACTTACTCATTTTGAGTAACTTACTGGTAAACGTTGTTTACAACGCAGTGTTTACACCGCACGACCTTTACCACACTGCCATTACAACGCAAGTCATTACTACGACTTGCGCTGGATGGCGCTGTTGGTTAAGGAATATTGTGATTTTCTATTCCAACACCTTCCCTACTGTTACGTGGGCTGGAGTTGGAATAGAAAATTATAATAATCCTCAATCCGCGCCCTCCAACGCAAGTCGTTGTAAAATCCGCGGTGTAAAGTACCGCGATCAAAATGAGCACGTTGTACTTTCATACATCCAACTTACTCATTTTGATACTCACAGAAGGCACTTACTCATTGATGAATAAGTGCCTTCTGTGAATACCAAAATGAGTAAGTTACTCAAAATGCGTAAGTTACTCAAAATGCGTAAGTTACTCAAAATGTGTAATTTAATCAAAATGAGTAAGTAAGTGTCTTCTGTGAATACCAAAATGAGTAAGTTACTCAAAATGCGTAAGTTACTCAAAATGCGTACGTTACTCAAAATGTGTAATTTAATCAAAATGAGTAAGTGCCTTCTGTGAATACCAAAATGGTAGTAAGTTTAGGATTTTGTCTTAAGTCAGTTCTGTGAATCGGGCCCTATAATGTTCTCATTCATTCATACTGAGCCACAAGGGGAAGCATGCGATCCCAGGGGGGTGGATGGTGACTACGTGAAGAAACCAGGCCCACAACAGGTCTTCTGAAAGTTCAGCTCGCGGACGGGTTCCAAGGCCACGCGACCTGCGCTTTACTCTTCACACTCTACACTTTCTGCCTACAAGACACGCGGGGCGAGAACAGAGGGTGTTTCTGCTGTGAAGGCACTCTGCTTTCCTCACAGCAGGCTGCGATCCCCTCTCCAAGGTATCCCTGAGCTGATGAGATGAGGTGTGAGCCGAGCTCAGAGCAGAGGAGGTGAGGTGTGAACAGAAGAGAAGTTTGTCTACGCGGTGAACACAACAGCGGAGCTCACTTACACGTGTGCACCCACACAGACACGGGGAACATCCTTTACCACGAAACTTTTACGCTGTACCATTACCACGCAGGTTTTACAACGAAAGTCGTTACAACAACTTTCGCTGGAGGGCGCTCTAGGATAGGGAATAGTTTAATTTACTATCCAACACCTTCCCTACTATCCACGGGGACTGGAGTTGGAATAGTAAATTAAACTATTCACTATCCAGTGCCCCCCAACGCAAGTCGTTGTAACGACTTGCGTTGTAAAACCTGCGTTGTACCGGTACGTGTGGTAATACCACACGTTGTACCGTCATACATCCCACAGACACACCAGATGCAGCAACCAGAATACCAATGAATTGAGCATGGTTTGCAACCCCAGCCTCAGGAGCTACAAAAAGCACAGAGAGGTATGTTAAGAAACAGGCTTCGAGGCACAGGGGAAGGAGCTGGATCTCTCCAGATGCATGTCTTGCACAGGGGTGGACTGTTCTGGACTGAAGAGGGAGATTACCCTGGAAGTCGACACATCCAGGAAATACTGGCAGAGCTGGAGGGTAACTGTCAACTCATACTGACTCTCCACCAGCCTAACAGATTTCACAGGGCAAAAGCTACCAGCTGGATCACATCTGCTCCTGAACCTTCACACCTGGATCTGCCAGAGGACCTGGGGTCCCTGGCCACTCTCGCTTCAAGGTTTGTATCGTTACCACCACCAGAGGAACACAGATGAACCCAGAGAAACCCTGAGGAATCCAGAGGGGCCCAAAAGAACCCACAGGAACCCAAAGGAATTCAGATTAACCTGGAGGAACCCAAAGGAACTCAGATGAACCCAGAGGAAAACAAAAGTACCCAGAGGAAAACAAAAGGAATTCAGATTAACTTGGAGGAACCTAAAAGGAACCAAAAGAACCCTAAATAAACCCTGAGGAACCCAAAGGAGCCCAGACAATCCCAAAGGAACTCAGATGAACCCAGAGGAAAACAAAGGTACCCAGAGAAACCCAAAGGAACTCAGATTAACCTGGAGGAACCCAAAAGGAACCAAAAGAACCCCAAATAAACCCGGAGGAACCCAAAGGAACTCAGATGAACCCAGAGGAAAACAAAGGTACCCAGAGAAATCCAAAGGAACCCAGAGGAACCAAGAGGAGCCCAAAGGAACCAATAGGAACCCAAAGGAATTCAGATTAACCTGGAGGAACCCAAAGGAACTCAGACAAACCCAAAGGAACCTAGATGAACAAAGAGGAAAACAAAAGTAACCAGAGGAGCCCAAAAGAACCCAGATGAACCCAAAGGAACTCAGATTAACCTGGAGGAACCCAAAAGGAACCAAAAGAACCCCAAATAAACCCTGAGGAACCCAAAGTAGCCCAGACAATCCCAAAGGAACTCAGATGAACCCAGAGGAAAACAAAGGTACCCAGAGCAACCCAAAGGAACCCAGAGAAGCCCAAAGAAACCCCGAGGGATCCTGAGGAGCCCAAAAGAACCCACAGGAACCCAAAGGAACTCAGATTAACCTGGAGGAATCCAGAGGAACCCAAAGGAACCAACAGAACCCCAAATAAACCATGAGGAACCCAAAGGAACCCAGACAAACCCAAAGGAACTCAGATGAACCCAGAGGAAAACAAAGGTACCCAGAGAAACCCAAAGGACCCGGAGGAACCCAAAGGAACTCAGAGGAACCCTGAGGAAAACATAGGTACCAAGAGAAACCCAAAGGACCCCAGAGGAGCCCAGAGGAACACAAAGGACCCCAGAGGAACCAAAAGGGGCCCATGCCTCAAACAACCAAGACTCTTCCACAAATAGGACACCCCACAGCAGTAGAGCTCCCTGATATCTGTCTACATTGTGTGTGGATTACGGCAGATTCTGTGGACACTAAATCAGAACAGGAGTTTCTCCTCTACTCAACAAGCCCTTCCAGGCTCTGGGAGTAGACGGGGTTGTCTGTGGACATGTGTTCATGTAGAGAAGTCTGCTAACAACAACATCTACCTACGATCTTCTTCTAAGACATATCATGGCATCAGAGAGCTATAAAGGCTAAGCAACGCCATGAGTACAGAGGTGCAGGCCGTGCACTACGCAATCTTACTGCACAGGAAGTAGGGCACGGTAAAGTCAATGCAAGTCCCCAGGCCACAAAAGCAAACCTACACCGCATTCACAGGGTCCCTCCTCTACAAAGCCTCACCGCACAGACAGGAGTACACAGCAGTCTCAACGAACAGCTCCAGACTACAAAGGTGAATCTACACCACATGCGTTAGGTCTCTAGATAACATATTCACTCTGGACAGACGTGAAGACATTGGAAAGCCAACCCAGGCCACTCGTGGCAAAGGCAATGCTACACCGCCACTGTGTGGTCTGCACACTACACAATCACACTAGACAGGCAGGAGGCGACACCAATCGGAGTGCACAGCTTTGGCTTGCAGGCCACACACAAGCCCCTCCAGCAGGTTTCGGAGAAGGCCACGACTTGCAGGGAGGGATGGAACAAGACCAGCTCGGGACCATTCACCTACCACAGCAGGACAATGTAGAAAAATAAATATGGAGGCGCTGCATACAGACACTACTTACAAACCTGCCTAGATTATTTGCATTACTTTCTCTCTAAAGGGAAAGGACTTTGGTGCAAGGCGAGCAAAGAGGCGTGTGATGGAAGAGGTGCAGAGCCAAATGGGGCCCCTCTAAGGGCCCACCTAACTTGCTGAACATTTCCTCTGCAGCCGAAGGCATGGCCTGTGGCCACAGAATAGTAAACTACTGTACAAGGGGTACGCTGTGCAAAGGTTGGCCGATGCAGACCTTGTGCAATACCCTATCCAGCTAAAGGAACCAGACAGACATCAGGAGAAGTAGGACAGCTACAGAGGACGTACAGTCCTGCAGCATAACTAGCAGCAAGACCACAGCACAGAGGAAGCTGAAGGACTGAGAAAGAGCAGCTTCCATACGTAAGCCCAGGTCCCTGACCTGCAGACTCTCACCCACGGGTATTGAGCAAGAGTCAGAATACCTTGACCTGTCACACAGAAGAGCAGGGCTGGAGTCCAGAAACTCTAACTCCTCACCTGGAAGAGCAGGGCTGGAGTTCAGAAACTTTAACTCATCGCCTGGAGGAGCAGGGCCAGAGTCCACAAACTCTAACTTCTCACCTGGATGAGCAGGGATGGAGTCTGGAAAGTCTAACTCCTCACCTGAAAGACCAGACCTTGAGTCAGGACACCCTTCCTTCATACACTGTTGAGCTGAGCTTGTGTTTGAATAACCTGCCTCCTCACCCTGCAGAGCGGAGCTTGCATCCGAATTCCCTGCAGAGTTACAGCCACCACGCACAACTTCCTCACTATGTGGAGCAGAGTAGGAGTCTAGCCAGTCTAAACCTTCAACCAGAAGTGCTGATGAAGACGACCCCCGGCACAGTAACCTCTCATCCAGGAGAGGTGGGTTAGGGTCTGGCTGCTCTAGCCCTTCACCCACGCGAACAGGGCTGGAGTCCACAAGCCCTACCTTCTTACCTCGGAATGCATGACACCCAACCCTCTCACCTAGCAGAGCACTGGATGAGCCCAGATACCCTAACCCATCTCCTGGGGGAGTGGAGTCTGGGTACTCCAAGCCCTCCTGTGTAGCAACAGCGGAAGAGCCCAGGTATGCTAATCCATCGCCCAGCAGAGTACGGGAAGAGCTCTTGTAGCCAAACTCCTCTTCCAGCACAGCAGAGAGAGTGCATTCGTTCAAAGCCCCTTCACCTGTCAAGGGTAAATTCTGGAATGTTTCACGCCCAGAAACACCTTCCCTTAGTAGGAAGCGTTCTTGCCGGTGCCGTGAAGTCCCTAAACCACATAGCTCTTCGTTGAGTAGAACAATTTCTTGCAGATTCTGGGAGGTCTCCAGCACAGACAATTCTTCGCTTAATAGGATGCTTTCTTGAAGATGTTCAGAGGTCTCTCGCCGCGAAAGCTCTTCACTCAGAAGAATGATTTCTTGCTTATTCCTTGCAGTCCCTCGCAAAGACATCTCTCTGTTCCGTGGAGCACTTCCTTGCAGACTGTTGGATGTCGCGAGCCCACAAAACTCTTCCCTCAGTAATACACTCTCTTGCAGATTGTGGGACTGCTCTAGTCGTGAAAGCTCTTGGCTCAGTAGACGTTCGTCTTGTACGCTCTCAGATGTCTCTAGTTGAGAAAGCTCTTGGCTCAGTAGAGCGTCCTCATGAAGGATTTGGGAGGTGTCTACCTGAGAATGGCCTGCACTCAGGGGAGCACTGTCCTGAAGCTTCTGGAAGGCATCTAAACCTGAAAGCTCTTGGCTCAGTAGCGCATTCTCTCTCAGATGCTGCAAGGGCTCTCGTCTAGAGAGTCCTTGGTCCGGCAGAGCGGTTTTAAGCACATTCTTATAGGACTCTAGTCCTGAACGCTCTTGGCTCGGTTGAACGTTTACTTTCAGATGCTGGGAGGTCTCTAACCCACAAGCCTCTTTGCTTTCTTGCTCTGGGGTTATTTGCGAGCTATGCTCAAAATAGATCGACAACGCCCCCACGCGAGGATCTTGAGTAAGGAGATTTTTCTTTGTTTCCAAGCTCTTGCTGTTATCACCCTCAGCTTTGGGAAGAATCTTCATTGTATCCCCAGTTGAAGTATCTAGCGTGGCAACGGTGCGATCAAGGTGGCATCCAGGCAAGGTGATACTGTCTTGAGTCACAGAAACAAATTCACAAGATGCACAAGACAACACACTATCCGTGGCTTTCATTCCTGGCCACGCTGGAGACTTGTGACTGGGATCTTGGCTGGTGTGATCCAGTGCTGAGGTCTGAGCACTATCTCCACCCCCTGGCATCTTCGGCAAATCCTTTCCAAAACTCTGTGCTTTATCATTAGAGGATTTTATGTTACATGGAGCTTTGCCCTCTTCTTCTGCCAATGAATCTTCCAGTGAATCCTGGACAGAGACAGGAGAGGAGACTTCTTTCTTCTCAGACCATCTTTCCTGGTGGCTTGGTGGCGATTCGCAGACAGAGGAAGGCAGTTCCACGTCCACGTGGGCCACATTCGTAACTTCCTCTTCCTCTCTTCCGTTGGCATGGCGCAGTGAAATCTCTTCCACCAGCCAGGTGTTTAGTATTCTTTTGGTGCCAGCCAGATCTAGAGGGGACACATGAGTGTGCCAGTCAGTGCCACCGTGAGAGTCATCCGCGATCCCCTGTGCCATGTCCACCTCGCCTGGCTCCTTTAGTTCCTTGGCAGCCTGCAGGCGGCTTAAGTGAGACAGGTAGAGCTGTTCCAGCTCTGCCTCCACGGCGTCTTCATTGTCAGAATCCTCCAGGGTGGGGACAATGTAGGGATGATCCAGGTAGCAACGTGATGGAGGGTGATCAAGTGGTCTTTCAAGAAGGGACTTTTCAGGCATGAGGTCTTGACCGAGGCCAGTTGTGCCATCGTCTCCATTCAGAAACCTGGACCCAGCATGGCGCAGTGTGTTCAGATCCCCTATCCATGTGCTTTTATCCTTCCTGGGACGGTTTTCATCCTCTCCACTGGGTTTCCGTAGCCCTATTATCGGCTTAGAGGAGGTGCTCACACATTCGTCTTTCGTCGCATCGAGCTCCAGGTCGGATTCTGTAAACGTCATGGGCCGGTAACTGTGAAAAGTCTCCGGAGATGTGCTTGTCACCACCAGCGTGGGCACCTGGAAAGGATGAAAAAGGGAAAATCAAACACACACTCGGAGTCCAAGATCACAGTCAAATTCAACAGTGTCCCTCCAACGTCCACATATTCTTCAAACAACCATGAGTTTTGCACTTCCATTTCTATGATGCACCACAAACTGCTGCTTACAGCAGGCTGTGACAACAGCTATGACAGTAGCAGTCACAATGCCCCTTCGGTAGTACGGTATGTACCTCTGCGGTTTCAAAGGAGGTCTGTATAAGGAGAAAGCGCTCCGGCTTGGTCACAACGGGCCCGATTCACAGAACTAACTTAAGAAAAAATCCTAAACTTACTACTTTTGGTATTCACAGAAGTTAGGATTTTGTCTTAAGTTTGTCTTAAGACAGACTTAAGACAGACTTAAGTTAGGATTTTGTCTTAAGTTTCTCTTAAGTCTGTCTTAAGTCTGTCTTAAGTCTGTCTTAAGTCTGTCTTAAGTTTGTCTTAAGTTTGTCTTAGGTCTGTCTTAGGTCTGTCTTAAGACAAACTTAAGACAAAATCCTAACTTCTGTGAATACTAAAAGTAGTAAGTTTAGGATTTTGTCTTAAGTTAGTTCTGTGAACTGGGCCCATAGTCTTCATCTTTGAACTTATCATGAAGCAAGAAGACACACATAGCTCTCTGTATTTCTGCTTCATCCCTTATAACAAATATGCTTTCATATGTTTATCATTCATTTAAAGCAGCTACTGAAATGGGAGCAAGGACTCCTCAACCATTGTGTAGTTTGCATCAGCAAACAAAAGTACGCCGTGTTACTATTTCTTGCTATTTTACCCAAGTATTTATACCAAACAATATCACAGTATTTAAATGATGCGACAAAGTGAGTGACAAATGTGAATTGTGGTGCAGTCACAATGAGGTTACATTACAGTCCTTTTTAGGACGCACCTACTAGACATAGGGGCCGATTTCTATTCGGTCGGAAATGGGACCGACCAATGACTGCATCGAAATGTCCTGTTCGGATTTCTTTCCGACCGACCCATTATGATATGGTCAGTCAGGAAGGAATCCGAACGGCTTTCCGAATGGCTTCCGATGGGCTCGGAGAGTCCATTTGCCATTCGGAAAGAGCCCAGTAATACCAAGGGCGGCTCTTTCCGCCCGAAGGATTATGATGTTGGATTTCAACAGCCTTTCTGTGCCAGCCTTTTTGACACAGAAAGGCTGTCGAAATCCAACTTTAGGGGACACCAGGAGGCCCCCATGGGTGCAAGGCCTCTGGACGGTGGCCGAGGGGGCACCTATGGTGCCCCCCTGTTGATTCCTGCACCTCATGGCAGGCACTCGAAGTGCCTGCCACGGGGTGCAGGGATGATCTGCACCTCAGCTCTTTACAATGAGAGCCTGACTTCCTGTCGGAATGCATGCTCCCATTGTAAAGAATAGGAGTGCTGTTCAGTCGCATCCAAATTGCTGGTTTGCGACCACCGACAGGAGATCGGTCGGTCCCAGTTCCAGTTCGATGTTAGTCAGACTCAGGTCCTTCGGACATCGAAATTGGCCCCATAGTGTGGAGTTACCAAGAACATACAGGGGCTTGGAGCCACCCACTGCTTAACAGTAGTTGGCTTTCCCATTTGCCTGCATCTTATTTGTGTCCTAGTTTGTAAATCATATATTTGTCCTCCCAGGGAGCACTGCCTCTTTACCATCTCCTTTGATTGGCTGGCTTCCATGCTTCTACAACCTTTTTTCAAGCACTACTTTTTTTTTAAAGCACTTCATAGAAGTGCATGTGTTTTCCAGCTGTCTCCCTCATGTGGTCTCTCACCTTGCATTCTGTGTTGCTGTCTGTCATCCCTGTGCACTGCAGGCAAAGGGGTGTGCAGTTCCTCAAAACAGTAAAGAAACAGAAGTCTAGAGTTCCAGGGGAAGGAATGCGCTCCAATGGGAGCACGCACCCTCACACACCCAAATGGGTGTTATGTTTCATCATTGGGCTAGCTCCTCATCGGGCCAGTGCTGCAATTGTCATGTGGCCCATACGGACATTGTTGTCTTCACTTAAGTTAGAAACAGCAGGCTGCAGCTAGCCTGCTGCTTTGCGCACGTTACTACACGTCTTTATTTTTTACAATAATTTCTATGACTGTTTTCACATAAGAACTCAGGGCTGTGTTCACTGCATATTCCTGGGAAATTGACTGAACATTATGTGCAAGGTCGAACAACAACGCCCTTAGTTATTATGTTTTGGCCAGGCCTTAGCACCTAGACAAAACATACTGATGCAGCTGTTGGTTGGACAAGGTACTTTGGTTATTGGGGATACACACATATGTGGGACACACTTGGAGAGGGACCTTGCCAGGGAGATGAGAGTGACAGCACATATGATGTAGATCTACCTTCTATAGGCTAAGGTATGGGGTCTGCTGACAAAGCACAGAGATCTTCTAATATATGATAATACTGCTTCTTAGCAGGAGGGAGGGGGGGGAGGTGAGGCTCTATTGTCTTTCCATAATGACATGCACCGTCATGATTTGTGGACTAGCTGCTATGCTGACTGTAATTGTACTATGCATTTTCCTGCTTGTTGTGGCAACTATACTGCATGTTAGGGCACGCTAGTTAAAAGTAATATTTTAAACTGTTTCTTGTCTCTGTCAGATCTTTCTGGGGACAAGTACAAGAGTGCGAGCGAAAGGTGTGTCTTGTTACCGCAATTCCTGAGAGATCTGGGAGTGTTGTGTTCTGGGGTGTCTAATCGTTTGTTTCTCTGTGAGTGAGTAGGAGAGCAAGTGAGACACTATAGTTATTCGGTCCTGGGCTCATGGGTACTAAGGTGCTAGTGTAGTGTAGTTCCTATTATCCCAATAGGCTCTGCGCATTGGAATAATATCTTCAATAGTATAGACGTAGGACAGAGGTTAACTAGGTCTTCTACTGACGATATTAGACTTAAGTTTTGTGTGCCAGCTAGCTCAGAGTTCACTAGAAACTTTCTCGAATAGGCGAGGAGGAGTTTAACCTCCCTGAATAGACAAGAAGGGATTTCGTTTCTGACAACCATAGAACATGACAACTTTGCTCTCCCTAATCACGAGTGTATCTCTAGAGTCGTGTGAAAACAAAAGACAACTATTTTACTCAGTCAGTACGTGCATACTTAGTTCCACCAGATTGTAGAGAAAGAAGAGATGGGCGTTTTCAATAAAAGGTGTTATTTATTGATCAGTCTCTTTTTCTTATACAAGAGAAATGAATCGCTACAGTAGCAATACTTAAGGTTAAGTAAAGTGCATACAGTAAAAGCAGGATTATAAAATAATACTGTAAAAGCATTGATATGGTTTCTTAGCCATATGATACTTTAAAATGGATAAAAGATATACATACATATATACATTGACTAATCGTACTCAACTGGTGCTTCTAACTACGCCTACCCCGGTGTACCTGACCTAAGCCTAATACGTGGGAGGGAGTAAGTAAGTAGCAGTTTAAGTTAAGTTTGTTTTGCCAAGAATCTGACTCAAGAATTCTCTGTAAGGGGTTAGTCAGTTCAGTACCTGGGATTTAGAAGGTAGGAGGGCTGGTATCTCTGTCTCAGGACTCGGTATCCCAATCACCCGCAAGGGCAAGTTGGAAATGCTGGAGGCTGGATTTCTCGGCAGGAGAAAAGGCAGCGTCTCTCTCAGCGCGTCAAAAGGGAGGGGCAGCGTCCGTGGGCTTCCTGCATCAGCTGGGCTCTCCGGCAAGTAGTCACTGCTCCAAGCTCATCACCACCGTGTGCTTGCTTAGGGCAGCGTCGGTATATTTATACCTGAAAGGTGCCGGGTTTGACGTAAGGATGGACATAAGACGTCAATAAAAGATGTCATTAAGAACTGATCGTTCTTACATTCTTTACAGGAGTTCTCGAACGAAATCAAAACAATAGCAGCGGGGATTTCCCAGGTTTGCTGGAGGCTTGGTTTGTTTAGAGAACTCGGTGTGCTTTCTAGGGGGCTGGAGGAATAGTGCTTGCTCAATATGACAGCATGCGCTATGACTTAATTTGAAAACGGGTTTCTGTGCCGTTGTATGGACATTAGTGAATAATAATCGGACAAGGGTCAGAAAATAGGAGTATCGATACAGGTCCCTAGATAAACATACTACACTAGGATGACTCAGTCCCTACACACCAAGGTCCTATAATCCTGCGCATAGTTCTGTTCTTGGGCAGATTCCCTGCAACATGGCACCACCAACGTTTGGTCTGGTACTTATTCACAAGCCCCCTGAGTAGCACTTGTGCTTGTTCACAATACTCTCTCACTGGTTTCCGGAGATGTCCGGGGTGGGGGGGTACCCTCCTATATTTGTAGGTTTTGCAAGCTTGAAGTTGAAAAGGTTTTTCTTTACCCTATTTTGCGCTATAGTTCTCTCCGTTTCTTTTTCCGATTTCTAATATGGCACAACTGTTCGCTATTGCGGCACATAACCGCACAACGGTTACAGCTTTCTTGACTCAACACAAAGTCCCAGTTGCAGGGACAAACATTATTTTTGTTATTGAAACAGACTTGGCTTTTTGCTTTGACGTTTTCTATTCTTGGGTTACATTTCCAGCAGTTTATAGAAATTATCATTTGTTTCATGAATATACGAGAGCTGCTTTTCCGGCTGCTTATCGTCCATATGCATTACTTGAAGTTCTGTTGATGGCCTGGGAGCATACCATTTGGTTTAATGGCGCCCTTCCTCACCCTGTTATTGCTGTTCGAATGGGCCCCTTATCTATTGGCGGGGCCACATGGCCAGTTTTGGCTGGTTTTACACCCCATCCGAACTATCTTAATCCTACACTTGCAGAGCCACGTCAGCTACATACATCATTGATTCACATGCACAGAAGTGTCATACAGTTTATGTCACATGCTATTCATGTGGCTCCGGCTGGAGCTGCCTATCAGCCACCGGGACATGATGGTGGTCTTGTCATTAGTCCTGTCATGATTAACTAAATGATGGGTATAATGTCCTCAGAATCGAGATGACTTGCCATTTTGGATTGCCCTAAAATTTGAGTAACTTGAGGCTGTTTTCCACATACCACTCCTGTAGAAAAACACAGGATCCTTACAATGAGTTTGCCAAGTAGTCTGATTCTCGCTTTAACAGACTGAACCACCTGGGGGATAGTATTTGCTTCAGTGTATTCGCTGTGCTTTGGCACCCTCTTCATGAGCGTTCTGCCGAGCGTTCTAAAGAAGGTACAAGATGAACACGGGCTAGTCCAGCTCTGGATTTGGGGATGAAGTTAGTTGGAATGTTCCCCATTGTCTCCAATATGATTCTGGCCAATATTAAAGAGGCACCCTGATCTACCGACCCCCGGGACCGCGCACACGATTCAGCGAGGACATCGCCGACTTCGTCAGCCCGCACGCTCTCCCCTCCGCCGACTACATCCTCCTGGGGGACCTCAACTTCCACCTGGAGAACAACAACGACCGCAACACCATCACCCTGCTCGACAACCTCGACAACCTCGGACTCAAGCAGCTAGTGACCACCCCCACCCACCTCGCCGGACACACACTCGACGCCGTCTTCTCATCCAGCAAAGACGTCACATTCAGCCACGCAACAGGACTCCACTGGACGGACCACAGCTGCATCCACTTCACCTTCAGAAGAACGACGATCCACCACCTCCAGCAACAGGTTGCTCGAAGAAGCTGGAACAAGATCACAGCCGACCAGCTCACCGCCTCCCTGAGCCAGCACCCTCCCGCCAACTCAGCGAACCCCAGCCAGGCCGCCGACAACCTCACGAAGTGGATCAGCAACTGCGCGGACGAACTCGCCCCTCTGAGGACCCCGCCCAGCAGATCCTGCAGCAGAAAAACACCATGGTTCACCGACGAACTCAAGTGCTCCAAGAAGAACTGTCGAGCCCTCGAGAAAGCCTGGAGAAGGGAACCAACGACGGACAACATGACCACCCTCAAGCTCGCCACCCGGAAACACCACCAACTGATCCGCGCCACCAAGAAAAATGCATACAAGGACCGGCTGGACAACAACGCACACAACTGCAAGGAACTCTTCAACATCGTGAAAGAGCTCTCCAACCCCAACGCCGGAAACAACGACATCACCCCGTCGCAAGACCTCTGCAACTCCCTCGCGTCCTACTTCCACAACAAGATCGCGGACATACACAACAGCTTCAACAACCAACCAACGCAAGCCACAACCGCAACAACGCCACCATCCACCACCCTCCGCACCTGGACCCCGATCAGCACCGAAGACACCATCCGCACCATGAACTCCATCCACTCCGGATCTCCGACTGACCCCTGCCCTCACCACGTCTTCAACAAGGCCGACTCCATCATCGCACCCCAACTCCGGGACATCATCAACACCTCCTTCGACTCCGCCACCTTCCCTGAGAGCTGGAAGCACGCCGAACTCAGCGCTCTCCTCAAGAAACCCACAGCAGACCCCACCGACCTCAAGAACTACCGTCCCATCTCGCTCCTCCCGTTCCCGGCCAAAGTCATCGAGAAGACCGTCAACAAACAGCTGCCCGCCTTCCTCGAGACGAATGGATCCCTCGACCCCTCACAGTCCGGCTTCCGAGCGAACCACAGCACCGAGACCGCCCTCATCGCCGCCACCGACGACCTTCGAACTCTGATGGACAACGGAGAAACAGCGGCCCTCATCCTCCTGGACCTCTCCGCGGCTTTCGACACTGTCTGCCACCGCACCCTAGTACAGCGCCTCAGCAACATCGGAATCCAGGAGAAGGCGCTGGAATGGATCACCTCCTTCCTCGACGGAAGAACACAAAGAGTCCGCCTACCACCGTACAAGTCAGAGGCCACCAAAGTCATCTGCGGCGTACCCCAAGGATCCTCGCTGAGCCCAACCCTCTTCAACGTATACATGAGCCCCCTCGCGGCCATCGCACGCCAACACAACCTGAACATCATCTCCTACGCCGACGACACCCAGCTGATCCTCTCCCTGACCAACGACCCCGCCACCGCCAGAGCCAACCTGCACGAAGGGATGAGAGACGTAGCCGAATGGATGACGACCAGCCGCCTGAAACTGAACTCAGACAAGACGGAGGTCCTCATCCTGGGCTCCACGCCCTCCGCCTGGGACGACTCCTGGTGGCCCCCCGCCCTGGGCACCGCACCCAAACCGACGGACCACGCACGCAACCTGGGCTTCATCCTGGACTCCTCCCTCTCCATGACCAGACAAGTCAACGCCGTCTCCTCGTCATGCTTCAACATCCTGCGCATGCTACGTAAGATCTTCCGGTGGATCCCCACCGAGACGAGGAAGACGGTCACCCAAGCCCTCGTCACCAGCCGACTGGACTACGGCAACGCCCTCTACGCCGGAACCACTGCCAAACTCCAGAAGAGACTCCAGCGGATCCAGAACGCCTCGGCGAGACTCATCCTCGACATCCCCCGACGCAGCCACATCTCCGGACACCTGAGAGATCTGCACTGGCTCCCGGTCAACAAGAGAATCACCTTCCGGCTCCTCACCCACGCGCACAAAGCCCTACACGACCAAGGCCCGAGCTACCTCAACAACCGGATCAACTTCTACACTCCCAAGCGCCTCCTCAGATCAACCAACCACGCCCTCGCCACCGTCCCCCGCATCCGAAGAGCGACAACAGGAGGAAGATCCTTCTCCCACCTGGCCGCCAAGACCTGGAACTCACTTCCGACCAATCTGCGCCTGACCCAAGACCACCTCTCCTTCAGGAAGAAGCTCAAGACCTGGCTGTTCGAGCAGTAGCGGCACCCCCCCCCTCCCAGCGCCTTGAGACCCTACGGGTGAGTAGTGCGCTATACAAATGACCTGATTGATTGATTGATAAAGGTGAAGCAGTTTGCTTACAGGTTCCTCAACGCCTAGCAGTGGTGATGAAAGTGGATCGGCAGCGACAGTTGCCGATTATCGTAGTGGATGTATATACATATTTGGGCCGAAATAGTTTAGCAGTTCGACCGTTTAGTCAACCACCAATTAAAGCCCCTCCTGACAAGGAGGGTCGTCCATTCTTTCCTAAAAAAAATTGAACAGGGATCAGTGGCAGCAACAACAGAAGCCTGGTTCACGTGCAGGTTCACCTCCACCTGACGCTTCTGAAAGTAGATATGATTTGCATGACCGCTCTAAAATTAAGACAGCAGATAGGTACGAGGTTCCTGATCCTCTTTCTCCTCGTTCCGTTCAGGAATCGTCGGATCAACAATTCGGCGGAGGAGGGTGACAGGATCCCAGAGAAGGGGAGTCCACGCAATAAAGGCAAGACCTGCAGCACCAGTTTGATGTAAAAGTCAAGCAGGGGGAACCTCCTCAATATCGTGCCCCATTTCAGAAGAAAAAAGTTGCCACTTTGACTGCAAAGTATGCCTCGGACGGTGAGAACCCTGCTCCTCAACAGGAGTTGGGCGGTAACGCTCCTCGACAGTGCGGCGGAGGTTAGAATAGTGCGGCAGACACTCCACCAGCATCTGGAGGTGAAAGCAACTGACACTTTTATTACAGTAGAGACAGCTGATACTCTAGTTGCTCCTCCAGATAGGCTTTATGAAGTGACCCTCCAAATTGAAGGTGATATTAAACGAACAATTAAAGCAGTATTTTGGGAAAACCTCACTTCTTCTTATGATATTTTGTTGGCGGAGGTTGATTGGCCTCCACCTTTTGTCCTAGCTTCCTCTAGAGGGAAAGATGTTATTCTACCTAGTTTATCTCAATATGTTCCTAATGACGATAAAATGGCTTATGCCTCGAAGTGGGCATTGTCCTTAGCTCAGGCGTTATATCACAATCAGGCAGGTTGGGACGAGGGTTCCCCAGTTCATGTGATTCCATTGCATTCCACAGTGCAGCCCCAACCACAGTATCCGAGTAAACGAGAAGCTGAGGCGTACGTAAGTGAAATCTTGACCCAATTGAAACATCAGGGTGTGACTGAACCCTGTGTTTGATAAATGAATAATCCTCTTTTTCCGAGTTCAAAACTGGACGGTTCATATTGTATAGTTTTAGACTACAGACCTTTGAATAGTCACGTTTGAACCTTTGTAGTTCAGAACACACATAGCTCTGCATTTCTGAATAACATTGTTCGCCGAAAATACAAAACCACCTTGGATGTTTCCAATGGATTTTTCAGTCACAATTTGGCTCCTGAGAGCCGTGATTTGACCTCATTCAGTGAGTTGGGCAATCAGCGCTGATATGAAATATTGCCTGTGGGATATAAGAATAGCCCTGGTGTGTTTGTGGCACGCATTGCGTCCCTTTTGCATGAGATTGATCCTGACGCCTTCTCGTATGTCCATGACATATACTTGATGAATGATGATTTACAGCCGCATCTCTTGCGTGTGTCGTGTAGTTCCTATAAAACCTATACAGGATCTGCGCGTTTGGACAACATACACTGCAGGATTGGTGTCAGACTGATTCCAGATACCCCCACTGGGTATTTTGGCCAGTGTACCAGCTAGCTCACAGTGCCACCAGAAACCCCTCTTACTAAAGAGAGAATAGTCCTTGGCAACTATCGAACATGATAACCCTGATCCATCAGGACTGTGGAAACAGTGCACTACTTTTTGCTCAGTCACTCGTGCCCGCTTAGTCTCAGAGAGAAACATAAAATAAACAGTAGGGACGTTTTCAATAAGTATTTATTGAACAGTTGTTATTCTAGTGTAAAATAGGTGTGCTGAAACAATCATTAGACAGTAACAGATATAGATGATTAGAAGCACTAGGAAAGTAAAAGGATGGTAGATTTCTACTATTTTGCTATAACCATGAATAGAGGTAAGTACATGAAATACATGATAATAAAATGCGTACTCCTACAATGCAACCCTAACTAGATGGACCCAAGTGTACCTAGCATGTATGTAGGTGTTAAGCCAAGAATCCCTCTAAGATAGAGTCAACCTCCATTACCTGAAATGAGAAACTGTGGGACCCGTCCTGGTTTCGGGTTGCACACCCTGCAAGGGATGTCAGACCACTGCGCGCCGGAGTGTCTGCATGCAGAGTGCTTCAGCATCTCGCATCAGTATATCGGCATGGAAGTCCTGATCTCCTCTGACTATCTCAGCAAGATGTGATGTGTATATACCCGAAGGTATCCTCAGGGGTTCTACTTTGCTGTGCAGCTGTCAGACTTAGAATGACGACGGGAATTAACCATGTAACATAACATAGCAGGAGTATTTTGTAAAGCGCACGATTACCCGTAGGTGTCTTGGCGCTGAATAACAGATGTTTATTGTTACCCAACTCAATGGTGCTCATTTTATTGACCTCAAATGGATGAAAGGCTGAGTGGATCCGCCGGGATTTGAACCTGTGACCATGAGGTCGAACACAGGCCCCTGCAATGGATGCATTAGTCCACTGAGCCACCAGACCCGGCTTGTACATAGTTAGTATACAGGAGATGGTAGCCCTGCAGAGTTTCCAAGAATCCACGGATCCTCATGCATAATGTATGCAGCTGTTTTGTTCAGGGAAAACCCCACGTTCTGTGTGCAGTACTGTAACTAGGTAGTAAGCCCTAGCAGCCCGTTATGTATGTATTGTAGGGATGAATATAGGTGAAAGGTTGGGATGTTGCCCAAGCCTATATGGAATATAACATGTGTGGACCGCATTATTACACATTTTGCAAACTTTGGTTACAAATTCAATTTTGCTAAGTCTCACATCGCCTTCTTGGCTGTACTTTTTCTTGGTTACGAACTCAATAATGAAGGTAGGAGGTTGGCCCCCCACTTTCTGGAGAAAAGTGCTCAATTGCAACCTCCACCTACAGTTAAAAAAATTGCTATCTTTGCTGGGTTTTTTGAATTTCGGAGGACATACATTCCTTAATATGCCTAGCGTATCAAACCTTTTTACTCATTGATACAACCTTCTTTTTCGTCTTCCAGTTGGCTTCTGTAACATACCGCAATTCTACGGTCTCTGCAGTCTGATCTGCTTGCGACCAACTTCTTGTTAACACAAGACAATTCTACAAATTTGGTCATAAGTATTGTACCAGGAGCGTTAGGTTTAACTTACTTGACTTTCAATGAAGGGGACACGGTCCCCATTGCTTACAAGTCGCATTTGTATATTTCAGCAGAGTTGCATTTTTCTTCTACGGAAAATATTTTGACAGCTGTCCAGATGGCGATTCTTAAGGAACACTCTTTGGCTCAGGGTAAACACATTTTACGGTTTTGATGGTACCTGCTTTAGAAGCAGTCACAAAGGATAGTGTCCCGAATTCCAAAGCCTTGCATCCACGTTGGATACAATGGGCTAGTTCTTTGACGTCGGCTGATGTCAACTTTATCATTGGCCCGTCAGACACAGGAGTTTTTACAATATGGACATGTTCACCCTCCTCCATTGTCATTGCTTCCTCTTGATCAAAACAAATGTATTATTTACACTGACAGTTCTGCGCAGCCGGCCGTTGGTTCTACACATGCTTATTCTGCAGCCTGCGCAATTGTGGCAGGTACGATTCTTGATGGGGATTTTAAATCCTCCTTGGTGCACAGTATCTTGGAGATTGCTCGGCTCAATTGGCAGAGCTACGGCTACGGGCATTGGTTTTGGCTCTTGAATTTGCTGATCCTGAAGTTCCTATACTTGTAGTGAGCAATTCCTTTTACTGTGTACTATCCTTCAATGACAACTGGTTCTTTTGGACACAAAATGATTTTTGTGATTCTAAAGGTAGTTCAATTAAGCATAAAATGCTTTGGGTCCGAGTGGCCGCTCTTAAGGAACGTTTGCCACTCACACATGTTATCCACACTTTGGGTCATCAGCGTGTGGGAGCACACGCTGTTGGTAATTCACTGGCTGATGAGGCAGCCAAATCTGCAGTAGCCACATGTTCACTAGCAGCAGTCCCTAGGTCTATGACTATAATTGATGATATTCTAGCAGTTATAGCTGCAACTAAGGAGGGAACAGAATTTCCCCAAGGTTTCCCATCATGATATACTTACCACTTGTCATCTGATCATAATCCATTTGTAACTATTCCATCAGTTGGGGATCGGCTGATTCCCAACGAGGACCAAAGACTTTCTTTAATAGTGGCTGCACATGAAGGCGTTGCTTCTGCACATGCCGGTGTGACAGCGACTATTTCACTTTTACAGCAACGCATTTGGTGGCGTGGTCTGTACCAACAGGCATGTAAATATATTCTTTCCTGTCACATTTGAATACGGATTAATCCTTCAACTGTTTCACATGCACCCCACACTCAGCTTTACATTTCAAATCAACCCTTTGACTGTTCTTTGACATCTGATAATGCGTTTAAGTATATCTTGGTTGCAGTGGATCTATGCACTAGATTCCTTTGGGTTTGACTGCAACGCAGTGCTGATGCTCAAACTGTTATAAAAGATTTGCGTGTCTTTGTCGGGACATTTGCCTGTGCATATCCATTCTGACCAATGTCCTGTGTTTGCCTCTAAGACTTACTGTGATGCTATGAAGTCTTTGGGGGTGCAGGTGCAATTCTCATCTCCATACCAGCCTGAGGGCAATTCTGTTGTGGAGCGGATGAACCGTGACTTAAAGCAATCTTTAACGGCAAGGGTATTAGGTACAGGTAGGGGCTGGTTGACTTATCTATATGGAGTCCAACGTGCACTAAATAATCTCCCTAGAAGATCTCTGGTTGTGTGGACTCCGTACGAAATGCTCTTGGGCATTAAAATGTTAGTGCCAGACCTTGATGGTCTAGACGTTGAGGCGGCTGCCGCAAAGTTTGACGTAAATCATCATTGTGCTATGTTACAGGATCTACAAATGGCTTGTGATTCACAAGCAAAAGCTCATTTGCCCTCTTCCACAGATGCAGCGGTGCTGATTCCCATTTCCGGCTGGCTTCCTAAAGTTGGAGATCTGGTTCGAGAAAAGGTGGAGAACAAAAAAGATTTTGGTCCATCAAAGGGGGCACCGGTCAGAGTCCTTGGTTTGAAAGGCACCCATACTGTGATCCTGCCTCCTTTGCCTGGTCGTAAGGAGAATCGTTACATTTCAATCGACTATGTCAAGCTACACCATCTGGCCGATACTGAATAGTATGCCTCCCAGCATCCTACGGCTTCTGTTTCTTCGACTACTCCCCAGCAAACCGAAGGGAAGATGGAAACTTCAATTGATTTATTGCCTGTTTTACCTTCTACATCCACAGCTGCAAATATTGAGTATGCTTCTCCTCCAGTTGAGGTTATAATTGACATTTCGGAGAGTACCATAACTAAACAATTCAATGCAGCACAACCCCAATTGTTTCAGCCGGAGTCCAGTGGTTACTATATGGACTTCACTAACCTTTCTTCTGAAACGTCTTCATTGTCATTATATGTGGCAGAACCCCCTACACGTACCAGTCTTTTCATCTCCTCGTTCAAAAAGACTTACCTAGTCCCGCCCTGGACATATATCTGGATGTTGCTTATGATGATATTCCTCTCCATGTGGATTGGGTTTGTGACTGTGTTTTTCATGCTGATTAATGGTCATTACTTAATTTAACGCTCTGCTGTGAATATTTTTGACAGTGTTCTAGCCCCTCACACGTCATCACATAAAATGAAAAGAGATCAAGCACTTGCCAATATATTAGCGTTCCCAGTTGCTGATGGCATTGTTTGGGATAAAGTATCATACGATATCCATGGCCCGACCGAAACTTTGAACATTCCATACATTTTCCGTGTTTCATTAGGAGATCTGGTTTTGTCTGGCATACACTCTGATGACTGGGATGTTCAAGCAGTTCATTCATTGTTCTCTGATTTGAAATATTATACTGCTTTTGACACTGAAGATTTGTATTTAAATTCAGCATATTTTGCTGATTTATTCTGTTACCAACACTATGGATATCATTTTTTACACAAGACCAATACTCAGAGACCTTATTTTAATTTTACCCAGTGGGAACATTTCCCAACACCGTTACAGAGGAACTCAAAGACCCAATGGAGTAAATTTATGTATTTACTGGTTACAATCTTTCGGACCCTCATTCCTATTTTTATAAACTAAAGATGCCGCCCAAACTAAATTTATGTTGACACAAACTAAATTAGTTTACTCCATGCCCTTAATAAATGAATTGTCCGTGAAAGGTTATGAGCACTGGAAGGATTTAAAATCCATATGGGGGACCAAAGATTGGCAAGTGCAGGGCACTGAATCATTGCATTGAGCATGTCTGATACCGTCTCAGCTCATATTTTCAATTGACACAGTACATCAGACTACTTGTTTTGCTTTGGCAATGGCCAACAATCTAAATACTCCCTCTATTCCATTATTGGCTACTTATGACACATGGCAAATGCATACCAATTACACCATTGAGGACTTACCTGTCATGTTTCAGAATGGCACACTTAACTCTTCCAATATTAACCCCTTGGAATGGTTGCAATGCCAACGAGCTCCGATGCATGCCAATTACGCTTTTTGAATACCACAAAAGGGTTTACGCAGTCTAGACCTTATCCTCATTTTCCACATTCCAATATGGTTACCACATATTCAGTAGGTAAATAGGGTCAACAGTGGTTGGGACCAGGCCCGGACTGGCAGTTGCGGGCACCGGGCAATCCCCCGGTGCGCCGCAAGGTTGGGGGCCGGTTTTGGGCCCCTGGAGGCCGTTTTTGTTACAGGGCCGTTTTTGCAGCATAGCTGCAAAATCGGCCCTGTAACAAAATCGGCCGAAAACCGGCCCTGACAAACAGCTCGGCGGCATCCCCAACCCCCCTCCGGAGAGGGAAGTGGGGCCCGCCGGGCACTTTGCCAAGGCCGGTTTTGGTTCCCAGTCCGGTCCTGGTAGGGACATTCCACATTGCCCTCTGTCAAACAGCATCTTTCCCCATTATCAGGTGACCTCGATCTGTCTGATTTTCTTTTAGGTCTAAAGTCCCTCAGATCAAAACATTTTCTTTATACAGCATATAATGAATTTTGGAAACTGTCACAGGTGGTAGCTGCTCCAAATTGACCAAGCTAAATTGGAAAACCTTTTGCAGTAGTAGATAACAGCATTATTACACTGTCTTCTCATATATATATTTTGGATAATATTGTTTCTTCTGTCATTGACATTGTTCAAAATGAAGTGTCTGTTTTGTACCTTGGTCAAAATCAGTTACCTTCTGTAATGCAATTTGTTTGGACTTTGCAAACAGTCAAAATTGGAAAAGTACCATGGGATTACCTGAATGCTTCCGCGCTGTTTTTGCCATTTATTTTGACTGATGAACAGAAATGAATGTCGATGAAAGGCGCTACATACACATTGTTACATATTGAACAATTAGAACAGTTACCATTTTCTGTTGCAGAGACTGATTCAGCCGTGTGGTTAATACATGGGGTTATTTCATTGCCTATCTCACTGTTTCAATTCACAGGCTGCATGAAACATTATCCGGTTGGTCGATATGAACCCCTGGGCAGTAGCTATATTCATGAATTATGGTTGTTGCCTTTCACCTACAGGTGTCAACGCTCAGATAAAGAAGTTTTCCTTACAGGGAAGGATTGCGATTCCACAGTAGATCACTCCCTAGTCTGCAAACAAGTTAAACTTCACGGTGCCTGCAATCTTTCGACCCCTAATCTGGCTTGTTATTTAAAAGGAACCCCTGTCCTGCCTATTATTCCCAAATTAGCTTTGCTTTCTAATGGCAGTAATCTTATTCTAAATAACCACGAATGCTGCGGCTTACAGGCAGGCATCCCGTATATAGTAGCTGTTTCACAACGTGTTACGTGTTGCAGCAATGTCTTTTTTCCACCCCTGCATGGGATTGTAGATAGTTCACTTTGGCCTTCCATTCCAACTTTGAAAACAGATTTCAATAAACTAAGCAGACTCAAAGCGCTATTGTTTCAACAAGAAGTGGCTCTCATGTCAGCTCTTGAGACCTTCGAATTGCTGGTGGCAAGAACTACAAGTGAGATTCACTCGCTGCTAAACACGAATCTCCCAATCCATTTTGGAGAATTAATACACCAAATATTTAATGTATCTGATACAGAGGGCCTTGCCCATTTTTTTAAACTTATGGGATCCAACCATGTTTCTTAATTTCAGACTATTTTTGGGGTAATAACAGCCTTTATCCATTCTATTTTTTCCAGCGCCTTTGGAGGGTTTTCCCTGGTGCTCCTGTTAATTTGAGGCATGCTTGTACTTCTATTACTGCTCCACAATGGCTGCTCGATCTGTGGGGCTGCCAAACCTGGTCCAGTTGCTACTGTACCATGTTTGAATGTGGCAACTTTTTGGTTTAATGCCAGTAAAGTATCTTGCCATCGACTATTGGCTGACATTTCATTATGCCTACTTCACCTGTGTGCAACCTGTGTTTCACTGCCTCTGGTGCGCTTTTCAATGTGCCCTGGATGTCTGCCTCTCCAATACAACATATGCACACCTGGTTTACGAACTGTTATTGGGTCTGTTGAATGCCCATAACCAGGAATGTTCCATAGATAGGCACCTAGTGTGCGATCCTCTACTTGTACCAACGGCAGACTTGAGTATCTGTGCTCGTGCGCAGCCCCTCTTGGATCAAAGTTTCATCGAAGTTAACACAGGTTGCCCTGACACGCTCCTAGTGGCCTCTGGATATGAGGAGCATGTGTGCTTGTTCGATTTGCTTAATTGGATGGCATACCTTTTTACTATGGAACAACATACTGGAGTTCATGGCAATTTGCTTTTCCCGTGATGTTTTTGCCTCCGAAGATCAGCTGTGAATGGATATATTTTTGGATACCCACAAGAATTTTAGTTTTAAAAGACAATGTTTTTGTTTGGCACTATCTTTATTTTATCCTTGTTTTAGGTGGGATACCACCAAGACGCTTTGCCTCTGCTTGCCTCTGATTTCTGTTTTAGCATGGTGCTATCGACCTAGCCAAGAGGAGGGTGTCATGTGGTTAGTAGGGAGATTGTCGTCTTTACTAAGTCAGAAACAGCACGCTGTAGCTAGCCTGCTGCTTTGAGCATCTTACTATACGTCTTTATCTTTTGCAATGATTGCTATGGTTTTACCATGAGAACTCATCTCTGCGTTTACTCTCTGCATGTTCTTGGGATTTTGACTGAATATTATGTGCAAGGTCGAACAACAATGCGCTTTGTTATTTTGTTTGGGCCAGGCCTTAGCCCCTAGACAAAACATACTGATGCAGCTGTTGGTTGGACAAGGTACTTTGGTTTTTGGGGATAGACCAATAGGTAGCACACACTTAGGGATGGACCTTTACAGGGAGAAGTGAGACAGCACCTATGATGTAGATCTACCATCTATAGGCTGAGGTATTGGGTCCGCTAACAAAGCCCAGAGATCTTTTAATATATAATAATATTGCTTCTTAGCAAGACGAGGGAGGTTAGGCTCTATGGTCTCTCTATGATTACATCTCTCTTCATGATTTGTGGACTAGCTGCTATGCTGACTGTATTTGCACTATGCATTTTCCTGCTTGTTGTGGCACGTATACTGCATGTTAGGGCACTATATTTAAAATAAATATTTTTAACTGTTTCGTGTTTCTGTAAGATCTGATGGTGGGCAAGTACAAGAGTGCAAGCAAAAGAGTGTGTCTTGTTACTGCGATTCCTGAGAGTGTTGCGTTCTGGGGTATCTAATCATTTGTTTCTCTGTGTGTGAGTAGGAGAGCAAGTGAGACACTATAGCTAGTCAGTAAGGATGACTCAGTCCCTATACATTAAGGTCCTATAATCCCGCGCATAGTTCTGTTCTTAGGCAGAATCCTTGCAAAACAATGCCCGGCAGGCACCCACTAGGGCGTTCTTTCCCAGAGATCTTTTCTTAGCCCTCGGGTAAAGTTTTTCAGGATCCAGCGAGAGACTCATGAGATCGTAACATAAAAAAACAAGCATTGGTAAAGCCAAAAGGTCTCGCCTTTAGGACCTTATAAGTGTTTAGTTACCTACTGGTACTCGCAAATTGCTCATGCAATCTCCAATTCATTGAATGGGACGGCATTCCTTAATTGTGACTCACATTTGTGAGTCGCAATTAAGGAATTTGTAGGAATCGCTATTTTTATAGCGATTCCTACATGCATAGGCTTTTGCGATACCTTCATTGCGATTCTTTAATAATCGCAAATAAGCAATCGTATAAGCCTACGCTGATGCATGTGCCAGTATGTCTGCTAGGCTGAAGATGCAAAGGGCTGTGCTTCCAGAGGCACAGAGGGGTGATCCCAGTGTGAATATTTCCACCCAGAGAGCCCCTTCCTTCGACCTCTGCATGAGGGATGATGACACAAGGGTCTCTGTTGCGCGTTGGTCATCGCAGGCAAGAGTTGCCTCACCGTACAGCGATAACTCCTCGTTTCTGTACCTTGTCATGACCATTGTGGGCCCACCACCTGTACTGTTGAAACTGGAAGGTGTGAATATGTCATCTTTCCACACAAAATGTAGGAAGGTGGCTGCCTGACTATGGTTACCCCAGATTTTTTGCCTGTGTTTAGCTGGTTTTTTGACTTAGTTGACCTGGTTCCCTGCTAATCAGGGCCCCAGGCCATCTGCTCTCTCTGTAAAATGGATTCCATGTACCCTAGGTACATACCACAATTGGAAATGGACTCCTTGTCAGCCCCTGTATAATGCACTATAGGTGCCCAGGGCATAGGAGCCACCAAGGCCTACCAGGGGCTGCAGCATATCTTTTGCCACCCCTGGCTGGTTCTTAAATTGACACAACTGGCTGATCACTCAGCTGGGGTAAGGTGGTGTAATCACCCCTTACTTAGATATAGTATACCTATAGCTAAACCTATATCTGGACACATATAAACCTGTGAGCCACTCCTATGGAAGGCCTCATCAATCCTGGAGGCAGAGTGCGTGGTTTAATGTGAGATGGAGCTCTAGCATGAGCTGAGCCTGTCTGCAGCTGTCGGGAACAACTCCCTAAGCTGTTTCAGGATAATGCCATACCATATACTCTTAAGTGCCTTATAATCCTCGCGGTTATATAGCAACTCTGGTTTGGCTTTATCAAAACATGTCGTGTAAGGTGTCATACGATTTGGAATACTATCCCCTCGCCAGTTCTGGCGACGGGGATAGCATTCCACCCCTCTAGAGGGGTAAGACATGTTACTTTGCTTAAATGCGGTTAATTTCTAAAAGGACCTTAGATCCACAAAATGGATGCCTCTGCCACAGACAAGAGTCTGACCCCCTGAAGCTGACCGAAACTCAGCCAAATGGGGCCTGGACAAAGGGTTTCCTGTCGCAGGGGGGTGTTACCACCCTCCAGACAGGAGATAGTGGATTGTAGCAGGGAGGTTTGAAAGAAACCAGACATTGCCTGGGGCGCACAAGGCTGCCCCATGCATAATCCGGCCAAACCGGTTCTGGGGCACTCCAGCCCTCGTGCCAGGGCGGCCTGGATCAAAGGAAGGGGGTGTATCCACCCACTTCCTGGGTCCCACTCATAGGAGGGGACCTAGCAGGTAATCCAGCCCCCAAAATTAGTATAAGACTGGGAGCAGTGCCAATGCACTTCAGATTATCCTGAAGAAACATAAGAAACGAATTCTGGACCCTTCGACATCCTACTCGACGTAGAAGCCCGAAGAATCTCCCTTGTGGTCAAGGAGTGACCACCCTGTGCAAACAGGCACCATCCAGCTATCGACGTCTACTTTGTTGCAGTTCCCGCCGGAACTCGAGCGACAGAGATCGACGAGATCAAGCCTGCCTGCCTTCCAACAGCCCGATCCACAGTCCCTGCAGAGCTGAGACCCGTGGAGGCGACCGAAAGCGTGGGGCACGCCATCTTGAATTGACCACGAGACGCTGACCGTGCAGCCCACGAGTGACCCTCGAAGCTGTACACCGGGGTTTGAGAAGCCCCAACCCTGAGCCACTCTTGCACCGAAGCTCACCCCTCTACACTCATCGAGTGCTGCGTGGGGCCCTTCTGCTACTTTTGGCTCAACGCGTTGGCCCGGTCACTTGCCAGCCGGCTAGTGGCCCCTGTGCCGACGAAAACTTGAAATCGACCTGCGAATCTGGTTGCTCCAGATCTGCACCAGCTCCCCTGAAAAGGAGCCCCCACTCTGACCCTCCTGGTTCGAGTGAGAAGCAATCTCCCGGTTTCGCGTGGATTGCTTTTGCCAAGTGTTGTTTGCTCCAATCTTGGAGCCGACAGTGCCGACGGCGAGAGCCTACGTGGGACAGATCGTGACCTGCTCCTGGACGTCGTAGATGCCCCAGAGCCCACGTGACAGCGGAGAGAAGCTCCTCGACAGCGACCTGATTGCGCCCGACATTGCCTGGTTCCGTCCTGGTTCCACCCTGGTCACTGCTGAGTGACCCAGACTCTGTCCCCTCTGCTTTCAGGTATTTTTCGACTCGAGTCCACCCTTGGACTCCACCGGACACTTCTCTTTCACCCCGCCTGCAGCCCTTTCAGCTTCAAGCACCAAGAGCCTGCGTGACGAAACCCGACTCAACTTCGACCCTGTGCACCCACTTCCTGTGGGTGAGGTAACTTTGCTCCGCCGGTGTTCCCACACTGGTACACATCTCTAGGGTCTGTGTCTTAAGTTTTGTTCCTCTAGGTTCAGCGGAAGTGTCCTTAAACTTTAACTTTACAACTTTTACGCACCATTGGTTAACATTGGTGCATGCGTGCGCTTTCCGTACTGCTCCCGAATCCCGTGGGCCTCTCCCGACTTCAGCACAGCTTGTCCTGACTGCTCCCAGCGATTCCCTAGGCCCTAGGCCTAACCACTGTTCGATTGGTATCTCTTATACCACTTGTTTAGTATATGGTTTGAGTAGCCACCCGCCCTCATCCATAATTGTGCAACTTTGTATGTTTAAACTGTGCTTTTGATTTAACGCTTGTGCCCCTTTATTCATAAAGAATACTGGGGATTGTTTTTAGTAATAAACACATATATTTTTATAATATATACTTGTGTGGTGTCCTTACATTTGATATTACAGGATTGTATGTGGTAAAACAGCTCGCTTAACACGACCTCTTAAGTTAAGCCTTTAGGCTGCTTAGTCCATGCTACCCCTAGGATAGCTTGTCTAACAAGGTTGACTTACAACCTGACACCATAAGGGATTGTTTGGTCTGATAATAGGTGGTTCCAGAATTGGAAACATCACCTATCAGGCCAACTTCTCACATTGGTGAGCAGCGGTGCGGATTTGAGCTTGCTGTTGTTTTACCATTGCAATCTTTTATCAAATTGAAAGATCACATCAAGTACCTCTAGGTACATATAAATCAAAAGCTTAGCATATTAAGTTCTACTGAACTTAGTAGTTGTAGATTAAAGGGATTAGCACACCCTGACTACAACTCACTAGCAAGGTACAGTAGGAAACCACTTAGTGTAGGTAAGTGCACCACTTACACCATACTAGAGTCATGTCTGACACAGGAGTAGCCTCAGGGTCCACTCCTGTGACAGTTGACCTTACCAAGGCAACTTCCAGCTATGACAAATTAACCCGAAAGGACTTGATTGTCTTGTGCATCTCAAGAGGGTTAAAAAGGGGCAGAAGTCCCACCTGTCCTATCCTGATAGCCATTCTACAGCAGGATGACTTAGAGAAGGTGAATGAAGTTACCTTAGAGTCAGGAGATGGAGTGAACCCCACTGTAACTGATGCCCCTCAGGAGGAAGAAGGAGAAGAAGGAGAGGAGGGGAGGAGGACTCAGATGTAGAGGACCCAGAAGATCAGGATCAGAGGGGTAGCCAGGTCCTAGTTGCCAGGCTTAACCAGGCCAACTTAGACCTACTGGGAAATGGAGAGGGCCAGCACCTCCCCAGATCCCACCGGTATACACCCGTTACGACGCAACTTTTACTCCGCACTACCATTACAACGCGGGCATTACAACGCATGACATTACAACGCATTGCGCTGGGGGGCGCTCTAGGATAAGAGGTAAGTTTAATTTACTATCCAACACCTTCCCTAGGGTCCACGGGGACTGGAGTTAGAATAGTAAATTATACTTACCACTATCCAGCACCCCAAAGCGCTATGCGTTGTAACGGTATTCGTTGTAAATACCGCGTTGTAATGGTACGCGGAGTAAAAGTATGCGTTGTAACGTCATACATCCATCCCACCATATCATTCTCCCAGGCAACAGAAGAGTGAGATCTCCCTCAGGGGACTCTCATATTTCTAGTGCCTCAAGAGAATCTCAGAGAGGCATGACTGCTTCTCAAAAGCTAGAGCATAAGGCCAGGATGAGAGCTTTCAGACTCCAAATAGAGAGGGAGGAGGTAGCCTTGGCTCAAGCTAGACTTGCCTTGGCAAGAGAGCAGAAATTGTGTGGCTTAGATGCCACTGGTGGCAGCAATATTCCTAAAGAGAAACCCAGGTCCTATGATAGTAGAAACCTGACAAAGATTGTGCCCCCCTACAAGGAAGGGGATGACATCCACAAGTGGATAACTGCTCTTGAGAGAGCCTGCATGGTACAGCAGGTTCCTGAGGAACAGTGGGCAGCAATCTTATGGTACTCCTTTTCAGAGAAAGGGAGAGATAAGCTCCTCACTGTTAGACATGAGGATGCAAACAATTACAAAGTCCTGAAGAGTGTCCTAATAGATGGGTTTGGCTTAACCACTGAACAGTACAGGTTGAAGTTCAGAGACACCCAGAAGACACAGACACAGGACTGGACTGATTTTGTAGATTGTGTTACTAAGGCTCTGGAGGGTTGGCTACATGGCAGCAAAGTACATGACTTTACAGGATTGTATAATTTGATTATGAGGGAGCAGATCCTAAGTAATTGTCAGAACCAGCTCTTACACCAGCACCTGGTGGACTCTGATCTGACCTCTCCCCAAGAATTGGGAAAGAAGGCAGACAAGTGGGTCAGAACCAGGATTAGGCCTAAGAATCAGGACAGTAACCAGAAGAAGGAGTCTACCAAGCCTCAAGATAAGGGTGGGGATAAAAATAAAGAAAAGACTTCCCCAGGGCCCCAAAACTCCAAGAATGGGGGTGGGTCCCAAGACACTTCTTCAACAGAGAAAAAGCCTTATTGTCATGTCTGTAAACAGGTTGGGCATTACAAAACAGACAACTGTTGTCCCAAGAATGGCAATAAAGAAAATATACCTCCAAAGCCAGCTCCAACACCTCCTGTTACTGTCAGCAGTAATCCCCCAGGAAGTGGGAGCACACCCAGGAATCTGGGTGGGTTTACTTTTGGAGCTCAGGTGGACCCTGGCCTATCCAGGTCCCCATCACCCAATGATCTTGTTTATGAGACTGGCATGGGGTTTGCCAACTTCTCTGACTGCCCAAATACCTTGAGCAAGTATAGACAAGAGCCCATCATCAATGGTTTGAAAGTTGAAGCTTTTAGAGACACAGGGGCTAGCATCACCATGGTGGCTGATGGTATAGTCCCCTCTAAGCAACTTTTACCTGGTGCCACATACCAGGTGACAAACATTGATGGCATCAAAACAAATCATCCCATGGCAGTAGTAAGTCTCAGCTGGGGAGGTGTCATTGGCCCAAAGAGAGTGGCAGTGTCATCAAACTTGCCTGTGGACTGTCTACTTGGTAATGATTTGGAAATCTCAGCCTGGGCTGAGGTTGAACAGGAAACCCATTCTAGAATGGTAAATTCCAATGGAAAGGTTAGTGGGGCTGTAATGGCTACAGCCCCAATTCAAGATGTCCTTCCTGAAAAGGTTGGTAGGGCTGAGAAACTCTCGGCCCCATCTTTAGCAAAAGCTCTTCCTGAACAGAATAGCAAAGCTGTTATGATAACAGCAGAAACCCAAACTGAGTCTCCTCCTGAAAAGGTTGGTGGGGCTGTGATGGCCACAGCCCAAACTCAAACTTATATGTGTGTTGTGAAGCCTGAAATGATGGATAACTCCACACAAACTGAGAGCACAGAGGAGGACGAGAAATCTCCCCCTCACCAGACATTAGGAAAGGATCAGCCTCCTCAGGGAACTGATCTTACCCCTGATGAAGGAACTGCCCCAGAGGTGGTTAGGCCTAGCCTGACAGAGCCTCTGATGTCAGTGGACCCTTCTCACGTGGGACCCAGTCTGGAGCAGGTAACCTGCCCCTCTCTACCTTGCCTTAGTCAGCCCAGGGCTGCAGAGGACAAGAAGGACAGTGAGACCCAGAGGGCCCCCTGTCAAATAAAGCACCCCCATCAACAGATTAGGGGCACCAAAACTAGTAGCCCTAGTGGGGTGAAAACTTTAAAAACTCCTGAGGGAGCCCCCTTAAAAACAGTTAGGGACCTCCCACAGATGGATTCTGTTGGGCACAGCCAAACCTGGGACCCAAAGGGCCCAAACCTGAACTGTCCCTCCAGCAAGCCAAACAGAGGGACCCAGCCTCCAGCTTTAGGTAGCCAGAGGTTGACCCTGAGAGCACAGTGCAACTCAGTTAAAGAAAGAAAGGCACCCATGGTGGAAGATAATTGGAAGAAGCTGAGCCCTAAATTAGTGGAGCCTCACTTCAATACTCCTTATCCAAACCAGCCTTTAACTTTGCATAAACACACCCAAGGTAGTGATTCCCTATGGTGGAGACCCTCTGATAACCCAAGGGTGAGGGACTGCTTAGTGGACCATGAGACAGGGGGTACCCATGCTAGTGCAGGTACTTCCTTATATGGCCACTCAGGCAATATAGGCTTACCTGGCCAAGGATAGCCTTATCTCCTTTCGTTTGGGGGGGGGGGTTGTGTAGGAAGGTGGCTGCCTGACTATGGTTACCCCAGATTTTGTGCCTGTGTTTAGCTGGTTTTTTGACTTAGTTGACCTGGTTCCCTGCTAATCAGGGCCCCAGACCATCTGCTCTCTCTGTAAAATGGATTCCATGTACCCTAGGTACATACCACAATTGGAAATGGACTCCTTGTCAGCCCCTGTATAATGCACTATAGGTACCCAGGGCATAGGAGCCACCAAGGCCTACCAGGGGCTGCAGCATATCTTTTGCCACCCCTGGCTGGTTCTTAAATTGACACAACTGGCTGATCACTCAGCTGGGGTAAGGTGGTGTAATCACCCCTTACTTAGATATAGTATACCTATATCTAAACCTATATCTGGACACATATAAACCTGTGAGCCACTCCTATGGAAGGCCTCATCAATCCTGGAGGCAGAGTGCGTGGTTTAATGTGAGATGGAGCTCTAGCATGAGCTGAGCCTGTCTGCAGCTGTCGGGAACAACTCCCTAAGCTGTTTCAGGATAATGCCATACCATATACTCTTAAGTGCCTTATAATCCTCGCGGTTATATAGCAACTCTGGTTTGGCTTTATCAAAACATGTCGTGTAAGGTGTCATACGATTTGGAATACTATCCCCTCGCCAGTTCTGGCGACGGGGATAGCATTCCACCCTTCTAGAGGGGTAAGACATGTTACTTTGCTTAAATGCGGTTAGTCTCTAAAAGGACCTTAGATCCACAAAATGGATGCCTCTGCCACAGACAAGAGTCTGACCCCCTGAAGCTGACCGAAACTCAGCCAAATGGGGCCTGGACAAAGGGTTTCCTGTCGCAGGGGGGTGTTACCACCCTCCAGACAGGAGATAGTGGATTGTAGCAGGGAGGTTTGAAAGAAACCAGACACTGCCTGGGGCGCACAAGGCTGTCCCTTGCATAATCCGGCCAAACCGGTTCTGGGGCACTCCAGCCCTCGTGCCAGGGCGGCCTGGATCAAAGGAAGGGGGTGTATCCACCCACTTCCTGGGTCCCACCCATAGGAGGGGACCTAGCAGGTAATCCAGCCCCCAAAATTAGTATAAGACTGGGAGCAGTGCCAATGCACTTCAGATTATCCTGAAGAAACATAAGAAACGAATTCTGGACCCTTCGACATCCTACTCGACGTAGAAGCCCGAAGAATCTCCCTTGTGGTCAAGGAGTGACCACCCTGTGCAAACAGGCACCATCCAGCTATCGACGTCTACTTTGTTGCAGTTCCCGCCGGAACTCGAGCGACAGAGATCGACGAGATCAAGCCTGCCTGCTTTCCAACAGCCCGATCCACAGTCCCTGCAGAGCTGAGACCCGTGGAGGCGACCGGAAGCGTGGGGCACGCCATCTTGAATTGACCACGAGACGCTGACCGTGCAGCCCACGAGTGACCCTCGAAGCTGTACACCGGGGTTTGAGAAGCCCCAACCCTGAGCCACTCTTGCACCGAAGCTCACCCCTCTACACTCATCGAGTGCTGCGTGGGGCCCTTCTGCTACTTTTGGCTCAACGCGTTGGCCCGGTCACTTGCCAGCCGGCTAGTGGCCCCTGTGCCGACGAAAACTTGAAATCGACCTGCGAATCTGGTTGCTCCAGATCTGCACCAGCTCCCCTGAAAAGGAGCCCCCACTCTGACCCTCCTGGTTCGAGTGAGAAGCAATCTCCCGGTTTCGCGTGGATTGCTTTTGCCAAGTGTTGTTTGCTCCAATCTTGGAGCCGACAGTGCCGACGGCGAGAGCCTACGTGGGACAGATCGTGACCTGCTCCTGGGCGTCGTAGATGCCCCAGAGCCCACGTGACAGCGGAGAGAAGCTCCTCGACAGCGACCTGATTGCGCCCGACATTGCCTGGTTCCGTCCTGGTTCCACCCTGGTCACTGCTGAGTGACCCAGACTCTGTCCCCTCTGCTTTCAGGTATTTTTCGACTTGAGTCCACCCTTGGACTCCACCGGACACTTCTCTTTCACCCCGCCTGCAGCCCTTTCAGCTTCAAGCACCAAGAGCCTGCGTGACGAAACCCGACTCAACTTCGACCCTGTGCACCCACTTCCTGTGGGTGAGGTAACTTTGCTCCGCCGGTGTTCCCACACTGGTACACATCTCTAGGGTCTGTGTCTTAAGTTTTGTTCCTCTAGGTTCAGCGGAAGTGTCCTTAAACTTTAACTTTACAACTTTTACGCACCATTGGTTAACATTGGTGCATGCGTGCGCTTTCCGCACTGCTCCCGAATCCCGTGGGCCTCTCCCGACTTCAGCACAGCTTGTCCTGACTGCTCCCAGCGATTCCCTAGGCCCTAGGCCTAACCACTGTTCGATTGGTATCTCTTATACCACTTGTTTAGTATATGGTTTGAGTTGCCACCCGCCCTCATCCATAATTGTGCAACTTTGTATGTTTAAACTGTGCTTTTGATTTAACGCTTGTGCCCCTTTATTCATAAAGAATACTGGGGATTGTTTTTAGTAATAAACACATATATTTATATAATATATACTTGTGTGGTGTCCTTACATTTGATATTACAGGATTGTATGTGGTAAAACAGCTCGCTTAACACGACCTCTTAAGTTAAGCCTTTAGGCTGCTTAGTCCATGCTACCCCTAGGATAGCTTGTCTAACAAGGTTGACTTACAACCTGACACCATAAGGGATTGTTTGGTCTGATAATAGGTGGTTCCAGAATTGGAAACATCACCTATCAGGCCAACTTCTCACACAAAAGCATCAACAAAATGTAACGTTTCGTTGTTATTCAATTTACGCTGGTTGTTCTTAGACTAAACTAGGTCGTCGTAGATAACAATAGCATTCTTTGCCTCTGACTTGACTTTACTGCTGATCAGTGCTGCTATGGCCAGGTAGGTCTATGTTTTAAGTTTGAACACAGTGCCGTGAGACTGCTGGCCTGCGGTGCTGGACACCACTTCTGTTTGTGTCTTTAAGACTTGCCCCACATCGCTCAGGTTGCGCTTTTCAATTCTTCCTTCATCCCAGGTCCAGCCCGTGTACACCACGCCATCTTCCTGGGACACCAGCAGCAGGTTGTTAGCCTGGGTACTGTTCTCCGGGTGTTGGTTTGCTTTGCCAGCGGACGCATTGCTTTCTAGCTGCAGCTGGGTGTCCAGCTGGTTCCCGGAGGTGATGAAAACGTGCCTATGGCTGATAGCGACATTCTCTATACGAACCCCCATCTCACCTAGAACGCAGTGCTCCACCACAGAGAACTTGTTTAAGAACAGCTGGGCACTTTCCGGCAGCTGCACTTTATGTTTAATTAAGCCATACTAACAAAGCGGTTTTGATGTCAGAAGAAGCGGGCGAGTGCCTTATTAACATGGCGCCCGCTTCACAGCTTAATTAAACATAACGTGCAGCTGCCGGAAAGCGCCCAGCCGTACTAAACAAGTGCTCTGTGGTGGAGCACTGCATTCTAGGTGAGATGGGGGTGAGGAGATGTGGGGATTTGAGTCTCTGCGTGAGCTCCAACATCCTGTGATTCTAGGCAAATCACGTAATCTACCCGTGCCTAGCAAAAACATAGTGCATGGCAGATAATGAGTGTGTGACGCCGCAAGTGAAAGATCCAATCCAGGTGGGCAGGGCTAAAAGGAGACAAGGCGGCAACAAGGAGGGACTAAGAAGCCTCCTTTTCAATCGTGAGCCTGCGTTTTGCATGCTGGATAACGCCAGCCAATGAGAAAGATGGGCGGGGCTTCAACTCCGCCTCAGAGAGCTTTGGAATCTGTACTCCTACTCATCACAGTACTTACAATCAATAACACTCAATGTCTTACTCTCAATAACAAGGTCCACAATATGCCTTTCTACTAGTGGAGTGTATTGAGAACTCGATCACCAAGTAGGGAGGAGGGATAGATGTCCATTCTATTCCCCTAAAATAATCCAGATAATCAGTAAGGGAATGGACACTTGTAACTGCGTTACAATGGACAACCCTCATAAACGCTATGTTAATCTCGGTTGCGGTTTATATCGTTTCTCCGCCCCACATATGCGTTATGGCATTATCATCGGGTTCTCTAAATTTGTGCTGTATGCACAAATGCATACAGCACAAAACAAACCTAAAACAAACCTACATCATAGGAAGACCCGGCTGGGCGAGGTGGGGCAGAAACATGTTGACATTTTTTTGAATTTTTAAGTGGTATAATCAGACCAAGTAACTCGATCTGTGTGTATACCCGACTGTTTTAATAATAAACCTCATCCTTCAACAAATAAAATACTTCCTATGATGTAGGTTTGTTTTTTAGATATTTTTTGTGGACCTATATATATCTCTGGACACTACTGCGCTACACCAGAGGTTGCCTCAGGCTTGAGGCTGGCATACAGCACAAATTTAGAGAACCCGATGATAATGCTTTGAGGCATATGTGGGGCGGAGAAACGATATAAACCGCAACCGAGATTAACATAGCGTTTATGAGGGTTGTCTAAGAAAACCATTGTAACGCAGTTACAAGTGTCCATTCTCTTACTGATTATCTGTATTGAGAACTCACCTACTCCTTTTTAGGTCTCGTCCTATCTATCGCGCAAGCATACTGCTGCCAAGGCCACAGCCGCCATGTTAGTAACAGGCAAGCAATGACAGTACGTATACCGTGCTGAAGACAGCTACGTCACATTAGCTCGAGCGCCTGTGAGCACTGGGCCCAGCCTGCTCCCGGATAGTCACAGGCTATCTACTGGAGTCAGGCAAGCAGTGATGGACCAACATCCTGTCGTCCTGCCTCCACCGGTGTCCAGAGTGACATAAACTGTACTGGTCATGGGCAACAGTACTGTCACTGCTGCAGCGCACTGCAGCTCGGGGGCACTAGCAGACCCCGACTTGCACCGCCACAGGCTCACACAAACCCAGCAAAAGCACATCCCCCATGCTACCAGCCCGCTGGGCCTCTGTAATGACCTGAACATCGCAATGAACGTTGCAGCAGCAACAGGGCAGCCCAGCACTGAATTCAATGGCTGGGGCTGCCGTAGTAACACAGGCCCGCCCCTCAATAGTGGGAATATTCAGGGGTGTCTCTCCTCGCTGTTCGCTATGATATTGCAGTGACGTGGCCCCACACTGCGCCGCTATCAGTCCGCGGGCGAAGGGCAGGCCTCTGACACTGTCCTCTTCACCCGCGCCCGCCAGCTCACATTCTGGTATCCCCAGGGTGCAATTCACACAATTGTTGGCCTCTCGTTGTGGGAGCACTTCCACTGCTTGTTATGTTTCAAAACAGTGTGCAAAAGGACCTCGTTCACTAATAAACAAGTGTCAACGTTTGGTTGCAAAGTGATTCATAATAGTTGCTACAAATGGAGCAAATCCTATTTTTGCTTAAAATGCCCTCAATGACGGGCTCGCCATTTAAAGTTCTGTTTGAGCGGGGGGGGGGGGGGGGGGGGGTATAGCGGGACACACGCACACCTATGCGTTACTATAGCTCTTACCTACCGTTCGCCAAGGCCTCAAAGCACGTTAATGTGCTGATGGTGTTTGTCGCACGTTGCCATACACACCGTGGAAAGAATCCCACTGTTAAAGAGCAGGGCTTTAACATTTCCAAGGTTCATGCGTGAGTAAACTCATCAAGGTCAGTTTCTTGCTCGTCGGGGTCAGTTTTTTCTTCACATGCTGAGATGTCTATATAATATCGAAACTTACCAGATACCAGAATGCTGAAAAAAATATATGAACTTTTTCGCACAGATCTGTGACACTTGAGAGGTCTTAATGCGCCTGTAATGTACCAGTAACCCCGCCCAGGATCAGCGTAGCAGCAACGTGCCCTATTCAACAACAATGAACCAAGCACTTAATGGCTAATGCAAGTAGACTGGTGCCGGGAGTCCTACTCTGCCTTCCTAATTGCATACATGTCAACATGTTAGAACAGGAAACAAGGAGGTTTGGGGGAAAAACATGAAGGGGGTCGTATTTTCCCAATTGACTTCTATTAAAGCAGCTGCAATTTCAGGCGGAAAACAGCCCTGCAATGTGTTAAGTCTCTTCTTTATAGAAATGTCACGATGCTTCACTGTAGCATCTGCCTTAATTTCTGCCGTCCTGCCTCCGCTGCTCTAATTTTGCCTTTTACTGCCCCCTACCCACTTCCTGTTTCCTCCCCTTCCCGGAAGTTCCTCTTCCAGACTAGAACTAGACTGCTAACCTCCCCAGGGCACACAGTGTCGTTCATGGCTGACATTTCAACAAGTGCCACACGCATCTTGTGCCAGACTAACGCATTTGCTGATTTTTGTTGTATCAGTGTAATGCCCCAAGATTGTCACGCAATAAAAATTAATTAAAGGCTGACTGTCTCTCAGCGCCTCGCAGTAATGCCTGTACCCGCTCCGCTAGTGTTATTTGGCAGCTCACTGCTGCCTGCGCCAACTATACAGTTGCTGATGATACCATGAGTAGTCTATCAGTGCTATTATCCCATCGTCATGCAGTATGTGCTGCCTGTGCTGAATCGATTGTAATTGGCTGGCTTGCACGCTTAACCCAGCCAAGCTATTACCGAGCTGCTTTATAAGTGATCCTTGCGCGTGATAAACACTAGTCAGTTCTGGGCCAACACAGCATCAGATAAAGAGCAGTGATGTAACAGTACACACACACTCAACCACACACACACATAACCACACACACAACCACACACACACATAACCACACACACAACCACACACAACCACACAACCAAAAACACAACCACACACACAACCACACACACAACCTCACACACACACACACACAACCACACACACACACAACCACACACTCAACCACACACACACACACCACATACACACACACAACCACACACAACCACACACACAACCACACACACACAACCACATACACACACAACCACACACACACAACCACACACACAACCACACACACAACCACCCAGAACCACACACACAACCACAACCACACACACAACCATATATCTATCTATTTATCTATCTATCTATCTATATATCTATCGTCCTCACTCTATCTATCTATCGCCCTCACTCTATCTATCTATCTATCGCCCGCACTCTATCTATCGCCATCAGTCTATCAATCTATCGATCTATCGATCTATCTATCTATCTATCTATCTATCTATCTATCTATCTATCTATCTATTGCCCTCACTCTATCTATCTATCTATCGCCCTCACTCTACCTATCTATCTATCGCCCTCACTCTATCTATCTATCACCCTCACTCTATCTATCGTCCTCACTCTATCTATCGCCCTCACTCTATCTATCGCCCTCACTCTATTTATCTATAGCGCTCACTCTATCTATCTATCACCCTCACTCTATCTATCTATCGCCCTCACTCTATCTATCTATCGCCCTCACTCTATCTATCACACTCACTCACTCTATCTATCTATCGCCCTCACTCTATCTATCGCCCTCACTCTATCCATCGCCCTCACTCTATCTGTCTATCACCCTCACTCTATCTGTCTATCTATCGCACTCACTCTATCTATCATCTTCACTCTGTCTATCTATCTATCTATCTATCTATCTATCTATCTATCTATCTATCTATCTATCTATCTATCTATCAATCTATCGCCCTCTATCTATCTATCGCCCTCCCTCAATCTATCTATAGCCCTCACTCTATCTATCTATCGCACTCACTCTATCTATCACATCACCACATCATCACTCAGCACCACCACAGCATCACTCAGGGGCACCACAACATCACTATGCGCTACCACAGCATCACTAAACGGCACAGCATCCCTCGTTGCCACTACAACATCACTCCGCGCCACCACAGCCTCAATCTGTGCAACCGTTCAACAACAACTGGTTCAAATATGTTCTCTCAATGTTTCAAGCTTTATTACAAATGTCACAAAAAGATGTTAATATTTCACTTCTGTTCTTGGATTTTTGTCAGAATAAAATAAACTGAACATAATCTTCACAAAAGTTATTTACAAAAGATTAAGCTATTGCCATTATAAATTACAATAACTTTTATTTAAGTATTAATAAAAAAAAAAAATTAAAAGCCATTGTTATTTGTAATATCGATACATCTAAGTCACGTAAATACAACACATGTTGCATTACAAATGCTATAGGTGTCACATTTGCGAAAGTTATAACTATTGGCATTGTGAATGACAAAGCTATTAATTTCGCTATTTTCAAAACCAACACATAAATAAAAAATGTGTAATTTACAATACCAATATCTCAAACTTTCCTAATGCTAGACCTATTGCATTGCAAATGCTTGTTACTATTCACGATCCCGTTGCGGTCCCACGAGATCGTAATTAAAAAAAACAAAAAACAATATTCATATATTTTTATTACAGTAGTTATGCCCTAAAGACCTCATCTCCAAATCCTGTGGGACAGCGTGCCTTTCTACGGCCTCCTTATATCGTTTTATTTTTACTTCGGTCCCACAACACTGTGAGAAGTTGGCCTGGCATATGCTGTCCACTAGTTCTAGTGGGCACCTTGCACCAGTCCAAACGACCCTTATTGATGATAGGTTTAAGACAACCTTTATTGAAAGCTATCCTAGTGGCAGCTGTGGAGAGCAGCCTTCAGGCTAAGTCTTGAAGGAGTGTAAAGCGGCTTGGTTTACCAGATCACAACCTCCTGAATGATCAAATGAAAGGAGAACCACACAAGGTATATATATATATATATATATATACAAAATATATGTATGTATTACTAAACACTCTCTACTAACCTCTTTATGAGATTAGAGAACAAGATACACAATATCAACACGATAGAACTTAAGTAAATAGCACAATATACAATGGGCCCCAGGGGGAGACCAAACCATATATTAAGAAAATGGTATAAGAACCACGACTTGACTAGACACAGTGCCTAGAGCACGTAGAATTGCTGGGACCCCAAGGAATGACCCACGGTAGTGACACAGGGGACCCACGGGGACGCGTGCAGTGTGAGAACACAGTCGCGAGCTCCGGACAATCCTATGGGAAAGTCACGGTTGGAAAATTAAAGATTAAGGACACTTCGGAGAGGACTTGGAGCATACCCTTTTAGATTTAGAAGGTTCTAAGGCCAGCACCCATGTGAGCACCGGAGTACTCCTGTTACCTCACCCAGGGAAGCCGGGTGCATAGGTGTCAAATGGTGTCGGGAATCGTCGCTGTTTTCAATGGCGAGTTGCTGCAAAGTGCTGCTGCCATGGAAAGGAAAAGTGTCCGGTGCGATCCAAGCCTGGATCGGAGATGTGAAGAACCTGAAAGCAGAGGGGACAGAGTCTGGGTCACTTCAGGGTGACCAGGGGCACGGTAGACCAATGCCCACTGATGTCGGGTGTTTCAGGTGCGATGAGGTGAAGCTTGACTCTGCTGCCACGGGGACCAGGAGACGTCGACGATGACCAGAGTCTGCAGGCGAGATGTCCCACGAAGGATATCGAGTGCTGGGGGCGTCGGTGTCCAGATCGGAGACCAACAAGCCTTGGCAACAGCAACCCACGCAGTGAGAGTAAAAAGGCTTCGGATGGACCAGCAAGGTTCAGGTGACTCCCCAAGTGATGGATAGTCAGGGCACGTCTGAAGCAACCAGGTAAGCCCGTTCAGAATTATAGTACCCTTCTCAGGGACCCACAAGTTGACGGACAAGGGATCGCGAAGGGACCTCGAGAGGAATCACTAAATACCAGCCCACGGGTCACTCGTGGAGTGTAGGTCTGTAATCTTCGGTGGAATCACTGCTCGGGGTATGGACTACAAGTAGCCCAAAGCACAGCCTCAGGGATCACCAAGAAGCATATGCTGCTGCAAATATGCACGGTGTCCAGGGGTTCGGGTTGCACGGTCTCCACGAGGGCTTTGGATCTCAGGTTTGCTGAGAGCACGGATCGGCCTCGGGGAAGCTTGGAAAACTACCTCCTGTGTGGCAAAGTCTTCAGGTCCTTCAGGAGCTGCGTAGTTGCAAACCGGACAGATGCGTCTTTGGTGCCTGCCTTGCAGGGGAGTAACTCCTTTACTCCAAGGGAGATTCTTCGGTCATCCAACGAAGTGTAGATAGTTGAAGTTCTGGGATTCTGTAGCAGAGTTTCGTCCAGGTAAATCTAAAGTCCTGTAGTCAGGGGTTCCTATTTTATACCCAATGAAGGGGTGGGACAAACTCTGGGGACCCACATATGGGAGGGTCAGGAAAGAGGGGTGGCTACACCCATTTCCTTTGTCCAGTTTCGCACCAGAGCAGGGGCTGGTAGCCCCTGCGACCAGTTTGGGCTGGACTATGCAGAGGGACACCAAATGTGCCCCCAGTGCAGACATCAAAGCACTCTTGGAGTGCACCCACCCAGCCCCAATATACTAAAGCCTGTCTGGGAGGTGGTTACACCTCCCTGTGACACGAAACCTATTGTCCAGGCCTCCCCTGGAGGAGTTTCGTCCCGCAGCAGGAGGCCAGACTCGTGTCTGTGGCTGCAGCATCCATTTTGTGATGCCAGGGTTCTGTTAAGCTGGTACCGGATGTACCGGTGTAGTCACATTTCTCCCTCTAGGAGGGTGGAATCATACCTCATCCGCCAGGACTGGTGGGGGGTATGATTCCAAGGTGTTTGACACCAAACACTACATGTTTCCTTGCAGGCATTCCAAAGTTACCATTTACCGCGAGGTTATAATGCACCTAAGAGTATATGGTCTGGCTGCATCACAGAACAACCCCGGATAATAGATTCTGAAGGCTGCAGAGGGGCTCTGCTCATGCATGGGCACCCTCTCACACAAAACCCAGCACCCTGCCTTCAGTATTGATAAGGCCTGCCATAGGGGTGATTGATAGGTTTATATGTGTAATGATATAAGGTAGATATATGGAACCTATATCTAAGTAAGGGGTCATACACCACCTTACACAGGCTGCTGTAGCAGACCTGTGGTGTCATTTTGAGTGGTCTCTCAGGGGTGGCATAATACATGCTGCAGCCCCTGAGAGGCCTCACGGGTACCTATGCCCTGGGTATGTAGGACACTATGTACTAGGGACTTATAAGGGTACCCCAGAATCCAATCTGTGATGTACCTACAGTACATGCAATCATTTTAGAGAGGAAGCAGCTAGGCTGGGGTCCTGGATAGCAGGGCCCCAGCCAGATTAAATTCGAAACACAGTGCAACATCAGCAAAAAGTGGGGGTAACTATAAGAATCAGAACCTACTCACCTACAATTGCCTTACATCTCCCTTCAGCATGTAAAGCACCATTGCCTTCCATCTCCCCTCAGCATGTAAAGCACCAATGCCTTCCATCTCCCCTCAGCATGTGCAGCACCACTGACTTTCTTCTTCCCTCGGCATGTAAAGCACCATTGCCTTTTATGTCCGCCCAGAATGTAAAGCACCAATGCCATCCCTAGCGTCCCTTCCGCTTCTAAAGCACCATTGCCTTCCATCTCCCCTCGGTATGTAAAGCACCAATGCCTTTCTTCTCCCCTCGGTATGAAAAGCACCATTGACATCCCTAGCATCCCTTCAGCTTCTAAAGCACCACTGCCTTCCATCTCCCCTCGGTATGTAAAGCACCATTGCCTTCCATCTCTGCTCAGCATTTAAAGCACCACTGCCTTCCATCTCCACTCGGTATGTAAAGCACCATTGCCTTCCATCTCCGCTCAGCATTTAAAGCACCACTGCCTTCCATCTCCCCTCGGTATGTAAAGCACCATTGCCTTCCATCTCTGCTCAGCATTTAAAGCACCACTGCCTTCCATCTCCCCTCGGTATGTAAAGCACCATTGCCTTCCATCTCTGCTCAGCATTTAAAGCACCACTGCCTTCCATCTCCCCTCGGTATGTAAAGCACCATTGCCTTCCATCTCCGCTCAGCATTTAAAGCACCACTGCCTTCCATCTCCCCTCGGTATGTAAAGCACCATTGCCTTCCATCTCTGCTCAGCATTTAAAGCACCACTGCCTTCCATCTCCTCTCAGCATGTAAAGCACCATTGCCTTCCATCTCCCCTCAGCATTTAAAGCACCAATGCCTTTCTTGTCCCCTCGGTATGAAAAGCACCATTGCCATCCCTAGCGTCCCTTCAGCTTCTAAAGTACCATTGCCTTCCATCTCCCCTCAACAAGTAAAGCACCATTGACTTTATTCTCCGTTCAGCATGTAGAGCATCATTGCCTTCCATCTCCCCTTTGCATGTAAAGAACCAATGCCATCCCTAGCGTCCCCTCAGCATGTAAAGCACCATTGCCTTCCATCTCCCCTCAGCATGTAAAGCACCACTGCCTTCCATCTCCCCTCAGCATGGAGAGCACCACTGCCTTCCATCTCCCCTCAGCATGGAGAGCACCACTGCCTTCCATCTCTCCTCAGCATGTAAAGCACCACTGCCTTCCATCTCCCTTAAGAATATGAAGCACCATTGCCTTCAATCTCCCCTCAGCCTGTTAAGCACCACTGCCTTCCATCTCCCCTCGGTATGAAAAGCACCATAGCCTTCCATCTCTGCTCAGCATTTAAAGCACCACTGCCTTCCATCTCCCCTCGGTATGTAAAGCACCATTGCCTTCCATCTCTGCTCAGCATTTAAAGCACCACTGCCTTCCATCTCCCCTCGGTATGTAAAGCACCATTGCCTTCCATCTCTGCTCAGCATTTAAAGCACCACTGCCTTCCATCTCCTCTCAGCATGTAAAGCACCATTGCCTTCCATCTCCCCTCAGCATTTAAAGCACCACTGCCTTCCATCTCCCCTCAACAAGTAAAGCACCATTGACTTTATTCTCCGTTCAGCATGTAGAGCATCGTTGCCTTCCATCTCCCCTTTGCATGTAAAGAACCAATGCCATTCCTAGCGTCCCCTCAGCATGTAAAGCACCATTGCCTTCCATCTCCCCTAAGAATATGAAGCACCACTGCCTTCAATCTCCCTCAGCCTGTTAAGCACCACTGCCTTCCATCTCTGCTCAGAATGCAAAGCACCACTGCCTTCCATAGCCTGCTCAGCTTATAAGCACTATTGCCTTGACTACTCGGAGTCTATATTTAGCTGCCCTTTTACCACTGATGATGGGTCATCTCACCTGGTTGTTGGGCCTCTCTGGATGAAGGGGTGTGGGCTTTACAAGATGGGGTACAACATCCTCTTCAATGGTTAGCCCTAGAGGAAAGAAGAAAGAGACACAGATTCAATCAAAGACCGCTCTTCCACTGCAGTGGCATGGAGAGGGGAGCACAATGCACAGACAGAGAGGGGGGTCCACTGCAAGAGAGCTGGACAGAAAGCGGGGAGCACACTGCAAGAGCTGTAATTCAGACAGAAAGCAGGGAGCACACTGCAAGAGCTGTAATTCAGACAGAAAGAAGAGAGCACACTGCAAGAGCTGTAATTCAGACAGAAAGAATGGAGCACACTGCAAGATCTGTAATTCAGACAGAAAGAAGGGAGCACATTGCAAGAGCTGTAATTCAGACAGAAAGCGGGGAGCACACTGCAAGAGCTGTAATTCAGACAGAAAGAAGGGAGCACACTGCAAGAGCTGTAATTCAGACAGAAAGCGGGGAGCACACTGCAAGAGCTGCAATTCAGACAGAAAGAAGGGAGCACACTGCAAGAGCTGTAATTCAGACAGAAAGAAGGGAGCACACTGCAAGAGCTGTAATTCAGACAGAAAGCGGGGAGCACACTGCAAGAGCTGCAATTCAGACAGAAAGAAAGGAGCACACGGCAAGAGCTGTAATTCAGACAGAAAGCGGGGAGCACACTGCAAGAGCTGTAATTCAGACAGAAAGAAGGGAGCACACTGCAAGAGCTGTAATTCGGACAGAAAGCAGGGAGCACACTGCAAGATCTGTAATTCAGACAGAAAGAAGGGAGCACACTGCAAGATCTGTAATTCAGACAGAAAGCAGGGAGCACACTGCAAGAGCTGTAATTCAGACAGAAAGCAGGGAGCATACTACAAAGAGAGCTGTAGTTCAAATAGAAAGGGGAGCACACTGTAGACATGTAGAGGGGAGCACACTGCAAGAGCTGTAAGAGCTGTAATTCAGACAGAAAGAAGGGAGCACGCTGCAAGAGCTGTAATTCAGACAGAAAGCAGGGAGCACACTGCAAGAGAGCTGTAATTCAGACAGAAAGCAGGGAGCACACTGCAAGAGCTGTAATTCAGACAGAAAGCAGGGAGCACACTGCAAGAGCTGTAATTCGGACAGAAAGCAGGGAACACACTGCAAGAGCTGCAATTCAGACAGAAAGCAGGGAGCACACTGCAAGAGCTGTAATTCGGACAGAAAGCAGGGAGCACACTGCAATATCTGTAATTCAGACAGAAAGAAGGGAGCACACTGCAAAGAGACCTGTAGTTCAGATAGAAAGGGGGAGCACGCTGTAGACATGGAGAGGGGAGCACACTGCAAGAGAGCTGTAATTCAGACAGAAAGCAGGGAGCACACTGCAAGAGCTGTAATTTAGACAGAAAGCAGGGAGCACACTGCAAGAGCTGTAATTCAGACAGAAAGCAGGGAGCACACTGCAAGAGCTGTAATTCGGACAGAAAGCAGGGAGCACACTGCAAGAGCTGTAATTCAGACAAAAAGCAGGGAGCACACTGCAAGAGCTGTAATTCAGACAGAAAGCAGGGAGCACACTGCAAGAGCTGTAATTCAGACAGAAAGAAGGGAGCACACTGCAAAGAGAGCTGTAGTTCAGATAGAAAGGGGGAGCACGCTGTAGACATGGAGAGGGGAGCACACTGCAAGAGAGCTGTAATTCAGACAGAAAGCAGGGAGCACACTGCAATATCTGTAATTCAGACAGAAAGAAGGGAGTACACTGCAAAGAGACCTGTAGTTCAGATAGAAAGGGGGAGCACGCTGTAGACATGGAGAGGGGAGCACACTGCAAGAGAGCTGTAATTCAGACAGAAAGCAGGGAGCACACTGCAAGAGCTGTAATTTAGACAGAAAGCAGGGAGCACACTGCAAGAGCTGTAATTCGGACAGAAAGCAGGGAGCACACTGCAAGAGCTGTAATTCAGACAGAAAGAAGGGAGCACACTGCAAAGAGAGCTGTAGTTCAGATAGAAAGGGGGAGCACATTGTAGACATGGAGAGGGGAGCACACTACAAGAGCTGTAATTCAGACAGAAAGCAGGGAGCACACTGCAAGAGCTGTAATTTAGACAGAAAGAAGGGAGCACACTGCAAGAGCTGTAATTCAGACAGAAAGCGGGGAGCACACTGCAAGAGCTGTAATTCAGACAGAAAGGAGGGAGCACACTGGAAGAGCTGTAATTCAGACAGAAAGCAGGGAGCACACTGCAAAGAGAGCTGTAATTCAGACAGAAAGCAGGGAGCACACTGCAAGAGCTGTAATTCAGACAGAAAGCACACTGCAAGAGCTGTAATTTAGACAGAAAGAAGGGAGCACACTGCAAGAGCTGTAATTCAGACAGAAAGGAGGGCGCAGACTGCAAGAGCTGTAATTCAGACAGAAAGGAGGGAGCACACTGGAAGAGCTCTAATTCAGACAGAAAGCAGGGAGCACACTGCAAAGAGAGCTGTAATTCAGACATAAAGCAGGGAGCACACTGCAAGAGCTGTAATTCAGACAGAAAGCAGGGAGCATACTGCAAGAGCTGTAATTCAGACAGAAAGCAGGGAGCACACTGCAAGAGCTGTAATTCAGACAGAAAGCAGGGAGCACACTGCAAGAGCTGTAATTCAGACAGAAAGCGGGGAGCACAGTGCAAGAGCTGTAATTCAGACAGAAAGGAGGGCGCAGACTGCAAGAGCTGTAATTCAGACAGAAAGGAGGGAGCACACTGGAAGAGCTGTAATTCAGACAGAAAGCAGGGAGCACACTGCAAAGAGAGCTGTAATTCAGACATAAAGCAGGGAGCACACTGCAAGAGCTGTAATTCAGACAGAAAGCAGGGAGCATACTGCAAGAGCTGTAATTCAGACAGAAAGCAGGGAGCACACTGCAAGAGCTGTAATTCAGACAGAAAGCAGGGAGCACACTGCAAGAGCTGTAATTCAGACAGAAAGCGGGGAGCACAGTGCAAGAGCTGTAATTCAGACAGAAAGGAGGGCGCAGACTGCAAGAGCTGTAATTCAGACAGAAAGCAGGGAGCACACTGCAAGATCTGTAATTCAGACAGAAAGAAGGGAGCACACTGCAAAGAGAGCTGTAATTCAGACAGAAAGCAGGGAGCACACTGCAAGAGCTGTAATTCAGACAGAAAGCAGGGAGCATACTGCAAGAGCTGTAATTCAGACAGAAAGCAGGGAGCACACAGCAAGAGCTGTAATTCAGACAGAACGCAGGGAGCACACTGCAAGAGCTGTAATTCAGACAGAAAGCGGGGAGCACACTGCAAGAGCTGTAATTCAGACAGAAAGGAGGGAGCACACTGCAAGAGCTGTAATTTAGACAGAAAGCAGGGAGCACACTGCAAGAGCTGTAATTCGGACAGAAAGCAGGGAGCACACTGCAAGAGCTGTAATTCAGACAGAAAGAAGGGAGCACACTGCAAAGAGAGCTGTAGTTCAGATAGAAAGGGGGAGCACATTGTAGACATGGAGAGGGGATCACACTGCAAGAGCTGTAATTCAGACAGAAAGCAGGGAGCACACTGCAAGAGCTGTAATTTAGACAGAAAGAAGGGAGCACACTGCAAGAGCTGTAATTCAGACAGAAAGCGGGGAGCACACTGCAAGAGCTGTAATTCAGACAGAAAGGAGGGAGCACACTGGAAGAGCTGTAATTCAGACAGAAAGCAGGGAGCACACTGCAAAGAGAGCTGTAATTCAGACAGAAAGCAGGGAGCACACTGCAAGAGCTGTAATTCAGACAGAAAGCAGGGAGCATACTGCAAGAGCTGTAATTCAGACAGAAAGCAGGGAGCACACTGCAAGAGCTGTAATTCAGACAGAAAGCACACTGCAAGAGCTGTAATTTAGACAGAAAGAAGGGAGCACACGGCAAGAGCTGTAATTCAGACAGAAAGGAGGGCGCAGACTGCAAGAGCTGTAATTCAGACAGAAAGGAGGGAGCACACTGGAAGAGCTCTAATTCAGACAGAAAGCAGGGAGCACACTGCAAAGAGAGCTGTAATTCAGACATAAAGCAGGGAGCACACTGCAAGAGCTGTAATTCAGACAGAAAGCAGGGTGCATACTGCAAGAGCTGTAATTCAGACAGAAAGCAGGGAGCACACTGCAAGAGCTGTAATTCAGACAGAAAGCAGGGAGCACACTGCAAGAGCTGTAATTCAGACAGAAAGCGGGGAGCACAGTGCAAGAGCTGTAATTCAGACAGAAAGGAGGGCGCAGACTGCAAGAGCTGTAATTCAGACAGAAAGGAGGGAGCACACTGGAAGAGCTGTAATTCAGACAGAAAGCAGGGAGCACACTGCAAAGAGAGCTGTAATTCAGACATAATAAAGCAGGGCGCACACTGCAAGAGCTGTAATTCAGACAGAGAGCAGGGAGCATACTGCAAGAGCTGTAATTCAGACAGAAAGCAGGGAGCACACTGCAAGAGCTGTAATTCAGACAGAAAGCAGGGAGCACACTGCAAGAGCTGTAATTCAGACAGAAAGCGGGGAGCACAGTGCAAGAGCTGTAATTCAGACAGAAAGGAGGGCGCAGACTGCAAGAGCTGTAATTCAGACAGAAAGCAGGGAGCACACTGCAAGATCTGTAATTCAGACAGAAAGAAGGGAGCACACTGCAAAGAGAGCTGTAATTCAGACAGAAAGCAGGGAGCACACTGCAAGAGCTGTAATTCAGACAGAAAGCAGGGAGCATACTGCAAGAGCTGTAATTCAGACAGAAAGCAGGGAGTACACAGCAAGAGCTGTAATTCAGACAGAACGCAGGGAGCACACTGCAAGAGCTGTAATTCAGACAGAAAGCGGGGAGCACACTGCAAGAGCTGTAATTCAGACAGAAAGGAGGGAGCACACTGCAAGAGCTGTACTCCAGACAGAAAGCAGGGAGCACACTGCAAGAGCTGTAATTCAGACAGAAAGGAGGGAGCACACTGCAAGAGCTGTAATTCAGACAGAAAGCAGGGAACACACTGCAAAGAGAGCTGTAATTCAGACAGAAAGCAGGGAGCACACTGCAAGAGCTGTAATTCAGACAGAAAGCAGGGAGTATACTGCAAGAGCTGTAATTCAGACAGAAGGCAGGGAGCACACTGCAAGAGCTGTAATTCAGACAGAAAGCAGGGAGCACACTGCAAGAGCTGTAATTCAGACAGAAAGCGGGGAACACACTGCAAGAGCTGTAATTCAGACAGAAAGGAGGGAACACACTGCAAGAGCTGTAATTCAGACAGAAAGCAGGGAGCACACTGCAAAGAGAGCTGTAATTCAGACAGAAAGCAGGGAGCACACTGCAAGAGCTGTAATTCAGACAAAGCAGGGAGCACACTGCAAAGAGAGCTGTAATTCAGACAGAAAGCAGGGAGCACACTGCAAGAGCTGTAAGTCAGACAGAAAGCAGGGAGCACACTGCGGGAGCTGTAATTCAGACAGAAAGAAGGGAGCACACTGCAAGAGCTGTAATTCAGACAGAAAGCAGGGAGCACACTGGAAGAGCTCTAATTCAGACAGAAAGAAGGGAGCACACTGCAAAGAGAGCTGTAGTTCAGATAGAAAGGGGGAGCACGCTGTAGACATGGAGAGGGGAGCATACTGCAGGAGAGCTGTAATTCAGACACAGAACTGGAGCACACGGCACAGATATTGAGAGGGGAACACACTGAAAAAAGAGCTGTAGTTCGTGCAGCAAAAGGGGAGCACGCTGTAGAGGTAAGTAGAAGGAAGCACACTGCAAGACAGCTGTAGTTGAAAAAGAAAGCGGGGAGCACGCTGCACAAGAGCTGTAGTACCACGGGGAGAGGGGGGCATGGCAAGAGAACCATATCACTCAGAGGGAATGGGGTGAACATGGAGGGAAGTGGAAACAGAGGTGGGAGGAGACACAGGAGGAATGGAGAGCACATAAAAGGAGGGGTGATACAGGGAAGGGAAGCACACAAAGGGAAGGGGAGAAAAAAGGAAAGGGGGAAACATAGGGAAGGGAGAGCACACAGAGGGAAGGGAGGACACACAGAGGGAAGGGGGAGCACACAGAGGGAAGGGAGGGCACACAGAGGGAAGGGGGGGAACAGGGAAGGGAGGGCACACAGAGGGAAGGGGGGGAACAGGGAAGGGAGGGCACACAGAGGGAAGGGAGAGCACACAGAGGGAAGGGAGGGCACACAGAGGGAAGGGGGAGCATACAGAGGGAAGGGAGGGCACACAGAGGGAAGGGAGGGCACACAGAGGTGAGGGAGAACACACACAGGGAAGGGAGGGCACACAGAGGGAAGGGAGGGCACACAGAGGGAAGGGAGGGCACACAGAGGTGAGGGAGAACACACACAGGGAAGGGAGGGCACACACAGGGAAGGGAGAGCACACAGAGGGAAGGGGGAGCACACAAAGGGAAGGGAGGGCACACAGAGGGAAGGGAGAGCACACAGAGGGAAGGGAGGGCACACAGAGGGAAGGGAGAGCACACAGAGGGAAGGGGGAGCACACAAAGGGAAGGGAGGGCACACAGAGGGAAGGGAGGGCACACAGAGGGAAGGGAGGGCACACAGAGGGAAGGGAGAGCACACAGAGGGAAGGGAGGGCACACAGAGGGAAGGGAGAGCACACAGAGGGAAGGGAGGGCACACAGAGGGAAGGGGGTTGTGGGAAAGAGAGGCTGAGCGCAGGAGAACACACAGGTAAAGCATGACACACAGAGGAGGAGGCACACGGAAGAGGGAGCACCCGGGTGGAATGCAGACTCTGAGGTGGGAAGCAGTTTGTGGGTACAGGAGGATGGATGCCACCAGGGTGTACATGTAAGCCTCTGGCTGAGTACTTACCTGCTGTGGGGAAAGTGTCCTGTGCTTTGATCATTCCTGAGAACTCCTCTGCAAACCTGGGAAAGGAAAGGGAACAGTCTGAGTTTGTATCGACCAAGCATTGCAACCACAGGTAGGTGATCATGTGCAAGCTGCAGAAAATGGGTGCAGAGACAAGATGACCAGGAAACTCATGCAAACAAGGACACAGGCAGCACTCCTGGGCTTAGGTCAACAATCTGGTGATTGCTTGGAGATGCTGTCCTGGTTCACTCCAGCTGAGCCAGTGAAATGGTGACTTGTAGAAGAAGAACACAGGTCTGAAGCATTGTGCTTTTGGTGACATGAATACATCTGGATACTTTACAGGGCTGTCAGAAGGGGCGATCCCAGAGGACCAGGATATGCTCTCCCGACCACTCCGTGACCCACCTCTCCCTGTAATACAGCCGAGTCCTACGGGAGGTCTTCGCCGGGGAGGACTCCGGGTCTAAGATCGTACACACTGAGCTCACACCACACTTATGAACGGACACCACACCGTAGGTTTCAGTAAGCAAGTTATTTATCACACAGTAGAGTTTTAGGCAAAAATGAACACGTATTTACAAGCGATCGAGGGATCGTAAAGTCTCGGTTGTAAGGAGTAGGGTAGCGGGACAGTCTCAGTATTAGGCCATTACAAAGTGTACCCTGCGCACAGCTCTCAATCCTCGAGCCGGGGGATACGGAAGATGGAGGTCGTACTGGCTGCTCCATTCACTTCTCCTCGAGCCAGGTCGTGTTGGTAGCGTCGATGGTCCAGCCGGACCAGAGTACTCCTCGAGCCGCGACGAGGTCAGCAGGACTGGATCCGGAGTGAACAGAGTGTCCGTCCGTTCTTGAGGAGCCGCGACAACGTCAGCAGGGCTCAGGGTGTTTCAACGAATGTCCTTAGAGTTTAAGGATGAGCCGCGACGAGGTCAGCAGGGCTCCGAGGTTCCAGTTCCTTCTTCACAAGGATGAGCCGTGACAGCGTCAGCAGGGCTCAGGGTGTTTCAACGAATGTCCTTAGAGTTCAAGGATGAGCCGCGACGAGGTCAGCAGGGCTCCGAGGTTCCAGTTCCTTCTTCACGGGGATGAGCCGCGTCAGCAGGGCTCGCTAAGTTCCAACGTCCAGTCTTCTCCCCAAGGGTTGAGCCGCGATCAGATCAGCAGGGCTGTCTTGTCCAGGATACAACTGCCCGCTAGTTCTTGGGCGGGCCTTGATATAGCGCAGTGGCCCTTTGATGTCCGGACCCTCGCAGGCGGAGATCTCATGCCTCCGGGCTGGTCGTTGGCTGTTCCATCGGCTGGTCCTTTGATTCATTTGAAGATGCGTCCGGGGATTCTCAGACGCCAAGCAGGGTCTGGAGCCAGCTCTCGGGGAGGCCAGAGGTGCGATCGAAACCAGCCCACGGGGGAAGGCCAGAGGTGTGAGAGAAACCAGTCTCCCAGGGGAGGCCGGAGGTGCAATTGGAACTCTTTGGTCCTATCTCACTCAGGAAGCCCTCTACCCCCCCAGCCGGGCATGGCGCGTGTGCAGCCTAAGTTTCGCTGGGACCGGGGTCAGGCAAGGGCTATGGAGTCAGGGACCTCGGGAAGGGTAATGGCGGCTAGTGGCCCTGTGGGGGGATGCAGGTTCTGGGCACCCGGTGCCGGGGTGCAGGGCTGGGCTAACTGGGCGCTGAGGAACGGGGGAACCACGCCACGAGGCCAGGTCCAACAAGGGCCATACAGGTGTGGATTGTACAGACAGATCCCAGTGCCCAAGGGTAACCCCAGAATGGGAAGGAGCACAGGAGCAAATGTCCAGGACCAGTACAAAATGGAGTCAACCAAAGACAAGGACACAAGTACAGTAACTGCAAGAACAAGAGTGCACTGCCATGAAGAAAACAAGTCACCCTGCAGCCTAAAGAGAGTAAACCAACACAAAGAACAACATGCCATCTGCACCGAGGACAAGAGCAGAAGAAAGAGCACCTTCATGAAGAAAACAAGTCACCCTTCAGCCTAAAGAGAGTAAACCAACACAAAGAACAACAGACCATCTGCACCGAGGACAAGAGCAGAAGAGAGAGCACCTTCATGAAGAAAACAAGTCACCCTTCAGCCTAAAGAGAGTAAACCAACACAAAGAACAAGTGATCATCAACACGAGGACAAGAGCAGGAGAGAGTGCCCTGTAAGGAAGTAAACAAGTCACCCTTCAGCCTAAAGACAGCAAACCAACACAAAGAACAAGTGATCATCAACACGAGGACAAGAGCAGGAGAGAGTGCCCTGTAAGGAAGTAAACAAGTCACCCTTCAGCCTAAAGAGAGTAAACCAACACAAAGAACAAGTGATCATCAACACGAGGACAAGAGCAGGAGAGAGTGCCCTGTAAGGAAGTAAACAAGTCACCCTTCAGCCTAAAGACAGCAAACCAACACAAAGAACAAGTGATCATCAACACGAGGCCAAGAGCAGGAGAGAGTGCCGTGTAAGGAAGTAAACAAGTCACCCTTCAGCCTAAAGACAGCAAACCAACACAAAGAACAAGTGATCATCAACACGAGGCCAAGAACAGGAGAGAGTGCCCTGTAAGGAAGTAAACAAGTCACCCTTTAGCCTAAAGACAGCAAACCAACACAAAGAACAAGTGATCATCAACAGGAGGACAAGAGCAGGAGAGAGTGCCGTGTAAGGAAGTAAACAAGTCACACTTCAGCCTAAAGAGACTAAACCAACACAAAGAACAAGTGATCATCAACACAAGGACAAGAGCAGGAGAGAGTGCCCTGTAAGGAAGTAAACAAGTCACCCTTCAGCCTAAAGACAGCAAACCAACACGAAGAACAAGTGATCATCAACACGAGGACAAGAGCAGGAGAGAGTGCCCTGTAAGGAAGTAAACAAGTCACCCTTCAGCCTAAAGACAGCAAACCAACACAAAGAACAAGTGATCATCAACAGGAGGACAAGAGCAGGAGAGAGTGCCGTGTAAGGAAGTAAACAAGTCACCCTTCAGCCTAAAGAGAGTAAACCAACACAAAGAACAACAGACCATCTGCACCGAGGACAAGAGCAGAAGAAAGAGCACTGTAAAGAGAGTAAACCAACACAAAGAGCAACAGACCATCTGCACCGAGGACAAGAGCAGAAGAGAGAGCACCTTCATGAAGAAAACAAGTCACCCTTCAGCCTAAAGAAAATGAACTAACACAAAGAACAAGTGATCATCAACACGAGGACAAGAGCAGGAGAGAGTGCCATGTAAGGAAGTAAACAAGTCACCCTACAGCCTAAAGAGAGTAAACCAACACAAAGAACAAGTGATCATCAACACGAGGACAAGAGCAGGAGAGAGTGCCCTGTAAGGAAGTAAACAAGTCACCCGTCAGCCTAAAGACAGCAAACCAACACAAAGAACAAGTGATCATCAACACGAGGACAAGAGCAGGAGAGAGTGTCGTGTAAGGAAGTAAACAAGTCACCCTTCAGCCTAAAGACAGTAAACCAACACAAAGAACAAGTGATCATCAACACGAGGACAAGAGCAGGAGAGAGTGCCCTGTAAGGTAGTAAACAGGTCACCCTTCAGCCTAAAGAGAGTAAACCAACACAAAGAACAAGTGATCATCAACAGGAGGACAAGAGCAGGAGAGAGTGCCGTGTAAGGAAGTAAACAAGTCACACTTCAGCCTAAAGAGACTAAACCAACACAAAGAACAAGTGATCATCAACACAAGGACAAGAGCAGGAGAGAGTGCCCTGTAAGGAAGTAAACAAGTCACCCTTTAGCCTAAAGACAGCAAACCAACACAAAGAACAAGTGATCATCAACAGGAGGACAAGAGCAGGAGAGAGTGCCGTGTAAGGAAGTAAACAAGTCACACTTCAGCCTAAAGACAGCAAACCAACACAAAGAACAAGTGATCATCAACAGGAGGACAAGAGCAGGAGAGAGTGCCGTGTAAGGAAGTAAACAAGTCACACTTCAGCCTAAAGACAGCAAACCAACACAAAGAACAAGTGATCATCAACAGGAGGACAAGAGCAGGAGAGAGTGCCGTGTAAGGAAGTAAACAAGTCACACTTCAGCCTAAAGAGACTAAACCAACACAAAGAACAAGTGATCATCAACACAAGGACAAGAGCAGGAGAGAGTGCCCTGTAAGGAAGTAAACAAGTCACCCGTCAGCCTAAAGACAGCAAACCAACACAAAGAACAAGTGATCCTCAACACGAGGACAAGAGCAGGAGAGAGTGTCGTGTAAGGAAGTAAACAAGTCACCCTTCAGCCTAAAGACAGTAAACCAACACAAAGAACAAGTGATCATCTGCACCGAGGACAAGAGCAGACATGAACGTACTGTCATGAAGTAAACAAGTCACCCTGCAGCCTAAAGGTAACAAACCAACATGAAAAGCAACAGACCATTTGCACTGAGGACTAGAGCATAAGAGAGAGCACCTTCATGAAGAAAACAAGTCAACCTTCAGACAAAAGACAGTAAACCAACACAAAGAACAAGTGATCATCTGCACCGAGAACAAGAGCAGACATGAACGTACTGTCACGAAGTAAACAAGTCAACCTACATCCTAAAGTGAATAAACGAACACGAAGAGCAGCAGACCATCAGCACAGAGGACAAGAACATGCAAGAATGCACTGACATAAAGTAAGCAAGTCAACCTTAGGCCTAAGAAGAGACTAAACCAACATGAAAAGCAACAGACCATCTCCACCGAGGACAAGAGCAGAAGAGAATTCCTTGTAAGGAAGTAAACAAGTCAACCTTCATCCTAAAGACAGTAAACCAACCAAAACAAAGAACAGGTGATCATCAGCACGAGGACAAGAGCAGACATGAATGTACTGTCATGAAGTAAACAAGTCAACCTACAGCCTAAAGACATCAAACCAACACGAAGAGCAACAGAGTATCTGCATAGAGGACAAGAGCAAAAGAGAGAGCACTGTCATGGGTACCACACAGACAAATAACCCCCAAGGGTACCACAGAGACAAACAAACTCCATGGGTACCACAGAGACAAACAACCTCCAAGGGTACTACAGAGACAAACAAACCTCCATGGGTACCACTCAGACAATCAACCTCCAAGGGTATCACAAAGACAAACAACCTCTATGGGTACCGCAGAGACAAACAATCTCCACGGGTACCACAGAGACAAACAACCTCCACGGGTACCACAGAGACAAACAACCTCCAAGGGTACCACAGATACAAAGAACCTCCACGAGTACCACAGAGACAAACAACCTCCAAGGGTACCACGGAGACAAACAACCTCCACAGGTCCCACAGAGGCAAACAACCTCCACAGGTACCGCAGAGATAAACAACTTCCACGGGTACTGCAGAGACAAACAACCTCTAAGAGTACCATGGAGACAAACAACCTCCAGGGTATCACATAGACAAACAACCTCCACAGGTACAGCAGAGACAAACAACCTCCAAGAGTACCATAGAGACAAACAACCTCCCCAGCTACCACACAGACAAACAATCTCCAAGGGTATAACAGAGATAAACAACCTCCCCAAGTACCGCAGAGATAAACAATCTCCTTGGGTACAGCAGAGACAAACAACCGCCATGGGTACCGCAGACATAAACAACCTCCATGGGTACTACAGAGAAAAACAACCACCACAAGTACTGCAGAGACAAACAACCTCCCAGGGTATGACAGATACAAACAACCTCCACAGGTAACGTAGAGACAAACAACTTCCATGGGTACCACAGAGACAAACAACCTCCATGGGTACCGCAGAGACAAACAACCTCCACAGGTACCGCAGAGACAAACAACCTCTACAGATACCGCAGAGATGAACAACTTCCACGGGTACTGCAGAGACAAACAACCTCTAGGATACCACAGAGCCAAACAACCTCCAAGGGTACCACACAGTAAAACAACCTCCAAGGGGACCACAGAGACAAACAACCTCCACGAGTACCGCAGAGAAAAACAAACTCCACGGGTACCACAGAGACAAACAACCTCCACAGGTAACGCAGAGGCAAACAACCTCCAAGGGTGCCACAGAGGCAAACAACCTCCATGAGTACCACAGAGAAAAACAACCTCCATGGGTACCACAGAGACAAACAACCTGCAAGGGTACCACAGAGACAAACAACCCACACGGGTACCACAGAGACAAACAACCTCCACAGGTACCACACGAACAAATAACCTCAAGAGGTACCCCAGAGACAAACAACCTCCACAGGTACCAAGGAGACAAACAACCTCCACAGGTACCGCAGAGGCAAACAACCTCCACGGGGAACACAGAGACTAACAACCTCCACAAGTACTGCAGAGACAAACAACCTCCACAGGTACCACAGAGACAAACAACCTCTAAGGGTACCGCAGAGACAAACAAACTCCAAAGGTACCACACAGACAAACAACCTTCACAGGTACCATGGAGACAAACAACCTCCACAGGTACCGCAGAGGCAAACAACCTCCAAGGGTACCACAGAGACAAACAACCTCCACAAGTACTGCAGAGACAAACAACTTCCAATGGGTACCACAGAGACAAACAACCTCCACGAGTACCGTAGAGAAAAACCACCTCCACGGGTACCACAGAGACAAACAACCTCCAAGGGTACCGCAGAGACAAACAAACTCAACAGGTACCCCAGAGACAAACAACCTCCACAGGTACCACAGAGACAAACAACCTCCACAGGTACCGCAGAGGCAAACAACCTCCACAGGTACCGCAGAGATAAACAACTTCCACAGGTACTGCAGAGACAAACAGCCTCTAAGAGTACCACAGAGACAAACAACCTCTAAGGGTACCACATAGACAAACAACCTCCACAGGTACCGCAAAGACAAACAACCTCCAAGGGTACCATAGAGACAAACAACCTCCACAGCTACCACACAGACAAACAACCTCCAAGGGTATAAAAGAGACAAACAACCTCCACAAGTACCGCAGAGATAAACAATCTCCTTGGGTGCAGCAGAGACAAACAACCTCCATGGGTACCGCAGACATAAACAACCTCCATGGGTACTACAGAGATACCAACCTCCATAGGTACCGCGGAGACAAACAACCTTCATGGGTACCGCAGAGACAAACAACCTTCATAGGTACCGCAGAGACAAACAACAGCCACAGGTACCGCAGAGACAAACAACAGCCACAGGTACCGCAGAGACAAACAACCTCCACAGATAGCACAGAGATAAACAACTTTCACGGGTACTGCAGAGACAAACAACCTCTAAGATACCACAGGGCCAAACAAACTCCAAGGGTACCACAGAGACAAACAACCTCTAAGATACCACAGGGCCAAACAACCTCCACAGCTACCACACAGACAAACAACCTCCAAGGGTATAACAGAGACAAACAACCTCCACAAGTACTGCAGAGATAAACAACCTCATTGGGTACAGCAGAGACAAACATCCTCCACGGGTACCGCAGACATAAACAACCTCCATGGGTACTACAGAGATAAACTACCTCCATGGGTACCGCAGAGACAAACAACCTCCAAGGGTATAACAGAGACAAACAACCTCCACAAGAACCGCAGAGATAAACAACCTCCTTGGGTACAGCAGAGATAAACAACCTCCACGGGTACCGCAGACATAAACAACCTCCATGGGTACTACAGAGATAAACTATCTCCACGGGTACCGCAGAGACAAACAACCTTCAAGGGTATGACAGATACAAACAACCTCCACAGGTAACGTAGAGACAAACAACCTCCATGGGTACCGCAGAGACAAACAACCTCCATGGGTACTGCAGAGACAAACAACCTCCACAGGTACCGCAGAGACAAACAACCTCCACAGGTACCGCAGAGATAAACAACTTCCACAGGTACTGCAGAGACAAACAACTTCTAAGAGTACCACAGAGACAAACAACCTCCAAGGGTACCACATAGACAAACAACCTCCACAGGTACCGCAGAGACAAACAACCTTCACAGGTACCGCAGAGACAAACATTCTCCAAGGGTACCGCAGAGGCAAACAACCTCCACAGGTACCACAGAGAAAACCTCCACGGGTACCGCAGAGACAACCTCCACGGGTACCACAGAGACAAGCAACCTCCAAGGGTACCACAGAGACAAACAACATCCACAGGTACCACAGATACAAACAACCTCCACAGGTACCACAGAGACTAACAACCTCCAAGGGTACCGTAGAGACAAACAACACAACACAGAGAATCTTCCTAGGGGTGCCGCCAAGACTATCCCTGCAAGTCTTATACACAACACACAAAACATACAGGAACCGCTCCATGGGGACAGCTGGGACAAACAAACTCTGCATGTCTGATACACAACACACACAAGAACGTCTCCTGGGGTACCAACGAGACAATCTCTGCACGTCCGGTACACAACACACACAAGAACCTCTTCAAGGGCACCACAGAGACAACATCAACACATCGGTACACAATACACTGAAGAACCTCTCCAGGGGTTCTAAAGCGACAACCTCTGCATGTCTGTACACAACACACACAAGAACCTCTGGATGCCTAGTAGAGAACACACCACAAAACAACTCTATATAATTAGTGCTCACCAGATTCCTTTAATGGGTAAGAATTGACAAGAGGTCCCCTTGTCACATACAACTCAATAAATGGGTCCCATGACTAAATAGATCCCTTCAGCTTTAACAAATTAATGAATGGATCCCCATAGCATTCAAGAACTGATTAAAGGATCCCTCTAGTGTCCATGCAAGGATGGGTCCCTCTAGCATCCATGCATCAATAAATCCCTTTAGCATCCATGCATCAATGGATATCTCTAGCATCCATGTATCGATGGATCCCTCTAGCGTCCATGCATCAGTGGGTCCCTCTAGTTTTTATGTATCAATTGATCCCTCTAGCGTCCACCACCGTTAGATCTCTCTAGCGTCCATGCACCGGTGGATACCTCTAGAATGCATGAATCGGTGGATTCCTCTAGGGTCCATGCATCAATGGATCCCTCTAGCATCCATGCATCGGAGGATCCCTCTAGCATTTGTGCATCAGTGGATCCCTCTAGCATCCATGCTTCAATGGATTCCTTTAGTGTCCATGCAGCTATAGATCCTTCTAGTGTCAATGCATCGATGGATCCCACTAGCATCAATACATCAATGGATTCCTCCAGCATCTATGCATCAATAGATCCCTATACCATCCATGCATTGATGGATTCCTCTAGTATCCATGCATCGCTGGATCCCTCTAGCATCCCAGCATGGATGGATCTTCCTAGTGTACATGCATCGGTGGATCCCTCTAGCATCCATGCATCGGTGGATCCCTTTAGCATCCATGCATCGATGGATCCCTCTAGTGTCCATGCATTGATGGATCCGTCTAATGTCCATGTATGTATTGATACCTGTAGGGTCCATGCACCAATGGATCCCTCTAATGTCCATGCATCAATGGATCCTGCTAGTGTCCATGCACCAATGGATCCCTCTAGCACCTATGCATCGATGGCTACTTCTAGCGTCCATGCATCATTGGATCCCTATAGCATCCATACATCAATGGATCCCTCTAGCATCCATACATCAATGGATTCCTCTAGCATCTATGCAACAATAGATCCCTCGACCATCCATGCATCGATGGATACCTCTAGCATCCATGCACTGATGGACTGTTCCAGCGTCCAAGCATAGGTGGATCCTTCAAGCATACATGCATCGATGAATCTCTCTAGGGTCCATACATAGGTGGATCCCTCTAGCATCCATGCATCAATGGATCCCTCTAGTGTCCATGCATCGTTGAATCCTTCTAACATCCAGGCATAGATGGATCCCTCTAGCATCCACACATCACTGTCCATGCATCAGTGGATCACAATACCGTGCATGCATCAGTGTATCCCTCTAGCATCCATGCATCGATTGATCCCTCTAGCATCCATGCATCGATTGATCCCTCTAGCATCCATGCATCAATGGATCCCTCTAGTGTCCATGCATCGTTGAATCCTTCTAACATCCAGGCATAGATGGATCCCTCTAGCATCCACACATCACTGGATCCCTCTAGCATCCAAGCATCAATGGATCTGTCTAGCATCCATTCCTCGATGGATCCCTATAGCATCCATGAATAGATGGATCCCTCAAGCATCCACACATCACTGGATCCCTCTAGCATCCAAGCATCAATGGATCTGTCTAGTAGCTATTCCTCGATGGATCCCTCTAGCATCCAAAAATCGATGGATCCCTCTAGTGTCAATGCATTGATGGATCCCTCTAGCGTCCATGCATCGATTGGATCCTTCAAGTGTCCATGCATTGATGGATCCCACTAGCGTCCATGCATCGATTGGACCCTTCTAGCATCCGTGCATCGATGGATCCCTCTAACATACATGCATCAAAGGATCCCTCTAGCACCCATGCATCGATTTGATCCTCTAGCAACCATGCATCGATGGATCCCTCTAGCATCCATGTATCGATGGATCCCTCTAGCATCCATGCATCGATGGATCCCTCTAGCATCCATGCATCAATTGGACCCTTCTAACATCCATGAATTGATGGATCCCTCTAGCATCCATGCATCGATTGGATCCTTCTACCATCCATGCATTGATGGGTCCCTCTAGCATCCATGCACAGGTGGATCCCTCAAGCATCTACACATCACTGGATCCCTATAGCATCCAAGCATTGATGGGTCCCTCTAGCATCCATGCACAGGTGGATCCCTCAAGCATCCACACATCAATGGATCCCTATAGCATCCAAGCATTGATGGGTCCCTCTAGCATCCATGCACAGGTGGATCCCTCTAGCATCCATGCATCACTGGACCCTTCTAGTGTCCATGCATTGATGGATCCCTCTAGCGTCTATGCATCGATTGGACCCTTCTAGTGTCCATGCATCGATTGGACCCTTCTAGTGTCCATGCATTGATGGATCCCTCTAGCATCCATGCATCGATGGATCCCTCTAACATCCATGCATCAATGGATCCCTCTAGGGTCCATGCATCGATTTGATCCCTCTAGCAACCATGCATCGATGGATCCCTCTAGTATCCATGCATCGATGGATCCCTCTAGCATCCATGTATCAATTGGATCCTTCTAGCATCCATGCATCGATGGATCCCTCTAGCATCCATGCATCGATTGGATCCTTCTACCATCCATGCATTGATGGGTCCCTCTAGCATCCATGCATCGATTGGATCCTCCTAGCATCCATGCATTGATGGATCCCTCTAGCATCCATGCACAGGTGGACCCCTCAAGCAACCACACATCACTGGATCCCTCTAGCATCCAAGCATCAATGGATCTGTCTAGCATCCATTCCTCGATGGATCCCTATAGCATCCATGCATCAATGGATCCCTCTATCGTAAATGCATCGTTGAATCCCTATAGTATCAATGCATAGATGGATCCCTCTAGCATCCACACATCACTGGATCTCTCTAGCATCCAAGCATCAATAGATCTGTCTAGCATCCATTCCTCGATGGATCCCTCTAGCATCCATGCATCAATGGATCCCTCTAGTGTCCATGCATTGATGGATCCCTCTAGCATCCATGCATCGATTGGATCCTTCAAGTGTCCATGCATTGATGGATCCCTCTAGCGTCCATGCATCGATTGGATCCTTCTAGCATCCATGCATTGATGGATCCCTCTAGCATCCATGCACAGGTGGATCCCTCTAGCGTCCATGCATCGATTGGATCCCTCTAGTGTCCATGCATTGATGGATCCCTCTAGCGTCCATGCATCGATTGGACCCTTCTAGAATCCATGCATCGATGGATCCCTCTAGCGTCCATGCATCGATTTGATCCTTCTAGCATCCATGCATCGATTGGATCCTTCTAGCATCCAAGCATCGATGGATCCCACTAGCATCTATGTGGCCCCACTTGTCAGGGTAGTTAGATCTTTTGGGCTGGAAGTACTGTCATACGCTGATGACACTCAAATAAGTGTCTCCCTCTCGCAGCCTGTGAAGGACTCTGCCCTGAATTTCAGCAACTGCATGGAGGCAGTGTCTCAGTGGATGATACAGAACTTCTTGAAACTGAACGGGGAGAAAACTGAGGTGTTGATCTTTGGGGGCAGTCAGGATATTTGGTCAAACGACTGGTGGCCGGCCTCTCTCGGGGACTGCCCTCTCCCTCGCCAGTTTGCTAAGAACTTAAGGGTGCTGATGGACACCGCACTCTCGTTTGACCGTCAGGTCAGTAGGACTGTCTCCACCTGCTGTGGCATTATCAGGGTTCTTAGACAGATTGCCCACTATATCTCTCCTGAGGCCCGGAAACAGGCCACTGTGGCATTAGTTTCCTCAAGACTGGACTACTGTAATGCCCTCTATGTGGGCATAAATAAGAGTCTTATCCATCGTCTCCAGATGGTCCAGAACGCGGCGGCAAAAATGGTTCTTAACCTAACCAGACTTGCATCGGCCTCGGCAGCTCGGAGAAGCCTACACTGGCTTCCTATTTAGTCCAGGATTTCTTTTAAGATTCTTTGTCTTGCCCATGGGGCCTTCTACGGTACAGGTGCTGAGGGTCTCAGGTCACTTATCCACCTCTACTCTCCTAGTCGATCCCTTCGCTCCTGTAATAAAAATCTTCTGGAGGTTCCTAGGTTTATAAAAACCAAATGGGGGGCAGAGCTTTCTCCACGGTTGTTCCCAGGTTATGGAACTCTCTCCCCCCCCGAACTCCTGGGACAACCCTCGCTTGCTCTGTTCCGCAAAGCACTGAAAACCTGGCTTTTTTCTGAAGTGTATCTGTAAGGACTTCACCGGTGACTACACATTACGTGACCTGCTTAGGCGCCTTGATGCCCTTGGGCTAAGTTGCGCGTTAAAAGATTCCTTTCATTCATTCATGCACAGATGGATCCCTCTAGCACACATGCATCAATTGATCCCTCTAGTGTACATGCATTGGTGGGTCCCTCTAGGATCCATGTATCAATGGATCCCTCTACAGTTTATGCATCGATAGATTCCTCAAGCATCTGTGCATCAATGATCCCTCTGGCATCCATGTATTGGTGGATCCCTCTAACATCGATGGATCCTTCTACTGTTCATCCATCGATCGATCCTTCTAGCATACATGCATAGGTGGATCCCTCTAAAACATATGCATCAATGGATTCTTCCAGTGTCCATGCATTGATGGATCCCTCTAGCGTCCATGCAGTGTGGATCCCTCTAGCGTTCATGCATCGATGGATTCCTCTAGTATCCATGCATTGATGGATCCCCCTAGTGCCCATGCATCAATGGATCCCTCTAGCATCAATGCATCGGTTGATCCCTCTAGTATCCATGCATGGATGGATCCCTCTAGCGTCCATGCAGTGTGGATCCCTCTAGCGTTCATGCATCGATGGATTCCTCTAGCATTTATGCATCAATAGATCACTCTAGTGTCTGTGCATCGATAGATTCCTCTAGCATCTAATTATCGGTGGATCCCTCTAGCATCCATGCATCGTTGGATCCCTCTAGCGGATTCCTTCCTCACAGCCAAAGCCTGGAACGACCTCCGCTCCACCTCAGACAGACAACATCGCTCCCCATCTTCGCAAGAAACCTCAAAACCTGGCTCTTCGACGGACCCCCTCCTTGAATGGACTGGAACATGCACCCCTCAACCCCTAGCGCCTTGAGACCCTTACAGGTGAGTAGTCGGGCTCAACCAACGCCTGATTGATTGATTGCATCCATGCATCAATAGATCCCTCTAGCGTCCCTGCATTGTTGGATCCCACTGAACCATGATAACTGCTGTACGTTACTATCCCAACAGCCGACACAGGGGCCAGTTTCCTCGCTTGCACCAGTGCCCGCAGCATCCTTGGTATACTACTGGTGAGATCGCTTTACATGGAGCAGCAAGAAGGCAAGGGCCCTACAGGTAACACAACAGATGTCATCCAGGAAACACTTCGGAAGCGAATGAGGGAAGCACCCTGTGTAAACTAGTTACAACCACACAGGGACGGCCCTAGGCGCAGGGAGGTCAGACAACCAGGGAAGGAGGTGTGGAGGGAAGAGTAGAAAAGAGAGAGAGAGAGGGGGGAGAGGGGTGGAAGAAGAGCGTGTGTGAGTGAGGGAGAACAGACGGGGAAGATTATTACCTGGGTGGAAATGTTGAGATGGATAGTTGGATCGAAACAAGGGGGAAGGGGGTGAAGGTTAGGGAAGAGAGTGAGCGCATGGGAAGGCGAGAGGAGAGTACAAAGAGACCAGGAGAGGAGAGAGTGGGAGTGATGAAGAGGTGGAGGAGGAAGGTCAAGGCCAGAAGGCGAGAGGGGCAGAAGAGAAAAAGAGGAGGAGGGTTGTAGAGGGAGTTGGCACAAGGTAGAGTGTGGGGAAGAGGAGGGAAGGGGAGGAGGAGGAGAGAATAAAGGAGATGAGACAGGAGAGGGGAGGGGAGGAGAAGAGGAGAGTGGAGGGGAGAGGGGAAGAGAAGAGTAGAGGGGAGGAAGGAAGGAAGGAAGAGAGAAGAGGAGGAGAGGAGAGGGGAGGAGAGGAGAGGTGAAGTGAGGAGAGCAGAGGAAGTGAGGAGAACAGGGGAGGGGAGGAGAGAAGAGGAGAGTAGATGGGAGGAGAGAAGGAGAGGAGAGGGGGAGAGAGGAGAAGAGGGGAAGAGAGGAGCGGAGGGGAGGTTAGAGTGGGGAAGGAGGAGAGGAGGGGAGGATAGGTGAGAAGAGGGGAAGGGAGAGGAGGGGCAGGGGAGGAGAGGGTAGAGGAGAGGAGGATGGAGAAAAGGGAGAAAGGCTAAGGGGGTGTGAGAGGAATAGAAGGAGGGAGGAAATAAAGGTAGTGAGAAAACGTTGGTGAGAGAGTGTGAGCAGGTGATGGATGGGAATGAAGAGAGTGGAGGAAGGAGGGAGAGAGTGAGAGAAGGCGGAAGGGCAGTCTGGGAGGAAGAGAGAGCAGGAAAGCAGGAGTGGGACAGAAGAGGAATAGGAGAATAAAGAGAGAAGGGGAGGGCCCAAAGAAGGAGTTCAGCACGAGGAGGGAGAGAGAAGGGTATTGATACATGGATTCCAGTGCCATCTATATATTGATTAATGGGCTCTAGTGCCATCCATTGATAAACAGATCCCAGTGCCATCCATACACTGATAAATAGATCCCATTGCCATCCATACACTGGTAAATAGATCCCAGTGCCATCCATACACTGATAGATCCCTGTGCCATCCATACACTGATAAATAGATCCCAGTGTCATCCATACACTGATAAATAGATCCCATTGCCATCCATACACTGATAAATAGATCCCTGTGCCATCCATATACTGATAGATCCCTGTGCCATCCATACACTTGTGGAAAAGTAAATTTTGCCATGTTCTGTGTCCCTACGTGTTCCCCATTTTATGCTATATGTGCATGATTAATATGCATATGTATTCCCCATGATCGATTAAAGACGCAATTACAGTTGTGTCCAACTCTAGTCTGCCAGTTTCCAGTCCTCGTGAAAGCTACGAGTATTAGGCCTATGTAAAGCTACATTGCCACGTTTCTCAGTGTGCACGTTATTTCATTGAAAGTCCCCGTTTCTAGGCCTCAAAAGGGCCCGGACTCAGATTCAGCTCCTGTCTCCTGAACCCTCTCCGAGGAGCGATACAGCCCCCACCTGTATCCCTGACCCTTCACTTACTTCCTGCCTCACAGTGCCCGGCTCGGCCTGGCTCTGCCTGCCAGTCTGCCAAGAGTATGTTATGATTCTAGTTATCAGTCCAGCCCTCCTTCTCTGCATTCCTAAGCTACTGAATCGCATCAATAGTTTCAGTCATCGTCTAGCCTTTACGTCTCCATGTAAGAGAAATACTGTATTTATGGTCATTTAATATTCCTCAACACACACTACATGTAGAATAATGCATGCACCAGTCTTAGTGTCTGTTAGCCTTTGCCCTGATAACCTTTGGATTCTATCAACATGTTCTCTAAACATCAGATACTAGATAGTGTTTAGGTACATGTCGCTCTGACTCTCCAGACTTTCGTCTCTCCTTCTAGCTCAGAAGTCATAGCCCCCAGCTTCTCCCTAGTAACACGTCATTGCCAGCTTGCGCGCACCACTAGGTTAGAGGTCCCGGCTCCTTAGGTAGCCCCCTCCATGTTTCCGCCCATTTGTGACATATTCCGTTACGTTTACATCACATGTCTATGTATACGCCCTGTTCACGCCTCTTGTTACACCTACTTTCTGCCTTATCTCTCGCGACTGCTACAGGCCCTGCCCACTGCTACGCCTATTGTATTGAACATCATGTATTTTGTTTAAGTATATATACTTGTGCACTGTTATTAAAAGTTGCCATTCCTTTGTCCCTGCCCCGTGCAGCGCTGCCATCCTATTCCCGTGCAGGTTGTCCTGTTCCTGTCCTTTATGCTGTATTAAACCTGCAAACTCCTACTACCTCGAATCTTGACTCTTATTTATTGAGCTATCTGTTATTATATATCCAGTCAAAAATAGAGGTATTATTTATTTATTTACCACATAATGGCGCCCGAATAGGTACTTGCCCTTTCCCCACGCGCCGGTGAAGCCACGCAAGCCCCCTGATCCTCTGCAGCCGTGACGGAACCATACCGGCCACGTGCAGATATTTCTGCTTCAAGTATCCCTCAGGCCCACGGAGGAGACGGAGGTTGCGGTCCAGCGTCCAGACGAGGCGGTGGAGGAACGCGGCGAGTCCCGACCAGAGCCCAAGCCGAGAGTCCAAGGTCCGAGGTATCCGGAGGCCCACCTGTAACTGAAGTCCGAAGTTCGTCGGTCCGTCGTCGTAGCAGTCCAGTCCAGTCCGAGGCCTTCCGTTCTTGCTGCCCGGTGAGTACCGTTGCTGGGGTAGTATCTAGACAGGGTCAATTGCATTGTCTCTGGTCCGTGGGTTTGGGGTACACAGATCCAACACGAAGTGTCCACTTAGGTGGATGCGGGTCCTGACGTGTCTCTTTATGAGACCGGTAAGTTTCGTACTGTTTTAGCAGTGCATCTAGTTTCTGTTCTAGTCCGTTCTGTTCTCGAGAAATTCATGTATTCTGTTTTCAGTATTCCAGGTAGTATTTTGTCCGAACTGTTATTTTAAATGTCATTCATGTATTTCAATGTCGTGGTATGAAAGTGGTGTATTGTATTGTGTCTAGATTCCAGCCCAGTCATGCCATTGTTCTCCAAGTTACGTCAGTTAAGAACTAGAAAAGGTCTGTTAGAAGAAGCAGTTCCTGTCCCGCCTAGGGACAGTCCAGGTCATTTTATGTATCAAAAGCATGGCATAAGTGCCATATTATATCTAGATTTGTGGGTGGAGTACACCAAACAGTTAGAAGAAAAGTATAGATGGCCCGTATCGGGTACATGGGATGCCGAGTGCATCATGCGAGTAGAAGAAGCATTATGGAAAAAGAAAGCCAGACAGTCCCAGAAAGATGCCATCGAGTTATGGCGCAAAGAATCTCATAAAAGAACCGAAAAAGAAATCAGAAAAACAGAATTAAGTAGGGAATCCTCAGAAAGAGCCCAAGAAAGGGAATTAATCGAAGTAGGTGAACGAGTTAAAGCCGAACAGTCAGATAGACAGAGAAATGCCCTTATTAAGGGTATGTATCCTCTTCTTGCCGAGGGCTTGCCAAAAGCAACCCCGGAAGCATCCAGTAATTTTCCGCCACCCTTAGTTCCGACCAAGCTACGTCACAAACCGACCGCAGCTGATATTTTTCTCTCGTCCTATTTGGACGACACAGTCCCAGAATATGCAAATCCTGTTCCGCCAGCTCCTGTAAATAATGTAAATCCTGCTCCTCCAGTCACCGGGGCACCTGTTACAGCACCTGTTACGGTACCCCCGGTCCAGCCTACATTACAAGTACCCGCTACACTGGTCACTCTGCCAGCACGAAGAGTATCAGTCGACGATTCCAGTTTAGGGGCCGCGGGAGGAGGTCCTCCGGGAACCCCGCCGCCACACAAACGTGTAACGTCAGTCGAGTTACATGAACGTGCGTTACAGCGCACGCCCAAACATCAGTCTGTTGCAGATATCAGACGAGCTCTTACCGAATGCCGTTATGATCCGGTCCCAGGTGATGATAGTATGGTTATATATTCATTACGTGTAAGACGGGTGACCGAGTATTTGGACACCCTACCGAATATGAAAGAAGATCTAGACAGAATGTATCGTTTCATTCGTACAGGACAAGATCCAGAAAGTATTGGTGAAGTCATGTCTCACAGAAAATCTGAGATCCAGTTCATGCTGTTAAAGTTTCTGATCAATTGTTTAATTAGGGAACAAGATTCCCCGACTAAAGATCCGACCGAAATGAAAATTCTGACAAAGTGGAGTGATAATATAGCCGAGGGTAAGCACAAGACACTCAATAGTATAGAGAGTATGTACAAGAAAATACGTAAAGAAATAATAAGGTTACACGAACAACGCAAAGAAGCTCTAGGAAGCGAGAAAGAAAATGACTCTCCTACTGAAGAGGTAGACGACGAGAACACCGCCAGAATAGCGTATGTAGGTAAATCTAGATTTCCAGACCGACATTTACGCCTAGAACACAAGAAAACTGTTCCTCTTCCAGCACCAGAACAAGGTTCTCTAGAACAAGTATTTCAAGCTACCGATCACATTCTGAAATCACGAATCGGTTATAGAGTTAAGTACCATGCATGAACAAGAACTAGCCCGATCAGCAGTCCGATGGATTACTGATTCTACCACTTTTCCAGACGAAATAGTGGCACAAATGTTTCTGAAACTGCCCCCAGCCGAGCAGCGACTGGTGGGTATGTATATGATCCAACACCTCATTACTCTGTATGAGGGTCAACATTCTGATCCAGGTCCGTTACATGATGTCCTGAACGAGTTACTCCAGTATAGATGGAAAGGTTTAGGCACCGATTTAATTAGTGTCATTCTAGAACAGCGCCACAAATATAGAACGTTCCTAAATCCGCATTTTGTTCATGTCTCACCTCCAGAAAGTAAACCGTTTTATATAGATAGACAGCATCCGTTACGAGAAGTACACCCAGTTAGGACAGCGGGTGGTGAAATGCAACGAGTATTTGTTTACACCCCAGTTACCAAGATGGAACTCTTAGAGATGAAGAAATTAATTCCCTGTCACGACAAAGATCCAGCAGGGTTCCACCGAGAATTAAAAGACATGCTCCGTATGGGAGAATACACATATCCGGATATAATTAAAATGTTAAAAGTCCTGTTGCCTGCGGGCATATATGAAAAACTCAAGGAAAAGGATTGGGAGGTGGGAGAGAAAAAGATCGATTGGACAGCTCTAGAAGCTGAAGATAAGATACGTGTACCAGGTACCGGTCTTGGAGACAAGTGTAAAGAATTACCAGAATTATTGATACAAGTTTTGCCTAGGTTATTAGCCACGAAAAAGGAAGACTGGGATGCAATCTCAGCCTGTAAACAGAAACAAGACGAAGACACTAGTGATTTTTATTCCAGATTTGAGAAATGTTTTATAATAAACAGTGGTTTGAAGACGAGTAGCGAGTCATACCCTCATCTTTTTGTTACTAAATTAGTCGAGAATTCAAGTCCACAAGTTAAAAATCGAGTTTTGAAAGTCGAAAGTACTTGGCAAGCTAGTACCCCGTCCCAGATGCTCCAAATGCTCCAGTATCACCAGAATAGAATCAGAGAAGAGCAAGAACACGAGAGAAGACGTATGAAAGACACGAAAATGAAAGTTCTAGTTGCACAATCTGTTCCACAAGACAGTCAGAATAGGGGTCCGAATCAAGCCAGTCATCCTGCAGCTCCCGTTAAAGGGACATGCAATTATTGTAAACAGCCAGGTCATTTCATAAACGAGTGTGCAGTTCTGAAACACAATATAGCCACTGGTAAAACTAAAGAAAGACCACGTCCGCCTAGACAAGAACAAGTTTCACAGACTTCTCAGTCACCACAGAATGCACAACAGACAGTTCCAGCACCGCAGCCTATAGCTGCAACACAGCATGTTACACAGCAGATGTACCAGTATGCACAATCCGAGTATCCAGAGTATCAAGCGTATTCATGAAACAGCCTAGAGAGGGAGGTAGGCTTGCCTCTCATCGAGATTCCTGTAGATCAAGAAGGTCCCTACGTACACAGTCAAGTATTAGGGAAAGACAGAAAGTTTCTGATTGATACAGGGGCAAGTAGGACTACCATTAGTCACGACGAGGTTCCAGGGGCTCCGCTCTCAGGCTCTAGAAATGTTTCCCTTGGATTTTCAGGAAAGCCTATTGTAAACGAGGTATCAAAGCCAGTTACTCTAGAAGTAGGTCCATTGTCCCGAACTACTGATCTATTGCTTACGAAGTCATGTCCAGAAAATGTGTTAGGCATTAAGACCCTGAAAGAATTAGGTGCAGTTATTTGCTGTTCCCCAGAGGGAATACGTTTATTTTTACGTGACTTTAAGGGTCACTATGTTCTACGAGATTTTGATCCGAGATTGTCAAATGTCCCGCAACATCTATGGGCGCAAGGTCCAACTGATGTTGGTTTCATGCGAATCACACCCCATCGTGTGACTCTCAAGCAAGGTGTAGTGTTACCACGAATCAGACAGTACAGATTGCCACCTGAGGCTGTAGCAGCCTTATCCAAAATTATTGACGAGCTTATGGCTCAAGGAGTAGTTGTAGAAACTGACTCCAATGTATGTAATTCTCCTATCATTCCAGTCATGAAACGTACTGATCCAAATGCACCCCCAGTATATCGATTAGTGATTGACCTTCGAGAACTCAATAAATGTATCATTCCTCAGTATCCAGTTGTTCCAGATATCTCATCTCTATTGACAGCCATTGATTCTGAGGCTACATTTTTCACAGTCATAGACCTCAAAAACGCATTTTTCAGTGTTCCCATTCATCCAGACAGCCAGTACCTTTTCGGATTCTGTTTAAACGGAAGGAGCTATAAATTCACACGAGCTCCTCAAGGTTTCACAGAAAGTCCTAGTATTTACAGTCAAGCACTTAAGAGACAACTAGACAATATTCACATGCCAACTGACACTGCCCTGCTCCAATATGTCGATGATCTACTGATCACAGCCCGTTCTGAACGTGCTTGCGAGCGAGCGTCACTCACAGTTCTGTATTTCCTAGCCGAGATGGGGCACAAGGTGTCCCCTTCAAAACTTCAATTCTGTGTCCAGCAAGTGATCTACTTAGGCCACTTACTGTCCAAGTGGGGTAGGCAGTTGACACCTGACCGTATCCAGTTAATAGCGAGTCTCCCTCAGCCCAAGACACAGAAGGAGGTACGTGCTTTTATCGGCCTCACTTCTTACTGCAGACAATGGATTCCTCAGTATGCATTTCTAGCCAAGCCACTGATACAGTTAACGACACAGGAGGCAGCCGTATCGACTGTCCTCCCTTGGACATCTGAACATACACTTAGTTTCAATGAGTTAAAGAAAGCTTTATGCCAAGCTCCCGTTCTAGCTACACCGAACTACAGTAAGCCTTTTACACTTTTTGTCACAGAACGTGATGGTACAGCATTATCTGTCCTCACACAAGATCAAGCCGGACAATACAAGCCCTGTGCTTATTTTTCGAGCACATTAGATCCAGTAGCCCAGGCGCTGCCTGCGTGCCTCAAGTCAGTTGCAGCCACAGCACTAGCTATTAGACAAAGTGATTCCATAGTATTAGGACATTCCTTGACAGTACAAGTTCCACACTCCGTGGAAGTTCTTTTAAACCGAACACAGACTCAGCACTTGACAATTGCACGTTTGACAGGTTATGAACTGACACTGTTCCAGCCACACATAGAAATCCGACGCTGCAACGTTCTAAATCCTGCTACACTGTTACCGTCAGTTACTTCAAATCCTGCCACACATGACTGTGTGGAAGTAGTTAACACTATGACTAAGCCGAGACAAGACCTGACAGATATTCCGTTACCAGATCCTGACCTGACACTTTATGTGGATGGTTCATGTATGAGAACGAGTACAGGAGAACTAGTAGCCGCGTATGCAGTGACTACTGACACTGAAGTTATTGAAACACACCGTATTGACACCCTGTCTGCTCAAGCAGCAGAGCTAGTTGCTCTGACTCAAGCCTGCATACACGCCAAGAACCTGAAAGTTAATATTTACACAGATTCACGCTACGCATTCGGAGTTGTACACGACTTCGGAGTGCTCTGGCAGGAGAGAGGTTTCATGACTTCTCATGGAACCAAGATTCAGCATGGTCTCCTTATTCAAGCTCTGTTAGATGCAATACATTTACCGACATCCATCGCTATTATGAAATGCAAAGCACATACGAAAGTTACAGACATTATTTCTCAAGGTAATGATCTAGCAGATCGAACAGCCAAGCTTACAGCACAGACTCCCGACATACCAGTTAACAAGACACCGACATCCACTCTCGAACAGACTACTTGTATGACAGTTAAGGACCCTACTCAAGATGTCATAGATATCCAGTTACATGCTACTCCCGAGGAAATCAAGAAATGGTCCGAACAAGGAGGGGTCCAGACAGATCAGGGATGGGTGACGAAGGGAAAAGCCACATGGTTTCTCCCCGACTCAATGGTTCAAGTCATTATCAATACCGCACATAGTCCAGCACACTTAGGAGAAAAAGCCATGTTAGACAGTATCCAGAACATTTGGTTTAACAAGCATTTACGAGCTGCAGCCAAGCAGAAAGTCCGTACCTGTATGATATGTTGCCAGTTCAATCCAGGTAAAAGTGTCCCTGTGGAACAAGGTGGATTCTAACCTCCTGACCACCCTTTTGAAGTCCTCCAGATGGATTATATTCAGATGGAGCGATGTCGAGGTTTCAAGTATGTCCTTGTAGTTGTATGCGCTTTGTCCAGGTGGACAGAAGCATATCCAGTCCCAGATTACACAGCCGCAACCACTGCCAAGCAGTTGGTTCGTGAATTCTTCCCCCGTTATGGACTCCCTAGGGTCGTGTATTCTGATAACGGCCAGCCATTCTCATCTGAACTAATGAAGCACGTTTCCCTTTTGTTAGGGTACCAGTGGAAGTTCCATTGTGTACGCCATCCAGAAGCAGCCGGTCTCGTAGAGAGACATAATCAAACCCTGAAGATACGTATTGCCAAAGTATGCAAAGAGAAAGGTGTAGACTGGTTAGTTGCTCTGCCAGTCGCTCTGTTCTATATGCGCATGGTCGCACACTCCAGATCAGGTCTGTCCCCTTATGAGGTCGTATTCGGCCGCCCCCCGAATATGTGGGGTACACCTAGACCCCGAAGTATTACCGATGTTTCCAGTAATATGCTGACAGATTACCTAGCTTCCTTGATGTCTGCCCTACACTCTTGTCGTTCACAGGTTGCCGCTGCATTTCCCGACAATACTGAAGTCAAGCCACACGAGATCCTTCCCGGCACCCTGGTCCTCGTCCGCAATTTTGATCGTTCAAGTCCGCTGGAGCCTCGCTGGAAGGAGCCGAAGTTAGTCCTTCTAACCACCCGTACTGCCGTCAAGTTGGAAGGCAGGAAGGGGTGGGTACACCTGTCACACGTCAAGAAATTTCACGGACTAAAAACTGTTTCCAAGAACATTTCCAAGGATTGTCAAGATTTTAAAGACTGCCAAGATACTATTCTTAAGGACTGTCCCGCAAATGACATTGATATCAAGCCCTCCCTGTTAGAGAAAACTCCGCAGCAGGAGTATAAAAGTAAGCTACGGTCTAGTAAAATAAGTCAGCCAGTTTAATTGTCTAAGTCCTCCCCTAGGTGAAACGGTTAGACAGGTATCTGACATGTATGAGATAGACCCCCATAGTGAGAGAGTTAGTCAAAACTCAATCCGATGTATCGTTTTTCTAAGTTTTATATTGTTTTTAAGCTTAATGGTTACCTGCACGAGTTATGCATTTCATTTATGTTTTCCGATTTCTCATGTAAATAAGTTTTCTAATGCTACAGTAGAGCACACATTTAGTGATCTGCCTCCTCACGAACTATCCTATCGTCTTGCTATGCGCAATAACACATTTATCCGTATGTTGCATTATTCACACCAGACCAGCAATGCCACTAATTGTTGGGTGTGTGGTCGACTCCCCCCTTTCCAGACACCGAAGGGAGTTCTGCCACTCTTTCCTTATCCGTTTTCACATAATGGTTCATGTGGAGCATGGTCCACGTTAACGTCATCCTCAACTGATATGTCCCTTCTGAACAGTACATGTTTTCCAGACAAGCAAGGTCTTCCCCACAGAACAGGGTTAGATCTAGAAAATGAAGTTTATAATTTGGGTAATTATTCTTCGAATTTCATGGTTCTGAATGTTCAGTCTGATCCTACTCCAGACTTACCTGCTATTTCAGTATTACCAGTCAAAGGCGAATTATGTGTCAGAAATAATGGTTCCGTACATGTAGGACATAGTGATTGTACTACTATTGTCGAGTATGGTGACAGTGGGAAATCTATTTTCAAAGCTTCACGTCATTCTTATTTTGTTTGTGGTCAGACCGCATATGTTCGTCTGCCCCTCGATTGGGATGGAACCTGTTACATTGCCTTCCTACTGCCACCAGTTTTCCTAGCCCCGTCCGATTATCACAGAAACACACATCTAGTACACATTAGACATAGAAGGGAGATCGAGTCCCCGATTGTCGATCAAACTGAAACTGCTCTAGAACAGTATACAGATTTCAATAGAGGATTCTTTTTCTTTATAGGACCTATCCAGAATAGTAAGTTAATCCGTAGATTAACCAGAACCCTTGAGGCAGTAGTGAATGAGACTGCCTCTGCTCTAGGTAACTTAACCGAAGAGCAATCTGCTATGAGATTTGTCGTGCTCCAAAATCGTCTCGTTCTTGACGTCATACTGGCCGATAGAGGAGGAGCATGTAGAGTCATCGGATCTAGTTGCTGCATTTTCATTCCTAATAATGCGCCGTCTGTTTATTCAGCTATAACCAGACTTCATAAAATTGCCCATCAGTTACACCAGAATCCAGGCACCTGGACATGGTCCGGTTGGTTCTGGAGTATAATTTCTGCCTGGGGATGGAAAGTATTGTCCTTTCTAGGTATTGCAGTAGCGATCATATTCAGTTGCTGCCTCTGTATACAATGTGGCCCTGCGATTTGCGGCATTTGTGCTACCTCTTGTATTCCTAGTCCCAAGTCCCGTCCTAGATCCCGTTCCAAGAAATTTCGAGACGAGCAAATGATACTGTATGAAATGATAGATGGTATCATGAATATTGATGTTTCCTGATGGAAACGTAGTGACAAGGAGGGAATGTGGAAAAGTAAATTTTGCCATGTTCTGTGTCCCTACGTGTTCCCCATTTTATGCTATATGTGCATGATTAATATGCATATGTATTCCCCATGATCGATTAAAGACGCAATTACAGTTGTGTCCAACTCTAGTCTGCCAGTTTCCAGTCCTCGTGAAAGCTACGAGTATTAGGCCTATGTAAAGCTACATTGCCACGTTTCTCAGTGTGCACGTTATTTCATTGAAAGTCCCCGTTTCTAGGCCTCAAAAGGGCCTGGACTCAGATTCAGCTCCTGTCTCCTGAACCCTCTCCGAGGAGCGATACAGCCCCCACCTGTATCCCTGACCCTTCACTTACTTCCTGCCTCACAGTGCCCGGCTCGGCCTGGCTCTGCCTGCCAGTCTGCCAAGAGTATGTTATGATTCTAGTTATCAGTCCAGCCCTCCTTCTCTGCATTCCTAAGCTACTGAATCGCATCAATAGTTTCAGTCATCGTCTAGCCTTTACGTCTCCATGTAAGAGAAATACTGTATTTATGGTCATTTAATATTCCTCAACACACACTACATGTAGAATAATGCATGCACCAGTCTTAGTGTCTGTTAGCCTTTGCCCTGATAACCTTTGGATTCTATCAACATGTTCTCTAAACATCAGATACTAGATAGTGTTTAGGTACATGTCGCTCTGACTCTCCAGACTTTCGTCTCTCCTTCTAGCTCAGAAGTCATAGCCCCCAGCTTCTCCCTAGTAACACGTCATTGCCAGCTTGCGCGCACCACTAGGTTAGAGGTCCCGGCTCCTTAGGTAGCCCCCTCCATGTTTCCGCCCATTTGTGACATATTCCGTTACGTTTACATCACATGTCTATGTATACGCCCTGTTCACGCCTCTTGTTACACCTACTTTCTGCCTTATCTCTCGCGACTGCTACAGGCCCTGCCCACTGCTACGCCTATTGTATTGAACATCATGTATTTTGTTTAAGTATATATACTTGTGCACTGTTATTAAAAGTTGCCATTCCTTTGTCCCTGCCCCGTGCAGCGCTGCCATCCTATTCCCGTGCAGGTTGTCCTGTTCCTGTCCTTTATGCTGTATTAAACCTGCAAACTCCTACTACCTCGAATCTTGACTCTTATTTATTGAGCTATCTGTTATTATATATCCAGTCAAAAATAGAGGTATTATTTATTTATTTACCACACACTGATAGATCCCAGTGCCATCCATACACTGATAAATAGATCCCAGTGCCATCCATACACTGACAGATCCCAGTGCCACCCATTAACTGATAAATAGATATCAGTGCCATCCATACACTGGTAAATAGATCCCTTTGCCATCCATACACTGGTAAATAGATCCCAGTGCCATCCATACACTGATAGATCCCAGTGCCATCCATACACTGATAGATCCCAGTGCCATCCATACACTGATAGATCCCAGTGCCATCCATACACTGATAAATAGATCCCAGTGCCATCCATACACTGATAAATAGATCCCAGTGCCATCCATTGATAAACAGATCTCAGTGCCATCCATACACTGATAGATCCCAGTGCCATCCATACACTGATAAATAGATCCCAGTGTCATCCATACACTGATAAATAGATCCCAGTGCCATCCATTGATAAACAGATCCCAGTGCCATCCATACACTGATAGATCCCAGTGCCATCCATACACTGATAGATCCCAGTGTCATCCATACACTGATAAATAGATCCCAGGTCTGTCCATACACTGATGGATCCCAGTGCCATCCACACACTGATAAATAGATCCCAGTGCCATCCATACACTGATAGATCCCAGTGCCATCCATACACTGATAGATCCCACGTCCATCCATATTGATATATAGATCCCAGTGCCATCCATACACTGATAAATGAATTTCTGTAGCATACTTGTCATGATAGATAGATCCATTTAGCATTTACGAACTGGAACAGATCAGATAAATTGGTAAATAGATCCCTTTAGTACAGTTGAATTGATAAATAGATCCCAGTGCCATCCACACATTGATCAATTGATCCCAGTACCATCCACACATTAATATATGCATTCCATTACCCTACATACATAAATGGATTCCTTAAAATGTACATTTCTCCTTCTATGCAGAGTTTATGTCCTGGCACTCTCAGGTTGCAGGTGGTTTCTCATCTCTTCACATAAGTAATTTGTTACCAAAATCACAGACTGCCCTCCAACCCAGTGGCACTGAGGTTATTAATACCCTGCACTAGCTAGGAATTTAGGACATAAACATCTCAGCAGTGACCACCACACCGTCCAGCAGTAAAACAATAATGACATACAAATTAATTCATGAAGAGATTGCTTTAAGAAGCTAGGCACTCTTTAAAACAAAGGAAGAAAGAAACAAAAGCAATGAGGATTGGAATATAAAGGAAGGAGAGAAAACATGGAAGAAAAAGTAAGGAAATGAAGAAATGAAAAGGAAGACGAGGGAAAAAATGAAATGTGAGTAAGAAAGAAAAGAGGAGAACAAACTTAAGGGGGAAGAAAGAAATGAGAGGAAGAAGGAAAGAAAGAAAAGACCGAGAAAGCCAGTGAAAGCGAGGTGAAAAGATATACAAGAGAAATACAAGGAGAAAGAAAGAAGAGTGAATGAGAGAGAAAGCATTGGGAAAGAGCGAACGGTGGGGAAAGAGCTTGAGAAGGGAAGGCGAGAGTGAGAACAGAGGAAAAAACTGTAGAGGAATAAAGATGAGGAGAATAGAACCAGAAACAAAAAGGAGAGAATAAAGGAAAAGAGAAGACAAAACAGCAAAGTGTAGGAAGCTGGTTCTCTATATAGCGTACTAAAAACAAGTACACTGTGCAGAGAGACCAGTGGATCCCCAATTGGCTTACAAAGGCTAAAGTAGATAATAGTAATGCTCTGTTTTGTGGTAGTTTGGGAGAGCAGCTAGGCTTATCAGAGGGTAGTGATAAGAATTTGTTGCGCTCACAGAGGCAATAGATGAGACATGCATTCAAAGAATAAATCTGAGACCAAATTAGAAAAATAACACTTCTTTTTATATATGTTTCAAAACCAAGAACTTCATTTAAAGGTAAGTACTGTTTTCAATAGCAATTCGTACAGGTAAGTAAAGCTTTTAAAGTTGTGCTCCTTTACGCACAATGCAATCCATTGGAAGGAAAAGTCAGAGTTGCATAAAAGGTAGGTACAAAAAATAAAACACCACTAGTTTCTCTCCCAGAGAATGTAATAAAGTTTTAGTTACGTTTCCTATGGATATGACCTCTTTTCTACAGAGGTACGGTTTATCCGAAATAAGGAGTCATAATTTATTTTCCAAATGATGCAACATCATTTTCCATTTCTAATCCCCCCCCCAGTGTTAAAAAAGATAAGTTGTCCTAGCTTCGGTCACCTCCTGTCCTTCATCTGAGTGTCTCCCCGACCTTCCCAACAACCGAGCATGCCCCTGGGCTAGAAACGGTCCTCCAGGAGGGTGGCAGCTGTTGCGTTTTGGCAGTGGCATTTGCCTGCTCTTGTCGGAGGTTTCACCCATCTGGGGTTCCGCATAATGCCTTCTCTCATGCCGTCATCAGAATTCTCTTCGATCTCCTCCTCGGGCCTTCCTTTGGTTCATGATGTACAACGCTCCTCAGCTCTCTGCGCCCCGCTGAGTCTGATGGTTCAATTATATACACTTCCGTATTTATCTAGGGGTCTGCTGGGATGCTTGACTTAAAGGGGCCGTAATCTTGTTCTCTTGTCAAAATGTCCTCCTGTTCCTGGTTTCCAGATGTAAATACAACTGAAGGACTACTTGTCCTAGCTCTGTGGCCTGAGTTTCTACTACGGGCTGTAAATAGAGAAGATCAGATTCTGGGTGGGTGGTGGTCGGGGACATACCAGGGAAAGTCATTGATGTCATCTTTGTGGTTTATTTCAGGTCTCACAGAGTTTTGACAAAAGAAAAGGGGCACAGAAAGTTTGTTGGGACCAAGGCAGAGAGGTTTGGTTGCACAGTGGTTAGGTCGGCTGGGCTGGATGCGCAAAGATGCTCCTTGTGGTCAGGAACCAACAGCTGGCAGGGGCAAAATCCAGCAGCTGGGCCACTCAAGAACTGGGTCTTAGTGATGATGATGTCCCTCTCTAGAATTTGAATTTGAATTTAAAAAGCTTATATAGCGCATCGTACACCATTACGGTTTCTTGGCGCTTTAACGGCTTGCAATAACACAAAAATGGACCATTTAGAGTGGGAAGGCCTGAGCAAACAGAAAGGTTTTCAGGTCCTTAAGAAAAACAGAATATTGTTTAGAGCTTCGGAGGTTGTCCGGCAGGGAGTTCCAGAATACCGGGGCTAGGAAGGAAAAATTAGAGCCTCCCCATTTTTTTCTGGTGAAGCGAGGGACTTGAAGGAGGGACCGATCCGACGAACGAAGTTGTCTGACGGGAACGTAGTTGGTTAGAAGTGATGCAATGAAGGCCGGGGCCGTTCCCTGTCGTGCCTGAAAGACCATGCACCCCATCTTAAAAAGTGAGCGTTGCCGGACAGGCAGCCAGTGTAGTTCCTTCAAAAGAGGTGTAGAATGATGGAACCGGGGAAGGCCATACACCAGCCGAGCTGCTTGGTTCTGCACAAGCTGAAGTTTGCGGAGGCTGTATGCCGGAATGCCGTTGTAAAGGGCATTGGCATAGTCTAGCCGGGAGATGACCAGGGCAGACATAATGAGTTTGAGTGCCAACGGGGAAAAGAAACGGGAAACAGTACGGATAGTTCGGAGCATAAGAAAACAAGAAGAAACAACAGCAGCAACCTGTGAATGAAGGGTGAGCTGGTGATTAATTTTTATACCCAATGTTTTTACCGTAGAAGAAGGAAGGGGAGGGGTACCAAGAGTGAGGGGCCAAAAGGAAGAGTTCCAGGGACTGGAGGAGCCACCAGTAAGCACCAACTCGGTTTTATCCGGATTGAGCTTCAGATGATTGTGGCTCATCCAGTCCCTGATAAAAATCATAATAGACTGAAAATTGGAAATAGCGTGAGGGGAAGAAGAAAGGTCGAAGACCAGCTGGAGGTCATCCGCATAGTTGTACACAGCGACCTCCAGCTGTTGAAGTGCAAAGATCAAAGGATAGATGTAAAGATTGAACAATAGAGGAGAAAGAGAGGAACCTTGGGGAACACCACAAGTGATCTTCAAAGGGTCTGCCACGAACTCTCCCAGCCGGACCGCCTGTGTGCGATCCCGCAGGAAGGACGAGAGCCACACTAGTGCTGACCCCCCGATACCCGCCGCTCCGATACGTGAAAGCAAGATGGAATGATCCACCGTATCGAAAGCGGCGGAGAGGTCGAGGAGCACCAGGGCTTGATGTTTATTTTGGTCCTGACCCTCCCTGAGGGTGTTTAGGACCGACACCACCACTGACTCAGTCGAGTGTTTGGGGCGGAAGCCAGCCTGGCAGGATGCCAAGCCTCCAGTGGCCTCAACATGGGTGCTAAGCACCGAGGCAACATGCCGCTCAAGCACCTTGCCCAAGTATGGTAGCAAAGAGATGGGCCGGTAGTTAGAAGAAATAGCAGGGTCGGCCCCTGGTTTTTTCAGAATGGGCACAATAGTAGCCACTTTGAGGGCCGGGGTCACAATTCCCTGAGAGAGGGTACTATTTAGGAAAGTGATCGGGGGCTGTGTGCAGACCGAGAAAATTTGCTGCAGAATACGAGCCGGGCAGGTGTCAGCTGGTGAGCCCGACTTAACTTTCAGCAAAGTTTCCCGGAACCCGGTTTCCGTAATAGGAGGAATTGATGTTAGGCTAAGCGGCAGGGCTGGTGGGCAGGGGTCAACATAAGAGGCAGATGGAGGGGGAATGTTGTTTCTAATGTTAAGCACTTTATCAATAAAGTAAGAATTTAATGAGTCGCAGAGGGTCTGAGTAGGAAGGGGTTTCGATGTACTCCTATCTGAGAAGGCTAACTCCTTAACTATCGAGAAAATTTCTCGTGGTTGGTTCTCAGCTGCTAACATTTTTGATGAAAAGTAAGTGGTTTTGGTTTCAACAATCAGTTTCTTATAGTCCTGCCGAAGTGTTAAGTAACGACTTTTCAGAAGGGGGCAGTATTCCCTTCTCCAGAGTCTTTCAGCGCGCCGAAGGGACGATTTCTTATCTTTAAGGTTAGTATCAAACCATCTATTCGCCTCCTTGGGTCTTTTAATTGAGATCCGGCGTAGGGGCACCGCTGGGTCGCAGCCATCCGTAAGCCAGGTATCAATCCCAGTGGCTTGTGCTGACGAAGGTAAGTCTGGCACAGTGGCTAGGAGAGAAGATGATAATGAGGTCAAATCGACCCGGTTCCAATTCCTGGCCCAGAAGTTCTTTTCCCGCGGAATCCTGGGTGGTAAGGTAAGATGGAGGATAAAGAAAATGATGGCGTGATCGGACCAAGGACAGGGAGACACTGCTACTGAGGAGATAGAATAGTTAAGGGACCAAACTTGGTCAAGCACGTGTCCACCAGTATGAGTGGGCACCTGAACACGGGAGATAAAATTTAGAGACTGAAGGAGATCAGAGAATTGTTTCGAAGCCTGACATTCAGACGGATCATCGGGCCAGTAGTTGAAGTCCCCCAATATAAGGAGGGAGGCATGATTAACCGTCAGCGTGGCTACTAGGTCCTGGAAGGCTGTAGTGAAGTGAGGGGTATTCTGAGGGGGGCGGTAGGTAAGTAAACAAATCAGAGGAGGGGAGAAAGTATTAGATCGAGCTACCAGATACTCAACAGAGTCAATAAAGGCAGATGGAAGTAACTGAAAGTTGTACTCAGTTTTGGCGATAAGCGCCACACCGCCTCCTTTTTTCCCAGCAGGGCGGTCTGCTCGAAGAGCCACATAAGTAAGAGGGAGAGCCGCTAACAGAGCGGGGAGTGACGAGTCACCAAACCACGTCTCTGTTAAGCACAATATATCTGGCTTCTGGGTGTCAAGCAAAATAAATAGGTCCTGGTGATGTTTCACCGCTGACCTAGTATTTATCAAAATAAAAGACAACGAGGAAGGAGGGGAGGGCAGGGAAGGGCAGAGCATTGGAGTAGCGGGGGTGAGACCAAGAGTTGCAATCTTACTAGTGATGACAGGAGGAAGTAGCCACTCACCTTGTAGGAGCTTCAGGCTAGCCGGGGAATAAGTGGTAAGGGGAGCAGAGAGACATGCCCCTAGCCCCGGCCGGCCGCGGACGGGCGCAGACGGGCTTAACTCAGGCACAACTCCGGCGCGCCTCCGTCGCGCCCGCTGCGCTCGTCCGCTCTGCTGACACATGAGGTACGAATAAATAACCCGTGACCAGAGTGGGCGGGGTCAGCAGGGCAGGGAGGGCGGGGTGATTAAAATTAAGTACACAAGAAATTCGCCGCTATTGTTCAGCGGAAGAGCAAAGGCCAAAGGCTTGCAATCAGCCTCAGAAAAAGTAAGTATGACTATTTAAAAAATATCGCTAGCCGCCAGCGAGCCTGTCCTCTGCCACCGGACAGCTCGAGTTAGGCAGGCAAGGCAATACGGAAGCTAAGTAACCCGTGACCAGAGTGGGCGGGGTCAGCAGGGCGGGGAGGGCGGGGTGATTAAAATTAAGTACACAAGAAATTCGCCGCTATTGTTCAGCGGAAGAGCAAAGGCCAAAGGCTTGCAATCAGCCTCAGAAAAAGTAAGTATGACTATTTAAAAAATATCGCTAGCCGCCAGCGAGCCTGTCCTCTGCCACCGGACAGCTCGAGTTGTCTAGCAGCTTGGTCCTGGTGCAGTGAGACTCCGGACTGGACTCTCACTGTTGGTGTATCTGGTGCAGGGCTTCTGGTATCCGGGGGTTGGTGCTGCACAGCTTCAGTTGGTCCTGGTGTCTTCAAACTCAGACCTTCCAGAACACAAGTACCTTATCCTTGTTGTCTGCTGCGTTGGTCAGGCCGGGGAGCTGCAAGGCGGTGGACCAGACTCTGCTTGTTGGTGCCTACAGGGGAGTAGCTCCTTCATTTCAAGGGAAACTGTCAGCAGTTTTCGAAGTGCCGGCAGGCTACCAAAGGCTTTGGTCATTCTCCAGCTTGCAGGATGAGCCACTCTGTCGCAATTGTCAAGAGAGGGCTGAGAACGGGCCGGGTTTCGAGCCAAAAGTCCACAGTTCTGCTGTGGTTCTCGCCAGGCAGTGACTATTGTTTGTCGTTCGTCTCTTGATCCGTTAAATCTGAGTTCTTGAGTTCAGGGGTGCCACCTAAATACTCAATTTAGGGATGTTAAGGGGAGTGACAGGTAGTAGCCAATGGGCTTCCTACCTTTATTTAGGATGTCAACACCCTCTATATGACCACTTCCTGTGGGCATAGCCCTGACCCTAGATTGAAAATTCCATCCAAAACAAGATAGAGGAATCTAAAAGGTGGGGTCCACATCAGCTGGCCTAACCTAGGGGTGGTGCTGGCTCAATGTGGGCACACCTCCTAATCTTACTAATTTTCACGCTGGTTTTGCCACCAAAAGTGGGAGTAAGACAGGAGGGTGGGCATCTCCGCTATCTGGAGAGGCCTGGGTCGCATAACAAAGGTGGCAGGGTCTTTGAAGCTTCCCGCCCTAAAATGGACATCCTGCGTGGAGGAGGTGTGAACACCTCTGCCAAGAGCAGGCTTTGTTCCTGGCCTACGAGACCAAAAGCTCTCACCTCAGGAGGTCACAAACCTGTCTATGGTGTCTGGCTGGTCGAGACCAGTCAGTCAACACACTAACAGTCTGTAGGTTTTCAGAGGATACCACTAAGGTGCCCTCTCGGTGCCCTGCTTAATAAATCCTCCACTGGCTTCAGTGTGGGTTTATCAAGATGAAGTGTTTCGTACCAAATATCTTGGGCTACAGAGAAGCTATCATGTAGCTGGGAAACTCATAATCCCAAGTGTCCAGTCCATGTATTTGTCATGGCTTCCCTGTGCACAGTAATATCTATGGTTCTGCTTAGATATCACAGGGACACATCCACTCACACAGATATGCCCACACATGGGAATAGTGCACCCTGCCTTAGGGCTGTAAGGCCTGCTGTAGGTGTGATTTACCTATACCACATGCAGTGCATGGCTGACATGGCACACAGTTGTGTGTGACAAATCTAGAACAGTTGTCCTTTACAGTGCATGCACTACTGTGCCCTAGAGCTACCTTGCAATCTTCCGAGTCAAAATTATAACAGTCCACATGGAATAATCCAATTGAAACTTGTGAAGATTAACAAATCAGTTCTTTAATCCAGTTCTTTGTGGATGGCAAATTCTTTTCACAATCTTCACATTCATGTAGCTCAACATAAAAGTTACAATGTTCTCTTGTTAGTTAAGTTGGACTACATGAATGTGAAGATCATATCAATGATTGCTTGGAGGGAGCTGAGAGAGGCAACTGATCGCCGGCCACGATGGCCTTGCAAGTGATGCACCTGGGGCGGGCTGGCAAGTGGTGCAGGTGGAGTCCCGTCGAGGTGGGAGTAAAGCGCTCCTATTTCTTCAAGCCTTTGATAAGACTGCTGTGGTGCGTAGAATGCCCTAGAGCGGGGCAGTGCACTCTTGGAGGCTGTAAAGTAGGGTGTTGCCGCCAACCAGATGTAGGAGTCCGAGGGCTTGAGCAGCAGTACTAAAATCACTTTCTGTGAGAAATGGTTACACTTTCTTAAGTAGACAGAGCTGACACGAGGCCTTCATTGTTTTCTTGGAGTGTTTCCCTTAAAGATGAGGTCGGTGTCAAGGTGAATCCGCGACACCTCAATTAGGTGAGAGTTGGGGTTCATGTATTTAAGCCAGGTTTGTACTGTTTCTTGTTGTTGTTTTCAGAGAATAACAGCCATTCTGTGCTGAAATTCAGGAAGCTGCTGGACACTTAGATCTGGCTGAGCTGCAAGTAGTGTTTGGACCATTGGATGTCTGTAGTGGAGGAGACGTTCAAGTAGAGCTGGCTGTCATGGGCTTGCACATCCCGATTTCTGAGATGGGCTCTGTTTGTGCAGTTTTTTCTTACGTAGCAATAGAAGCTCCAGGACACTCAAGCTTTCAGCTGAAATTTGATAGCTGCAGGAGGTGTACGAGCTAATATGAGCATATTTCATTCCTCTCCTGGGGGAGGGGGATGTAAGCTTATACTCCCTCACTCCAAGTGAAAAATGGCTGTAAGTGGCAGCATGCAGGGCTTAAATGTCTCCAGGCATTCTAACAAAAGTCTTTAGAAATGCTGCTGCTGGCAAAAGCCGAGTTTAGAGACGCATGATTCTGCCATATATAGTGCTTGGAAATAAAAACAAAAGGACAACTTCAGTCAAAAAAGCGACTCATTTTGTATAATTTGTTAGTCTGACAGGTAAATCTGGAACTGTCTAAACATATTTTATGCTCTTCAGACACTCAGGAGGGTTTTGTGGTGAGGTTGGAGTAAAGTGCCTGGCACTCGCAGTGCACTCTACTTTTAGACTTACGCTCTATGGTAATGCAAATGTATTCTCTATAAAAAAAATTTAAGGGGGAACCTGACACATATTTGACAACATTATCAGATCAGCAGAATATGATTCTTCTTATTTAAAATTTGTTTTATATTATAATTTCTTTTATTATTTTATATTTCAGATACGTACTTGGGATGTATTTACTCTCACCAAGACAACACGTTTATTGATACAAAATAGTATCATCAAGCTATGAAAAATAAATTGTACAAACCACACTTTTGAAATCATACAAAATTCGGATTTTCCAAGGTTCAATGTTTGTCAACAACATTTATATTATTCCATATATCATTTGTGAATATGGTTCATTATAAAACCCAACATTTTTCTAGAATGTTATTTAAAGAATATATTTACGTGACATTAAATTCATCATTCATTAAAATAGATTATGTAGTTCACTGTCCTTAATTAACATAACACAAAAATAAAGTACATTAACTGCAGTAATTTTTTTTAATAGTTTACTAATTCTTTCACTTTCCTAACAACATTTGAATATCATATTGTCACTCACCAAACATTAGTAATCCTTATAAATCGATATTTTAATGATCTAGGATCTACATTTATTTTTCTGATATATTCATTGTTGTTCATAGGTCACCCCAGTAACTGTTCTACCGGTCAAATAAATGAAGACATTTGAAATACGCCGGACACTTTAATGCTTCAAACTTTCACTGGTAAGGGACCTTGATGAAGCTTTTTCTGGATGCCTTTTGGTCGAACCACTATTTCTTAAGTAACCTGGCCTCCTTGTTTTGGAGGCTACCTCCTTGTTTTGGAGGTTATACACTGCACAACTTAGAAATTCACAAGATCAATATTATTCTATAGTTCATTTACAATACATCATCCCCCTATGAGTGGGGATTTAAACTCTCAACTTTAAATGTAATTTTGTTTCAATTTCAAATTCAGAATGTGCAGATGTTTGATCTACAGTAGTTATAAATTAAAATCAGTTTTCTTGTGTCTCAACATGAAAGTGATTAACTGGTTCACTATAAACCTAAATTATTTGTAGACTATTATTATATATAAAGGTACAAACCAGCCATAAATATACTCCAGACCAATCTTTGAGTAAATCTAGCATCACACATGGTTCCTCACAGGTACCCCATACAAAGTAATGGAGGCAGGGGCTTAAAATAGTATTGCATAAGATTTTTTTTTAAATAAATTAGTTTAATTTGACTTTTAAAAAATACGTATAAATAAAAAATATTATTGTATTATATTTTTGATAAATATATAAATGTAAAAACAAATGTAACTTTTTACATAATTTCATTATGTTAAATGATATACCTAACTTTTAGCGTTTTTATACATAATAAATATACATATTCTACTTTGTTAGATTTTTTAATATAAATCTTTAAAAAATAAGTTTCATTTGAACAAAGTTAAATTAAACATTAAATTCAACTTAATAGTGGTGTGGCATTTTTACTTTATTCTATATTTAAGATATATAAATTACATTTACATTAATATTTCTTATAAAACATTTCATAACTTTTTTAAAGAATTTCATAAACATTTTAATATTTCTTCATACTTTATCACATGGACTTCTCCACCCCTGTGGCGGAGAACTCTGCCTACAGGTGAAAAGTTCTAGAAAAAACTTTACTCTCTTAAATCTGGCTCAACCCGCTTTCATAGGATGAAACATGTAAATCTACACTTAGAAATGGGAACTAGCTAAAAGTACTACATTTACTATAAAGTGTAAGAGTAAATGTATATGGGTAGGTGTATTTGTGTGTAAATTTACCTTTGAAAAAAGGCACCACAGACGTTCATTTTGCATTCTAATGAAGGAAAACCTGCAGTTCTCAGTCGTTGTTCAAACCCCCTGACTACTGTATTTAGTTTAGTAATACTGATTGATTCTGTATTAACAATATCTCTGTTACCTCATATCCATGAGTATGGAACAACAAACTACATTTGATTACAAAAAAATTATATTTCTCAACATTTAAAATTTTGGGTGAGTGAAGGACTGTTTTTCAAATATAATCCATATGGATAGAATTGGACAGGAGCTGTCTCTATATTTCTAATTTGTTAATTAAAAGCAGTAAATTAGGAATGATATACCAATGAATAATGAGTTGAATTTTAATGGGATAACAAACATCATAATGAAAAAAATATATGGCCACTGTGTACATAATACTAAGAGCTATTTGTGAATAATATGTGGAATTTTACTCCAAACATAATTCATCATTGCCGACTATGGTACTTTAGGTCCCAACAGACAATGCTCAGGAATATTATTGTAAGGCAAAATATTTAGGATACTATATTCAATCTATTTGTGACTGAACTATAACTTATGATATGGTTAGCAATGTTTTTATAAACAAGGTATAAGTAATGACAAATATTTTTAAAAACTAATAAATATTTTGTCAGTATATGTTATATATATATATATATATATATATATATATATATATATATATATATATATATATATATTCACTTCTGTAACAAAGCTGTAATCAGTAGGCCACAAACCTGGAAACCAGCAATAATAATTAATACAGTGATTTTTATACAGTGTTTCATACTTCAGTTCTGTCATTTCTAAGCACTGTAAATAATAGATGTTACTATTACCCATTCATGGTATTAAATTTACTAAGCTTTGGTATGGTCGAAGTCTGAGTCGGCCTTGACCGGATTCAAATTCATGACCTCAAGATCACCAGTACTAAACGTGTAGCTCATTAAGTTATCCTTCTGCGTAACTCAGCCTTCACCTTCCCAAAGGTCGGTAAGTTGAGCACCATAAATTGGGTAAAAGTTACATTTATTTGCAGAGCTTAGAAACAGCAGAAATGGGATATAACATAGTAATTTGCTATTATTACTATTGCTGTGTTCACCAAAACGTTTTCTGGCGCTACTGTGAAATTTGATTTAGTTGCTGTAGGGGAGATATTGCATAATGCGGTGTATTTTCATGGATTTACAAAAGTGTAAGAGAAAGAAAATGTGCAACAATCTTAACAGGCAAATCATTCCATAGTTAAGTAGCTGCCTTTGGGAATGCCCGTTTTCCCAAACTTGAAGAGTGAACTCTAGGTATTCGTAAAAGGAAGTACGTGTTGGATCGTAGATATCTTGTAAGACGATATCAAGATAATTTGTTAGCCATAAAGGCCGTGCTGTTGGGGTAGATGGATTTATGAACAATTGTTAACGTTTTATAGACGGCTCCGTCATGTAATAGCAGTCAATAAAATGTCTTTCTGGCTGAACTAACGGAATCCATTTTTTTAATATGACAGAGCTGCCAAATTGATGCACTCTGAATTAACTGCAATTGTGCACTGGCGCAATCAATAGGACTCAATTAGCATAAACAATTCTTGACTGAATTAGGGCATATAGCACCTGAATTCTTAGGTCTTTTTCTAGAAGTAGTTACATTGGTAGAAGCAATATTGGTTCAGAATGGCAGGACTTTGTAGTGTTAGCTATATAAGTTGCCAGACTTAGGTTGTAATCGAGGTAAATTCCATTTGTTATGTACGAACAATGAAAGTACAGGAGGCGGGCCAAAGAAGTTGGGACAGTGTAAATCAACAACCCTAGCTTTACGTGACATCAATAGCAATTCTGTTTTGCTAGGGTTACGTTTCAAGTAATAAGCAGACATCTACCCACCATCTTATTGACTCGAGACTCATAGCCGAAGAATTTTCACTTTCTTTAGACAGATGTGCATCTGTTGACAGGCCAAAAATCAACTGGATACCACCATGAATGAGTTAGTCCCTAAATTATGCAATTAAAGGACTAGAGGGCACAAGCTGATATTAAACAGCAATGGGCCCAAAATGGATCCTTGTGGGACTGTTGGTGGTGACAGAAGTGGGGGAAAGGAAACTATTTGTGTTCTGTTGTGTAAGGATGATTCGAACCAGGCCAACATGATTCCTTTAATTCCTATATCAGACAAACTCTCAAGTGAAATATTACAATCGATTGTGTCAAATGTGGCAGATAGCTCCAGGGGAACCAGAGCTCCTGGACCTGTAGCACCCATGATTCTATGTAGGTCATCTAGAGCAGAGAATACAAGTAACCTTATACTATGACTTGGCCGGAACCCGGATAGTGATGTGTTTCCCTTAACGTACATTAGGTGGGACAAGCAAACATACTGTGTTGACGTCACATTTAAGAGAGTGTAAAGCCAAGCAAGGATAGGGATATGAAGCGTGGGGTGATGGGATCATGGAGTTTTGATTACACCCATGGACTTGACGCATGCAGAGGACGAGACGATTCCAGTTTCAGACGTGTTAACAGAAGGACACATGAATACTGGCGGAAATCAAACACTCACAGCAATGCTGGGTAAATATTTCATCATTCGATAATCGATACCAAATATGATTCAGCTGCAAAACTGAATTGTATCGATTATCGCCCCACCCTTGGCTAAGGGGAGGGCGGAGTTACCTATTTTTCACTGGCTTCAAGCAGCTTTTCAGACGCCTCTGCTCCACCTCCGAGACCACGCGTTTAACGGGCGGCGACGCTGGGCCACCCCCGGCCGCCTTCAGCACCACGCCATAATTCCTTCCCCCATTGTTGGCCCAGAATGTCTGGGCAGGCGTTTCGTATCGCACCACAAATTCCAGCCTGGCCCCGTCGAAGTCGTAAGGTGGGACGAAGGCCAAGCGGAAGGCGAACTGGTCGGTGCGGCCGTCGTCGCAGGGCGCGAGGTAGTCGGCGGGGTGGTCGTAGTAGGAGGTCCAGCGGTCGAAGGAGGCGCGGACGTAGACGCTCTTGCGGTAGGAGAGGTTGAGGACGCGCAGCACCCCGCGCATGGCCTGGCGGTCGGCGGGGCAGGGCAGCAGGCTCTCCAGCTCCACGGCGCCCGCCTGCACCCGCTGCGCCAGCTGCTGCGGGTTCGCTGGCAGCAGGAAGGTGGGGAAGAGGTAGAAGTGGCCCTGGGGGCCCCTGCGGGCGGGCCCCAGGGCCCCCAGCTCCTGGGCGGGGTCTGGGGAGTGGGCGTGGCCGTCGCACAGCGCCTCCTGCTGGTGGCCGCCGGGAGCGTCGCAGCCGCAGGGGCTGCAGTGGCGCGGGCCGGCCGCCAGGGGGAGCCCGCGCGCCTCGCACAGGCTGTCGTAGCACTGCACCGCCACCAGGGGGAGCCCCAGGGCGTCGGCGAAGCGCACGCGCCGCGCGCCCCCGCCCCCGGCCGCCGCCGCCTCCTCCTCGGCCGGGCGCGGGCGGGGCGTGGGCGAGGAGCGCGGCAGCAGCCGGGGCTCCGCCTCCTCCGCCTCCTCCTCGTCCCCTCCGGGGGCCGCCGGGGAGAGCGTCGAGGCCGGCCAGGCCATGGCTGGCGGAGGAGCGAGGCGAGCCTGGCGCACCGGCCGCGAGGCAGACGAGGGGACTGGGGGGGCCAATGAGGGGGCCCCGCACGGAAGGAGGCGCGCGCGGGGACCAATCAGCAGGGCTCTTAGGGAGGCAGGCGGTGGCCAGATCGAGGCTTGCAACGCGGGCCCCTGCTGGAACGCAAACACAGCGGCCGATGGAGAGTGGGCTCCATGTTTCCTATACTCAGAAACATGCGCAGTGCGCATGCGCAGAGGGGCTGGCTGTTGGGGATGAGGAGTGATGCTGACAGGCAGGGACTGCCATGTCCAGGAGTGACCAGCAGAGGGCGAGCCCAGCCAGGGCCTGGCAACAAGAACCATGCAGCCTGCCTGCCTGGTGATCCACAATCACATAACAAGCATTGGCCAAGCAAACAGCTCTTGCCTATTTATTTATTTATTTATTTTTGTGTGTCTGCCATTTATTGCAGTATTACCCTTCTACCTGTGTATGGTTCTCTCTTGTAACTTGCACATGTCACTTTTCTCTTGTAACACACTCTTTGCTCCTCTTACATTTTGTTTGCTATTGATACTTGCTCAAGTGCCACCATTGCCTACGTAACGTTTGTTCTTGTGCTTGAGTGTCCTCCATTTATTGCAGTAATATACCTCTACTTGTACTTTGTACGCTTGTGTAACCTGCACACGCCACTTTTTCCTCCTGTAATGCACCGTTTGCTACCTCTTGTATTTGTTTTCTCTCGATTGTCACTTTTGCCTCATGTAATCTAACGTTTGCTTTTGTAATTTGTTCACTTGTAATTTTATCCTCATGTATCAGTACTGTTCCTTCTGTGAAGCGCTCTGACACCTTCGGGTAAAGTCTGCGCTATATAAAAACACATAAAATGAAAATAATTAAATAAATGTATTTCAGTATTCACAGAAATGATCAAAATAAAAAGTGCTATAACTTGTGTTCATGCGTGGATTTTTCTGCATGTCTGCTTAAGTTTGATGTGGGTGGGTGAGCGTGATGACACACTCACATACATATGTCAACATGTCTGTATGCCCATATGCTTTAAAAAATAAAATCATTAGCAATGCAATAGTTCTTGCAACAGCGAGAGTTAGAGCGATTTGCGTGGTAAATGACAATGTCTTACGCATGTGTTTTGGTTTGGAATGTAGTAGATGTATTTGGTGTGGAGTGGGTTGTTTTCAAATTATTAGTTGTGGAATTGTGTGGTGTGGTGTGTTTGTGTAGTGGAATTAAATGGCATTGTGAATAGATTTATTTATTTGTGCATTTTTATATAGCATGAACTCTTCCTGAAGTTGTCAGAGCACTTTACACAATAGAACCGGTTACATCACATAAGGACTTCAGAGTACATTAATTACATAAGAGATACAAACAGATAAACTCTAAACTCATAAGAATGGTAGTAAGTACATAAGTCTACTACAGATACTAGTGGTTAGAGTCACATATATACAAGTTGCAAATTCACTCAAGATTACATATTAAGAAAGGTAGAAGCGATTCGGGTTGGGTGTGCGCGTGTGTGTGTGTATGCACATATATATAAATATATATATATATATATATACACACATTACATATTTACACAACATGATCTTCTTGCCATTGCTGGGGCTCTTGCTTATCGTCCGTCCTTCAAGGTGTTGTTGCATTTACGGACAGTGATCTTGGGACTGGAGCGATCCCTGACCTGGTGAATTCCAGATGTCCCCCACTCTTGCGACATCTTTAGTGAGTGCTTCCCGGCTTCTGGCCTGTGTCCGATGACGTGGGGGGAGAAGAAAAAAATCAGCCCAAACTGGCGCACCTTTCATTTTGGCTGCTCTAGGCCTCCTCACCACCTCAGGCAGGGCCCGCCACGCCAGTCCGGACTGCCACCGATGTCCTCCACTGCTCCAATCCATGGGCTACCTGCCTCAGCCGCCTGTCTGCATCACAGCGATCACTGCTGGTCCGCCGTGGCACTGTACTCGGGGCCTCTGCATCTCTCACAGCCAGCGCTGGACTGAGAACCAAAACCGGCCCTGGCAAAGTGCTCGGCCCCCACCCCCCCAGGGGGGTGGTTGGGGGTGCGACTGCGCTCGTTGCCAGGGCCGGTTTTCGGCCGATTTTGTTACAGGGCCGTTTTTGCAGCAACGCTGCAAAAACGGCCCTGTAACAAAACCGGCCCCCAGAGGCCCAAAACCGGCCCCCACCCTTGCGGCGCACCCGGGGATTGCCCGGTGCCCGCATCGGCCAGTCCGGGCCTGCTCACAGCTGCGCTGCCTCACACATGCCTTTCCGCTGCCTCGCCCCAGGTCGATTCCTCGCTCGCTACTTCGCCGCCGATACGGCATCAGACCCTGGTCTTGGCACAGTCGGCAACGGGGGAGATGGGGACTGCTCTCCACAGCCTCAACTCCAAATTGTAAGGCAGAAAATGCCGGATAGTGTCAGCTGCTGTCAGGCCGGCTGCGGAGTTCAAAGCTTTGCCGCCGACATCTTGGCTGCATAGATAGGGGTGAGAGCTGCACAGAATAGATAGAAAAGAAGATAGATCGGGAAAAGTACTTATGCAGGAAGTGGTGAATTAACTTGAAGACAGAGGAGCAGAAAGAGTGTGTGAGAAAAAGAGAAAAAGGGGAGAGCAGGCCACAGATGCATGAAGAGGGAAGACCTGTGTAAGCAGAAGACACCCCAAGAAGAGGAGGAGAGCATGGGATTGAGGGACGGAAAGCTTGAAAGGGCTCGTGAAAGAAACTGTGCTTAGTGTGTGTAAGGATCAAATGATACATATTCACTCAAACCGATTTCCACAAATGATCATTTGTCTGCGAACATTTGTGGCAGTAACACCGGGTCAGTGACCTTTAGTGGCCGTCTCACCAGAAGGTGCTGTCTGGGAGTGGCCGCGGGCTACCACATGACGCTTCAGTCACATTAACAACCTGCCCGTGTCTTGGAGATTAAAGCTGGGTGGCTGCAAAAGATTGTCATTCCAAAAAGTGGGAGTGATTCTAAAATGTCTGGAACAACTGGTGTAGAGTGACCCAGGCAGACAGGTGTAGCGTGACCCAGGCAGACAGGCGTAGAGTGACCCTGGCAGACAAGTGTAGAGTGACCCAGGCAGACAGGCGTAGAGTGACCCTGGCAGACAGGTGTAGAGTGACCCAGGCAGACAGGTGTAGAGTGACCCTGGCAAACAGGCTTAGAGTGACCCTGGCAGGCAGGTGTAGAGTGACCCTGGCAGACAGGTGTAGAGTGACCCTGGCAGGCAGGTGTAGAGTGACCCTGGCAGACAGGCGTAGAGTGACCCAGGCAGACAGGTGTAGAGTGACCCAGGCAGACAGGCATAGAGTGACCCAGGCAGACAGGTGTAGAGTGACCCAGGCAGGCAGGCGTAGAGTGACCCAGGCAAACAGGCTTAGAGTGACCCAGGCAGACAGGTGTAGAGTGACCCAGGCAAACAGGCATAGAGTGACCCAGGCAAACAGGTGTAGAGTGACCCAGGCAGGCAGGTGTAGAGTGACCCTGGCAGGCAGCTGTAGAGTGACCCAGGCAGACAGGTGTAGAGTGACCCAGGCAGACAGGTGTAGAGTGACCCAGGCAGACAGGTGTAGAGTGACCCTGGCAGACAGGTGTAGAGTGACCCTGGCAAACAGGCTTAGAGTGACCCTGGCAGGCAGGTGTAGAGTGACCCAGGCAGACAGGCGTAGAGTGACCCTGGCAGGCAAGCGTAGAGTGACCCTGGCAAACAGGCGTAGAGTGACCCAGGCAGACAGGTGTAGAGTGACCCAGGCAGACAGGTGTAGAGTGACCCAGGCAGACAGGTGTAGAGTGACCCTGGCAAACAGGCTTAGAGAGACCCTGGCAAACAGGTGTAGCGTGACCCCTACAGGCAGGTGTAGAGTGACCCAGGCAGACAGGCGTAGAGTGACCCTGGCAAACAGGCTTAGAGTGACCCTGGCAGACAGGTGTAGAGTGACCCTGGCAAACAGGCGTAGAATGACCCTGGCAGACAGGTGTAGAGTGACCCTGGCAGGCAGGTGTAGAGTGACCCTGGCAGGCAGGTGTAGAGTGACCCTGGCAGACAGGTGTAGAGTGACCCTGGCAGACAGGTGTAGAGTGACCCAGGCAGGCAGGCGTAGAGTGACCCTGGCAGACAGGTGTAGAGTGACCCTGGCAGGCAGGTGTAGAGTGACCCTGTCAGGCAGGTGTAGAGTGACCCAGGCAGGCAGGTGTAGAGTAACCCTGGCAAACAGGCTTAGAGTGACCCTGGCAGGCAGGTGTAGAGTGACCCTGGCAGACAGGTGTAGAGTGACCCTGGCAGGCAGGTGTAGAGTGACCCTGGCAAACAGGCATAGAGTGACCCTGGCAGACAGGTGTAGAGTGACCCAGGCAGACAGGTGTAGAGTGACCCTGGCAAACAGGCATAGAGTGACCCTGGCAGACAGGTGTAGAGTGACCCAGGCAGACAGGTGTAGAGTGACCCTGGCAAACAGGTGTAGAGTGACCCAGGCAGACAGGTGTAGCGTGACCCTGGCAAACAGGCTTAGAGTGACCCTGGCAAACAGGCGTAGAGTGACCCTGGCAAACAGGTGTAGAGTGACCCAGGCAGACAGGTGTAGAGTGACCCTGGCAAACAGGTGTAGAGTGACCCAGGCAGACAGGTGTAGCGTGACCCTGGCAAACAGGCTTAGAGTGACCCTGGCAAACAGGCGTAGAGTGACCCTGGCAGACAGGTGTAGAGTGACCCAGGCAGACAGGTGTAGAGTGACCCTGGCAAACAGGTGTAGAGTGACCCAGGCAGACAGGTGTAGCGTGACCCTGGCAAACAGGCTTAGAGTGACCCTGGCAGACAGGTGTAGAGTGACCCTGGCAAACAGGCTTAGAGAGACCCTGGCAAACAGGTGTAGCGTGACCCTGGCAAACAGGCTTAGAGTGACCCTGGCAAACAGGCGTAGAGTGACCCTGGCAGACAGGTGTAGAGTGACCCTGGCAGACAGGTGTAGAGTGACCCTGGCAAACAGGTGTAGAGTGACCCAGGCAGACAGGTGTAGAGTGACCCTGGCAAACAGGTGTAGAGTGACCCAGGCAGACAGGTGTAGCGTGACCCTGACAAACAGGCTTAGAGTGACCCTGGCAAACAGGCGTAGAGTGACCCAGGCAGACAGGTGTAGAGTGACCCAGGCAGACGGGCGTAGAGTGACCCTGGCAAACAGGCGTAGAGTGACCCTGGCAAACAGGCTTAGAGTGACCCTGGCAGACAGGTGTAGCGTGACCCTGGCAAACAGTCTTAGAGTGACCCTGGCAAACAGGCGTAGAGTGACCCAGGCAGACAGGTGTAGCGTGACCCTGGCAAACAGGCTTAGAGTGACCCTGGCAAACAGGCGTAGAGTGACCCAGGCAGACAGGTGTAGAGTGACCCAGGCAGACAGGCTTAGAGTGACCCTGGCAAACAGGCGTAGAGTGACCCAGGCAGACAGGTGTAGAGTGACCCAGGCAGACAGGCTTAGAGTGACCCTGGCAAACAGGCGTAGAGTGACCCAGGCATACAGGTGTAGAGTGACCCAGGCAGACAGGCTTAGAGTGACCCTGGCAAACAGGCGTAGAGTGACCCAGGCAGACAGGTGTAGCGTGACCCTGGCAAACAGGCTTAGAGTGACCCTGGCAGACAGGCGTAGAGTGACCCTGGCAAACAGGCGTAGAGTGACCCTGGCAAACAGGCTTAGAGTGACCCTGGCAGACAGGTGTAGAGTGACCCTGGCAAACAGGCATAGAGTGACCCTGGCAAGCAGGGATAGAGTGACCCTGGCAAACAGGCGTAGAGTGACCCTGGCAAACAGGTGTAGAGTGACCCTGGCAAACAGGCGTAGAGTGACCCTGGCAAACAGGCGTAGAGTGACCCTGGCAGGCAGGTGTAGAGTGACCCTGGCAAACAGGCTTAGAGTGACCCTGGCATACAGGCTTAGAGTGACCCTGGCAGACAGGTGTAGAGTGACCCTGGCAGACAGGTGTAGAGTGACCCTGGCAAACAGGCTTAGAGTGACCCTGGCAGACAGGCGTAGAGTAACCCTAGCAGGCAGGTGTAGAGTGACCCTGGCAAACAGGCTTAGAGTGACCCTGGCAAACAGGCTTAGAGTGACCCTGGCAGGCAGGCTTAGAGTGACCCTGGCAGACAGGTGTAGAGTGACCCTGGCAGGCAGGAGTAGAGTGACCTCTACAGGCAGGTGTAGAGTGACCCTACCAGACAGGCGTAGAGTGACCCTGGCAGACAGGCTTAGAGTGACCCTGGCAGACAGGCGTAAAGTGACCCAGGCAGACAGGAGTAGAGTGACCTCTACAGGCAGGTGTAGAGTAACCCTGGCAGCCAGGCGCAGTGACCCCCACAGGCAGGAGTAGTTACCCCCACAGGCAGGAGTAGTGACCCCCACAGGCAGGTGTAGTTACAGGCAGGAGTAGTGACCCCCACAAGCAGGTGTAGGGTGACCCCCACAGGCAGGTGTAGAGTGACCCTGGCAAACAGGCGTAGAGTGACCCAAGCAGGTGTAGGGTGACCCCCACAGGCAGGAGTAGTGACCCCCACAGGCAGGTGTAGTGACCCCCACAAGCAGGTGTAGGGTGACCCCCACAGGCAGGTGTAGAGTGACCCCCACAGGCAGGAGTAGTGACCCCCACAGGCAGGTGTAGTGACCCCCACAAGCAGGTGTAGGGTGACCCCCACAGGCAGGTGTAGAGTGACCCCCACAGGCAGGTGTAGAGTGACCCTGGCAAACAGGCGTAGAGTGACCCAAGCAGGTGTAGGGTGACCCCCACAGGCAGGAGTAGTGACCCCCACAGGCAGGTGTAGTGACCCCCACAGGCAGGTGTAGTGACCCCCACAAGCAGGTGTAGGGTGACCCCCACAGGCAGGTGTAGAGTGACCCCCACAGGCAGGTGTAGTGACCCCCACAAGCAGGTGTAGGGTGACCCCCACAGGCAGGTGTAGGGTGACCCCCACAAGCAGGTGTAGGGTGACCCCCACAGGCAGGTGTAGAGTGACCCTGGCAAACAGGCGTAGAGTGACCCAAGCAGGTGTAGGGTGACCCCCACAGGCAGGAGTAGTGACCCCCACAGGCAGGTGTAGTGACCCCGAAAGGCAGGTGTAGTGACCCCCACAAGCAGGTGTAGGGTGACCCCCACAGGCAGGTGTAGAGTGACCCCAACAGGCAGGTGTAGTGACCCCCACAAGCAGGAGTAATGACCCCCACAGGCAGGAGTAGCCTGTCTCTCTGCTTCTTGTTTTCCATCCTCAGACGGTTGAACCTTTCTTGTCACTTTGACTGTCTTGGGGAATTTCTCAAGTTTGACATTTTTCAGCAGCAGAGCCAGAGCGGCACTTCCGGTTCCTGTGGCGGTGACCTTTGTCTGCTGTTGTCTGGGGGGGGGGGGGGGCGGTGAGTCAGAGCCCCGTCTGAGGAGGATCCTCCCAGGCAAGAGAGCCTGCTAGGCTGGGGCCTCTGAGGGGCTGGAGGGGCTGGGCAGAGTCAGTCACATGTCAGGAAAAGCCAGTGCCTCTGGGGAGTCAGCAGGGCTGGGCAGAGTCGGTCAAGTCAGGCCAGGCCAGGCCAGTGCCTCCAAGGGGCCGGTAGGGCTGGGCAGAGTCAGTCAAGTCAGGCCAGACCAGTGCCTCTGAAGAGCCAGTGGGGCTGGGCAGAGTCAGTCAAGTCAGGCCAGGCCAGTGCCTCTGAAGAGCCTGTGGGGCTGGGCAGAGTCAGTCAAGTCAAGACAGGCCAGTGCCTCCGAAGAGCCTGTGGGGCTGGGCAGAGTCAGTCAAGTCAAGACAGGCCAGTGCCTCCGAAGAGCCTGTGGGGCTGGGCAGAGTCAGTCAAGTCAGGCCAGGCCAGTGCCTCTGAAGAGCCTGTGGGGCTGGGCAGAGTCAGTCAAGTCAAGACAGGCCAGTGCCTCCGAAGAGCCTGTGGGGCTGGGCAGAGTCAGTCAAGTCAAGACAGGCCAGTGCCTCCGAAGAGCCTGTGGGGCTGGGCAGAGTCAGTCAAGTCAAGACAGGCCAGTGCCTCCAAAGAGCCTGTGGGGCTGGGCAGAGTCAGTCAAGTCAGGCCAGGCCAGTGCCTCTGAAGAGCCTGTGGGGCTGGGCAGAGTCAGTCAAGTCAGGCCAGGCCAGTGCCTCTGAAGAGCCTGTGGGGCTGGGCAGAGTCAGTCAAGTCAAGACAGGCCAGTGCCTCCGAAGAGCCTGTGGGGCTGGGCAGAGTCAGTCAAGTCAAGACAGGCCAGTGCCTCCGAAGAGCCTGTGGGGCTGGGCAGAGTCAGTCAAGTCAAGACAGGCCAGTGCCTCCGAAGAGCCTGTGGGGCTGGGCAGAGTCAGTCAAGTCAGGCCAGGCCAGTGCCTCTGAAGAGCCTGTGGGGCTGGGCAGAGTCAGTCAAGTCAAGACAGGCCAGTGCCTCCTAAGAGCCTGTGGGGCTGGGCAGAGTCAGTCACATGTCAGCAAAGGTAGATGCCTCAGAAGGGTGAATAGGGTTAAGAAAAGTCAGTCACGTGCTGGAGGGCCTGTAGGGTCGGACAGAGTCAGTTACGTTAGCAAATGTCGATGCTTCCAAAGGGTATCATCAATTGGTGGAGGGAGAGAGAGTAGAGATCCTTTCAATCTCCTTTCAATAATTATAAATCAATGTGAAAAGGATCACTGGTCCTGCATAACCAAGGTCTGCAGGTGGATGGGTAGGTGTCTCCCAAATAAAAGACCATCATACACGTGTTTTTTCAGAGTCGTGTAGCGGTATATGATGTGTCCCCGCTTCTTGTAACACGTGTCCGTGCGTAATCCTTGGGTCAGTTTTTGTTTGCACCCTCCGCCAGGAGGTTGTACCATTGGTTAAAACAGTAGTGATGGTGAATAAGTGAAATACTGCTATAAAGGTGTTCTAAAATACCCGGACAGCCAGAGGTTCAACTTTAATATTTCTGGATTCGGGTAGAAGGTTAAGGCGTGTCGCTATGGAATTATTTAGGAATTCTAGCGTACTAAACTTGTGAGGTTAAAAGTGGTCGACATGTTTCAGCCTTATCTGCCTGTTGGTCAGTCGGCTTTCCTCAGGAGGGCTGGGCAGAGTCAGTCACATGTCAGCAAAAGGCCGACACCTCCTAGGTTAGAGCTGTAGATTCAGACATATGTTGACATAGGCCAGTGCCTCTGTAGGGCTGGGCAGAGTCAGTCACATGTCAGCAAATGTCGAAGCCTCTCAGGACATGTAAGACTGGGCAGAACCAATCACATATTAACACAGGCCAGTGGTAGGACTGGCGACACTCATACGATGGTCCAGGTTGGTGCCTCTTGAGGCCAGCAGGGTTGGTCAAAATCACTCGCATGTCAAGATAGCCTAGTGTCCGAGAAGTGTCTTTAGTGCTGGGCGGTGCCATCGTCATATCGGAAGGGTCACCCCCCACTGACTCACTGCGCCAGCCGCACAGTGACCACCGCTGCCAACACCAGCCACAGAGAGTCATCCACCACCCACCTCACGGTGACCACCCCTGCCCGTGCCAGCCACAGAGAGTCATCCACCACCCACCTCACGGTGACCGCCCCTGCCCGCACCAGCCACAGAGTCATCCACCACCCACCTCACGGTGACCGCACATGCCCTCACAAGCCACAGAGAGTCATCCACCACCCACCTCACGATGACCGGCCCTGCTCTCACCAGCCACAGAGAGTCATCCACCACCCACCTCACGGTGACCGCCCCTGCCCGCGCCAGCCACAGAGAGTCATCTACCACCCTCCCCACGGTGACCACCCCTGCCCGCACCAGCCACAGAGATTCATCTACCACCCACCTCATTGTGACCGCCCCTGCCCGCACCAGCCACAGAGAGTCATCCACCACCCACCTCACGGTGACCACACTTGCCAGCCACAGAGAGTCATCCACCACCCACCTCACGGTGATCACCGCTGCCCTCACCAGCCACAGAGAGTCATCCACCACCCACCTCATAGTGACCACCCCTGCCCTCACCAGCCACAGAGAGTCATCCACCACCCACCTCACGGTGACCACCCCTGCCCGCACCAGCCACAGAGAGTCATCCACCACCCACCTCACGGTGACCACCCCAGCCAGCCACAGAGAGTCATCCACCACCCACCTCATGGTGACCGCCCCTGCCCGCGCCAGCCACAGAGAGTCATCCACCACCCACCTCACGGTGACCACCCCTGCCCGCACCAGCCACAGAGAGTCATCCACCACCCACCTCACGGTGACCACCGCTGCCCGCACCAGCCACAGAGAGTCATCCACCACCCACCTCACGGTGACCACCGCTGCCCGCACCAGCCACAGAGAGTCATCCACCACCCACCTCACGGTGACCACCCCTGCCCGCACCAGCCACAGAGAGTCATCCACCACCCACCTCACGGTGACCACCCCTGCCCTCACCAGCCACAGAGAGTCATCCACCACCCACCTCACGGTGACCACCCCTGCCCGCACCAGCCACAGAGAGTCATCCACCACCCACCTCACGGTGACCACCGCTGCCCGCACCAGCCACAGAGAGTCTTCCACCACCCACCTCACGTTGACCACCCCTGCCAGCCACAGAGAGTCATCCACCACCCACCTCATTGTGACCGCCCATGCTCGCACCAGCCACAGAGAGTCATCCACCACCCTCCTCACGGTGACCACCCCTGCCCGCACCAGCCACAGAGAGTCATCCACCACCCACCTCACGGTGACCACCGCTGCCCGCACCAGCCACAGAGAGTCTTCCACCACCCACCTCAAGGTGACCACACCTGCCCTCACCAGCCACAGAGAGTCATCCACCACCCTCCTCACGGTGACCACCCCTGCCCGCACCAGCCACAGAGAGTCATCCACCACCCACCTCAAGGTGACCACCGCTGCCCGCACCAGCCACAGAGAGTCATCCACCACCCTCCTCACGGTGACCACCCCTGCCCGCACCAGCCACAGAGAGTCATCCACCACCCACCTCACGATGACCGGCCCTGCCCTCACCAGCCACACAGAGTCATCCACCACCCACCTCATGGTGACCACCCCTGCCCTCACCAGCCACAGAGAGTCATCCATCACCCACCTCACGTTGACTGCACCTGCCCTCACCAGCCACAGAGAGTCACCCACCACCCACCTCACGGTGACCACCCCTGCCCGCACCAGCCACAGAGAGTCATCCACCACCCACCTCACGGTGACCGCCCCTGCCCTCACCAGCCACAGAGAGTCATCCATCACCCACCTCACGGTGACTGCACCTGCCCTCACCAGCCACAGAGAGTCACCCACCACCCACCTCACGGTGACCACCCCTGCCCGCACCAGCCACAGAGAGTCATCCACCACCCACCTCACGGTAACTGCCCCTGCCAGCCACAGAGTCATCCACCACCCACCACACGGTGACCACCCCTGCCCGCACCAGATACAGAGAGTCATTCATCACCCACCTCACGGTGACTGCCCCTGCCAGCCACACAGCACCTGTCACACACACTCAACTCACCAGAGGCACTCCCTAAGTACAGCTCCGGCCCCTCACACTCAACTCACCCGAGGGACTCCCTCAGTACAGTACCTGAAGCTCACACTCAACTCACTGAGGGACTCCCTCAGTACAGCACCTGTCACTCACACTCAACTCACCCGAGGGACTCCCTCAGTACAGCACTGGTCGCTCACACTCAACTCACCGAGGGACTCCCTCAGTACCGTACCTGTCGCTCACACTCAACTCACCTGAGGGACTCCCTCAGTACAGCACCTGTCACCCACACTCAACTTACCTGAGGGACTAACTCAGTACAGCCCCTCACACTCAACTCACAAAGGGACTCCCTCAGTACAGCACCTGTCACTCACACTCAACTCACCCGAGGGACTCCCTCAGTACAGTACCTGAAGCTCACACTCAACTCACCGAGGGACTCCCTCAGTTCAGCAGCTGTTGCTCACACTCAACTCACCCGAGGGACTCCCTCAGTACAGCAGCTGTTGCTCACACTCAACTCACCTGAGGGACTCCCTCAGTACAGCACCTGTCGCTCACAGTCAACTCACCCGAGGGACTCCCTCAGCACAGCACCTGTCGCTCACACTCAACTCACCGAGGGACTCCCTCAGTACAGCACCTGTTACTCACACTCAACTCACCGAGGGACTCCCTCAGCACACCACCTGTCGCTCACACTCAACTCACCTGAGGGACTCCCTCAGTACAGCACCTGTCGCTCACACTCAACTCACCTGAGAGACTCCCTCAGTGCAGCACCTGTCCCTCACACTCAAGTCACCCGAGGGACTCCCTCAGTACAGCACCGGTCGCTCACACTCAACTCACCCGAGGGACTCCCTCAGTACAGCACTGGTCGCTCACACTCAACTCACCCGAGGGACTCCCTCAGTACAGCACCGGTCCCTCACACTCAACTCACCCGAGGGACTCCCTCAGTACAGCACCGGTCGCTCACACTCAACTCACCCGAGGGACTCCCTCAGTACAGCACCGGTCGCTCACACTCAACTCACCCGAGGGACTCCCTCAGTACAGTACCTGTCGCTCACACTCAACTCACCCGAGGGACTTCCTCAGTACAGCACTGGCCCCTCACACTCAACTCACCGAGTAAATTCCTCAGTAGAGCACCTGTTGCTCTCACTCAACTCACCCGAGGGACTCCCTCAGTACAGGACCTGTCGCTCACACTCAACTCACCCGAGGGGCTCCCTCAGTACAGCACCGGTCGCTCACACTCAACTCACCTGAGGGACTCTCTCACTACAGCACCTGTCCCTCACACTCAACTCACCCGAGGGACTCCCTCTATACAGCACCTGTCACTCACACTCAACTCACCCAAGGGACTCACTCAGTAGAGCTCCTGTCACTTACGCTCAACTTACCCTCAGTACAATACCCGACCTGTCGCAGATACATCTGAAGACACTGCTCTCTCTCCTCCATGTTACTCGCCCACTTACATACTCAGTCACTGACATTCTCACTGGCATATTCACATACACTTATGACACTCACACACTCTCTAGTTGCCACACACTCAATGGCTCTCATTCACAGTTCAGGTTCAGGGAAGACATGGCTTGGCAGTTCGGTCTGGACTGTTCCCATGAGGCACAGGGTCAGATATTTGCATATGGCTGGGTCTGAACTGGGGTGGCTGAGTGAGCGAAAGAACGATGATGGATTCAGCCCAGATCTGTGACTGGGGGTGAGGGTCTGAAAAGTTTCAGCGCTCCGTCCATCATCTCCTCGTGTTTGCTCTATAATGCCTCATGACAGCACTGAGCGCCTTGCCCTTGGCCACACTTTATTTTTTAGTTAATTCATGTTTCGGCTCTTACAAGACCCACCCCAGCAGTCATCGGGGAGGGAAGAGCGCTCAGTGCAGTCCCGGAAGCGAGCTATCACAGTCTAACGGTGTCTCCTGGCCTTTGCTCCTCTGCTCCATCTGATGTCCCCCCGGTAGGGCTGGGGTGGCATCCCTCGGGCTCTTTTAACCTGTTGGCTGCTGCCGTCGGCCATTGGCAGACAGCAGCACTACCTTGCTGGTGCTGCCGTCGGCCAATGGCCGACGTGACCGCGTCCGTTTTTTAAAACGGCCGCACTGCCGCAAAAAAGCGGAAGCAGCCAACGGGTTAAAGCCCTGAGACAGCCACGAGGAGCTCTCAGATGTGACTGTTGCAGACACTGCGGACGCCACAAGAGTCTGTTCCACATTTCATGAGTCTCTCTGCATTCAGAGGCCTCCTGGGAATGTTTGGGCCACCTCTGATCTCTAGTTGCGCCCCATGTTTAGGGTCTCAGGGGTACGTACAATGCTAGAATTAACTCATCTGTTTTGGGGTGTCAGCACACAGCTGTTTCTCTAACAGCGTTGCCCAAACATTTCACACACACTAATAACACACATGGGCGAGTGCGCTGCGCGTCTGTCAGCGTTTAGCTGCCATTCACTGGGTTTTATTTCTGGCCGCACCAGCCCCTTGATGATAGCTCCTCTTATGATACCCCAGTTTTACGCGACAACCTTCTTTGTTTGGAATTAAATCACTCGTAGTAGATTAATCGGGCAAGAAGAATGAGTTTGAGCATCATAAACTGATCAGCAAAAAGCTCAATTAATAAAGGTATCAGTAAATTCTTAGATGCATCGATAAATAAATATAAAAGGTCAAAAATGAACTTGCTATTCGCACTGATATTGCTCGCAGACGCCACTTGTGCGCCTGTCGCGAGGGATCTGGAGCCAGAGCCTGGGGGAGCGAAACACGTGTCATGGTGTGTGTGTATCCATGCCACTTGGATGCTCCAGTTGTGTCGTGACGCGTTCCAGCGTACGAGAGATGGCGTGGGTGGAACGAAGCGCGCCAGCGCCACCTTTTACCTGCCACTAATATTAACCATCAAAGGAGTTCTTGATCGCTTTATACATTTATTGGCGTGAATCGGTTCTAGAGACACTGGTGCTGGCCCCTTCACAGAAGCTAAAATGTTTTAACCCCTTGCATGCTGATGACGGCCCCCAGCCGTCATGCACTACGGCGCTCGTGTGCTGATGACGGCTGGGGGCCGTCATAAACCCGCCCACTTGCTATTTTGCCTCACAGGCGCAGAATCGCGGCCGCATGGAAGGCGTTAAAATTCTCTACGTGGAAGCCTGTGCAGCGCCATTTATTCTGTATCAAAACTAGACACTTGATTAACGTGTCATTAATTATCTGCTCCCTGAAGCCCTTTATTTCTGCATCTTCCCAAGCACTAGTCAGTCTGTATTCATTTAAAAACAATTTAAAATATGTATTTAGTCCTACTGAGGTGTTTTTCAATTCAGTTTCAAGCCCACAATGAATTGCTAAGCCAGAGGCTCTGAAGGGGCTTTTCAAGTTTTAAAAATACAACAAAGTTACTGTCTCCACTAACAGGCTGGCAGCCATGCCATCCAGTTCTGAGCTTATTCCTGCCTCAAAAAGAATAAAAAAAGAAATATGAAGCCCAAAAAGGTAAAATTAGCATTTGTTGCAGACATGACAATAAATGCATCTGAATTTAAATATATAATTGAAACATACGCCCACATCTCACTACAAAGAGTAAATACTCTGAAATACATACACAGTAAATACCTTTATTAATGCACACATCTGTATATGGTGGATGAATGAATAATGCACGTCTAAGTCAGTTACTGAAGAGAGAACGAGCTGCTCTGTGGCGCCAAGTGTGGGTGCCCCGGGTGTGGGGTTCAGTATATTCTGGGAGGCAGTAAATGTCACCTGTCGGCAGACTGAGTGAACTTTCTTAAAAGTTACAAAGAGACATAGAGACAGAGACAGAGAGAGACTGAGACAGAGAGAGACGGCGAGCGTGCGCACTATGCGTAAAGGGCGTGCGCGGGGAACGCCCGCCGCTGGCCCGGGACTTCCCAGGGGGCCTGGTATAAAACCAGGCGGGTTCCGCTGTCTGTGCTGTCGTAAAGGTCAAGGCCAGGCGGGGAGGGATGCCTGGACAGAGGCGTGGCTCAGCGGTGAGTACTTTAGTTGATATATTACTCCACTGAGTGACCCTTGTTAGAAGTAGCAATGAAAGACCCCAGAGGCAGCCCCCATCCCCCCCTCAGCATGTCTTCTTGTGGATGGCTTGACTGAGTGAAGGGGCACTCCCCATGTGATGTGCACTCTGTGAGTGTGCAATATGAACATTATTAAATAGGGGGTGTAGGGTGGTCTATGGAGCATTGGTTGGTGGTGGGCCACCGGTGGTAACGTCCATCAGTGTTAGTCGTGCACGCGTGCTTCTGTTGCCCCGAGCACTGCTCGTCCAGAGTGAATGGAGGACCAGGGGCTCCCGATAGTCCTCCGGGGCTGATTCGCTGCGCTATACTAAGTTACGTTAACATAACATAACAGGAGCTGGAGAGGCGAGGAGTACTGGGGTTTTAGATACTTTTATATCTGGAGCACCAGTTCTTTCGCTGTGCGAGTAACGGTACCATCCTGTCCCCTCTATAGAGTCTGCTGGCATTCCCAAAAGTATTATTGTACCGCAATACGTATATACTTGCGTCAAATATTTAATATTACATGCCTTTTCATTTCATATCTATTTATTATATGTCTTTTGAATATGTCTTTATTTTTAAATGCTTTTTGATTAATTATGTATTTTTATATCTCTTTGATTATTTTTTAATTACTATATATCTTTCGATTATGTATTTATTATTATATGCCTTTCAATTATGTATTTGGATATATATATATAACCTTTTAGCTTTTTTAATTCATACGTATGCTATATATTTGTTTTTACTTAAAAGAAATTCACACATTCATTAGATTTATAGATAACATGCTTTTACTTGTGTATTTGTGCGTTTTTACATTTGTTCATTTATTTGTTCACATATGTTTGAACATGTGTGATACATTTGTGCTTAGATGTATGTACAGAGAAAGAAAGAGCTAACATTTTTGGTGGCTTTCATTGTATAAAATGCAGTGGTATAAGAACCCATATTTCAGGGAGAATTGTGAGACCGTGAAGTATGTGTTTGATGTTGACACTGACAGAAATGGATTGTAAAAAACAAGGACCCCCCTGAGTAGTAGCATAAGACAACTCCTAGGACAGGGAAAAACAATGTGTGAAATAGAAAGTTCCTAGGCAATTATATACTGGAAAAAAAAGTGGCAAATAATGACAGCAAAGGAAGGACCCAAAAAATTAATATAAAAAAGGACCAAATTTTAATAAACACGTTTAAAAAGCATATAGTTAAACACAAGGAAAACACTATATGATAACAGACAAATAATTTTTTTAATAAAAAATCATACATTTAATAAAAAGACAATAATCATAAAATCATGGACAACCAAACGAATTACATGAACGCTGTCCAAGAAAAGCAGTGGCGATTAAACTCACAGAAATGACAGCCCCAAACCACACAGAAAACCTGTGCCATTCTCAGAGCTATTGGGATTATGCGGCATGGAGCACCAAATTAAGTGGCACGGTTTTATACATTATGCTACAAAAAGGACAAATACAATGTGATATTCTATCGCAATATTATTTTCATCCAATCGAGCTAGAAACTATTTTTTTTAAAGAAATTCTGCTACTTCTTCCACCTATGTGTCAAATGTTGTAAATCACGAATGTGCTATAACTGGGTCAGCCACAGAATCACTTCAATCCGCTGGCGCTCACCACTGCTCAGGGTTTTATCCACGACGTATTCATGAAAAGTAAACAAAATCGAACTCTTTGAAATTCAATTGAGATCTGGTGTTCGCCGCACTTTGAGGAAAGCTCCTTTCAAGCTCGGGCCCCCAAAATAAAAGTGAAATAAAAAAATACATAAAGGCTAAAATTTATAATTATGGCCCAATTTTGCCCTTTTGGGGTTCTAGTGACATTTACAAACTACTTGGTCGGCCTCATGGTTTGTGATGTCACCAGTACCCCTCAATGGGAAAATTGGAACATATTACATGGTTACCTGCTATGTATCCTCTCTCTCGCTCTCTCTCTCTCTCTGTCATACGTGCTCCCTCTCTCTCTCTCAGATATATATGTGTGTGTGTATATTTATATATATATATATATATATATATATATATACATATATACACATATATATGTCTGTGTGTATATTTATATGTGTGTGTGTGTGTATATATTCACTGTACTTGGTAATATATATATAGGGGCAGATTTATGAGGCCCTTGCGCCACGTTTACGCCGCTGTTGCGTCACGCAAGGCGGCGTAAACGTGGCGCATCCCTACGAACGATTTACAACGTGACGCATCTAGGCAGATGCGCCACGTTGTAAAGCCCTGCGCCGCTTGTGGGCGTTCCGGCGCAGGGGGGGGGGCGTTCCGGGGCAGGTGCGCCTCGCAAAAGTGGCTGAGTGAAATCTATAAGATTTCACTCTGTCACTTTCAGGCCAATGCTGCGTCAAAAGCCTGCGCCTGCTTGAAGCAGGCGTAGGTCTTGATGCAGCATTGGTCAGATAGGGCACCCCCGAGCCTTGCTGGAGCTGCGTCGCGCTTGCGACGCAACTCCAGCAATGCGCCACCTTAACGCCACAGATGCGTGACGCATCTGTGCCGTTTTTGCCCCATGGTGCGCCGCATTGTAAATGCGGGGCACCATGGGTGGCGGAGCTGTGGCGCACTGTGGCGCACATTAACTGGCGCATCCCTGGGGATGCGCCAGTTAACATAAATCTGCCACATAATCTTTATTGCTTGATTACTTAAAATCATTGCAATCACAGCATCATAATTCACCAAGAAAAACACAATTACATTTTAAAACAAGAGATCTTCTCTTCACATGATACAAAAAACAATCCCATCTATACAGTTTAAAACCTTGTTAATAAGCCCAAATCTAGCCACCTTACATTTTGAATTACATAATACAGGTTAAAGTGACGGTGTGCTTTACATACTTTTCCATAGATATCACAAGGAAATATTATCGACCAATAAACATTCCTTTCCCATCCTTTCGAATGATCTAATGTGCAAAAAGTGCATCAGTTTGCTGCAATGGTAACACCGCTGATATTACATTTCAAATTAATACCATCGTAACAAAAAATATTAATTTAATCAAGATTATAAATAATTAAAATCAATAGCACCAAGGTCATAAAATTAGAGGGGATCTACCCTATATTAAACATTTATCTACTGCCATTAAACATATTACCAGTTGACATAGTAGTGGAACCAATTCACCGGACAATGACATGATTAATGCCTGACGAGCAGATCTCACGCCACTCATCAGAAAATAAGGTCTCAGAAAAAAAGGTCTAAGATTAGTCAACCTAGGGCATACACATACTATATGTACCAGAGTTTCCTGTGGCCAACCACAGAATATACAACTAGACTCCGGCCACTGTTTAATCCAAGAACGAGTGCCCTTCTTTTTTTGGTTTTATACCCATACGTAGCCTTGGAATTTTTTTTAAAAACTTTACAGAGAAGAAGATATTTAAATACGGCTGAACACGCGGGGATTGATATGAATTAATCACGTACCATGCATAGTTTTTTTCAGCTAAAGCAATTTTATCCAATTTAAACGATTCCGCTTTGATATGCTTTTTTAAAATTAATTTTTAGTTAGGCATTTTTAAAGCTGACAGTTCAATTTCCAGGCCGATATCTTGAAAGGATGCTAAAATATAGGCTCTCCATTTGGCAGTGTAATCAGATTCATCAATTTCTTGCCAGCATATATTCCCTAAAGATGCCGGGGCTGATGTTGATAAAACAGCCATGCATTTTAGGAAGGATCCTTTTGATACCAGGCACTGTCTTTGGAGACCGAATTCCAATCTAATTGCTGCTTGACACACTGACCTGTCAATTCCAAAGGTTGCTTTAAAAACCTTAACAATCAGTAAGTCGAGCAACTTCACATCTTTTCCACAAGTAATCGGAGAACCATAAATGAGGCTAGGTTGTAACTTGGCTTTAATTATTTTTAGAATAAACTCAGACGATTGACAGTTCAGTGATTTCTTTAAACATTTAAAAGCATGGATCAACGTCACAGTCTTGGCCCTTAAATCTTTAAGGTGAAATTTAAAAGACATATGATTATCAAATATTACCCCTAGGTATCTATATGTCTTAACCATACCAATTGTGCCTGCTCTGGCTTTCCAGGAATTAAACTTCTGTTTAACTACACCGATTTTCATCACTTTCGTTTTTGTGACGTTCAGTTCTAGGCCATTCTGCTGTATATAATCATCAAAGGCAGTAATAAGTCTTTGTAGGCCGATGGGGGTATGGCTCACAAGAATCGCATCATCAGCATACAGGAGGTAGCCAATTTGCACTCCCCTAATCCTATGAGCATGCCCATTGACAACATCCAAGTGCTGTGGAAGGTCTGATAGAAGTAAATTAAATAAGCAGGGGACAAGAACACAGCCCTGCTTTAGGCCATGATATGTTCTGATCCTCCTTGATAAGCAGTTACCCCCTCCAATCTTAACTTGAACCCAAGTGCTAGCATACAGAAACATTATAGCTTTCAACAATTTCATTGGAATTCCCAGATCTGACAGTTTTTTCCATAACAAGTTTCGAGGCACAGAATCGAAGGCTGCCTTAAGATCAATAAAAGCAATATATAGATTTTGTTTATTCAAGACAGCCTTCTCCGCAAGCAATGTTAGGGCCAACAAATTGGTGATAGTGGATTGACCTGTCTGAAAGCCAGTCTGATTGAATGGAATAATACTCCCCTTCATAGCCCAGTCTTCCAGGTCTATTAGAACAATGGAAGCAAACACTTTTGCATCGACATCAGTCAATGAAATTAAACGATAATTAGCAGGGTTTGAAACCGTACCACTTTTATAAATTGGTTGCACTATGCTACCTTGCCACGACACTGGAACAACCCCCAATTTCAGAACATCCCTAAATAGATTATGCAAAAAGCCTACCCACAGATTACTATGAACACAAAACAGGGCATTCAGTAACCCATTAGGTCCTGGGGCACCATTTGATCGCAGCCCTCGTAACACGGTCAATACTTGAGTATAGCTCGGAATTTCTAAATCAAGTTTTAGATCAGGACTAGAATCAATAGCATGATCATTAGGGTTCAGATCGGGGCACTCTTCATTGCCCGCATAATATATATTCACTGAAAAAAACAAAGGTTACAGGGACGTTATAGTTAGGAAATAGAATTTAAAAAAACACAGAAATTCACTGAAAGAACAAAGTTTACATGGACGTTATAGTTAGGCTGACATTTCACTTGTACAAAATTAGAGAAATTCAGCACTTGTAGTTTCCTGAGCTAACTATAACTCGCACCCAGCAATGCACCTCTTATGACCTCACATATTACATCACTCATGTATTTTTTCCCAATATTCGCAACAACGTTAGATATCGTGACATCCCCACAATGGTACACAGGGAGGGGCCCGCTGGTGGTCATGGCGTTGTTCCGAATATCGTTCTCGATAAAAAAAATCTATTTTGGACACATAACTGGTGTCACTAACACCTCCATTTCCCAAACATGGGGTCAGAGTATCTCCAACCTGACCCCTTATGTTAGCTTCCTCACAAATTTTCAGCCCCGGGAACCATTCCCGGATGATGAAATGGCAGCCACAACTTTCTGTTCAGGTTGCGTCCAGCCAATCAGAGCATTCCCGTTGGCGCGTGCATTCGGGATTAATAACGAAACCACCATAAAGTATCCATGGCCAGAGATGTGTCACTTTTGCAGGACAGATAAAAAAATTAAAATGCCTTTAAGGATTCTTCATACCCCTTCCTGCACAAAATCAAGGCGGTCTGCGTTGGCGCTCGGTATCACACAGTGCAAGCGCTAGAAGAGATCACTAGCGCGCTGTATCTTAGTAGATATGGCACACTCCTGCTCCCTCCTTTCACAACAACTGTGCTTGCTGCCCAGCGCTACCTTAAAAATGAGTAAATATCCCCCTTTCACAGAAAGCATGTCTGTCCTAATGTTCTGCACAAGGAAAACACACAAATACAAGGCATGATTTTACATACAGAGGCAGCACTAGAAATTGTATTTTCACACCAACAATTGCATTATTAATTTCAAACCACCACATCCTTGCATGTTATTTTATTGATTTTCAAATAATTTGTTGCCCAGAAGAAATCGCATGTTTCATTAATGCAAAGGAGGGTAGAGATAGGTGATGTTTTTGATGCTGAATTTCGATCACTTTATGAAATCATAAAGGACGCATGACCGAGAACGCTCGCACAGAACAAACACGCGCTTTCTTATCTGCACTGTGACAAGCACTCGTGTTAATGCCTCCTCGTTATGGTAACAAATCCAATCCTATGTTACACAGTATTTCCTGATCAAATCCTTCCCTTTTACAGCCGGCTGGGTGCAAACCTGTACCGTTCAGCCATTTTCAGAACATTAAAGTTTAAGGGCCTCATTTATGAAAAGTGACGCACCAGCAGCGTAAAAGTGACGCACAGCCTCATAAATGAGGCCCTAAAACGTTTTGGGACTCTGCTTCTAAGTGTGAAAAGAGCGATCTGGACGGTTTATTTGCGGATTTGCAATTCCATAAACGCCCACCATTGGACAAGGGATCCTTCTCTTCTGTCCTTCAATGTAGAGTTGCAGATCTTGCTGTGGATTTGCAAAGCTGTGATTGGCTGGCATTGGCAGTCACAGGAAGATTTATGTTGCAACAGCTTTTAACAGACACACTGCATGGATCACAGTGTCAGGAAAAATAAAAACACAAGGGGCATAAGGAAACACGGGGGGGCTATCCAGCCCACCAGGTCTACAAGGGTGACGTCACAGGGACCCCTTCAGAATTAAAGTAATCAGCAAACTACAGCTGTGCTTGGCCAATGGCCAGATGTGGGGGTGGCTCTCAGTGGGGGTTGGGATCAGGCCCCGCAGCCAATCCCCCCTGCCCCTGGCCTTGTGCAATGGGGGTTGGGGGGGTTGACCCCCAGCTGTGGGTAGGACCCAGGGCTTGGCCGTGGCTGCATCTCCCAGCCGGTTCCCCAGCCCCTGTCCCTGTGCACTGGGGATTGGGGGGGGTTGGCCCCCAGCTGTGGGTTGGACCCCCAGCCAGCCCCCCCTGCCCCCGGCCTTCAGCGCTGGACACCAGGGGCTGGCGACCTGTGGGCAGGTTGGGCCAAGGGCTCCGCGCAGCGGGGACTTGGCCAGTGTGGGCTGGTGCAGGATACTGATGCAAGTAATATACGATAAAAATATAAATTTCGCTGAAAAAACACAGAGGTCAAAGTGATGTTGTGGTGGGTAGTTTTGTTTATAACACCTTAGCTGATGTTTAAAAACATATTGTCATTCGGTAAAAATATCCATTAAATTGCAGCTCAGGTTGTGAATAAAAAATTGCAATTTAACTACTGATTTCCCAATTTTTTTCCGGTTAGAATTCGAAATATAACTGAAACTGTGGGGCATATTATCAACAACTAGCGATATTTATCGCTAAAGAAACTTAGAGACATTTTTTTTATCGCCGTGCATCGCCGGATTTTATCGCAGAGATAACGTGCTATTAGCTACGTTCATCTCTAAAGTGATGAAATATCCGGCGATAGCGGCGAAATGCGTGAATATCGCAGGAAAACCAGTGATATTCGTGCATTAACGCCAATAGGGCCTTAACCTGAATATCCACCTCCCATTGGCTATGCAGGTTAAGAACTGGTCTGAGCAGGCGTTAGTTTTCAGCGATATTCGCGCTTAGTGCAATTTTTTTATCACGACGCCTGCCTTGCTAATAGGCGATAGCGACTGCCTTCAGTCGCTAACTGGTTGGGTACGCCCACTTTCCATGTCATTAGCGATAAATATCGCTGACATGCATAGCGGGCCCCAAACCGCTCGCTATTTCCTACAAGCTGTTGCTAACTGATGTTAGCGACAGCTTGCTAATAGGGTGATGAAATTATCGCCGCTTTGCGGCCGAAAATGGCCACAAAAGCGAGGATAATTTCATTTTGCCTGCCTTGATAATATGCCCCTATGTTATTAAGTGAATTTCAGAGAGCTAAAAGGACTAAAAACACATTCCTTACTGCTCGTGTTTAAGTGCCGATAGAACTGTTACTATCCCTAAAAATCTATTTCATATAAAGTCAGATAAACCGCCAAATGTCGTCAATTGGTGACGCTTCGGTTCCAAACTAAGGACAAAGCACTTGTGTTTTTTTATGTTTACTTCATTTTGCTATCACGTTCAATGTGATTTATCGACAAATTGATATATTATTCTGCAGTATTTCTCAATATAAAACAGCTCGCATCAATGCAGATATATTCGCCTCTTTTTTATCTGGTATTTTGGAACGGGAGGTTTGAATCTATCTTGGGAGAGTTCAGGCACGCGGCTCCTTCGGGTCGGCGCGTGCTCTGCTTAAAAATACATCTCTTTATAACTAGGGCCGTTTCCATTTCACACGTCGGCACCGCTCCGTCCTTAGCGGCTGAGGTTACTTTTCACAAGACAGACAAGAAACTCCTGGATTTTTCACAGGCAACTTCTTTTACAAAATGTATATTTCAAGAAAAATATTTGGCATCGCTGGTTTCCGAAAATTTGCCCCGAAAGGTGAATTTTGAGAATGCGGCAGATCCAACAAGCATTGGCGACTACAGTGGGGACGGTCACAAGACCGCTCCGGGCGTGTGCCCTTGTGTGTCCTTGAATAAATGCTGAAGTGTAACACACCGCCCCAGTTCAGGAAGGACCTGAAGACCTGCCTTTTCGAGTGACCCAAGCGCTCAACGGAACAACCCACCCCTCCCCCCAGCGACTTGAAACAGGGTGGGGGGAGGCGGGCCGTCAAGCATTGGGCGTAGGGCCACCTGTGGCCCGGTTGTTTGGGCCTCTGTAAACCGGCATAGAGACTTAGGGGCAGATTTACAATAAGTGGCGCATCCCTGCATATCAGCAGGGATGCGCCAGTTATTGTGCGCCATGCCTTCGGCACCATGGATGCGCTGCATTTGCAATGCGGCGCACCATGCGGCAAAAACCGCACCAATGCGTGACGCATCAGTGCCGTAAAGGCGGCGCATTGCTGGAGTTGCGTCGCAAGCGTGATGCAGCTCCAGCAATGCTCTGGGGTGCCCTATCTCCCCAATGCTGCGTCAAGCCTTACGCCTGCTTCAAGCAGGCGCAGGGTTTTGACGCAGCATGGGCCTAAAAGTGACTGAGTGAAATCTTGTAGATTTCACTCAGCCCCTTTTAGGAGGCGTTCCTGCGTCGGAACGCCTCCCCCTGCTCCGGAACGCCCCCTGATGGCGCAGGGCTTTACAACGTAACGCATCTCCCAGATGCATCACATTGTAAGTACCCCGCACCATGGTGCATCTTTAGCGCTGCCGCTGCGTCACAAAAGTGACGAAACAGCAGCGTAAAAGGGGCGCAAGGGGCTTGTAAATCTGCCCCCTACTTTCTCCCCAGTCCACGCCAGGCCATTGTAATGTGAATGTTAACTGAGGCTGGGGTCCTGGGGGGGCTTTGGCCTCAGGGGTATCGCACCTCGGCGCCCTGCCTCGTGGGGCGTGCCCTAGAATACAGGGGCGTCACTGGGGGGGCAGGTGATTTTGCACCATTTGGCCATTCTCACCTAAGTCCCCCTCGAGCAGAGGGGCAGTGTGCTTCTCTGGCCCCTCCCCTGCCAGGTCATCGCCCTGGGGCTACAGCCAGCAGGGGAGGGGGCGAGTAAGAGAAGTGGCCCCTCTAGGGGTCAGCTGTTGCCACCTCTGCCCCAGTGTCTTTTAGGCCTTATTTGGGAGGGGAGGGGCAGGTTGCATAAAATTGGATATGGCATCGTGGTAAGATCTGCCCTTTTATGCGGTCAGCACACACAACAGGACAGCTGGCTGCAATGAGAATATTAATGACCTGTTGTGTGTGCTGACCGGATACAAGGGGATGGAGACAGGGGTGATCCACCCACAGGTGTACATGTGTGTTTGCACTGGACAAGTGTGCAGGCTACAGAGGGCTCAGACCTCCCTAGGGCCCTCAGGGGTCAGAGCACTGGACAAGGGTGGAGGCCGCGGAGGGCTCAGACCTCTCTAGGGCCCTCGGGAGTCAGAGGACTGGACAAGGGTGGAGGCCACGGAGGGGTCAGACCTCTCTGGAGCCCTCAGGGGTCAGAGGACTGGACAAGGGTGGAGGCCACGGAGGGTTTAGACCTCCCTGGGGCCCTCAGGGGTCAGAGGACTGGACAAGGGTGGAGACCAAGGTGGGCTCAGACCTCTCTCGGGCCCTCAGGGGTCAGAGCACTGGACAAGGGTGGAGGCCGCAGAGGGCTCAGACCTCTCTAGGGCCCTCGGGAGTCAGAGGACTGGACAAGGGTGGAGGCCACGGAAGGCTCAGACCTCCCTAGGGCCCTCAGGGGTCAGAGGACTGGACAAGGGTGGAGGCCGCAGAGGGCTCAGACCTCCCTGGGGCCCTCGGGGGTCAGAGGACTGGACGAGGGTGGAGGCCACAGAGGGTTCAGACCTCTCTAGGGCCCTCGGGAGTCAGAGGACTGGACAAGGGTGGAGGCCACGGAAGGCTCAGACCTCTCTAGGGCCCTCAGGGGTCAGAGCACTGGACAAGGGTGGAGGCCGCAGAGGGCTCAGACCTCTCTAGGGCCCTCAGGGGTCAGAGCACTGGACAAGGGTGGAGGCCACGGAGGGCTCAGACCTCCCTGGGGCCCTCAGGAGTCAGAGCACTGGACAAGGGTGGAGGCCACGGAGGGCTCAGACCTCCCTGGGGCCCTCAGGAGTCAGAGCACTGGACAAGGGTGGAGGCCGCAGAGGGCTCAGACCTCTCCAGGGCCCTTGGGAGTGAGAGCACTGGACAAGGGTGGAGGCCACGGAGGGTTCAGACCTCTCTAGGGCCCTCAGGGGTCAGGGGACTGGACAAGGGTGGAGGCCACGGAGGGCTCAGACCTCTCCAGGGCCCTTGGGAGTGAGAGGACTGGACAAGGGTGGAGGCCACGGAGGGCTCAGACCTCCCTAGGGCCCTTGGGAGTGAGAGGACTGGACAAGGGTGGAGGCCATTGAGGGCTCAGACCTCCCTAGGGCCCTCAGGGGTCAGAGCACTGGACAAGGGTGGAGGCCGCGGAGGGCTCAGACCTCTCTAGGGCCCTCGGGAGTCAGAGGACTGGACAAGGGTGGAGGCCACGGAGGGGTCAGACCTCTCTGGAGCCCTCAGGGGTCAGAGTGCTGGACAAGGGTGGAGGCCATGGAGGGCTCAGACCTCTCTGGAGCCCTCAGGGGTCAGAGTGCTGGACAAGGGTGGAGGTCATGGAGGGCTCAGACCTCGCTGGGGCCCTCAGGGGTCAGAGCACTGGACGAGGGTGGAGGCCGCAGAGGGCTCAGACCTCTCCAGGGCCCTTGGGAGTGAGAGCACTGGACAAGGGTGGAGGCCATGGAGGGTTCAGACCTCTCTAGGGCCCTCAGGGGTCAGGGGACTGGACAAGGGTGGAGGCCACGGAGGGCTCAGACCTCTCCAGGGCCCTTGGGAGTGAGAGGACTGGACAAGGGTGGAGGCCACGGAGGGCTCAGACCTCCCTAGGGCCCTTGGGAGTGAGAGGACTGGACAAGGGTGGAGGCCATGGAGGGCTCAGACCTCTCTAGGGCCCTCAGGGGTCAGAGCACTGGACAAGGGTGGAGGCCACAGAGAGCTCAGACCTCTCCAGGGCCCTTGGGAGTCAGAGGACTGGACAAGGGTGGAGGCCGCAGAGGGCTCAGACCTCCCTGGGCCCCTCAGGGGTCAGAGGACCGGACAAGGGTGGAGGCCACGGAGGGCTCAGACCTCCCTGGGGCCCTCAGGGGGTCAGAGGACTGGACAAGGGTGGAGACCAAGGTGGGCTCAGACCTCTCTCGGGCCCTCAGGGGTCAGAGCACTGGACAAGGGTGGAGGCCACAGAGGGCTCAGACCTCTCTCGGGCCCTCAGGGGTCAGGGGACTGGACGAGGGTGGAGGCCACGGAGAGCTCAGACCTCTCTCGGGCCCTCAGGGGTCAGAGCACTGGACAAGGGTGGAGGCCACGGAGGGTTCAGACCTCTCTGGGGCCCTCAGGGGTCAGAGCACTGGACGAGGGTGGAGGCCGCAGAGGGTTCAGACCTCTCTAGGGCACTCAGGGGTCAGAGCACTGGACGAGGGTGGAGGCCACGCAGGGTTCAGACCTCTCTAGGGCCCTCAGGAGTCAGAGGACTGGACAAGGGTGGAGACCAAGGTGGGCTCAGACCTCTCTCGGGCCCTCAGGGGTCAGAGCACTGGACAAGGGTGGAGGCCGCAGAGGGCTCAGACCTCTCTAGGGCCCTCGGGAGTCAGAGGACTGGACAAGGGTGGAGGCCACGGAAGGCTCAGACCTCTCTAGGGCCCTCAGGGGTCAGAGCACTGGACGAGGGTGGAGGCCGCAGAGGGCTCAGACCTCTCTAGGGTCCTCAGGGGTCAGAGCACTGGACAAGGGTGGAGGCCGCGGAGGGCTCAGACCTCCCTGGGGCCCTCAGGGGTCAGAGCACTGGACAAGGGTGGAGGCCACGGAGGGCTCAGACCTCCCTGGGGCCCTCAGGGGTCAGAGCACTGGACGAGGGTGGAGGCCACGGAGGGCTCAGACCTCCCTGGGGCCCTCAGGGGTCAGAGCACTGGACGAGGGTGGAGGCCACGGAGGGCTCAGACCTCCCTAGGGCCCTCAGGGGTCAGAGGACTGGACGAGGGTGGAGGCCACGGAGGGCTCAGACCTCTCTGGAGCCCTTGGGAGTCAGAGCACTGGACAAGGGAGGAGGCCACGGAGGGCTCAGACCTCCCTGGGGCCCTCAGGGTCAGAGCACTGGACGAGGGTGGAGGCCACGGAGGGCTCAGACCTCCCTCGGGCCCTCAGGGGTCAGAGCACTGGACAAGGGTGGAGGCCGCAGAGGGTTCAGACCTCCCTAGGGCCCTCAGGGGTCAGAGGACTGGACAAGGGTGGAGGCCGCAGAGAGCTCAGACCTCTCTAGGGCCCTCGGGAGTCAGAGGACTGGACAAGGGTGGAGGCCACAGAGGGCTCAGACCTCTCTAGGGCCCTCGGGGGTCAGAGGGCTGGACAAGGGTGGTGGCCAGAGATGGCTCAGACCTCTCTAGGGCCCTCAGGGGTCAGTGGACTGGATGAGGGTGGAGGCCGCAGAGGGCTCAGACCTCTCTTGGGCCCTCGGGGGTCAGAGGACTGGACGAGGGTGGAGGCCGCAGAGGGCTCAGACCTCTCTAGGGCCCTCGGGGGTCAGAGGACTGGACGAGGGTGGAGGCCGCGGAGGGCTCAGACCTCTCTAGGGCCCTCGGGTGTCAGAGCACTGGACAAGGGTGGAGGCCACGGAGGGCTCTGACCTCTCTAGGGCCCTCAGGGGTCAGAGGACTGGTCGTGGGTGGAGGCCGTAGAGGGTTCAGACCTCCCTAGGGCCCTCAGGGGTCAGAGCACTGGACAAGGGGGGAGGCCACGGAGGGTTCAGACCTCTCTAGGGCCCTCAGGGGTAAGAGCACTGGACAAGGCTGGAGGCCACGGAGGGCTCAGACCTCCCTAGGGCCCTCAGGGGTCAGAGGACTGGTCGTGGGTGGAGGCCGCAGAGGGTTCAGACCTCCCTAGGGCCCTCAGGGGTCAGAGGACTGGACAAGGGTGGAGGCTGCAGAGAGCTCAGACCTCTCTAGGGCCCTCGGGAGTCAGAGGACTGGACAAGGGTGGAGGCCGCAGAGGGCTCAGACCTCTCTAGGGCCCTCGGGGGTCAGAGCACTGGACGAGGGAGGAGGCCGCAGAGGGCTCAGACCTCTCTAGGGCCCTCAGGGGTCAGAGCACTGGACAAGGGTGGAGGCCACGGAGGGTTCAGACCTCTCTAGGGTCATCAGGGGTCAGAGCACTGGACAAGGGTGGAGGCCACGGAGGGCTCAGACCTCCCTGGGGCCCTCGGGGGTCAGAGGACTGGACAAGGGTGGAGGCCACAGAGGGCTCAGACCTCCCTGGGGCCCTCAGGGGTCAGAGCACTGGACGAGGGTGGAGGCCGCAGAGGGCTCAGGCCTCCCTGGGGCCCTCAGGAGTCAGAGGACTGGACAAGGGTGGAGGCCACAGAGGGCTCAGACCTCTCTCGGGCCCTCAGGGGTAAGGGGACTGGACGAGGGTGGAGGCCACGGAGAGCTCAGACCTCTCTCGGGCCCTCAGGGGTCAGAGGACTGGACGAGGGTGGAGGCCACGGAAGGCTCAGACCTCTCTAGGGCCCTCAGGGGTCAGGGGACTGGACAAGGGTGGAGGCCACGGAGGGCTCAGACCTCTCTCGGGCCCTCAGGGGTCAGGGGACTGGACGAGGGTGGAGGCCACAAAGGGCTCAGACCTCTCTAGGGCCCTCAGGGGTCAGAGCACTGGACAAGGGTGGAGGCCGCAGAGGGCTCAGACCTCTCTAGGGCCCTCAGGGGTCAGAGGACTGGACAAGGGTGGAGGCCGCAGAGGGCTCAGACCTCTCTAGGGCCCTCGGGGGTCAGAGCACTGGACAAGGGTGGAGGCCGCAGAGGGCTCAGACCTCCCTAGGGCCCTCAGGGGTCAGAGGACTGGACAAGGAAGGAGGCCACAGAGGTCTCAGACCTCCCTGGGGCCCTCGGGGGTCAGAGCACTGGACAAGGGTGGAGGCCACGGAGGGATCAGACCTCCCTGGGGCCCTCAGGGGTCAGAGGACTGGACAAGGGTGGAGGCCACGGAGGGCTCAGACCTCTCTAGGGCCCTCAGGGGTCAGAGCACTGGACAAGGGTGGAGGCCACGGAGGGCTCAGACCTCCCTGGGCCCTCAGGGGTCAGAGCACTGGACAAGGGTGGAGGCCACGGAGGGTTTAGACCTCCCTAGGGCCCTCAGGGGTCAGAGGACTGGACAAGGGTGGAGGCCGCAGAGGGCTCAGACCTCTCTAGGGCCCTCGGGGGTCAGAGGGCTGGATGAGGGTGAAGGCCACGGAGGGCTCAGACCTCTCTAGGGCCCTCAGGGGTCAGAGGACTGGACAAGGGTGGAGGCCTCAGAGGGCTCAGACCTCTCTAGGGTCCTCAGGGGTCAGAGCACTGGACGAGGGTGGAGGCCACAGAGGGCTCAGACCTCTCTAGGGCCCTCAGGGGTCAGAGCACTGGACAAGGGTGGAGGCCGCAGAGGGCTCAGACCTCCCTGGGGCCCTCAGGGGTCAGAGGACTGGACAAGGGTGGAGGCCACGGAGGGCTCAGACCTCTCTCGGGCCCTCAGGGGTCAGAGGACTGGACGAGGGTGGAGGCCACGGAGGGCTCAGACCTCTCTAGGGCCCTCAGGGGTCAGACCACTGGACAAGGGTGGAGGCCGCAGAGGGCTCAGACCTCTCTAGGCCCCTTAGGAGTCAGAGGACTGGACAAGGGTGGAGGCCACGGAGGGCTCAGACCTCCCTGGGGCCCTCAGGGGACAGAGCACTGGACGAGGGTGGAGGCCACGGAGGGCTCAGACCTCCCTGGTGCCCTCGGGGGTCAGAGGACTGGACAAGGGTGGAGGCCGCAGAGGGTTCAGACCTCTCTAGGGCCCTCAGGGGTCAGAGGACTGGACAAGGGTGGAGGCCGCAGAGGGCTCAGACCTCTCTAGGGCCCTCAGGGGTCAGAGCACTGGACGAGGGTGGAGGCCACAGAGGGCTCAGACCTCTCTAGGGCCCTCAGGGGTCAGAGGACTGGACAAGGGTGGAGGCCACGGAGGGCTCAGACGTCCCTGGGGCCCTCGGGAGTCAGAGCACTGGACAAGGGTGGAGGCCACGGAAGGCTCAGACCTCTCTAGGGCCCTCAGGGGTCAGAGCACTGGACGAGGGTGGAGGCCACGGAGGGCTCAGACCTCTCTAGGGCCCTCAGGGGTCAGAGGATTGGACAAGGGTGGAGGCCGCAGAGGGTTCAGACCTCCCTAGGGCCCTCAGGGGTCAGAGGACTGGACAAGGGTGGAGGCCGCAGAGAGCTCAGACCTCTCTAGGGCCCTCGGGAGTCAGAGGACTGGACAAGGGTGGAGGCCACGGAGGGCTCAGACCTCTCTAGGGCCCTCAGGGGTCAGAGCACTGGACAAGGGTGGAGGCCACGGAGGGCTCAGACCTCCCTGGGCCCCTCAGGGGTCAGAGGACTGGACGAGGGTGGAGGCCACAGAGGGCTCAGACCTCTCTAGGGCCCTCGGGAGTCAGAGGACTGGACAAGGGTGGAGGCCACGGAGGGCTCAGACCTCCCTGGGCCCCTCAGGGGTCAGAGGACTGGACGAGGGTGGAGGCCACAGAGGGCTCAGACCTCTCTAGGGCCCTCGGGAGTCAGAGGACTGGACAAGGGTGGAGGCCACGGAGGGCTCAGACCTCTATAGGGCCCTCAGGGGTCAGAGGACTGGACGAGGGTGGAGGCCGCGGAGGGCTCAGACCTCTCTAGGGCCCTCGGGAGTCAGAGGACTGGACAAGGGTGGAGGCCACGGAGGGCTCAGACCTCTCTAGGGCCCTCAGGGGTCAGAGGACTGGACGAGGGTGGAGGCCGCGGAGGGCTCAGACCTCTCTAGGGCCCTCGGGAGTCAGAGGACTGGACAAGGGTGGAGGCCACGGAGGGCTCAGACCTCTCTAGGGCCCTCGGGATTCAGAGGACTGGACAAGGGTGGAGGCCACGGAGGGCTCAGACCTCTCTAGGGCCCTCAGGGGTCAGAGGACTGGACGAGGGTGGAGGCCACAGAGGGCTCAGACCTCTCTAGGGCCCTCGGGAGTCAGAGGACTGGACAAGGGTGGAGGCCACGGAGGGCTCAGACCTCTCTAGGGCCCTCAGGGGTCAGAGCACTGGACAAGGGTGGAGGCCACGGAGGGCTCAGACCTCCCTGGGCCCCTCAGGGGTCAGAGGACTGGACGAGGGTGGAGGCCACAGAGGGCTCAGACCTCTCTAGGGCCCTCGGGAGTCAGAGGACTGGACAAGGGTGGAGGCCACGGAGGGCTCCGACCTCCCTGGGCCCCTCAGGGGTCAGAGGACTGGACGAGGGTGGAGGCCACAGAGGGCTCAGACCTCTCTAGGGCCCTCGGGAGTCAGAGGACTGGACAAGGGTGGAGGCCACGGAGGGCTCAGACCTCTATAGGGCCCTCAGGGGTCAGAGGACTGGACGAGGGTGGAGGCCGCGGAGGGCTCAGACCTCTCTAGGGCCCTCGGGAGTCAGAGGACTGGACAAGGGTGGAGGCCACGGAGGGCTCAGACCTCTCTAGGGCCCTCAGGGGTCAGAGGACTGGACGAGGGTGGAGGCCGCGGAGGGCTCAGACCTCTCTAGGGCCCTCGGGAGTCAGAGGACTGGACAAGGGTGGAGGCCACGGAGGGCTCAGACCTCTCTAGGGCCCTCGGGAGTCAGAGGACTGGACAAGGGTGGAGGCCACGGAGGGCTCAGACCTCTCTAGGGCCCTCAGGGGTCAGAGGACTGGACGAGGGTGGAGGCCACAGAGGGCTCAGACCTCTCTAGGGCCCTCAGGGGTCAGAGGACTGGACGAGGGTGGAGGCCACGGAGGGCTCTGACCTCTCTAGGGCCCTCGGGTGTCAGAGCACTGGACAAGGGTGGAGGCCACGGAGGGCTCAGACCTCTCTAGGGCCCTCGGGTGTCAGAGCACTGGACAAGGGTGGAGGCCACGGAGGGCTCAGACCTCTCTAGGGCTCTCAGGGGTCAGAGGACTGGACAAGGGTGGAGGCCACGGAGGGCTCAGACCTCTCTGGGGCCCTTAGGGGTCAGAGCACTGGACAAGGGTGGAGGCCAAGGAGGGCTCAGACCTCTCTAGGGCCCTCAGGGGTCAGAGAACTGGACGAGGGTGGAGGCCATGGAGGGCTAGGACCTTCCTGGGGCCCTGAAGAGTCAGAGGACTGCACGATAAAACACACACGCTCCCCCCATGGAACGCCACTCTGGGCGGAGCGGCTCAAGGGAGCGGCTCGTGTTACCTTGCGTTACTCTAGATTTACCAAGCACGACCGGGCCATGCGCGGTGGCCTGCGCGGCTTGGTAACTATCGTTACCATTGGTAGCGTCCTTCCAACTGAACCTAATTAAAATGCAGAAGGCCCGACACGCGACACTACCCCCGAAACACCGCCCGGTGCTCTCCAGCGACCGCCTCATTTCCGCTGTATCTCGGAATCCTCCCTAATGTCTTCTGGAAAGTACAGCGCCTCATTTCCGAGCATTTCTCTGAAGCACGCAACGGTGGGTAAACCGCGGCCAATCGCCCGTAACGTGGCCATTCAGCGAAGCGATGACCGCAACTGCGTCAATTTCAGAATTAATGAGCACCAGGAAGAGGCCTGGAGGCAAAAAGTATCGCTTTGTAGGTTTATAAGAACGTCTGTAAAGGGTACCGAAACCACGTGTCTGTGAAACAGTCCCACAGTTCGACGTCTGGAATCGAGCTGGATGCCGTTAGACGCATCTTAAGGTCACAGACACCGAGGCGCCTGCACGGGCGAGACCCGGGGATCATTTGAATAAAGGTGCTTTTCTGTACTCTTGAGTCCTTCACCCAGAGGCTTGAGAGAGCCTCAGACTCTCTCACTCTACTGTTACTGTCATCCCTTCACACCAAGGGAGGGGAGTCCCAGGAGGAGGTCACCGACCCGCCTCGAGGCCCTATAACAACCACTGCTGAACACCCCTCTTAATCTCAGACTTCACCTACACCCCAACCTCCTCAGCCCTGGGTGCTCACTGCGTACAGCCACCAGATTCAAGCCAGCCTGGCTGATGAGGGGTGATGCCCCAAAACCGGTCCTAGGATGCTTGATTCCGGTCCAGGGAAGGCATGGCTTGGCAGTTCGGGCTGGACTGTTCCCATGAGGCACAGGGTCAGACTGATTTGCATAAGGCTGGGTCCAAACAGAAATGGCATGGGGAGCAAAAGAACGATGGATTTAGGCCCAGATCTCTGTACTGGGGTGAATGTATGACATTGTTCTGCATTCTGTCCATCAACTGTTGGTTTTGCATTTGTCACCCCGAGTGGGACGGGTATGCCCAGACATGGATCAAATGCTCTCCATGCCACTAGAGTCAAGGTAGCCTGGCTGAAGACGGCTGAAAACCTGAAACCGGTCCCAGGATGCTTGTTTCCGGTTCAGGGAAGACATGGCTTGGCAGTTTGGGCTGGACTGTTCCCATTGGGCGCAGGGTCAAGACTGATTTGCATATGGCTGGGTTCAAACTGGAATAGTGTGGTGAGCAAAAAAACAAAGGATTTAGGCCTAGTTCTCTGTACTGGGGTGAATGTATGACATTGTTCAGTATTCTGTCCATCAACTGTTCCTTTTAGAGCCTGGAGAGCGTGAAACAGCTGTGAATCAAACATGGCCACTCAGTAAGAACAAATCAAATAGGTCTTCCTTGCCACAGCTCCCCCCTTCCTTCCGTCTTTTGGCGCCCTCGCCTACTTAAATCCTTATGAACTTTTTGTGTATTTCATTATTTTTGTACGTTGCTGACTGAGAAATAATGTTATTTTACGCAAGTAATTTTACAAAAGCGCACACTTGTAAATATTTTCTTTTCTTATTGAAATGAACAACGGGGATAAATTAAACATATTACGAAATAAAACATCCTGCATTCACGTAAAGCTTTTAAGGGACCGACTTCTCAAGGAGGAGAAAAAGGGACACAAAAGAAGGAGAAGCGGGTCTGTGATTTTTGTCTCTCAGGAGGAGGACAAAGGGAGACCCTCTGGGGCTGGGGAATCAAACATGGAGGGACCCAAGAGACGCTGTGTGCAGAATGAGGCTTGTAACAAAGTTCGGCCATCTTGGAATGGGCAGGAGTCGTTCTCAGAAGACATCACTTCCGGTCCAGAATCAATGTAGTCTACCTTGTTACAAACATGAAACAATGTATTGTTTCCTCCCTTTTTGCAGATTTCCTTTTAGGGAAGGTCACACAACGGCTTCTACATTGTTTGCAAGGACAAGAAAAGTAAAACACTGAATATGAGCTTTTGTGCATTTTGGTTAATATTGTACCACAGCCGTGTTTAGTTTTAAAATGTGTTAGATAAATACATCCACGCCCGAGGCAATGTTAGCCTCTCTTTTTTATTACAAACGGTCTCATAAACAGCAGAAACATCAGTTTATTTCCTTCTCAGGACCCGCGCCTGCGGCCTCCAAGGTAGGGGGACCAGGCGTCCCTGTTTTGCCAGGACGGTCCCTGTTTTTAGCCAGCTGTCCCAACAAATTTCAAGAAATTTAGCTCATGTGCCCGTTTTCAGAGAGGGTCGACTGAAAACGGTGGGAGGTGTCGTGTCGCCATGCCTGACTCTGCCTAGGGACGGAGCAGGCAGGCAGGAAGCGGAAGCAGCAGGAAACAGGAACAGGAACCCCGATCTAGTCTGTAAGCCAGTCACGTCCTGGCAGGGAATAAAGATGGATGCATAGAAAGCAGCTCTGACTCCAGTGTATTATTTGGGCGGGCTAAGACGCGACAATGGCGACGAGGGTGGGATGCATCTACCCCACAAGTGAAACCGCGCAGCCCAGCTGAATGTGCGGCCCCAACGACGAGTCAGCGGTCCTCCTGTCGGCAGCCCAAGACGAAAAGAAAAGGGCGCGAATAGAAAAAAAATAAAACCGGCATCCGAGACTGCCAAGAACTCCGACCTGGCCAGACGACATCGCGCTGCCATCCAGTAATACGAAGCGAGTGAAGTGCTCGCGCAGATCCGAAGCGAGTGATGTGCTCACGCAGCGCCGAATAAGCGAGGAGCCCTGCTGAGCAGCGCCGAGGTGGACGCGAAGGTCCCGCTCCCTCGCGAAGTAAGAAACAGACGCGAGGGTGAGTCCCGCCGTATTCAAAGTGACAGTCAAGCAAGGAAAGCGTATGAGAGCTGCATGAGCGTGTGGACAGAGAGTGTCTGGACCAAGAAGACAGCGTCCCATTTGGCGGCCATCTTTAGGTCAGGCGCCGGCCCTTTACACAACCCACATTTCAATCACGGCGGCCATCTTGGAGTCAGGCACAACCACTCCAAGCCACAAGATTGAGAAAAAGTGCGAGAACACGAATACTCACCATAACCAGAAGCAAGGAGAAATAGCAAAGAGTGCAGGATATTACAAACGACATCAGAAGTAAGGAGAAATAACATGTCTGACACCGACCCTCACAGCACCTCTACAAGTGGGGGCACACCAGCACCAACCAACGCAACCATGATGCCTCAAGCAGCGTCCGTGGGAGCACCCTTCATGCGACAACCACAGCCGCTGGTGCTGACGCCTGGCAACACCATGGGGCCCGCGTGGAAGACCTGGAGCGAGGATTTTGAAGGTTACATGGAGGGCTCTCTGGTACAAGACTCCAAACGTAAGCTGGTTGCACTGCGAAATCTAGCAGGCCAAGAAATAGCACAAATAATCAAAGAAATGCCCGATGCAGCAACCGCCACATATGACGAAGGGAAAGCTGCCCTTGATAGACGATTTCTACACAAGCGCAACGTAGACTATGAACGTTATGTATTCAACCTAGCCTCTCAAGAAAAAGGAGAGTGCATGGGCGACTTCATCACGCGTATCAAACGAATGACGCGACACTGCGATTTTGAACATTTCAAAACGGAAGACGCACTGCGACTCCGCATCATCGATGGATGCCGATCTGAATCACTACGCAGGCGACTCCTAAAAAAAACCATACACCTTAGAACAAATTGAAGAACTAACAAGAATCAATGATCAAGCAGAAGATCATGCCAAGCGAATAGAAACTCACAAGCCCGATCATAAAGATCACGCCCTCCGAGTACAAGCACGCAAGACCACTCGACCCGTGCAGAGCCCACATAGAGCGAGCAAACACCACCACAGCTCCCGGAAAACGTCACCCAGACGAGAATCACGACACACCAAGTCCACCAGATCTGCACCCGCGTGCTATCGATGTGGCCAAGACTATCCGCACTCGGGACAATGCCAAGCAATTGGCCAGCGGTGTCATCGCTGCGGGAAAGATAACCACTTTGAGGTAGCATGCCAAGCCAGACAACCAACACGCCAGTCTCCCGCCCCGCGATCTAGCACCCGACATCACGCACGTGCTGTAACGAGAAGAGAGAGACACTCATCCAGCTCCTCGAGATCAAGCAACCAATCGACAAGCTCTTACCAACCGCGAAGCAGATCCACGAGCACGCATTACTCTCGACATCATACGACGAGATCACGGCGAGCGCACAGATCCACATCTAGCGACTCATCGTCACACACGCCTGTGTCGCAAGACAGTGACGAGTACATTTGCATGGTGTCTGACCCAGACCGGCTGAAACGATACCCCAAGCTAGATATCATGATAGGGGATCACCCAGCAAAGTTCGTCCTAGATTCAGGAGCCTCGCTAAATTATATCTGTGCGCTGGAGTACTACAACATGAAAACTCGACCCAAACTGGAGCCAGCAGCGGTTCGTATATTCACATGGATGTCTCGGAAGCCTTTACCATGTCTTGGTCGATTTCACACCACACTGACCTTCAAAGATAGGAAAATTCCAGCATATGTCCATGTGGTAGAGGGACCTGATGTTGCCGACTGCCTGCTCAGCTTGCCAACAGCTGAAAGACTAAAACTAGTGGAGCTGCTGTATATGACTGAAGACGCCCCCGACATCGTGGCGAAATTTCCAAAACTCTTCAAGGGCCTGGGAAAGTTAAATCACTTCAAGGTAAAGCTACATATCAACGAAAGTGTAACACCTGTTGCCCAGCATCACAGAAAGGTGCCCTTTCACCTACAACAAGCTGTTGATGACGAGCTCCAAGACCTCTTACAAACAGATATCATTGAACGCACGTCAGGACCCACCCCCTGGGTATCCCCAGTCGTGGTAGTCCCAAAGAAAGGACAGGACAACAAAGTCAGATTATGTGTAGACATGCGAACACCCAACACCGCCATCGAGCGAGAACGCCACCCAGGGCCACACATAAGTGACATGATCACAAGACTCAATGGCGCTACAATATTTTCCAAACTTGACCTTAATAAAGGATATCACCAGCTAGAACTCCATGAACAATCAAGGTACATTACAACATTCACCACGCACCAGGGCTTATTCCGTTATAAACGTTTAAACTTCGGCATTTCATCAGCCGCCGAAATCTTCCAAGAAGCCATCCGGAGAATCATTCAAGGAATTCCAAACTCATTTAACTACAGTGACGACCTACTAGTATTTGGTAAGGATCAGGTTGAGCACGACACTGCACTGGACAGGGTATGTCACGCCCTACTGAAGGCAAACCTGACGCTAAATGCCACCAAGTGCGAGTTCCACAAAAACACCCTGAAGTTTTATGGACACACCTTCTCAAGTGAAGGGATGAAACCAGATCCTGACAAGGTGGCCGCGCTCGCTGACACCCCGACGCCCCGAGACGTGAGTGATCTCCGCTCTTTCCTCGGAATGGCGAGCTACTGTGCACGCTATATCCGTGACTACGCCACCATCAGCTACCCACTTCGAGAACTAACGCGTCAAGGTCAGCCTTTCGAGTGGTCACAAGCATGTGAACAAGCCTTCATGGAAATCAAACAAGCCGTTGGTTCAGCCATTAACCTTGCCTATTTCGACACAAACAAGAGAACAGAGATCACTGTCGATGCCAGTCCAGTGGGCCTAGGCGCCATCCTAGCTCAATATCGTGAACACTCTGACCAACGCCATATCATCGCATACGCCAGCCGCAGCCTCACGGACACGGAGAAAGCATACTCCCAGCCGGAAAAAGAAAGCTTGGCCGTAGTATGGGCGTGTGAGCACTTCCACCTATTTGTGTATGGCAAACACTTCACCATCATCACTGACCACCAGGCATTAATCACCATATTTGGAAATCCCAACGCCAAGATGCCGCCACGCATTGAGCGGTGGGGGCTGCGCCTCCAAGACTATATATACACAATTGTCCACAAGCCTGGCAAGGCTGAGAATCCAGCCGACTATATGTCTCGGCACCCCTTACCCAGCGCCACGACTGCACAATCACTAGCGGACGACTACATTCATTTCGTCATTGACGCAGCGTGCCCTCCTACGGCCCCCCTTGAGGCCATTCAAGAAGCATCCGCTTCGGACCCACTCATTCAAGCAGTCATGACCCACATACGTGCAAACTCCTGGCGACACGTCAAGGTTACACCCCCAAGCTCAGAAACACACCTCAGTGACCTCACGGCGTTTCAACGTATTCATGATGAACTCTCCATCAGTGACAATGGACTTCTCCTGAGAGGGGGGAGAATTGTGATCCCACACAAACTACGCCAAGGAATTATCAACCTGGCCCACGAAGGCCACAGAGGCATAAACGCCACAAAGAAGACCCTGAGAGAACGAGTCTGGTTCCCTTCTCTCGACCTGATGGTAGAGTCAACCCTAAAAGACTGCATGACTTGCCAACTGGTTAGTCGCGAAGAACCCCCAGCCCCACTTCAAATGTCCGAACTCCCAGACGGAGTGTGGCAACAAATAGCAGTTGACTTCTTTGGACCACTGCAGTCAGGACAACACATCATGGTCGTCATGGATGAGTACTCAAGATTTCCTTTTGCACACATGATACCATCCACCAGAGCAACAGCAGTCATCCCCATACTGGATGACATCTTCGCAGCATGGGGCGTCCCCTCAAGAGTCAAATCTGACAATGGACCCCCGTTCAATGGCCATGAGTTCACAGACTTCGCGAAACATCTCGATTTTAAACACCAGAAATCACTCCCCTATGGCCACAAGCCAACGGCATGGTGGAGCGATTCATGGGGACGCTAAAGAGAGCGATCCAGCAAGCGGAACTAACGCGCAGAGATATCCAGCAAACCCTGAACGAGGTGCTGAGGGCCTACCGGACCACTCCGCACAACACCACAAATCAGTGCCCAGCCACAATAATGCTGGGAAGAGCGCCCAGAACGCGATTACCCACAATAAGCATGACATCTCAACCACGGACCATCACTGTTGATCACAACACGCTGGTTGAAATTGACAGGAAAAAGAAGCAGAAGATGAAGACATATGCAGACCGACGCCGACACGCCAAAGATGTTGACATCCAAGAAGGAGACTGGGTCATAGTACGAGGTGACCGGCGAACAAAAGCAGATAGCCGATACCTGGACATTCCACTGCAGGTCCACAAGAGGAAAGGAACAATGAGTACAGCAAAAGCTGATCACAAGCAAATAACAAGAAACATATCGCACTTCAAGAGATACACTCCCTCAAACGGGCGAGAAACATCCTCGGGTCAGACATCAAGTGACCCCGCCAGTCAAAGCGATAGCAACGACCCCCACCGTCATCACTCTCCAAGAATCACCAGCGGCCCCGATCGACACAGCCAAACGCCGGATCGAGAGGTTCGCCCCAGACGTCAAGTGAGGAGACCCAGGCGACTCGTTGAAGAAATGTAGGGAGCAGCAGGACTTCGCACAAAAGGGGGAGGTGTCGTGTCGCCATGCCTGACTCTGCCTAGGGACGGAGCAGGCAGGCAGGAAGCGGAAGCAGCAGGAAACAGGAACAGGAACCCCGATCTAGTCTGTAAGCCAGTCACGTCCTGGCAGGGAATAAAGATGGATGCATAGAAAGCAGCTCTGACTCCAGTGTATTATTTGGGCGGGCTAAGACGCGACAGGAGGTGTTTTTTATGTTTTACAAAGCAGGGATACTTAGCAGTTGTTTCAAGAAAGGAATTTAATTCACAGGCAAGCTACTGGGCTTAAAAATTGCATTTAATGTATGTTCTTACTGCCTGTTCTGTAATTCTCTGCTGAGGAGCGCTCTAATCACTTGAAGTAAAATTGTAGTCCTTCTTCTATTTTTGTGAAATGTCCCGGTTTTTGGCTTTAAAATTCTGGTCTCCCTACTCCAAGGCCCAAAGCCCAGCAGAGGCCACCTGGGCTTCGAGGCTGCAGCCGGATGTGTCTGGATGGCCTGCAGGGCCCTACTTCCGGAATGGAGGCTAGCTTCTGCACAAAAGCACTTCTAAGGCATCTGATGGGGTCACTGGGCTGCGTGAGAAAGAAATCCATTCTGCACAATAATCGCCCGCGTCAGGCGGTGGGCGGGCTGTGAGACCACCACGGTTCAAGGAGGTTCATAACTTTCACACCCCATGAGATCTTACAACTCTCAATGATGGGGCCCCTCAGATAGGAATATGGTCAGTTCAATATATTTGGGGGGCTTTTAAGATGTTGAAAGGGAGGTTGAAAAGTGACCCCACAACAGAGAGCCGTGCATGTCTCGTGGTGAGCGGACGGCACTTGGGGGCACCTTACTTCACATGCCCGATTTATATCTGTGTGTAACACTTCCAAAATAATTACTAAACCGAGAGCGAGCACCATCTTTGTCGGGGGACCGCTTGCACAAATTTGGGAGCATATCAACAAGCGGCAGCGATAATATTATCGCCGCTTTAGAGCCTGTTTTCGGGCGAAAAGCGGCGATAATATTAATGCATTATCAACAAGGACACGCTAGCGCGTGTTTCCTTGCATTAGCGCCCCTTGTCAGCACGCCTCCCATCGCATCGCTAATGAGATGCAAGGGAGGCGTGCCTGACATAACACCATGGGAAAATATCGCTTACCCAGCTTTGTCATATTGACAACGAGGGTTAGCGATATTTGAAATCGCGTTAAGTAGGCCTTAACGCAGGAATTTAACGTCTGTTAAATTCCTGACTACGGCATAGCTAACATGGGGGGTGGATTGTGTGGCTAAGACCCCCGGCCCCATCACCAAGGATATCGCCGTTTTCCTTGGAACATCTCTGGAAAACCAGTGATGTTCCATGGAAAACACCGCTATCACTGGAACAATTATCGCCATTTCGCTATGCGTTGTTGATAAAGCGCCAGCATGGCGATAATTTCCAGCGATAGCTGCCGATATGCAATCCGACGCTAAGAGCGGCCAGCGTTAATTATCGCTGCCACTTGTTGATATGCCCCCCGGACTACAGAATAGAAGGTTTATCAAGTGAAACTAAAACTTAAGTAAATGTCCAGCCCTGATGTGCAGAGACCCATTACTAAAACCACCCTCGTTCCCCTTTGAAGACGACAGAGCTGTAAATAATGTTGGAAGTCTGCTATGGGATCCCTGGACATGGCTGGTACCCGAGCCCTTGAACTGTTCCTCAACCACATTTTGGGATAAACTACATATATTAGGACCCGCCCTGAATCTGCTTGAGCCTTTCTTGAGCACTAATTTCTTTATAGATGGTGATTGGATGGCCTCTTCCAACAGGCCTGGCCAGTGGCGGGGTCACTTTATTTGAGATGTGAAACCGAACTTCAGAAGGGAAGTGATCGGCGCAGCAGCCGAAAAGGCTGCGCTGCGTGAGACGGAGAGAGCAGGGGAGCACAAGCGCTACAGAGATATCACACTCTCTTCCCCTCTCCTAGCGCCGGTGCACAATCAGGCAGCCGTGCGCCACGCACACACCTTTGCTCCATAGTGCAAGGGTATCTGCGTGAGTCTAGCATAAGACAATGCTTAGATTTACTTTACAACTGTTCCCACTTTGGACGTGTGCTGCACAGTGCAGCAGACATGCAAAGTCGGAATCAAAGGAGAAACAAAAGCATTTGTCTCTGATAGCGCCTATTTGAAATAGGTGTTCTTTTTTTAATGCAAAACCCTGTCTGCTTTTTTAGTAGATATGGTTTTACGTCAGGCACCATCGGTGGTTGCAGGGGAACGCCCATGGAACGCTCCCTTGGCGCTAAGTAATGCAAGGAAGCGCTATGCACTGCTTTGCGTTATTTTTAAGTGAATTTCCAGTGCAAAACAACTTTTGCGTTGGAACGTAAGGCCCATATTTATCGAGGTTATGAGTCGCCCTCGCGCAACACAAAAGGACACATTGTGATGCGAAGCCTAAAATGAGATTTACCAACCCACGGGAGGCCTCGCTGCACGGCCCTGCAAGGCCTGATACATCTAGAGTGATGCAACACAGCGCAGAGCACTGCTGTGCGTTAATCTGTGGCCGGGAGGCGTGCCTTGGGTGGAGCGTGGGCGTCCCCACGCATCCACCCGTGCATTCCGACACACTCCCGGATTTACCAACGCTGGTAGACCAAGAAACGCATCCGAGTTGTACGCGTCCCCACCAGAGGCGCAACAATCTGATTCATACACATATCTTTATTTCTCCTTGTTACTTCCTCTTCCTACGTGCGCTGCCTTCTGCCTCTGAGGATTGTTTTCGTGCCGGAAGGTGTCTCTTCCTGCACACAGACAATCCTGCATGCAGCGCAGGCGCCCTTTGCAACATGACGTGAGGGCGCTTGCATTTGCGCTCGGCAACAGTTTGTGTGCCAGTGCCGGCAAAGAGCAGGAATGCACCGCATATGATTAAATACGCCACAATCCTGCCCTCTCCCTTTCACACAGCGCAGCACGGTACCTTGCTGCGTTGCGGGGAATATTGGTTAAAAAGGGCCTGAATTGGGGGAAAAAAGATTTTGTGTCGATTTGTTTCACTTTTGTGGCACAAACACTGTGCAAATTCTTTGTAAACATACCCACCCCCAGTATATACATTGAATTACAGGTTTCAGGCGCTGTATCAACAAAGCTGTTAAGAGGTCATTTATTTTCAGAGACTCCTACTCTTGCATCTCAGACTTGTCACTGAGCTGATCTGAGCCCTGATGTCCCCGGTGCGCTGTGTGACCGCCGGCGCAACGCAGGTGCTGTCAGGAGCGTCATTGGATTGGATTGTCTCACTCCGGGAGCACAATAGCATGTAGCTTACATGGCACAGTAGCATGTGACTACCATGGAGAAGTGTGGCTCAATGGTTAGAGCGGCAGACCCTGATGCAGAGGTCTGCCCCGGGACCAGGGTTCAATTCCCTCCTCGGCGGGTCTTGAGCTCAATTTCCTCAGACCTGACAATTCTCGCCTCGGTGCCTATTCTAATCATGGGTCCCACTCTGCAACTCTGGGCAATAGCTTGCTTAATCTCCACAACAACCCCCACAACGCTAAGGATGCCTGGCTTCCACCTGGGGGGTGCCCAGGAGTGGACACTTCACAGGGAAAGCCAGGAAGGGTTCCACAGCGGTATTCGTACAAGCGCCTTGAGACCCTTGCGGGTGAGTAGTGCGCTATACAAGTATCAATTTATTATTTATTTATTATTACCATGGCATAACACCATAGGGCTACTGTGGCACAATGACATGTGCCTACCGCAGCACGATAGCATGCGGCTACGTGGCTATGGCACAATAGCATGAGGCTATGGCACAATAGCATGTGGCTATGGCACAATAGCATGAGGCTATGGCACAATAGCATGAGGCTATGGCACAATAGCATGTGGCTATGGCACAATAGCATGAGGCTATGGCACAATAGCATGTGGCTATGGCACAATAGCATGAGGCTATGGCACAATAGCATGAGGCTATGGCACAATAGCATGTGGCTATGGCACAATAGCATGTGGCTATGGCACAATAGCATGTGGCTATTGCGGCACAATAGCGTGGAGCTACCGTGGCACAATAGCATGTGGCAACCGTGGTACAGTATTAGCGTATCAAGAGGGAGAGAGAGGACTAGAAAGCTAGTCCGATTCCCCTGGGGTTTATATGTAATATCAACAGGGACTAGCCGTGTGTGACCGTTGATGGACTCTGAACTGTATTTTCAGCGGGCACCTGGTCGGTGTGTTCATGAAGCCTTCACCCACCAACCTAGTTGGTGGCATGCTTCATCATCGGGCCCACCCAGTGACACCTAGCGTGTCCCGGGTGTGCTTCGACGCCTGATTACAGCGGAGCAGGTATTTTTACTGAGTGTGCAGTGAGGTGAGTGATAAAGTGAGAATTGAAACGGCTTCTTGGTGGTCCCAGTACCCGAGGGTAAATTAAAGTTTAATAACTGGGCCTCCAAGAGCGGTTAAAAAGAAGGCAAATGGATGTGTGGTGGTTAAGTTAAGACCACCTACATCCAGTGTAGGTCGACACGTTTCAGCCAGTGCCTCTATTAATGCTGGCTTTCCTTAGGACCAATAAGTGGTGAAAGTTAAAAGTTATATTTAAGTGAGTGTTGCGCAGACTATGTGTTGCACTCACTAAGGTGCTCTAAGTGTGCGAGGGGGATTCCCTCAGCACGCATACGCTAGCGATTAGCTTCGTTGCCTTCCTGGAGAGATGCAGTAAGGGGGTTGACCGGGATTTCCAGTCAGAGCCTGCCGAGTACCTGAAATGCTGCCGTCGACCTCCGGACGTCGATGGCAGCATTTCAGGTACTCTCAGGAATCTGACTATAACTTTTAACTCACCCCTCAAGCGCCGGATGACAGCCAGAGCCCGCCAGGCGCTGTCTGAAGTCAGGGGGCGCAGAGACCCGGGGGCGTCGGACGTGGTTGCGGATGCGAGAAGTGCGCGGCACTTTCATGGCCCTGGCACGGTTCATGCTATATACATATCCACATATATACATACGTACGTACATGCAAAGATACACTCAAACGTCATGCATACATACATACGTGCAATGCTATATACATAGATGCATACAAACATACATAGGTACATGGATACATAGATACATGCATATGTTCATAGATACGTAGATACATACATATACATACATACATATACATATATAGATACAAACATACATATATACATACGTGGATACATAGACACAAACACGTTCATAGATACGTAGTTACATACAAACGTACATACTTACCACATGTTCATACATACATACAGACAGTGGCAGGCACGTGAGACTGCCTCAGTGGGGCCCCTGTGGGGGGTCTGCCCACCGTGCATCCCTCTGCCTAATCCCAGTGTTTGCAGCCTCAAGCGGTGAACAGACATAATATCGAGGTAAAAATATAGAATAGACAAAATATCGACCAGACATAATATAGACTACAAAAATATCGATTACTATCGATATTAATAGCCAAAATATCGAATCAAAAATATAGACTAGACATAATATCGACTAGATAGAATATAGAGAACAAAAATATCGAAAATAAGGTAAGTGTTTTATAATTTGTAATAATTGTGTAATATAAATCTGTAGCGGGTTGTGGGTTTATAGGGGAATAGGGTGGGAAGTAATTTAAATATAATTAATTAAATCTGTAATATAATAGTAATTGTTAATTAATTATTTATTGTTAATTAATTAAAATATAATTGGTAATTAATAATAATTGATTAATTGATCAATAATTACATTTTCGTAAAATATTTTCTGTAGCGGGTTGTGGGTTTATAGGGGAATAGGGTGGGAAGTAATTTAAATATAATTAATTAAATCTGTAATATAATAGTAATTGTTAATTAATTATTAATTGATAATTAATTAAAATATAATTGGTAATTAATAATAATTGATTAATTGATCAATAATTACATTTTCATAAAATATTTTCTGTAGCGGGTTGTGGGTTTATAGGGGAATAGGGTGGGAAGTAATTTAAATATAATTAATTAAATCTGTAATATAATAGTAATTGTTTATTAATTGTTAATTAATTAATAATTGACCATTAAATAAAATTTACTTCGTAAATAAAAGTAATTGGTTTTGGAAATTAAATTTAAGTTTTGGGTTTTTGGGTAAAGGGGTATTTTTAGGGTTCAGGGTCAGTTTTGGGTTTTTGGGTAAAGGGGTATTTTTAGGGTTCAGGGTCAGTTTTTAGTTTTTGGGTAAAGGGGTATTTTTAGTGTTCAGGGTCAGTTTTTAGTTTTTGGGTAATGGGGTATTTTTAGGGTTCAGGGTCAGTTTTTAGTTTTTGGGTAAAGGGGTATTTTTAGGGTTCAGGGTCAGTTTTTAGTTTTTGGGTAAAGGGGTATTTTTAGTGTTCAGGGTCAGTTTTTAGTTTTTGGGTAAAGGGGTATTTTTAGGGTTCAGGGTCAGTTTTTAGTTTTTGGGTAAAGGGGTATTTTTAGGGTTCAGGGTCAGTTTTTAGTTTTTGGGTAAAGGGGTATTTTTAGGGTTCAGGGTCAGTTTTGGGTTTTTGGGTAAAGGGGTATTTTTAGGGTTCAGGGTCAGTTTTGGGTTTTTGGGTAAAGGGGTATTTTTAGGGTTCAGGGTCAGTTTTTAGTTTTTGGGTAAAGGGGGATTTTTAGTGTTCAGGGTCAGTTTTTAGTTTTTGGGTAAAGGGGTATTTTTAGGGTTCAGGGTCAGTTTTTAGTTTTTGGGTAAAGGGGTATTTTTAGGGTTCAGGGTCAGTTTTTAGTTTTTGGGTAAAGGGGTATTTTTAGTGTTCAGGGTCAGTTTTTAGTTTTTGGGTAAAGGGGTATTTTTAGGGTTCAGGGTCAGTTTTTAGTTTTTGGGTAAAGGGGTATTTTTAGTGTCAGGGTCAGTTTTTAGTTTTTGGGTAAAGGGGTATTTTTAGGGTTCAGGGTCAGTTTTTAGTTTTTGGGTAAAGGGGTATTTTTAGGGTTCAGGGTCAGTTTTTAGTTTTTGGATAAAGGGGTATTTTTAGGGTTCAGGGTCAGTTTGGGGTTTTTGGGGTACAGGGGTACAGTCTAAAAATAAAGTAAAATTAAATTTAAATTAAATTAATTTAATGAAATTAAATTAAATTAAATTAAATTAAATTATATTATATTAATATGTTTATTTAATAATATGTTTATATATATATATATATATGTATTATTTTTGGTGATATAATTTTTTAATTTATATTAATTATTTATTAATATTACATTTATTTAATAATTATTTCTAAGTTTATATTAAATATATTTATATATATTATTTTTAACTTAATTTTAAGACATTTTAAAAAATCGATATTTTTACAGTCTATATTTTTGTAAGTCGATATTTTGGAGTCGATATTTTAGTACTTACCTGTTTGAAGATAGGCAGTCGATATGTTGTCCCTCGATATTTTAGACTCGATATTTTGGTATCTCGATATTTTTGAGGTCGATGTTATGTCAGTGATCCGCCTCAAGCACCACCAGAAGGCTGACTATAGCCCCTGGACAGGATCCGAGGGCAGGGCTCATGGCCGCCCCATCGTAGCCAGCTTCCCTGGGTGCGGCTGAGGGGGGGCTCACCCCTCAGACTCCAAGTAGGATCATTGGGGGGCAGGGCCCACCAGGGACAGGAGAGCTGGGCTGCCTGGCATGAGCGGGGACCCCAGAGGGAAGGCCATTCCTGATAGCCCTACCCAGGGCGTGACTGGGCCACCAGCGGGCAGTGCACGGGGGCCCTTGAATACAACGTATGTGTGGGTGCAAGCCAAGATTGGTTACAGAAGGTCTAGGGGTCTCTGGTGCCCCTCACATTAGCCCCCCCCCCCCCCCCCCTCAGGAGAGCAACACCCGCCCACAAGGGATTTATATCCAGGCCTCTCTGAAGCCAAGATGGTGCGTTAAAAGTCCAGGCCAGAAAGAAGAGTAAGGGGTGCAGCTTGCTACTGAAATGGGGTGGGAGGGATGAATGGGGGGGGGGGTGCACCACAGGGGTATTGGAAAGGAACCTGCTCCCGAGGTGGAACATCAGGCCCGGCCTATCACCTGACGGCGCAGTCTGGAGGTGCTTCCGGCACGACACATGCTTTTCACCCCCCCTGCAGCTTGAGAGAGGTGTCCCCAGCTGGGGGCGCTGTGGGGGGTCTGTGTGGCCCTGGTAGAGATAGTGTCTCACAGTGTCTCCTCCCCTCCTCACAGCACTCGAAGACCCCAGCCTCCTCCTTGAGCTTCATGGAGAGCCCGGAGCCCCCGGAGCACACCCTGCGGGTGCAGCCGCGCCAGGAGCACGGAGCCCCAGAGCACACCCTGCGGGTGCAGCCGCGCCAGGAGCACGCCTTCTGGAAGCAAGCGGTGGCCACCAGCACTGCCGCCCCGCAGGTACCCCCGGGGCGTGGGATGGGGGATGGTGCGGTGCGTGTGGGGGTGCATGGGGTGGTGCATTGAACGTGCATGGGGTGGTGCATTGAACGACACATGAGATAGTGCATGAGGCCATGCATGGGGTGCTGCATATAACTGCTTGGGATGGTGCGTGGAATGGTGCCAGAGGTGGTGCATTGAAAGTGCATGGAACAGTGCCAGTGCTGGTGCATGGGGTGGTGCATTGAACGTGCATGGGGTGGTGCATTGAACGTGCATGGGGTGGTGCATTGAACGTGCATGGGGTGGTGCATGGAGCCGTGCATGGGGTGGTGCATTGAACGTGCATGGGGTGGTGCATTGAACGTGCATGGGGTGGTGCATTGAACGTGCATGGGGTGGTGCATGGAGCCGTGCATGGGGTGGTGCATTGAACGTGCATGGGGTGGTGCATTGAACGTGCATGGGGTGGTGCATGGAGCCGTGCATGGGGTGGTGCATTGAACGTGCATGGGGTGGTGCATTGAACGTGCATGGGATGGTGCATTGAACGTGCATGGGATGGTGCATTGAACGTGCAAGGGGTGGTGCATTGAACGTGCATGGGATGGTGCATTGAACGTGCATGGGATGGTGCATTGAACGTGCATGGGATGGTGCATTGAACGTGCAAGGGGTGGTGCATTGAACGTGCAAGGGGTGGTGCATTGAACGTGCATGGGGTGGTGCATTGAACGTGCAAGGGGTGGTGCATTGAACGTGCATGGGATGGTGCATTGAACGTGCATGGGATGGTGCATTGAACGTGCAAGGGGTGGTGCATTGAACGTGCAAGGGGTGGTGCATTGAACGTGCATGGGGTGGTGCATTGAACGTGCAAGGGGTGGTGCATTGAACGTGCATGGGGTGGTGCATTGAACGTGCATGGGATGGTGCATTGAACGTGCATGGGGTGGTGCATTGAACGTGCAAGGGGTGGTGCATTGAACGTGCATGGGATGGTGCATTGAACGTGCATGGGATGGTGCATTGAACGTGCAAGGGGTGGTGCATTGAACGTGCAAGGGGTGGTGCATTGAACGTGCATGGGGTGGTGCATTGAACGTGCAAGGGGTGGTGCATTGAACGTGCATGGGGTGGTGCATTGAACGTGCATGGGATGGTGCATTGAACGTGCATGGGGTGGTGCATTGAACGTGCATGGGGTGGTGCATTGAACGTGCATGGGGTGGTGCATGGAGCCGTGCATGGGGTGGTGCATTGAACGTGCATGGGGTGGTGCATTGAACGTGCATGGGGTGGTGCATGGAGCCGTGCATGGGGTGGTGCATTGAACGTGCATGGGGTGGTGCATTGAACGTGCATGGGATGGTGCATTGAACGTGCATGGGATGGTGCATTGAACGTGCAAGGGGTGGTGCATTGAACGTGCATGGGATGGTGCATGGAGCCGTGCATGGGATGGTGCATTGAACGTGCATGGGATGGTGCATTGAACGTGCATGGGATGGTGCATGGAGCCGTGCATGGGGTGGTGCATTGAACGTGCATGGGATGGTGCATGGAGCCGTGCATGGGATGGTGCATTGAACGTGCATGGGATGGTGCATTGAACGTGCATGGGATGGTGCATGGAGCCGTGCATGGGGTGGTGCATTGAACGTGCATGGGATGGTGCATGGAGCCGTGCATGGGATGGTGCATTGAACGTGCATGGGATGGTGCATTGAACGTGCAAGGGGTGGTGCATTGAACGTGCAAGGGGTGGTGCATTGAACGTGCATGGGGTGGTGCATTGAACGTGCAAGGGGTGGTGCATTGAACGTGCATGGGATGGTGCATTGAACGTGCATGGGATGGTGCATTGAACGTGCAAGGGGTGGTGCATTGAACGTGCAAGGGGTGGTGCATTGAACGTGCATGGGGTGGTGCATTGAACGTGCAAGGGGTGGTGCATTGAACGTGCATGGGGTGGTGCATTGAACGTGCATGGGATGGTGCATTGAACGTGCATGGGGTGGTGCATTGAACGTGCATGGGGTGGTGCATTGAACGTGCATGGGGTGGTGCATGGAGCCGTGCATGGGGTGGTGCATTGAACGTGCATGGGGTGGTGCATTGAACGTGCATGGGGTGGTGCATTGAACGTGCAAGGGGTGGTACGACAACCTTCACGCTGAGAACTTTTTCCAGCTTAGAGCACACTTGGTACTGCTCAGATCTGGGTTCATAACTTGAGGCTAACTCTCATTGGCTTACTAGAGGTTTAGCGTACTGTGAAGATTTCAAAGAGAGAGGTCCCTGTACAACTATATAAAAAAGAAGTAGGACTTTTTGAATTTGTTTGGCTTTTTGCACAGCTTCAATGTATATAAATTGTACTGATATTTGTTTCGTGTAAATTGTAGAGTTATCCCTTCTGAAAAGTGTCAAGAATGATGTGGAATGTAATTGTATTTTATATGTCTTGATTTCTTTGATTTTTGTATATACATTGGATACCATTCAGAGTAATTCACTCTGTTTCTAGTACGTCCTGCATAGGGACACCTCGTCTTGGTGAAAGTCATATGTTTGCTATGCATTTAACTGCGCACCAGGGATACATAATAAATCAACCTGGTAGAAAATAATGTTTGTGTTTATGGTGTCAGAGGTTTCATGTTTTGAATGTAGAGAGGTTCCAGGCTTCAGGAGTATGGACTGGGCGTTGCTTCCATTATTTCCTGATGTCGAAGAAGGACGGGGCCTTCACCTATTTCAGATCTTCATCCGCTCAATTTTTTCCTGAAAAAGGACAAATTCCAGGGGCTCGCGTTGGCTCAAGATCTCTCTGCCCTGAATCCATGAGACTGTGCAGTGGTCCTTCACTTGCAGGACGTCTGTTTCAGAGTCCCCGTCCCGCAGCCCCACGGATGTTAACTGTAGTTCAAGGTGGGCCGTGGGCATTTTCACTCCTCCATGTTCCCCAGAGAGAGCGGAAATTGCAACACACTTCGGAGGATGGGGATACTAGGGTTCCCCTTCCTTTCAACTGGCTCCTGAAGGCGGGCTTGCCTCAGTCAGTCGTAGACCACATCCAGATGACGGCAGACCTCTTAACGTCCTTGGGGTTCTTGATCAACATGCTGAAGTCACACCTGACTCCTTCACAGAAGCTCCTGTTCATCAGAGACGTCCTGGATATGGAGCAGTTTTGAACCTTCCCGCTGGTTCAGCGAGTCCAGGACATTCGGGCAATGATTCCGATGGTTCAACCTAGGTCCTGGGTCTCAGTGAGGGGGGATCTGAGACTTCTTGGCCTCCTGAATCCTGCTTATTAACTATGCGAACGATCTGGGCCAAATAAGTGACAAAGACTGCCAGGCGGCTCTTATGTCTCCTCGAGGAGCGGCCATCACACTTACGTTTAGGCTCATACAGCTCAGGATACTCAGCCGATCATATATGACAGGGAAGACCTTGGCTAAAATTGGTTCTAGACCTGACGACCTATGTCTGAGGGGGTGTGGACAGCAGGCCACTTTCTATCATACTCCGTGGAGCTGCCCAAGAATACGTACGCTCTGGGAGGAAGCTTCGGACCATCTGCAAAAAGCCCTGAGCAAAGAGGTAGTGTTGACACCACAATTGGGACTGCTTAATACGTGGGAGGCGACGGATCTCACTGAGATTGAACAACAGTTCACAACACCGGGATACACATTGGTTAAAGGGGAACTAGCGAGGGGATGGGGGGACCCAGTGCGCCGCCCATCACCGTGTGGGCAAAGGAAATGGACAGGTGCATGTTGGCGGAGATCGAGGTGTTTGTGGCCAGGGGATGCCCGAAAAAATGGGATCGGAAGAGGTTAATGTAGAACAAATATCGTGGTGATCCTTGCGTATCGCCTGTGGTGGAATTGAAGGTGCAGAGAAATGCTGAGAATGATGATGCTCTGTAATGACTCATTTGGATTACTGCTGGCCCGGATACTCTCTTGCTTGATTTGAAAATGTTGTATGCTTCTATTTGTAAGGCTGTAAGATACCAATCAACAAATTTAAATAAATAAACTATGCGAGGTGGATCTTGCGAGCTCTACAGTGGGATCTGAAATCTCAGTGGTCTCAGCAACAAGGGGACAACCCACATTCCACCAGGGCTTCAGAGAAAACTGCAAAATAACTTGGAGATGAAGCCTTCATATCGTCCACCAAAGGGAGGCTGGTCTGGATTCTCACATCTCCACCGACATGTGATACTGCCACAAAGAGGGTGGAGCGGGGTCCTTGGCTATGTGCCAGATGTTTCTGTGTCTCTGGAACTGATTGAGTCGCAGGGGACGTCTCTTTCATTGTGACTCCCCCCCCCCCATCCCCCATCCTACCTTAAATGTGTGGTAAAGGCATCCATTGTAAAAACATATACGTTGTAAAAACATGCATGCTTAAAAATGTGTGGTAAAGTCACAACATGGCTAAAACCTCATTGTAAAGGCAGTTTCCCGCAGATTACTAAAGGCAACTATGGAGGGGGCAATTTCCAGCAACGGAGAGAACCCTGGCTCAATCTATTCTCCACTGATGAGAACATGCAGTGTCAGCGATTTTGTGCGCTGGAGTTCCCTCAATGGGTCTCTCTATGGTACGCATTCTGCCTATAGTAGTGCACGGGATTTCTGTACGCCTTCTCACTCCTACCTCAACTGCCCTGATTTCTGAATAAGCTCAGGAAGGATCGGGCCCAGGTCACCCACTGGCTCCTGGATTGGGCCGGAAGATTGTGGTACGCAGAACTTCTGGGCCTGAGCATCTGTCGCCGATCAGATTACTCTTCAGGAGGATCTTCTGTCGCAGCAGGAGGGCCGGGTCCTGGACTCGGACTCGAGCACTCTACAGCTCTAGGAGCGGAGATTGAGGGGTGACACTTGATGTCTTTCAATCTCCCTCCCCTCACGTCATTCTAGTGGCAAAGTATCCTTCTATGAAAAATACTTATGCTGGGCACTGAGATACATTTGTGGCCCGGTGTAATTGCCACCATAAAGTCCCATTACAGGCTACGCTGCTGGACGTTACTTGTATGCCCTTTCGGCCTTTTTGTGTTTACTGGACCAACCGCCCGTATTTAAAACTCATGCTGTGATGTGTTTTCTTAAAGGTTTGGTCCATATGTTCCCACCTTGACCTTTTGTAATGCCAAAGTGGGACCTCACCCCCAGATTCATCAAAATCCTCTTTTGCGAGTCCTTAATAGCGATTATTAAGGAATCGCTATTAAAGACTCGCAAAACGGGATGCATGTAGAAATCGCTATATATTTTGCGATTTCTACTGCTTCCTTATTTGCGATTCGCTAATTGCTAATCGCAAATAAGGAATGGCTTTCCCATTCATTCCTATGGGCCTCAAGGCCCATAGGAATGAATGGGGAGTCATTCCTTATTTGCGATTAGCAATTAAGGAAGCGATTTCAAGGGTGCCAGGGTGTCCAAAGGACACCCTGTAGCACCCCTGAAATGCAAATGTACACAGGTGTTGCGCACACACATGTCCAAAGGACATGTGTGTGTGTAACATACAACTTAGAAGAATGCACTAAAGTGCATTTTTCTAAGTTTTCGCTATTTACCACGAAGTTACACTTCGCGGTAAATAGCGGCCCCATATTGTGAATTCGCAATTTTAAAAAGTTTCATGAATAGCATTTAAGGAATCTCTAATTGAGATTCCTTAAATGCGATTCTTCGCAATTGAGCGATTTCTATAATTGCGATTTTTGCATTTGGGATGATGAATACCAAATACAAAAATAGCGCTCGCAAAGGGCCGGATTCTCAGAATCTGGCCCTTTGCGAGCCGATTTTGGCTTCATGAATCTACCTGTTAATTTGGTTTTCTCGTTTTGTTATGTGTACCCCTCTTGAACGGATGCACGGCTGTCATTTGCATATACGGACCCTCGGAACAGTCTTCCTTACAGCAATAACCTCAGCTCACCGCATAAGTGAGCTACAAATTCTGTCAGTTTGTCCACCTTAAACTACCTTTTTCCCAGACAAGCTGGTGTTGCGGACTAGGGCAGCAATCCTGGTGAACGTTGTGACGCCTTTTCATGTCAGATACTCCATTGCCCTCCTAGCGCTTTTTGCTCCAACTCACCACTCGAAAGGAGAGGCTCCATCACTTGCACCCCAAGAGAGCTTTGAGTATTTACACTGGTCACACCAAGGACCATCAGGTGGACGATTAGATCTTCGTGGGGTTCGCCGAGGCAAAGAGGAGTGGGGCACTGCAGAAAAAGACCATTTTAAGGTGGATAGCAGTCTTCATAAAATTCTGCTAAGCACTGGCCGAGACGCAGCCGCTCAAAAGGCCGAGGGCTCATTCAACCAGAGCCAAAGCGGCTACTAGTACGTTGACTTGCTGAGTGCCTGTTCTGGACATTTGGGTGTCAATCGTGTGTTCACGGTTCACTACTGCCTTGATAGCCAGGTCCGGTGGGACTTTCTGGTTTCAGCCATTTCACAGACCCACCACCTTGTGAGACGCCGCTTGGTTTCTCTTCACAGTGTGAGGAATCAAGGGTTAGAAGTATCCATCAGAAGGACAAGTTACTTACCTTCGGCAACGCTCTTTCTGGTGGATACTCCATCTCATCGCAGCTCTCTCATCACCGTCCCACCTCCCTGTTGTGTGGAATGGAGCCTTTTATCCAGCATTAAAGAGGTCCCCTCAGGGGAGCGACACACTGTCACATCCAATCACTTATTAAGCTCCCGGTCTCTCAGCGATGACAGAAACAAGAAAGAAATAGAAGTCAGCGCGCAGGGGTGGCACATATTTGTGGTTCCAGTGTCACTTCTGGGATGGAATGAAGTGCACGACAACCCCTGCTGGCACAGAGGAGCAACGCCGAGAAAAATCTCTGTATCCAGTCTAACGTCTGTAGTACTCGCATGGTAAGGACTCTGCAGTTAGAAAGAGTATCCATCCGAAAGAGCTTCACAATTGACCATGTAACTACTAACTACTGGCGTCCTGAACCTGTGGGCCATGTTCTGAAAGCAAGAAAGAAACTGGATGATTTTTTACAAATACATTTTTCATTAAAGGTTACGTGCTCGGGTAAGTTTCGCAGCAGATCACTAAGGGCCAGATGTAGGTAATCCGATTTTACAGATTCTAAAATACCGAATTTTACCGAATCTGTATTTTAGAATCGGTAAATGGTATGTAGGAAAAAAATCGGTAAAAAATACAGATTCGGTAAAAAACGGTATCGGACATTCGGAAAATACAGATTCGGCCCATAGGAATGCATGGGGAATACCGATTCGGTAAATACCGAATCGGTAAATACAGAATCGGAAAGCAAACAAAAGTGGAACTTGAGTAGGCAGCCAATCAGGTGCTACCACCCTCCCCCTCCTCACCAGGAAGTGGCTACACAGGCAGCTGCAACTAATTAGATGCTTCTGGAAAAGCAGTTGGAGTTGAGCCGAGTCACTGAGCAGCAGAAAGGGTTTGGTGCACTTTTAAAAGTGTAAAATGGAAAGCAGCAAGGAAAAAGAGCAGCATGAGAGGAGGAGGAAACTCAAATTCAGCAGCATGGAGCTGCAGGTCCTTGTGGAGGAGGTGGTGAAGGTGCACCACAAACTGTTTGGCAGGCAGTCCCTCACTGTGGCAGAATCTGCCAAAAGAAAAATCTGGCTGGAAATTTTGGACAAAGTAAATGCAGTTGGGGTGACCACCAGAGACACAGAGGACCTGAAAAAACGATTTTATGACCTGTGGTAAATAAATAATTAAATACCGGTTCTATTTTTTGACTAGATATACAATAACAGATAGCTCAATAAATAAGAGTCAGGATTCGAGGTATCTTGAGTTTGCAGGTTTTAATACAGCATAAAGGACAGCAACAGGACAACCTGCACGGGAATAAGATGGCAGGGCCCGGCAGCTGCCGGGGCAGGATCTGGGAGCATAAGGAATAACTTTTAATAACAGTGCACAATATTTATAGTTAAACAATTGCATTAGAGTTCATACAGTAGGCGTAGCAGTGGGCGTAGTTAGTAACAGTCGCGAAAGATAAGGCTGAAGTGGGTGTAACAAGAGGCGTATACATAGACATGTGACGTAAACGTAACAGAATATGTCATAAAAGGGGCGGAAACATGGAGGGGGCTACCTAAGGAGCCGGGACCTCTGACCTAGTGGTGCGCGCAAGCTGGCAATGACGTGTTACTAGGAGGAACTGGGGCTATGACTTCTGTGCTAGAAGGGGAGACTACAGTCTGGAGAGTCAGAGCGACATGTACCTAAACACTATCTAGTATCTGATGTTTAGAGAACATGTCGATAGAATCCAAAAGTTATCAGGGTAAAGGCTAACAGACTCTAAGACTGGTGCATGCATTATTCTACATGTAGTGCGTGTTGAGGAATATTAAATGACCATTAATACAGTATTTCTCTTACATGGAGACGTAAAGGCTAGACCATGACGGAAACTATTGATGCGATTCAGTAGCTTAGGAATGCAGAGAAGGAGAGCTGGACTGATAACTAGAATCATAACATACTCTTGGCAGACAGAGAGGCAGAGCCAGGCCGAGCCGGGCACTGTGATGCAGGAAGTAAGTGAAGTGTCAGGGATACAGGTGGGGGCTGTATCGCTCCTCAGCGAGGGTTCAGGAGACAGGAGCTGAATCTGAGTCCGGGCCCTTTTGAGGCCTAGAAACGGGGACTTTCAATGAATTAACGTGCACACTGTGAAACGTGGCAACGTAGCTTTACATAGGCCTAATACTCGTAGCTTTCACGAGAACTGAAAACTGGCATACTAGAGATGGACACAACTGTAATTGCGTCTTTAATCGATCATAAGGGAATACATATGCATATTAATCATGCACACATAACATAGGATGGGGGACACGTAGGGACACAGAACATGGCAAAATTTACTTTTCCACAGACCTCAGGAGCCAAACCAAAACGAAATTGGCTGAACTTCACAAGCAGGCATCAAAAACTGGCGGAGAACCCAGCACCCCCCCTTACTGACCTGGAGGAGATGGTGGCCTCAACCATTGTACCAGAAAGCGTCTGCGGACTGGGAGAAGTGGACAGCTCAGCCAGAGCTGCAAGCAAAAAAGGTAAGACAAATGCACTGCATTCCCCCCAATAGCAACACCCTTACCTGTACCCTTTGTGGCCAAGTGAACCCAAGTCCAGTACCTCAAGCACTATACAGGGCCAATGCATCATAGTATATGTAGTCAGTGAATGTAAGACCATGTCATACGGCACACCAACCAATTAGATAAGGAAATGACTGCATAGAGAATATAGCCAATGTGACATATATTTAATTGTAGTGACTGTCACACAGTAGCGCTTAGCTAATGTACGCTCATATGTCCACAGGTGAAACGTCTCGCAGGCGTTCGCAGGAGACTCAAGGCATACCACCTGAGAGGGAGGAGAGTCAGGAGGCAGGTCCAACTACCCACAACGTACCACAGGACACAGGTGCATCAAGTAGCCATCCTCCTGCACAAGACTCAGAAATCCCTCAAAAGTTCCTGGCGTCCCCTGGCAGATCTCAATCCCCTCTGTTGCTGTCATCCCCAGAAATGCCAGCATCACAGCATGACACAACACCTGCATCACAACAAAGCAGGAGGCATGTTGTGGCCCCACTCCTAGAAATGGAGTCCGCAGCAGCTGACATTGAGGGGGACGAAACACACAACTTGCCTGCAGATGCCAGCTCTGGCACAACGCACTCCAGTGCAGGGGTGGCCCATATTGGTGCAAGAGGCCGCAGAGTCCAAGAGAGGCCAGCAGATGCAACAGTTGAGGGTCCGAGTGTGTTCCTTGGTCTGGAGGGGAGCATGGTGAGAATACAGAGGATGCAGGGAAGAGCCATCCAGGCATGCCAACGACAGCTGAGGTCCCTGAACAGCAACATAGGAGACATAGGAAAGGGCATCAGTGAGCTGGTACAGGTCAACAAAGAGATGGTATCAGGGATGCGCGGAATTAGCCAATCGGTGCTGCTGCTATGCACCAAACTAGACACTGATTTTGATGCAAGGCGCAAGGAAAGGCAGCGCACTCATGGCCAAAATAAAGCGCAGAACCTCCTGGCCACTGCCACGTCCCTGTTATGCAGGAGATGCAGTAACATGCAGGAGGCTATGACCCAAAACACCAATGAGGTCACTAGGGGCATGGGCAGGATGACCAGTGCTCTTGAGGCGCTGTTGAATGCCCAAACTGCACATACAGCTGCTCTGGCAGTGCCTGTAAGTGAGGAGAGCACAAGCAGGAGCAGCATTGGAAGCGCCCTTGTCCCTGAAACAAGGAGGAGCAGGCGCCACGCTGAGGCCGCAGGCCAGCAAGACAGTGAGCAGGGTGAGCAACCTACAAGTGCTACTGGGAAGTGAGGAAGGAAATGACTATTACACTTCATGGTGAGATGAACCAGGACTGACATCATTGCAGTTAAATACTTTCTGTTGCACATTTGTGCTTTGATAACCTACCTCATTATAAAATTAAACTACATTTGGTGCTAACTCCACCTGTCTGTGTCTCTTCACTTACTTAAAAGTAGTTGCGTGTGATCTCATCACGCCTGTGTCTGCCATCAGTTGGTGTTGCAACTCCAGATGCGTGTGGTTCAGGCACTGCTTCCTCATCATCATGGTCCTCATAATCTGAGAGATCCACTGCTGTGCCCTTCTTGACCGCACGGTTGTGCAGCATTGCACAGGCTGCAATCATCTTGCAGCAGGTGACATGTGTGTACTGGCGGGCCCCTCCACTCTTATGGAGGCAGCGAAACCTGCTCTTCCACATGCCAAAGGTGCGCTCCACAATGTTTCGGGTTGTTTTGTGTGCCCTGTTGTATCTCCTCTGGCCTGGTGTTGTAGGGTTGAGGTAGGGTGTCAGGATGAAGGAGCGGACGGCATATGCACTGTCCGCTAATAGTAAGAAGAAAAAACATTACTCACATGCACACACACACACACACATCCATCTGCAATATGTATCAAGGGAGTTTCACACAGTGTGTTACCTAGCAAGTAGCCTTCGCCGAATTCCCCCGCTGTCAGGCGTGCGTAGATCCCACTGTTTTGGAAGATGTAGGAGTCGTGGGTACATCCGGGGAATTTGGCTACTAGGTCAGTGATAATGTACTTGGCATCACAGATCACCTGTACATTTATGGTGTGGGTGGACTTCCTGTTCCGATAAATGTACTCTGTGGCAGCAGGTGGGCATATTGTTATGTGGGTACCATCAATACAGCCTATTATGTGTGGGAAATGCGCCATCTGATAAAAGTCTGTCTTTGTCCTTAGCAGTTCCGCAAGCGTTGCAGGGAAGCTGATGTAGTGCTGCATTCTCTGCAGCATGGCATCAAGGAATCTTTTAAAGAAGCGTGACAGACAGCTCTGGGACACCCCACCTACCGCAGCAACCACACTCTGGTAACTCCCAGATGCAAGCAGGTGTGGGCTGCACAGCACCTGCACAAGGGGTGGGATTGGCGTGTGCCCTTGGGGTTGGATGGTCCAACAGTGGGTGGAGGTCCCTGATAAGGTCCAGGATAGTTTGGGGAGCCAATCTGTACCTTTGCAGGATCTCTGGCTCAGTTAGCTGGAAAAGAGTGATCCTCTGCCTGTACACCTGCTCCTCCCTCCTCCAGACCCTCTCTCCTTCTGCCTGTAGCCGTAGCCGCCTCGCAATGACATAGAATGCCGCCATTCTTGAGAAAATGTTGCATTTTGGAGCCTCTTTTATACCCTGCACCTGTTTACCACCTGATTTCAATCCATGGTAAATACCGACTCTTAAATACCGAATTTCAAGCAAAATCGGTATTTCAGAGGTTCCCTACATCTCAAATACTCATTTTACCATTTCTTATTTACCGAATCCGTAAATTTACCGATTCGGTAAAGTTTCCGACCCGGTAAATTTACCGATTCGGTATATTTACAGATTCGGTAACTTTACCGATTCGGAGGTATTTTTTCCGAATCGGTAAGGTTTCGAATCAGTAACTTTACCGATTCGGTAAATTTACCGATTCGGATGTTTTTGGGTCCCCTACATCCCAAATGCCCAATACCGGTCGGTAACGGCCGAAATTCGGTAATTTCGGCCGTTACCGACCGTATTGGGCCACCTACATCTGGCCCTAAATCTCTACAACCTTGTATTTTCTTTTAACTCACAGCTCTGTTGCATTCCTGCCACATTCTCCCCATACGTTCTATTAGATCTTTAGTTTTCCCCAATAAATCTATTAACAGATTCAAGGGCCCGATTCACAGAACTAACTTAAGACAAACTCCTAAACTTACTACTTTTGGTATTCACAGAAGTTAGGATTTTGTCTTAAGTTTATCTTAAGACAGACTTAAGACAGACTTAAGTTAGGATTTTGTATTAAGTCTGTATTAAGTCTGTCTTAAGTTTGTCTTAAGACAAACTTAAGACAAAATCCTAACTTCTGTGAATACCAAATGTAGTAAGTTTAGGTTTTTGTCTTAAGTTAGTTCTGTGAATCAGCCCCCAAGTGTTTAGTCAAACAGGAGTGGGGACATTTTATTACTTCTCTGCTGTCTCTCCATGTAGCCCATTGCTTGTTGAAATACTGAGATAAAGTCATCAATCGCAGGATTTAAAAAAAACAGAACCTATGATTAAAAATCATACCGTAAATTGATGATATCGAAGCAGAGGTAACTGTGCACTGTTCTGGAAGGAGGAGCTGCAGAATGTCCTGAACTCTGACCTGTGTGCGTGTGATCTTCACGCAGATATCTTATCCGCTTGTCATGGTGACCCCGGCAACAAATCACAGTGGCCCCTCTCACCTGGAGCCCCTTCTACAGGACAATCAACAACCAGCAGTGCTAGTGCACCAGGTATGTGTACAGCATCCAGCAGGGGGCAGTGTTAATATACCAGGGACATTGTACCTACAGTGTCCACCAGGTGGCACTGTTACTACATCATTAATATGATGCTTACTGTAACAAGCATGTGCCAGGTTAATGCACAATGTATTCCATCCACACAAAAGCCATCTGGGTGACTGCTAATATCCCAGGTAAGTCATGCCTACAGCATTCAGCAGGGAGCAGAGTTAAAACACCATTGATAATGTTCCTACATCACCCAGCAGGGTGCAGTGTTAAAATTTCAGAGATATTATACCTACAGGGCCCACCAGGAGGCAGTGGTAAAACACCCCAGATATTATATATACAGTGTCCACCAGGGGGCAGTATGAAAACACCTGGGATATTATACCTATGGTGGCCACAAGGGCCAGTGTGATAACACCAGGGATGTTATACCTATAGTGGCCACCAGGGGGAGGTGTTAAAACACTAAATATATTATACCTACTGTGTCCGCAAGGGACTGGTGTTAGAACGCCAGGGATATTATACCTACAGTGCCCACCAAGGGGCAGTGGTAAAACACCAGAGATAGATAGCAGCGTTTGCGAGCAGAGCTCTCACAGAAACAGAATGAACCAGATGCCACACAGAGAAGGAAGCACTAGCGATGAAATGGGGATGCAACCATTCCCATCTGTACCTCTATGGCCAGACCTCCAGGGCCATCATTGATGCCAAACCCCTGACACCTCTGTTTGCAAGGACCTCACACACCCATAAGCTCTATAGCGGGGGTGGCGGGAGGTGTGAAGGTGGGAGTGTGGGGATAAGGGGGGTGACACCTCCACGATCCTAACATACTCTCCTCTTCTGGTTCCACAGATCCCCCTGGAACCCCCTGTTTGGGGTGTCCTTTACCAGGTTACTCCACTGCGCCAGACAGCACTCCTGAGCCTTGGGTCCACCTATGGAGCTAGAGTAGCGGGCACAGGACATGTGCAGCCTGTATCCCAAGGTAAGGACCTCCTCGAGCCTGTATCCAAGGTAAGGACCTCCTCGATCCTGTATCCCAAGGTAAGGACCTCCTCGATCCTGTATTCCAAGGTGAGGAGCTCCTCAATCCTGTATCCCAAGGTAAGGACCTCCTCGATCCTGTATCCCAAAGTCAGGACCCCCTCGATCCTGTAACCCAAGGTAAGGGCCTCCTTGATCCTGTATCCCAAGGTAAGGACCTCATCGATCCTGTATCCCAAGGTAAGGGCCTTCTCAGTCCTCTATCCCAAGGTAAGGACCTCCTCGATCCTGTATCCCAAGGTAAGGACCTCCTCAATCCTCTATTCCAAGGTAAGGACCTCCTCGATTCTCTATCCCAAGGTGAGGGCCTCCTCGATCCTGTATCCCAAGGTAAGGGCCTCCTCGATCCTGTATCCCAAGGTAAGGACCTACTCAATCCTGTATCCCAAGGTAACGACCTCCTCGATCCTGTATCCCAAGGTAAGGGCCTCCTCGATCCTGTATCCCAAGGTAAGGGCCTCCTCGATCCTCTATTCCAAGGGAAGGACCTCCTCGATCCTCTATTCCAAGGTAAGGGCCTCCTCAATCCTGTATCCCAAGGTAAGGACCTCCTCGATCCTGCCTCGATCCTCTATTCCAAGGTAAGGACCTCCTCGATTCTCTATTCCAAGGTAAGGACCTCCTCGATCCTGTATTCCAAGGTAAGGACCTCCTCAATCCTCTATTCCAAGGTAAGGACCTCCTCGATCCTCTATTCCAAGGTAAGGACCTCCTCGATCCTGTATCCCAAGGTAAGGACCTCATCGATCCTGTATCCCAAGGTAAGGACCTCCTCGATCCTGTATTCCAATGTAAGGACCTCCTCGATCCTGTATCCCAAGGTAAGGACCTCATCGATCCTGTATCCCAAGGTAAGGACCTCCTCGATCCTGTATTACAATGTAAGGACCTCCTCGATCCTCTATCCCAAGGTAAGGACCTCCTCGATCCTGTATCCCAAGGTAAGGACCTCCTCGATCCTGTATGCCAAGGTAAGGACCTCCTTGATCCTCTATCCCAAGGTAAGGACCTCCTCGGTCCTGTATCCCAAGGTAAAGACCTCCTCAATCCTGTATCCTAAGGTAAGACCTCCTCGATCCTATATTCCAAGGTAAGGAGCTCCTCGATCCAGTATCCCAAGGTAAGGACCTCCTCGATCCAGTATCCCAAAGTCAGGACCCCCTCGATCCTGTATCCCAAGGTAAGGGCCTCCTTGATCCTGTATCCCAAGGTAAGGACCTCCTCAATCCTGTATCCCAAGGTAAGGACCTACTCGATCCTGTATCCCAAGGTAAGGGCCTCCTCGATCCTCTATTCCAAGGTAAGGACCTCCTCGATCCTCTATTCCAAGGTAAGGACCTCCTCGATTCTCTATCCCAAGGTGAGGGCCTCCTCGATCCTGTATCCCAAGGTAAGGGCCTCCTCGATCCTGTATCCCAAGGTAAGGCCCTACTCAATCCTGTATCCCAAGGTAACGACCTCCTCGATCCTGTATCCCAAGGTAAGGGCCTCCTCGATCCTGTATCCCAAGGTAAGGGCCTCCTCGATCCTCTATTCCAAGGGAAGGACCTCCTTGATCCTCTATTCCAAGGTAATGGCCTCCTCAATCCTGTATCCCAAGGTAAGGACCTCCTCGATCCTGCCTCGATCCTCTATTCCAAGGTAAGGACCTCCTCGATCCTCTATTCTAAGGTAAGGACCTCCTCGATCCTGTATTCCAAGGTAAGGACCTCCTCGATCCTCTATTCCAAGGTAAGGACCTCCTCGATCCTCTATTCCAAGGTAAGGACCTCCTCGATCCTGTATCCCAAGGTAAGGACCTCATCGATCCTGTATCCCAAGGTAAGGACCTCCTCGATCCTGTATTCCAATGTAAGGACCTCCTCGATCCTGTATCCCAAGGTAAGGACCTCATCGATCCTGTATCCCAAGGTAAGGACCTCCTCGATCCTGTATTACAATGTAAGGACCTCCTCGATCCTCTATCCCAAGGTAAGGACCTCCTCGATCCTGTATCCCAAGGTAAGGACCTCCTCGATCCTGTATGCCAAGGTAAGGACCTCCTTGATCCTCTATCCCAAGGTAAGGACCTCCTCGGTCCTGTATCCCAAGGTAAAGACCTCCTCAATCCTGTATCCTAAGGTAAGGACCTCCTCAATCCTGTATTCCAAGGTAAGGAGCTCCTCGATCCAGTATCCCAAGGTAAGCACCTCCTCGATCCAGTATCCCAAAGTCAGGACCCCCTCGATCCTGTATCCCAAGGTAAGGGCCTCCTTGATCCTGTATCCCAAGGTAAGGACCTCCTCAATCCTGTATCCCAACGTAAGGACCTCCTCGATCCTGTATCCCAAGGTAAGGGCCTCCTCGATCCTCTATTCCAAGGTAAGGACCTCCTCGATCCTCTATTCCAAGGTAAGGACCTCCTCAATCCTCTATTCCAAGGTAAGGACCTCCTCGATTCTCTATCCCAAGGTGAGGGCCTCCTCGATTCTGTATCCCAAGGTAAGGGCCTCCTCGATCCTGTATCCCAAGGTAAGGACCTACTCAATCCTGTATCCCATGGTAAGGACCTCCTCGATCCTGTATCCCAAGGTAAGGGCCTCCTCGATCCTGTATCCCAAGGTAAGGGCCTCCTCGATCCTCTATTCCAAGGGAAGGACCTCCTCGATCCTCTATTCCAAGGTAAGGGCCTCCTCAACCCTGTATCCCAAGGTAAGGACCTCCTAGATCCTGCCTTGATCCTCTATTCCAAGGTAAGGACCTCCTCGATCCTCTATTCCAAGGTAAGGACCTCCTCGATCCTGTATTCCAAGGTAAGGACCTCCTCGATCCTCTATTCCAAGGTAAGGACCTCCTCGATCCTCTATTCCAAGGTAAGGACCTCCTCGATCCTGTATCCCAAGGTAAGGACCTCATCGATCCTGTATCCCAAGGTAAGGACCTCCTCGATCCTGTATTCCAATTTAAGGACCTCCTCGATCCTGTATCCCAAGGTAAGGACCTCATCGATCCTGTATCCCAAGGTAAGGACCTCCTCGATCCTCTATCCCAAGGTAAGGACCTCCTCGATCCTGTATCCCAAGGTAAGGACCTCCTCGATCCTCTATCCCAAGGTAAGGACCTCCTCGATCCTGTATCCCAAGGTAAGGACCTCCTCGATCCTGTATGCCAAGGTAAGGACCTCCTTGATCCTTTATCCCAAGGTAAGGACCTCCTCGGTCCTGTATCCCAAGGTAAGGACCTCCTTGATTCTCTATCCCAAGGAAAGGACCTCCTCGGTCCTGTATCCCAATGATAGGACCTCCTTGATCCTTTATCCCAAGGTAAGGACCTCCTTGATCCTGTATCCCAAGGTAAGGACCTCCTCGGTCCTGTATCCCAAGGTAAGGACCTCCTTGATCCTCTATCCCAAGGTAAGGACCTCCTCGATCCTCTATCCCAAGGTAAGGACCTCCTCGATCCTGTATCCCAAGGTAAGGACCTCCTCGATCCTGTATCCCAATGTAAGGACCTCCTCGATTCTCTATCACAAGGTAAGGACCACCTGTTCCTTGAGGTGTTCATGAGGCCTCTCTCATCCTTATATCAGGTGTTCATGTGGCCTCCTTTACCTCTCCTTAGCCGGTCTCATGTGGCTGTTGTAACCCTGCCTCGGCTGGCCATATATGGCCTCCGTTTCCAATTGCTCGAGGACTCATGTGTCCTCTCTCCTTGCCCGGCATCATGTTGTCTCTGTTACATCTCCTTGGCTAACCTCATCTGGCCTCTGTTTCCTCTCATGGGTGACCTCTCTCTCCTCAGCTGGCCTGATGTGACCTCTCTCTCCTCGGCTGGCCTAATGTGACCCCTTTCTCCTCTGCTGGCCACATGTGGCCCCTGTTTCCTATCATGGGTGAAATCTCTCTCCTCGGCTGGACACATGTGACTTTTGTTTCCTATTATCGGTGACCTCTCTCGCCTCAGCTGGCCTCATTTGCCTCTGTTTTCTATCATTGGTGACCACTCTCTCCTTGGCTGACAACATGTGCCCTCTGTTTCCTATCATGGGTGACCTTTCTCTCCTCGGATGGCCTCATGTGACCTCTCTCTCCTCGGCTGGCTTCATGTGGCATCTGTTTCCTATCATGGGTGACCACTCTCTCCTTGGCTGACAACATGTGCCCTCTGTTTCCTTTCATGGGTGACCTTTCTCTCCTCGGATGGCCTCATGTGACCTCTCTCTCCTCGGCTGGCTTCATGTGGCATCTGTTTTTTATCATGGGTCACCTCTCTCTCCTCGGTTAGCCACATGTGGACTCTGATGCCTTCTCAAAGAGACCTCATACACCCTTTCTGTCCTCACCCTCTTGTAGAGATGACTCTGGGCGGTATGGAGTGGACTCGGGCAGAGATGCCAAGGCATACAGAGGGGGCAGTGAGGAACAGGGCCATCGTGCCATCCATTACACCCTTCACGTCCACCATGAGAACCACCGAAGCCAAGAAGAGGCCCCGAACAGATCGCCCATGTCCAGTGGAAGCAACCCATAACTTGGGGAGAAGCCTGGAAGACAGGTGAGCAGAACCATGTGTTAAATTCAGCCCGGGGATCAGGGGTGAGTGTAACCATGTGTTATAGTCAGGACCTAGATCAGGGGTGAGTGTAACCATGTGTTATAGTTAGGAACTGTATCAGGGGTGAGTGTAACCATGTGTTATAGTCAGAACATAGGTCAGGGGTGAGTGTAACCATGTGATTTAGTCAGGACCTAGATCAATGGTGAGTGTAACCATGTGTTATAGTCAGGACCTAGATCAGGGGTGAGTGTAACCATGTGTTATAGTCAGGACCTAGATCAGGGGTGAGTGTAACCATGTGTTATAGTCTGCACCTAGATCAAGAGTGAGTGTAGCCATGTGTTATAGTTAGGACCTAGATGAGGGGTGAGTGTATCCGTGTGTTATTGTCAGGTCCTAGATCAGGGGTGAGTGTAACCATGTGATTTAGTCAGGACCAAGATCAATGGTGAGTGTAACCATGTGTTATAGTCAGGACCTAGATCAGGGGTGAGTGTAACCATGTGTAACAGTCTGTACCTAGATCAAGGGTGAGTGTAGCCATGTGTTATAGTTAGGACCTAGATGAGGGGTGAGTGTATCCATGTGTTATAGTCAGGACTAGTTCAGGGGTGAGTGTAACCATGTGTTATAGTCAGGACCTAGATCAGGGGTGAGTGTAACCATGTGTTATATCCAGGACCTAGATCAGGGGTGAGTGTAACCATGTGTTATAGTCAGGACCTAGATCAGGGGTGAGTGTAACCATGTCTTATAGTCAGGACCTAGATCAGGGGTGAGTGTAACCATGTCTTATAGTCAGGACCTAGATCAGGGGTGAGTGTAGCCATGTGTTATAGTTAGGACCTAGATGAGGGGTGAGTGTATCCATGTGTTATAGTCAGGACCTAGTTCAGGGGTGAGTGTAACCATGTGTTATAGTCAGGACCTAGATCAGGGGTGAGTGTAACCATGTGTTATAGTCAGGACCTAGATCAGGGGTGAGTGTAACCATGTCTTATAGTCAGGACCTAGATCAGGGGTGAGTGTAACCATGTCTTATAGTCAGGACCTAGATCGGGGTGAGTGTAACCATGTGTTATAGTCAGGACCTAGATCAGGGGTGAGTGTAGCCATGTGTTATAGTTAGGACCTAGATCAGGGGTTAGTGTAACCATGTCTTATAGTCAGGACCTAGATCGGGGTGAGTGTAACCATGTGTTATAGTCAGGACCTAGATCAGGGGTGAGTGTAGCCATGTGTTATAGTTAGGACCTAGATCAGGGGTGAGTGTAGCCATGTGTTATAGTTAGGACCTAGATGAGGGGTGAGTGTATCCATATGTTATAGTCAGGACCTAGTTCAGGGGTGAGTGTAACCATGTGATTTAGTCAGGACCTAGATCAATGGTGAGTGTAATTGCCTATTATAGTCAGTCCATGGATCAGGGGTGAGTGTAACTGTGTGTAAACCTCAGCTCCTGGCAAGGTAGCCGCATCCATACATGGTGATTGTATTGTCTGGAAGATTGAACTATTCATACTTCTGAAGTATGGTCTACCAGACCAATCAAATGGGGTTTGTACTTTCAAGAACATTTTTAAATGTAATTTTCTTCATAGATAACCACTTTAGATCACTTAGAGAATCGACTGGTGAAGATGACGTCGTTTTCATCAAATATTTAAATATTTACCTTTCACTATAGTTAGGTGAATCTGTCAGTGATAACATTAACATTCTGAAATTATGAAACACAGAAATTCAGCAGGTATAACCAGCCCCTCCGTCATGCACAGGTTATGACCTATTGCTTCGCTCATGACATGCTCTATGACATCATTTATGACATCACTGATGACATCACTGAGCACTGGCCTAAAATAGGATAAGTGGCAAAAGTGACATCCCCATTTACATTTGCGAATCCATGGAAGATTTTGTAAAATAAATAAAGGCACGCGTCCGGACCAGGGAGCCTTGTCCGACATCATCCACTGCGGATTCGCAAATCCATTGCACTCTGATTGGCTGCGGCTGCCATAACCAAACTCGCTGCACTGAGTTAGGAAAGAAAGAAATTGAGCATAGGGAGGAATGTGGACGTACCCTCACGTTCGACCCACATACGGGAGAACCAGAGGGTTCCCCCGCCAATAAAATAAATATTAAAGAAAATATTTTCTTTTTATCACAGGAGTCACACATTCTATGGCAGCTCAGCAGAGTGGGAGCCCTCCTTGTGTGTTGCAGAGTCCTGTGGAGTCGTGAATCCTGAAACAATAGCTGAAACAGTATTCAGTGTACACAGTTGTGCTTGGGCAATGGCCACATGCAGGTCTTGGTAGCCTGTGCCTGTTTGGTTGCCGCGCGTGGCAACAACCCACGCCTTGCCGACAGCCCCCGCTACGCACATGCACAGTACATGCGCAGCGGGACGTGGCCTCCTGCGGCGGGGTGGGGTCCTGCTGACAACCCCTGCCTCGCTCAACCGAAGGCCGGGTGCAACAGGGGGTCTGCACGCTGTGGGTTGAGTACAGGGCCGTGCAGCCTGCATCCAACCACAGCGGGGTGGTGGCCCATGGCTGGTGGGGTGCAGGGAACTCTTGCATGTGGTATCTTGAATGGTATCTGCTCCTCGTGTTGTTTGCAGGGGTGTTTAATCAGTCTGAGGTCCTCTGTAAACCGATCAGTGTGGGGGGCATGCCGTGAGGTGGACTGTGTCCAACCAAAGCTGATCTGTAAGTCTCTCTCCCCATGTCTCCGCAGGCCCTGGGATACGGAGCGCACGGTCCAGCACAGGGAATATAGTGCGTACGGAGGAGGGGCCGCGAAGTACTTGATGCAGAAGGAGGTGGTGCAGATCTTGGAGCAGCAGGTGAGGACAGAGGAGAGAAACAGAGAACAGGCAAATGCCTGCAGGTAATGCCATGGTGGACGGAAGCCGTCCACAGGGGGCACGGCTTTACAGGGTATAGGTGTCCGGCATTAGGAGAGACAGATGCACGATGCATCTGTTAGCGTAAAGTTGACACAGTGCTGGAGTTGTGTCGCAAGCGCAACGCAACTCCAGCACTGCCCAGGGGCGGCCCATACCTATAGTGCTGTGTCCCTCCTTACGCCTGCTACAAGCAGGCGTAAGGTTTTGACGCTGCGGGGATGTAAAAGTAACTCAGTGAAATCTTGTAGATTTACCTGCGCCCCTTTTACGGAGCTTCCTTGCGACGTAATGCCCACCCTTCATACATTATACCTGACGCAGGTATAATGTAGCACAGGGCTTTACAACGTGACGCATCTCACTAGACGCATGGTGGCGCATTGTTTACAACGCCGCTGCGTCACAGAAGTGACGCAACAGTGTCGTAAAAATGTCGCAAGGGGCTTGTAAATCTGCCCCCTGGTCTTTACTTGGCGAAATGAGGAGAAATGCATTATTTCTCCTCGTTTTTTCCTTGTGCCGCACACATGGAATAAGCAAACTGCCATGGATTGTTTATGTACAGGAAGGTCCCGCTTCGCCAGCGCAGGGGGAAACGCAAGGCTGCACCACAGTCTTGTAAATATGGTGCAGCCCTGCGTTTCAGACGTGGCGGAGTGAGGCGTTAAGCCATGACGGCTAACGACTCACTCCGCAACTTCCTCGTACATATGCCCCTTAAAGTCTCTACAGGAGGCGGATGGATCGATGGCAGTCACGGCCGGCATGACTCGCAGGTGAGGGAGTGGGGGGTTGCACGTGGGGGTTGCGCACCGGTGGTCGTGGGGGGGGGTTTAATAAAAAATAAATTAAAAAAAGTACCTTCCCGGGTCTCGTTCATCTCAGGAACAGGAAACAGGCAGCCTCCCTTCCCTCCTGTAAGCCAATCACATTGCTGCAATGGTAGCATTGTGATTGGTCAGGACGGCGCCCAGCCTGCAGGGAGGCAAATTTCAACCTTGTTGGAAAATAGGGCAGAGTGTGCATGACTGGTTTGGGTGGCCCCAGAGGGCCGCCCAAACAGTCATTGCACCCTCAGGAGTGGGCACACCACTCCTCCCCTGCCCTAGAGCAGACCCGCCCACCCCCAACCAAACCCTTCTCTTTTCTCGCAGTGCGAAAAGCAGGAACATAAAATGGTCGTTATTCTCATTTTATGTTTCTGCTTCCCGTACTGCGAGAAAGCAGTGGGCCGACGCTCCTCCGCCCTAGTGGAGGAGCCGCCACTGAGTAGTGTTTGTAATGGAGAGCCCTGTCTACCAAACTAAATCAGACCCTACCTCTACAACACTTCAAGGGAAAGCTGAAAAATGCCATCCATCTGCGAAGTCGTGGACACGCTCGACAAGTAAAGAGAAGCCCCGGATGTTGAAAACAAGTCCGCGAGCACGGTTTCCACAAATCCCGTATTTCTCATCCAAAGAAAAGCACAGAGTAAGCGCCTAGAAGCTGCACATCATGTGTGTCAGGACGTTGACTGGCTCCAAAGGGGTCTGAACTGAGCCGTACCCTGCTCTGTGGGTTGTGACACTACTGGGGCGACCGAGAGCAGGAGGGGTATCTATGCACGTGCTGTGGGGGCATCTGTGACCTCTGACCTGTCCTGTCTGCCTCTTCTCTGCAGTTGGTCCATCAGAAAGAGCGCCTGAGAGCCCTGCAGCGCCACCTGGAGGCCGACAGCTGCGCACAGACCCCCTCTGGCACGGTGAGTGACACTTTAGCGCCTTGTACTAAACGAGGGGGCTCGGTCTTGATTCAGCGCTTCGCGCTAATTGAGCAGGTGGTTGGCGCTATACTTGAATACCATTATCACAAGCATTTGCAGTGCAATAGGGTTCGCATTTACGAGAGTTTGAGCTATTGGCATTGTAAATGACAACGCCTTTTATTATTGTGTTTTGAAAACCTGCAACCGGTGCGTAAACACGCACTTTGTACTTTGAATGTTTTCTTAACAAATACATAAAAGGCATTGTTATCTACAATCCCATATTGCATTGTAGATGCTTTTCGCAGTGTTCATTCTACAGTCCCTGCTGTGCCTTCCTTCTTGAGTCTTTGTCCGTCATTCTCTCCTTTTCCGCCGCTCTCCTGCGTTACTTGTACCGTGTAAACGTCAATGTAGTTAAAATAAAGCAGATCACTGCAGCTATCCACACGCTTCTTGGCGCTTGGATCTTTCAGAGAAACAACAGGCTGCAGCTAGGGAATAAATAATTCACGGTGCTGGAAAGCACTTTTGAGTGTGACTTCGCAAATATGGTCGTGGATAATGGTTCTCACGACTGGCGAGGCTGAGTTAATTAACTTACACAGACTGAAAACATCACTTGGGAAGAGAAGGGGGACAGTGGAGTCTAAGTGAGAGAGGCGTGGACACTGAGGGTAAAAGCACAGTGGGTGGAGACAGAACCCCTCCGGTACTTATGACGGCTCCGCGCCGTCATGAGTCACGGGTGGCGCGTGCTCATGACGGCGTGGTGCCGTCATGACCCCGCCCACTCATTAATTCGCCCGCACAGTCGGGGAATTAGTGCCGCGTGGGCGGAGCAGCAGCAGCATGACGGCTCCATGCTGTCACGAGCACCCGCATCCCGTGACTCATGACGGCGCGGAGCCGTCATGAGCACCCAAAGGGTAAGCAAGAGTGGGAGGGGCACCTGCATCCAAGCACGGGGGGGGGTGACTCCTTCCAAGCATCAACCTGCGTCCAAGGATGGGGGGGAGGAGAGGCAACCAGCGTCCAAGGATGGGGGGGGAGGAGAGGCAACCAGCGTCCAAGGATGGGGGGAGGGGGTGGCACCTGCAATCAAGCAGAGGGTGATTGAGGGACGCTGACGTCTAAGCACTAGGGTGATCTGCAGTCCAAGCCGGGGTGGGAGTCCCTGAAGTGCAAACACGGAGGAAGGATGCATGTAACTGCAGCAGGAAGAAAAGATTAAAAGATTAAAAGCAGTGTCAGTCAGTCAAAATACTTTTATTCGATTTTGGGTAAAATCATAAAAAGACATACATTCCATACAAAAAGTGCAAAAGTGCATTTACAAGAGTATTTCAGATACAATCAAATAAAAACAGTTGATGAGGGAATTTGTGCAAAAAGCAAAGAGCCGTGCAAAATATCAAGGTAAGCTACAGTTAGAGAACAGTCATCAAGTGCTATCAGTAGTAACATGGCTGGATGTAATGCGTGCTGCTGCTCCCAAGTAATTTCCCATACAAAACATAATACGGATGTTACTCATGGACTGAAGGTAAAGAAGTGCCGGTCTGACCTGTGTAAAGCCAGCCTCCCTCAGGAGTGGAAGCAAATATTTCTTTCGGGGAAATGAAAATAATGAACAAAACATGACAAAGTGCATGGTGTCCTGAGTTGAGAAGTTGTCACAGGAGCAGGGGGGGGCTGACTCTGGCTTGGCCCAAGACTGATAATTGCCCAGATGGTAATGAATCAGATTGAATCTAAATTTAGTCAAGAGAAACCTGTGAAAAGGTCTAGTGACAATACTGAGGTAGGGTTCCATGGCAGTGGAGCTTGTTGATATATAATGAGACCTCACCGAGGGCTTCTGAAGTTCTTTTTCCTCTCGGGTAGATCTTGCCAGGGTCAGAAACTGCCTCTTAACCAAAACTACATCTGTGTCTCTAATACATGAAGGAAATTCAAAAAGTTCTGGTCTCCCTAATTGGTTGAAAGACTTCCTCAGATAATCCAGCCAGGGGATCTTTTTGTAATGCTCTAATGTCATGACGTCCTCCATAATAGAGTGTTTCAGGGTTAACTCCTTGTTAAGCCACGTCCTTAACCAGAAGATCAACGGAGCCAAATTAAGCCTGTCTGTGATGTAATCCATGCCCACCTCCGCGTGGATAGAGTATGTTGGAGTCGATGGTGGGACTGACAATAGAGAGCGTAGGAACCTGTTTTCTGCTCTCTGTATAGGCTCAAGCTGTAAATATCCCCAGATTGGGGCACCATACATGGTGATTGGGATACATTTAGAGCTGTAGACCTTCAATAGGGCCTCCATCGGCCTGGCCCCCAGCCTTTTTGAGAAGGCCATAAGGGCCGCCGATGACCTGGCCACTGATAGGCTTTTTGCCCTAACCTGTGGGCCCCACGATCCCCTCTCGTCAAAGAGCACCCCCAGGTAGGGGAAAGTTGGCGTTCTAGAGACCTCTTGGCCCTTACATATAAAGGTTTTAGTCTTCCCTTTACGCCTATGTGCTCCAACTATCATTGTATGGGATTTACCTGCATTGACCTTCATGTCCAGGTCGTCCATGAAGGTACCAAATGCGTGCAACAAGCTCTGCAGGCCGTTGCCGGTGCGGGCTATAAGGACTGCATCGTCCGCGTATAGGAGAGCAGGGATCCTAGCTTCTCCTACACACGGGACGTTCCCCCCTGCCTCCTCCAAGTAACACCCCAGACCGTTGATGTATATGGTAAACAGTAGGGGGGCTAATATACAGCCCTGCCGTACCCCCCGCATGGACTTGAACTGGGGACTGCATCTTCCCTTCATGGTGACCCTGACCATAGCGGACAAATCCTGGTGTAAAGAGGCCATAAACCTGACCAGGGCCCCGTCTACCCCAATCCTCAGCAGCGAGGCCCACAACTTGGACCTGTTCACCAAGTCGAAGGCCGAGGAGAGGTCCATAAAGGCTAGGAATAATGACCCCTCCTTGGCCACCTTATACTTAGCGATCAGAAGGTGTGAATTGGAACACTGTTCCACTGTGTCCCTCTTTTCCCTAAACCCGTATGGATGTCGGCCAGCCCACCGCAGTTCTCAATGCTCTCCCTCAGCTTAGTTAACAAGACTCTGCCTAGGCTCTTAACGGTAGAGTCCAGGAGAGATATAGGCCTATAACAACCTGGGTCATCACGATGGCCTTTCTTGAAGATTGGGACAATGATAGAGGTTGCCCAGGAGGTTGGGTGGGAGCTATCAATAGCCGCGTTGAATACATTAGTCAAAACGCCCGCCCAAGACCTGGGGAATGTTTATATAGATCGGCCGGCACCCCGTCAGGACCTGGTGCTTTGTTCTTTGAGGTTTCATTGATAGCTTTTTCCATCTCGCCCTTGTTAAAACTCATGGGGGTTGTCTCAGGGGCAGCAGACGGACTTAAGGTGCAGTCCACAGACTCTCCATCATATACTGCGCTGAAGTGGCTAATCCATTTATCGTCCGAAATCACACAGTCCATATCTGAGTTGGACGTTTCGGAAAAAAAGGGCTGGTTTATTATGGTCCAAAATTGTTTACTGTCCCTCAAAACGTCTACGCTAAGTAGGTTATCCCAGGCTGTTTTCTTGATTTCCTCTTTCCTAGTTTTGATGGCCAACTTGTATAGCTTCCTTTGGGATGCTATATTCTTCTTATCCCTCGGTATGTGCTTAAGTGCAAGCATCAAAGATCTGTGTGCTTTGGAGCAATTTGCATCAAACCAGCGGTGATGCTTGCTGGCTCCCTTCCTCGCACTGACCGCAAGGTCAGTCGCGATTTGATTACAAATTGCTTCAAAAGCCCCCGTTATTTCATGGGCCGGGGCCGTGGTGTTTTGACAGACCTCCAAGTGACCATTAATTTTGGGTAAGAATTCTGCGTAAAAAGTATCAGGCACCACATTCGCCCATTTAAGCCTTCTCCCCTGGTCCACTGAGCGTACTGTGGGCCGTGCCTCTAGTGGACGGGGCTTAGGCCCCTTGTGCTGCCCCCAGGCCACCTCCAATACTACAGGGTTATGGTCACTATGTACAGAAACCAATGTGCTATATGAGATTATCCTGTTCAGGATCCCTGGAGTCACAAATATCTAGTCAATAATGGACCCCGGGATGGTGCCTTTATAAGTGTAAAATTAAAAGCAGTGTCAGAGAAGTTTAATAAGAGGGGACAAGGAGCACAATAACACAGGGGTAGAGAAAGCATTACAGAGGGAACCAACTGAAAACAGCCAAGACTTATGTACAGCTGAGGTAGGGGAGGGAAGCACAGAGGGTCAGTCACACACAGGACATGCAGAGGATGAGTAATTTAAACATTAATAACAGAGGGAGAGTTTAAAAAATGACAGCAGGTAAACGTGGGCCTTGAAGCCCGGCCGCGGTGCTACGCGGCGAGGATTGTCACCTTTGTGAAGAAAATACCAGAACACACTGCGCATGACACAAGTTACAGTGCTCACTTCACTCACTGACAGCTTCTGATATTTGGGAGGGGATAAATCCTATATGTGACTGACTGAGCAAGTGAAGCCGCGTGCCCAAACACCTAAAGTAGGCGAGGGTGAACTCCAGGCAGTAGGGACACACAGCAAGGAGACGGACATTGCGTTGGATTGCATGCAGGACTGTTTTTGTGCAGGAAGGGAATGGGGGGGCACAGATTTGTTTTTGGTTTATTTATTTATTTACACAAAGCAGCAGAGACCCTGCTTGGAGCATCGGGCCCAGAGTGATGGCCCCGTGGAGTGGGCAGAGTAGACGGCCTTCTTCGCAGAGCGGTAGGTATCACGGCTCCGGCAGCTGCAATTCAATTCAATTCAATTCAGTGATTTATATAGCGCGCTACATACCCATACGGTCTCAAGGCGCTTGGAGAAGGGTGGGGAATTACTTGTCGAATATCCAGGTTTTAAGTTGCTTTCTGAATGCTAGGTGGTTCTGAGTGAGGCGAAGGTGAATGGGAAGTGAGTTCCAGGTTTTTGCCGCCAGGTAGGAGAAGGATCTTCCTCCCATGGTGGTTTTGTTGATGCGAGGTACAGCAGCAAGGGCTTGGTGGGAGGAGCGTAGCAGGCGGGAGGGGGTGTAGAAGGAAAGTCGTGTGTTGAGGCATTCGGGTCCAAGTTCGTAAAGTGCTTTGTGTGCGTGGGTTAGGAGGCGGAATGTTATCCTCTTATTGACGGGGAGCCAGTGGAGGTTTTTCAGGTGACCAGAGATGTGGTCTTTACGCGGGATGTCTAGTATGAGTCTGGCTGATGCGTTCTGGATGCGTTGGAGTTTTTTCTGAAGTTTCGCGGTGGAGCCGGCGTAAAGGGTGTTTCCGTAGTCCAGGCGGCTTGTCACCAGTGCGTGGGTGACCGTTTTTCTAGTTTCGGTGGGGATCCAGCGAAATGTTTTTTTGAGCATGCGAAGAATGTTGAAGCAGGATGATGAAACGGTGTTGACTTGTCTGGTCATCAAGAGTGAGGAGTCCAGAATGACGCCCAGGTTCCGTGCGTGGTCTGTCGGGATGGGTGCTTTTCCAAGGGACTCTGGCCACCACGAGTCGTCCCAGGCGGAGGGGGAGGTGCCTAAGATAAGGACTTCTGTTTTGTCGGAATTCAGTTTCAGACGGCTCTGCTTCATCCACTCGGCTACTTCTCTCATTCCTTTATGTAGGTTGGTTTTGGCGGTGTTAGGGTCTTTGGTGAGTGAGAGGATCAGTTGAGTGTCATCAGCGTAGGAGATGATGTTGAGGTTATGTTGGCGGGCGATGGCCGCGAGGGGGCTCATGTATACGTTGAAGAGGGTAGGACTGAGTGAGAATCCCTGTGGCACGCCGCAAATGACTTCAGTGTCCTCAGATTTGAATGGTGGGAGGCGGACTCTCTGGGTTCTTCCGGAAAGGAACGAGGTGATCCATTCCAGTGCTTTTCCTTGGATTCCGATGTTTCTGAGGCGTTGTAGCAGGGTGCTATGACAGACTGTGTCGAAGGCTGCGGAGAGGTCGAGGAGGATGAGGGCGACTGTGTCTCCATTGTCCAGTAGAGTTCGGATGTCGTCTGTTGCTGCGATGAGTACGGTCTCAGTACTGTGTTTGGCTCGGAAGCCGGACTGTGAAGAGTCGAGGGATTTAAAGGCTTCGAGGAAGGCGGTGAGCTGGTTGTTGACAGCTTTCTCGATGACCTTGGCCGGGAATGGAAGGAGCGAGATGGGGCGGTAGTTTTTGAGTTCGGTGGGGTCAGCTGTGGGTTTTTTCAGAAGGGCGCTGAGTTCGGCGTGTTTCCAGCTGTCCGGGAAGGTGGCGGAGTTGAGGGAGCAGTTGATGACATCTCGGAGGTGTGGTGCTATGATGGAATCTGCTTTGTTGAAGATGTGGTGAGGGCATGGGTCTGTGGGGGATCCTGAGTGGATGGAGTTCATCAGGCGGATGGTGTCCTCAGTGGAGATTGGGTTCCAGTTCTTAAGGAAGCTCAAGGGGGTGACGGTACTGCAGAAGGTTGGGTGGGTTGGTCTCCGGGTTGGTTGTTGAAGCTGTTGTGGATGTCTGCGATTTTGTCGTGAAAGAACGAAGCTAGGGAGTCGCAAAGGGCTTGAGAGGGGGTGATGTCGTTGGAGTTGGCAGTGGGGTTGGTAAACTCTTTGACGATGTTGAATAATTCCTTGCTGTTGTGGGCGCTGTTGTCAAGTCGGTCTTTGAAAGCGGCTTTCTTGGCATTTCGGATCAGTTGGTGGTGTATGCGGGTGGCGTTTTTGAAGGCGTCCTTGGTGCTGGTGGTTGGGTCTTTTTTCCAGGCCTTCTCAAGGGAGCGACAGAGTTTCTTGGATTTCTTAAGATCATCGTTGAACCAGGGGGCGTTTTTGCTGCCTATTTTGATTTGACGTTTTTTCAGGGGAGCTAGGTTGTCGGCGCTGTTGGTTAGCCATTGAGTGAGGTTAATGGCTGCTTGGTTGGGGTTCGAAGAATGGGCAGGGGGGTTTTGAAGAAGCGATGAGGAGATCTGGTCGAAGGTGATTTTGTTCCAGTTTCTTCGCAGAGTAGGTTGAGGATGGTTGTGGGTTGTGGTCTTTTTGTAGACAAAGTGAATGCAGCTGTGGTCCGTCCAGTGGAGAACTGTGGTGTGACTGAAGGAGATATGTTTGCTGGAGGTGAAGATAGGGTCGAGTGTGTGGCCTGCGTGGTGAGTGGGGGTATTAACAAGTTGTTTGAGTCCGAGGTTGGCGAGATTGTCCAGGAGGGTGGTGGTGTTGCTGTCGCGGCTCTTTTCCAGGTGGAAACTGAGGTCTCCCAATAGAATGTAGTCCTCGGAGGGGAGGGCGTGTGGGGTGATTAAGTCAGTGATGTCTTCAGTGAATTGTGCACGGGGTCCTGGTGGCCTGTAGAGGAGGGTGCCTCTGAGTGTGGTCTTGGGGTCGGTGTGGATCTGGAAGTGAAGGTGCTCGGCACTAGCGAGGTTGACGTCTGAGCTGGTTGAGATGCGGATGGAGTTCTTATGGACGATGGCGATGCCTCCTCCTGTTCGCTTAGCGCGGTATTTCCGGATGATCTTGTAGCCTTCCGGGATGGCAATGGTGATGTCTGGGGCTGAGGAGGCGTTCATCCATGTTTCTGTTAGGAAGGCGACGTCCGGAGAGATGGTGTCTAGTAAGTTCCAGAGGTCGATGGCGTGTCTGTGGACCGAGCGGGTGTTGAGCAGGATGCATTTAAGGTGGTTGGTGTCAAGTCTCTGTTTGGTGTTAGTGGATGAGGAGTTGGTCTTGGTGCCGTCATACTTGCAGGAGTTGCATGTGAAGGGTCCATGGGTGTGTCCAGGAGCGGCTTGGGCGCAGTTGGGGAGTCGGCCGGGGTTAAGGGCTAAGAGGGTGGAGGCGGCGTAGGTAATGCGGGTAGGGTGGGTAGTACGGGGGCCAGGGGGTCTGGCGCTGGGCGCGGTCTTGGCGCGGACGGGCGTAGACGGGCTTACCTTTGGCGCACCTTCGGCGTGGCCGCAGCGCGTGGACGCTGCGCGTTGGGACATCTGACTTAAAAGGGTAGTGTAGGGGGGCGGAGCGTGGGAGGGTCAGGTGGGAGGCGGTCGCGGGGAGGCGGGCCAGGGGAAAGAACAACAACAAAATGGTGGGAGGGATTGAAAACGAAACTTAGCACAAAGCCCAAAATGAATAAATGCACCAAACAGTGAGAGCGCTATTCAGTCAACACTGCTGTAATTCCACAGTATAATTCCCAATGCAATGCTATTTAATGAAAGCGCTACCCAATCTCAATGCTGCACAAAGCGCTATGAATTTTACAGCAATAACACGCACGAGTTTTAGCAGCAGCAGAGCTACGATACCAATCACGAGTGCTCCAATGAAGTGAATTCAGCTGTGAGCGCTGTAGCAGTGATAGCGAGCTGGAGCCAGGGAGCGTGGGGGAGCGACCGTTCGGGACGAGGTCCAGGCGGGGGTTCTTGCTGCGCCAATGCTTCTTTGGACCTCGGAGCTACGGCCCTGGTGCGGCCATCATTAGTGCAGCCGGTGGAGATGCGTTGCTGCCCACAGAACCCCAATCATAGTGAAAGGATCTGATAATCTCGACTCCCCGCGATCAGCCCTGCAGCTCCTGCACCTCAAATCTTTACCATAAAGTCTTGGAGGGGACCCAACTACAATCCATTTTGTTCGGCCCGGGTGGGGGGGGAAATGGCTGAGAGCAAAAACGTTTGAGGAGCTCTGCCGTAGACCCACAAGGACAGTAGTAGCAAATGTAGACACTCAACAGGGTGTCGCTAGGTGCCTCTTAAGAGGATGAATCTTATTTTAACACTTCGATACTCAAGGGCAGATTTGCGCCGCCGTTGTGTCACTTCTGTGACGCAGTGGCGGCGTAAACCATGCACCATGTTGCACCCTATTTACAACGTTGCATTTAGGGAGCTGCGTGACGATGTAAAGCACTGCGCCATATGAAACCTGCGCCAGGTTTCATGTGGGCATTCCGGCGCAGGGTGGGGGGGTTGTTCCGTCGCAGGAACGCCTCAGAAAAGTGCTTGAGTGAAATCTACAAGATTTCACTCAGTCACTTTTAGGCCAATGCTGAGTCAAAACCCTGCGCGTAAGGATTGAAGCAACATGTTGAGGATAGGCAGGGTAGGAACAGTGACACAACTCCAGCACTACAGCAACCTTACGCTGGCAGATGCGACACGCATCTGTTTATCCATGCACCATGATGTGCTGCATTGTAAATGCGGCGCACCTGTGGTTGCGCAAGGGTAAACTTGCGTTATGCATCTTTCCTGGCACATCCCTGCTGATTTACAGGGACGCGCCAGGAAACGTGAATCTGCCCCTGTATTGTTGTGCACATAGAATCAATAAAGAAAGATCTGACCTGAGACTGCTGATAAAAGATTTGTTTCTAGTTGTTATGTTTATATGCAGCGTTCGTTTGTGCCGGGAGCGCTCAAGGAATCACGTATTCTTCTGTTCTGCAATCCCTCACTGCATTTTCCTGTCTGCACAGTGATGGCATTTTAAGTTTTGAGTTATACTCTTACTCGGTCCTTGTGACCACTGATGGGAGGCACGCGACGCGTGACGTATCACTTATGAATATAATATCATCTCCAGCCTGAAACACCCACAACAGAGGGGCAAAGAAGGGTGTGGATCCTGTCTTCAGCCCCCATCCTGACCCCTCCTTCCCCTCCCCAGCCTTCATCCTGACCCCCCCAGTGCCCGGATCTCCACCCTCCGGCCACAGAGACGCAGGCGGTGCACTTCCACTGTCCGGGGGTGCTGCCCCCCCCCCCTCCCTCCATCCTGTGCCAAGTATGAACCCATCCACACCTGTCTGTCTTTGCTTCTGAAATGAATACTGTGAGACAAATTGGAGGATGAACATCTGGAGGCGCCCCGCCAGCGGTTTCAGGGTTTGCATCTGATGCACATGTATTTTTCTTACATTGTTCGTCTCTCCTTTTCTTGCTTTTCTTGTTCCTTCCCTTCCGCCCGCTGCAGCCTCCACTCCTTCTCTCCTCTCCTCTCATCCTCTCCTCCTCTCATCCTCTCCTCCTCTCATCCTCTCCTCCTCTCATCCTCTCCTCCTCTCTCTCCTCCTCTCCTCCTCTCCTCTCTCTCCTCCTCTCATCCTCTCCTCCTCTCATCCTCTCCTCCTCTCTCTCCTCCTCTCCTCCTCTCCTCTCTCTCCTCCTCTCATCCTCTCCTCCTCTCATCCTCTCCTCCTCTCTCTCCTCCTCTCCTCCTCTCCTCCTCTCTCTCCTCCTCTCCTCCACTCCTTCTCTCCTCTCCTCTCATCCTCTCCTCCTCTCATCCTCTCCTCCTCTCTCTCCTCCTCTCCTCCTCTCCTCTCTCTCCTCCTCTCATCCTCTCCTCCTCTCATCCTCTCCTCCTCTCTCTCCTCCTCTCTCTCCTCCTCTCCTCCTCTCCTCTCTCTCCTCCTCTCATCCTCTCCTCCTCTCATCCTCTCCTCCTCTCTCTCCTCCTCTCCTCCTCTCCTCCTCTCTCTCCTCCTCTCCTCCTCTCTCTCCTCCTCTCATCCTCTCCTCCTCTCTCTCCTCCTCTCCTCCTCTCCTCTCTCTCCTCCTCTCATCCTCTCCTCCTCTCCTCCTCTCTCTCCTCCTCTCCTCCTCTCCTCCTCTCTCTCCTCCTCTCCTCCTCTCTCTCCTCGTCTCCTCCTCTCCTCTCTCTCCTCCTCTCCTCCTCTCTCTCCTCCTCTCATCCTCTCCTCCTCTCTCTCCTCCTCTCCTCTCTCTCCTCCTCTCATCCTCTCCTCCTCTCATCCTCTCCTCCTCTCATCCTCTCCTCCTCTCTCTCCTCCTCTCCTCCTCTCCTCTCTCTCCTCCTCTCATCCTCTCCTCCTCTCATCCTCTCCTCCTCTCTCTCCTCCTCTCCTCCTCTCCTCTCTCTCCTCCTCTCATCCTCTCCTCCTCTCATCCTCTCCTCCTCTCTCTCCTCCTCTCCTCCTCTCCTCCTCTCTCTCCTCCTCTCCTCCACTCCTTCTCTCCTCTCCTCTCATCCTCTCCTCCTCTCATCCTCTCCTCCTCTCTCTCCTCCTCTCCTCCTCTCCTCTCTCTCCTCCTCTCATCCTCTCCTCCTCTCATCCTCTCCTCCTCTCTCTCCTCCTCTCTCTCCTCCTCTCCTCCTCTCCTCTCTCTCCTCCTCTCATCCTCTCCTCCTCTCATCCTCTCCTCCTCTCTCTCCTCCTCTCCTCCTCTCCTCCTCTCTCTCCTCCTCTCCTCCTCTCTCTCCTCCTCTCATCCTCTCCTCCTCTCTCTCCTCCTCTCCTCCTCTCCTCTCTCTCCTCCTCTCATCCTCTCCTCCTCTCCTCCTCTCTCTCCTCCTCTCCTCCTCTCCTCCTCTCTCTCCTCCTCTCCTCCTCTCTCTCCTCGTCTCCTCCTCTCCTCTCTCTCCTCCTCTCCTCCTCTCTCTCCTCCTCTCATCCTCTCCTCCTCTCTCTCCTCCTCTCCTCTCTCTCCTCCTCTCATCCTCTCCTCCTCTCCTCCTCTCTCTCCTCCTCTCCTCCTCTCCTCCTCTCTCTCCTCCTCTCCTCCTCTCTCTCCTCCTCTCTCTCCTCCTCTCCTCCTCTCCTCCTCTCTCCCCTCCTCTCCTCCTCTCTCTCCTCCTCTCCTCCTCTCCTCCTCTCCTCCTCTCTCCCCTCCTCTCCTCCTCTCCTCCTCTCTCTCCTCGTCTCCTCCTCTCCTCCTCTCATCCTCTCATCCTCTCCTCCTCTCCTCCTCTCCTCCTCTCCTCCTCTCCTCCTCTCATCCTCTCCTCCTCTCCTCCTCTCTCTCCTCGTCTCCTCCTCTCCTCCTCTCGCCGAGCACAGCCTGTTTGCCTTCATCTCTATTATTGTATTTCTACAGACTGCCCACAACTCATTTACAACATCACAACCCCCCCAACCTCTTAGCTGCAGTCTGACCTCCCTCCAGCTCACCTGTTAACCCCTCTTTTCCCCCCAATGATCCCACCCCCCTTCTATTCATGTGACATTTGAGTGCTGCCCTCCGTAAAGCGCTTCGACGCCTTGTCAGGGGTAGTAAGCGCTATATAAAGAGAGTGAAAGTGTGCAATGTGGGAGGTGCCTCCACTCACTGGCCCACTTCAGGGGTGCCACTGCTGACTCCCCAACACCACCATTGCGATGCCACTGATTGATGCTGAGACTGGGCTCTGTGTCATTTAAATGACGCCACTGCCCCCTAGTGGCGAGAATAATAATCACCACATCACCAGTGCAATGGCTCTGAGGTGGACTCAATGTCTATTGAGTGACGCCGCTGCCATCTAGTGGCAGGATTGATCAATGGTCCTGATGCTGAGACTGATCACAACATCTCTGATGCAGAGAATGGAATCGACGTCGATTCAATGACGCCGCTGCCCTCTAGTGGCAGGATTTACAATCACAACCTTGCTTAGGAGATGAATGGTCTATTGCTAGTTAGAGAGGGAGGAGGCATAACCCGGCTCCCTTTAAGCACTTGTTTATTTGTTTATTTTATGCAATTTCATATAGCGCAGACTTTACCCAACGGTGTCGGAGCGCTTCACAATAGGACGAGTCACGTTACACGAGGAGAATGTTACAAAAGTACATGTTACAGAAGCAATCCAGAAACAAGAAGAGGTATAATACAGCAACAGAAGGCAGCCACTCACAAACACACGAGGATGACACTTGTACAGGCAAAGAACACACATTTACAATAGTGAAAGAACTTCCTTGGGGGTCTTGACAGGGCGTGTATTAGTTCTGGAAGGCACAGGCGAGCGGGACCAGGCCCAGGGCACAGTATTCTGCAGGCCTCGCGGACTCTTTCTCTGCATTAAGGTCCTAGCACGGCGTTCTCCCTCTAAGCTGACTCCAGCGATTACATTTAAAGTTGTTCTAATCATATTTAACGTGTCACAATTGCTATATTTAACACCCTATCAGTGCCCTTCTGTGCCCTTCCATCTACCTCCCAACCCCTGCTGCCACACACCAGCACCCCCTCCCAACTCCAGCAACCAAGTTCACCCCCGCCTGACGGATTAAGCTGTGGGTGACTCAGGTGGGTTTGGGGAGGTGGAATCAGAGGCATTGCAGCGAGGGTGGCAAATTTCTTTCTGCTCAGGACGCACTCCAAGCAAGGCCCGGCTCTGGGCGTAAATATAATTAAAGGAAAAAGAAAACAAAACCTAACACTAAATGTAGAGGAATGGGTATCCAAAGATGTCAATAAACTGAGGGGCATATTTACAAGGGCACTGGACGATCACAGCGTCACTTTTCACGATGCTCCGGTGGCGCAATGCCCTGCTCCTTTTTACAATGTGATGTAAGCCACTTGGCGTGGCTCAACAGAGCAGTGTGAACAGTACACCCCTTCACACAGCTTTCTGCATCAAGGAGGAGTGCAACGGGTGCTGCTGTGGGTGTTCCACCTCAACACTCGTTTCTTTTTGACTCTGCCCCACATTTACAAGGATCTGTGTATCTGAGGCAGCGCCAAAAACTAACGTCATTGAAAAGCAGGCCTTAGAGTGCCGCAATGAGGAAACATACTTTTATCTCTCCTCATTTTTTGCTCTTTCTCGATGTGCTGCATTCTGCAGCGCGCATAGAAGGAGCAAATCACCTTTAATGATTGTTTATGTGCAGGAAGGTCTCCCTTCCTGCACGTAAAGACTCATCCCTGCGACACGGGCCCCATGGCAAGGGTGTCTGCAAGGGCACTATGAAGCTTCGTAGCGCCGGTGCAAGGGAAAGCACAGGGGTGTCTGCACTGGCACTAGGAAGCTTCGTAGCGCCGGTGCAAGGGAAAGCACAGGGGTGTCTGCACTGGCACTAGGAAGCTTCGTAGCGCCGGTGCAAGGGAAAGCACAGGGGTGTCTGCACTGGCACTAGGAAGCTTCGTAGCGCCGGTGCAAGGGAAAACACAGGGGTGTCTGCACTGGCACTAGGAAGCTTCGTAGGGCCGGTGCAAGGGAAAGCACAGGGGTGTCTGCACTGGCACTAGGAAGCTTCGTAGCGCCGGTGCAAGGGAAAGCACAGGGGTGTCTGCACTGGCACTAGGAAGCTTCGTAGCGCCGGTGCAAGGGAAAGCACAGGGGTGTCTGCACTGGCACTAGGAAGCTTCGTAGCGCCGGTGCAAGGGAAAGCACAGGGGTGTCTGCACTGGCACTAGGAAGCTTCGTAGCGCCGGTGCAAGGGAAAGCACAGGGGTGTCTGCACTGGCACTAGGAAGCTTCGTAGCGCCGGTGCAAGGGAAAGCACAGGGGTGTCTGCACTGGCACTAGGAAGCTTCGTAGCGCCGGTGCAAGGGAAAGCACAGGGGTGTCTGCACTGGCACTAGGAAGCTTCGTAGCGCCGGTGCAAGGGAAAGCACAGGGGTGTCTGCACTGGCACTAGGAAGCTTCGTAGCGCCGGTGCAAGGGAAAGCACAGGGGTGTCTGCACTGGCACTAGGAAGCTTCGTAGCGCCGGTGCAAGGGAAAGCACAGGGGTGTCTGCACTGGCACTAGGAAGCTTCGTAGCGCCGGTGCAAGGGAAAGCACAGGGGTGTCTGCACTGGCACTAGGCGGTGCGTCCCTGCATTTTTTAAACGAGGCGGCGTGGTGCTGTTAAATTTCTTGCAGCGCTGCATCATTTCCTTGTAAATAAGCATCCGAGTGTCAGACACCAGGACTGCGGGAGGTGTGCCCCACTCCTCCTTATACACTTCTTAGAGTCTGTTCCTTCACTCGCACCCCATCTTACCCCCAGAAACCAAATTCTGAAGTAACCCTGTTCTGTACTGTTAGATCATTTCTGGTCCTACAAGATCTTTCTGCAGACGTACAAGTAATGGGGGATCTTCTGGTCCTGCGAGATCTCTTGACAGCCCTACAAGTAACAGGTGATGTTGCCTGCTGGTGCTGCGCATTCCTAGCAGCCCTTGACACTCTTGACCATCACACACGATGCTCCATGTGTCCCCACAGCGAGGAAACCGAGGGTCCAGCCCGTCATATGAGCACTTCATCCCATGGGGATCTTGTGCACGTTCTTGTTAGAATTAGAAGGACGTGTCTGGATTAGAAACCTCTTCTTGAACTCACGCGCTGGAGGCCACATCCAGTCTGGGAGACCCCCCCCTCCTCAGGTGACAGGGCAGCGCGTGGATGGGTGGGATTGGCTTATGGTCACAAATCTGCAGTGAAACTGGTTGTGAAACCCTTGTCCACAGGTTATATTTGTTGTTTTTATCTAAGGCCTCCTTTTTGAGACCCTCAGCCGAGCCTGCGGTGAGGAGCGGTGCCCCTACCACACTCAGGCATGTGAGGGGGCACGGGTCACACACATGATGCGGGTCACACACATGGCCCCATGGCAAGGTCACACACATGATGCGGGTCACACACATGATGCGGGTCACACACATGAGGCGGGTCACACACATGAGGCGGGTCACACACATGAGGCGGGTCACACACATGATGCGGGTCACACACATGATGCAGGTCACACACATGAGGCGGGTCACACACATGAGGCGGGTCACACACATGAGGCGGGTCACACACATGAGGCAGGTCACACACATGATGCAGGTCACACACATGAGGCGGGTCACACACATGATGCGGGTCACACACATGATGCAGGTCACACACATGAGGCGGGTCACACACATGAGGCGGGTCACACACATGGCCCCATGGCAAGGTCACACACATGATGCAGGTCACACACATGATGCAGGTCACACACATGATGCAGGTCACACACATGATGTGGGTCACACACATGATGCAGGTCACACACATGATGTGGGTCACACACATGATGCAGGTCACACACATGATGCAGGTCACACACATGAGGCGGGTCACACACATGATGTGGGTCACACACATGATGCAGGTCACACACATGAGGCGGGTCACACACATGAGGCGGGTCACACACATGGCCCCATGGCAAGGTCACACACATGATGCAGGTCACACACATGATGCAGGTCACACACATGATGCAGGTCACACACATGATGTGGGTCACACACATGATGCAGGTCACACACATGATGTGGGTCACACACATGATGCAGGTCACACACATGATGCAGGTCACACACATGAGGCGGGTCACACACATGATGTGGGTCACACACATGATGCAGGTCACACACATGAGGCGGGTCACACACATGAGGCGGGTCACACACATGAGGCGGGTCACACACATGGCCCCATGGCAAGGTCACACACATGATGCGGGTCACACACATGATGCAGGTCATTCTCTGGTATGATTGCATGAACCAGCGCCGGCTCAGCTCACCTGCCTTGTGAAGAACATGTCACAAGAGAGGCTAAGCATGATATAGAAACAGATTTAGGGGTGGCAGTGCTGGGCCCGCAGGAGGCTGAGCCAGGGATGAGTACCTGTGACAGCCATGTTCACACTTGTGTATGAAGACCCCAGGGTGGGGCCCTGAGGCCCTGAGGTTATTGTTGTGGGACATTGTTGGACTTGGCCCTTTTGGCAGGTTCATCCCTGAACTTTTTGCCTTTTAATATGACATAATGGTAGTGATTTCTGGTCTCTGCACACTTTGGCACTGTGCTCCAGTGTAAAGTGCGTGCACAGTATGAGTGCGTGTGTGAGATTGGCCTGCCCTCCCATAGGAATGTATGGGGGATATGTGTGTCCTTGGTAATTCCTGGTTTGAGAGGAGTGCAGGGTCGAGTTTGGTATGTGCGAACTCGTGAGGATAAATGCTGCGCGACGGTGTGCGCAGATTTATTGTGTCTAGTGTAGAAGTGCCACTTTTTAGAAGTTGGCATGTCTGTGCAATGAATGTGAATTGACTGTCTGGCTTGTGATTGGCTGGAGCTGGCTGGTGTGCCTGGCTCCAGGAGCCAGGATGGGTCTGCCCCGGTGGTGAATGGGGAGATATACATGGAGATGGGAGGGAGGGGTGCGCCTGGGACCTGAATAGGGCTGGGTTTTCCCTCCACAATGCTGGCTCCACCCCCTGTGGTGCGTCTGATGTCCCTGGCCTGTCCTGTGAATAGAGGAGAGGAGCTGAGCAAAACAAAGTGCTCAAGTGCTCCTGAACCAGTTGTAACTGGTTCTCTCCTAGCCCCGTGCTGTGTCACAATGGGAAAAAGCTGTATAAATAAGGGGCTGTGACCCCAAGTAAATGTTCTTGCTGTTGACTTGAAACAACCAGGGCGTGCTGCTGCTGGGGCCCAGGGGAAGGCTTGCCTCCCTTGGCCCTGCCCTGCCCCTGGATGCCTGGAGGACTTCTTGGGACCCTTCTATTTGTTTAAATGATTCCCAGGACCCTAGAGAGACTTTGGGGGCTGCCCCAGCACCTTCTGAGTGCTGGCTTTGTTTTGGGGCGCCTAGCTCCTCCTGCGCTGCATTTTCCCTCTGGGAGCGCTTTGTTTTGACCCTGCAGCGCTGGGCTGCAATCATCTGCGAGGGATTCCCGACATGGGGACTCCCCCGTCTGTGCTGCCTTCCTTGCGGGTGCCCACCCTGCTTATTCCGCTTGTTGTGGATTTAATTGGGCAGATACCCACCCTGCGCTGTGGCCGCTTGTTTAATTCTCCCTTTTTAGTGCGCGGGTGCCCACCCCGCGACTTTTCCAGAATTTCTATGAGAGCCGTTGCTCACCCCGCGTTTCACCGCCGCAGCCCGAGAAAAGTGATGCTGTTGCCGGGCCGCTGCCCAACGAGACCCGGAAGTAGAGGAGGTAGGCGGGGCCAGTGCCTAAGGCACATCCGGAGCCTCGTGGGCTCCCATTCGAAGTCCCGGTCCCAGGAGAGAGGGTACCGGGTGAAGCACAGCGCATAGCTAAGGTGGGGCTCCCGTAAGTGAGGGAGAACCCCGCAGGCGCCACCGAGAGTTGCGTACAAGCGGAGGGGGCTCGAGGCACATTGCCGGTGCCTGCCCCCGCCGCACGAATGAGAGAAGCCAAGACCAGCGCTCGAGAGGAACCCAGTGAGTCTCCAGAGCCTGGTAAGTGAGGCTCTGTGTTGTTGGTGCCTTTGAGGCACAGGGACAGAGGGCATGTTTGATTCCTGGGAGCCCCCATGGGCCCCACAGTGCTCGGGGGCCAGCTCTTCTTTGCCCCATCTCTGCCTGATTTGCTTAAAGTCCTGTGGGTTGTATTTATTTTAAGGGCCTGTGTCCTTTCACCCGCAGATCATTAGGGGACACTTGTTTATTTTTAGAGCCCTGTGACTCCAACATGGGGCGCAATTTGTTTTAAGGGCCTCTGAGAGCCCATGCCGCATTCATCCTAGTTCCAGCTGCCCAGCAAATAGTGGGCAGCTGCACCGTTTAGGCCCCCCTGTTATTGTTCTCAGCCACCCAGCAAGTAGTGGGCAGCTGCAACATTTAGGTTTTGCGCAGTGGCACACCCTTGACCTTCGCTGCCCAGGCAGCAGCCCTGACTCTGTGGACATAGGCCATTTGAGCCCCCATCTGAGATGGCCAGTTGGCCAGGGGGATGTTTACATTTATAGGGCGTCAGGCCCTAATGATATTTATGTGCTAATGCTTTTGGTGCTAGGAAATGTATTGTGTATAGTATGTTTTACTCACCCTGTTTGATACCTCTAAATATGGTTTATGATTGTTGGAATGGGGGGTCTCTGGGTGGTAGAGGTTGATACTTCTGACCACACAGGGACCCACCTCTTCCAGGAATGTTGCCGAGCGCTTTTGAGTCTGACCCTAAGATGCGAGGGTTAGGCATTTATAGTCGTGCACAGTAAGGTCTCACCACACTACAAAGGGACACCACACAAGCTGGTTATCCGAATAAAGGGTTCTTTATATAACAATTATCATCAGGTTCGCAAGGTCCAGGAGTACACTATACAATCGGGTGGGGGGTAGGGGCATCCCCAGGCACGTAGTGGCTAAGGGACAGTTCAATCGGGATAGAATCGTAGCGGCGTTCCCAGTACTCACAGTCCAAAAAGAGAGGTGGTCACGAGTCCCCGGCACGAGGTACCCAACGTCCGGGCCGGTTCTGGGAAACCGTGAAGAGCAGCGGTGACGTTACAGCAGGAGGTATGAAGCGTACCTGGCGGCCGGCTCTCAATCCTCGAGCCACGTGGGGACTGCTGGACGGCAGATGCGGGGCTTACCAGGCGTACGGCTCTCAATCCTCGAGCCGCGTGACAGGATGATGCCGCAGGTGCGGGGCGTACCAGGCGTACGGCTCGTACTCCTCGAGCCGCGTTGATTCTCTGGGGCTGCGTGTACGGGACGTACCTCAGGCTCGGCTCGCACTCGCTACCCTCAGCCTGGCATGGTGCGTTTGGCATCCAGGTTTCCCTTGGTTCGAGGCCCTGCGTGGGGGGTTACGGAGTCAGGGGTCTTAGGGAAAGGGTGATTTCTAAACTAGACCGTCTATCGTTCTGATCTATGACTAGGCTTCATGAATCCGGGGATCGAGGTGCTACGCTGGGGTTTCTATTATTTCCCCAGGGTCAGGGGGGTCTGTGAGGACAGAGGCCAGGGTTACATTAGAGGGGCCTTGCACGGGGCTACTGTTGGGGCAAGTGGGTCATGCACGTGGGGGGCCTAAGGGAGTGAATGTAAGGAGACCCACGCCAAGGATGCCAGGTCTAACAATGATTGTGAGGTTGGTTTGCCTATTTTGGTTTGTGTTAGTGAGATTATACTTCACTGTGTGACTTACGCCCCTATTGTGAGTTATACTTAGGTGGTTAGGGTCTAATGTATTTAGACTGGTGCGATACTGTGCATAATGTAGTTTATGTCACAGACTGATGCAAAGTACAGTGGTTACCAGTGTTTACTGGTTGTACGCTTATGATCTATTTTACTTTTACCAAGTTCGCTCTGTGATGGTTCTGACAGTGGTCCACGTGGCCCTGCCAGGTGTACATAATCCTTTGTAAATATTGTCCAGTGCCAATTGGAACAGTGTACAGTATGTGTTTACTATTCTAATGTGTTTGGAGAATACAAAGGTTATTTTTGATATAACCTTGTGTGGAGTTCCTTTTGTAGTGTGCCTGGGATGTTGTTGCTGGTGGGTGCGTGCGCAAATGCTTTACACATTGCCCCCGGGATAATCCTGACTGCTCGTGCAAAGCTATAATAATGCAACACAAGGGGGAACCTTCAGTGGACAATATTTAGTGGGTTCCAGTGTACTAGTCCAACGAACTTATAGCAACACAGGGTACAAAGTTCCCCAAAAACCGAACACAAAAACAACAAAGTGTGTGTCGGGAGTGGAGGTTATCTGCACAGGGAACGGGGGGTTCCCTTATTGGAACTAGGAAGCCTCACACACCCAGCAAGCTAGATGTCATGCTTCATCACTGGCCTTCTGCCCCTCGTCAGACTGGCGCTGCAATGTCTGACGGGCACCTTATAGGTGCTCTTTGTCGGAGTTCTTCTGTTCCGGCCAGTTGGTGAGTGCGTGTGGCCAGTTGGTGAGTGCTTGTGGCCAGTTGGTGAGTGCGTGTGGCCAGTTGGTGAGTGCGAGTGGCCAGTTGGTGAGTGCGTTTGTTGTTTTTGTTTTCGGTTTTTGGGGAACTTTGTACCCTGTGTTGCTATATGCTCATGCCAAGCTACCAAGGGGGGTGAGCAGGGGTTATCTTTGGCATGTAACTCCCTTGCCCTGATGAGAGTGGTGGTCTCTGCCTGGATTTGGCGCAAGCCTCAGCCAACCAGAAATCCCATTTCTAACAGACATCTTTAGAGGGGGCTGTGGGGTTCCCGAAGGCTCTGTTTAGGACTCGCAGACTGCCATGCGACCCGCCCTGTACCACCCGTAATCCCGGAAGAGGGTACCTGCAGTACAGGGGAGGCACCTCGGTGACACCTCGTCGCTTCCTGTCTTGTCTCCTGCAGCCGGAAGTTCTGAATCTACCAGTATTATATTTATAGTTATTACCCTTATGAGTTATAACTTCACCCTAACCCTACACTCCAGTTACCCAGCAGCAAATGGGGAATAAGCTGATGCACTTGGTGCCTTGACAACTTAAAACCATGACACCAGCTGACCCCCTTCAGACACAGGCCACCATGGCTGTCCATTCACTGCAGACCAGGTGAACGCATCACTGTCTCTCCTTCAATGGCACCCACCCCAGGCGCCCAGTATCCCAGTTAACTGGACCTGGAGACATGTAAACTCGGTTCTACTCACTGCATTTCGTGTTGGGGTTCGGTGGCACCCCTGTTCCTGTCTGAGGGGGGAGGCAGATCCTGGATTTCTTAATTGCTGTTGCTGAACCCTCAGTCACTGGGGCTCAAACCCAGAGCACCGCCCGGCCTCGCACCCAGAGCCCCGGGCGGACATGTGCAGACCGGTCGCTGCCACCCTTGGTGCTTGTAGGGCCCGTCTGGCAGGAGGAAGACGAGAACACAGTAATCTCCGAGGTCTCGAACGTTCCTGACCTGTGCTGAGACCACCAAACCCTTCCCCACAGACTAACGCTGACCATAGCGCTCCATGATACTGCAGTAGGCATCTCACCATGTAGGCGCTGTGAATGCCCCAGGAGAAGCGTGGCTCAGTGGTTAGAGGCGGCAGACCCGGAAGCTGAGATCGGCTGTGGACCAGGGTTCGATTCCCCGCCTCGGCGGGTCTTGGGCTCAAAAATTCCACGGACTAGACAATTCTCGCTCTGGTGCCTACTCGACTCACGGGGTCACACTCTGCGACTCTGGGCAATAGCTTGCTTAATCTCCACTACAGCCCCTCGCGGCGGGATGCCTGGCTTTCACCTTGTGGATACCCTGCCGGGGTATCTCACAGGGGAATACCAGGACGGGTTCCCTAAGCAAGCGCCTTGATGCCTTCGGGTGATACGTGCGCTATATAAGTCGCAATACATTTACATTTACATCTTAGTTCCTTACCCTCTGCCCCTCCAGGAGGTAGCCTTGATTGCTCCCCCCTCACCACCAGTGAGAGTCAGCGATGGAAAAGGAGTGAGGTGGTCAGAGGGAGGGCAGTGCCCGAGGCCTGAGGCTGCTGTGGGGCCACAGACTGACCATGGGCCCTGCCCCCACCGCTGACCGCTCCAGGGCTCAGAGAAGACCCCTGGCTCTGGCTTGTTACAGGTTCAGTGACTGGCAGTGGTGCTGGCCGGCCTGCACCCGCCCCACCTGGTACCCAGACAGATGCCCCTGCACCCTGCCTGGTACTGAAGCGCCCCCCTATGGCCGGGGCAGGTGTCGCTGAAGAGTCCTGTGCGTTGGGGTCTCCAATGGCAAATGATAACTGACTTTTCTTTTCTTTCCAGGGACCTGTCCGTGATGTGGAGGCCGAAAAGAGACTCCCCAGGGACCCTTCAGAACCCCCAAACCAGCTCAGCATGGAGGCTTCCAAAACCCCCCAGAGGAGCGGGGTGGAGACCCCCCTGGAATGGAAGAAGCCCCTGTGGCAGAGAGGGGGCGCCAGTCTTTTCCAAGGTGACGTCAAGGGGCGGGATCCCCTCTTTCAACACTTTATACTGAAGGCAGACTTCATGCCAGGGGGACCAGCCGGTGAAATGTAGAGCTTCACCGGTTCACTTCCCACCCAGGCCACAACCAATCCAGGCGCTGCCTCATGGTGTAACCGGCTGTCCACCCGCTAATGTGCCTCAACAGGTGCGCCAAGCGCTATATAAATACAATCACAATTCAATTCAGCACAAAAGCCACAGAATTGTGTTGAAACATTCTGGAGAACCATGTGTATGCCTGGCCCCTCCCCTCACCACCGACTCACTACTGAGCTTCCCGCGTGCACGAAGATATAGTGTTGCCCCCTGGCCTGTATTTTACCAGCATGGTTACATTTGCAAAAAGCCACCATATCTCTGCCCTTAAACAAACCTAGAACTGCTGATGCAGCAAGAAATGCCTGCACATCTATGTTAGAGCTGTCTAAACTATTTCTACACATGTGTTACAGCAAACAGAGGCCGAATGCCCATGTTAGACAAGAATTCAGGGAATTTACTGAAATCCCTACTAAGGCACAACTGCTTGCCCTTCAATATCTTAAAACATGAACAGATATCTGGGATCTGTTCTATAAAGAGAGCTACTGACTCAGGTGCAAGACATGCATGGCCTGGATGCACCACATGTGCACTGCAAACACACACGCATGCAAACAAGCACACTGCAACCACACACCTGCAGAACAACACAATGCAAACGCACACAAACACAGCAGCGTGGGGGGTCCTGATGGATACAAGAAGCGGTTCCTGACCCTGGGGCACAGATGGAAAGGCCTGCTGTGCTGTGCTGTCCTGTGCTGTGTTCTCTTTTTCACACTTCGCAGCCTGCAGACTGCTGGAGCCCTGGCTGAGGGGTGCTGAAAACCCCCAGAGATAGTGAGCTTGTCTAATAGAGACGCGAGGGTGATGGTACCGATGGTTTTTATAAATGCCACCTGGACAGGTGAGTGGGGTTGGTGTTCTCCAGTACACTGTGGGGAGCTCATCTAGGTGCGTGAATACGTGGGGTGGGCATCCGGCGAGGGAGGTGTCCACCGCTGCCAGGGGTCTGACGGGAGTTCTCTCTTCTCCCTCCACAGATCTGCTCCACAATGCACAATACTATAAGGTGGACCCGGTGAGACCCCCCGGCACCTACGCAGCCCTCATCCGATGGGTAAGTGCACAGACTCCGGGCTCCTCTTGCTGGGGGTAAACAGGCACACAGATGTAAAAAATGCTGCAATAGCACTTACAAACTACTGTTGCTCGAAAACACTAACATTTCGACCTCAGATCAGGTCGGTGGTCTGTGACTTTCAGTAGGTAATTCTGCTCAAAAGATGTTTACTGCGCATTCTTCCATAATCTTAGTGTGTTGTGATTGTGTATCAGGTGCATAGTCTTTAAAGTCAAGTACGAAAAAACCCACAATACACACACCTGGTGCCTGGCACACATGCTCTGCCCAGCATTGGTTTTGCACCCAAGTTTGCACGCGGTCTGCATCGGTCTCATATATCCTTCAGAGTTTTCATCCAACTGAATTTAGTGATTAACTGGACTAAAATCCAGGGTCATAAACATTTTAGCTTGGTTTAATGTCATCACCATTCAGTTTATCAAAGGTAACGGCTGACAGTCTGTTACTACATGATTGTTGTGTTGCCGAAGATCAATGCATAAGTGAATAGAGCCATTCTTTTTCTTTGCCATGACTACAGGTGAAAGCCCTTCTGAGGCGTTGACTGGTTGTATTATTCCACTGTCACACCAATGCTGGAGTATGGCTTCAACTTTGGTTCGGACTGATAAGGGTATTTTCCAGACAAAACTGGATGTGAGTTAACTTTTATAATTATTTAGTGCTTAAAATCCCTTAAGCATCCTAGCATCCCACAAAACACCTCCTTCTATTCTTCAAGAATAGTATCCAGCCTGTCCTCTTGGATACTAAACACAGAAGGTATTTGACATGGATTTATCATCATTCTCAGTTTTTGTTGTTCTAGCCATCCAATAATGTTCACACTGTAATCCACCACAAAGAGTTTTCTAAAACTACTTTTCTCGTTGAATGCCAGATCTGTTTAAATACTCAAGAGTTTAATTTTGTGGCCTCTATAAGCTCCGGGAACGATTCCGCTGGCTTCTAGTGGTGTTTTGCATTCCAGAACATTGTGAGTGCCCTTTAGTATAGTCATTCTTGACCCGGTGTCAACAAGCATTTCAACACTCTGTCCATTTACTTCGACACAGCCTTTAGGTTCATTCTTTCCTGCTTCCTTATGGATGATGGCCACAAGTAAACCAAATTTTCCATTAGCTCGTTCTCATCGGAATCTTCCCACAGTTTAAACTCTTCCACTGCGAATACTTTTTTTGGTGTGCCTGGTTCTGCACACTTTGTAGAAATCCCCTTTTTTTGCACACCCCCTTGCATATCTTCCTTAATGCTGGGCAATTTTTGATTGGATGAGAAGTGGGTATTAGACCCACAACAATAAAATGCTAGTTTGGCTTTATGAAATGTTGGGTCTTTCTTTTTATTGCGTGTGCTTAAAGGATTATTAGAAGCTTTTCCTTCTTCATGAATTGGGTTAACAAACAGCTTGATGCTCATTGGGCTTGCACAACAATTCCACACCTTTGGCAGACCTCGCAATACTCTTAATAGTTGAAATCACCCTTTCCAGGCTGTGGCTTCTGTGACACTAAAGCTTTTCTTGCGCCGTGACACACGTGCTGCACGTTACCACTTGGTCTCGAATCATTTTGTCCATTTCCCTAAAGGAACACGTTGTGGCCGACATCCTTAGAGTTGCAACACAGAATTCGGTTGACACGTCTGGTGCCTGATAACGGTAATAGAAATGATATCTTTCCATTATGACACTCATAGTTGTGTCACAGTAACTTTTCATCCCATCCCAGTCCTCCTCTTCCTCCATTTTAACAGGGGTTATAAGGTCAACCAGCCTTCTTCCTTCTGCTCCCGGGCAAGTGCCCCTCAAAGCACCTGACCCAGGAGTCTAAGTTTCAGCAGGTGGTCCTGGAACACCTAGGAAGGTACTGGGGATAGCCACTGCCTTCATTCATTGCCTTGCAGTCATTGCCTTGAATCCATTGCCTTGAAGTCATTGCCTTGAATCCATTGCCTTACGTTCATCATTGCCTTGCAGTCATTGCCTTGAAGCCATTGCCTTGAAGTCAATGCCTTGCAGTCATTGCCTTGAATCCATTGCCTTGCGTTCATCATTGCCTTGCAGTCATTGCCTTGAATCCATTGCCTTGCGTTCATCATTGCCTTGCAGTCATTGCCTTGAATCCATTGCCTTGCGTTCATGATTGCCTTGCATTTATTGTCTAGCATTCATTGCCTCAAAGTCATTCCCTCGGAGAAACGATGCAGAGCAATATTATTTGTTCTTCACACACTCTTGTGGGCAAGATGGGTCAGTTGAGCCACCAGGTGGGGGTTGAATTGTGCTGCAGGACAGAGACCTCAAACACAGGCAGTGACGTCCTTCAACACCTCTCAAGATTGAAGAAAGCCACACAGGCGTAGGGCGGCCATCACTAGGGCAGGTAGAACATGAAGCTCTGAGGGAAGGTTGGAGAAGGCTGGACAGCCCTATAAATGGCTAACATGTCTAACCACCTTTGGCTGCAGGATACTGGTCTTGCCATTACCGGGCCAGTGTAGAGGCGGGCAGAGTGGCTGGCGCTTTGCACTTCCGGGGCATGGATGGGAACATTGGTCTACCCACTGCATGCGTATGCTGCGTGCAATGAGCGCACAACTCTTGAATCTTTGACTGTGGCTGGAAGGTCTCTCTGCCCAGGGTCTGGTTGTCGCCGGGCTCTGCTGGCCAGACTCAGACAGGGGGAGGTAGCCGCTGATAGTGGGTCTGTCTCTTGGGTAGAGAGGACAACAAGCCAGACATCAGTGCATAAACACTGTGGGATCACAAAAGGCTTGAGTAGGGGCATGTGGAAAAACCCTTTCAGAAAATGCATCACAACGGATGATTTAAACAACAATATTTGATCCGGTAAGTGTAAAAGGCAGACAAGTCTGATAAACACCTTTTAATCATGGCCACAGCAAACCCTGGCTGGGTGAAAGACAGCACAGACAGCAACACATCCTCAGAGGTGTAACAAGTCATAAACTTCTCCCTACATCCAGATAACATTTGTTTTGTGGATGGACATCTGGCTGCGTAGAGCCCATCCACTAGCTCAGGAGAGGGGTCAAAAGGAGTCCGCTATCAGCGCTCCACCTCCACACATCGGGGGTGCAGGTTGTGCAGGCCCAGGTGGAGCACTCTTTCATGCTCCTGCGACAGAAAACCCTCCCACGGCAGCAGCCTGAGTGGGGGCAGATGCTCATGACCAGAAGTTCTGAGCACCACACTTTCTTGGTCCAATCCGGAGCCACTAAGATGACTTGGGCCCGGTTGTTCCTGATCTCCTTCAGAACTTTGGGCTGGAGATGTGGAGGCAGGAAGCATACAGGAGCCTCAAGCTCCACTCTAGGTGGAATTCATCCCTGAGGGGAGGTGCCTTGAGAACTCTAGCATGCACAAGCCTGGACACTGTGTTCAAGGTGGTAGCGAAAAGATTGAGCTAGAGTTCTCCCTATTCCTGGAAGATGCCCTGTGCCATTGCGGAGTGTAATTGCCGTTCGTGATATGATAGTCAACGCAGGCTGATTTTGTCTGCCCTGGCATTCAAAGACCCTACCAGGTGGTTGGTTATCAGGGAGATGCCCTGGTGGCTCAACCAGGTCCAGAGACGCAGAGCTTCCAGGCACAGGACCCACTCCATCTTTATTGGCTGCCGTACCACATGCTCACAGCTTTACTAGACCTCATGACCGGTGAGACGAGCAGTATGGACGAGCCGAGGAACGGTGCACCTTCCTCTGACCAGACCACAGTAACGCGTGCACACATGAAGCCATCTACAAAGCAGAAAAAGGTTCCTTTACAGACACTTAAAAATATAAAAGCATCAAGCGTTGGGGCAGAAATCATAATACCTGGTGATATACCTCGCAAGTCTCAGCTTGCTTCACATACGCACAAGAGAGGACATCCTTGCTGGCCAGGATTCAGTATGGGGCATACCAGAGATTTATTCACACCCCCAAAAGCCTCTACATAGCTCCATTTTTATATTCAATACATAGTTTACGTCTCTGCAGCCTAAATGGATTTAAATGTGGGGGGCCTTCGATTTGGCTACAGTGGTGACTACTACCACAGCCAAACTCCTCCGACGGCCAACGGAGTAAGGGTCATTGGAGAGATAGCTACATGTCCGCCCGCACAATCATGATGGACGGACAGGTAGCCATTTTCTTACTGTCCGTCACCGCAAGGCAAACGGTGGCAGTGAGGGACCGAAATTAAAAAAGAATACTGTTTGGTGCCGGGTTGCGTCTTGCTGGTGCAACCCTGCAGCAAAGAGCGGATTGCACTGACAGAAAGCGCCGTGACAGCAGTTCCCTGCCCATGCTTTATAAAGGACCGCCTGCTTGGTGTTTATTTATAAAATGGCGGGCGGTCCCTACGCCATGGGGACGGAGGTATTCACTCCATCCCCAGGGTGTAACGGAAAGCCATCTGCCAAGACATGAATGAGGCCCAAAATCTTGAAATAGTCTGATATTCCTGAAAATGTTAGGAGAACGATTGGATTGAGGTACTGTCTTTATGCAAATCCAATGAAAATAAATGTTAGGCGTATGTATATTATGAGCATCACCCAATCCTTCAAACTGGAAGAACAACGTTCTAGCGATTTATCGAGAGAGGTACATCTCATTGTTCCACTGCCAAAGCAGAATTAAAAGAGCAATTAAATAAAAAGGATTGAAGCGCTCCCGGCCGCATGAACAAGCATCCGTGAAGTGGTACTCAAGGAGGTCAGTCGAGTCGCGTACAAGGAAAGCCAGGCCCGCTGGTGTCCAGGTCCATATAGTGTCCAGCCTCATTATAAATCAGACACCAACTGACCCCGCTGGCCACATCCCCCATTTACTGTCGCTTATGTTACAGGTTTGAAACCATCTTCCTGGAAAACATCAATACTTTGTCAGTTTTACAGAAAAGGCTGAAGAGCCTGTAGTGCCGTGTGAGTTTGTAATGACGGACCCTTTGTGGCTTCTGATGGACTCCGTAGAAGCGACGTACATGTTAGAATGTTGAGTCCGTGGTTACACGCAGACGAATAAAGACGGGTGATACTAAGCTCCGTTTGTGACATAGTCCTTGGCGGGTACCCAGGCTGGGGCGGACGCTACGGAGTCTCTCCCTTCATGACAGAATGTTGAGTTCGCGTTTAAACGCAGAAGAATAAAGACGTGTTATACTAAGCTCCGTGTGTGGCGTTGTCATTGGCGAGTCCCTGGGCTGGGGAGGACACTACAGAGTCGCTCCCTCCAAAGACAGAAGGTCGCTCTTCTTGATCGAGAGGTAGAACTAGACGCTACCTTCTAAATAACCTCGTAAACTGACCCGAAGGGAAGGACCTCAATCCTTGGTAACGGGACGCTGGCCAGTGTCTTGTGGCCCCTCTGTGAAGCCTCCGCTGGACGCGATAGGAGCAGAGTAAGAGCCGCCACTGACTGATGGCCACGAGGTGTTCCCTGCGTCAGGGATATCACTCAGTGCCATTCGTTGCGGTGCCTTCAGGCTCCGCCCTCCTCAACCGCACAGGCTCAGAACGCCTGGGACTGAATGTGATTCTGCAGTCACCCCAGCAGGCGTCACCAGGATTACGTTTCTGGCAAAGGTGCAAGACCTCAAAGCAGGACTCGTAAATTCTGTCTATGGTCAGAAATTGGGAAAACAGCTTTGTAAAAAAGTTGGAAGAGAATGGCTCTCCGAGTACACGTCGGCCAAGCGACTCTTCTACCAAATAATACTGAGGAGCTTTAACAAGCTAAGGAGGACAGCCAAAGCAGATTATTCTGCATCATTGATAAACTGAACCAATAATCCTTCTAAAATGATCTTTCGGAGAGCCGCCAATCTCTTGAACCCCAAAAGATGCTATAATTCAATTTCTCACACCAGGCCTTATGCGATGACCTCTCTTCGTTCTTTCACATTAGATAAGGGTCATATCAGACCTCTCACTAAGTTTAAAAACTTGGGGTACACCGATTCTTTCACATCTTCTGGACCAAATACCTCAATACAAGAGTCTGTCCTTCTGGCATTGAAGCCTTAATAAAATCCTGGTGAACGGTAAACTCAGAGTCACTGTTAGCCCCCTGCCCAAACAGGGTCGGAGTCAGACACATGATCCCTCAGCATCACAGTTCATCACACACTACAGTGTAAACTTTGACAGCCGCTCTGCACCTTTATCCCAGAAATAGGCAATGGTCCTCCCAAACCTAAAAAACCACCAGCTGATAATTCTGTTCTTCGTAACTATAGACCAATTTCCCTGCTCCCTTTCCATCGTAAGGTCCTTGAAAGGGCGGTAAAGGCTCAACTCTCAACTTTTCTAGAAAACAACAACTTATTTGATGCAGTGGAATCTGGTTTCCCAGTATATGCTTGTGCGGAAACCGCATTCCTGTCTCTATTAGATGTCACCCATCTTCAAGGAGACCATGTTCAAGCGCTGGCCTTGGTCCTGCTAGACCTCTCTGCGTTGTCTGACACCATCTCACATAAAAGTCTCCGTCTCTTCTGGCAGAGGCAGAGTTTGTGACAAGCCGTAGGGTGGATCTCCTGTTTCTTGGCTCGGCAAGCTCAAGCGTTTACCTTACCACTTTTTAGATCCAGGTTTCGGAAGCTTGAAGAGGACGTACCAGAGAGATCCTCGCTAACCCCTGCTTTTTAACATCCATGTTCAACACCCTGGACAATCCCGTCTGCGAGCTGAGCCTTTTATTCACACCAACGCGGATTCGTCCCAAATCTCTTCAACCCTTACGATTCTTCAGATTCTGTCTCATCTGAATTTCAAGTACTTGCCAACGGTCGTTACTTGAATGAACAATAATTATCTTCAGACTAATGCAGCGAAAACAGGAGTCCTTTCTATGGGAAAGGAGCGTCCTGGTCTCCAGGTTGGCGGCCAGAAGTCCTAGGACTCCCCCTGGAGCCTGACACTGAATCTAGGCTTCTTGTTTGATCAATAACCATCCCTCTCTGCACAGACCATTAAAGTTTCAGCTTCCTGTGTCCAGTATTTATCGCTGCTTCAACACAGCTCCCGGTGTTACTAGAATCTGCAAAACATCCCGTCAGTCAAGATCTTATGGTTTTCCACCGTGATTATTGCAATTTCCTTGAGGTCGGACTTCTGACCAAACGTCTGGCCATCTAAAAGGATTCCAAAATGGAGCAGTTTGATTATTCCTTAATGATCCGCAAAATGCTCCAATTTTGGCTTCCATAATCCCCCTTTGTGCCTCACTCACCGGGTGATGCAAAACTCAGGACCGGCTCACTTACGCAGGAAGATTTCTACCCATCGCCCCACCTGAGAACCCAGACCTTCCACACACACCTGCCTTCAGGTACCACGAATCCACCTCTCAAGAGTAGGTGGACCACTGCCCACCTGAGAACCCAGATCGTCCACACAGGCTTTGCTTCAGGTACCACGATCCGCCTCTCAGGAGAGGGTAGCCCTTCCTGCCTCCACTTGGCACCAAAACATGGAATTCTCTGCCACTGTCTCTGCGTAAAAACCCGATTACTACTCCTTCCAGAGGGCACTCACGAGCCGGTTGTTCTCAAATCACAAAGAATCAGGGGCATCTGGTTTTAGTGCATCAATACCCACCTACTTATGTTTTTGCCAGGCGCGGCAGGATACCCTGATGAGTGTTTGTCGCGCTTTATACAAACTATCAACATAACAATGTCACCAGCCGGTGGGGAAGAGATGGAAACCCTACAGAGGGAACACAGGAGTGATGAAGGCAAAGCTTTGGGCTCAAAAAGAGGACATGATATAAAAATGGCCACAACTCCAAGAGGCGGGAAGGAAGCGGATTGGCTGCAGTAAGAGGGAAGGTGGGCCAGGAATGGTCAGTGTTCTGACACCCAAAGGGGTGAGCTAGGGGCGGGGGAAGAATTGACTGGGGGAAGAGCCTTCCAGGGACCCTGTGAAGAACTGATGACCTCAGGGCAACTCCTCAGCATTTAACCACACATGTGTTCCTGCCTTTCTTCTGATCTCCCTGCTGCACTGTGTGCCCCTCAGCACCTGGAAGGGGTGAGGGCTGTGAGTGGGAGAGGGCAAGGCAGTGACTTATCGTGGCTGCGTGGCCAACCTTGGAACCGCCCTGGTGCTCTTGGGTCCTGGCACTTATCTGACAATCATGTGATTCTGGACACATTCTTCCCCATGCTCAGCCTTCTGAAGGAAGCCACTTTGTTTCCACCCCTTGTTTGCTTTCATTTCATGGAAGTGAGTCCTCAGGAGAGTCCTTTCTCTGTTTCTGTTGTTGATGCGCCATAGCCAGGAATGATCAAAGCATGTTTTCAGTAACCCCCTGACCTTGTAAACACTCTGTCTTCTCTCCACAGGTTATCCTTCACCCCCTCCTCCCCCCAGCATAACCTCCTGACCTTGTAAACACCCTGCCTTCTCTCCACAGGCCAACCTGACCCCCCTCCCCCTACCAAGCACAACCCCCTGACCTTGTAAACCCTCTGCCTTCTCTCCACAGGCCATCCTGCAGTCCCCCACCAAGCAGCTCACCCTGAGTGAGATTTACAGCCGACTCAGCGAGATGTTCGCCTACTTCAGGGAGAACAAGACCACCTGGAAGGTGAGTGCCTGGAGAACACTAGAAGCAGGCTGTAGGCGCTACGGGAGGGAAGGAGCTCCAGAAGCCAGGGAGAACCCTTCAGAACCTGCACTGAGAGGGCCAGATAGCGTGATAGGCACAGGCCAATGGGCGCCAGGCGCTAGAGAGGGGCTGAGCGACCACAGGTGGAAATCTTTAGACCATTCGTTTGTGAGGATTAGGGCAGAGTGCTAGAAGAAGGCCCTAAGTTCTGAGGCGCTACATGAGGGGGGCATCGATCTCCACGTGGGTCCAGGTGACCACTAGGGAGAACCATTAACATCTCGAAGATTATGGCTAAACACTGGCCGTGGGGCACCGGGGCGCTAGAGGTTGGGCCTGGCTCCAGAAGGGACCTGTGGGAAAGGGAGAAACGTTTCAAACCCTGGAATGGGAGGGCCAGGACATAGCGCCCTCTGGGGTAAGCACTAAAGGAGACGACCCACATACAAGAGAGAGAAACCTGTTCACCCAAGACCAGAATAGAGTGTGGAACGACCTTAGGGTGTCGAAGCGCTAGAGAAGAGGAGCAGCTCTAGGGAGCCAGAGGACCATAGGAGAAACTTTTCAAACTTGGAAGGTCAGGACTGGATAGGGAGGTGGCTGCAGACCTCAGGGTATCGAGGCGCTAGAGAAAAGGGCGCAGAGAGGATCCAATGGTCATAGGACGGGAGGGCTCCTGGAGACGGATATTCGGGGCAGTGCCATCTTCTCTAATGCGTAGTGCAGATACTGCACCTTGCCAAAGGATCTCTACGCAGCGCTTGGTTACGTAGTAAATAAATATAGAGAGCAAACAAGGTGAATAGAATGCGACACTTAAGATGGATGGATAGATAGGGCATTTGTTGGCTATAGATGAATATTCACAGATAAAAAACAGAGGTTAAAGCGACGTTAAAATTTCAGTGGCAACCTAACTTTTTAAACTAGAAAAAACACTGAAATTCACCAGTTCTAGTTATCTACGTGCCCCCCTTCCACCCTGAAGACGCCATCCCCCAGGGCCGAAGCATACTGTTAGAGGGGACGCACAACCCCATAAGCCGGGACCTTCCTTTTCTTAATAAGACGATGGGGCACACGACCCTCCAGAGCCACGATGGGCCCCGGGGGCCCCATCCCTAGGGCCGGCTTTTGTTTTTATAAAGAGGAGGGTGTCTATAGTATCCCATTTCCCAGGGCCTTAGGTGCTTGTGGGTGCTACCCGTGGGCATCCACCAGACAGTACGTTTGGAGGATGCCGGGGAGCCCCAGGGCCCCTGCAGCCCCACCGGCTCCCTGCATGTGCCCATCCTGGGTTCTGCAGGAGTTGGTACTACTCCCGGGAGCAGCTGTTTCTGCTCGCTCCCACCAGGAGGGGGCAGTCTGCGATTCCCTGGCTGCAACAGCACGGGCAGGGAAACAAAAGGCTGCTCCCACCCACTACCTGGGAGCACATTTGCTTTCTCGGGTCCATGTTCCTGCGGTTCTGGGCTCCCCGGGACACAGTGTATAGGCCGGGAGGTTGCATGCCGTCCTCTCCTTTTTTAAAAGAAGGGTCCCCGGGGGATTGGGTACCTGGGACTGTAACTGGCCTAGGGAGTGGGGGCCATGCACCCTCCTATCTTATGTTTAAACTTTGGTCGTGGGGGTTGGGGGCCCCCTACCCTTTCATTTTGGCTGTGGCCCGGCCACCATTTTATTTTGTTTTTAAATGCCGCAATCCTGTGGGATCGCAGCATTTATTTTTGTATTATTATTTTGGCCTTAGGGGTGTACCCACAGGGCTTAGGGGGGCAAATATCCCTACCCTGCCCACCTTATATTATTGTTGCTTACATTAAACTCAGGACATGGGACTATGCCGCTGAGTCCTGTAATGGCTGCCTGCAACATTTTTCTTCAAGCAGAAAGTAAGACCACTCACTCCCGCAGGAACATGGGAAAAAACCCTGTGGAACAACCAGAGCGCTCTATTTTTAAAACTTGGATTTAAGGGACTCTCACAAGAGTTCTCCATACCCAAACATCCAGATATACAAATATTTTTTAACCCTGAAATCTGAAAAACTACTCAACAGATGTACACCAAATCACAAAAGCACGCTTTCTGGACCAAGATCTAGCTTACTGCCAACCTTGGTGTAATCCTGTTCAGCCGTTCTGGATGTAGCAATATTTAACGTTCACTTTGGAAATTGCATGGGGAAACTGCATCTTGGGACCCCCTCTTTTCATTGTCCCTCCTTCCACGTTTGATGGATCATCCAAAATGTTCCAGGAAGGAGCTGAGGTGGATAAATCTTTTGGGAAAGTTTTGTGAAGATTTTATAATAAAATCATAACTATGTACTATTGTACTATTTTGTATATTATTAAATATTTTGTAAACATTCAATTATGTCTTTCACTATTTTAGATAATCTAATTTAAGATTATCTTTATGGGGATTTATTTTAAGTCCCAACCTCCATTATTCTCTTTGGGAGGGTGTTGCAGTGCCAGTGGTTGGCCATGTGCAGTGTTAGATTTACTACAAAAGTGTAAATTACGACACAAGTGCAGATTGTGAATACCAAAGAGTAGTAAACTTAAACAAAAGTGTAAACTTACTAAAAAATGAAGTTTATGAATCTGTCCCTTAGAATGTTAAGTACAAAATATTCAGGTCAAAAATAACTGTAAAACATAATGTAAATACTAAAAAGAACTTGAAAAATATTTACTACAAAAATAGGGTACTTTAAAAAATAACATTAATCTATACCCAGGTATTGATTTAAAAAGAAAGTTGTTTACAAAAAAAATCGTATAATTATTCAAAATATTTGTATTCTTAAATAATACATTAATAAGCTAAAATAAAAAGGTAATTATTATTAATATTTTTAACTGAATATTACCTCATATAGAAGCATAAAACATTTTCTTGGATGTATAGTTTACAAATATTTTTACATTTAAAAAGATCTAATTAGAAAAATTAATTTCATACTTTTTTAATATATATTTAATTTTAAAATATACATTTCTTTTTTCAACAACATGTAAAAAAAATTATTTTTATAAAAATCACCTACAAAAAATGTAGAACAAAAATCTAAATATAATTAGATGCATAATCCAGTAAAGCATGCAATTTTATAATCAATAATTTATTAAGTAGAAACGCTTTTTTACTGCATTCATTAATAAAAAACATAATTATTTAAAAAACAAAACATCAGAAAAATTACCAAAATGGAATAGTTAAAAAAAACACAATATTACATACATTCCCACAACCATTTTTAAAAGAAAAGTGCGGTGGGTGCGGGGTTTATATTAACTGTTCTAACTCCAGTCCCAAAGCCGTTGTGGAAAGTGTCCATATTCTGGGAGGGACGATCCGGTTTATTACTCTAACTCCATTCCTACTAACATTGGAGAAATCATGATGCCATGCTGTATGCATGACAGTACTGGGAGGCCGAGCTGAGGCGCTCTTTGGCGGCAGTGAGATTTGTGAATGCATTCGGACAGGTGTGATGCCTCATAAATAACAACCTTCTCCTCCCATAGAACGCGGTGAGGCACAACCTGAGCCTGCACAAGTGCTTCCAGCGCGTGGAGAGCGTGAAAGGGTCGGTGTGGACCATCGACGAGCTGGAGTATCAGAAGAAGAGGCGGTCCACGCATGGCCGGTGAGGAGTGGGGGCTGCAGGGGTCTGGGGAGGGTCGGCTGGATGGGGAGTGGGACCCGTGTGTGTACATCAGCCTCAGACTCTGCGCCCCCACAGGCCGCGCAGCTAGAGACGGGCAACCCAAGCTCTCCCTATTATTCGATGGCTTGCCCATCTCTCCATTTACACCGCCGTCTCCTTGGTGAATATACAGGACTGACCCTGGACCCTAGGACAGGCACTGAGCATCCTTCAGACGTCTTTGAATCTGGGGTATTTGCTGTCCCATCCCATCTGATTCTTCTCGCATAGCTCAAGGACCCCCCCCCCCCCTCTCCTCTGAGTAATCATGAGTGCCATGGAGTGGGGGTGACTTTATCCCTTACATTCTAGTGTTTGGGGTCTCTCCCTGCCTCAAGGCCTCACAAGGTGGCGTTGGGTTCTCCCCTGGTCTCCAGCCGGTACAATGGGTCGTTGGGGCTCAAGGTATATTCCTAACCCCTGCAAGGGGGGGTTGAGAGTCTCTCCTTGCTTCTAACCCTTACAGTGGGGTGTAGGGGTTCCCGCCCTGCCTTACAGTGGGGTGTAGGGGTTCCCGCCCAGCCTCGTGGACCACAAACACTAGACACCCACACAATCCCAACAGCCTTTGATGGGCCTAAGGACGAATGACTTCAGACAAGTCAGGGTAAAATAAAAAAGGCAAGAGGCCACCTTAGGTCCTACCCACTGGGTCAGCATGTTACGAGGACCAGTGGGGGTTCAGCGGGTACCAGGCCGGTACCTCCAGTGCTCTTGGATCTCACCAGGGGCCCAAGGTGCCTCCCCTTCTGGTGTCCTGGCCCCTGGCATGAGAGGAGCTGGGGTTGCAGCCTCCAGAGATCTGGCTTGAGATTCATTCTCCCTCATGGTGACCACAAAGATTATGACAAACTTTACACCAGTAGAGAAGAGACGGTCTGTGCATCCACCGACCACTCAAGCAATCCCTCGCGTTGGTGGCAACCCTCACCAGGGGAAGGGGCCTGCACCCTCTGCTTCCTGCTGCTGAACAAAGAGACTCCATGTCCTGAGCCCCCGGCTTGAAGACCTGCAACGCCTCCAGATTTCAGTCAGTGCCACCCTGTTGGGCAAGTCCGAGTCAAGTTCTCGACAGACCTCTTGCCTATTGAAGAGCCCACTGTCTCACCCTCTAAAGACAAGACTGGGGAAGGGCCCACCACCACCTCATCCTATAAAGACAAGACTGGGGAAGGGCCCACCACCACCTCATCCTATAAAGACAAGACTGGGGAAGGGCCCACCACCACCTCATCCTATAAAGAAAAGACTGGGGAAGGGCCCACCACCACCTCATCCTATAAAGACAAGACTGGGGAAGGGCCCACCACCACCTCATCCTATAAAGACAAGACTGGGGAAGGGCCCACCACCACCTCATCCTATAAATACAAGACTGGGGAAGGGCCCACCACCTCATCATCCTATAAAGACATGTCTGTTGAAGAGCCCACCATCTCACCCGCTAAAGACAAGCCTGCGAAAAGGTCCACTGCCTTATCCTCTAAAGGCAGACTTGCGGAAGGGCGTAAGGCCTCATCCTAAGAGGATAGGCCTGTGGAGGGCCAACACCTCATCCTATAAAGACAGGCTTGTGAAAGTCCCACTACCTTATTCGATAAGGCCAGCCCTATGGAAGGTCACACTCCCTCATCCTATAATAATTGGCCAGTCAAAGGCTGCTTTGCCTCATCCTGTAAGGATAGTCTAGTGGAAAGAATCACATCATCATCCTACAGAGGCAGGCCTGTGGAAGAACCCGCCTCCTCCTCCTCTAGAGACAGGCTAGTGAAAGGGTCTGTAGAAGGGCCCACAGCCTCATTCTTTAAAGACAGGCATGTGAAAGTCCCACTATCATATGCTATATGGACAGGTTTGTGGAACGTCTCTTTGCCTCATCCTGTAAGGATAGGTCTGTGGAAAGATCCACAGACTCATCCTATAAAAACAGGCCGGACGAAGGATTCACAGTCTCATCCTATAAAGACAGACCTGTGGAGGGCCTATCTCATCATCCTATAAAGGGAGGCCTGTGGAAGGGCCCACCTTCACGTCCTCTAGAGACAGGTCTGTGGACAGTCCCACCACCTTCTATAGAAACAGACCTGTGAAAGGGCCCACCACCTTCTCCTTTAGAGACAGGACTGTGGAAGGGACCACCGCCTCATCCTATAGAAAAAGACATTTGGAAGGGGCCATTGCCTCATCCTATAAAGGCTGCAGGAGTTTGACATTTCACCAACCATCGAAGTGACACCACAACATCCACGCTGGCCCTGAGGGTAACCGCAGCGGAAGGAGCCTGAACGCCAACCACATGAAGCTCTGCCCAGATAAAACCAAGACCTCCAGATGTGGATATTGGCCACAGAGGATCCCTGCCTGGCCTCCAGACCTAGGAGCAGCATCATCACAGACACAAACAACAAAAAGCCTACAAGTCATCCTACATGCAGACCTTACTCTGTAGATGGAGAGGGAATGCCTCGACGGCACAGAATCGTAAGACAGATGTTCCGCTACCCAGGTCTCCTCCACAGGCTTTGCATTAAAGGATGCATGAAAGGGATGTGCTTGTGTTCCGGTTCAGGGAGGACCTGGCCTCACAGCCCGGGCTGGACTATTCCGATTGGAGCAGGGTCAAGACTGATTTGCATATTTCCAGGTCCAAACTGAGGTGGCGTGGTGTGCACAATAACAATGGACTTGGGATGCGGCCCGAGTGATTACCAGTGGCTGAGATTCACTCAAGCATCCATCCATCACTGTTTGTATACTTCAGTGCGACGCCAAATCACGGCCATCCAACATGGATCCCATCGGCTTCAGGGCTTAGACTCACTCACACACTCAAAGTCCTACTAGCATATATGTGCGACACATGCACCGCACACACACGTGCTAGAATTGTACACAGAATGTCATCGCAATGTTCTGGGTTTCACATCACACCAAACTTTACACAAGTGGGGTCAGTAGACGCATTCACACTGAGGCAGAAAATAAGCCTGGTCACACTAAAGATTCTAAACACGCCATGCTGCCACTATCTCTACACGTGATACCCTCAGGGCATGGGCAGCGGTCCACTGGTAACATGAGGGCGCCCTTGGAGGGCCCTTCCAGATCAAAGGACAGGTCCCAGACCAGGCTCGGCCAATGCGCATGTGCTAGATGAGTGCGATACCAGGGCCAAAGTAAGACAGGATTCCGGTTTCATACGCAGCCAGGCACCCAGCGCAGGGGAACACCCTGTGTACCTGAAATGGACATTCCTGTCCCCACAACATATTTAAATATTAGAGGACTTACAAAACATCTTTGTAGCAGAGTTTTCCTCTGCAAATTCCACAATGAAACATCATTTCATCGTGAAAGATGGTGGAATTTATTTCCTCCAGTTAGGAGGCCCCAGGCGCTAAGGAACCTCACCCTGGTTTTCTGTTTCGACTCGGAACTCTCTGGTACCGGCAACCTTATACTGCTAACTTGGAAGGATGTGTGCGTAGTCAGCGTTAGTTTAGTATGCAAGTTCCTGAGTAGCAGAGTCTCCTATTCTGAGCCTCTACCAAGGATAAGGCGCGTCTTTGTACCGGTCCTTCATTTTTGTGTACGTTGTTGTAGGAGTTTTACGTTAATCAGGATGTGGTGTTCCTACTTTCTTTCTAGGAACATCCTGGGCGTATGCTGAGTGGCTGCACCATGTTTTGTATGTAATTTCATGTTGGAAGCTCTGTTTGAGCAGCTCATAGGTCGTTGAAGAAGCTCTTGTCACTCGGACGCCCTGCACGGGAGTAAAGGACGGCATCGGATTATGTTGACCCAACTGCTAGATTACAAGCCTCGTAGCCTTCTTGTACGCGTGAGTAATAGGCGATTGCTCATCGTCCTGCTCCAGCTGGCATGCATGCGCTTTGAATAAACGAGTGAGTAGATTTACATACCGCACACTGCGTGTCAAACCATCTCCCAGAGCATGTGGCCCATCAGCGTCGTCTCCCTGGAAGTCATCTTCAAAGCAGCCACGTCAGCTTCGTAAAGTTCACTCTTTGAACATTCACCTGTGGATGGCAGGATACCAGCTGGTGTTTCACCCACCCTGCCCTTTTGCTCATAAGGTTTCTAGCCCTAGTAATATGTCCCAAGTGTCTGGAGGAAGGGGCAGAGGACACATGTGTATCAGGGAGCACAGGGTACTCACAGCAGCGACACTGGCACTGCGCGTCCTCGGCGGCCCGGACTCCATCTAGTCTTGCACCCATCGTTTGGGTGTAAAAACCCAGTTGGTGCACCCACAGGGAAGAGAGGGTGGCTGTGGGAGACACTGGGTGCACCCACCGGGAAGAGGGGGGCTGTGGGAGACAGTGGGTGCACCCACAGGACAGAGAGGGTGACTGTGGGAGACAGTGGGTGCACCCACAGGACAGAGAGGGTGACTGTGGGATACAGGGGGTGCACCCACAGGACAGAGAGGGTGACTGTGGGAGACAGGGGGTGCACAAGTATGGCTGTAGCTAGGCTGACAAGCTATAATATGATTTCTCTGCTTGCAGGAGGTGTCCGGGACGTGTCCGTGGCCAGGACCTGCCAGGGGTCAGGGAAACGAAGGGGACTTAGGATCCACCACTTTCTGTAATTTGTTCTTTTTTTTGGACAGGGTACAGGACCTGAAATGATGGCTGCCCTTCGTCTGCTTTCCTGAAGGGTTGCAGAGTCCCTCTCTTCGTCACGGACAAGAGCACCAGGAGATGTCGCGACTGCACCCTCTGCACACCCCGTCTGGATCACCATCTATTTCACGACCGAAACCATCCTCTTGCAGAAGCTCACACCCCTCTCGTCTGACGCAGCGCCTCTCAGGAGCTGCGTTGTCTTCATTGTGACCTTTGAACCTTTCACTCATTAGCACCCCATACATTTTATGACCTCTGAACGCTCTTTAGAAGCTCATATGAATCTCTGAGGAGCTCTAAGCATCAGTTGTGACCCTGGAAACTTGTAGCTCATTCGCCTCAGCTCTGGCCACTGAGCTGCACTGGAGCTCACTCACATTCCGCAACCTCTGACCTTCCCTCACGAGCTCATTGGCTGGACTGGTGACCTCTGAGCATCACTGCGACCCTTGACCCTCGAACTCCCTCACATTCCATTGCCCCACCATCTCAAGGGGCTTCCTGACAGCTGTTACCTCTGTGAACTTTGACCCTCCTTCACTGCTCACTGGTATCCTGTGACCTCTGCACCCCTCAGACCCCCTTCTCCCTTCCATCAGCTCTGAACCTGTCACACACTGACCTTCCTCTTACTGCTGAGCCACTCTTAGGCGCCCGGCAACAACCCTGTGACATCTCAACCTCATGAATGCGTTCACTCACAGCTGTGACCTCTGACCCTCTCAGGATGTGGCTGACATCCCATGACCTCTGACCCTCTCAGGAGCCCAGTGACATCCTATGACCTCTGACCCTCTCAGGAGCCGTGACATTCCATGACCTCTGACCCTCTCAGGAACCCTGACATCCTATGACCTCTGACCCTCTCAGGAGCCCAATGACATCCCATGACCTCTGACCCTCTCAGGAGCCGTGACATCCCATGACCTCTGACCCTCTTAGGAGCCCAATGACATCCCATGACCTCTGACCCTCTCAGGAGCCCACTGACATCCCATGAGCTGTGACCCCCCTCCGACCCCCCATCGGGTGCTCACTGACTCTCCCCGTGCCCTCTAAACCACTCAGGAGTTACTGACATCTCCGTGACCTCTGACCTGCTCTCAGTGTCTCATTGTTATCCCCATGACCTGTGATCCTTTCTCAGGATATCACTGCCACCCCCATGACCCCTGACCCTCTCTGTGTGACATCTGAACATCTCACCTGGACAGTGTTTAGCCCCACTGACCTTCTGGTGAACTTTGACCTCCCCTCGAGAGCTCGCTGTCCTCCCCCATGACCTCTGATTCCTTTTCCAGATCTCACCAGGATTATGCGTGACCCTGGGATGTTTCTGGAACTCACTCATGTATTCTGTGGGCCCGGGGCCCCTAAGAGCCCAAAGCCCGCCCCAAGACACCCGACCCTTTCAGGATCCGCTCTGACCTTTGACCCTTTCTTGGGTGCTCACATACATACAGGCTAATTGAGTCTGCCCCGTGACCTTTGAATTTCTCACAGGGGTCGCGGACTTTGTTTTTGTGCAATCAGAAATGGCCGCCAAATGAAAGTTATATTTTTTGTAGGTTGTGGGACGTCATGCATGGGACCAGTATGTTTTTACATAAAATGTAATCAAAGTACTAATTATGAAATAAACCACATTTCAAGACTCCCCTAATGCAGAAAGCGGTATGCGTTTCCTTGTGGTTGAAGAGTTATTTTGTCACATAATTGTTGAGTGGCTGCTTAAATCTGAGTGAAGAGGGCGGGCTGCAGGGCAGCACCCCGCCCCAGGGCCTATGGAGACCCCGAGCACCAGACGCCAAGAGCGTACCCGAAATCTGACCCGCCCCCCCCCCCCCCCCCACTCATTGCACCTGGGCTGCTCAAAGTGTACCCCAAAACCCAGGCCCCCACCAGCTCCACCTGGATAGCTCACAGCGTACCCCAAAATCCAAGAGTGTACCCCAAGCCTGACCACCTGCTCGTTCTGCAGGGATTGCTCACAGCATACCCCCCTAAAAAACAAGAGTGTACCACAAACCTGACCACCCGCTCACTCACTCTGCACCCGTAGCTCCTCCTGGATACCTCACAGCGTACCCCCAAAAAAGAGTGCATCACAAACCTGACCACCCACTCGTTCTGCCTGGGCTGCTCAACCTGTACCCCAAGCCCAACCGCCCCTTAGCTTTGCCCCGTTAGCTCACAGCATACCCCACAAATAGAGTGTACTCCAAACTGGACCACCTACCTGCTCTGCCTGGGCTGCTCAAAGTGTACCCCAAAACCCAAGCACCCCTTAGCTCCACCTGGATAGCTCACAGTGTACCCCCCAAAAAATGTATCACAATCTGACCACCTGCTTGCTCTGCCTGGGCAGCTCTGTGTGTACCCCAAACCTGATCACCCGCTGGCTCGGCCCGGCAGCTCTGTGTGTACCCCAAACCTGATCACCCGCTGGCTGCGCCCCGGCAGCTCTGTGTGTACCCCAAACCTGATCACCCGCTGGCTCTACCCCGGCAGCTCTGTGTGTACCTCAAACCTGATCACCCGCTGGCTCTACCCCGGCAGCTCTGTGTGTACCCCAAACCTGATCACCCGCTGGCTCGGCCTGGGCAGCTCTGTGTGTACCCCAAACCTGATCACCCGCTGGCTCGGCCTGGGCAGCTCTGTGTGTACCCCAAACCTGATCACCCGCTGGCTCGGCCCGGCAGCTCTGTGTGTACCCCAAACCTGATCACCCGCTGGCTCGGCCCGGCAGCTCTGTGTGTACCCCAAACCTGATCACCCGCTGGCTCCGCCCCGGCAGCTCTGTGTGTACCCCAAACCTGATCACCCGCTGGCTGCGCCCCGGCAGCTCTGTGTGTACCCCAAACCTGATCACCCGCTGGCTCTACCCCGGCAGCTCTGTGTGTACCCCAAACCTGATCACCCGCTGGCTCGGCCTGGGCAGCTCTGTGTGTACCCCAAACCTGATCACCCGCTGGCTCGGCCTGGGCAGCTCTGTGTGCACCCCAAACCTGATCCCCCGCTGGCTCCGCCCCGGCAGCTCTGTGTGCACCTCAAGCTCAAGTACCCACTCTCTCTCAAATAGTAAAAATGGAGAATGCGGTTTTGGAGCCAATTAACCTGCAGCAAGCCCCCCCCCAAGGATGGTTCCATTCCCCCGCCTTCTTCAATCTCTATCCCGAACCCCCCGCTATGATCTTCCAGAACTAGACCTCTTCCACCTGTACCCAAATCTACCCAATGGTCTCATCCCTGGATGACGTCACCCTCCTATACAAGACCCTGATAATAATTCAATCATGGATGGAAAGTCACAACCTCAAGCTAAACCCAGCAAAACCAAAAAAAAATAATTTTATCTCCCAAGAAGCAGCCCCATTGATTCAAGACTGGATGGACCTCCTCCCTGCCCCGGAGGGCCACCCTTCACTCAAAAGCCAAATCTCTCAGGTCCACTCGCGACAGACATCTCAACCTCCAGAGCCATATCTCATTGAAGCCAGCGAGGGCCCCACACCAGCAGAGACTGGTATTGGGAATGAGGCCCCTCGTCCCAGAGCTGGACCTACCATCAGTTGTTCAGGCACTCATTCTAGACTTGACCATGGAATCGCACTCCTCTCAGGGGTCCTCAAAGTCCACCTAGGACCGCTCAGAAGAGTCCTACAGGCTGCAGCCCATTTTGTGAACGTTCACAATACATTTGACCACATCAGCCCTATCCTACGTTGAGTTCAAAACTGCCTGCACCACTCGCAGCACTCCACTCCTCTTTACCCTCATACCTAAATGAGAAACTGAAAGTCTCAGGCAGGTGGGGAAACTGTAAGGCGCAGTGTCGTTTCGAAATCCGTCTGCGGTCGACCTACCCCTCACTCTGCTGGTCTCGTGAGACCTCTTACAGTGTCCACACCTGCCGGTACGCGGTTACAAAATGCTGACCCGAATTGGGTAATGTTGTAGATCTACAGGTACCACTTTTTAGGGTGCTGTATGGGTGGTCACTAATTGTTTCACTATAAAAGACCACCAGCAAAAAGTGTAGATAGATCTCACATCGGTCCTGAAGAATTGCCGTCTACTTGACCTAAGGCAAGAAACAGGTTGGCCTAATTTTCTAGCGCGAAACCCTGCAACCTTAGAGTAGGTGTGCGTTAATGAGGATAGTGACCACATTCATTAAAGTTGTTTTGGGTGGACCACTAATTCCTGTTTTAGCTTCACACATTTCACATTTATACAACTACACTCACTAGGGCCCTCACACGCACTGCACCCAACGGCATAAAGAAAGGAAAATGCTACTCACCAGTATGCATCTGTGCTTGGCATGTAGAGCTGCAGAGTCTCACACTGAGCATTAGATCTACACCTGGGGTTGGGCTCGGATGAATGCAGGTTGTTGTCTTCTTGGAAGAAGTCTTTGTAGTCACGAGATAGGGGACTCCTCCTTTGGACAATAGTGCGCATGGGCATGGGAGGCTCCTAGTTTGCGTGTGGAGTGCGCTCAAGGAGGAACTGTTAATGTACGTTTTGCTTTTTGATAGCATATTTATATGCATTTTGCAATCCACCTAGCAATTCCAACTTTAGAGATGGGGTTGCCTTTATGTGGTGGTGCAAAAGCTACAAACAATTGCTTTGTTTTTCAAAAGGCTTTGGTCCTGTTAATGTAATAGAGAAGGGCTCTTTTTACGTCTAGGCTGTGTAGAGCTCTTTCTGCAACAGAGTCTGGGTTTTGAAAAAACACAGGCAACTCTACTGATTGGTTTAGATGAAAAGGTGTGATGACTTTAGGAAGGAATTTTGGATTTGTTCTTAGTACCACTTTGTTATGGTGTAATTGTAAAAATGGTTCTTGTATAGTGAAGGCTTGAATGTCGCTAAGTCTCCTGAGAGAGGTAATAGCCATAAGGAAGGCTGTTTTCCATGTGAGGAATTGCAGTTCACATTTGTGTAAAGGTTCAAAAGGGGGTCCCATGAGCCTGGTAAGAACAATGTTTAGGTTCCACACTGGAGAGGGTGGTAGCCTAGGAGGAATGATTCTTTTTAATCCTTCCATAAATGCTTTAATTGCAGGTACTCTAAATAAGGACAGATGCTGTCTATTTTGTAGGTACGCGGCTATGGCTGCAAGACGAAGCCGTATGGATGAATATGCTAGATTAAATCTTTGTAAGTGTAGAAGATAGCAAATGATATTTTGGATGGAAGCATCCAGGGGATCAATTTGGTTATTGGTGCAGTAAATGGAAAAAACTTTTCCATTTTGCGGCATAGCATGCTCTAGTAGTAGGTCTCATGGCTTCCTTAATGATATTCATACAGTCTGGTGGTAGGTTAAGGTCTCCTGGCTGGACTGGGATACACTAGAGCTGTAGACGTGTTTATTGTAGCCCCTAGATACTGATGTATATGAGAGGGCTGAAGATGTGACTTGGTGTAGTTGATTGTGAACCCTAAGTCGTGTAATGTTTGAATAGTTTGAGAGGTATGCCACTCACTCACCTTCACGAGAGGAATTGAGCTGTGTGTTTGTTTTTCGCCAAAGGAGTGAAAGTCCGCCCTGCATTCCATCTCGTTTGTTCCCCGAAGCCTCCCCTCGTCGAGGACTCGCTGGTGTGAGCAAGCCCTGCATTCGGCAGGGCTGGTGGCACGCTCCCAGCTAGAGACCTACGGGTTGAGGCTCGGGTCACAACCTTTCAGCAAGCCGGGGGACTGCGAGGACCAGCATCCTTCAGGTTGCTCAGCTGGTTCCTCTTCCCCCGGCGCTCACGCCCACGGACACGCCCACCAACCACAAGTACTTAACTACATCATCAATCCCGGGACGCGAGCGGGACGCCGGGCGAAGCCCGGGCAAAGGGCGGGCCGTCTGTGGCCGTCCGGGGACGGCCGAGGACGGGACGGGCCACTCCACTTAATTCTGTTGCACAATACCCAAATCTATTGAGGTTCTACGAAAGTATGGTACTCTCCAGAAAATAAACGATCACAGAAATCGGCTTAATATAGTTATCGCTATTAACGTGAAGCGTGATAGAGGAATCTACTTCTAACAACAGAAAATTAAATTCCTGGCGAAACTAGATACTAAGAAAGTATATAAAGCAGAAAACAAGTTCAGAAATGGGTTTCAAAAAATTGCGATCTCGCACAATATTCATGAAAAGAATGGGTACTGAGAACGCAGTACGGAAATCTTCAGATAAAGCTATAAAACAAGGTCGATTAACTCACACCCCGGCAATTAGCACATATTTCTCTGCCCTTACAACTAAAGAGGAACCAGAAATACATACTTCGGAAAAGGAAATTACTCTCAATTTATCAGTAACCACTGGGGCAGCAGAAAATATCTTAACGAATCTTCAATCGCAACTAAAATCGCCCCTTTTGGATTCTGTGTTAAGCAAAAAACTAATCTGTACTCCAAAAAACCTTCAATCCTTGGATCACGAGGCAACTCATTTAAAAACCTCAACTCCTATAAAAAGCTGCAGGAGCTTCTTGCTACTTGAGGAATTATGCACTAATAAATCAAATTTAATGAATCAAAAGTCAGAGCTTAGGTTAAGCAACAGTCCTCCGAAAAAAACGTCTTCTCAAGCTCTTTCACTTGACTCCTCATTGGACCCTTTCATTTTCAAAAATGACAATATCATTAACACAGTAACACCAATGTCAAAGGCCCTTTTTTCGCTCCAAGAAATATTGGAATCTGTTTTATCTTTTCTGGGAAACATCTTAGAAAATTCTGACCAAACCTTGGACGTTCAAATAGGTATATTAAAACATCTAGTTGAAGAAAAAAGGAAAACAGGAAAAAAGGAGGAAAAAAGAATTATTTGAAGCAGAGAAAAGTAATTTGAAACCAAAAACCAAACATGCGCAACAGATTACTTTAAACAAAAACAACAACGATAAGGAGGAAACAAAACGTGATTTTGGTACTCAGACGTCGGAAATCCAAGCACAACAAAAGCAAAAATTGGATAATCAAAATGATTCAGTAATATATTCTATAAAAAATTTATTCAAAGAAAAACCTCAACAAAAAAATCAATACCCAATCTTTTCAAAAATAGGTATAACAGATAAACAAAAAAATGATTCTGTATTAGATGATCAGAATACATGCACTAATGATACACCAAGTAATGAAAAGAGAGAAATAATTGTTAATAAAAAATCGGAAAATGACCAAAAAGGAGGAAAAAGAAAGAGGATAAAACCAACAAGAAGGATTCAAAAAAAGAAAACTCGCAAACTAAAATTCCAAAAACTTACTATTATCCATAAACCGGAAGAGGAACATTCTGATGATAACATAAATCCTCATATCATTGAAAAACAGGAAATCAGAAACGGAAATCTTGAAGATAAGAAGCAATTATTGGATCCAAGAGCAGAAGAGTATGCTCCACTCAGACCATCAGTACAAACAGGCCAAAGAAACATAAATCCAAGTGAAGAAATTATTAGGTACAGACAAAAGGGTGAAGAGTCACACTCCAAAACTCTACCATTTGAGGAAATTTTTCCTACTGACTCAGCTCCACTTAACAGAGGAAGGATCATTAACCTTCTACAACATATAAGGTCTTTACAATCACTGACCAGTAATGAACTTGACTTAGTGATCTTCCCCAAAAAAGATAATAACAAATTAGCGACGGTAACATTCTGTTCATCAGTTATACCAGGGATCATACTTAACGAAAAGGAGATATTACACAAACATGGATACGACGTAGTTGAAAGAGAGGACCTAATGGTAAATAAAAATCCAATATGGTACAATGACCAAATACGATCAATCTCCAACTCTCACGTCAAAAAATTCCATAGAAACGGAAACGTTATAGAAGATCTAGGAATACTGCATTCAGGAACAACCTGTTCAGGGAAAGATACCCTAAAAATTCAGGTGGATAATGGAGAAAGGGCAGTATGGTGCTATGACTCAAAAGAAAACGAATATAATAACAGCATAAAATCTTGGTCCTGGGTCTCGGAGACCTTGAATAGCAACAAAGTCACGACCACTCTACGACAACCTGTTTAGCATTGGATTAAAAATCATATCCTGGAATATCGCTGGTAGAACTATGAATAAAATGTCTGAAGTTTCGATTAACCAACCTGATATCCTGATTCTACAAGAAACCTGGGCGACTGACCCCTTCTCCGAAAAAGGCTACTATGTCTATGATACTCCAGCAATACCCACCAAACGTGGTCACGCAAAAGGTGGTTTGGCCATTCTGCTGAGGGAAGAATACTCGTGGAAGCAAGAAATAGTAGATACAAAACTAGTTAATCTACAGTGCATTAAAATCTTCCTCAAAACACATAGTACAGTCGCCGAAAAGGCAATCCTGCTCTTTAATGTATATGCCCCCCCAGGTAAAAAACTAGATATCATATTTTTAAATATTATGGAAAATATTATGAAGATAATAGAAGAACAACACTATATATCTTACTTAATTGTGGGAGATTTCAATGGTAAAATCTCCAACTCTGAAATCAACAAGTGGGCAAAATTATATATAGAAGAATCAATGGAATTTACGGCTCCAAATTTTCCAAAAGGAATATTAACTGACAAAAGAGGCAAATTGTTACTATCATCATTGCCAAATCTAAATGGGGTAATACTGAATGGCAATACGGAAGGAGACATCCCGGCAAATTACACCAGACGGGGTAAGGGAACTCTCTCCATTATTGACTATATCATTAGTAGTATGGATTTACTGGAAACAGTTACAAATTTGAATACCCAGTTTACTCTTGAGAGTGATCACGCATTAATGCACCTTACCACAGACTGGATACCTAAATCTACACCAGCCCGTCATATCATCCATCATAAAAGTACTATAATGATAAAAAGTGAACAGAGACGTATATTCTGGAACTCTTCGACGCTGGATAAAATCTCTGCACTGATCGATCACTCTCAATTCCTAGCAAAAATATACGCGGATAATCCAATAGAAAATTTTGATCTTATCATCAAGGATATCAAAAATTTTATTTTAAATGTGCTACATCAGGGAACAACAGGAAAAAACGAGAGGAAAGATAAAAACAAAAACAATACCCAGAACTCTGTAATAAAGAAAAAGCTTAACAAACTTATACGTGCTCAATACTTGAATTCCTCATTATCAACAAAGAAGGAAATAAATAAACTAAAAAACCAATTGAGACGAGAGAACCAAAGCTACAAAAAAGCAATGCAGGATCGCAACTGGGTTAACATACAAATAGCAGCTAAAAAATATAATCAACGCAAATATTGGTTCTTAATCGCAAAAATAACAGGAACAAAAAAGATAATTCAATCCATACTGGTCCCACCGAATGATTGGGAAACTTACTTGTCAGATCTTTATAAAGCAAATCTATCAAAACTAGATGAAAATAATGAGGACTACATTAAAGAAAAAGATAATCGATTAATAACCAAAACCACAGTAATATCTGTGGAAACTAACATTCGAAAAGCAAGAAGCACAGGTGCCTCCGGCCCTGATCAGATTCCGATCAAGGTTTTGCAAGCAGACCCAAAGGAGTGGAGTCAGTTGCTATGCCCCCTATTTAACCATATCTTTAATATCGGCCAAGTACCTAAATCATGGCAGGGGAGTATTATTATCCCCATACATAAAAAGGGGAGCAGGATCCTAGCAGGAAACTACAGACAAATAGCTCTTATGGACGCCGCAGGAAAAATATTTGCAGCAGAAGTACTAGATCGCTTGAAAGACTGGGCTTTTTCGTTGGGTCTGATACCAATGTTCCAAGCGGGTTTCAGACCGAAACATTCTGTTACAGATAATATCGCGATTATTCAGGCCACTCTAGACAAATATGTAACGCGAAAAACCCAGGTTGTATATGCAGCATTTATCGATTATTCAACGGCGTTCGACCGCGTTGATCGCCCAACACTATGGAAAAAACTAAGGAGGTTTGGAATTCAAGAACAACTGCTGCAAACCATAGTAAATCTTCATACTAATACTTGGTGTCAAGTCCAAATGGGGGGAGAAAAAGGCCTAACAAAAACAATTAAAACTGATAACGGACTAAAACAAGGGTGCCTTTTAGCCCCGATTCTATTCTCCCTATATCTAAGTGACTTGCCACATCAACTGCAACAGGGCACTAGTCTGCCTCCTAAAATCGCTAAACAAAGCATACATACATTGCTTTATGCAGATGACATAGTGTTGTTAGGCTTAACACCTTTCGGACTACAAAGATCCTTGGATATCTTGCATAAATATTCCAAAGAAAATTTCTTAATCCCAAACATAAAGAAAACAAAAGTTGTAGCTTTTTCGGGGGGGAAACATAGCGCTAAATACAGCTGGAGGCTTGGAGGAGAAAAGATCGAAGAGGTCAACGAATATCCCTACCTTGGCAGGATCCTCTCGAAGAATCTAACAAATACAACCCAGATAAAAAATCTCCAAAGGAAATCCGAATTACATGCCACAGCCCTTTCAAGACTCTACAGTGCCACTGGGAACAGGCATTTTTCCTCAATGTTAAAAATTTAAAGAGTAAAAATACCACCTGTATTATCCTATGCGACGGAGTATATCCCAATAAAGCAATGGGGCTTTATGGATCGCAAAGAAGGAAAAATTCTAAGAAGGATCATGAAGGTCTCAGTCTCTGTACCTGTTCAAGCACTGAGATTAGAATTATCCATCACAGGCTCTTATGCTACAGCTGTGGCCAATGTAATCAGGTGGGCCTACAACCTATTGCACGCTAAAGAGAATACTCTAAGATCATTGCTGAAAAAAGAGACTTTTGGTTTGGAAGCAAAAAAACAATGTTTTCAAGAGAATATGATTGTTGCATTCCAAATGGCAAAAATCAGTCCAGACATTCTACTCACATGGTCAACAGCGCAAATGAAACTTTTTCTAAAATGTTTTACTCCAAAACTGAGTTATGAACTAGACATTGAACATTGTAACAAACTACCTACTTACAAACCCTTTGCAGACCTACTGGAATATAAACAAATCCAGCCGTACACTGGGTATACCTTAACGCATGGTGCGAGGAGGGTGATTACTATGCTTCGACTGGGCATCCTACCTGTATTAGCATTTACATCGAAATGGCTACCTGGAAGATCGCCAAAATGTACACTATGCGAAGGGGGTGTTCAGAATGTCGAGCATTTATTATTTGTATGTCCTAATCTTAATGTAACCATAGCCCGTGCAAGATACCTAGACCCCATCTATCGTTCCTGCAGAATTACAACGGTGAGAGAACTAATGATACTGTGCAAGCAGCCTCCGAATGAATTTGTATGCTATAATTTTTATAAATTTTTAAAGTTCTTTTTACCTTTATATTGAAAAATAATGAAATTTTTAAATTAAAAAAAAACTTGAATGTGTAAAAATGTATAATTTGTGGTCCTCAGGCGAGTACCAACACAAATAACCTTTTTGACTTTTGACTTTGACTTTGAGAGGTATGCTGGACACACTGATTGAATGACTTGGCTTTTATGAGCCAGTCGTCGAGGTAAGGGAAGACATGTATGTGCTGCCCCCTGAGATATGCCGCTACTACTGCTAGGCACTTTGTAAACACTTTTGGTGCAGTCGTGACTCCGAATAGTAGGACTTTGAACGGATAGTGGTGTCCTTGTAGCACAAACCTTAGATACTTCATGTGAGAAGGATGTATGGGAATGTGGAAGTAGGTGTCCTTTAGATCTAGTGTAGTAAGGAAGTCGCCTTGTTGCAACAATGGGAGCACTTGTAACGTGATCATATGAAAAAGATCTGAGTGTATATACAAATTGAGAGTCCTGAGGTCGAGAATCGGTCTTAGTGTCCCGTCCTTCTTGGGTATTAGGAAATACAGCGAGTAAACCCCTGTCTCCTGTTCTTGTAGAGGGACCAGTTCTATTGCGTCTCTTTGAAGTAATGCTAGAACTTCTTGTTTGAGCAGCGTAAGATGTTCTGTAGACATTGGACGCTGTCTGGGTGGTATGTGTGGAGGGGTAGCTGTAAGTTCTAGGCAGTAGCCATACTGGATAATTTGTCTTACCCACTTGTCTGTTGTGATGGAATTCCAGACAGGTAGGAACTGTGTTAGTCTGCCCCCTTCAGGAGTGGAATGCTGTTGGGGGAGCAGAGGGAAGTCACTGTTTTGTGGCGGGAGAGGTTCGACTATTGTTATTTCCTCAACCTCTCCCCTTATTGTTGTTGCCTCTATAGCCTACTCGAAAATATCCTCTATTGGAAGATATTTGTGTGTTAGTTTTAAAGGAAGCTGAATTGTCTGCTCTAGCTTGTTTGGAGCCTCCTCTATAAAAGGAGCGACGAAAAGAGCCTCTAGCCTGTGTGGATTGCAAAGCTCCCACAGATTTGGCTGTATCAGTGTCATTTTGGTTTTTTTTTAAACTGTTTTTATCACGACTGCAGTGAAAATTGGCAATATAGACATTAGACAATTACATTACATTATTGACTTAGCACACATTCTTCTAATAATATATCGCGTCCCGAATCTGAGCATATCCTATTCTGTATCAGTGCCCCATTCTAATGTTAACTCCCTGTTATTCCCCTTCGATCTCTTCATCTGAGCTATGTCCATCAGATTCTGGCAACGGATCGCAAATGTCTGCTCTAAATGCATTCCAAGCAGTCCATATCTTATTCCATTTTCGCGGGCACTTCCTGGCGGCGTATACTGCACGTTCAGTTATCATTGTTAGGTCCATGTTTCTGCTCCACGCAGATAGTGTCGGTACCTCTGCCGCTCCCCATTTTTGTGCAATGTCTCTCTTTAAAATTAACAGACCCAGCGTAGCCCATAGCGTGTGAGGTCGTTAGGTTCCCATATATTTAGTAAACATCTTTTTTGGTTCTGGTAGGAGTGATGTGTCTGTTGCTTGAGATATAGTGCGTAGTACCTGTCTCCAGTAGTTTGCTATCATTGGGCAGTCCCATATTGTATGAAAAAAGGTTCCCTCGTCCCCACAGCCTCTCAAACAAAATGGGTGGGGTGCTCTCAGTATTTAATGTAGGGTTGTCCTAGTGTAATATATTCTATGCAAGATTTTAAGTTGCACCAGCCTCAATCTGGTGGGGAGGCCTACTTCCTTAGGTGATGCTAGGGCCTCCCTCCACTCAGGGTCATCCATGTCTCCCACCTCTGCAGTCCACCTCTCTTTCAGTGTACCCGTGGGGTCCGGTAAATTGTTGAGCAGTTTTCGATATGTGAAAGAGGTGGCACGTTCGGGCATATGGTCCGTCAGTAGTCGGTCCTCTAGCGGGGATGCCTCAGGGATTTCGGTCTCTAGCGGGAGTACAGTCAGTAGGGTGTGTCGAATTTGCATGTACCTAAATTTTTCATTTGGGCCCAGATTATACTGTTGCAACTGCGTAAATGGTATAACTGTTCCCTTATCCCATAGATCACCCACTGTGGATATACCTATGTTGTTCCACTGTGTGAAGCCCTTGCTCCGCCGTAGTCGTCCCAATGCCTTGGCGTCCCAGAGTGGGGTCATTTTCGTAAGCACCCCTTTCCAACCCAGCTTGGCCTGTGCCGCATACTAAATCAATGCTGTATGTTTAGTAGGTCCCACTAGTTTCGTGACCAGGCCTCTGTTTTAGAGTGCTGCTAGCATGTTATTTGTTCCCTATCCGCGTTGTAAGCTGGGTCGTCATGGGGCATATGGATCCAGTGATTTATGACTGAGTTGTGCGGCCCAATAGTATAGTTGGAGATTTGGGAGCGCAATCCCCCCGTCGTACCAGCGATTGTGGAATTTCGCCCGAGCTATGCGGGCTGGGCGGTTGCCCCAGAAAAGCACTGAAACTTGCGCTGCCACTTGTTGAAAGTAACGGGGTGGGATCATGTCGGGCACATTCTCAAGGGCGTATAGGAACCTAGGGAGGGCCTTCGTCTTATACAGCGCTGCTCTTCCGGTGTGAGGGGTAATGATGCCCAGTGTCCTACGTCGCGTTTTAGCCGCTCCAGTGGGGGAGTTAGATTTCTAGTGAAGAAGTCGGTCGTAGATTTAGTGATATGTATCCCTAAGTATTTAAACGAGTCTTCCGTCGCCAGTAATGGACATTCTGCCGAAAGTATTGGTTTCGGACCCCGTAGGATGTACATAACCGATTTAGACCAGTTTATTGTGTAGCCTGAGAATCTACCATGGGTGTTACATATATTAAGTAGTTCTGGTATGCCGCTCTCTGGTTCTGTGAGATAGACCAAGATGTCATGCACGTAGCGCGAGAGACGGTCTTCCCATCCCTCCTTCCAGCTGAGATCCCTTTTAACAATGGGGTTTTTCTAATTAGAGTCGCCAGGGGTTCCAGCGCTAACGCGAAGAGTAGCGGCGATAGGGGGCAACCTTGCTGTGTACCCCTGTGTACCCCGTGCCAGGGCTATCTCCTCTGATATGTGGCCATTGGCCGTTACTCGTGCTACTGGTTAAGTATATAGGAGTCTCACCCAGGCGCAGAACTTAGGGCCAAAACCCATATATGTTAAGACTCCAAATAAATATTGCCATTTTCGCGTCTAGGGACAGTATCACGGGCGGTTCCACCAATTCCGTGGCACGTGCTATTGCACCTTGTACTCGTTGGAGGTTAAGGGCCGTGTTCCTGTGGGGCATGAACCCGGATTGATCCGGGTGTATCAATTGCGGTAGATGGGTTATCATTCTGTTTGCTAACAATTTCGCTAGGATTTTTCCCTCTGCGTTAAGCAGTGAGATAGGACGATATGATGCACACTCTGTTGGTGGTTTACCAGGCTTTGGGATCGCCACTATTGTTGCAATACGTTGGTCCAATGGAAGTTCTGCCTTATCCAAACTCTCTTTGTACATCGCCAAGAGAGGCGGGCCCATCGTTTCCGTCATTAGTTTATACCATTCTATAGGTATTCCGTTCGGCCCCAGTGCTTTCCCTGATTTTACCGAATGTATTGCGGTTTGGAGTTCATCGAGCGTTATGTCCGCTTCCAACTCCAAGGCCGTTTACGGTGTAAGGATGGTCATCTCAATGTGTCAGAGTGTCTCTTGTATTGCTGTCTCTGTCAAGGCCAAAGTGGGGGCGTATACCTCCCCGAAGTGATCCGCTAGGATGTTTACTATGTCTGCTGGGTGTGATGTTAGTGCCCCTTCTCTTGTTCGTAGCTGCTGTATTCCTCTCACTCCGTCCCCTCTCCTATCCAGCCATGCCAGCATTTTTCCTGCTTCGTCCCCTACGTCAAACACTTTATCTCTTGTTGCCGTAATGTGCCTAACCGTCCGAGATCTCAGGTACTCTCGATATTGCTGCTGTCTTAGCTTTAGGGTGTGAGCTGTGTCGTGGGTGGGGTCTGCTGAGTGTGCTGTCTCCGCCGCCAGAAGAGCTACTTCCAGCTCTGCCAGTTCTTTTTGTTGGTCCCGTTTATACCCAGTGATTGACGCTATTGCCTGCCCTCTAAATACTGTTTTGTAAGCCTCCCATAAAATGATTGCCGAGTCCACTGAGGTTGTGTTTTTTGCAAAGTATAGTTTGGTGGCTGTGCGGAGTGCTTTTTTGATAGTCGGGACCGCCAGGTACCCCGGGTATATGGGGTATAGGCGTCTCCAGGCTTTCTCTCGACACATGAGCGTAAGGACAATCAGGGAGTGATCTGATATGCCTCTAGGCTTTATGTCGACGTCTATGATGTTTTGGAGTCCAAAGTCCAGCATTAGGAAGTAATCTATGCGAGAGAGACTATTGTGGACCGCAGAGTGGTATGTGTATTGTCGAGTCTCCGAATGTGTGTGCCTCCAGATGTCTATGAGGCCCATTGCCTCTAGAAACCCTCGGAACCGTGAAGGCCCAGGAGTCGGAGTTCGAGCGGGGAACCTGTCTAGTGCTGCATCAAGTGTGGTATTAAAATCTCCTCCTACGATGAGATCCCCTTCTGGTAACGCCAGCAGGAATTTTCCGAGTGCCGGTAGGGCCACTTCGTGAAGTGCCGGAGGTATGTAAACAGATACAATGTTTAGGAGCCTGCCTTCCCATTGACCCTGCACTGCCGCAAATCTTCCCTGATCATCTATTTTGGTCTGCAAAATTATGAATGTGGAAGTCTTTTTAATTAGAATGCCTGTGCCTCTAGATCCCGTGGAGAATTCAGAGTGAACCGCCATTTTATATCCCCCACCTGTCCAATGCCTTACAGGCTGACCCTGTGAGGTGTGTTTCTTGTAGTAGTGCCAGTGCTGGGCTATGTCGCTTCAGAGCCTTTAGGACTAACCCCCTCTTTATCTTGTCGCCTAGTCCTCTCACATTCCAGGTTGCGATTTTAAGGGGAGCGACCGAAGTCTCTTGCGCCGTCACGTCTGCGACAGTAGGCAGTGTGTTGTGAGCCTCAGATGTGGTGTTTTCTTGACGAGGACTGAAAGGGTTGTGTCAGTAATCGCATTCGTGCAGTGTCCTACCATTGTGCCTACAATAGCGCAATATCTGTTACATGTAATGTGTGTTGGAGCTAGTGACCTATCGACTAATCGCCGTACTTCTCGGTCTTCATTGCCTCGAACAATAACAAACAAAATACAGAAACTGTGAACTTTCCCCTCCCGATACCTCCCCACCCTCCCTGCCTCCCTGCTGCGCGGTTTTGTAACTTCCCGCCACCCCAACTTAGCAGAGCGCTCTTCCCCTCCCAACATTAAAGTACTTGCGTGTCCGGGGTAAAAGGACCAGCGGAGTCACCAGACCTTCGTGCCCTCCAAGGCCGGCCATGCTCCGCCGCCATAGCCGCCACAGCCGCCACAGCCGTGATCCAGTGCGATGAGAATGGTAGCCGGAAAGCCGTGTTGAAGTGTCATTGCTACGTCGCCTACTCTTCTGCGACATGACCTGGCGAGTGACCTGTTTCCGGGGTTCTAGTGTCTTGCGTGTCGGACTCTTTTTCTTCCTCACGCCGGCGATGATGGCTGTGTTCTCGACTGCCGCGCCCCACTGGTCGCCATCCGTCTACCCAGTCTTGCGCTTCCTCTGGTGTCGCAAAGAACCAGGTCCGTCCATCCGCTACCACTCGAAGTTTTGCAGAGAAAAGCATAGAGTACGGTAATTCCCTTGCTCTTAGCACTTTTTTAACCTCCATGAAGCTCCTCCTGCGTTTGGACACTGCTGCCGTATAATCCGGGAAGAAAGTTATTGTTGAGTTTTGTACCCTCAAAGGCGGTGAGGTTCGTGCAGCCTGCAGTATGACATCTCTATCCCTGTAGTTAAATAGTTGTGCGAGTACCGGTCTCGGGGGGAGGCTCCCGGCTTCGGCCTGCCACCAGGGACTCTATGCGCTCTTTCTACTGTGAAAAAGTTTGAGAGACCCTTGGGTTGCAGCCCCGTCTTCACCAGCTCCTCTACGTATAGGTCCATTGCTTGCTTGCCCTCCGTCTCCGGAATTCCAATTATTCGCACATTATTGCGTCGTGCGCGTCCTTCCTGATCATCCAGTTTGTCTGCGAGCAGTTTATTTTCCTTTTTAAGTAGGGAGACTTCAGTTCTGATGTGTCCGTCACTAGCGATTTCGCCACTATTTCGACCTCTTTCACCCTGTCCACAATTTTGTGGAGGTCCGCTCGCAGGAGGGAGACGTCCGTGGATATAGATCCTACCGTGGTTTGGACATTCGTTAGGGCCGTCATGATATCTTCTAGAGTGATCTTCTTCGCCCCTTCTCCGTCTTGGTTTTTGCCCGTGGACGTGCGTCCTTCGGACTGTGACGCGGAGGTTTTTTCGAATGCAAATTTGTCCAACTTAGCTTGGGCCGCTGCGTTTCTAGGTCCTCTGCCCGCCATCTCTGCCCCGTATGTGGAGTGGGTTGTTTCTCGCTTAATGGATCAGATTTCTCCCTTCGGCGTTAGTTAGTGGAGGTTATCATGTCCCAGTCGGAGTGGTGCGCTATGGGTATGGCGATCCCTCCTTCAAGTTGATATCTCGCTGTGTCCGCGTTTTCAGCGATGACAGGGAACGTGGCTGCGCCTTGAGTGTGCCTTTTACTCCTGCAGGGTTGCGCCAGTGCTTCTCAGTGCCACTGATCTCCCCCAAGGTGCCTCTGATAGTCTTTCCTTATGGCCGCGGGCAGCTTGTGTCTGGTCCGTGCCCCGTCGAGGCCCTGGCCGCCTGGTAACCTTCTGTACAGTGTAAAGCCCCTTGTAGCTGCTGCGTTTGATGGTGTGTTTTAGGTGTAGTCTGTCCTGTGCCTTTTTCCCAGTCTGCCTGTGTGCCACGTGGGGCAGCCGATAGCTCTCGCAGTGATGACTCTCAGGCTGACCTTTGTTCTGAACTATGTGTGCAAATGTCCTCTCAGATCGCCTTCCCTTGGGGTCGAGAGAAGTCTAAAGGGCTGCCGTAGTTTGCCCGGTGCGGTGGATTCTGAGCATGTCACTGGTGCAGGGGGTGTTGTCACGTACCTACCGCCGTCACCATTGCGGGTCGGCCTTCCCGGGTCTTCGCGGCACTTTGAGGTGCTGTCCGAGTTGAGCGTTCGCACTCCTGTATGTCCTGGGTGCGGAGGGATCCGGGTCGAAAATCAGGCCCGCGTCTGGAATCTCGGCCTTGCCCCGTGCCTCGTACTCTGCGGTATGGTAGGTTGTCTGCAGCACCCAGCCGTTTCTCCGTTAGGCTTCCGTGGCCGCGTTGTGCAATTGCGTCCTTCCGGCGCGGGATGATCTAGTTGCAGGCCGGGTTACGTGCGTCCCGTTCTGGCGTTGTACGGTACTTCAGTTCCCGGGTTCAATTCTCAATTAGGCCGTCTCCACATAGTCGCTGGTATTATGACTTGCCGGCATCGGATATTTACCGGAGTTACACCGGCTGGTGCCGCTCAACCGCGGGTGCAGGCTCAGGCTCAGGCTCTTGGGGGTTTATACGTGTCCGGATTTATGAGCGGATCGTTTGTAGGCCTGCGGTCTCCCCGGAGCTTCTGGGCTAAGCAGCCATCTTAGTCGGCTGGTAGCCACGCCCCCATCAGTGTCATTTTTTTTTCTTCATTTTTTCAAGTGCTCTATCTACCTCTGGTCCGAACAGTTGTTGTTAGTTGAATGACTGATTTAAGATAGAAGTTTGCACTTCTTGCTTAAATCCTGAAATGCGTAGCCACGCATGACGTCTAAGCAGGACACTAGTATTTATTGCTCTAGATGCAGTGCCTGCAACATCAAGTACACATTTCATTGAGGCAAACCCTCTTGAATAAGGTCATCTGCCTGAGCTTTATATTGGTCAGGTCGATGTTGTAAGAGTTTCTCTAACTGATCATAGTGAGCTGTCGTATCTTGCAAGGAGGGCTTGTGTATTAGCTATGCGCCATGTATTGCTAGCCTGTGCAGCTATGCTTTTGCCTGAAGCATCTATTATTTTGGATTCCTCATCAGTGGGTGGTGCTTCACCTGATGTTTGGGAATTTGCTCTTTTCCTAGCGTTGGAAACGACTAGGGAGTCTAATGGTAGTTGTCCCTTAATGTAGGCTGGATCCCCAGGAGCAGGTCTGTACTTTTTCTCTATCCTTGGGTTTATGATCCTGGCTCGTACAGGTTCTTTAAACACTTCTGGGGCATGCTTATGACCCCTTTAATCATAGGTAATATTTGAACAGATTTTTGGGATTGTTCAAAAGTATCTAATAAAAAATCTTCTTCTGCCTCATCTGAGTGCATTGTGACATTATGATAGATGGCAGCCCTATTGATTATATATCCAAAACCAATACGGTCTTCTGGAGAAGGTTTGGATGGATATGTATGTGGGTCAGGAATATCTGGCACATCTTGTGGGTTTGGGTACTCCCAGTCTGGTGCATAGGGAAAAGGCTCATCTGGGTCTCCCCCTCCCCCTTTGCTATACTCATCATCATTCTGAGGAGGTGTATGAGGTGAAGAATGAGGAGGAGAATTTTGTGGTGAAATATCTGAAAGAGGAGGAGGTGAAGGAGAAGGTACAGGAGAAGAAGCGTGCATGGGAGATGTGGCAGAGTCCTTCTTGACAGGCACTGCAGGTGCAGTTGCTGAATCTGCTTTCCGCTTCCTGTGTGGTGTAGTGGAAACATGTCCTGTTTGTGGATCAATGTAGATCCTTTTTTGTAAAGGATCTGGTTGAAAAAGCTCCTCTTCTTGTGGAACCACTTTCGGCGCCAATTTTTTCGGTTCCGGACATGGTTGTTGCTTGTCTTTAGCCTTAGGAGCTGTTGTAGGGTCCTTTGGCGTAGATTTCGTTACCGAAGGTATTGTCTTTGGAGTCAAAGCCTGTTTCGTGGGCTTGTGAGCATCGGAAGCAGGTTTTGTTAGTTTCGGCACCGGAGATATAGGCTTTGGAGTAGAAGCTGTGTTTGTCGGCTTCGAAGCGTTGGAAGCCTGCTTGCTTTGCTCTGAACTGGGGTGGCAGAGTGGGCTAAAGAACGGTGATGGGTCAAACCCAGATCTTTTGACTGGGTGTGAGTGTTTGATTGGTTCAGATGCTCCGTCCATCACCACCCCCTTTTGTACCGCATTACTTGCTTTCGGAGCCGTATTGTCTTTAGAAGTAGACGGTTTCGTACTGTGTTATGGAACCGGGAGTTCTTTCGGTTTCGGTGCCGAAGGAGGTGGTGGTATCGGCACGTGCGGGTTGCTCGGTATAGAGCTACCGGAAGGCTTGAGGATCTTCTTCAGAGCCGGGCTCGATGACGGGGCTTTCGAAGTATCTTTTCGGGCGCGACTGGACCCCGAAGGCGGAGTGTTGAACTTTGCCTTCGATCTATGTGGGTCTGAGGTAGGGGCAGTAATACTCACGCGTTGACCCGAAGTTATGGAGTCATCGGAGTCGTCTGCCTCGGATACGATTTGGAGATCGTCTGAATCTTCCTCTGGGACGCATGGTTCTTCATCGAAGAAATCCACTGGTTCCGGAGCTGATCTCTGCATATCGTGTCAACGGGCCCTCCGATCTCGAATGGTATTCTTGGATCGAAAAGATGCGCAGGCTGTACAGCTGGACTCATTGTGTTCCAGCGATAAGCACAGGTTACAGACTTCGTGATGGTCACTGTGTGGAAATTTTGCTCCACACTTGGAGCATCTTTTGAATGGCGTCCTTGCCAAGAGTTGTATGCCTCACGGCGTGGATAGGCCCAACGGCCCACATCGACGACCAGAATCGAGCTGGTGATGTCGAGTCGATGTTCTTCGATATCGAAAGTTGTTTATTAACGTTTGAGTAATTGTTTACGCGTCGAACATACTATTTAAGTAGGTTTCGAACCGGAGCGGAAAAGTTACATCCGAACCCAGTGGCAGAAAAAAACAATCTAAAGATGGAGTCGATGCACATGCACACTATTGTCCAAAGGAGGAGTCACCTATCTCGTGACTACAAAGACTTCTTCCAAGAAGACAACAACCTGCAATCATCCGAGCCCAACACCAGGTGGCAATCCAATGCTCAGTGTGAGATCTGCAGCTCATATGCCTCGAATAAAGATCTCTGCCAAGAAGGCCTCATCATGGGTGCTGATCGGGTATTGCAGCGCCGACCCGATAAGCAGCACACCCAATGATGAAGCAAGACATCTAGCTGGCTGGGTGTGTGAGGGTCACTTTTTGAAAGGAGGTCATTGTCTCCTGCCTGAGTGAGCAGGCCTGTGCTCTCTACACACACACATTGATCTGTAATACACAGTAGGAACGGCATACCACCATGGTTTGTATCAGGTTCGGGCCTGCATGCTGGACTTCAGTTCCTCCCTTCTTTGGAAATACTCTCTTGTATTCACTCAATATAGGATGCCTTTGGCACATTTAACCAAACAATGAGTCTCCCTACCTTCCTTTCGTGCAATGTTTCGTGCATGCTTAGTTACCAGTCTTGTAAATAATACCAGTCGAGATATTGTTGTTCGTATATACCACTGCAGGAGCAAGGCGTGTGTGCAACCCCTCACTGCCTAGCAACCGTCTCCATCAGAAATCCTAAGGAATGCATTATATTGTCAGCAGCCTGGGGATTCCTTTTAAGGTCATTATCTGCTCCAATTACTTGAACAGGGAATGACTTAAACAGCTGGTGAAAATGAACAGTATGTGGTTACGGTGCACATTTACCACCAGGAAGAGGGAAGACAGTACAGCAAGCCAGTCCGGACACAGACTACAGCAGGTATCAAGATCTCCATTTAATATTTGTGCAGATCATATAATCAATCACATCTGGCACTCGGGTGCGCCACAGTTAGTCCAACCGTGGAATCCTGTGCTCATTCAAGAAGCAGACGGGCTCTGAGGGGGTACAAGTGGGCAGAGGCAGAGTCTGAAACAGTGAGAGGCAGCCATGGAGGCCAGGCAATGTGCAGGTGTCAGGGCCACACCTTCAGCAAAGAATTGGTGAGAAAGAGGCCTCGTGCGATTCCTTCAATATGAACGGACTCCTGCAGGAACGTTCAGCACCACTGCACCGGCGGTGTAAAATCTGGCAATCCTCAATGGTCTGCACGTGTCACTGCCTGGGGTGTGGACAGGGGGCTCTGGGAGGGCGCAATGGGGCAATTTGGCTATTTTGATGAAGCGAGGACTGCCCCACACATAATGCACTACATGATGAAAATAAATCTTTCAATTCCTGTATAAAAAAAGAGCAGCGAAAAAATAGAAATGTGGAAAAGGCTGGATGGGAATCGATGTGCAAAACACACAGTACTTGCTGAGAAGGCCAGTAGCAATATCGGACACAGACTGGGCGCGTCCATGTGAGGCAAATCTTACGAAGGCTGCAAAAAGGCAGCCAGGCAGAAACATCAGGATACAAGCATCACTGTTCCTTCTATGTGAACCCCTGAACCATCTCCATCGAATTCAGGTCCCCGAAAGGACAGTTCAGACAGAAGGCGTGGACGGCTCAAGCTAGGTGCAAGGGCTCCAGACCTTCCAGACGGCATCCCTTCCTGTCCAGCCCAATCCAGCCGGTCCAATGAGATCTGGTGCAGCAGGGAAGAAGGGCCAGAGCCGCAGCCCTCTCGCTCTCAGGACTCCTTAGCGCGGCTCAGCAGGGACGAAGGGCCAGAGCCGCAGCCCCCTCGCTCTCAGGACTCCTTAGCACGGCTCAGCAGAGAGGCGTTCTCCTGCTTGATGGCTCTGTAATCTTCCAATATCTTCTCCAGATTACTCAGCGTCTTCTTGGTGGTCTCGGTCTCAATCTGTGGAAGGAGACACAGAGGTAAACAGGGAGGGATGTGCCAAGAGTCTCCTAACAGGATGTCTTGTTCTGGTGGCTAAAACTTCGCTCATAATAGCACAGGACAAACTGATCACCAACGACAGTACAGAGTGCCAAACAAAGATGGAAAATAGTACTTACCTGTAACACTGTTTGCAGCTTGCAGCGTTGTCGAGTCGCACGCTGTGCTCTCTCCTGCCATTGAGTGTTGGGTAAGGAATATTGTTTTACTTGTAATCTTTCTTCAAGGCTCAGTCTTGCGCCCAACAACTTGTGATCATGATTGAGTAAACCAACCACACACCAGAATGAAGACAGAGTATGAGGTTTCACTCCGTGTGAGGTGTTAGTGGACCTGTACGTGTAATAATGAAGGCTCTAAAGAATTACAGGTCCTAGTGGAGGAGGGATAGTCGCAGGTATAGGTAGAATGGTACACGCTGCACAAAGAGTGCCACAGGTGGGTAGCGGCTTCGATTTGCGGCATGTGTTCTATAAACCGTGTGGCCTAATTATTAGGTCGAGCCTGGGCAGCGCATGTGCTGCTCTGCGAGTATGCACATGAAGCCCCGCCCACATCTGTCATTGGCTTCTGTCATTGTGCTTTGTACATGCTTGCTTCTGATTCGTTAATCGGCTTGTTAGTCCATCCTTAGTCCCGCCTTGTCTTCGTTCGTAACCTCCCATGAGGACCGGCCTTTTTATGTGTGTTGTTGCTCGGCGGCAGGCTTTAAGTAAAGCCTCTGAGCACTATTTCATTTGTGTCTCTCCTCTCTCCTTTCTATTTTACTTTCATTCTTTCTCTCTCTTTCTCTATCTCTCTCACTCTTCCTCTCTCTCCCACTCTCTCTCTTTCTCTCTCACTCTCTCTTCCTCGCTCTCTCCCTCCCACCCTCTCTCTTTCTCTCAGGGCCCTTCTTTGGATGCCACTGCATTTTGAATTATTAAATACTGTTGTTGCTCTCATCTTATAATTAAACAGACAGCGCCACCATGTGTGAACTGTCATTAGCGCCGACACTGAGAATAAAGTGCCCGTACTGAGACCTGGAAACCACCGGTTCAAATTAATTGCTGCGTTCCCGGTATTCATTCCAAACAATCTCTATTATACATGCACACCACACCAACCACCACCCTTCTTTCCCACATATGAATTATTTATGTACGGCCTCAGAAAGGAATCATTTAAATTTGAAACCTGTAAAGTTCAATTCACAGTTTCTGTATTTTGTGCTCGCCTTTACATAGTGCATTACACAGTGAGTTATAGCCCTCAGTTCACGACAGGCAACACTGTTTCAAGCTGTTTTCAAGCTTTCAAGCCTTATTACAAATCACAAAAAAGATGTTAATATTTCACTTCTGTTCTTGGATTTTCGTCACAATAAAAAACACTGAATATAATCTTCACAAAAGTTATTTACAAAAGTTTAAGCTATTGCCATTACAAATTAAATACAGTATTTAACAATTTAACAAAAAAAATAAAAGCCATGGTTATTTGTAATATTAATACATCTAAGTCACGTAAATAAAAAACATGTTGCATTACAAATGCTATAGGTGTCACATTTGCGAAAGTTATAACTATTGGCATTGTAAATGACAGAGCTATTAATTTAGCTATTTTAACAAATACATAAATAAAAAAAAATGTAATTTATAAGACCAATAGCTCAAACTTTCCAAATGCGAGACCTATTGCATTTCCAATGCTTGTTTCACATTCCTGCTGTTGTTAGCAGGACACGCTCTCTCGCAACAGCTTTTTTTTTTACATAGGACGGCACGCAACGCTGGTAGTGGAATACTTTATTTGCCACACCAAAACCGGCTACATGTTTAAAAAAAAAAAAATGTATTATTTTTTTTTTTAAATGCCCCAGGATGCACTTACACTTAAATGTCGGCTGTGCCTTAGATGAGCAGTGTCTAAAGAACGGGGCGTGGCCGCCATTAAAGTGAAAGCGCGGCATGGGGCACTTTTACCCCAAAAAAGCATTTGTCAACTTACCAAAATGTGTGTAGGTTCATCGCAGTTCTTACTGTCGCAAACAAAGGTCTGGTTAAGAGGAAGTTTCACCAGGGAACAGGAGATTGCTCCCCTGTGTTCATTTTCACAGTTTCGTAATGGAATTCCTCCAAATTCACTGTGAAGCTCATCCGTACAAACCGGTGTAGACCATGTTTTCTACTTTTCTGACTTAAAGTCATCCAGGTGTGTGCACAAATGAGTCATTTCTCTGTACTGATGCTCAGCGAACACAGATATTTGGGACACACCCTGGTGTGATGACGTTATGCAAAGAGATACAAAATGGATTCGATTTTGTTGGTAACAAATCCCTACACAAGGCTATTTGGGGGTTTGGCAGCGCTGGCATCACTGAGGCTCAGACTTCTCCTCTGGCAGCGCCACGATGGAACCATCTCTCCTTCAGAAAGCAACTCAAGACCTGGCTGTTCGAGCAGTAGCGATTCCCCCCCCCCTCCAAGCGCCTTGAGACCCTAGCGGGTGAGTAGCGCGCTCTACAAATTTGCTGATTGATTGATTGATGGAAGAGCAAAGTGACCACAAGAAAATGGGGTCTGGGTGCATAACACGTCAAAGCATTAATGGCGGTTTATCCCCGGCCGGAAGAGGCTTGTGATCTGCCTGAACTGGTTATGTCCGGGCTGCCATAAAAAGTTGAAATAATAAACTCTGTAGTGTTCAAATCCACCGGTCCGAAACTAACCTTACCACATTTGTTGGGATGTCATTGTCGGGAGATATGGAGGACCTGGCATTGTTTGGAGGGGACTGCACCCCTGGAAGTGAGCCATCTACACCTCCTTTGCTTTAAAGGAGGATCTTTGAGGTAGTGTGCCCCCGCTGTTGGGAAGTGGCAGGAGTTTGATTGTAGGTCTGTGATCCGGCCGGTTGGCTTCAAAACATTGGGTCGTCGCAACGACAAAGCATTAGAGCAGATGAATTTGACAATCGGGTTATTTTTAGGGATATCTTTTAAAGCAGTGCATGAAACGAAATATATTTCTCTCAAGTTTGAGAGATACTGTCTGGAGGGGTTGAGGGAATATTCGACTCCGAGTCGAGCGCAAATACTTAAAATTGCATAGCTTATGTTTTAGTCGAGGGATGGCTAGCTGCCAAAATGACTTGTACTATTTTGGGGGTGAGAAGATCGAAGGCCTCAACTGTCGCCGCTCAATCTCCAAGCACGGCGGTGTAAGCTGTGCAGCCTCGGATGCAGATCTTTGCCCTGTTGTTGTGACAGGAGGTCCTCCCGAAGAGGAAGCCGAATCAGAGTACAGATGCTTATGGCCAGACGTTACGGGTGCAACACTCTCCTGGTCCAATCTGGAGAAACCAGGATGACGTGGGCGCAGTTGTTCCTGATCTTCAAAACCTGCGCATTAACCACTGCGAGTGGCCCTGCCCACTTTGGAGCCACCACAGCAAACACAATATTCAAATTAGAGAAATCCCTGGGTATTATATGGCACACCAGGATGATTCCTATGAATATATAATACGCCCGTCTGCCTGCTCTCTTCTTTTTACATGGCAGTCGCAAGCACGTTCTTTTTGATTTTTAATTTTGGATCCCCCCGGTCCCACCCCGTGCACCCAAGGCCTCTCGCAACATTGGGCCAGTGCACGGAATCAACTCTTGCGCTGCCCTGCTGGCTCCCCGCCTGGCTGACACTGTGCTGTGCCAGAGTAGGAGCCAGCACTCTCTCTCGCTCCCACCTGCGATCCATATGTGTGGGAAACAGGCAGCAGCTTGGTGTACCAGTCCACCCAGCTGCCTCCCCTCCGTACACGGGGAAAGGAGACGCATCGGAGTCTGGACTCTTCTTTGGTCTCCAGGATCAGAGGGCACTCAGGGACCTGAGGGAAAGGTGTGCCACAGTGCGGGGGAGTTTCTTCCATCGGGCTCGGAGGGATGGGGTCCCTAGGACGGAAAAAGTCGCTTGGGAGGGAGACCCATGAACGCCCCAGGTCTAGAAATATTGGCTGAGTGCCACACACTCCGTTTCATGTTTCACCTTTTTAGTTTTTTTTTCAAAGGATAACTAATAGATGTAGCATTTCTCTGACCCAGTTGAGACCATTTTCTGTGCCTCAGATGTTGTTTTCCTCCTGGTGGCCAGGCTGCACTACTAGGAACATTTGCGTCCCCAGCCTTTCCAAGGGCACCTTTGTTGGGGAGCTGGCAGGGCAGCGCAAGCGGCGCCATGCACCACCCAGGATCCTGGTGGTCCTCTTCTGCTGGTGGGGGCTTCTTATGCAGCCCCCCTGAAGCCGGCCAGTGGAACACTCTCCTTGCAGCACTGTCCATGTCCAGGAGCCTCGTGGCTTATCGAACGACAGCCAGGAGGCGGTGGAGTCGGTCCTTCCCCCAATGGGTCCTCAGGGAGCATGAGGGGGCAGCACCACTAACCCTGGCGAGGCCAATCCTAGCCCTGGAGATCACCCAGAGTGACAGCCCTCCGTCCATGTTTGAGGGCATCGAGTGGCTTCTCCCTCCAGCGGGGCATCCGTTTGCTGCCATTGTTTGCGGGTCCAGGGTTTTCTCCACCATCTCTCTCCTGGCAGGAGTTTTTAAAAGCGGTGGAAAGTTTTAGGGGCCAGGCACCCGGGCTAACCCTAGGATGCACACCATCCCTCCACCCATCCCAACCGTCCTTCACAGCATCCTTTGAAAATACCAAACGGTGACTTCAGGTTTTCTCTGGCAAGAGTTTTGAGGTCTTCAGGTCTGCCACTCGCTGACAAAGCGGTCTGATCCCGACCCACCAAACCTTCACAGGCTGCCCGGTCCAGTGGAGGCTCCAGACGTCTGGGCTGTCTCACCCGAGGTGCACTGTGAGAAGCTACTTATCAGATGCAGATTTCCTCTTCATCCCTTCCTTTCCCAGGAACTGAGTCAATCACCATTGAGTCCTCTTGTGTGGGGGGCTTCGAAAGCTCTTCTCCTTTAGGATCTACCCCTTATTCACAGCTCTCCCATCTGAACTAAAAACATTAATCACCGGATCCCTTCATTCCTAGTGCCGACACCTTCTCCTTCACAGCCCGCGTCTTACTCACCTGTTTATCCAGGTCTCCCTTTAATCTCTCAGATCCTAGACCCCAAAATCTGCTTGGGAAGCATTACGCACCTGCCCCATACAGACCTGCCATTACCACCCCCTTTCCATCCCCATGGCTTGCTCAGGCAGTGTCACTCAGCTGCCCCTCCAGCCCTGCCAGTGACACTCACCCGCCCCTCCAGACCTGCCATTACCACCCCCTTGGCTTGCTCAGTCAGTGTCCCTCACCTGCTCCTCCAGGTCACGTATTTCTCTCATGATGGTTCCGGTGTCTTCAATGGTTTCGATCAGTTGGAGACAGTTCTGAGGGGAGCAGAGAGGGTCAGTGAAGAGTCCAGATACACACAGCACAATGAAAGCTACTAAGGCACTAGACACTATATCAGAATCCTGAAAGGGCACAGTAACCTCCTTCTGGAATTGTCTACCACAGCTCTACATACTATTCCAGAATACCATCCCACCAGGAAAAGGTTAGAAGCCTCTTTTCTGAATTATTAGCATGCATCTGTCTGACCTTGTCAGGGCCAAATCCAATATATAAATGAAAGAAAAAAGCACAATCGTCTCACCTCGTGCAGAGCCGCCAGGTACTTGTAAGCTTTCCGCACGGATTCATCCTGCTTGGCATCCTAAGGGAAGAGGGAAGGATGAGTTCACCCAAAGAAAGCAGCTCCCAGTGAAAGCATCAACGAGCCACCGGCTGTAAAACCAACTGTCAGTCAACAATTCCAAGAAGCAGCGACGTTCAGCTGCACGCTGGACCACTTTTCTGCACTCCAAGGTACGTGCCTTTTTTGCCAGCCAACACTGCCAGTCTCCGCTCTCACCCACATGCATTCACATGAACCAGCTGTGATGCCAGCAGCCAGTCTGGCATACACATGCATGAGCCTGCAGGTCTGGAAATGTCACTTAGCATTCTCGCTGCCATAAGAAACTCTACCTACCAACGAACACTCCGAAGGATTTTACGCAGCTGGGCCATTTTGTCACTTGGTTGTAGGCTCACTTTGGGCGTCAACCATAGATGAAAAATAATTACTTGCATCTAACTACAGTCCTCTGGCTCTGGATATTTTTCAATTATTCCAGGACATCTGGCTGGAAATCAATGTTAACACAGCTGTGTACATACAAAAACAGCCACTGACTACACAGAGCAGGTTTCTCCAAAGTCGCTCCTCGAGGGTCGGATCCATGCCAGATTTTGTGCATATCCCCATTTAGATAAATGCAGTTATCGCAAGAATCTGGCATGGACCGGCTTTGGAGAACCCCGACAGAGTCTACACACCTCTTTATAAGACCCCACATCAAGCCAGGGAGTTGGAGGGCTACACTTTCACCCAGAGTCTCAACTACTCAGACTTTCTATGCATTTAACAATACATCAGAAGACGGTTGAGAGAGTCGCGTATCAATCTAGGAAGCAGGACAAGGAAAGGAAACGATTACTTACCCTGTAAGCATCTTTATAGCGTGCAGTGCTGCAGATTCAGATGCTCTGCATACTCCTGCCATCTAGTGCTGGGCTCGGACGTTTGCAACTTTTGATCATCAAAGATGAGGCTTTTGAGTCACGGGATACACTGGACGCCACTCTTGGCAGCAATGAGCATGAGTGCTGACTACATGTTAGACTGATTCCTGCACAGCGGGTGATATTAAGCATGTGGTGGCGAGTGAACGCAGTATGGTGCAACATCTGTATTGTAAAAGTAAGTTAAATAATAAAAAGATGTGGAATAATAGCCGCAAGCCTCCTGGGAGGAGGGCGGGCACTGGTGAATCTACAGCACTACACGCTACTAACGAATGCTTCCTGGCTAAGTAACATTTTCCTCTTGTAGCACGTGTTGCTGTGGGTACACCTGCTCTGCGTAGCCTGTAAGGCAATTTCCCTCCAAGTGGTGGCTAGCATGTGGGCGATGCAGAGGTTTCAACCAAAGTCCTTCGAACGGTCCGGGCCACCATAGTCTGCTGACGGGCGAAGATGCCCACACAATAGTGCTCAGTGAAAGTGTCTGGGGTTGACCAAATAGCTGCATGTCATGTCACCCATTGGAATATGATAAAGGGAAGCCATGGTTGTAGTTTTCCTGTGTGTAAAGTGCACACTGGGGGGGAGCAGATCTGGCTTGACGGGCTTTGTAGTACCAGGTTTGGATGCACCGGACTATCCGTCTGGCCATTCCGGCCTTGGAAACATGCTGCTGATCGATCCTAAGGAAGGGCTCGGTCCTATCGATGTGATACAGGAGAACGCTTGACTTCTAGGGTGTGACGGGCTCTCCGATACCTGATCTGGTTGAGGGAAAAAGGGGCAACCACACTGGAGAGGAACAACGGGAGCTGTAGGAAGCCAAACTCCAAGACCTCAGGGGCCGGATGGCTAGTTTAGGCTACTTGTATTCTGGGTGTCTGATCTCGCTTTGGTTGCAGGTGAAGGTTTCATCTGGCCGGATAGGAATCTTCTCATGGGGGCTGACAGACACCTTGAGAAATGTTGAGTACCAGGGCTGTCTGGCCAAGATGGAGGCAACCAGCATAAGTGTTGAGAGGTTTAAAGTCCTCTTACAAACCACATACGAAAGGAGTGGGAGAGGAAGGCGAGCGAGGTAACGATCCAGGACCCGTTCATCCATTCTGCATTGCTCATGGACTACGGGCATCTGGAGATGAAGTTTGAGCATTTTGCATTTTCAGGAGTGGTAAGCAGGTCTATCTGTGCGGTGCCCCAGCTCTGGGAGTACTGGAGTAGGATTTGAAGGCGGAGATTCCACTCCTGGACTAGTTGATGTATCCGGCTGAGCGGACCTGCTAAGCCGTCCACTCACAGAAGATTCTCTGCCAGAAGGTTATGACGTGGCAAAGAGCCCAGTGCCAGGTCTCTTGCGCTGGTGCTGAGAGCAGAAAGGACTGCCCCCCCCCCCCCCCTGCTTCTGAAGGTAGCACATTGTGCTCATGAACTCTGCCTTGACAAGGACTACTTTAACTCAAATTACTTGAAGGAAGGCCTAGAGAGTGACGTGCATGGCTATTAACTTAAGATAGTTGATGTGCTGGCCCTGGTGATGGGCGCCCAGACTACCTAGACTGTCTTACAGTTGAGCTGCGCCTTCCACCGTGTGAGAGGGGCATCTGTGGTGGTGTTAACTTGCTGAAGGGGGTCTGAGAAAGGGCTTCCCTGCAAAGGCTGCTTCTGTTCTACCACAGCAGAGGACGATCGTCAACGGCCATTACCAACACCAGATCTTCCCAGGGTCCCTCCTCGTGGGACCACTGAGCAGAGAGGCATTCCAGCAACATTCATACAAGGAGCCGAACATGCAGTGCTATCGCGGTGCAGGAGGCCAGGATCCCTCGGCGCTGCATTAAAGGTCTGACTGTAAGCTGACTGGGCTGAAAAAAGAGATAAGAGGTGTTGGAACCTCTGCTGGCTGGGTCCAAACTGAGGAGGTGTGACATGCAAAATAAAGATGGACTGGTATTCGGCCCAAGTAAGTACCAGCGGCTAAGACTGATTCAAGCATTCCAGCCATCACTGTCTTGCATATGTCCGTGTGATGCACAAGTGGGACAAGTATACCCAGATGTGGGTCCTGTGATCACTGTGCCACTGGAACCAAGCTGTACCCGCCTGGTGAGCACTGATGGGGGCCTGGGTTGCGTGCGTTTTAGTTCACAAAGTCCCTGTCTGGCAGTTCAGGTGGACTGTTCCCATTGAGGCCGGGTCGAAACAGATGTGCACGTGGTTGGGTCCAAACTGAGGTGGCATGGTGAGCGAGATGGCACTGGACTGGGACGCGGCCGAATAACTGCCAGTGGCTGAGATCAATTTAAGCGTTCCATCCTTCACTTTTCAGGTCTCGCTACCGATGCAGCGCATGCGTTGCTCGTGTAGCGAGACTTATTGTCGCCGGGTAGCTCGCGAAGTGAGACAGGAGAGGTGCACTAGCTTACCAAACCCATTGCAGACAATGGCTCTGACCGCGCGCTTTAGGAGACATGCGCTGTGAACGCGCGCGTCTCTTCTCACGCTTCCCCACGTTTTAACTTTGGCTTTCGCGAGCGGCTTTTAGAGACATGCGCTGTGAACGCGCGCGTCTCTTCTCACGCTTCCCCACGCTTTAACTTTGGCTTTCGCGAGCGGCTTTTAGAGACATGCGCTGTGAACGCGCGCGTCTCTTCTCGCGCCCCCACGCTTTAACTTTCGCGAACGAGGGCGCCCGGACAGCCTCGGCAGGATCGTACCACGGCTCACCTCCTGGTCAGCCTTTGGAGCACCACCGGTCACCTCCTGGTCCGCCTCGGAGGATAATGGCTTTCTCATGGAGGTTTTTGCACTCCGTATAGGTGGGTCTTTTTAAGACTTGCACATTTGAGATATCGTTAATTAGTCTTGATCGTAACATATGCATCTGCTTCTCCCTTGGTGTTGTATTTCATTCCTATAGCTCTTCACACCACATTAGCACGTAGGAAGCCACCGTATGGCGAGGGGGTGCGTAGATGAAATTTGCATCTGTATGGCTATTTGGAGAGCGTGCTGGTGTCCTGTGTGCGTCACCAGAGTGGTGGCCTCCCCTGCTTAGGTGCTGCGCCTGGCGTGAGATGGCGAGACGGGTGACGACATAACACATCCCGCTTAAAGTGGTTTATTGTTGTGACTCATTGAACGGGTCTCTGTGGACCCCCACTGATGAGCGATGAAAGAGGAGACCGACACAGGCCCTGAATAGAGGGGGCGCCGCAAGGCTGGGTGTGCAGTGGGGCACATTCTACCACCACTGCGCAAAGCTAGCTCCTGGTCAGGAGCAGACTGCTTCTGTAAGACAGCCTCGCCTACTCTTAGTAACACCGGACAGAGAATGTCTGTGAAGGTAAAAAATGACAAAGTGAAGCTCCCAGACCATTCTAGTAAAATTAAAAAATATGTTATGACTACATTAGGCCAAAACTGGAATTGAATCAGTCATTCGAAACGTATGGCTTATTAAAGCGTCATTCCATTCCACATGGTTTCTCCTTTCTGCATGGGTAGTCCGTGAAGGTTCTTGTGCCGTACTCGCCAGAGGCCACTGGAGGCTTCTTCTCCCTCCAATCACCCAGCACGACCCCCTGCCCCGGGAGGGAGGCCTTTAGCCTCTAGGCAGGCTGGAGCAGCTGGGTGAGAGTCAGTCATCTTGCGCAGGTAGGCACACTTCACAGCTCCCACACGTCAGAGTTCCTGTATCGGTGTTTCTGGCTCCATCTCCCCAGCAGACAGTCTGTCTTTTCAAGTCTGCTTGAGCCAGTAGACAGGGTCCCCTTCCTCTCCTCCTCAGCACCTAGTCCTTACTGTGGACTCCGCGCAGCAGCCAAGGTTAGTGCCCTTGTATTTCTGGTGCTTGCTTACAGCAGTTTTAATATCCGAGTTTCTTAGTGCTCAAACAGGTGTAATTTCTATTATTTATATAGGTGTCTGTTGTCTATATTGCTTGATTTTTCTCTGCACAGGAAGCCCCTTTATATCAAGTGCTTCACAGACCGTGCATACATATGTGTGCATTAATTGCTTATCCTATAAAATACTATTTATGTATGGACAACATATTTTCAAAAGGGAAATGTTTGCATTACATTTGTTTAAGGTGTTTAAGATGTTTCTAATACAACATATGTTTTTAAGTTTGAAAAGCGGAAGCATCAATTGCTGATCAGAGATCGAGTATTTTTGGTATTTACGAGTTTAAGCTATTGGCATTGTAAATGACAATGCCATTAATTTATCGGTTTTCAAAACCAACATATGGATGAAGAGTTTGCCATTTCCAATGCCAATGGCTCAAACTTTTGCATATGCGAGACCTATTGCATTGCAAATGCTTGTTTTGTTTACTTCTGTAACAGATAATGCAGCAGCGCCTTTGGTATTCCTCAAAAAAGTTTGTTCACAAACATTGATAGACAAACACTGTGTCACAATTATTGTGATGTCAAAAATATTGTAAGACAGAACATAGAAGGTAAGAATAATTTTAAAAAAAGTCTATATTGTTCTTTAACAGATGTACATATTGTTTTTTAATTATTTAGTTGAGTTTTATTGTATTTGAGTTATACGAAGTTATTATTTTAATGCTGGCCCTGCTTAATTATTTTTAGTGTTTTTTTATTTGGTGATATATTTTAAGTTTTTTTATTGCGAGTCAATTTTTGGGCTGGTGCCTTCCTAGGTCAGCTTCCTGAATGTCCCGAAGATGTCTTTAGCAGACCAGACCGGTGCGCTGTCGTAGGCTTCGATCTTAAGAGCCTAAAGGATTCCCACCCATTCACCAAACACGCAGTAGACCATCTCAGGAGCTGAGTTTATGAGAGGAAGTGGAGCGCGGCGTCTCTCCTCCTCATCGACTGCAGCACGTGTCATGATAGGGTGCACCGACTGTACACGTCTAGGACAGTCTGAATGTGGTTTGAGGGGTCATGTCCTGTATTATGTTAGCACGGATTACCAAAGGTTCCCAGTCTGGCATCCGGGCAGAACTTGAGCGCGTCAACCTACGAAGATCCAATTCTGGAGAAAGTTTAATGACGCTCCCTGACATTGACTGGAAACCCACAACGTACTAGATACCGACTATCATAATTCCTCCTCGTCTCCAAATCGAACAGGCAGTCTTATGTTAACAACGCGGAACTATGGGAAAGTTACTTACTCCTAAGCATTGTTTGCATCTTGTTATGGTGTGTTTACATCCGGCATCTCTTGTCCGGAGTTGGAATGACCACTTGTTTTCCTCAGTCTTAAGGTTCTAGGGAATCGAATAGGAAAGGTTCATTGCTTATATTTTTCCCCGGGAAATGGCTTTGTGCTTACCAAAACAGACGTTCTTTGCAGAAATGCACTTCATGGATTTACATTAATATTGGAAAGGTTATGATCCATAAATGTGTGAAGAGATAATCAATGGCTGTGTTACATACATCCTGCAGTATACGATTACTCAGGAACACAACTAAATCTCTCTTAGTTCCTGAAAAGTGGGATCTTGGCCCAACAGAAAGCTCTTACTGCTGATGGCTCGACTCATTAATCGGGCGGTGCATTCGTTTGTCGTCTAACACTATAATCATCGGAGTGTTACCTGAATAACACACAACATCCCTTTGAGCAATAACACATGCAGGGTTTCTTAGAATCTCTTTGTGTTGCATTTGATACTAAGTAACACCCTTTGCAGCAAAACAAGAGGCTGCAAAACAATCTGAATGTGGAGTCGCTGTTGGGTGCATGGAGCGTTTCCTACCAACATTATACGTACATGTGTAGCAAACATTCACACAAAGTACACTTTAAGAGCGAAAACAAGGTGGCGGAACACGCACATGATGTCATTCTACAACAGACCTAGGGTGAAAAATTGCTGTTATTTCAAGAATCGTGCTTTGCTAAAACTTTGCCATTTTTTCAGTGCTTAAAGTTCAACTTAATTATTTAACTTGATTCTGTACAATCCAGGAATAGTCCAAGAGCCCCTGACCCTACATGGAACCACCTCTCACTGTTCATAGCATTTGTCTGCCCCACACCCGGCCATTTCATATACACTTCACCAACTCCTGAGATCCCCTGTCCATCACAGAGGACACACATCAACCCTGGCCTAACCTCTTCCACGTCGGAGCTCCCTGGCCCACTCCAGGCGCAGCGACCTCACTTCATGACTAGTTCAAGCATCCCACCGGAGGACACCGGCGCCTCCACACTCACTCAGAAACAGTCACCGTTTCCACACGCGGTCCACTGTCCCAGCAACACCAGGTCCCCATGGTCCGGGCAGGCAGCCACATCCCCGTACCTTAAAGACCAGCTCATCGGTCACAGCAAAGGTCCTCTCCAGCTTCCCAGTGAGGCCATTAATCTCCTTCTGCAGATCCCTGGTGTCCGAGAGGATCTGGGGAGAGAAAGGAGCGACATGGAGACAAAGATCCAGGCATCGCGGACATGGATACCCAGGACAATGCAGGGAGAGGCTGAACGCACATAAGAAGAGAACGTCACTAACCTGGAGCGATGCTGAACCAATGTGATCACAGTGCTCACTTTATATTATAACCTGGCCTTTGACCAGAATCAGAGGCCAGCACCTACACTGGGGCGCTGCGACACAGCAGAACGTGAACCCAAGAAAGCTAAATATTGGCGTTGGTCGTTTGACCCTAGGGACACATGCACTGAATACAAACGTAAGCAAAGCAATCGTCCCAGAATGCCTGTTGCCTTCATTGTCAATGCTGCACTGAGACGCTGTTCCTCTATTCACACCACTAGATACTGCGCTTATTCAATGACACGTTCTCCTGTGCCCTCCGCTTTCAGGGAGACGGACTGTATTGCCCCAGTTTTCAAACAGCCCTTTCTATACACCTTGAAAGGTCTGAGTAAGTGGCCACTCCATATGTGTCCTATTTAAAGCACTGCTGGGCCCAGTCGCACAATAACAGCTTTGCTCAGTTTCCTGGGTGCCACTTGGGCGCGTGCTTGGCAGCGTGTTGCTTGAAATTGTTTTACATATGAGAAACCTGGAGCCGCGCATGAGGTAAGGGAGAGTCTGTGGTAAGTTCCCCGTACTGCCAGTGTCGTCCTATATGGTTTTCAGTTGAGGTGGTTAAGGGTGCACCAGGGATCTTATGGATCGATAGACGTACAGATGGAAGCCCCCAACGCTGTCTGCTTTTTGCAGTCACGACATGGGCTTAGCACGTGCTACATTTGATTAGTCGTTGTGCTGAGCACGCAGATCCATGTGTTCTGAAATAGTATAAGGCCTTCAAGGGCTTAAATCGTCTTTTAAGGAAAAGTCACATTTTGTAATTGCTTTCTCTAATTCGAGTTGGTACCTGATCACACTGATGTTCTTGGTTGAGGGTTTGCAGGTTTGTGCCAAGAACAGTCTTCCAACCTGTACCGTTCTTGCTGTACGGAGTGGTGACTCGGTCAGGAGGCGTTTAAGAAGTCGTGGCTTTCGGCCGCTCCACATCCACTTATACCCAGAGCATCTTAAAGAAGAAACATCTGGTCCTCTCAGAGTATCAGTGCGGTCCGCTGCACGCTGCACTTATGTGGAGAACCAACTACAGGGCGGAACCCGAACAACGAAGAAAGGGTCAGGTATCTCTAGTCTGTAGCGTAGGAATCTACACTGAAGTCAAACGCTTAAATAATTCCCCACTGTGCTGCTTATGACCTTTGACCTTGCACATTACATCACTCAGGATATGTTAAATTAGATCATTGACGACATCACTCATTAGAATCAAAAGAACAACATTGTTCAAATTACAAATGAGTACCTTGGTCTCCCGCTAACCCCAAAACACAGACGGGAGGTGTGGGGAACGAGCCCACACAGAGGGTTGGGTGCGCATATCATTAGTGATGTAATATGTGAGGTTGTAAGCAGTGGTTAACGCGGGGCAAGTTATAGTTGGTCGACTAAACTGTAACTAGCGTATTTCAGTGTTTTGTGGGTTTTTACATTAGTTCTGATCTCAGTCCAAAGCCTCACTAACTTTAACCTTTGATTTTCTTTAGTGAATTTCTAGTTTTTTATTTACGCAAGTTAAGTTCTTGGCACCAACCTAATTACAACGCGTTTTTTTCCAGTGAACTATCCTGTAAGCAGCTTTTCATAGCATGTAGTGTAGATTCACATGCTCTGCATACTCCTGTCATCGAGTGTAAGGCCCGGACATTACAAGTCGTTATTCTTGGAGGAAGCTTTGAGTCGCAGGATGCTGTGCGGCTCTTCCATTAGCCCACAATGCGCCAGAGCAAAGACTCCATCTTGGATTGATTTTCACTCAGTGAGTGAAAGGTCAGAGTAGAGTGAGAGTAATATTATGTGCCGTGTGCATTGTTATCTGTTACTTGAGATGCAACAAAATAAAAACAATCTGGGGATGGAGCCGATGCCCATGCGCACTGTAGTCCAGGGGAGGAGCCACCTATCTCGTGATACTTCGAAGACTCTTCCAGGACAACAATGTGCAATCATCCGGACCCAACACTAGGCGGCGATCTATGCACAGGTATGAATTCAGCAGCCCACATGCCTCGAACAACAGGGATTCTCTAAAAAAAAGTTGGAGCAAAGAGCTGAGCGGTTTCTAGCAGACTGATGGTTGAACAGTGTAAACCCGGCAGCATCCCACGGCTCTTCTCCACTGAAAGAAGCGCATCGAGTCCCAAGTCACCCCGGCAGAAGCGCCACCAAGGCCGAGGGTGCGCGATTACTCAATATCCGCTACATGGACAACATCCTTCAGGTGCAAGAAAACATTGTGGGAGAGGAGGGGAACACGCCATGCATAAGGAAAGGCGAATAGAATTCCAAGGCTGAACTAGGATGCTAATCTAGTTAATTTGCAGCAGAGAGCATGCTATCACACTCCGGTAACCCCTTCGCAGCATTCCTCACACACTGCGCTGGCAGCTCCCCTCGCATTCCAGGTACCTCCCTCCCAGCCCCCTCACACGATCTTCAACAGAATCCCTTAGGATGTGCCTAGACATCTGCCTCAGTATCCTTTACATAGCGCTTTGGCAAAGCCTTCCCAATATCGCTCAATGACACCAGGTAGCGCCTTCTCAACATCCCTCCCACGTAACGCTCCTCACACCGCTTTTCATACAGCTCCCAGTCCGCTTCCTCGCAGCATCAAGTAGGACACACACCTTTGTGATTTCCTCTTTCTGCTTCTTGATGTTGCCCACGATCTCCAGGATGCGTTGGGTGTACGCTGCTCTCGACACGTCCTTCGGGAGGCTCTCGTACTCCGCGATCTGCAGGACAGAGATTAAAGAGGAGAATAAAGATCCCTGGCAGACACGGCAGGGCCACACAGCTCCTTCACACACAGGACAGCTGTGAGGACACAGAAATGCACACCAAGCCCCACAGCACTCACCAGCTGTGAGGACACAGACATGCGCACCAAGCCCCACAGCACTCACCAGCTGTGAGGACACAGACATGCGCACAGAGCCCCAGAGCACTCACCAGCTGTGAGGACACAGACATGCGCACAGAGCCCCAGAGCACTCACCAGCTGTGAGGACACAGACATGCGCACCAAGCCCCACAGCACTCACCAGCTGTGAGGACACAGACATGCGCACCAAGCCCCACAGCACTCACCAGCTGTGAGGACACAGACATGCGCACAGAGCCCCAGAGCACTCACCAGCTGTGAGGACACAGACATGCGCACAGAGCCCCAGAGCACTCACCAGCTGTGAGGACACAGACATGCGCACAGAGCCCCACAGCACTCACCAGCTGTCGGTGCAGCTCCTCTTTACGCTTCGCCTCGTCAGCACCAGCCCGGATCCGATCGTGAAGCTCTTTAATGTCTGTAAACCTGCGAGAAGATTCCAGCTGCAAACAAGGAAGAAAAATGGGTCTTAGGCCACATGGAGACTCAGCTACACAGACTACAATATTGTTGGCAGCAAGGGGGCGAAGTCTGCTGCTTGGACAGGTCCTGATACCAGGACAGGGCTTCCCCCACACATCAGATGTTTTATGAATCAAAGGATGTGGACTAATGGCTAGGGTGGTCGATCTCGAAGCTGGAGAACCGGGGTTGAGTCTCGGCAACAACGCCCAACATCCTGTGATTCTGGGCACATCACTTAATCTCCCCGGAGCTACCAGAAAAATGAATGTGTCCTCATGTAACGTAACTGCTGCACATGTAAACCGCTCTGATACCTTTGGGTTGAGATCGCGCTATATAAACGCCCCCTTCAAAAAAGAATATATATATATATATTATGTCGCCGTCCAGGAGGAGTATTTCAATTCTGCCTCACAGACCAGAATCATAGTTATATATTCTGCCTTTGACAAGGTGTTTTGATCAAACAGTACGCCCCAGTACCTGCTTTCCTCTCCGACATACAGTCCCGCGTCCTAGGTAGCGTTAAGAATGAATATAGAAACATAGAAGGAAGGATATAGTTTCTTACCAGATATGAACAGGCCACTCAGCAGTACAATACACATGCTTTTCTCCGTTGTGAGTGTACAAGAGAAGCTGTAGAAACAGAGCTCTGAGCTCAGGAGCAGCAAACGCCTCATAAAGTGCATTAAAAAGACATATGGCCAGGAAGCACACTCTCCGCTTCCCAAATCTCTGGTTCTACTTTACTCCCCCTGGAGAGACAGTCATTAGTGCACACGCACCGCAATGATACTCATAATCCACATTTTGTAAAGCGCGAACCATCCCCCGTAAGGGTCTCTAGGCGCTGGGGGCCGTCGGGAAGATTAAGCAAGCTATTGCCCACAGTCACATGGTGCTGGGCTGACCTGCCGCCGGTGCCGGGAATCGAACCGTGATCCCCAGATTCCGGAGTCAGTCGCCCTGGCCGCGACGCCACACCTCTACTTATGTACTCAAACCTGTCTCCTACCAGGCGTGCATCGCTGTAGAACACATTTTCAACACATCACATGCATGAGGTGCTTTGCACAGAGCAGGAGACTGGACGACAACACAAAGACCTTCAAGTTTGAAAGGGACACATCTTTGGCAGGAATGAAGGATTGTAGGGCTGTGCTGCGGGTGGGTGGTTGTGTCAGGCCCTGGGCTTTGCAGATCTCTCTCCAAGCTTATGGAAACCCACAGCTTCCAGATTTGGGGAACCCTTGTGGAGTAGCCATCATAACACACACCCCTCTCCGAGAAGGACGGTCATCTACTTGCCTATGTTGTTCGTACAGTCAGATGGCAACTGACCAGTCCCTCTGTAATAGCCATCGCCACTCGGAGACGGTCATCGTGACAGAGGAGACCCCCCCCACACACTGCCGGCAGGACTCACCTCTCTGTGGTCGTGAAGCTTCTTGAGCTGCCGATGCTGCTCAATCAGAGGCACCCGGTGCTTCTCCCACTGGCTGGCGAGATGAACAATCCTTTGAGCGCTGCTCTCCACCACCACCTGGAAGGGAAGCAAGGTGCTGTGAGAAGAGTTCACCAACCACAAGACAACCGTAACCCTTTATCACTCTCACACGACTGCTCTCCACCACCACCTGGAAGGGAAGCAAGGTGCTGTGAGAAGAGTTCACCAACCACAAGACAACCTCAACTGCTTAACCACTATCAGAAGACTCCAGCACCATCTGAAAGGGAAGCCAGGCTGCGACAAGGACAGAGTCCACCAGCAACAAAACAACCTCGGATACTTCACCCCTCTCAAGACCAGAGTCCACCAACCACAAGACACTGACACCTCAACTCTTCCATCACTCTCTCAAGACCGTCATCCCCCACCATCTCAAGTGGAAACTACGCTGCTAAGAGGTCTCCACCACACAAGAGAACGTGCGTTCACCACTCTCTCAACACAGCTCTGCAACATTCTCAAGGAAGAGGAGCTAAAATGAGAAGCCCCTCCAGGCACTATATACCAGTATCTAAGAACAGCACGAGACAGACAGAATAAAGGGGCCAATCACAATCAAAGGTCCAACTCTGGCATCTCTCCAGGATATGTGACCCTCCTGGGGACACAAACCTGTAGAGTGACCAGCAGCAGATACAGAGGACCCCTAAAGGAGAACCCAGCCCATGAATCTCTCCGGGCCTGTAACCCTGTGTACTGGCATGTGAGGAGAGAAGGAAGCAGCAGACAGCAAGGTTACCCTCCACATCACAGGCTCAGGTCTGCCTAACTGGGACTAATACCACTGCTGTCTAAAAGCATCAGAGAGAGGAGCCGTGAAGAGACGGATTACCCTCCCCATCACACGCTCTCTCCTCTAGATCATCTAGTACAGATTCACACTGCAAAAGCCAATGATCTAGGAATTCCTGCACCCACCCCAGGCCTCTTGTTCCTTCACCTCTCTCAGACTGGTATCTCTGGTCCCCTTAGTACACACATGAAGTCTTAATTCCACCAGAGCTCTTTCTTGATTGGACGTGGGAAATTATGAAACCCTGTGATGAAGATTGAGAGGCTGACCGAACCTTTCATTCATAAGAAGAGGTTTCCTTAGACAGTAGTTATGAATTGGGTCATCTGCTGCCCTTCGGCAGGTCATGTGGATGCATAACAGACACAAGTGAGGTAAATTCCAATCACTGTGCAATCAGGGTTCAGAGTTGTAAAAACAGGGGGTAAATGCTGCACAGGGTAATCAATGAACCGGCACAATTTCTCCTCAGACACATTTCACCTGGGGGAAAAACTGGTGAAAATGGAAAAAATGAGAAACCTGGGACAAACATTTCCTGAATATTATGCCTCATTCTGACCCACAGAACCAGTTACACCAATTACTGTTAGATGCATTCTTCTTCTTTTGTATAGTTCAACACAATTTAATCTAAATTTAGGGGTCGTTTTTAAGTTGATACCTGAAACTGGGGCCTATTCCACATAAGTTGTAAACGCTGCTAAAGGTTGTGTCGATACATACTTGCAATTTTGCGAGGTTGTTTTCTGCATCCGGCAGCAAGTCCAGAGCTTGCTTCTTAATCTTCAGCACACTTTCATTCTCCTCCGAGCCCAGCTGTGTTTGTTTCATCTCATCATCCACCTTCAAGGAAGGAAAATATGAAGACCGTGAAAGTGGTGGCGTGTCACTTCCAAACAAGTACAGACAACATGCTTGAACATACACGCTACCCACAGAAAGCCTACCTACCTCCAACCCCTAAACTGTACCCATGTTGTCATTATTTACTTGATGCGCCCCTCCAACCACCCCTTCCACCTCCTCTCAGAGATCATGGGTGTCATTCCTCCCTCAATAACTCCTCTGACCTTCCTCCCCTCTGGCACGGTGTGCCTCTTTCATTGCAGTTCAGACAGTGGGAAGCTTTTTGTCACTCCCAGAATCACCACATACATCCCCTTATACTCACTTGCCTCGTATCTTCTCTTAGAGCGGGCCTATGCTTCTCATTCCACACTCACTGTTCATCATCCCTCAGATCCCCTTAACTCCCCGGCCTCTCACTGGTGGTATAAAGAGGACACTCCCTGCTGCTTGCTGTTCATCTTTGGATTCACACTGCCTCTAGTCCGTGCACGCCATTTGGTCAGTCACCAGTCCGGACTCTCTGCTTCGCTCACCTGTGCCATGCTGAGGTTTAGTTTCCGTATGTCTGAACCCACTTCCTCGACCTTCGCTGTCAGCCCATCCAGCTGCTGCTGTAGAGTCTCCACCTCTTGCTGCTGCTCGGCCAGGATGTCCTGAACACGCCAAAGAGGGAGCAGAGAAACAGAACGATCAATGGGTCTCCTCCAGGAGCACGCAGAGTTCCCAGACTCAACCCTCCAGGCTTCCAGATGCATATTGTAGGAGGCTGGCTCTGTATATACTATACCAAAGTAAGGTAAAGTGTGCACAGTCCAGGGAGTCCCCAGAGGTATAGCAGAGGCTAAATTAGACAAGTACTAACAGCTCTCTTTTTGGAAGTGTGGGCGACCAGTTAGGCCTATCAGAAGGGTGTGTTAAGCATTTATTGTATTCACTCAATCAAGGCTTATGGCACACACTCAGAGACAAAATCTAGACCAATTTGGTAAATATAAAAAGGTTTACTTTGGTTTTATTTTGTAGAACCAAGCATAACTTGGTACAGGCAAGTAAGAAATACACAACATTGCCCGGTCAGCCTACAACATACTGAATTTCAAGAACAAGCAGACAGGGAAGTGAAATACATAGGGAAATATGCCACGGGTAGAAGATACGGGGAACGGCCGTGCACGCCTACTCGAGTTCCGTTCTTCCGATGGTACTGTAGTATCCAACTTCGAAGACATCCTCACAGAACTCAAGCGATACTATGAACACCTTTATTCTACTCTTTCCTCTTACACCGAGGCTGAAATAGCGGCATTTCTTGCTGAGATAGCCGTTGTGTGGATTACCGATGGTCAACTCAATTTCTTTTGCCGCATCTATTACTTGCGAAGAGATCGTACAAGCCATCCAAGCTATGGATGGCACCAAGGCCCTCGGCTCAGATGGCATCACCGGAGCTTTTTATAAAACCTACAACCATCTACTTGCCTCTCAGTTACTCGCTCTATACACGGAGGCACTGAGTACCGTCTCTCCCCCACCAAACTTCGCGATGCGTTCCTTACATCAATTTTGAAACCTGGTAAGGAACCCCCTCCTTTGAGCCTCATACAGACCACTTTCTCTCCTAAATTTAGATAACATAATCTCTGCTAAAATCTTGGCCATGTGCCTCTCCCTATTTATGGACTTACAGCCAGATTCATCAAGGGAAATTGCGCTCGCAAAGGGTCAGATTCATCATCCCAAATGCAAAAAATCGCTAATTGCGAAATCGCATATTTGCGAGGAATTGCATTTAAGGAATCTCTATTTGAGATTCCTTAAATGCAATTCATGAAACTTTTAAAATTTGCGAATTCGCTATTTCCGGCCGCTATTTACCGCGAAGTCTGACTTCGTGGTAAATAGCGAAAACTTAGAAAAATGCACTTTAGTGCATTTTTCTAAGTGGTATGTTGTCCTTTGGACATGTGTGTGTGCAACATCAGTCTACATTTCCATTTCAGGGGTGCTACAGGGTGTCCTTTGGACGCCCCTGGCACCCTTGAAATCGCATAATTATTTGCGAGTAGCAAATTGCTAATCGCAAATAAGGAATAACTCCCCATTCATTCCTAAGGCAATATTCAACACGGTAGTTCTCCCTCGTTTTTTGCATCTTTTCTTAAGCATCCCTATCCCGCTTATACAACATTTGTTCAAAACTTTGAGCAGTCATCTCTTGCGGCTTGTATGGGCAGGGCGTGGGCCACGTGTTAAGTGGGACATCGTGACCCTTCCCTACGAGCGTGGCAGGTTTGGAGTCCGAGACCTCTTTCTTTATTATCTTGCTGCAGAGTGCCAATACGCCTACCGCCGGTATCACCCCGACGCCCGCATCCCATACCTCAGACCTGAGAGAGACCAGGCTGGGCATATACCGCTCGTCAACATTTCTACCGCTGTTGTTTCCCATCTGAACAACTCATGCAGCACGTGGAGCTTGAGGCATTTCGACATATTCCACTAGCACTAGATAATCCTCCACCTGTGGGCAATTTTTCAGTTATATTATAAGTAATTGTATGCAACATTATTCCAGGATTATACAAAAGGTGCTAAAGATTAGGCATCTCCTGCTCACACCGTGTGATCCCTTTTCTTTGAATAGTGCAATAAATAAGGCAGTGTCGGTGGCTATCGCGCCAGGCCGTACTACCTTCGCCTACTTTCCTCTGAAGCCCCTTGCAAACAGACGGGTAACTTGATCCATCCTACACTTGCTTAAGTTGCAAACATCACTGTTTCTATTGCTTTTTGCATATAGGGTTTTGCGAGCCTTGGCTTCTACCCGTCGGTGCTTCTTTAAGGATCATCGTATAGATCGAGGCCCCCTATTCCAGTGGTCCTTTTATCTCCATCATAGCCCGAAGGCATTATTCTTGAAGGTTTGGGTAATTGCAGCTCTTTGATGCATGAAATTTATTCAAAGACCTTAAGATCTACAACTCGATCTGGCATCTATAGGTCACCACTATCACTGAGATGGAGTAGCTTCTGTCCTGTAACTCCAGTTCTGTAGTAGGGGTATCTCTGTTATAGTCATAATCTAGTGAATAGTCCCGCCCATGTGCGCGGACCCCGAGGCAATCAAAAATAATCTCTTAAGTTGTCAAAACATGCAGAACTGCAAAGACACTTAAGAGAGAATTTAAAGTCAGATAATGCAGCCTATATCCACAGGCTACACTGTCCAGTACTTCAACTAGAAATTCCAGCAAAAATCCACAAACAGCACAGCCTGTCCAGGTTTCTTCACATAGAAACACTTGCTTTTTACAGCAAAACCCTCTGGAATGATAGAGAGGAAGGAGTGGACAGACAAGCCCCATAGGCTGCCATTATGTGGCTCAGAACAGGATACTGTGCCTTTAAGAGAACTTTCCAGAAGCCTCACAGTATCCCAGTATACACTGCAGGTCCCTTTTACTTTCAGTTCTTTTTGAAGGCGTAAAACGCCAGACCTGTAGCATTTCTACATGAATATATCTCCACCGGGGAGGAGGGCGGGCGCTTATGTCTATAACAGAGATACCCCTACTACAGAACTGGAGTTACAGGACAGAAACTACTCCTTCTGTAGTAGGGGATCTCTGTGTATAGTCATAATCTAGTGAATAGAATGGCAAGCCCATCCCCACACCAAAGCGGCGGTGGAGAAAAGAGAAACAACACCACTACTGTGCGAACAGATTTCGCAGTGAAGCCTGCCCAACCTGAGCATCTGCCCTGGCATCAGTGTCCAGACAGTAATGCTTAGCAAAGGTATGGACCGACTTCCAAGTGGCCGCCTTGCAGATTTCTGCAATTGGAACATTACGGAGCAAAGCAGTCGTGGCAGCTTTGCCCCTGGTGGAATGAGCCTTAGGTTTGCCCCCCTAAGGTCTTATTAGCCTTTTAGTAACACAATTGTATACAGGACACAATCCACCTCGAGATGGACTGTTTGGTAGCAAGACCCGTCCTGACTGATCCATAATTGATAAACAATTGGTCTGACCTACGGATATCTTTGGTTTTATCCAGATTAAATTTCAACACCCTCCTAACATCCAGGGAATGTAATGACCTTTCCGCTGGAGATGAAGGATTCTGAAAAAACGTAGGCAAAGTTATGGTCTGGATAACATGGAAATCAGAAATAACCTTTGGAAGAAATTTAGGGTGAGTACGCATAACAACCTTAGCAGCATGAAATACAGTATAAGGTTCTTGGCAACACAACGCCTGAATTTCACTCACCCTGCGGGCCGATGTAATGGGCACGCGGAACGCCGCCTTCCAGGACAGGTGCTGCAACGAAGCCTTATGAATAGGTTCAAAAGGCTCCTTCATCAACCTGGACAGCACTACATTCAATTCCCACGAAGGCAAAGGAAGCCTAACAGGAGGGAACACCTTCTTCCAGCCTTCCAAAAAATCTCTGATCACAGGGATCTGGAAGAAGGAAGTCTGTGAAGGGCACTTCCTGTAGGCAGTCAATGCAGCCAGATGAACCTTAATGGAATGGACATTAAGGCCAGACTGCGCCAGATGTAGAAGATATGGAAGGATGACATCTTCCTTACATGTCGGTGGGTCAAAGTTCTAGGATTTGCACCAGATGCAAAACCTCTTCCACTTGGAAGCATAAGAAGTCCTAGTGGAAGGGCGCTTAGATTCCTTCAGTATGTCCATGCAATCTTCAGGTAGATTCAAATGGCCATATTGCACTATCTCAGGAGCCCTGCCGCCAAACTCAAAGACGAGAGGTTGGGGTGCAACATCTGCCCCCCGAACTTCGTGAGAAGGTCCGGCCTGCACGGCAGCCGCATGTGAGGAAGGAGAGACCGGTGAAGCAGGTCCGTGAACCACCACTGCCTGGGCCATTCCGGGGCAATCGGGATCATCCGCGCCCTGGACCGGGCCAGCTTGATGAGTACTGCCGGAATCAGGGGAATGGGTGGAAAAGCGTACAGAAAGCTGTTCGCCCAGTTGATCCATAACGCATTCCCCAGCATCCCTTGCTGGTAGTACCTGGAGGCGAAGTCTCGGCCTTTGCTGTTTTCGGCGCTGGCGAACAGATCTACGTCTGGAGTCCCCCACCTTGCAAAGACTTCCCCTAGTACTTTGTCGTTTATGACCCATTCGTGGTTTTCCTGAATCAGTCTGCTCAGTGAGTCTGCCTGAACATTCTGCACACCTGGTAGATGGGTAGCCATTATCGTCAGTCCTCTGGCTAGAAGCCAGTGCCAGATCGCCTGCGCCTCCTGCGACAGGGTGCGCGATCTCGAGCCCCCCTGCTTGTTGAGGTAATACATCGTGGTTGTATTGTCCGTCTGTACAAGCAGAGAGTTGGTCTGGAAGGACGGATGAAAGGCCTTCAGTGCCAAGTAAACAGCTCTGAGTTCCAGGAAATTGATGTGATACGTGGACTCCGTCGGAGACCACGTTCCTTGTATCTGTAAGTCTCCGGAGTGCGCCCCCCATCCGTTACGATCGTCTGTGTGGGAATGTCCTTATGGAAGGGGACCCCTCTGAGGAGGTTCTCCGCTGAACACCACCACTTCAGAGACTGAAGAGCATGCAGAGACAGTTGTATCTTGTCGTCCCAAGATCCTTTCCTCTGATCCCACTGATCCTGCAAGCACGCCTGCAATGGTCTCATGTGCAGCCGTGCGTGTGGCGTGAGGAAGATACAAGAGGGCATTAACCGCAGTAGAGAAGACACCGTCCTCACTGTTGTAGATGGAGCGGTCATAAGAGCCTGAGCCTTCCGAAGGAGTGATAATCGTCTCTCCTCCGAAGGAGACACGCTTGCTGACAGCGTATTGACGGAGGCTCCCAAGTACTGTATGCACTGGACCGGAGTTGGGACAGACTTGGACATGTTGATGTGCAACCCCAGCTTGTTCAAGAGAACGCACGTCTTCTGGAAGTGCGCTTGAGCTTCCGAGAAGGAGGAGGCCTTGATCAACCAATCGTCCAGGTACGGGTAGACAAACACCTTGTTCTTCCTTAGGTGTGCAGCTACCACTGCCATGCACTTCGAGAACGTACTGGGCGCAGACTTCAGCCCGAATGGCAGTACTGTGTACTGATAATGATTGGCGCCGACTTGGAATCACAGGAACTTCCTGTGTTTGTGTGCAATGGGCACATGGAAGTACGCATCCTGTAGGTCTATTGCACATAGCCAGTCTCCCTGTTGAAGCGGAGGATAAATCTAATGCAACGACAGCATGCGAAATTTCTCTCTGCGAATCCACTTGTTTGCTTGTCGCAAATCCAGAATGGGCCTGAACTCGTTCTTGACATCTTGCGAACCAGAAAGAATCGGGAGTACAGACCTCTTCCTCTTTGAGACAAAGGTACGTCTTCTATCGCCCTTTTCCTTAACAGGATATCGGCCTCCGCCTGGAGCTCGCGCAGCTGAAACTGCGAGCTGACCGGCGGGATTGATGGAGGCGGGCTGGTGAACTGAAGACTGTATCCATTGCAAACAATATTCAGCACCCACTTGTCCTGAGTAATTTTTCTCCACTCTGCCAGAAAAAATTGAACGCTTCCCCCCCACCGGAGCGGGTAACGGATGAAGGGGAAGTAACCGCTACGGGTCGAGACCCAGCCGGGCCTTTGTTCGCTGCTGCGGACTGCTGGCCGCCTCTACCCCTCTGGCGCTTCTGGCAGGGCTTCCAGAACTGCTGCTGCTGTTGTTGCTGCTGTCCCGAAGTCTGTCCACGCCCTCTGCCCTGCGCCCCAAACCGTCTCTGGAATGGGCGGTAGGTCTTTTTCTCCTTGGGCTTCTCCAACCCGACCGCCGTTAGGGTCTCGGCCTCCGCCTTCATGCGGGCCATTTCGTCATCCGCATGCCTGCCAAACAGGGTTTCCCCCGAGAAAGGCAGATTGGCCACCCGCTGCTGAGCTTCCGGCTTGAGTGACGTAATCCGAAGCCAAGCGTGGCGTCGCTGGTTGATACCATGACAGTACCCATGTGCCGCCAGAAAAGACGTATCCGCAGCCGCGCTGATGAGCTGGTTCGACACCAGCATCCCCTCCTTCGGGATCTCTTGGAAGTCCTCCTTCTCCCGGGGAAGGAACTCAGCGAATTGTTGGAGGGACTCCCATAGGGCACGATCATATCGCCCTAGCAAAGCCGCAGCGCTGGCCGCCTTCATAGCAGTAGAGGCCGTCCCACAGACCTTTCTGCCTGCCGAGTCGATCTATCGGCTCTCCTTATCAGGAGGCACAGTAGAAGACGGGGAGGTGGCATGTTGCTTCCTAGCCGCCGTCACTATGACAGAGTCCGGAGTCGGGTCCATCCTAAGGAAGGCCGGGTCAGAATCCGGGGCCCTGTACTTCTTCAGGAGCCGGGAGGGAGCGGACTTTGTCACCGCAGGGGTGAGAAACAACTCCTTTGCGGGCTCCACCAGTCCTGGCACTAGAGGCAGTAAAGGTCGAGACAGGTGTTTTTTATGCCGTGTCTCGAAAATCACGGATGTCGTGGGTGTAGGCACCATCACCGTGATACCCAACTTGGCTGCACCCCTCAGGAGAACATCCTGGAATGTACTCTCGTCCCCGGGGATTCCGACAAAGTCGGTGAGTAGGTTCTGGTCCCGGAAGAATCCATGCGGGACCGTGATCTTCGCCTCCTGTGGCCCCGTCTTGATCTCGTTGAGGATCTGTGACGACTACGCGATCTCCCCCTCCGACCGGAGCGAGATCGCGACCTCCTTGGCTTCGGGCGCTCCGCCGGTCTCACAGGAGCGGGCGACTTCGGCCCGGCAGGGGCCCTCGGCCGAGGGGTCCCCTTAGGGGGCGTTGGATATCGAGGCAACGAAGCCGTCCTCGGAGGAACCGGAGGAGGCCTGTCCGCCGGAAGCTGAGGTTGCAGTTAAGGTTGAGGTTGAGGATGGGGCGGAAGTGGAGGCAGGGTGGGAGCCAGCGGAGGCGGTCCCCTGGGTAATGGAGGAGGGGGCGTAACCGACTTCGGCCTAGAAGGCGTATACACTTCAGAGTACACCGAGCCCGGTGAACTGCCTTCTTTCCTAGGCTGGGGCGTTGGAGAATCCCCTGTCGGCACCTGCCGCCTGCTAGGCTGACTCCTTGCGCCAGAACTCCTTCTGCGCCTCTTTGGCGTCTAACAACGTCGACCCAACGGCGAGCGTCGGCCCCTCGACGGCGAGCGTCTCCTCCTCGACGGCGAACGTCTCCTCCTGGACATCGAGCGTCTTCGCCTCGATGGCGATCTTCTTCTCTACGGCGAACGTCTGCGTGACTTTGACGTCTTTCTCGACGTCGAGGATCCCCTCGACGACTCCCTCGACGACGACCTCCTTCTCTTCGCTGACGGCGAACGGCGGTGTTGCCTCGATGGCGAGCGCCTACGCCGGGCCACCTTTCGACGCCGAATACTCGACGCCAACGACGACGAAATCGTCACCGGTGATCTCGACGGCGATCTATTCAGTTGCCTCGACGCCGAGCGTCGACGCCGCTTCGGCCCAGAGCCCTGGGGAGACGGGGAACAGACTGCAGTCATCCCTCTCAACGCCCTAGTCGGTGGGATCGACGCCGACGGAGAAATGGGACGTTTGCTTGTCTTCCTGCCCCTGGGGAGCCCCCCAGAGGCCTCAGCTTGGGCAGAGGAATCCCTTCCAGACCCACCTTGCACCTTCAGTCTTCTGTCTTCCAGGCCTTGGAGCCTAATCTTCATCCTATCCTTCAGGGTTCTGCTAGAGAAGCGCTGGCAGATGTCGCACTCCTCTGGGACATGAGATGAGGGAAGGCAGATGATGCACACCTCGTGTGGGTCCGACTTGGCCTTCTTCCTCGAGCACTCTGGGCATTTGTCAAATAATGCAGGCATATTGACAAATAAAGAATGCACCAAGACTCTGGGTGTCAGAGATATGCATGATATGTGAGTTCACACAATAAAATCTGTTTAAAAAAAAAAAAAAAAGAGTACACCAAGACAAACACCAGGAAGAAACACCAAAGTACTTCAAGAAAAGCACTCAAAAAAGTGAAAAATCACCAATTAAACCCTTGAAAAGGGAGAGCTCAATGCTCCAGTGTCCTGCTTGCAGGAGTTGTAAAAAAGAACTGAAAGTAAAAGGGACCTGCAGTGCATTCTGGGATACTGTGAGGCTTCTGGAAAGTTCTCTTAAAGGCACAGTATCCTGTTCTGAGACACATAATGGCAGCCTATGGGGCTTGTCTGTCCATTCCTTCCTCTCTATCATTCCTGAGGATTTTGCTGTAAAAAGCAAGTGTTTCTGTGTCAAGAAACCTGGACAGGCTGTGCTGTTTGTGGATTTTTGGTGGAATTTCTAGTTGAGGTACTGGACAGTGTAGCATGTGGATATAGCCTGCATTATCTGTCTTTAAATTCTCTCTTAAGTGTTGGTGCAGTTCTGCATGTTTTGACAACTTAAGAGATTATTTTTGATTGCTCCGGGGTCCGCGCACATGGGCGGGACTATTCACTAGATTATGACTATAACAGAGATCCCCTACTACAGAACTTGCTATGCCCGACACTATGGGCGTGGCTTATTCTTTGCTATCTGCATGTACTATGACATTACTGCATCTTTCCTGCTCTCAGTATTTTAAATGTACTTCTCTGCCACTCCAGCCTTGAAATTCCATTTCAAGGACTTTTGTATATAAACTTTTCTTCACTCACAGTACTTGGTGGTGTTTCTCCTTATCTTCTCTTTCATCTGCGGGATTTTCAAGAGATCAGGTTATTTTTCCGCTATCAACAAGGTATCTTTAGAGCACTTTTGGGGGATGCTTTGGTTTCAACTCACCTGCTGATTTTAATGAGCTTGCAATCCTTTGGATTGTCGATAATATATCAGGGCATACATATCATGTAGCTTTTGTTTGTATATGTCATTTCCAGTGAACGATGGGACGGCTTCCCGATGAAGGCATTCCCGCCGAAATACGCGTAGTGTCATTACACCGTCAGTCTCATATCACCAGCGAAACAAAACCGAGGCCATTCACACTATGAGATGAATTGTTAATGAACCCTGTATTAATTAATGAATTAATGTTTTCCGCTCTCAGTCATATGTATCCAAGATACGTAGATTAAACAGGAATCCTTGGACTGCTTGTATATATAAAGAATTGGTCCATCAAATGAATTCATTACTTACTTTATGAATTGATCACTGCCTATGACATTGTTCCTGAAAACAACGTACCATGATGTTTGTTATTCTACATTTGTAAATATTTTATTGAAAAAATTAAAAAATTAAACTATATTTTGTGATACATAAGAAGTCTTCTTATTTATTAGATTAACTGTTGTTACATTGTTGATTACATGTCAGTTGTATTTATGTATGCCTACACATTTACATTATTTCTCTCTTGCTCAAGTTTATTCCTCTCCATATTACAGAGTCATCCCCATGGACTCCACTGACATTCAGACTCTTTCCACCACTCGCTGAGCCTGGCGAAGGCTCCTTCGTGCTCTGGGCAGGAGTATACTATACTCCCCTGACATCCCTTTGATGGACAACAATTGTCTCCCCCTCATGAGTGAAAAACGAGTTCAGCAAACCCTTGCTCGTCATGGCCTCCATACCTTAGGGGATGTATTCCCGGACGGCTACGCCTCTTCCCATGCTACGGATACTCGCTTTCAGGTACCATTTACATGGATCATTTCATACTACGCTGTCTCCACAATACCATGCCATCTTGTAAACCTACATCAGAGGCAGCTCCTCCGCTATGCAGAGGAGCGTTGCCCCACTGCTTTCTCGCAGTGCAAGAAGCAAAAATAAAATGGTAATAACTTTGAGTTATTACAATTTTATCTTTCCTTTGGGAGCGGGTGGGCGGGGCTGCTCTGCTCTGAGGGAAGGGGTGGAGTGGAGTGCCCACTCGTAAGCTAGGTTGAAGTTTCATATGTTTAAATTGTTTGCTATGAAGGGCCGTATATGACCTCCTATGAGGTTTCATAAGCTCAATGCAAATATGTACATTTGTTTTCAAAACGAAAAATTCAAAAACAAAAAAAAGTTTATAAATAAAATAAAATAAAGTGGCCCGGTCAGGAGAGGAGGAGACAACTTCACTCTGGTTAGAAAACCGCTTTGAGTGTCACTACAACTTGGGCACAAGGCACGTAAGAAACTTTCAGGAGAGGGGCACAACCTTTTGAAGCCATGCAGAGGACTTTTGTTTACATGCTCCCCTCAGTTTAAAAGTTCCAGCGCACCTGCTTTTGAAAGTAAACACACAACCCGTCACCGGCCACTCTGTCATCCTTTCTGGATCGCATCGCTTCACTTTAGACGAGTCACTCGGAGCACTTTTTATGTTGAGTAAAAAGCAGGGCTGTGTTACCTGTTCATTCCTCTTGCTTGATGGTAGACTGTCTGCCGACGCCTGCAGCTGACTGGCGAGTCTCTCCGCCTCCTGCCAAACACACAGGCTACAATGTTAGATGTCACAAAGCAATGGCCCTCTTGGAGCCAGAGAAGGGCAAGTGTAACAAAAATGTCAACACCACTATATACACCCTTAACTTTAAAAGTTACCCAACACATGAGCAACAAACACAGAACCCTCAATTCCAGAAACGGGAGTGCCACGCTGCACAGTCCCACACAGGCAGTGTCGTACAGGGACTTCGTTCAAGTACCATGCACGGTCCACAAAGCTTCTAAATCCGAGAGGTCTATTTACCTGTTTAAATGTGAACTTCTCAGTGTGCGTGAAGCGAGACCCCTTGGTTAGGGCATCGTCACCACTGGTGACGAAGGACTTCAGCACGCCGGCAAGGTCGAGGGACGAGCCGGAGGTTTGCTGGGCCTCCGTTAGGCGCTGAGAGACCTGGCGGAGCTGCTCTTGCACCCGCTTCTGCAGCCGCTGGCGCTTCCGCGAACGGTACTCCTAGAAAAGAAAGAGCATCAGAGGCAGAAACAGATTGCAGCATGGAGAGGTAAAGGGCAAGACCAACATCATGGGGGGGCACTAGCAAAAGGAAGGAAAGAATTGAACTGGGACTGTGGAGAGAGTTAGACACAGAGACCAACAGACGGACAGGCACAGAGAGAACTGAAGACACCAAGACCCAGAAATGCAACAAGAGAAAAGGAAAGAAAAAGTCAGCAGAGAACATCAGTAAAAGTACAGAGGATGACGAGTCACAGAGGTTGAGACGGGAAGGGAACTCGAAATAGAAGAAGAGAGACTTGTGAATAGAGGACACATGCAAGAGTCGCCAATGGCTCTCACCACCAACCCCATTCCCAATACACCTCCTGACCTGACTTTATCCACCCTCCAACAAGTCAAAGAGGATATTCTACAAATCAAAAAAGATGTCCACGCAATTAAAGACCTTCTCTCCTCACAGCCCAGTCTACCTCCCACCATCCCTCTACCCTACAAACGACGCACCCTCCCTACATACCCTCGCCTCCAACGACACCCGCGCTGGCCGACTATCCCCGTTCGCAATAACTCCCAGCGCCCCCGTCGTGTCCTCAACCCACTGTCGGATCGCGACCTATGCTCTCTCCTACGCTCTTATGGCCCAGGTCCGGTAAAACACATACCCAGCACACACATCCCCATACCCACAATTCTTACAAACCCTCTGAGGCTCCCAACACTCAACAACAGAGGTTCCGTCCCTAACAACCTCAGAAAAGTTCCACTCACTCTAGAAAGCTCGACCACCCTTCTCTCTCCCAAACTCAAGTGCATCCTACTGAACTGCAGATCGGCCCAGAGACACTCCTCCGACATCGCTGATCTCGTCTCAGCCAGGGATCTGGACCTAGCCATTCTAACGGAAACGTGGCTTACTGAAGCCTCTTCCCCGATTATGGACATACTAGTCCCCCCCAATTATCACATCATTAGGCTGGACAGGTCCCCTGGCAAGACGGGCGGGGGAATTGCATGCATTTTTATGAGCAACCTCTCCGTTACTAAAGTCAACTCCCCCTCCCTTTCCTCCTGTAAACTCCTCTGCCTCGACATCACCAGCGAGGGCAAGCAAGTTTGTGCTTTACATCTCATCTATCACCCACCTGGTGACAACCTCATATTCACTCAACAACTCATGGACACGATCACATCCAATGCCGGTCGGCAGACCACCCAAGTCTACCTGGGTGACTTCAATCTCCACTGGAACGATCAGAAAGACGCAGTGGTGAATAGTCTCAAAACTTTCCTTAATGCGCTTGACCTCACCCAAATATGCGATAGACCAACACATGACAAAGGCTCGATACTCGATCTCATCATCGCCAAAGAGAACTCTACACAACTGGAGGCGATCCAACCCTGCGACTGGTCAGATCACCACATTATCACCTTCTTTATCAATGAAAAAGTTAAACCTAACCCGGCTCAACCAATCAAATCCAAAACATGAAAAAGGGACATGAAGAATCTTAACCCCTCTACCCTGCCTCCACACATCGGCAATCTCCTCCTTCCCCCCTCAGGTGCCTCGGATGTTCAATCACTGACCGACCACTACCGTGACTCTATGAATACAATAGTCAATGAAGTCGCCCCACTGCAACTGAAGAGAGTCTCCACCAAAATTTCTAACCCCTGGTATGATGATAGACTCAATGACGACAGGCGTACTATGCGAACGGCAGAGCGCACCTGGAGATCGGACCCTTCAGCATTGCACCTCAAAAGGCTTAAGAACAAGAGAAATGCCTACTTCAGGAAAATAAAGCGCACAAAGTCGGACTTCTTTAGCCGCCAGTTGGACCAAGCAAAAAACAGGCCAAGAAAGCTGTTCGAACTAATCAAGACCCAAACAAAGACACAACCCTTACAATCAAACAGCACAACAAGCGACACCCCACACTGTGAAGCCTTCTCCGCTTTCTTTAAGCTAAAGACTGACAACATAAGAAATGACCTCATCATGGAACCGATTCCCCAACCACACCAGAATGTCTAATAATCAACCTAAAAACAAGGCATCCTGGCTGTACTTCGATACCTACTCGGAAGAAGCAATACACAAACTGCTCTGCACCTTGAAGCCCTCTAATCACCTCATAGACCCCCTACCTGCTAATGCTGTAAAAGACTTCATCCCCTTGCTCCTCCCTCTCTGGACCAAAATCATCAATAGCTCCCTACAACAAGGCCTAATTCCAGACTCCCTCAAGGTGGGGCAAGTCACGCCTATACTCAAGAAACCTACAGCTGATCCGTCTGACTTAAACAATTACCGACCCATCACCAACATCCCCACCCTGGCCAAACTGCTGGAGAAATGTGTCCAACTCCAACTAACAAAACACATTGATCAATTTGACCTCATCAATCAGGCTTCCGAGCGAAACATAGCACGGAAACAGCTATGACACACATAATTGATGACGCCCTCCAAATTCTTGATCGCAATGAGTCCTGCCTCCTCATCCTTCTTGACCTCTCTTCAGCATTTGACACGGTCAAACATGAGAACTTGCTGGAGCTGCCAAGCACTAGAATGGGTCTATCGGGAACTGTTCTCAAATGGTTTTCGTCCTTCCTTCACAACCGGTCTCAGAAGTTCAAGATCGACAATGTGCTATCTACACCTGTGCCTGCAGATCTAGGTGTTCCACAAGGATCCTCCCTCTCCCCCACACTGTTCAACCTCGTCATGGAACCGCTCGCCACCTTGCTCCAAGCTTCCAATGTCCAATTCCATATGTACGCCGACGACACGCAACTTTACCTAAAGCTACAATCCCCGGAAGATATCAAACATCTGAATTCCACACTTATTAACACTCAATCTTGGCTGGCCGATAATCACCTCAAACTAAATGCTCTGAAAACTGAGTTCCTACTCATCTCACCCCCGGCGAAAATTTCCACCACCCAAACCTGGCTTAATAACCTAACAGCACTCAATGTCCAACCTACCATCGTGGATTCGGCGAAATCCCTAGGCATCACAGTCGACGCCAAGCTCAACATGCAGCAACACGTCAGCAAAGCCACAAAAGCAGCTAATTTCCAAATCAACACACTGAGGAAAATTAAACCTTTCCTCCCTGCCGAAGACTTCCAAACTGCTGTACAAGCTTTAGTCATCCCTCGAATAGACTACGGAATTGTGGCCCTCAGCGGACTACCGCTATCCACAACAGCACCCCTAAGAGCCTCCCTGAACGCTGCCGCGAGACTCATTACTGGCTCAAGAAAACACTCGCACATATCCCCAGACTTAAAGTCTCTAAAATGGCTGCCTTTTGAAGCTAGAATACAGCAAAAAATTGCAGTTATGACACACGCGGCCGTGCACCACAAGGCACCCAACTACCTCGCTCAAAAGCTGTCTATATCAGGAGGTTCGAGGTCCAATAGAAGTACAAAAAATCTACTCCTGAAACCTCGCAGATTCCGGAAAGAAAAAACATACAAGCGCTCCTTCTCAGGAATGGCACCCAGGGTCTGGAATGCGCTCCCTCCTGAAACCAGGCTTATCTCCTCCACTGCACTCTTCAAGAAAGAGGTGAAAACCATCCTTCTGGCCAAGATCTCCTGAACCTTATAGGTGCTGGATCAGAGACTCTGCATTGCTCTGTATCACTGCTCTCCTTGTCCTCTGTCACTATACTTCTACTTGATGGGGGACATTATTACGCTACTCTCTTACCATCGACCAATATATGATACACTTTGGTTTACTGATTCACTCTCCCGATGCCCCCACTCAGTGTTCTCTCTACACTAAGTCATTGGTATAAGCCATCCACACACCCAAGGTGTACCTGAACACCTCTGTAGTGGGATCAATGACTTGTGCCGTCTTATATTACCTGTTTACCTGTTTGTATATTGATATGTTTTATGTATGTTATTATTATCCTACCATGTCAGTGACTATTATATTGCTTCCATTATCTCTGTTGATTCCTACTGCCCCTACCCTGTCTTTGTGAAGCGCTCTGATATCTGTAAGGATCTTGTTCGCGCTATATAAAACTTTGAATAAATAAATAAATAAGAGTGTAAAGAGTTGGAGACTGGAAAGAGAATGAAAAACAGATACACAACGAGGAAGAGCTGCAAGTAAAGGGCACGTTTGTGCACAGCCAGAGACATGCTGGTATCCCAGAAACAAAGACTTATGGGAGGGGACAGTCAAGTTTACTAACCAGGAAGTTGTGAGGAGCACAACAGATACCAACGGACTCAGGCACGGACTGTACCGTTTTGCTCTCCACAGAGGCACATTTCTGCCTGGAAATCAGCTCTATTCCTATCCATACTGCATTTGAGAATGAAACTGAATCTGCGTGCACATGCGGAGGAGAGAAAAGAGAGCGGAGGAGAGGGAAGAGGAGAGAGAGATGTGTGTGTGTGTCTCCGACTGCTGTCTGTCTGTCTCTGTTTGTGGATGGGAGAAGGCTTGGTATGTTTTCTATCCAGCAGTGTATCTTCGGGAAGAAGACATCCGTTACAGTGGAGTAACACGGCTTGTGAGACATGAGAAGCTGCGGGCCGGGCTGTAGCTAAATGAACCGTTACTGACCAATAATCCTAGTTCTCCTTCAGGGAATCCTCATCAAAGTCAAACACTGAACAGTCTTGCCCACAGGAACCTGGAGCGCTTTCATTTAATATTATATATATATATATATATATATATATATATATATATATATATATATATGTAGTTTGATCTGAATTTTCATAGGAAAGGCATTTTTTGTTTCTATAATAATGTTGGTGATGTTTGACAATCTACAGCAAACGTTTCGTAAAGAAAGATCACTCAACTTTGGCTGCTTCATGGAAAGTTTCACGCTGATCCATAAAGTGGGCACTGACAAAATAAAGAGGGGGAGGCAGTCCCCCAAAAATGACTCAAAATTTGGCAGGAAGTTAAAACTTATTTATTTATTTTATTTATTTAAAACACTTGTAGAGCGCAGCTGTCACCTAACAGGTATCCTGGCGCTGATGAAGCTTACTCCTAAGGTAGATAGAGACGGGAGGCTAAAAGAAAATTAGAAGTGAGTGGACTTGGGGAAAAGCCAAGTTTTAATTCGTTTTCTGAATGGCAGGAGTTGTGGAGTTTGGCGAATGTCGACCGGCAGACTGTTCCATAGTTTGGCGGCGGCCACTCTGAAGGATCTTCTCCCGGTCCTAACCTTGTTAAATCTGGGTACCAACACAAGGCAGGCTGAGGTGGATCGGAGAGTTCTAGTGGGGGTGTACCAAGAGAACATTTTTTGTAGGGATCTGGGACCCGTTCCGTGTAGTGCCCAGAAAGCAGTCTTTTCATTATTTAGTGTCAATCTGTTCAATAGTTTGAGAAATTTGAATTTAAAGAGGTGCTCAGGGTGGTCGTCAAGGGCTAAAACTCCTGGAAACGTTATTGATATCTGGACATTGTGTACAGCAAGAAGTTATGTACCATGGGACTCTGGCAGTACCAACAATTACTTGAATCCCACTGGCTGAGGGGGACTTTCTCCCCATAGCCAATGGGGCACCGCGGTACCCGGACGGAACATCAGTACCTTATGAGTTGATCAGCCAGCCGCAACAACTCAAGAAACTGTTGCAGCTGCCATTACAAGACTAGGGGACTCAGTCCCTATGTCCTGAAATATTTTTAAATAAACACTGGCAAAGACAACTGGTCTCAACGCTGCTGACGTATGCGGGCTAACTCACTCACATGGAAATGGCCTGTCCCATTTTGAGCACGATTTGGTGAGAGATGTTCAGATTGATATCATGAAATATCATGTTTTTCGATCGGGCAGGTGCGATGTGAACTCTGTGGGTTTCCAACGCTTACAGGAAGAGGTTTCTCCCCGTGTATTGATTTCATGATACTCTTCGAGGACTTGATCCTCTATTCTGGATTATGTTTCTGTGCATTTGTCCAAGTGACCAGAACTCATTCATTTCTGGAACTCATTTTAGGTTCAATATACTGCAAACATTTGTAACTTTTCCAGAGAAAGGATTACGGAAGAACTTGCCCAGTTGTCCTTGGGATAATCTTCTTCGCAAACGACAATGCAATTCAATATGTTTAGTCGTTATTTTGTGCCGAGGAACCAGTGTTTGCTACTTTATTTCGCTCTTTTAGATTTAGATATTGTAGGCCCACGGTATTTTCTACCGCAACTTTCTACTGATTTTATCTTTTTTTCAATTATCAAATGTATTCGATCTATTAGAATAAGGACTTTGCTATCATGTTTTATTTGAACGCTTCACTGTATGGACCTCCATGTACTGAGATGTGTGTGAAGAAGATGTGTATTTTTGTTTTACAGATTTTAGTATGTAATATTGTGAAACGGTGGTCTGTATAGTACCTTTCATAGCCTTTGGTTGAAGAAAGAATATTTGGTTCACTGACTGAAATGTTCATTTTTTTTTAAAAAGGACAAGATATGGGACGTGGGCTGGGCGTTTGCACAGAGAGGGTGCGGGCGTGGCCAAAGGCCAATGCATGACGGTGGCACAAGTTATAGTTTTCAACATTGGCTCATATCTCATTCTGAAACCCAACTAGAACATCACTTTAACCTTTTTTGCAGTGGCTATACAAGCGCACTTCAGTGGCTTTTGTGAACCTTGCCCGTTCCACGTTTACAAAACCACTATCGCGGCATTGGAGGGGGAGGGAGTTGGAATTCAAGCTGGGAGCCGCAGAGGATCTGCAAATAAAAATAAACTCTTTTTCATAATTAAACTAAAAGTGGGGAGGGCGTTAGAACCCAACAGGTTAGCCTGGGGGTCATGACGCGCTCATCCTGCCATCTTTTGTGCCCATTTTTTTTAACTTGAAGGACACAGAGACTCAGTCCTCCTCGGGTCCAGCTAGGGCTATACAAAACTTTAATAAATAAATAAATTAAAAAAATGTAATGGCAGCTGCACATTTTTCCTCTAATGTTGTGGCCACCAATTTCTGGAAAACTACTGAACTGATTTAAACCAAACCAAGAAAAGCACTTGCCTTGAGTAGAGTTTTATTATCTTGCCAAATTTGGTGTAAGCCATTTCAGCTACTTTTTCAGTATTTAAAAACAATCCTATTGGAATTAAAATGGGAAATGGCACTTTGGGACCCTCCATTTCTCCCGGCTTCTTCTTGAGGGATCTGCACGATACTTGCCATGAAGGAACCAAAGTGGGTGTCCTTGTTTTATGGAACATTTCACTCAGATTCGTCAAATGGCAGCAGAGCTATTAGGAAAACAAAGGAAACTCTGACAGAACCATCACTACACCGGTGCCATCACCGCCCGTGCGGTATAAACCGTGAGTGTCAATTCAGTGCTGGGGCTACGGATGAGGATCAAACACAAGATGTGATGGGAGGAATGCTTGTGTTCAACCACTAACAATCGCTCGGGCGCATCCCAACCAATCATTCTTTTGCGCACCACACACCTTAGCTTGGACCCAGCCATATGAGAATCAGCCTTGACCCTGCTCCAATAGGAACAGTCCATCCTGAACTGCGTGCACGGGACCCACGTGTGGGCACACCCGTGCCATTTAGGGTGTTACATCAAACAAATGATGTCCACACTGACTGTGTCCTACGGCTTTTTTCATAAAGACAGAGGGCAGAAACATGGGAAAGAACCCTTGTCTGGAAAGGCTAAATGTGACAAGCCGACCACAGTTGGAGCCGGATTGCCGAAGTTGAAAAAACCCCCATCTTAATAATGAGGTGAACCCCAATGAGACTGTAACTCACTTGATCCCAAACACCGAGCCCTTGACTTGAGCCCTACACTGAGCACGTCACAGACTAGAAGGAAAACATTAGATCTGCAGCGACTCTTGGTGATTGCAACAATCTGGGAGCAGGGTTTGAAATAAAAGAGATGCCGCCTGTAGTCTGCTTGATTAGCCTCATCGTGGGCTAGTGATTATTTAATGTCCCTGGCCACGGTGCTGATTTATCATCTCTTCAGAACCCAACAGGGATCTCATATTGAGCCGGAGCGATCACTCATTAGCCCCTCCGCCGCGGGGCTAATTCACCCATGGTGCGGGGGGAAGGGGGGCCGCGCACGGCGCCGCGGTGCTCATGACAAGCTCGGCTCGTCACGCAGCACGGTGGCGCTGTGCTCATGACAAGTTGAGCTCATCCTGACCACGCCCGTTTGAATAGAACGCTCAGCCCCGCGGGGGAATTATCCCAGCGGGGGAGCGCCGCGGCGGTCATGACGAGCACAGCGCCACTGTGCCTCATGACGAGCTGAGCTCGTCATGCGCACCGAAGGTGTGAAGGAAAACACAAGGCATGTATTTGTTACTTTACATTTTCAGTTATCGATGTTAAAGAGTGATTTTCTCCTACAAAATGACCCTAAAATTGAGGATAAAAAAAAATGAAATTGGATGTGTTTTTCTGGTCTGTTGAAACAATGATCATTGAAAGCGGTGGCATGCAGGCCCTCGCCCCCCTCCTGCCAGGACACCCACAGCAGCTCTCACAGACTCTCCGGCGCCATACCTCCGCAGAGAGACGCGACGCAAGGCCTTGGCTCTTCCACTCGCTCTCCCACTCCTGGACACCGCTCAGCTCGGCCGTGTTCCTCTCCAGTAAGGATGCAGCTAAGAAGGCTGGTCGGGTCGGCTGGTCACACACAGGCAGCAGGTACTTCTGATAATACTCTTTTAGCTCTGAGGGAGGGCGTGAAATGGCATTAGAACAGTTGGTAGGGCTACGTAGGTGAGGTCAGCCAGATGCACGTTTCAGAGACTGCTTCTTTATGCCTCAGACCAGTCATTACGTCAATCAGGGAAAACAGTGACCTCTTAACTGGGAAATGGATCTATTTCAATACTGGGGCAGATGATTCTGTCCCTTGTAGTTCTTGTTACCATCCAACACTGGAGCTTTGGGGTTGAAAAGAGATACAAAAGGGGATGATGGATGGAGAGTTTGAACAAATCAAACACTCACCCCCAGTCGACTGATCTGGGTTTAATCCATCACCATTCTTTAGCTCACTCAGCCACCCCAGTTCAGACATGGCTATATGCAAATCAGTCTGACCCTGTGCCTTGTGGGAACAGTCCAGCCCGAACTGCCAAGCCATGTCTTCCCTGGACCGGAAACAAGCTCCTCGGACCGGTTTCTGGCATTCCAGCAGTCTTCAGCCCGGCTTGCTTGAATCCAGTGGCCAAGTGAGCAAGGGACTCACGTCTGAGCATACCCTGCCACACTTAGGGCGAACAAAGCGATACCCTTTTGTATTGCGTTGAAAAGAGATGCCATTATGGGTTGGAGCCTGCTGGCCCACTAAGAAACAGTAAATACCCAAAGGAACCTGGATTACAGCAATACATTCTCCTTGTTAACACTCATCAGGCCATTAGAGAGACCAAAGAAAACTGTCCGGGCCAGCAAGTTTACGGAGTTACTCGTCATTATTATATTTTTAAACAGAGGAGTTACTCGTAATCTTGATCGCTCCAGTTACCAAGATCATTGGTGATTACAAGTAACGTGCAATGGAGCCCAAATGGTTCAACCATTGCCGGCTCTGGCAGTTCAAGAGCTTCTCTGCCCAAGGGAATATAACAGCAGGGATGTCACAGAAGCAAGCACACATGGAGAGCGGAGACATCGCAGCAGGCCCACATTACCTGGACAGATCTTTTGACCAGTTGCGTCGTTTTCACTCACAAGGACCAGCGGCTGGACATGGAAGCGCTGTTTTCGGCTTGAACCCTAAAACAGAAATGGATTATGTAGTTCTGAACCGGAAGAGCTCAGTTATTCACTCTGCTTCATTCCCGTCAGAATGCTTGAGCGCTGTTATTCACTCTGTCTTTATCCCCCATTCAGAATGCTTGCGCCCTCCTCCAGCCGAGTGTCCAGAGAAGCGGCCACAATACACCAGGCCGGTCTGCGAACCCCTGGCACAAGCAGCCCCTTGTGTTCTATTCAGAATTTTTTTTTTTTATTTATTTATTTTTATTTTTAGAGTTTTCTATAGCGCGAACTTGAACCGATTAGGTTATCAGAGCGCTTTACATAGCACCAGTTCCGTTACATGTTATCACAGCAGTTTACATAGAATCAGTTACGTTGCACATTTCAGGGTCTTGAACCCATTAGGTTATCAACGCGCTTTACATAAGACAGCATTCGATGTCCAGTGCCCTCCTCCGCCGTGTAGCGGGGGACCACTTCCAGCCCTCCGACGTCGTCGAGCTGTTGGGACTAGGCTCCTGGAATTTCAGCTGCCCCTTTACAACTACTTAGTTTGAAGTCATGACAGAAATCTCAATCCCAGCATCTCAATCGGTGCATTACAGGTAAAAACAGGCTATAGGACCACTACGTAAGACCAAATAGAGTAAACTGTGGGCACCCCGGAATATATGAGGAAGCAGTCGGTGCGTTACAGGTAAGAAACAATTTACATAAGACAGCATTCGATGTCCAGCGCCCTCCTCCGCCGTGTAGCGGGGGACCACTTCCAGCCCTCCGACGTCGTCGAGCTGTTGGGACTAGGCTCCTGGAATTTCAGCTGCCCCTTTACAACTAATTAGTTTGAAGTCATGACAGAAATCTCAATCCCAGCATCTCAATCGGTGCATTACAGGTAAAACAGGCTATAGGACCACTACGTAAGTCCAATTAGAATAAACTGTGGGCACCCCGGAATATATGAGGAAGCAGTCGGTGCGTTACAGGTAAGAAACAATTTCATAACAGGTTATAGGGCCAGTACATTGAGAAACACATTGTTGTACATTGTAAGCATCCAAGAATATATGTTGTAGCAGTCGGTGCATTATAGGTAGGGACAGTAGCAAAAACAAATAGATGTAGAAAGGCTGCAATAAAAGGCAGACACTATCACAAGATACAGGCAAGTAAGGAGCGCGGTAGTAGAACTTAGACTATGTGTCTGGTCTCAGCTCTTGCTCCAATAGTGGGATTGAACTAGTCCAAGATGGCCGCCACTGCGAAAGAACAGTCTAAGATGGCCGCCAAGAAGGGGAATCATAGTCCTCTGTTTGTTGTTATTGCTTTGGACCTGTGTGGAGGAGATATGCCGAGGAGCCTCGTGGGCCTCTGGAGATACCGGCAGAGATTTATGGTTTCAGTTAGTGACCCCTGCCCTTGTGAACAATGGCGGTTTAAAAATGTGAAATGAGTGGAGTAAATAAAGTACCTTATGATTATTTTCAGCTCAGTGGCGCCTTAGAGCTTAGGATGTAGTATTGCCGATATCACATTTTGCAGGGTCTATTCAGGAGGTGAGGTAGGATGCGGTTAATTACTGGCAGGCTGCGTGCTAGACCCCATGCCCGATCCTCGGTCCCCGCCAGCACCGCAAGAAATCTGTTGGTCCGCCGGTCTGCTCCGCATCACTGCTCCTGGAGCCCTTGCAGCAGCATGAGAGGGGGGGGGGGCAACCGGGAGTCACGTCCGCCGTCCGCCAGAACTCCTAGGCTGTTCACGCAGCCCGTTGTGGTTGTTGACTTCAGACCCGGGAAAGTATCTGCAGCTGTTGCTGATCGGGAGTGGGGGAGGGGTCCGGTGTTCGTCTCGCCTTCGTTTTCAATGTCGGCTGCCCTCTATGCCTCTGATGCGAAGCGGGCGGGAGACTTCCCAAGAATGTTATGCCCTTATCATCTTTTCCACCCTGCTGGAACCACCCTCTGCTTATCCTTGGGCACAGCACAAAAACTACAGTCAGAACCCCATTCAGAGGGCAGCAGGACAAACAGGAATTAACGTGCCCAAAGGTGGTAGTTGAGACCTTTTTCCTCCTCAAGTCCAGAGACCGGAGTTACTGTGGGGTCTGAGCAACTGGGTCAAACAGGAGTTCCCACTCACATACTTGCTTTTATGCAAAAATAGTATTTATATACAGGCACAAAGGGAAATATGAAACACTACAAATAATACACAGTATTCTTACGGCACGTACACTAGTATTACCAGCGTCAGCTCTCCAGTTCCACCTCTCCCTCTAAGAAACATGGTTATTCTTCATTCACACAAGACAACACTCAAGAGGGGCCTTTCTAGGGAGTTCTGGTCTGAGAAGCTTCACCGTGGCTTTGGGAAAGTCAAAGTGTTCCTCAGCCGCAGAGCTTCAGTCAGAGCACGTTCCCACGGAGGCCCGGAATGGATTCGTACTCACTCCTGCTGAAGTGACGGTCCAGAGAGTTCAGGCTCACGCTGGAAGCCTGACTATGAGCTGAAGGCTGGATGCTGCGGGCGAGGCGGCATTCCTCCAGTGTGCTCCTCTGGGTCTGGGGTACATCTCCCCGAGTCCAGTGACCGGCCTTGGCCACCATGGGTTTGGGTGGCTGAATTGATGAATTTCCTCCATGGGTTGCAACACGCAACTTCTTCATGGTCGGACGCTGCTCCGAGGGCAATGGCCTTGTCCTCCTTCCACGGTCCCCTCCGGACATACGGGGGGGGGGTCGTGCACAGTGGCACACTGGGCGATAGTCCCTTCAGGTTACCACACTGCACAGGGTGACCGCCCTCTTCTCAGCAAAGAACCAGGGCGCCAGCATTCACGGATGTGAACAGCGCACTCACCGTTGCGTGCCTTTTCAGGTCACAACATTGCACACGCGACAGCCCGATCTTCCTCCCAGCACTGTATCAGGGTGATGGCCTTTGAGATTCCCTGCAGCCACCACCTGGCATACGGGGGGCACAAAAAAGGTACATGGGCGGATGGCCCAATCGGTGCGGCGGTCCCAACGGACCAGAATCTCATCCTTCACTCTCGGATTCTCCTCGGTGATGTCCCGGCATGCAGTGGGAGGCTGGCAGTTCCTGTTCTTGTCACAACAAGCAGAAGTCATGCTGAGCCTCCCCACGCCGATGCACAGCTTCAGTTTGACAATCTTGGGAGGCTCAAGCAACTTATTTAGAATCTGTTTTCAGAAATAAATGTAATTTAGTTTGAGTCTTTGAGGTTTGTGTTCTGGGGCTGCTCACTTTGAAGCGCCCACTTCTCTCTTATCCTTCCTTCAGAGAGCTCTACTGGAGCAGGAGCATCTCCAAATGTTATAGCCACAAAAAACACAGGCCATGGGAGTGATTAGAGAATTAGACCTGGAAGTCAGCCTCACTGACATAGGTTTATCAAAAGGTTACAAAGACCCCCCCTCTGATATTTACAGTTCCCGTTTCAGCCCCATCTCCTTCCTGAGATGTGCCCAAGCCCCTCTAAGCAGCGACCTCTTTTAGAATCAAAGAGCGTGTACTGAAGAGCCTGGCTCTTGCTTCCCCCAGTGGGTGTGTTCCACTCGACTCTCAGGAATGCAGAAATCCACACATCTGTCTGGGGTTCCTCCACATGTTTCTCCAACAGGCTCTGGGTCTCCCAAAATGGAACTAAGAAGCGTACACACATTATGCCCTTCACAAGCACGCAAACATCTCTGAGCGCACATGCAACATGCATGCACAGGCAGTACCACTTAACACACATATACCCCAGCATGCTCACGCAGACACAGGCTCACTGCGCAGCACTACATCCATTCAATGAAGGCCAAGCATGAGTTAAGCACACAGCGTCAGAACGTTACATGAATGGGCCAGTAGGACCCACGCCAGTGATGCAGGTAACAAGGCCTGTTCACTCTACTGATCATTAGTGCATAAAATACTGTATGCTGCCACCAGGGAGCTCCAGCTACTTAACTCCTGGTGATGTCAGTCGTCTTCCACCACACAACGGTAGCGCTTTGAGCACCCATGCTGGTCTAAGAGTGACAGCAATCCGTGAGACAGGCCCTGATCACGGGCCACATGCATGCACAGTTCGCTCATGACCAAAAGTTGTTACCAAGGATCCAGATATCACCACAGCTGGGGCACTCAGGGCAGGGGTACATGTTTTATTACAATGTAAGGGACTTCTCCGTCCCAAAAGACGTCTTTGCCAGATCAGACAACGCCCGGACCAACTCCTAACCTGGAGAGGTTGGGTCATCAGATCGGTAAAACCGAAGAAAAGTCAATCTTTTTACCAGTGGCTCTATCCGACTCCGTGCTCCATTACAAGATCCAATATTTGCAAAGAAATAGTGCATTTCAACAACTAGGGATTCTCCCCCTTCATGGTCAAGGTTTAATAGCTGGTTCAGGAACGCGGAGAGTCAATTTAAAGCCTTATTTAAAGAAATAGCTCTCACTGTGCAGCAAGGTCTCAACACTGAGCAAGCCCTAGGGGACAGGGTTCTCGACATCGATGCCCGCAATGATCAGTTTCTCAGCTTCAAATTGCTCGTTGACCCGAGCCTCAATGTCAGAATTCTCTAAATTGAGAAAGAGCATCTCAGTGATGGGCCTCCATGTCAAGCGTGTTGCATGTGACAACCCAATGTCCGCCTTGATGACTAGCATGAGCGTGGCGATTGAGCCCACCCTTGGGGCCCCCCTGGAGGTTGAGCCGACCCTTGGAGCCCCCCTGGAGGTTATCAGAATGGGTCCCATCAGGGTCTGGTTCCAAGCCCCTCTATCTCCAGCCCATTCGCAGGTCAGGGCCACCAGGCAGAAAGTACCAGTAGCTCTGACAATGTGCTGTGCAAACAGACCCAGCTTAGCACACAGACCAATTCTCTCGCTCTTCACTACTCGAACAACACCTCCTGGGAAATGTTACCCAAGTTTACAGTATGATTATAAGTTTGAACAGGAGATGGATACTTTAAAAAAAAACTTTATATTGAGCAAAACAAAGCTTGGAAACTAGATCTGATCTTCAGAAACTTTTAAAGATTCTTCGTCAACACAAAATAAAGCTCAGGTTCTGATACCGCACTCCCTCCTCAGTCTCTGCTGAAGCTGCAGTTTTATCCCTTGTTGAGGCTGGTTTGTGTCCAACCCGTTTCTTTCTTCTTATAAAGGATGAATTTTGTAAAGTCGCTCTCAGTTTGACCGCTTAATCTAGTTAACTCCAATAGAATTACATTTCTATATTTATGTTATAGTAAAGCATCACCCATCATGTTTAAACCTGCCCATCATTTCTCATCCCTTGTTATCTTTCCTGTGCTCTGTAGCCCCATTGATCACATGGGCATTACAAAAAAGTCAATTATAAAAAAATACTGTAAATATTCAGAACAGTAATTTTTAAAAGATAATCCGCTATATGTATCAACAAACCATTTTGCATTTCCTAAATAGCGAATTTTAAGGAATCGCTATTTAGGAAATGCAAAACGGTATGTATGTACAAAATCGCTTTCCAATAGCGATTCCTTAGCATTCCTTAATTTGAGATTAGCAAATTGTCAATCGCAAATTACCCCTTCATTTCCATGGGCCAGGAGGCCCATAGGAATGAAAGTGCAATTTGCAATTAGCACTTTGCTGATCGCAAATTAGGGATGTTTCCAAGGGTGCAGGGGTGTCTCAAGAACACCCTGCTGCACCCCTGAAAAAGACATTTGGGGGCATATGGCGCACATACATGCCCTAAGGGCATGTATGGGCGTCATATGGCACCTTTGGTTTTTATCAAAAATGATTTTTGATAAGAATTCGCAAATTACCACCAACTAGAAGTTGGTGGTAATTTGCTACTCCTTAATGGCATTTTTTGCATTTTATTTGTTTGATACATTGCATTTAAGGAATCGCAAAATTTGCAATTCCTTAAGTGCAATCGCAAAATAAGGATTAGCAAATTTTGCTAATCCTTATTTTGCATCAAACTTGTTTGATACATTCCATTTGTCTATTTAGCATTCGCAAAGGCCGAAATTCGCAGAATTTCGGCCTTTGCGAATGCTAAATAGCTTGATACATATAGCGGTATGTCCACAAAGAGGCGCTTCTCTTTGGAAATCCTACACATTTGCAGAGATATTCTAGGTATATGGACATTAATGACGGTCCCATGAATCAGAACTTTCTTTCAGAGTCTTTTCTGGTGTGACTACCTTGTCAGTAGCATCAATGGGTACTCACCTGAGCTAGCTGCAGGCTCGGAGTCCGGCACGATGGTGGCACCCAGGGCAGTGAGAGCTGGGCTTTGATGCGGGCGGCAATGGCCCTTTGCAGCACTCCTGTTTTACCTAGAAAGGGAGACCAAAGGCATGCAGGTGTTTCTCAGGAAGCAGACAGTGTGTTCTGTACTTCAGGAGGTCTCTCGACACCGGGTCTGGCCTATGTTACACTCTCTTGACATCTTACCTCGGTACAGAACTTTCTAACAAGAAAAGAGCCACAATAAAATGGACAGTATGCTGCGCTTTCTTATCTTCCTACCCCCTTACATTCAGTGCCACTGCTGGTCTACCTACCTGCTGGTTGGTCAGTGTCCTCCGCAGCGTCCCGGGGAAGTTTCTCCACCAGGAAGATGAGGAGTCGTCGGATATCAGGCTCACTACTGTACAGAAAGGTTTGGTAGCCAAGTTCCCCCTGGTATCCCAAGTCCTACAGAGAGGGAGAGAGAGTTTCAATCTTGGGACCTGGGGATCCACGGCTAGAAGGACAGCTGGATGGATCAGCCATGTGAAATACGCATAACACCAAAGCTTGATATGGGTAATGATCCACCCCAGGCGGTGTGCGGGTCCAGGCCAATAGGGCGTACACAAACGGTATTACACGGTATTCCATACACAACGCAAGCTTGGTCTTCCCACACGGCACACACAAACTAAGGTCATTCAATAACTGGGGAAGGACGGTTTGAGGAAGGAAGGATTGAAACAAAGGCGACTGAAGATGAATCAAACCGGTCCGAATATAAATGATAAAGGTTCTCTCACCTGGCAAGCCTGGGCGAGGCTCATTCCGATGCGGAATCGTGCAGACATGCCAGGGGGCAGCACATGGCTGATCCCATTGCCCACGGCAGGGTTGATGACGCGCAGGCATTGCACCACCGACTCCACGATCAGCTCGGTAGTGAACTGGCGGAGGCTGTCCACGTCCTCTGGAATCTCCCTGCAAGAGTGAGAATGTAACACTGTTCCAGGGGGTCCTCCCCTGGACTTGCAACACTGTTCCCTCTTTCGAAAGCTAAAAAAGATCTATTTTCTCAATTTACCGCCACCCATCCCTCTCCATACTCATCTGCGGAATCTCTTTAAATGCCACGTTTAAAGTATACAGCAGCTGCCACAGACCTAGTGTAACTGTCCCGGGTCAGGACCTCATGCCATAAAACACTGTGCAGCTGCATGCATGAATTAAAAAACAGGGTTACATTGACAAATGTATTCAAGGAAGCTGCACATTGTGCCACACTTGCACTGTGGCCTGGTTCCTCCAGATCTCCCGCCTCAACACGCAGGTGCAACAACCTCCTTCCCTCCTCCTGAACATGGACATCAGCACCGGGTGAACACACATTACAAGTAGAAGGGGGGAACTATGCACTAAACATACACGCGTGCATTGCCTCATTATGGCTTCACTGTGCCGTTGCCCGCAGTCTGTGGCCCCCGAATAGGGTGTGAAAATTAACAACATCATGAACACTGCCGCCTCCACCAAAGAATGAAGAGAACACGAAAAGAACGGGGTGGAGGTTCTTACGTGCCACAGAGCCGGAGAGAGCGGATGAGGATCCGATCTACTTCATCCATCGCGACGGAGGGGAAGAGCAAGATCTCTAGGAAGACTGTGGGTGAAGTCACCTGTAAAATGAACCACAAAGAACATACATCAGAAAAAACAATACAGCATCCCTGGTAGAGCGGAAAATAAAACAGAGACACAGACTGTACTTCTATTGATGGGTCTGGGCAGCAAATCAGGTTCAAGAGAATAAAAACACACCTTATGGTGATGAGCAAAAGTGTAAACAAGCGTGAGCCGGGGAGCAGGTGGAGTTTGAAATAGAGAGTAAAATAGGGATACCTGAATGAATTGTATAGAGTGCCCAATACCCAAAGGTGGCCCAGCGCTGAAGCCAAAGACCAATGTCTGCATAATGAGACTGCATAACAAGTAAGGAGTCTCAGAAGGAAGTAGCAGTGAAAAGCCAGGCCTTTAAGTGGTTTCTAAAAAGGTAGTGCTCGTCAGTCCCTGTGATATGAGAGTATAGCATGTTCCACTGTAACTGTGGCATAAGAGAAAGATCTTCCCTTCTATGAGGGACATACATAGCAGGGATGATGATTGCTAGATTTAAAAAAAAAGAAAAGAAATGTGCTTTACATGAAAAAGGCTGCTATGGCTGCTCCAGGAGAGCTGGAAGGTATAGCTGGGTACAGAAGAGCAGGATTGGACAAGGATGTAGAAGGAGAGGGCTTTCCCTCTCCACTGCGATCTAAGGTATAGCACCAGTTTGTTCAATCTCCACCGGCACCACAGAGCACAGTGAAGCTGGAAGGGGGAGCGAGGTAGTGTGGGAGTTGTCGATGAGGCAGTTTTGATCCTTCTATGCATGAGAGGACTGAAGACCATATGGCTCAGTGACATTTCTGCCATAAAAGCTTGTGTACGTCGGCTTGACTGAACAGCAAATCTCGAATCCTAAGAAGGGGCAGCTAATCGGCTGAATTAAAGACCCAATTGGCAAACTACTCAACAGCAACTAAGTCAAGGCAAGGCCCCCCTACCCATCTGCAATAAAACTATGCAGTGCTGTACAGCAACACCATGAGGAGCACTGCACAAGCTAAACGTGTCCTGGCTGGGAGGTTTATCTGCTTCCGCACTCGACCCACCCCCGTCAGTACCACTGAGCGATCCAGGTTACTGGTTCCCACTGCAAGGGCTTCAACAGGGCCAGATTGTTATTGAAAACTCTCCAGGGCTCTCAATGCCAATCACATCATTGGCCTTCACTGTGACTCAAGCACTACCCGATGGCATCGCACCCACCACATATTTCACTCATTTAACTATTTCCAAAACTCATGGTACCACCATCGAAACAGGCCAGCCTCCACGAACCTCATCATCCTAATACAAGCGCACTTTCGACATACCTTTGCTTCCAAAGATTCATCCCAGCCCATCTTTGAAACAATACAACCAATGTAAACAGACTCATTGACTCCTGCGGGTCCAGGCATTAACGAGTTCTGGATCCGTCCAAAGGGCACAGCTACATTGCATGCAGCACAGACCGATCATACCATAATACATGCACTGTGGGAAAGGGCAGCCCCTCCACCTTCTCTAAACCCCCCGCAAGTGCTGACAGTTTATGTAACACAACAGTCCCTGTTTCGTCCCTCAAGAACGCCAGCCGCAGGAACCACCAACTCATTCGAACCGCCAAAAGGACCTCCTTCAAGGAACGCATCGACAACAATGCTCACAACAGCAAAGAGATCTTCAACATTGTGAAGGAACTCTCAACCCCAGCTCCAACGACATACCGCCGTCCCAAGACCTCTGCGACTCTCTAACCACCTTCTACCACCGCAAGATCATAGACCTCCACGACAGCTTCAACACTCAGACCCCCCCCCCTCCCCGATAGCCTCCGACACCTCAGACTCACCATCTCCCAGCCACACCGGCCTCCTGCTCTCCTGGAACCAAACACCATCAAAACCATGAACATCATCCACTCCGGCTCACCATCCGACCCCTGCCCTCACCACATCTTCAACAAAGCGAGCTCCATCATCGCACCCCAACTTCGGAAGATCTTCAACAGCTCTTTCGAGACCGCCACCTTACCTGAGAGCTGGAAACACGCAGAGATCAACGCCCTACTCAAGAAACCCAAGGCAGACCCAAAGGACTTCAAGAACTTCCGGTCCATCTCCCTGCTCCCGTTCCCAACGAAAGTCATTGAGAAGATAGTCAACAAACAACTGACCCGCTTCCTCGAAGAGAACACCACCCTGGACTCGCCCCAATCCGGATTTCGCAGCAACCACAGCACAGAAACCGGCCTAATCGCTGCCACAGACGACATCAGGACCCTGCTGGACAACGGCAAAACCGCGGCCCTCATCCTCCTAGACCTCTCGGCAGCCTTCGACACCTTCTGCCACCACACCCTACGCACATGCCTCCACAATGCAGGGGTCCGCGACAAAGCCCTGGACTGGACCACCTATTTCCTCACCGACAGAACCCAGAGAGTCCACCTTCGTCCATTCCGATCAGAAGCCACCAAGATCACCTGCGGCGTATCCCAAGGATCATCCCTCAGCCTGACTCTTTTCAACGTCTAAATGACACCACTCGCCATCATCGTCTGATCACACGACCTTAACATAGTAGCATACGCCGACGACACCCAGCTGATCCTCTCCCTCACCAGGGACACCTCCAAAACCAACTTCCACGAAGGAATGAAGGCCGTCGCAGAATGGATGAACTCGGACGAGAGAGGTCCTCATCCTCGGCTCCACCCCATCCACCTGGGATGACTCCTGGTGGCCGGCCTCGCTGGGAGCTGCGCCGACCCCCACCGACCACGCACGCAACCTGGGGTTCATACTGGACTTATCACTGTCAATGACCCAGCAAGTCAATGCCGTATCCTCCTCCTGCTTCGCCGCGCTTCGCAAGATCTACAGATAGATTGCCACCAAAACCAGAAGGACGGTCTCCCAGGCCCTCGTCACCAGCAGGCTAGACTACGGCAATGCCCTCTACGTGGGAATCACAGCCAAACTCCAGAAAATACTTCAATGCATACAGAACGTCTCCGTACGCCTCGTCCTCAACATCCCCCGCCACAGCCACATCACTGCCCACCTGAGAGACCTGCACTGGCTCTCCGTCAACAAGAGGTTCACCTTCAAGCTCCTCAACCACTCTCACAAAGCACTCCACGACACCGGACCAACATACCTAAATAAACGACTCACCTTCTACACTCCCAACCGCCAGCTTCGCTCCGCTGGCCTCACCCTCGCCACCGTCCCACGCATCCACCGAACGACCACCGGTGGCAGATCTTTCTCCCACCTCGCCGCCAAGACTTGGAGCACCCTCCCCATCCACCTGCGACAGACCCAGGACCTCCTGACCTTCAGGAGACTTCTCAGGACCAGGTTGTTCGAACAGTAGCCGCTCCCCCCCCCCCCCCCCCCAGCGCCTTGAGACCCTCGCGGGTGACTAGTACGGTCTACAAACGCTTGATTGATTGATTTAGTCAAGGCACACACATTGCATGTTCCCTTCATAATCATTGCTAACATGCTTTGCATATTTTGGACCTATTGAGGAAGAGCGTGACATTCTGTTCCTTGCTGAGACATGGATGTTGGACACTTCGGCCCTTGACGTCACATTTGTGGTACTAAGGGTATAAGGCATGTTTCATTGTGACAGAGTAGCAAAAAGAGGTGGGTATAGCCATTGTTTTTAAAGGGTTTCCATTTTGTTCTGTTTGAGCTAACTGATTCACAGGAGGAAGAATCTCTTGGCTTTTTCTTTTTCTTTATCTGCCAATAAATCCACTGCAGTATTTAATGACCCCCCCCCCCCTTCCCGGGCTGCGCAGGCGACTTTCTTTCCTCACTGGAGGAGAGTCTATCCCAATACCTTCTTCGATTTTCCAATTTTCCAGTACTAGGTGACTTGAATTTACACCTGCATAATGTCTGTGACCAACAACGCAGATTAATACTCGAAAAAATGGCCTCTTGGAGTATGAGGCAATTTGTCAGTCAACCCATGCACTCTGCTGGCCATATCCTTGACCCTATTTTTTCAAACTGTCAAGTGAATGTTACATCTATTAAAATTATCAAGTGATCTGACCATGCTATTATTCATTTTGCCAATGTTTTCCGTGTTCCTTTAGGTAGACGGCTCATGCCTCTTTTACCTTATAGGAATTGGTCTATGGTTTCTAGCGGTGATATAGTGTCCATCCCTGAAAACACCACCGATCACCAGTGGGGATATCGAGGCTGACTCAAAGCCTGTCCACTCCTGGTTGCTGAACACCATGGCTCCCATCAAAGTGCAGAAGTTTCCTAACTCCACCAGCAGACTTTCTTCTGCTTCTTGGTTTAATGAGGAACTTAGGGTTTTGGGGAAGGATTCTAAAAAACTTAAAAGATCTTGGAGAAAGAATTATCTTCTGGACACAGAACACTACAAAAAAAGCTGTGAATAACTATCATCCCTTTATCAAGAAGGTTCAAGCTGCCTTTTTTGCCAAACAAATTGCTGAGTCAGGCAATAAATCTAGAGACATCTTTAAGACAGTTCGTTTTTTCCACTTCAATGCTCTCTAATAGCCTTTAGAGGCGTCCCCTATTCTGTGTGAGCAACTACCCGATTTTTTTTACAGTTAAATTATTGCCACTATGCGAAACTCTCAACCTTACAGTTCCGGAGGGCTCCTCAGAGACCAGTCGGATGGGTGATTCGATTATTAACCTATCTAAGACCACATTTGCGGGAGGAGTCCAAACACGCCTTGAAAGCATGTACGTCCGGTTCACCGGATGACCCTTGTCCTCCTCGAATTCTGATTCAGACTTAAGGCCAGCAATCCTGCCACACAGAATCTCTGAAGACAGGCGATGTTTATTATTCAGTTTGTTTTTCTATGGAATAAATGTATGAATCAGACAGAATACACATCAACAGCAAGTCCATCAATGGTGCCGACAGCAGATTTGGGGGACGCAGGCTTGCCAGGTGGAGGGGAAAACATGCTCATCAACCTCTCCACACCAGGAAAACAGAAATGTGTCATCCATAGTCCACCGTTGAAGTTACTGCCAATAAGAGATGTTGTCAAAGCAAATCATGTTTTATTAACTGGTATGCTCTGAAATTGAAAAAGTGATCTCAACTGTATCAGCTGAGGTCACACTGGGGGCCATGGAACAGTGGAGGTGCTGTGGTGTGTGCTGAGGGGTGCGTACCATGGGTCACAATGGGGACCGCAGACAGGTGGAGGGGGTATGGAGATTGGTTACGGGTCAGTAGCTTAGGACAAGGGTTACACTTGAGCCTCAACCCATACAGAAGTGTGCATGGGGCTGCAGACTGTGCTGAGGGGTCAGTACCATGAGGCTGGTGTCACACTGGGGTCCAGCCCCTGCGGAGCGGGAAAGGAAAGTGTTGAGTGCACTGGTAGTCAGTACCATAGGGCTGGGGTCACACTCAGGTCTGGTCCCTGTGATAAAGTGGGCCCAGTCAGGCTGAAGTCCCACTGGGAGCTCAGCCCCTGTGGCATGGTAGATCGGGCTACGGTCGCACTGGGGGCCTTGTTGATGTGTTTTAGTTTATTTTGGATTCTTAATGTTTAGCCCTGTATATAAGTGGTCTGAGGTACTGCAAGCTGAGGCTTGAAACCAGACTTCCAGCGGGTAAGAGGGAACCCATATTGGTTGTGGCATTATAGGACTCACAATCCTGTCACAGATATAGTTTAGTGCATGAGGCATATGGACGCCCTTAGTACTTTTGGTACACAAACGCATGGCCGGGCTTGAGACATGAGTCTCATTTGTTTCTTGTTTTTTAATTCTTTTTCTCTTGTAGGTCACTACAGCGGCGACCGTGCTTACACTAGATGTGGCCTACTTGTTGTATGATCTTTGTCCGCAGAGTGAAATGATGGGAGTTTCGGTCCTGATAAATGCCACACGCACCTGTTAGTAGGATATTGTTGACTAGTATATCACTGCGGGGGTTGAAGTTAAGCCACTCTTATTTTTAATATACTCCTTGGGAGACTTAATAAAACGTTTTACTCCACCAAGATGTATTTTAAATCTTCACACTAATCACTCTGCAATCCCCACCTACATCACCTAGCTCACAGAGGGTTAACAAAAAAACCTGAAGGCTGCCCTCCCCGAGTGGGAGTTGTAGCCCACACCCAAAAGGAAGGGATGTAAGGATGAACCCTATGACGAAGCATGCCGCCTTCTGGTGGCTGACGAATCACGTCCTTTACACATAAATTGTGTTTTGTATTAGGAGAGTTATGCCTTGGTTTAGTGATTGCACCAACTTGACAATCCCCTGCAGAGTCAGTACCATGGGGTGAGGCTGGGGTCCTGACCCTGCAGAGGATGGTGTGGAGTGTGCTGTGTGGTCAGTACCATGGGGTTGAGGACACACTGGCGCCGGTGGAGGGGGGATGAGGAGTGTGCTAAGAGCTCAGTAACATGGGGTGAGTGTGGTGTCCTGTCTCTGCAGAGCAGTGGAGAGTGGTGTGGAATGTGCTGCGGGGTCAGTACAATGGAGCCAGGTCACGATAATCTCAAGATTAGATTATGGAAATGCCCTGTATTTGGGTCTCCCCAAGACACTGACAAACAGGCTGCAAGTAGTCCTGAACGATGCAGCTAGGTTGATCTTTAGGCTACCTAGACGCACGCATGCATCGCCGTTGCTATGTAAGCTACACTGGCTCCCCATAAAACAACGGGTCGAGTTCAAAAGTTTGTGTATTGCCCACAAGGCAATCTATGGTCAAGCACCTGCCTACATTAAAGAACGCCTTGTAGTTTATAAAACCACACGATCTTTAAGGTCCTCGAACATTCAACTGCTGTCCTGTCCCCGCTATAAATTAGCAACGAAGGGTGGCAGATCTTTCTCAGTGGTGGTTCCACAGTTTTGGAATAAACTTCCAGAGTCTCTTCGTAAGGAACCAAATTTGCTGCAGTTCAGGAAATCTCTAAAAACAATCCTGTTTAGGGAAACCCTTAGCTCCACCTAGGGCCATGGCTTTACGTATCTCCTCATCTTGTTAGTATAGTTTTCTTCTGTCAAAAGCGCCTAGAGACCTGACGGTGATTTGGCGCTATACAAGCTGTAGTTAACAATAACAATAACACTGGGGACCAGCCACTGTGGAGGGAGTCACACTGGAGTCCCGGGTGACACTGGGGCCTGGGGCCCTGTGTAGGGAGTCACACTGGAGTCCCGGGTGACACTGGGGCCCGGGTCCCTCTGGAGGGAGTCACACTGGTGTCCCAGCCCTGCAGAGTTGTGATGGGGGTGGTGCGGAGTGTGTTGAGGGATCAGTACTAAGGGGATGGGGTCACGCTGGGGGCCACAGAGTAGTGGAAGGGATGCAGAGTGTACTGAGAGGTCAGTACCATGAGCCTAAGGTAATAGTGGGGGTCCAGCCTCTACAGAGCGGTGGAAGGTAGTGCAGTGTGTGATGTGGAACCAGTACCACAGGACTGAGTCCACACTGGGGGCCCGGCCACTGCGCAGTGAAGAGGGGTGCGGAGTGTGCTGTGGGGTAAGTAGCATGGTCTGCAGTACCACTGGGTCTTGGCTGTGAGGTCAGTACCAATGGGTGTTGGCCACACTGGGGGGCCGTAGCAGAGAGTGTTGAGTACCAAGGGGCTGTGGTCACACTGGAGACTACGGGTGGTGGTGCGCGGAGGAACCACAGAGTGTGAAGGGGGTCAGTGTCAAGGGGATGGAGTCCATTCCTGCCGCAGTGATTGAGTGTGCTGAGGGGGGGAGCTGAGGTCACACTGGGGGTTCACAGGTGGTGGAGGCGAGCACGGAGTGTGCTGTGGGGTCAATACCAAAGGACTGGGGTCACACGGGGCCTTGCCCGTGCGCAGCGATGGAGGGGGGCGAGGATCATGTAGTGGGGGCGAGGATCATGTAGTGGGGTCAGTACCAAGGGCCTGGAGTCACATTGGGAGTCACTGGTCATTGGAGGGGCCATGGATAGTGCTGAGGGGTCAGTACCATGAGGGTGGGGTTACACGGGGCCCGGCTCCTGCACAGCGATGTAGGCGCAAGAGGTGTGTGCACCCTGGGGCTGGGGTCACACTGGGGCCCCGCTCCTGCAGAGGGGTGTGCTGTGGTGTCTGTACCAAGAGACTCGGTCACACTGGGTGGCCATGGGTGGAGTGTGCTGTGGGGTTAGTATCATAGGGCTGAGATCACAAGGGGACCGGCCACTGTGCAGCGATGGAGGGGGTGGGAGGGTGTGCTGGGGGTCTGTACCCCGTGGCTGAGCTGCCACTGCGGGCCTGTCCCCCGAAGAGGAGCTTGCAGGGGGGGTGAGAACCAAGCGGTGGGGGGTTCACAATGAGGTGGTGCAGGATGTACTGAGGGATTAGTACACTGAAGCCAAGGCCCGGCCCGTGCGCAGTGATGGAGGGGGTGCGAGGTGTGCTGAGGGGGTCAGTACCCTGGGGTGAGGACACACAGGGGCAGTGAGGTGGGTGCAGGAGTGCGGAGGGGTCAGCCCCCCGGGGTGATATCCGGCTGAGGGGTCGGTATTCCAGGGTGAAGTCCAGCCCCCGCGGAGTGATGGTGGGTGCGGGGTGTTGAGGGGGGTCACACGGGGAGCCATGGAGTAGTGGAGGGGGTGCTGAAGGGGTCAGTACCCTGGGTGAGGTCCAGCCCCTGCGCAGCGATGGAGGGTGTGCGTGGTGTTGATGGGGTCACACGGGGAGCCATGGGGAGGTGGAGGGGGTGCTGAGGGGTCAGTACCCAGGGGTGAGGTCCAGCCACTGCACAGCGTTGGGTAGGGGGTGCATGGTGGTGCTCAGGGGTCAGTGTTCCAGGGTGAAGTCCAGCCCCCGTGCGGGGAAGGTATGGGTGCTGAGGGATCAAAAGGGGGCCATGGGGCGGGGGAGTGGGTGCTGAGGAATCAGTACCCCAGGGCTGGGGTCACACTGGGGACCACGGGTGGTGGAGGAGGTTGGGTGCTGAGGGGGCGGTACCCCCGGGTGAGGTCTGGCTGCTGCGCTGCGTTGGGCGGGTCAGGCAATGGAGGGGGTGGGTTCAGTACCTCAGGGTGAGGTCCGGCCCCTGCGCAGCGTTGGGTGGATATGAGGGGTGCAATGGAGGGGGGGGGGCAGTACCCTGGGTCCGGCCCCTGCACAGCGGGGGGGGGGGGGGCTGCGGAGCCCCTCGTGCACCGACCTCCACAGGTTAAATTCCGCGGAGGCCTACCCGGGGGCGGGGCTTCAGGGCGGGGGCGGAGCCGCGGAGTGCGCGCAGGAAGTGACGTCGGGGGCGAGGCTGCGCGTGACCTGCCTGCAGGCCGGGTGGCTCTCGGCAGGGGAGGGCGCGCACACCCCCGTGCAGCGGGTCAGCGCCCGGTCGAGAGTCTCTTACCAGAGCGGGCCTGCGCGGCGGCGCCGTCCGTCCTGAGCCCCGCGCTCCGGTGCCTGCGAGGCCGGGGAGAGTCACACGGTCCGAGGCCGGAGCCGCCCCCGGCGAGCAGCGTTCATTCTACGGGAGCCGCGCCTCAGCCAATCCGCTGCGGGCCGCTATCATACCAGCCAATCACAGCCCAGAGTCCGTGCGCCGAGAGTCAGCAACCAATGAGCAGCAAGACCGCGCCCAGCCGGTCACGTGAGGAGTGCCCCGCCAATGGGAGGGCTTCACGCTTGTGCGGCGCCCTTGCAATTTATCGTGTCACGTGATTGGTCGCGCGTGCGGGTGTTGCACGCAGCAACCGTCACACTGTCGTCGTTCGTTCTTTACCTCAGACGCTTCCGGTCAGGGCTTTGGAGCCGACGGGGTGGGGACCGAGGGAATCCGCGCCTACCGACAGGGAGGGGGCTCCCTCCATCCTTCACGAGGGACTCTCCTGAGGGAGTCTGGGCCTACCGACAGGGAGGGGCTCAAGGGAGCCTGCGTCTACCGACAGACAGGGGCTCCCTCCTCCATGATGAACTCTGACCGAATTATGAATGAATAGCTTCTTGCCATGGAACCTAATGTGGCCGGGGATTTGCAATGGGGAAATGACGTGTGCAAGCCCTTCTCTAACACTAGGGCTTATAATACCTCTTTTATAAGGACCCTGCATATATCTTCAGGTCCCCCCACCCCTGGAACGCCTAGGGGAGACTTTAGGGGTTCTGAATATGTAAACATATTGCAGGTCCTCACTGTACCGCGCTCCTAGCACACATGTCGATTTTGGGAAATCCTACAATGTGGGAAGTGAAATGTGCAATTTCACTAAACCCAGAGCATGTAAAACCTATTTTATGAGGGTTCTCTGTTGTAATGTAACATGTCTTGTGCATCCTCCTATGGATCTTTCATTATTGTAACATTCTCCTTATAAATGCCTGATTCCCCCCCCCCCCCACTGGGATACCTAGGGGAGACCCCTGAAGGGAACCGAATATGCCAACATTTTGTAGTTTAATAATTTAATAATTTTCAAGTGCAAACTGACCTTAAGCCTCGGCAGTGCACACGTGCATGTGCAGAAGAGGCTGCTGGCCTCTCAATTGCTATGACCTAATATATATACTAGGGACTCATACGTAGTTTTAACTCCCCTTTCCCTATTATATACTAGGGCCTTATAGGGGGGCGCGAGGGTCATGCCAATCATAGGGGTTCCCTTACCCCTAGTGTATGTAAGTGTTTTCACTGTATTCAAAATGTGTTTTCTGCATACTCCTGGGCAGGCAGGGCCCATGGACAGTCATTTACCACCAGTACAAGTCCGCAACAAATCTGGGAGTGCACAGCATGACTTTGTGACATATGGTTGTGGAAAGAGTTAAGTATTGCCACCAAGAGCAGCCATCAATGTCCAGGCAAAACGGCTGCTTCCTCCGACTGTCTCCCAATAATGATCTCATATAATGGGTGTGAGACATAATACCTATGTTTCTAAATGATTACAAAAAGCAAACCAAAACAAAAGGCCACATTAGAAAAAGGAACACAAACTCTTGTATAATGGCCAGTTTAAGGCCCTACCAGAATATGTTTTGGAGAAAGGTTGCAAGCACCCTCTAGTGTCTTAAACAGATCTGCACTTCTTGCAGGAATTTCAACGTATTTTATTAATGAGAAATGTTTGGAATATCATTTGGAGACTATAATACACGCTGTAATTATTCCTGTGTGCATGCGTTCAGTGATACCACACTCCCTCATAGCAAACTACAGTACGAGTTTAGTCCTTCCCAGTGATGAGTCTATCAGGCGGCCAGATGAGCATGAATACTAAGGAGCTGTATTTGGCGGAAGAACACGAGAGAAGAAGACACAGATGACGACAAACAGTATGCCACCTCATTGTCATCAATGGAAGCTTCTCATGAGTGACGTTCTCAAGGGTAATAATTGCAGACATTAAGCTTCCCATCGACCATCTTTCAGCATGCATAAATGGCAAGAACTGTAGATGATCGTGTGTCTACCTCTCCAAACTGTATTACCACAAATATACATAATTCAAATTCTGGATCGTGTTTATATGAGTCTCTTGAGTGGGTCACCACTTGCTCTCTTTGTCACTGTCTTGTGAGTCTCCGACCAGCATACTCTCATTTCCGTACATGTATCCTGCTGAAAATTCCTTCAAATTAGAGAGCAATCCAGATATGCCTTCAAGACTTGTTCTTAAATTAGGACTAAACAGGAGTTAGCTGGTGATTTCCCACATGTGTTGTACTCTCCAGTCTCTCATAGGTTTGTGGAAAAGTAAATTTTGCCATGTTCTGTGTCCCTACGCGTCATCCATCATATGTTATCTGTGCATGATTAATATGCATATGTATTCCCTATGTTCGATTAATGACGCAACTACAGTTGTGTCCACCTCTAGTATGTCAGTTTCCAGTTCTCGTGAATACTACGAATATCAGGCCTATGTAAAGCTACGTTGCCACGTTTCTCAGTGTGCACGTTATTTCATTGTAAAGCCCCCGTTCCTAGGCCTCAAAAGGGCCCGGACACCAGATTTCAGCTCCTGTCTCCTGAAGCCCTCGCTGAGGAGCGATACAGCCCCCACCTGTATCCTCGACCCTTCACTTACTTCCTGCCTCACAGTGCCCGGCTCAGCCTAGCTCTGCCTCTGAGTCAGCCAAGAGTATGTTATGATTCCAGTTATCAGTTCAGTCCTCCTTCTATGCATTCCTAAAGCTACTGAATCGCATCAATAGTTTCCGTCATTGTCTAGCCTTTACGTCTCCACGTTAGAGAAATACTGCATTTAATGGTCATTTAATATTCTTCATCACGCACTACATGTAGAATAATGCATGCTCCAGTCTTAGAGTCTGTTCGCCTTTACCCCGATAACTTTCGGATTCCATCAACATGTTCTCTAAACATCAGATACTAGATACTGCTTAGGTACATGTCGCCCTGACTCTCCAGACTTCAGTCTCTGCTCCTAGCACAAGAGTTCGAAGCCCCCAGCTTCTCCTAGTAACACGTCATTGCCAGTTTGCGCGCACCATTAGGTCAGAGGTCCCGGCTCCTTAGGTAGCCCCCTCCATGTTTCCGCCCCATTCATGACATATTCTGTTACGTTTGCATCACATGTCTATGTATACGCCTCTGTTACACCTACTTTCACCCTTATCTTTCGCGACTGCTATTGATCACACCCACTGCTCCGCCTATCGTATGTATTGTAATGCAACTGTTTTAGTATATATGATCGTGTATTGTTATTAAATGTTAGCGCGCTCATCCCAGATCCAGCCCCAGCAGCTGCTGGGCCCTGCCATCCTATTCCTATGCAGGTTGTCCCGCTCCTGTCCTTTATGCTGTAATAAACCTGAAAAAACTCCTACTACCTCGAATCTTGACTCTTATTTATTGAGCTATCTGTTATTGCTATATCCAGACAAACCTAGATCCGGTATTATTTATTTATATACCACATAATGGCGCCCGAATAGGGACTTGCCCTTTCCCCACGCGTCGGTGAAGCCACGCCGGCCCCCTGACCCTCTGCAGCCGTGACGGAACCATACCGTGCACGTGCAGATATTTCTGCTTCAAGTATCCCTCAGGCCCACGGAGGAGACGGAGGTGGCGGTCCAGCATCCAGACGAGACGGTGGAGGAACGCGGCGAGTCCCGACCAGAGCCCAAGCCGAGAGTCCAAGGTCCGAGGTATCCGGAGGCCCACCTGTAACAGAAGTCCGAAGTTCGTCCGTCCGGCGTCGAAGCAGTCCAGTCCAGTCCGAGGCCTTCCGTTCTTGCTGCCCGGTGAGTACCGTTGCTGGGGTAGTATCTAGACAGGGTCAATCTAATTGACTCTGGTCCGTGGGTTGGTGGTACACAGTCCCACAAACGAAGTGTCCACTTCGGTGGATGCGGGTCCTGACGTGTCTCTGTATGAGACCGGTAAGTTTCGTACTGTTTCAGCAGTGCATCTAGTTCCTGTTCTAGTCAGTTCTGTTCTCGAGAAAATTCATGTATTCTGTTTTCCGTATTCCAGGTAGTATTCTGTTCGAACTGTTATTCTGAATGTTCTTCATGTATTTTAATGTCGTGGTATGAGTGCGAAGTGATTCTCGTGTTTATTGTGTATTGTATTGTGTCCAGATCATAGTTCAGTCATGCCGCTCTTTTCAAAACTGCGTCAGTTAAAAACTAGAAAAGGTCTGCTAGAAACAGCAGTTCCTGTCCCGCCTAGGGACAGTCCAGGTCATTTTATGTATCAGAAGCATGGCATAAGCGCCATATTGTATCTAGATTTATGGGTCGAGTATACCAAACAGTTAGAGGAAAAGTATAGATGGCCTGTATCAGGCACATGGGATGCCGAGTGCATCATGCGAGTAGAAGAAGCATTATGGAAAAAGAAAGCCAGACAGTCACAGAAAGATGCCATCGAGTTATGGCGCAAAGAATCTCATAAAAGAACCGAAAAAGAAATCAGAAAGTCAGAATTAAGTAGAGAATCCTTAGAACGAGCCCAAGAAAGGGAATTAATCGAGATTGGTGAACGAGTTAAAACCGAACAGTCAGACAGACAGAGGCATGCTCTTATTAAGGGTATGTATCCTCTTCTTGCCGAGGGTTTGCCAAAAGCGACCCCGGAGGCATCCAGTAATTTTCCGCCACCATTAGTCCCGACCAAGCTACGTCACAAACCGACCGCAGCTGATATTTTTATCTCGTCCTATTTGGACGACACAGTCCCAGAATATGCAAATCCCGCTCCGCCAGTCCCTGTAAATCAGGCACTTCCCGCTCCTCCAGACACCGGAGTACCTGTTACGGTACCCCCGGTCCAGCCCGCCATACAAGTCCAGCCTGCATTTCCATTTCCCACTCTGCCAGGACGAAGAGCATCAGTAGACGACTCTAGTTTAGGGGCCGCAGGAGGAGGTCCTCCTCAAACCCCGCCGCCACACAAGCGTTTAACGTTAGCCGAATTACATGCACAAGCGTCACAGCGTACGCCCAGGTATCAGTCTGTTGCAGAAATAAGAAAAGCCCTTAATGAATGTGGCTATGATCCAGTCCCAGGCGAGGATAGTATGGTTTTATATTCATTACGCGTAAGAAAGGTGACCGAGTATCTAGTTACCCTACCAGATATGAAAGAAGATCTAGACAGAATATATCGTTTCATCCGTACAGGGAATGATCCAGAAAGTATTAGTGACGTCATGTGCCAAAGAAAAGTTGAAGTCCAGCTCATGATATTAAAGTTTCTGATTAATTGTCTAATAAGGGAACAAGATTATCCGACCAAAGATCGAGCCGAAATGAAAGTCCTGACAAGGTGGAGTGATAATATAGCCGAGGGTAAGCACAAGACTATCGGTAGTATAGAGAGTATGTACAAGAAGATTCGTAAAGAAATAATAAGGGTACACGAACAACGTAAAGAAGCACAAGTAAGCGAAAAGGAAAATGACTCTGCGGAAGAGGTAGAGGACGAGAATCCCGACAGAATAGCGTATGTAGGAAAATCTAGATTTCCAGATCGCCATTTGCGCTTAGAACACAAGTCAATTTTTCATCATCCAGCACCAGAACAAGGTTCTCTGGAACAAGTATTTCAAGCTACCGATCACATTCTAAAATCACGAATCGGTTATAGCGAGTTAAGTTCTATGCATGAACAAGAACTAGTCCGATCAGCATTCCGATGGATTACTGACTCTACCACTTTTCCAGACGAAATAGTGGCACAAATGTTTCTGAAATTGCCCCCAGCCGAGCAGCGACTGGCGGGTATGTATATGATCCAGCACCTCATTACATTGTATGAGGGTCAACATTCTGATCCAGGTCCGTTACACGATGTCCTGAACGAGTTACTCCAGTATAAATGGAAAAGTTTAAGTACCGATTTGATTAGTGTCATTCTAGAACAGCGCCACAAATACAGAACGTTTCTGAACCCGCATTTTGTTCATGTCTCACCCCCAGAAAGTAAACCCTTTTACATAGACAGACAGAATCCGTTACGAGAAGTGCATCCAGTTAAGACAGACGGTGGTGAAATGCAACGAGTGTTTGTTTACACCCCTATCACAAAGATGGAACTCTTAGAGATGAAAAAGTTAATTCCCTGTCATGATAAAGATTCAGCAGGGTTCCACCGAGAATTAAAAGACATGCTCCGTATGGGAGAATACACGTATCCAGATATTATTAAAATGTTAAAAGTCCTGTTGCCCGCAGGGGTATATGAGAAACTCAAAGAAAAAGAATGGGAGGTGGGAGAGAAAAAGATCGATTGGGCAGTTCTAGAAGCCGAAGATAAGGCACGAGTACCAGGTACCGGTCTTGGAGATAAATGTAAAGAATTACCAGAATTGTTAATACAAGTTTTGCCTAGGTTATTGACAACTAGAAAAGAAGACTGGGATGCAATCTCAGCCTGTAAACAGAAACAAGACGAAGATATTAGTGATTATTATTCCAGATTTGAGAAATGTTTTACCATAAACAGTGGCCTCAAGACGAGTAGCGAGTCATACCCTCATCTTTTTGTTACTAAATTAGTCGAGAATTCAAGTCCACAAATTAAAAACCGAGTTTTGAAAGTCGAAAGTACCTGGCAAGCTAATACCCCGTCCCAGATGTTACAGATGCTTCAATATCACCAGAATAGAATCAGAGAAGAGCAAGAACATGAGAGAAAACGTATGAAAGACACGAAAATGAAAGTACTAGTTGCACAATCTGTTCCTCAAGATAGTCAGAAGAGGGGACCAAATCAAGCCAGTCATCCTGCAGCTCCCGTTAAAGGAAACTGCAATTATTGTAAACAGCCAGGTCATTTTATAAACGAGTGTGCAGTTCTGAAACACAACATAGCTACCGGTAAGACTAAAGAAAGACCACGTCCGCCGAGACAAGAGCAAGTTTCACAGACTCCTCAGTCACAGATTGCACCACAGACAGTTACCGCTCCGCAGCCTATCGCTGCAACACAGCATGTTACACAGCAGATGTACCAGTATGCACAGTCTGAGTATCCAGAGTATCAGCCATATTCATGAAACAGCCTAGAGAGGGAGGTAGGCTTGCCTCTCATCGAGATACCTGTAGATCAAGAAGGTCCCTATGTTCACAGTCAAGTATTAGGGAAAGACAGAAAGTTTCTGATTGATACAGGGGCAAGTAGGACCACTATCAGTCACGCCGAAGTTCCAGGGGCTCCGCTCTCAGGCTCAAGAAATGTTTCCCTTGGATTTTCAGGAAAACCTATTGTAAATGAAATATCAAAGCCAGTTACTCTAGAAGTAGGTCCATTGTCCCGCACTACTGATCTGTTACTCACTAAGTCATGTCCAGAAAATCTATTAGGCATTAAAACACTGAAAGAGTTAGGTGCAGTTATATGCTGTTCCCCAGAGGGAATACGATTGTTCCTACGTGACTTCAAGGGTCACTATGTATTACGAGATTTTGATCCCAGATTGTCCAATGTTCCACAGCATCTATGGGCGCAAGGTCCAACTGATGTTGGTTATATGCAAATCACACCCCATCGTGTGACTCTCAAGCCAGGTGTAGTTCTGCCACGAATCAGACAGTACAGATTGCCACCTGAGGCTGTAGCAGCCTTATCCAAAATTATTGACGAGCTCATGGCTCAAGGAGTAGTTGTAGAAACTGACTCCAATGTATGCAATTCTCCGATCATTCCTGTCATGAAACGTACTGATCCAAATGCACCTCCAGTATATCGATTAGTGATTGATCTCCGAGAACTTAATAAATGTATTATTCCCCAGTATCCAGTTGTCCCAGATATCTCTTCCCTGTTGACAACCATTGATTCAGAAGCCTCATTTTTTTACAGTCATAGACCTCAAGAACGCATTTTTTAGTGTCCCCATTCATCCAGACAGCCAGTTCCTTTTCGGATTTTGTTTAAATGGAAGGAGCTATATGTTCACACGAGCTCCTCAAGGTTTCACAGAAAGTCCTAGTATTTACAGTCAAGCACTTAAGAGACAACTAGATAACATTCACATGCCAACTGACACTGCCCTGCTCCAGTATGTCGATGATCTACTGATCACAGCCCGTTCTGAATGTGCTTGCGAGCGAGCATCCCTTACAGTCTTGTATTTCCTAGCCGAGATGGGACACAAGGTGTCCCCTTCGAAGCTTCAATTCTGTGTCCAGCAAGTGGTCTACTTAGGACACTTACTGTCCAAGAGGGGTAGGCAGTTGACACCAGACCGAATCCAGTTAATAGCGAGTCTTCCTCAGCCCAAGACCCAGAAGGAGGTACGTGCTTTTATTGGCCTCACTTCTTACTGCAGACAATGGATTCCTCAGTATGCATTTCTAGCCAAGCCACTGATACAGTTAACGACACAGGAGGCAGCCGTGTCGACTGTCCTCCCTTGGACATCTGAACATACACTTAGTTTCAATGAGTTAAAGAAAGCCCTATGCCAAGCTCCAGTTCTAGCAACACCGAACTACAGTAAGCCTTTTACACTTTTCGTCACAGAACGCGAAGGTACAGCATTATCTGTCCTCACACAAGATCAAGCAGGACAGTACAAGCCCTGTGCTTATTTTTCGAGCACATTAGATCCTGTAGCCCAGGCTCTGCCTGCGTGCCTCAAGTCAGTTGCAGCCACAGCACTAGCTATCAGACAAAGTGATTCCATAGTATTAGGACATTCCTTGACAGTACAAGTTCCACACTCCGTGGAAGTTCTTTTAAACCGAACACAGACTCAGCACTTGACAATTGCACGTTTAACAGGTTATGAATTGACACTGTTCCAGCCACACATAGAAATCAGACGCTGCAACGTTTTGAATCCTGCTACACTGTTACCGTCAGTTAATCCAAACCCTGCAACACACGACTGTGTGGAAGTAGTTAACATCATGACAAAGCCAAGACAAGATCTGACAGATGCTCCATTACCAGATCCAGACCTGACACTTTATGTGGATGGTTCATGTATGAGAACAAGTACAGGAGAACTAGTCGCCGCGTATGCAGTGACTACCGACACCGACGTTATAGAGACACACCGTATTGACACCCTGTCTGCTCAAGCAGCAGAGCTAGTTGCTCTGACTCAAGCCTGCATACACGCCAAGAACCTGAAAGTTAATGTTTACACAGATTCACGTTACGCATTTGGAGTCGTACACGACTTTGGAGTGCTCTGGCAAGAGAGAGGTTTCATGACTTCTCATGGAACCAAGATTCAGCATGGTCTCCTCATTCAAGCTCTGTTAGATGCAATACATTTACCGACATCCATTGCTATCATGAAGTGCAAAGCACATACGAAAGTTACTGACACCATTTCCCAGGGTAATGATCTAGCAGATCGCACAGCCAAGCTTACAGCTCAGACTCCAGACATTTCAGTTAATCCGACACAGACGCACACTCCAGATCCGACTACATGCATGACAGTTAAAGACCCTACTCAAGATGTCATAGATATCCAGTTACATGCTACTCCCGAGGAAATCAAGAAATGGTCCGAACAAGGAGGGGTCCAGACAGATCAAGGATGGTTAACGAAGGGTAGAGCCACATGGTTTCTCCCCGACTCTATGGTTCAAGTCATTATTAATACCGCACATAGTCCAGCACATCTAGGAGAGAAAGCTATGTTAGATAGTATCCAGAACATTTGGTCCAACAAGCATTTACGAGCTGCAGCCAAGCAGAAAGTCCGTACCTGTATGATATGTTGTCAGTTTAATCCAGGTAAAAGTGTCCCGGTGGAACAAGGTGGATTCCAGCCCCCTGACCACCCTTTTGAAGTCCTCCAGATGGATTACATTCAGATGGAGCGATGTCGAGGTTTCAAGTATGTCCTTGTAGTTGTATGCGCTTTGTCCAGGTGGACAGAAGCATATCCAGTTCCAGATTACACAGCCGCGACCACTGCCAAGCAGTTGGTTCGTGAGTTCTTCCCCCGTTATGGACTCCCCAGAGTCGTATATTCTGACAACGGCCAGCCATTCTCATCTGAACTCATGAAGCATGTGTCCCTTTTGTTAGGGTACCAGTGGAAGTTCCATTGTGTACGCCATCCTGAAGCAGCCGGTCTCGTAGAGAGACATAATCAGACCCTGAAAATCCGAATTGCAAAGGTTTGTCAAGAGAAAGGTGTGGACTGGCTCGTAGCTCTGCCAGTCGCTTTGTTTTATATGCGCATGGTCGCACATTCCAGATCAGGTCTGTCCCCGTATGAGGTCGTTTTCGGCCGCCCCCCTAACATGTGGGGTACTCCTAGACCTCGAAGTATTACCGATGTTTCAAGTAATATGCTGACAGATTACCTAGCTTCCTTGATGTCTGCCCTCAACTCTTGTCGTTCACAGGTTGCCGCCGCATTTCCAGACAATACCGAGGTGGCACCGCATGAAATCGTTCCAGGATCCATGGTCCTAGTGCGAAATTTCGATCGCTCAAGTCCACTGGAGCCTCGCTGGAAGGAGCCCCGACAGGTCCTCCTGGCCACCCGTACAGCCGTGAAGTTGGAGGGACGCAAAGGCTGGGTGCATCTTTCGCATATTAAAAATTTTTATGGATTGAAGCCAGTCTCAAAGAACATTTCCCAGGATTCTAAAGACTGCCAAAGTACTATTCTTAAGGACTGTCCCGCAAAAGACACTGATACTGCACCCTCCCTGTTAGAGAAAACTCCGCAACAGGAGTATAAACTCAAGTTAAGGTCTAGTAAAATAAGTCAGCCAGTTTGATTGTCTAAGTCCTCCCCTAGGTGAAACGGTTAGACCGGTTTCTGACATGTATAAAATAGACCCCCATAGTGAGAGAGTTAGTCAAAACTCAATCCGATGTATCGTTTTTCTATGTTTCATATTATTTCTCAGTATTATGATTTCCTGCACCAGTTATGCATTTTATCTGTATTTTCCAGTTTCTCATGTAAATAAGTCTGCCAATGCTACAGTAGAGCACACGTTTAGTGATCTGCCTCCTCATGAACTCTCTTACCGCCTCGCTATGCGTAACAACTCTTTTATCCGCATGTTACATTATTCACACCAGACCAGCAATGCCACTAATTGTTGGGTGTGTGGTCGACTCCCCCCTTTCCAGACACCGAAGGGAGTTCTGCCACTCTTTCCTTATCCATTTTCACATAATGGTTCGTGTGGAGCATGGTCCACGTTAACGTCATCCTCAACAGATATGTCTTTTCTTAACAGTACATGTTTTCCAGACAAGCAAGGTCTTCCCCACAGAACAGGGTTAGATCTAGAAAACGAAGTTTACAATTTAGGTAATTATTCTTCGAATTTCATGGTCCTGAATGTTCAGTCTGATACTACTCCAGACTTACCTACTATTTCAGTACTACCAGTCAAAGGCGAATTATGTGTTAGAAATAATGGTTCCGTACATGTAGGACATAGCGATTGTACTACTATAGTCAAATACAGTGACAGTGGGAAATCTATTTTCAAAGCTTCACGTCATTCTTATTTTATTTGTGGTCAGACCGCATATGTTCGTCTGCCCCTCGATTGGGAGGGAACCTGTTACATTGCCTTCCTACTGCCACCAGTTTTTCTAGCCCCACCCGACTACCATAGGAATTCCCACCTAGTACATACTAGACACAAGAGAAACCTCCCGATTGTCGATTATACTGAAACTACTCTAGAACAATATATAGATATCAATAAAGGTGTCTTTCCTTATTTAGGTACAGTTGTGAATAGTAAACTGATACGTAGATTAACCAGAACACTCGAAGCAGTAGTAATTGAGACTACTTCTGCTCTAAGTAATTTAACCGAAGAACAATCCTTTATGAGAATTGTCGTGCTCCAGAATCGTCTCGTCCTTGACGTCATATTGGCCGATAGGGGCGGGGCCTGTAGAGTCATCGGATCTAGTTGCTGCATTTTCATTCCAAATAACGCGCCGTCTGTTTATTCAGCTATAACCAGACTCCATAAAATTGCCCATCTGTTACACCAAGATCCAGGCACCTGGACATGGTCCGGTTGGTTCTGGACTATAATTTCCGCTTGGGGATGGAAAGTCTTGTCCTTTCTAGGTATTGCAGTAGCGATCATATTCAGCTGCTGCCTCTGTATACAATGTGGCCCTGCGATTTGCGGCATTTGTGCTACCTCTTGTATTCCTAGTCCCAAGCCCCGTTCTAAAACACGTTCCCAGAAAATTCGAGACAAGCAAATGATACTGTATGAAATGATAGATGGTATCATGAATATTGATGTTTCCTGATGGAAACGTAGTGACAAGGAGGGAATGTGGAAAAGTAAATTTTGCCATGTTCTGTGTCCCTACGCGTCATCCATCATATGTTATCTGTGCATGATTAATATGCATATGTATTCCCTATGTTCGATTAATGACGCAACTACAGTTGTGTCCACCTCTAGTATGTCAGTTTCCAGTTCTCGTGAATACTACGAATATCAGGCCTATGTAAAGCTACGTTGCCACGTTTCTCAGTGTGCACGTTATTTCATTGTAAAGCCCCCGTTCCTAGGCCTCAAAAGGGCCCGGACACCAGATTTCAGCTCCTGTCTCCTGAAGCCCTCGCTGAGGAGCGATACAGCCCCCACCTGTATCCTCGACCCTTCACTTACTTCCTGCCTCACAGTGCCCGGCTCAGCCTAGCTCTGCCTCTGAGTCTGCCAAGAGTATGTTATGATTCCAGTTATCAGTTCAGTCCTCCTTCTCTGCATTCCTAAAGCTACTGAATCGCATCAATAGTTTCCGTCATTGTCTAGCCTTTACGTCTCCACGTTAGAGAAATACTGCATTTAATTGTCATTTAATATTCTTCATCACGCACTACATGTAGAATAATGCATGCTCCAGTCTTAGAGTCTGTTCGCCTTTACCCCGATAACTTTCGGATTCCATCAACATGTTCTCTAAACATCAGATACTAGATACTGCTTAGGTACATGTCGCCCTGACTCTCCAGACTTCAGTCTCTGCTCCTAGCACAAGAGTTCGAAGCCCCCAGCTTCTCCTAGTAACACGTCATTGCCAGTTTGCGCGCACCATTAGGTCAGAGGTCCCGGCTCCTTAGGTAGCCCCCTCCATGTTTCCGCCCCATTCATGACATATTCTGTTACGTTTGCATCACATGTCTATGTATACGCCTCTGTTACACCTACTTTCACCCTTATCTTTCGCGACTGCTATTGATCACACCCACTGCTCCGCCTATCGTATGTATTGTAATGCAACTGTTTTAGTATATATGATCGTGTATTGTTATTAAATGTTAGCGCGCTCATCCCAGATCCAGCCCCAGCAGCTGCTGGGCCCTGCCATCCTATTCCTATGCAGGTTGTCCCGCTCCTGTCCTTTATGCTGTAATAAACCTGAAAAAAATCCTACTACCTCGAATCTTGACTCTTATTTATTGAGCTATCTGTTATTGCTATATCCAGACAAACCTAGATCCGGTATTATTTATTTATATACCACAGGTTGACACAGGACTTGGTGACCTTGACAACATCTTCACTTTCTTAAGCATGGGCATGAACACTCATTAGCCTATTACCAGAGAGATAAGATTTTGCAGCACTGTAATCACATTTATTCAGCACACACTCTAAATTCTCTCTGTTTAAAAGGGGATCTGTTGTTAGATTTTACAATTGCAGGAATCCCAGAACTCAAAACTTTCTTGTTCGAAGAAGGAGTAATCACACATACTGGTGTCCTGGGAACTGCCGTAAAGTCAATAAACTTTTTAAGTTTTGTTCATTAGATTCTTTTAGTTGATCCAATGTCCACATACTTTTCAGACGGTTGTCGTTCCCTTGGCTTGGCAAACCTGACAGTAGCCAAGCATCTTTATCAGTTGAGCTTGAAACAGGAATAGCACTTCTTTCTCACCGTAGAACCCTACGTCCCCTGCCTGCAGCCTCATGCAGCTTGGACTCACCTTGCGCTTCTGCCTTGAAAACCCCCTGAAAGGACCACCAAAAGAAGATTAGCCCGTTCTGCTCCACCGCTGGTGCTAGAAGCTGATTGGATCTGCACAGCCCCTGGCTGCTCCTATGGCATCTGGGATCAATGAGCATTCAAGACGGGGGAAGGTGCCCACCTCAAGCTCATTTGGGTGTAGAGTGCACCTCAGCCCCTTCCCTCCACCAAGTCCTTGTATTCCATCTTCACTCGACAGACCACAAGGACATCCCCCCTCCCACTCTGCTCCTTCATGCTCCTTTTCCTCGTTGAGGAGTGAAGACAGCCATTTTGCAACAGTTCATGTCAAGTTGAGTGTGGGGGAGTCATAGAAACAAGAAAGACATCCTCAGTTCAGAACATAGAGATAGAAAGAGGACTTCATGCTATTGCGTTCCATGCATTGAGATAGAACGAGAGCTATCTACTGCAACTCTGTAGAAGGGAACGCGTGGGAAGCTGGCTCTCTATATACTATACCAAAAAAGATGTCTAGTTTGCAGAGTCCAAGTGGATCCCCAGATGCTAAAGTAGATAATACTAACACTCTCTTTTGTTGTAGTGCGGACGACCGGTTAAGCTTAACAGAGGGCAGTGTGGGGCATTTATTGTACACACAGTGGAAATAAATGAGACGCCCACTCAATTAGTAAATCCGAGACCAGTTAATAAAAATAATACTTGCTTATATTTATTTTGTAGAACCACAGAACTTCTCAGGTAAATACATTTTGCAATGGAAATACTTTACAGTTTCAAAAATTGACAGTGCGGTCTTCAGATATTGCAATGTTAACCTATGGGAGGCAAAAGAGCTTCAACATACGGGTAGGTAACATCGATTTACAAAACCAGTCCTCAGGAGTTTAGATCAGTATTGGGCATCATATTGGTATTGTTATCCATTCAGAAGGTTTACGTTGTATGTACTGCAAACCAACAAAAAAAGAACAAACATTTTTTACCCGGCTCTAAATTTAATGAGAACATAACTACGTATAATGTACCATAGCCCCTTATCTGTCACCTCCCTCTCCCCAGAGACCTCAAAGGAGGAGTGGGATTGCCATCTGGTTAATTTTATACCAGCTTGACTGGTATTTTAATGTCCTTGCGGGTATAAAAAATAAACCTAATGCCTGTATTGTTGCTCCTTATGACTACATATGTTAAATCGTAAATGTAAGAAGAAAATACTTTATAGTGTGTCCTGTAGCTGTCCTAAGGAGATCTGATTCACAACTAAACTAAACAGAGAGGGCATGCTAGAAGTTAATACAGACCTCTTGATCATATGAAGTTCTTAAGAATTATGTCCTGGTCTTTGCTGAATGTTGAAACTTGAACAGGCGGCTGGTATTTTTCTCTGGGAAAGGTGAACACTTGAAGAAGGAATCAACACACAAAGACAGGCACCATGGTGGCAAGGAACATAAGTGGACGCTGTATAGAAATCTTACAAAATAATTCCAAGTCTTCTCTTACTCTTCATAAGCAGCACCCATAAAAAGTGAACATACAAATGTTCAACATCTATACTACAAATGTTGGAAACCCATGTGACAAGGAGGCTGACCAGACTCGAGCTGATCATCATATGACTATGATCACTTGAGCAAGCTCGCTTTGCTTAACTAACTGGAGTGGGAGAGGCAGTTTTCAAACTAAAGGCAACACCCAGACCAACAGGAAACACCCACAAGCCCATAGACCTACCTAAGGGTTATTTCCACACATGACATGCTACTCTATAACCAGCCATGACGGAAACTACCCATCGCACCACGGATAAAAGATTATCTTCATCCGCCCGAACTCCTTAAAACAATACTACCTACCTAACCTACCGAAGAATGCAACCAGAATATTTAAGTACAGACTATTAAAAGAGCTTCCAGAAACACTCCTCTATGAAACTTGTTCTGCACTAATGAATGAGCCCATAAATTGGACCTCATCTTTTTCATGCGTAGCATATCGCTGAACAAACTTCGGGCTGTCTCGGCCTCCATCAAAATAACCCATATCCTCAAACTATGCCCACTTTTGTAACGCTGAAGTAGTGATAACCTACAGGAAAGAGAAGATTCTGGTGCAAGCATGTCACCCATATCTGGAAATATTAAGTCAACTCTTTCACATACTAAAAGCGCCCACATTTCCACTGAAAATCATGAGATTATACACAACGTTGCACATGTTCCCCAGGAACCCCACTGGAACCCTGACACCCACAACACACGCCACATTACATCTCCCAACCCAACCTTAGTATACAACCACAACCTACACCACTCCCAAGATGGATACAAGAACTGCGTTCCCTCTTGCCCATGGTACCAAATTCAACACGATGACCTACCACACAGAACCAGTGATTTATGATGGAGATCCTCAGTCATAAACAGTCACTAATACATAAGGACTTGTTGCTTGCATAGGAATTTAACTAAAAAAAGACAAGAGGTATTTTGGAAACAGAAACAGTTGGTTTAATTAAACACTTCGGCCGGGAGCACAGGTACAGAAGCTGGTCTGAGGACTGTCCAGGGGAGATGTCTTGTAGTCCTCTGGTCATTGGGAGTTATTGACTTGAAAGTTCGAAGCAAAAGGTCAAGATATAGTTCTTAATTCATACACTGTAGATCTCGTCGGGGTGTTCGTGTTGCTGCTGAAACAGTGGTGCACTTGGATGTTCGATTGCCAACCTGTTAATTAAGAGCTACATTCATTGATTTATTTAGAAAACAGTGCACTATTGCATGTGCTGTTATTTTTATTCGGGGTTCCGGTGCCTTCCTTTTAAGGGTGTGCTTTCCATACTCTATTCACACAATTTTCTGCGAGGCGCCTGACAGTGGCTCCAGTCGGGGTATCTATTTTTGAAAGTGTGCTATTGTTCATGGGACGTGTGAGAAGTTGGCCTGGCATATGCTGTCCACTATTCTAGTGGGCACCTTGCACCAGTCCAAACGACCCTTATTGATGGTAGGTTAAAGATAACCTTTATAGAAAGCTATCCTAGTGGTAGCTGTGGAGAGCAGCCTTCAGGCTAAGACTTGAAGGAATGTAAAGCAGCTTGTTTTACCAGTCTATAATCTCATGAATGACCAAATGAAAATAGCCACACCAGGTATATATATAAAATAAATGTATTTATTCTAAACACATCCCTCTAGTCTCTTTATGAGGTTAGAGGCAAAAGTACTTACAGAAAACTTAAGACACTTACAGTAAATTAGCACAGTATACGTTTTGCCTTAGGGGCCTCACAAACCATATACTAAGAAAGTGGTATAAGTACCGATGTGAACATAGAGACAAGGCCTACAGCCTGTAGAACCGCTGGGGCAACCAGGAACCACCCAAGGTAGGGACTCAGGAGACCCACAGGGTATGCGTGCAGTGTCTAAAGACAGCCGCAAATCACCATTGACTTCTGTTGGACTTAGCCCTTTCTGCAGGGTCATCCCTGAACTTTTTGCCTTCCTCCTATATTCTCTCTGACCTGTTTTTGTTGGTTTAATGACTCTGGCCACTTTACCATTGCTGATCAATGCTAAAGTGCATATGCTCTCCCTACTATAAATTAATGCTATATTGATTGGATTCCATGATTGGCTTATTTGGTTTACTGTCAGACCCCAGTACAGTGCACCAGGGGTGCCAGGGCTTGTAACTCCAAATGCTTCTAGTGGGCCTGCAGCGCTGGTTGTGCCACCCACAGGAGCGGCCTGGTAAAATGTGTCTAAAGTCTGCCATTGCAGAGCCTACAAGCAGTCTAGTGTCATGCTGACTGGGCAAGGGCACCTACTTGCCAGTCCCTAAACCTTCCCTTAGCTTCGTATTAGTCACCCCTGAGGTAGGCCCAAGGGCAGGGTGCATTGTAAGCATAAGGTAGGACAAGCCCTGATGTGTGTGGCATGTCCTAATAGTGAATTACAGCCATTTTCGTTTTTCACTATTGAAAGGCTACCTGTTCTCATAGGCTAGAATGGGCTGTTGGAGTTGTTACATTCTACATTCCTAACAGACTCAGGGAACATGGTAGAAATTCGAATTTAGTACGCTTGAACTCAGAATAATAAAATACATCTTTTAGTAAAGTTTATTTTAATATCTTGGGCCAGATGTAGGTAATCCCCGATTACCGATTCTTAAATACCGAATCATACCGATTCGGTATTTAAGAACTGGCAATCGGGATGTAGGTATATTTACCGAATTAATTTCCGAATCGGTATGATTCGGTAATTAATGAATCGGTATTTACCAAGTCTGTAACTGCCATTGTTTCCTATGGGCCTTGAGGCATGGTTTTCTTATTTTACCACCAACTACTAGTTGGTGGTAAATTAAGAATTCTTAAACCCTTGTAGCACTGAAAACAGTGCTACCTACATCTGAAATTACCGAATCGGTAAAATTACAGAATCGGTAAAATTACCGATTCTGTAATTTTACATGCCCCTACATACCAATGTCCAAATACCAGTCGGAAACGGACGAAATTCGGTATTGTCGGCCGTTTCCGACCGGTATTTGGACACCTACATCTGGCCCCTTGTGTTTGCAAATACCACTTTTAGAAAGTTGTTATTTGCTTGCCTAACCATTTCAGCCCGCCTCTGCTAGGATGTGTATCTGCTGTCTGGTTTCTGTGTGTGACAGGGCTGGGGAATTCTAGGAGACAGGCTAGGCAGACAGGTGGTGAATAGAAAGATTACACCAGGATGGGTGGGAGGAGTGCCCCTTGACTCTGAATAGGGCTGTGCTCTGCCACCACAATGCTGGCTCCACCTCCTGTGGAGCGCCTGATGTCTCTGCCCTGCACCCTGAAAGCAGAAGCCTGCATCATGTCAACAAAGTGCTCAGGAACTGGACTGAACAAGGCAAAGGCCCCCTGGCCTGAAAGAACAAAAGAAATGCAGTATATATATAGGAGCCCTGCTTGAACCACGAAGAACCTCTGCCCGACAAGAAGGACCTGGAAAAGCTGAAGGAGGATGTAAGAAATGGGGTTACCAAATCTCCAGGGGGGTAGCACGGAACCAAGCGGGCAGGCCAAACTTCGGAGGACATGTGAAGCACTCACGCAGTACCCACAGACGACACACCAGGCACACCACAAAAGAGGCAGGACACCAGCTTGAGTTGGAAAATTAGTAAGTAGTTTAGTATATCTCCAACCTGCAAGGCAAAAAATGCATAAACAGTGGTATCACAACACGGCACAAACTGGCACCAGAGTCAAGTATATCAGGGGGGATTATTTACATGGGAAGTAAGGGCTGAGTCGGTAAGTCCATGGCTGAAAGGAAAAGAATGTGATTAAATTGTCATTAAACCTGGGGTCAATATGGCGGGGCCAACTCAGGCTCTCATCCTTAGCAGTAGACTGTAACTGCAAAGTACAACATTAGCATCACGACACCCCATGCAGTATAACTCCAACACGACCCCTGTAAAGGAAAAGCTTCATGGTATCACAGCAAGTCCCAACAGACAGGAGCCCCAGTATCAAAGCAGCAGGCTTGCTCATTAACATGGGATGTAACAAGGGCCAGGAATACCTATAATAAATCAACAAGGCTTCCTCCACCATAAACCTGTAGGTATAAAACACCAGGCGGAGATCGTGATGCTTGGGCTCTTCCAGGGGCATCAATACCATTAGCACCTGGCAACACCACCTTAGGCCAGGGAGATAACCATCTTATCAGGTGAGTATAAACCTTTCATTCAGCCGGGTCCGGATTGGCCTAATCCCGTCCACCCTGGCATGAACACCTCTTTGGAGCACCCTGGGGTGTTTACCTTCCTATACCTCAGGGGTGGACAGAAGGGGAACCTGGGGGCATACAACCACTAGGCTTAACTCTGAGCATTGGGCAAACCCTCCCCGGGGCATAGACATGCAGATTGGCAAACACACAGGGTAACTTGCGTTAGCATAGATCACAGTCACCAGGGAGCACAAGGAAATGACATAGGACAACAGGCGGTCAGCATTGACCTCAGTAACACACTTCACTGTAGGCAGGTAATCAGCATTTCCTAATCAGCCTAGGTATTTAATTCACTGGGGACATCCCACAGTGGAGACATCAGTACCCTCAACACCTCAGGACACGGGCGACATTTCCTCATAAAACTGTAGGCAGGTAGTCAGCGTTTCCTTGACCAGGGATCACCATGACATCATGCACAGATAGCTAGTTCCTTGGGACTCAGGTATTACTCTGGGATAACCTTTCAGAGCCTTTCCTTTCCCCTAACCAGGGTTTAATCCTGCCAACTGTCCGTCACTGGGGCTTAACTACAGGCCCATCTCGGAGGATGATCCCAGCAACAGTCTCCAGGGGGCGGGCATCGACCACATGCCCCGACACGCCCCCTATCTCTCACACAGACTAGCCCCACTCACCGGGCTCCTGATGTCCTTGCGGGGTCCTCCTTTGCGGTAGGGGCAGGCACCGACAATGTGCCTCAAGGCCCCTGCCGCACAGCACTGGAGTTGTGGGGCTCTCCTCAACACCTGAGAGCCCCGGGGCACCTCTTGGATCTGCGCGGGCCGCCCGGGGCCCGCAAGGCCTCACTCCGGCCCCGGCAGCACAATCGGGGCTCCCTCTCCACCACGGGAGCCCCGCTACAACGCAACACCTCCGGCCGACTCCCTGCTCCACCCGGGCCCCTCCTCTCTCATGGGGACCCGGGGCTTGGGGTCGGCTTCTCTATCGCTCCGGGTTCACGAACGGGGCTCCCTCCTCACCATGGGAGCCCCGCAGCGCCTTTGGCTGGCTTCTCCAGGCTGCCCGGCCGAGCAACCAATCAGCTCGCGGCTTCTGGGGGCGCGGCCGCTGGGCTAATCCGTGCGCGGCGTTGGCGGGGGCGGGCCGATGACGCGGCCGGGCGCCCCCGTCACGTGATGCGGGCCCTGACGGCTTCAGGGCCTAGCGCGGCCCTCACCTCATTCCGGCGGCCCTCTCCTCACTCCGGGGGCCGCCGCAACAGCGTTGGCTGCAGCAGGGGTCCCTCCAAGGCGGCGCCGCGCCGCGGCGGTGAGATCGGCAGCACAAGGGGTAGGCTCCCTTTTATTTAATTATTTAAACCTTCAATAAGTGCGCTAAAACGCAGGGTAGGCTCCTGCGGCGCTTTGCGGTGAATCCAGTTCCCTCAGGCCACACAGGCACCGCGCTTCCAGATCAGTTGACTGGGGGTGAGTGTTTGATTTGCTCAAACGCTCCGTCCATCATCCCCTTTTGTATCGCTTTGTTCGCCCTAAGTGTGGCAGGGTATGCTCAGACGTGAGTCCCTTGCTCACTTGGCCACTGGATTCAAGATAGCCTGGCTGATGAGGATTATAAATCTGAAACCGGTCCCAGGATGCTTGTTTCCGGTCCATGGAAGACATGGCTTGGCAGTTCGGGCTGGACTGTTCCCATGAGGCACAGGGTCAGACTGATTTGCATATAGCCATGTCTGAACTGGGGTGGCTGAGTGGGCTAAAGAATGGTGATGGATTAAACCCAGATCAGTTGACTGGGGGTGAGTGTTTGATTTGCTCAAACGCTCCGTCCATCATCCCCTTTTGTATCGCTTTGTTCGCCCTAAGTGTGGCAGGGTATGCTCAGACGTGAGTCCCTTGCTCACTTGGCCACTGGATTCAAGATAGCCTGGCTGATGAGGATTATAAATCCGAAACCGGTCCCAGGATGCTTGTTTCCGGTCCAGGGAAGACATGGCTTGGCAGTTCGGGCTGGACTGTTCCCATGAGGCACAGGGTCAGACTGATTTGCATATAGCCATGTCTGAACTGGGGTGGCTGAGTGGGCTAAAGAATGGTGATGGATTAAACCCAGATCAGTTGACTGGGGGTGAGTGTTTGATTTGCTCAAACGCTCCGTCCATCATCCCCTTTTGTATCCAGTGGCAGGGGGGCGCTTTGCGATTTTCTTTTTTTAGCGCTCAGGGCCTCACAACTTCCAGGGCCCTGGGACACAAGGGGCACAGTTCCTCCAGCAAAAGGGCGCGAACACATGGGGTAGGCACCCACAGCGCTCCAACAAGCAACAGCTCCTCGGGGGCACAATCCTCCCCTGGCCTTGGGGCACAAACCTCCCTCTGCAGCGCTTGATAGGCAGTGCCTCACACGGGGCGAACAGTTCCCCAGCCAGCCCAGGGGCACACTCCTCACCTCCAGGGGGCTTCTTTCGCGCCGCGCTGGTGTGGTTCACGGTCCCCCACATTGCCAGGGACCTAGGTGGGCCCTCCTACTTCAGGGGCCCAGGGGACAGCAGAGGGGAGGTTTTTTTTTTAGGGGTGCAAGGCCCAGCTCACAGGCCCATGTGGCGGTAGCACCTCGCAGCAGGTCCCCTCATGTTCCTGTCCCCGCTCTGTGTGTCTCTCTGGTGGCACATCCCCCTTACTTATACCCTCCTCCCAGTCAGTGCCAGAACCTTCTAGAATGTTGGCAAAGCTGGCCTAAACTGGCTCAGGGGAGGGGTTGAGCACCCTGGGTGCCAGGCTTTCCCTCCAAAAGCTAGGGGTGGCTGGGTAATAATATCTAGACCGCTGACCTACGGCAGTCTGGTGGCAAAACCCATGGCCTCGGCATCCATTTTAAACACAGAACATTTTAGTCAGGTGCATTTCTAAAATGGGGGAAATTTACAAGTGCTCACACCATTACATAACATTACACTTTAAAACAGGGCAACTCCTACCACACATGGCCTATACGGGTTTATTACCATGGGGAAGACATCCTAGACAAGGGGGTCAAAAGCAAAAAATTTCGGGGGAAAAGGCCAAGTCCAACAGAGGAGTACTGTCCCTGACCTGGGGGATTGGCCTGCAGTGGGTGCCTTGCTGAGAAAGGAGAGGAAAAGACTGAGAGAGACTTTGCAGAATTGTGCCTCAACCAAATCTCCAAGGGCTTGTGGGTGAGCTTGCCCCTGAACGGAGTCCCAGGAATATTGGACTCCTCCTGCCTCAATATCCGCTGGACATTTCCCAAAACGTGCCCTGCCGCTGGAGCCGCAATCGAAGTGCGACTCGAAACCCTGTTTACTCTGCAGCCGTGGCCGCTCCGCACCGTGTGGCTCCGCTCTGTACGAGCCGTAACCCGCACTGTCCACTGCTGGGCCGCCTACACCACGCTGCACCCTCTTCCCGTGAGCCGCACTGCTTGCCACGCTGCCCCTGCCGCTGGCAGTTAAAGACCGGAGCGCCCCGCAAGGAGAATCCGCCCCGTACGCCAAAGCGTACCGGCTCCCATGGTGCCGCACTCCAGAAACCGAACCCGCAGTCGTGCACTGAAGAGTACGGCTCGTACGCTCGTGGCGTACCGGCCGCCCCATACTGCGCCTCTGGGTTCGGAGTGGCATCCCCGCTCCAAGGCAAGACGCGCATCCCGCGCTGCATTGTGAAGCTGCTACGACCTGGACCGTCCGCTTCGCCCTGCAGCCCCGCTCAGATGCCCCGAACCGAGGCATCTACCCGAGCCGGGCCCGCATGGAGAAGAGCCCACGCACGCTCCTGGGACACCTTCACCTGCCGCATCATCCGCTTCGACCCCCTACGAACTTCAAGGTACTGTGAGAGTCGCCCCTGACTGTGTGCGCATCGGACCAGCGAGTCCGCAACTTTTTTTTACTCTTTTAAGACACAAGAGAACCGCGCAGACAGCGCGACATGCAGAGACCATTAAGACACGCATTTGTGAAGTAAAACTTTGCCTTCCTAATAGTATTGTGGCCTAACTTTAAAACGTAATTGGTTCTTGTGGTAAGCCTTATATAAAGTAATTATTTTTGATACAAAACCTCGCGCGGTGTCCCTTTTGTGGTGTTATCATTGATTTACTGTATGCACTTACAAATGCTTAACCCATAACGCTCTGAAGTTTAGCCTTGTCTGCTCGCGCCACGCAACCTAGAGGGTGAGCAGGGGTTATTTTAAAAAGTAAGTCCCTTGCCCTGACTAGAGGAGAGGGTCCCTGCTTGTCACAAGTCCTTACCTGTGCCAACCAGAGACCCCCAATTCCAACAACGTCTATGTAGAAAGTCGCAATTAGATTTTTAAAGAATAAGGACACTTAGGAGTGGACTAGGAACAAACCCTTTCAGTACTGGACAGTTCGACAGTCAAGACCCACGGGAGCACCGAAGTACACGTGTTACCTCACCCAGGAAAGCCGGGTGCGTAGGTGTCTTTTCGTGTCGGGTTTCGTCGTCATTTCCTGTGGAGAGCTGCAAAGAAGTGCTGCAGGCGACCAGATGAAACGTGTCTGGATGGATCCAAGGGTGGATCGAAGATCTGAAGAACCTAAAAGCAGAGGGGACAGAGTCTGGGTCACTAGCCAGTGACCAGGAAGGCGACAAGAGGATACCAGCCGATGTCGGGTGATTTCAGGTGATGCAGGTGAAGCTTGACTCTTCAGCCATGAGGACCAGGAGGCGTCGACGATGACCAGGAGCTGGATTTGAGCTGTCCCACGTCGGATGTCGAGTGCTGCAGCGTCGGAATCCGGATTGGACCCAACAACCCTTGGCAACAGCAACCCACACAAGATGCAACGATTGGCTTCGGGGCAGACCAGCAAGATCTGAGGGACTCACCCTTTGGAGGGGAGTCAGGGCACGTCTGGAGTACTTAGAAACACATAGTGGAGAGGGGCCCAAGGGGAATATGGTTTATAGACCTCAGGGTATCTTGTCCCCCAACTGAACAATAAAACACACGGAAGATACCGAAGGTCTGTCGTTGATCCAAACTCAATGCAGAGCCTGTTAAGTGTTCTACACAGGTAACTGGAACCAGAAGATTCTTATACTACAGGAGACACACAGAGAAAAAGTGAATATAGAAATATAGTTCAAAATAAGAACTCAGTCCAGAAAGAGATTATGAACCCATAGAAAAGTACCCATCAGCCCACTCAATAGTGGAACTTCGTCATCTGGGATTTTTTGTTTGAAAAATTGGTGTCCAATATGCCCTTCCTCAGATGAAACTTGAGGCTAGCTTAGGACCCAATGGTTGAACCCTCAACCAAAGAAGATGACAGAGTATGTAGGCTGATAAGGCTTAGTTGCAGTGCTTAGAAAAAGTGTAAGAGAAGAAAATAGTACTCAACGTGATTAAAAATACCTATCTTCAAGTCAATAAGAAAACTTTATTATGTGTGCCCATCAAGATGGTATAGTTAAAAGCAGAGTGAAAATAGCAGTGAAAATATTTGCTATTTACCATAGATGTTTAATTGGTCAACATGTTTCAGCCTCTCCAGGCTTTCGTCAGGACCTATAATTCACTACTGCAACACTTACTTTTGTGCTGTGAAGGACAGACTATATATATTCTTTTAAATTGTGTATCATCTCCCCATATTATGGGATGAAAGACCCCACCTCACCTGGCAACAGCTCAGGATAAGGAGGCCACGCACTCTCCGTCGTTACCTCGTGCTTGATGGGCACACATAATAAAGTTTTCTTATTGGCATGAAGATAGGTATTTTTAATCACGTTGAGTACTATTTTCTTCTCTTACACTTTTTCTAAGCACTGCAACTAAGCCTTATCAGCCTACATACTCTGTCATCTTCTTTGGTTGAGGGTTCAACCATTGGGTCCTAGGCTAGCCTCAAGTTTCATCTGAGGAAGGGCATATTGGACACCAATTTTTCAAACAAAAATTCCCAGATGACGAAGTTCCACTATTGAGTGGGCTGATGGGTACTTTTCTATGGGTTCATAATCTCTTTCTGGACTGAGTTCTTATTTTGAACTATATTTCTATATTCACTTTTTCTCTGTGTGTCTCCTGTAGTATAAGAATCTTCTGGTTCCAGTTACCTGTGTAGAACACTTAACAGGCTCTGCATTGAGTTTGGATCAACGACACACGTCTGGAGTAACCAGGGAAGCCCAAGAAACAAAAGAGATTCCTTCGTGGGGACCCACCAGTTGACGGACCAGGAATCGCGAAGGGGCCTCAAGCAGAAATGCAGAAAGCGGGCCCACGGAACACTCATGGAGTGTAGGCCCACACACTTCGGTGCAAAAGGTGGTCAGGGCTTGGACTACAAGTAGCCCAATGCACAACTTCGGGAAAGCCCGGGAAGTTGATGCAATAGCAAATGTGCTGGATGTCCAGGAGTTCCGGTCCCACGTCTCTCGTGATGGCTACAGGTCTCAGCTCTGCTGAGATCTCGTGTCGGCCTCGGAGATGTCTGGACGTCCGTGTCCAGTGTCGCAGATTCTTCGCGATCCGGCGGGATCCTCAGGAATGCAGATCGGCAAGATGCTTCTTTGGTGCCTGTTTGAACAGGGGAGTCACTCCTTGAACCCAAGGGCGATTTTGTCCGTCTTCCAGTCGATATAGAATGTTGAAGGTCCCAGATATATGTTGCAGAGTTTCATCCAGGGTAATCTGAAGTCCAAGGGACTGGGTTCCTATACTAATACTAAGTTAAGGGGTTGGACTAACTCTAAGGTCCCACATATGGGAGGACCTGGGGAAGGGGTGGCTACACCCCTTCCACTTTGTCCAGTTTTGCACCAGAGCTGGGGCTGAGTGCCCCAGCAACCGGTTTGAACTGGGGCATGCACAGGGACACGTTGTGTGCCTCAGGCACTGTTTGAAAAGCATTCACTGAAAGCACCCACCCTGCCCCAATACACTAAAGTCTGTCTGGGGAGGTGCCAGCACCTCCCTGGACAGGAAACCTATTGCCCAGGCCTCCCCAGCTGGAGTTTCGTCTAGCAGAAGGAGGTCAGACTTGTGTCTGTGGCAGCAGCATCCATTTTTAGGTCTCGGCTAGCCGCGCGGAAGCGCGTCTCTGCCGAGAACCTATTGCTGGCGTGTCTGCTTCCCAGGAGACAATCCTGGCCGCGCGCAGGCGATTCGAAACTGGCACGCGCACAAGTACGAGCGCTGCGCGAAGCTCTCACACAACACACGCATGCGCGTACACAGAAACACACACACAAGCGCACACGCACGCACATCCATACAGAACCCCCCCCCACGCATACACACACGCGCGCACACACACACGAGTGCACCGCCCCCCCCCCCCTCTCCCTCCCTCCTTTTCAACTTACTGTGGCAATCTGGGGGACTCCGCTCTCAGCACGGCCGGGCAGGCAGCGGGCATGTGCCTCGTGCCCCGTCCGCAGAGTTGACGCTGCGGCTCCTTTCCCGGGGCTCCCTCTTGGTCAAGGGAGCCCCGCAACACGTGCGCAACATCCTGTTGTCGGCCCCGGGGCTCTTCACCGCTCACAGGAGCCCCGGGCCGCTCAACGCATTTCCTCCGCCTGCCTCCTCTTCCGGTCCGGACGCGGCCCCGCCCCCGTCACAGGCGACCTTGCCTGACTTCCGGTGCGGCCGCGGCGGAATTCCGGGGGCAGTAAGTGTTATTTTCTTTAACTGTACCCGATTTGTATTTATGTATTTAGTTGTGCGTTTTTATATTGTGCGGACATTACCCAGAGGTGTCAGAAGGTTTCATAATAGAGCAAAAGAACGTTACATGAGGAATTTTTATATTGTGCGGACATTACCCAGAGGTGTCAGAAGGTTTCATAATAGAGCAAAAGAACGTTACATGAGGAATTTAGCGAAACAAGGTAGTATGTGACAATATGTATAACTACTACGGTTACTCATGTTGAGAGTTACTTACCTACAAATTCCATATTCAATGCAAATTACATATTTAGAAACGTTAAATCGATCAGGGATACATTAATATATATTACAAATTTACATAGTTGAAGAAGAAAGGTCGTTATAGCTATATAGGGTGTCTTGTAACTGTCAGGGTAACATCATTAAATAGGAGGGCGTGTGCCTGGTGGGTAGCTTAACGAGGAGTCTTATTTTGAAAAAATTATTTGGAAGAGGTTTTAAGGTCCTTTTTGAAGATCCGGAAAGAGGTGGTGGTGTGAAGGTATGGCTGTAAAGAGTTCCAATTTCTAGTCGCACTACTGAGGATGGATGTGGCGTAACAGCTAGATCGGCTGTCTTTGAAGCTGGGAAACCCGGTTTGAGTCTGATGGGAGACTGAAGCATCCTGTGATTCCGGGTAGATCACTGAATCTCTCCGTGCCAAAAAGTGAATGTGTCTGTCTTTAATGCAACTTGTGCTCATGTAAAGCGCTGTGTTACCTTTGGTTCGAGATCACGCTATATAAAACTGCAACAAAAAAAAATATGCGCCGTAAGTCCCTTTTGAAAGTTGGAGGTTCGAGCAGCAAGATTTTCAGCCTTTTTGCCTTTAACTTTCACCCATAACACTCAAAGCCATCGCCTGCTATCACACACCCCTGTCACTGCCTATCCCTCCCTCTTCCATCAACCCCGGCTGCCACTACCCCGTACCCTACCTTCACCCCACTGACTGCCCCAGCACCCTCAGTCTGGGGTGTCAGACCCGCTTTCATCACGCCCACTGCCATCGCTTCTCCCTGCTAAGCTCCCTCTCCTTTATTCACTCGTAGGCCAATACCCCCCTCTCTCTGGGGGCTCGAGAGCCCTCTCTTGCACTTGGGTGCGCTCTGCGTTGAGGCCTGGACGCCTCGTAGCGCTTCTGTGCGCCTTGTCGGATCAACGGCACAGGAGCCTACCGAGTCTCACGCATGATGATTTAAAAAAAAAAAAAGAAATGCCATGAGCAATGCCAATAGCTCTACCTTTAATGATGCCGAGACCATTGCATTGCAAATGCTTGTTTGATGTTGGGGCTCTGTTTAACTATTACCGGTCAGGTAAGTGTGTACATGTCTTCTGCCTCTAGAAGGGTGGAATTCTACCCCCGCCGCCAGAACTGTTGTGGGGGGGGGGCAGTATTCCAAAGTGTTTGACACCAAACACCACATGTTTTGATGCAGCCATTCCAAAGGTGCCATTAACCGCGAGGTTATAAAGCACTTAAGAGTATATGGTATGGCTGTATCACAAAACAGCTATAAGGAAGGGATTCCGAAAGATGCAGAGGGGCTCAGCTCATGCTTGGGCACCCTCTCACACAAAACCGAGCACTCTGCCTTCAGGATTGTCAAGCCCTGCCATAGGAGTGACTTATAGGTTTCTATGTGTCTGTATATATAGGTAGACATAGGTATACTATATCTAAGTAAGGGGTACAAGTACCACCTTACCCAGGCTACAGTAGCAGACCTGGGGTGCCATTTTGGAAGGCTTCCCATGGGTGGCATAATACATGCTTCGGCCCCTGGGAGGCCTCTGGGGTACCTATGCCCTTGGTACCTAAAGTACCATATACAGGGACTCACAAGGGTAACCCAGTAACCAATCTGAAGTGTACCCAATGTACATGCAATCAGTTTAGAGGGAACAGCTAGGCTGGGGTCCTGGTTAGCAGGGCCCCAGCCAGACTAAAGTCGAGAAATCAGTGAAACACAGCAAAAAGTGGGGGTAACCAAAGTAAGCAGATCCTACTCTCCTACAGGACGCATTCATTTTTATGGGTTGTTGGGCCTCCCACCCTCCGTACTAAGCTGGGAGTTTAGGCTGGTGCAAGATTTTTACTGAGTAATCTTGTGAACATGGGATGGTATTAATTTTAGTTAGGGTTCCATGGGCTTCGCCAGCCCCTCTCTCCAGTGTGTGTATGAGGGTGCTATTGGGGTGGGTAGTGTCTTTTGCCCTACATGTGCATGGGACGATGTGTAAAGAGGGGGCGTTGCAATTGAATGTTGTTGCGATCGCAACAAGCCATAAGTTCACATGTATACCCCTCTAGTCCCGGGGTGCAACATTACTCTCCCTAGTGGCGCCAGGTGACTTGACTGAACCCTTTTTCTAGAACCTTCCTTTTTTTGGTTAGTTTTGGACTTCTTTTTACCAGTCTTTTGGGTGCTTTCCCTATATCTCACATGATCTATTCTCATTTTTTGTGGAAAAAATTGAGTTGGTCGGAAAGCTGTCCTGTGGCGTCTGTGCTTCTGTTAGTGCAGTGTCTGAGAGTCAGCTTACTGTTTCCTTCAGATGGTGTATGTTAAGCCTGGTGTATTTGGGTGATTGCTAGGTCTTATACGAGGGTTAGCACATTCTTATGTTCTAATTTCACACCGAGCTGGGATGGACTTCTGCAGACTCCCTTTTCCCTGGCAGCCCCCTCTTCCTCGGATGATCTATTTCCCTGGGATTTTGGACGTAGTTCCTGGCAGTGAATAGAGGCTTTTAACTAATTGCATGCTTCTGTTGTTTTTCTAGAGGGGCACGACTCTGTGAACAGGCTTTGAGCAATTGGAAAACTTTGAGGGAGAAGGGAGAAAGAATATTGCTGCATGGAGAATCCAGAGTTTATAGTCAGGAACCCGTCAAACTTCGCCTAATGAAGTTGATGGACTGGATCAGTTGGTTATTCGGGCGGACCTCCCCTCCCGACTGACTTGGCGCTTTGTAACCTGTCAGATCTTGTGCAATGGAGGTTATGGGATCTTTGTTATCCCGAGCTTACGGAAAACCTGGCTCCCAACACTGGAGGACAGCTTTGTTTTGGAACTTAAAGGTGAGCTTCCATTGGCTGGAGGTGTAGAGTCAGCGCTCTAGCTGGCGCCAGCCGCGTGATGACGCGGCACGCCCGCGGCCATGATAGGATGCGCGCGCATCCTAACCAAAAGAGCGCGAGTGTCGGAGCCGGCAATACTTGCGGCTCGGCACTCTCTGGTGCCTTATAAAGATATTAAAGGCTTAAATTTACAACAGCTCCTGTTATCATTTCGGGCCACACTGATACTTTACAATGGCGACGAGGAGGTGATTTAGAAAAAAAAAAAAAAAAATCGAACCACAGGCACACTGACCACCGAGCCCCAGGGACAGGAGCACTTCCCAAACAACACGAGGTGCTCGCCCTACACCACTTGTAAGGAACAAGGACACCAGAGAGCGTGGCAGAGCCCACCCACGTGCAAAGGAGCCACACCATCGCCACAGAAGGTGAGAGGACCGAAACAAGGGGACAAGACAGAGAAGGACCCCATTGACCCCATGCCCTAACGATGGGAGAGCTGGCGACCTCAGGGAAAGGCGAAGGGGAAGACAACAAAAGCCCCCAGAGACACCCAAAGAAACAGGAGGAGGACGACTCGCCAGGTAGCCCCAAGAATCACGGTGAGACTAGCCCCCCAGTAAAGAGCGAGAGGATGTGCGCCCAAACGTCCTCAGCCATGGCACCAGTACCATTCCTACCCAAACCAGGGGAACCCCTCATGCGGTGGGAAGATTGGAGAGAATATATAGACAACTTCATAGAAGTACTGGAGGATGAAAATGAGGAGAAATTCACGAGCCAGAGGGAAAGACGCATTCTACTACTTAACCTTGGTCCGGAGGGACTCAGAGTTTTCAAGAACTTGGTGCCCAAACAACGGGTAAGCACGGATGACGACGTCTACGCTCATGCCATCGAGGAATTAAATGAACACTTTAGACCAGCGGTTTGTGTTTCAATCGACAGATACAATTTCCAACAAAGGAAACAAGAGGCAGGAGAATCAGTTGAAGAATACGTGGCGGCATTGAGGAAATTGGCCTCCACGTGCAATTACGCAGCGTTCCAGGATGAGTTTATCAAGGATCAGATTGTGATGCACACCACAAGCAAAGCCGTGCAGGAGAAACTATGGGCAAGTGGAGACACCACGCTGAAGGAAGTCATGGCGACGGTCAAGAAAGCGGAACTCGCAAAACGGTGTGCGGAAGCAGCGAAGAAAGAGCCGGTGGCCAGACCAATGGTGAACAGAATTGAGGACGAGGGACCCCGAAGGGAAGGCAAGTACAGAGGTACGGTCCCGAAAAATCCCAACAGGTGGCAAGGAAATCCAGGACCACTAGGGAAACAGGCGGAACCCAACAAGCGGAACTGTTACAGGTGTGGGAGCATGGCGCACGAGGCTCACGACAGGAAGTGCCCGGCATTTTGCGCCAAATGCCTGTTCTGCGGGATCGTAGAGCACTATGAAAAGGTGTGCCTCAAGAAAGTGACCAAGTCCATGGTGAAGTTTGTGGAACCAGAGCAGGAAGTCCTAGGAGAAGACAACTATGAGGAAGACGACACAGTACTATGTATCTACGACCAGATACTCTGCATCGACAACAAAAGATCAACCAAGCCTGTGCTGGACATGACAATAGGAGGAGTGCCAATCAGCATAGTGGCAGACACAGGCTCCCCATACACCATGGTCCAGAGGGCAGTATGGAACAAGACATTCAAACCGTCGCTGGGTCCGGAACTGGAACGTCTAGACATTCGCCCAGTCACGTACAATGGAGACCGCATACCCATGGAAGGTTTCAGGCCGTTGAAGTTTGAGTTTAGAGGGCGCACAGCCATCTGCAAACTGTACGTCTCGGAGAAGGGACCCTCGGTCCTGGGCTGGTTGGATCAAGGGGACCTGGGTATAAAACTGGACCCGGGTGGAAAGGTCCAGATATTGCTCACCGAACCTGACAGTTGGCCGGATTTGGATCAGTGGAAGAAGGAGTACCCCAAGGTGTTCGGAGGCAAGGTGGGGAGACTGGAGAAGTTTACGCACAAGATAGTACTCAAGGAAGGAGCGGTAACGGTATCGCACAAAGTGAGGAACATACCCCTGGCTGTAAGAGAGGCAGTCCAGGAAGAGTTACAAGACCTAGAGAACAAGGGCATAATCGAACCCATCACGTGCGCAGAATGGTTGGCACCACTGGTGGTGGTAATGAAGCCCAGTGGGAAGGTCAGGCTGTGTGTTGACCTCCGCGAACTCAACAAGAACATCGTAGTGGAAAAATTTCCCTTGCCCCGCATTGAGGAGATGCTAGCAAAGACCCGGGGAATAAAGTGGTATTCCACAATAGACTTCTGCATACCACCAGATCGCACTACATCCGGAGAGTAAGAGACTGACGTCCTTTATCACCTCCTTTGGGTGCTACCAGTTCTGCCGCATGCCGTTTGGACTGGCATCGGCTGCGGCGGTGTTCCAAAAGCTGTGTTCCAAAAGCTGATGCATCAACTCTTCAAGAACATGGATGGCATCCAATATTTTCAGGACGATATCCTGGTAATGGGGCGAGACAGACTAGACCATGATGCCAAACTGACCAAGGTGCTGAGCGTTCTGGAAAAAAGGGGCCTGACAGCGGAATGGAAAAAATGCCGCCTGGGCATGGAATCAGTGACCTATCTAGGGCACGAGATAGGAGTACAAGGCATCAGACCAAAAACTGAAAATGTGAGAGCGATTTGTGACGCACCGCCCCCCACCAACAGAGAGGATGTCAGATCCTTCTTGGGCATGGCGGAGTATTATAGCAAGTGTGTCCAACACTATGCCACAAAGACCCACCATATGCGGCAATTGACAAGGGAGAAGACGCCGTTCAGCTGGACGGAAGAAACACAACAGGAGTTTGAGAGTGTGAAGAGAGATGTGGTAAATGCAGTGCCTTTACAAGGATATGACCCCCAGAGCCAAACGGTACTCACGACGGACGCCAGCGACAAGGGGCTGGGTGCAGTGTTGATGCAGGATAGAGGCCAAGGAGTGGTGGAAACGTTGAGTTTTGCATCACGCACACTGAGTGACACTGAAAAGAAATTCAGCGTCATTGAAAAGGAGATGCTGGCGGTAGTATGGGCAATGGGAAGATTCCGACAATTCCTGTGGGGCACGCGGTTCCAGTTGAAAACGGACCACAAACCGTTAGTAAAGGTATTAACCTCGAGTGGACATGCCAGTGCCACGCCCAGAATAGCCAAGATGACGTTGAAGCTGCTGGAGTACAGATATGATGTGGAGTATATCCCGGGCAGCAGGAACAAAGTAGCCGACTTTCTGAGCAGAGCAGCAGCTATGGAGACGGAAGCAGAAGACGGAGAAATCGGAGGAGAAATGGTGGCATTGACAGAGGATCAGGAAAGGGTCATCAGCAATCAAGAATGGCACGAAGCGTACAATGAAGACGAAGGCTTACAGAAGGTGAAGGAATGCATAATGAAGGGATGGCCGGAGAAAAGACATATGGACGAACACCTGAGGAAGTTCTATGAAATCAGGGAAGAACTATCAATTGGTGACAAGGGAACGTTCATATACAGAGGGGATAAGGTCATCCCCCCGGCAGGAATAATTCCAAGATTACTAGAGATACTCCACGAGGGACACCTAGGAATTGGAAAGATGAAATTACGGACCAAGCAAGGGTACTGGTGGCCGGGCGTGGATGCCCAAGCGGAACGGCACGTCAGGGAGTGTACACAATGTCAAGAAGCTGACAACACTGAAACCTTTGAGACCAGCCCTAGGGAAGTTCGAGTCCCCAAGGAACCCGTGGGAAGAACTGTCCATTTATATCCTAGGCCCAATTCTGGACGGACAAGGGACACAGAAGTACGTATGCGTCCTTATAGACAGGTACTCCAAGTGGCCAGAAATTAAGATATCGGAAGTGATGGACACGGAGACAGTGGTAAAAATTTCTGAGCAACACTTTTGTGAGAGAAGGCATTCCCAAAACCATACTAAGTGACAATGGGCCGCAGTTCACGTCAGAGAAGTGGGCCAACTTCATGAAGAGGAATGGAATTCTACCCAAGCACACGTCTATCTACCACCCCGCTGGGAATGGCTTAGTAGAACGTTTCAATAGGGTGGTAATGGGGTCGGTGCAGTCCGTCATCATGAGTGATAAGGATTGGGAGAAGGAAATATGGAAAATGATATGGGCCTACCATATTACACCCACGGGAACAGGATATAGCCCTTTGGGTCGAGACCCCTTCACGAGAGACAACAGAGCGTGGAAGGAAAAAACAGTGACCAGCCAATGGTCCCCAGCCGTAGTCCATGCCAACTTGGAGAAAGCGCAAGCAGTGTATGCCAAGCACTACAACGCACGAAGGAACGTGAAAGACACTGGACTGGAGCAAGGTGAATGGGTGAGGTTCAAGCTGGCGACATTACAAAGGAAAGGGGACAGCAAGTACAGCAAACCACTCCAAGTCAAGGAGATATATGACAGAGCAGCCTTATTGAGTGATGGCAATGTGTGGTCCCAAGATAGGATGGCGAGGTGCAACAGGATAGTGAGATGGGACACCGATGAACACTACCAAGAAGGAACTGCGGAGAGTGGACAGGAAATGGAGTCTTCCAGTTGGGAAGAAGTTGCAGAAACGGGAGGTTCGAATGAGGAACAAGGCAGCAACATGAACCCTCGAGCGGAAGCAGAGAGGAGCACGAGGCGGTCAATGGAGAGCCCGGCCGAACTCTGCCAAGGTGGAAGCAGTGGAGCTAACCAGGAGAGAGAGGACACTGCGACCCCGGTAAGATACACCCGAGGGGGAGAGCAGTGGTGAGACCGTCCAGGTTTCAGGACTATGATATGAGTGATGGACAATAGTTCCAGTTTTGTTATATGTGTAAAAAGGGGAGATATGTAGAGTCAGCGCTCTAGCTGGCGCCAGCCGCGTGATGACGCGGCACGCCCGCCGCCATGATAGGATGCGCGCGCATCCTAACCAAAAGAGCGTGAGTGTCGGAGCCGGCAATACTTGCGGCTCGGCGCTCTCTGGTGCCTTATAAAGATATTAAAGGCTTAAATTTACAACGGCTCCTGTTATCATTTCGGGCCCCACTGATACTTTACAGGAGGCTGCTAGCTTTTAGAAGGCGATGTTGGAAATGCACACCATGAAGGAATTTTTATTCTAGACTGGGGCCCAGAGAATGGGGTCCTTTCAATTCGGTAATCAGAACCCATCCTAATAAACTTGTGGGCACTGGGACCAGGGTGCCTGCTTTTAGGGATTGGCAAGGAATCTGCCTTGCTCCCTCTTCAGACGACCCTTCCCTCGGTGTGGTCAGCCTGCCCCGTCCTGGGGGATTAGAAGCAGAGTGGGGCCTAGGCTACTGCAAGCACCCTGAATGGCGGACTCTAGTGAGGATACCTGATTGACATAACCCATCCAGCAGCCCTGAATTCCCAAGCGAGTAAAGGCTTGAATTCCTACTGTTGTCTCATTTATCCTTCTTTTGAGTTTTGGTACAGCGAATTGTGAGGTACGCATGAAATAGATGCTGTGCAGTGTAAGAAGAGGCCATATGTGGGCACGTGAATCGTTGGTTGCTGTACACGGCCCCAGATGAACAGATGCCAACGCTGACCCTGACCTGGTATCAACAACTTTTGCGTATAAGCAACTGACACAGCTCACTAATTGGACTGTGTCCCAAGAATTTATGCAGGAGAGCCACGTGTGATTCGAGCCCTGTATTGTCAGAATACAACACTGATTTTTTTTTGTGCTGAGGAAGCCTATAACTGGGCGAAACACGTTGGTTTTGTCACTGCAGAATTTGAATAAAGATTCAAAGAATCAACAAAAGGACGCCTCTATCTGTTCTTGTTATATACTTGTCACATTGACTTCACTTATGCTCTTTTGTAGTGTTGCCTCTCAATTGTGTGTGAATAAGATTAATTAATGGTGTATTTAGCAACAACAACAACAGACGTGGGTCCCTTGCTCACTTTGCCACTGGATTCAAGCTAGCCTGGCTGATGAGGGCCGTTAGCCCAAAACCGGTCCAAGGATGCTTGTTTCCATTCCACAGAAGACATGGTTTGGCAGTTTGGGCTGGATTGTTCTCATGAGGCACAGGGTCAGACTGATTTGCATATGTCTGAACTGGGGTGGGGAAGTGAGCTAAAGAACGATGATGGATTAAACCCAGATCTGTGACTGGGGGTGAGTGTCTGAATTTTTTTTAGCACTGTGTCCATCATCTCCTTGTGCTTGCTTTGTTCGCCCTAAGTTGGCAGGGTATGCCCAGACGTGGGTCTCTTGCTCACTTTGCCACTGGATTCAAGCTAGCCTGGCAGATGAGGGCTCGACAACTTAAAATCGTGTCTATGGCTTTCGCGGTTCCGCAAGGCCATGTCAGCCTTCCAACCCTGAGAGGTTGGGACATACACCACCGTTAAGTTGGAGGGTGATAGTAAAAAAAAAAATCCGGGACTAAGGGTGCAGAGATGATTGTGCTGTTTGAATCGACCTCAGATCAAAAATGCCTTTCTTTCAATGAAAACTAGCATTGAGGTTTGATGCGAAATGACAGATGGTGGCAAAAAGGTGGGATTCATGAGAAGCGGTGGGGAGCGGCCATCTTACAGCAGAGCCAGGAGCCCCCGAACTGGGGTCCAAAATGTTATGTTGCAGAGGTCCCGACTTGGGAACTGGGGTACTTGGTTCGAGTTTGGATGTTGCCACAACATCCTGTGATTCTGCGCAAATCAATTAATCCCTGAGCCTAACAAAACAGAAATATTATCTTTCCTTTTTAGGGCTCGGCCTACGCCCCCCCAGCGTCAGCGGGGGGTGGAGCTCCGAGCTCCTTTTGTTAAGGGCTTTTAAATCTTGCAGGAAAAATTCCTCAGTGCGCAAGCTTTTTCAGTTCTTTTTTTTGCCACCTGCATAGTGATTCGTCTTCGCTGTGCTGTCTTTCTAGTAGCCTTCACGCAATAGGCCATGTGTAAATCATTCTGGGCACTTCCGCCATAATCTGTGTAGTTACGCGCGCAGGGGAGTGTTATAAATTTCAATTATGAGCTGTCAGAGTGCCGCCGTAAAAGAATCCAGATGGTCGGGGCGCGTTCACCAGTCTGCAGTGAGTGGCGCGCGTTCGTGCTTGTTCTGTGTCTCGCGTTTCCTCTTTTCATGCAGATCTGGTTTTCTTTACTGACTACAGCTGTGTTTATATAGACGGTGGCTTCAGTTGTGCAGCAAGTGCAGTGGCACCAGTGTGGTGTAGCTATCATTAGTGGAGCAGGGGCAGTGGCACCAGTGTGGTGTAGCTATTATGAGTGCTGCAGGTGCAGTGGCACCAGTGTGGCGTAGCTATCGACTCTGGACAATAGCTCGCTTAATCTTCCCGACGGCCCCCAGCGCCTAGAGACCCTTACGGGTGATTGTGCGCTTTACAAATGTGGACTTTACTTTACTTTACTTTTGGTGCAGCATGTGCAGTGGTACCGGTGAGTGGTAGCTACCATTGCTGGAGCAGGTGCAGTGGTAGTGTTGCTTAGCTATGATTGTGCAGCAGGTGCAGTGGCACCAGTGTGTGGCGTAGTTATCATTCGTGGAGCAGGTGAGGTGTTATCAGACTTACTTAGCTATGATTGCGCAGCAGGTGTAGTACCACTAGTGTGTCGTAGCTACCATTGTGCAGTAGGTGCAGTGGCACCAGTGTGGCATAGCACCATAGGTGGAGCAGTTGCAGTGGTAGTGTTGCTTAGCTATGATTGTGCAGCAGGTGCAGTGGCACCAGTGTGTGGTAGATGGCGTTGTGTAGCAGGTGTAGTGTTATCAGTGTTACTTAGCTATGATTGTGCAGCTGGTGCAGTGGCACCAGTGTGGCGTAGCTATCATTGGTGCTGCATGTGCAGTGGTACCGGTGAGTGGTAGCTACCATTGGTGGAGCAGGTGCAGTGGTAGTGTTGCTTAGCTATGATTGTGCAGCAGGTGCAGTGGCACCAGTGTGTGGTAGCTACCATAGGTGGAGCAGGTGCAGTGGTATTGTTGCTTAGCTATGATTGTACAGCAGGTGCAGTGGCACCAGTGTGTGGCGTAGTTACCATTCGTGGAGCAGGTGAGGTGTTATCAGTGTTACTTAGCTATTATTGCGCAGCAGGTGTAGTACCACCAGTGTGGCCTAGCTACCATTGTGCAGTAGGTGCAGTGGCCCCAGTGTGGCATAGCACCATAGGTGGAGCAGTTGCAGTGGTAGTGTTGCTTAGCTATGATTGTGCAGCAGGTGCAGTGGCACCAGTGTGTGGTAGATGGCGTTGTGTAGCAGGTGTAGTGTTATCAGTGTTACTTAGCTATGATTGTGCAGCAGGTGCAGTGGCACCAGTGTGGCGTAGCTATCATTGGTGCAGCATGTGCAGTGGTACCAGTGAGTGGTAGCTACCATTGGTGGAGTAGGTGCAGTGGTAGTGTTGCTTAGCTATGATTGTGCAGCAGGTGCAGTGGCACCAGTGTGTGGCGTAGTTACCATTCGTGGAGCAGGTGAGGTGTTATCAGTGTTACTTAGCTATGATTGTGCAGCTGGTGCAGTGGCACCAGTGTGGCGTAGCTATCATTGGTGCTGCATGTGCAGTGGTACCGGTGAGTGGTAGCTACCATTGGTGGAGCAGGTGCAGTGGTAGTGTTGCTTAGCTATGATTGTGCAGCAGGTGCAGTGGCACCAGTGTGTGGTAGCTACCATAGGTGGAGCAGGTGCAGTGGTATTGTTGCTTAGCTATCATTGTGCAGCAGGTGCAGTGGCACCAGTGTGTGGCGTAGTTACCATTCGTGGAGCAGGTGAGGTGTTATCAGTGTTACTTAGCTATTATTGCGCAGCAGGTGTAGTACCACCAGTGTTGCCTAGCTACCATTGTGCAGTAGGTGCAGTGGCACCAGTGTGGCATAGCACCATAGGTGGAGCAGTTGCAGTGGTAGTGTTGCTTAGCTATGATTGTGCAGCAGGTGCAGTGGCACCAGTGTGTGGTAGATGGCGTTGTGTAGCAGGTGTAGTGTTATCAGTGTTACTTAGCTATGATTGTGCAGCAGGTGCAGTGGCACCAGTGTGTGGCGTAGTTACCATTCGTGGAGCAGGTGAGGTGTTATCAGTGTTACTTAGCTATTATTGCGCAGCAGGTGTTGTACCACCAGTGTTGCCTAGCTACCATTGTGCAGTAGGTGCAGTGGCACCAGTGTGGCATAGCACCATAGGTGGAGCAGTTGCAGTGGTAGTGTTGCTTAGCTATGATTGTGCAGCAGGTGCAGTGGCACCAGTGTGTGGTAGATGGCGTTGTGTAGCAGATGTAGTGTTATCAGTGTTACTTAGCTATGATTGTGCAGCAGGTGCAGTGGCACCAGTGTGGCGTAGCTATCATTGGTGCAGCATGTGCAGTGGTACCGGTGAGTGGTAGCTACCATTGATGGAGCAGGTGCAGTGGTAGTGTTGCTTAGCTATGATTGTGCAGCAGGTGCAGTGGCACCAGTGTGTGGCGTAGTTATCATTCGTGGAGCAGGTGAGGTGTTATCAGTGTTACTTAGCTATGATTGTGCAGCAGGTGCAGTGGCACCAGTGTGGCGTAGCTATCATTGGTGCAGCATGTGCAGTGGTACCGGTGTGGTGTAAGTATATTTGGTGGAGCAGGTGCAGTGGTACCAGTGTGGCGTATGCGTAGCTACCATTGGTGGAGCAGGTGCAGTGGCACCAGTGCGCCACATTGGTGTAACACACTCACTACCACACACTCACCCCCACAGACTCACCACCACACACTCACCACTACACACACAACCACACACACAACAACACACCACCAGCCGTCAGTGCACGCTTTCACCAGGGCCAAACACCACCAGCCATCAATGCACACTTTCACAAACCACAAACACCACCAGGCGTACAACACCAGCCGTCAGTGCATTCTTTTACAAGGCGCACTCACCAGCAACCATCATGCACGCTTTCACCAAACACAGACACCATCAGCCATCTGTGCACGCTTTTACCAACCACACACCCACCAGCCGTCAGTGCACCCTTCCACCAGGCACACACACCTCCAGGCGGCAGTGCAGTCTTTTACCAAGCACACACATCACCAGCCATCAGTGCACAATTTCTACAGGCAGTCACACACACCACCAGCCATCAGTGCATGCATCAATTGTTAACGCATCCACAATTAACTATTGTAGCAATCTCAGTATGGTACACTTTACTTTTAAACATATTAATGTAAAGCACAGCATGCCACGATTGCTACAATTCCAATCTAACTCACATAATTCCACTACACACCACATGCACACACTCCATAACACATGGCGAAAACACATTGCCATTTACAATGCCATTAGCTCAAACTCAAATAAATCCGAGCCCGATTGCATTTCCAATGCTTGTTTGTAAGGTAACTGGGGCTCGTGTAAAGCTCTTCAATACCTTTGGCGCTATATAACACTAATAGAAAAAAACATTTCTCATAGTTTTTCATTGTGCACTAACATTTTTCTTATGTGCAACTTCATAACCTTCCTGTGATTGTGAAACTAATGGTTGTGCGGCATGAGGGTTACTTATTGGCGGATGTATTCACTGGTTTGCACGCATTGCACAGCACTCTGACCTCCAGAGACCTGGCTTAGTACTATTATTGTGAAATTGTGATTTACATGCGGGACACTGCAAGCTGTTTCACAGTTTTTCACAATGGACATGGGCTGTTGTATCATTCCATCCGACTCCGCCTGAGCCCTGGCCTCAGCCCTGTGTGCTGTCTTTATGGCTTGCATGAAGCCTACATAACACTCACTAGTTTGCTCAAAGCAGGCCCTGTCAAATGCAAGCAGTAAAATTCAAGCTAACAAACACAGGGCCTGCCTGGTGAGAAATGTGCTTGAAAATGCACAATTTTCCCACTTTTTCCCCCCAAACATTTCCCGAGGAGAGAATCCTTGATCCCCTCACAGCAGTTGGCCTTGCTCGCTACAGGGCACTCATCCTACACTTTTACGCCCACCACTTTAAAATGTCACCAGCCACCACTGCTTCCCAGGGACGGTGTGTTACCCCGGGTGTTCCTCCCAGCAACAGTGTGTTACCCCGGGTGTGCCTCCCAGTGGCGGTGTGTTGTCCAGGTGTGCCTCCAACTGACGGTGTGTTGTCCAGGTGTGTCTCCCAGTGACGGTGTGTTGTCCAGGTGTGTCTCCCAGTGACGGTGTTTTGTCCACGTGTGTCTCCCAGTGACGGTTGTTGTCCAGGTGTGCCTCCCAGTGGCGGAGTGTTGTCCCGGTGTGTCTCCCAGTGACGGTGTGTTGCCCACGTGTGTCTCCCAGTGACGGTGTGTTGTCCACGTGTGTCTCCCAGTGACGGTGTGTTGTCCAGGTGTGTCTCCCAGTGATGGTGTGTTGTCCAGGTGTGCCTCCAACTGACGGTGTGTTGTCCAGGTGTGCCTCCCAGTGGCGGAGTGTTGTACAGGTATGCCTCCAACTGACGGTGTGTTGTGCAGGTGTGCCTCCCAGTGGCGGAGTGTTGTCCAGGTGTGCCTCATACTGACGGTGTGTTGTCCAGGCGTGCCTCCCAGTGGCGGAGTGTTGTCCAGGTGTGCCTCCAACTGACGGTGTGTTGTCCAGGTGTGCCTCCAACTGACGGTGTGTTGTCCAGGTGTGCCTCCCAGTGGCGGAGTGTTGTCCAGGCGTGCCTCCAACTGACGGTGTGTTGCCCAGGTGTGCCTCCAACTGACGGTGTGTTGTCCAGGTGTGCCTCCCAGTGACGGTGTGTTGTCCAGGTGTGCCTCCCAGTGATGGTGTGTTGTCCAGGTGTGCCTCCAACTGATGGTGTGTTGTCCAGGTATGCCTCCCAGTGACGGTGTGTTGTCCAGGTGTGTCTCCCAGTGACGGTGTGTTGTCCAGGTGTGTCTTCCAGTGATGGTGTGTTGTCCAGGTGTGCCTCCCAGTGATGGTGTGTTGTCCAGGTGTGCCTCCCAGTGGCGGAGTGGTGTCCAGGTGTGCCCCCAACTGATGGTGTGTTGTCTAGGTGTACCTCCCAGTAATGGTGTGTTGTCCAGGTGTATCTCCCAGTGACGTGTGTTGTCCAGGTGTGCCTCCAACTGACGGTGTGTTGTCCAGGTGTGCCTCCCAGTGACGTTGTGTTGTCCAGGTGTGCCTCCCAGTGACGGTGTGTTGTCCAGGTGTGTCTCCCAGTGACGGTGTGTTGTCCACGTGTGTCTCCCAGTGATGGTGTGTTGTCCAGGTGTGCCTCCCGGTGATGGTGTGTTGTCCACGTATGTCTCCCAGTGACGGTGTGTTGTTCAGGTGTGCCTCCCAGTGATGGTGTGTTGTCCAGGTGTGCCTCCAACTGATGGTATGTTGTCCAGGTGTGCCTCCCAGTGAGTGTGTGTTCCAGTTGTGTCTCCCAGTTACGGTGTGTTGTCCAGGTGTGCCTCCAAGTGATGGTGTGTTGTCCAGGTGTATCTCCCAGTGACGTGTGTTGTCCAGGTGTGCCTCCAACTGACGGTGTGTTGTCCAGGTGTGCCTCCAACTGATGGTGTGTTGTCCAGGTGTGCCTCCAACTGACAGTGTGTTGTCCAGGTGTGCCTCCCAGTGACGGTGTGTTGTCCAGGTGTGCCTCCAACTGATGGTGTGTTGTCCAGGTGTACCTCCCAGTGACGGTGTGTTGTCCAGGTGTGTCTCCCAGTGACGGTGTGTTGTCCAGGTGTGCCTCCCAGTGGCGGAGTGTTGTCCAGGTGTGCCTCCAACTGACGGTGTGTTGTCCAGGTGTGCCTCCCAGTGGCGGAGTGTTGTCCAGGTGTGCCTCCAACTGACGGTGTGTTGTCCAGGTGTGCCTCCAACTGACGGTGTGTTGTCCAGGTGTGCCTCCCAGTGGCGGAGTGTTGTCCAGGCGTGCCTCCAACTGATGGTGTGTTGTCCAGGTGTGCCTCCAACTGACGGTGTGTTGTCCAGGTGTACCTCCCAGTGACGGTGTGTTGTCCAGGTGTGTCTCCCAGTGACGGTGTGTTGTCCAGGTGTGCCTCCAACTGACGGTGTGTTGTCCAGGTGTGCCTCCCAGTGGCGGAGTGTTGTCCAGGTGTGCCTCCAACTGACGGTGTGTTGTCCAGGTGTGCCTCCAACTGACGGTGTGTTGTCCAGGTGTGCCTCCCAGTGGCGGAGTGTTGTCCAGGCGTGCCTCCAACTGATGGTGTGTTGTCCAGGTGTGCCTCCAACTGACGGTGTGTTGTCCAGGTGTGCCTCCCAGTGACGGTGTGTTGTCCAGGTGTGCCTCCCAGTGATGGTGTGTTGTCCAGGTGTGCCTCCAACTGATGGTGTGTTGTCCAGGTGTGCCTCCCAGTGACGGTGTGTTGTCCAGGTGTGTCTCCCAGTGACGGTGTGTTGTCCAGGTGTGTCTCCCAGTGATGGTGTGTTGTCCAGGTGTGCCTCCCAGTGATGGTGTGTTGTCCAGGTGTGCCTCCCAGTGGCGGAGTGTTGTCCAGGTGTGCCCCCAACTGATGGTGTGTTGTCTAGGTGTACCTCCCAGTGATGGTGTGTTGTCCAGGTGTATCTCCCAGTGACGTGTGTTGTCCAGGTGTGCCTCCAACTGACTGTGTGTTGTCCAGGTGTGCCTCCCAGTGACGTTGTGTTGTCCAGGTGTGCCTCCCAGTGACGGTGTGTTGTCCAGGTGTGTCTCCCAGTGACGGTGTGTTGTCCACGTGTGTCTCCCAGTGATGGTGTGTTGTCCAGGTGTGCCTCCCGGTGATGGTGTGTTGTCCACGTGTGTCTCCCAGTGACGGTGTGTTGTCCAGGTGTGCCTCCCAGTGATGGTGTGTTGTCCAGGTGTGCCTCCAACTGATGGTATGTTGTCCAGGTGTGCCTCCCAGTGACGGTGTGTTGTCCAGGTGTGTCTCCCAGTGACGGTGTGTTGTCCAGGTGTGTCTCCCAGTGATGGTGTGTTGTCCAGGTGTGCCTCCCAGTGATGGTGTGTTGTCCAGGTTCTATCTCCCAGTGACGTGTGTTGTCCAGGTGTGCCTCCAACTGATGGTGTGTTGTCCAGGTGTGCCTCCCAGTGACGGTGTGTTGTCCAGGTGTATCTCCCAGTGACGTGTGTTGTCCAGGTGTGCCTCCAACTGACGGTGTGTTGTCCAGGTGTGCCTCCCAGTGACGGTGTGTTGTCCAGGTGTATCTCCCAGTGACGTGTGTTGTCCAGGTGTGCCTCCAACTGATGGTGTGTTGTCCAGGTGTGCCTCCAACTGACAGTGTGTTGTCCAGATGTGCCTCCCAGTGACGGTGTGTTGTCCAGGTGTGTCTCCCAGTGACGGTGTGTTGTCCAGGTGTGCCTCCCAGTGATGGTGTGTTGTCCAGGTTTGCCTCCCAGTGGTGGAGTGTTGTCCAGGTGTGCCTCCCGGTGATGGTGTGTTGTCCAGGTGTGCCTCCCGGTGATGGTGCGTTGTTCAGGTGTGCCTCCCAGTGACAGTGTGTTGTCCAGGTGTGCCTCCCAGTGGTCGTATGTTGTCCAGGTGTATCTCCCAGTGACGTGTGTTGTCCAGGTGTGCCTCCAACTGACGGTGTGTTGTCCAGGTGTGCCTCCAACTGACGGTGTGTTGTCCAGGTGTGCCTCCCAGTGATGGTGTGTTGTCCAGGTTTGCCTCCCAGTGGTGGTGTGTTGTCCAGGTGTGCTTCCAACTGATGTTGTGTTGTCTAGGTGTGCCTCCCAGTGATGGTGTGTTGTCCAGGTGTATCTCCCAGTGACGTGTGTTGTCCAGGTGTGCCTCCAACCAACGGTGTGTTGTCCAGGTGTGCCTCCCAGTGACGGTGTGTTGTCCAGGTGTATCTCCCAGTGACGTGTGTTGTCCAGGTGTGCCTCCAACTGACGGTGTGTTGTCTAGGTGTGCCTCCAACTGACGGTGTGTTGTCCAGGTGTATCTCCCAGTGACGTGTGTTGTCCAGGTGTGCCTCCTAGTGGCGGAGTGTTGTCCAGGTGTGTCTCCCAGTGACGGTGTGTTGTCCAGGTGTGTCTCCCAGTGACGGTGTGTTGTCCAGGTGTGCCTCCAACTGATGGTGTGTTGTCCAGGTGTGCCTCCCAGTGACGGTGTGTTGTCCAGCTGTGTCTCCCAGTGACGGTGTGTTGTCCAGGTGTGCCTCCCAGTGATGGTGTGTTGTCCAGGCGTGCTTCCCGGTGATGGTGTGTTGTCCAGGTGTGCCTCCCGGTGATGGTGCGTTGTTCAGGTGTGCCTCCCAGTGACTGTGTGTTGTCCAGGTGTGCCTCCAACTGACGGTGTGTTGTCCAGGTGTGCCTCCCAGTGACGGTGTGTTGTCCAGGTGTGTCTCCAACTGACGGTGTGTTGTCCAGGTGTGCCTCCCAGTGGCGGAGTGTTGTCCAGGTGTGCCTCCCAGTGACGGTGTGTTGTCCAGGTGTGAGTCCCAGTGACGGTGTGTTGTCCAGGTGTGCCTCCCAGTGGAGGAGTGTTGTCCACGTGTGTCTCCCAGTGACGGTGTGTTGTCCAGGTGTGCCTCCCAGTGACGGTGTGTTGTCCAGGTGTGCCTCCCAGTGGCGGAGTGTTGTCCACGTGTGTCTCCCAGTGACGGTGTGTTGTCCAGGTGTGCCTCCAACTGACGGTGTGTTGTCCAGGTGTGCCTCCCAGTGACGTTGTGTTGTCCAGGTGTGCCTCCCAGTGACGGTGTGTTGTCCAGGTGTGTCTCCCAGTGACGGTGTGTTGTCCACGTGTGTCTCCCAGTGATGGTGTGTTGTCCAGGTGTGCCTCCCGGTGATGGTGTGTTGTCCACGTGTGTCTCCCAGTGACGGTGTGTTGTCCAGGTGTGCCTCCCAGTGATGGTGTGTTGTCCAGGTGTGCCTCCAACTGATGGTATGTTGTCCAGGTGTGCCTCCCAGTGACGGTGTGTTGTCCAGGTGTGTCTCCCAGTGACGGTGTGTTGTCCAGGTGTGTCTCTCAGTGATGGTGTGTTGTCCAGGTGTGCCTCCCAGTGATGGTGTGTTGTCCAGGTTCTATCTCCCAGTGACGTGTGTTGTCCAGGTGTGCCTCCAACTGACGGTGTGTTGTCCAGTGGAGTTCTGGACTTTTTGGTTCCGTCCAGAGGTGTCAGGGAAAACACCCGAAGACCCCGGAGTTCAACCTGTCTCGGTGCACAAACAAACAGAAACACGGGCTTCTCGATGGTGGCGTCAAAGACCAAAGATTTATTACTGCAGGGACACAGAAGTCACAGAAACTGCACACGGGCAGTGTCTAGGAGCCTGTTCAATTTGTACAAAGAGGGTTGTTCCTTATATACTAAATTTTCTGCTCGGGGCAAATTCTTTACATGTTACCACAGTTCTAAACATTCGTGTCTTAAACAATAAATATTTGGCGTTGTACAGGAATCGTCAACAGTATCTGATGTCAAAACATTACGAATGAGGGGTTCCCACTATTCCATCATAATCCCATGTCAATTTCTCATTCAAGACCCGGACCGCCTCATCGTAAATTTCGTTACCTCCCCCTAATAAAGGCCCAGAAGGAAAGGAGCAGAGCCAGGTGCAGAAGATAGAAAGACAGGATAAGAGATGTTTGTGGGTCGTAAATGGGCACGGTTACCAGCTTCGGCCGCCTAATCATGATCAGGCTAACGAACACAAGAACCAGTATAGCAGGACTGGCCTCAGGCTGGGGAGGCAGTTCTTGCCGAGTCATGCTGCTACAGCGTTGCTGGCCTAAGGTGCACGTGTCACTAGCAAGGTGAATCGCCGGTTAAAGCCTACGTGTCCTTTAATGAAAAGAGGTCATTGCGTGTCCATTGACTATGTGAGTGCAAGGAATACAAAATGGCTTCCGTGTTCTAAGATGGATGCCACGGGTAGAACAGAAATGTGTTTGTAACAGGAGTGCTCTTGCTCGTAGCATAGCGAAAACACCAGGATATACTAAATGGATCATTTGCGGTTCACTGATACCAAAATTATGTATTTATGACAATGTTACAAACACGAGTAAAATCGTCACGGAACCTCAGACCCTCCTTTTGCCCTTACATAGGCAATTACTCAGTCTATGTCAGAGTCAGAGTCTAATTCTATGCTCATTAGGTCAGTGACATGTTGTTGCATCATCATCCTGTCTCGTGCCTTTTCTCCTAATGCAGGTGGTTTTCTGAAACAGGTTGCAGCACAGAGACTACACAAAGCGGGACCACATTGGATAATAAGGCAGCACGAGAACAGAAATACTAGGATGACACCAATGACCATCAGAACCTTCCATCCCCACGCTGATACCAGAGTCCAAAACCACTCCATGAAGGACCAGTTTCCCTTATCTACGTGTATAGAGTCGGAAATCTTGTGTAGCTTAGAGATCGCTTCATAGACTGTGGGAGCATTATTTGGAATAAAAACACAGCAGCTCGATTGGATCATTCTGCATACCCCACCTCGATCTGCAAGTATAACGTCTAGAACCATTCGGTTCTGCAACGTCATGAGGCGATCCGCCTGAAGCTCAGCTGTTAAGTTACTAAGGGCACCAGCAGTTTCTGTAATAGTAGATTCAACTACCCGTGTTAGTTGACGTAGATTTCTACTATTGGCCATAGGCCCCCAAAACGGAAGGAAACCTTTGAAGAAGTCTCCCGCTTCCTGACCAGCGGTATCTTCCTTGCTGAAGACACCTCTTGCTACTCTGGTCTTGTGATAATCTGAAGAAGCAGTGTATGTCGGAGGTAACAATCGAGCAATATAACATGAACCTGAAAAGTCAGCAGGCAGCCATGTATATGCTCTGTCCTGACAGATGAAGTAGGTACCCCTAGCAGTCAGGAAGGCAGGGGAGGAGTTAGACGGAAATACGTAAGTCTCAACGCACTCACTCCTCCCTAGCTGAGCTCTCGGATTTCTCCCATTTCCTTGCAAACAGACTTGACCTCGGTGAGGCACGACCCAGACTGAAGTGGAGCTTTTACGCTTGCTTTCTCCCAAACTAAGGCGATACTCTGTAGAGTTCCAACTCAAATACACCCGTAATTCATCTCTAGGGTAAGATGGAGTATTATTGACGTCTTTAATCATGTCAATAATTCCCTGGACTAAAGCTTTGTTGGCTGAGTTGTATTTAGTGGACCGTGGTGGACGCGGAGGATAGGTCTCAAGGGCATATGAAAAAATGGTCTGAAAGGCCTGAAATGATCCATTGTAGCTAAAAGGCAAGACTAGATAGGGAATGCCTTTATCCATAGTGTGAGGTATCAAACCACACACCCAGCAGTCTGTAGTATTAACTACCAGTTGGTGTTGATGCAAGAGCTGTACAAATGTATTGTTAATAAATTCTGAGCGTCGAGCTTGTTCGTGTTCAGGAAATGAGTGAAAAGAATGCATAGAAGAAACCGTAGAAGTAGTAGGATCAAGGGGAGGTACTGTAGTTACCGGCATGAAAATCAAATGCACACCAAAGATGATTCCACCCACCAACGTTATCAAAACGATTAAAAACGTAACTGCACATTGCATTAGAAAACATTTGCTGTGGAGTATTCGGTACAGTCTATTTCTGCGAATATAAATTACATTCTTTCTTTGCAGCTCAGGAAGCTCCATCTTCTACGACCGTTCGCGACCACTGATGATGTGTACGTAGATGAAAATGCCTCTATCAGCCCTGGGAGTTCCCAGAACTAACAGAAAGATCGACCTTGTGTCTGACCCCCGCAGATTCAACTAGGCACACAGCCACGACCCTACGGCTACCCAGACGGCAAGGCAATTTTAAAACAAAAAGAAACAATACAAAGTATTAGCAAACTTCCTGGCTGGAGGCAATGTATAGAAAATTCAAATCTGAAAATAGGCAGTTTCCTGCTTTATTTGTCCATATTGCGAGGTCGCAAGTTGTATCTCAGTTTTGCAGGAGCTGTCTGGTCTGGAAACAATGTATTTTCAGCCGACGTTGCAATGTTCACGTTTTCAGATGACAAATGTTCTTTTGGTGCAGATGGCAAATGTTCGTTGGGTGTGGATGACAAATGTTCAGGGTTCAAAAGAGCAGTTTCAGGAGGAGAGTCAGAATTTGGTGAATCCGTGATCAGTTCTGCATCGCTGAAAGGTATGAACCTGGGGACTTGTTCCGTTTCAGAGGCACCGATTCCTTTCTTTACCCAGTTGTCGTAAGGAAGTGGCAGAGGCACACGTTTGACATGTGTCGTATGGATCCAGTTCTTCCTTCCGGCCACACGAATAGCAGTTCTCGTTGCTAGTAGGACTTGGAAAGGGCCAATGAATCTGGGTTGAAGATTTTTCGTTCTTGCAAAATTTCTAATGACCACCTGGTCACCTGGTTTCAGCTGATGGCCTGGACTCTCCGGTGGCTTTGGCAATGCATCGAAAACCTGTTGGTGAATAAGACTCAATTTAGCAGTCAAGTCGAAAAGGTAATCAATTAACATTGGGTATTCCAGCTGCTTGAATTCTTTTGGTCTAGGTACCCCCCAAACATTTGCAGGACGACCAAAAACTATTTCATAAGGACTAAGCCCTACTCTAGAATGTACAGTTGCTCTTGTTGATAGCAAAGCCAAAGGCAATGCGTCTGGCCAAGACAAACCCGTGGACGCTTGTATCTTAGCAAGTTTCAGTTTAAGGGTGCCATTGTAACCCTCGACTAAACCCGCGGACTGGGGATGATTCGCACTATGAAACTTCTGTCTAATCCCTAGACCGGCACACACACTCTGCATAACTTTCCCTACGAACTCACTTCCGTTATCTGACCATACAATCCGTGGCATTCCGTATCTGGGGAAGTATTCTTTAAGAAGAATTTTGGCAGTGGATAAGGCAGTATTGTCCTTCAGTGGGTATGCTTCGATCCATCTGGAGAAAGCACAAACTACCACTAGGACGTATTTCAGGTTATTACAACGATCCATGTGAATGAAGTCTAGCTGGATCACTTCAAAGGGGCAGGAAGGAGGAGCGAAATGACCTGCAGGTGTGGGGATTCCCTTGCCAGGATTATGCATCAAGCATACCATACAATTTCTCACCACTCTCTCTGCACACTTACTAATCCCATCATTCTTCCAGACTGGAGCCAACATCTTACAAATCCCTTTTGAACTGATGTGCGCTGTTCCATGTGCCATCGTCACTACTGCAAGCACATACGCATCAGGCAACATCCAACGCTGTTGTTCCGACAAGTCAATCCAACACTCACTCGAGTCCAATTTACCCGTGCTCTCTCTCCATGCAAGTTTTTCCTCCTCAGTCGCCTCTTTCTGAATTTCCTTCACGCTTTCCACTGTGTCCTCACACATTCCAGACTCAGAAATCCATCTTGCAGACGTTGCAACATACATTCTACTCATCATATTTCTAGCTGTCTGTTTTGCAGTCTCATCGGCAAAAGCATTCCCACGACCAACATCATCCGTGATTGCTTTATGAGCACTGCATTTCACAATCGCAACTTCAGTCGGCAAGGTTAGAGATTCCAACAAGTCATTAACTAGCTGACCATGTTGAATCTTAGTCCCATGGGACGTAATGAAACCTCTCTCTTTCCACAATCGGCCAAAACTATGGGCCACGCCGAACGCGTACTGACTATCTGTGAACACATTCACTCTCTTTCCCTTAGCTAAAACGCACGCTCTTGTTAGCGCGATCAATTCTGCAGCCTGGGCAGAATTCTGACTCACTCTTGCAGTCTCCACAATTGTACTCAAGGTCGTTACTGCATAAGCAGCAGTCACATCACCATTCTCCAATTTGAAGCAAGACCCATCAACATACAGCGTGCCATCTGGATCTGATAACGGAGTGTCTTTTAGATCAATTCGTCCTTTGGTTTCTTCCTCAGTTTTGAAACAACAGTCGTGTGGTTCGGAATCACTCGACTCTTGGCTAGTCGGCAACAATGTTGCTGGATTCAATACATTGCATCTCTTGATCTGAATATGACTAGCTAACAGTGTCAGTTCATAACCTGATAATCTAGCACTGGTAAGGTGCTGCGTCTTGGTTCGGTTCATGAGTGTATCCACAGCATGAGGAACCATAACTACTAGCATGTTGTTCATTACTAAACCAGCAGATTGTCGAATGGAGGCTGCAGCTGCGGCTGCAGCTCTCAAGCAACCAGGCAATGCTCTGGCTACTGGATCTAACGTTGATGAAAAATACGCACAAGGGCGTTGTTTATCACCAAATTTCTGCGTCAAAACACTCAATGCACAACCTTCTCTCTCGTGGACATAGAGCGTGAATGGCTTACTGTAGTCGGGTGTACCCAATACAGGTGCTGAACACAGTGCATTTCGCAATTCAGAAAAACTCTGCTGACATTCTGCAGACCATGGTACCGGACTCGGAACATCTTTCCCAGTCAAGGCTACCAATGGTTTTGCTAAAAGAGAAAAATTTGGGATCCATTGCCTACAATATGAGGTAATACCTAAAAAGGCACGTACTTCTCTCTGCGTGCTAGGAACATTCATCTGTGTAATTGCTTTTATTCTCTCTGGGGTCAACTTCCTTCCCTCCTTTGACAAGAGATGACCTAGGTAGGTCACTTCTTGGCAGCAGTATTGCATTTTTGAAGGTGACACCTTGTGATTCAAATCTGACAAGTGATGCAATAAAGAAATCGTAGCTGTTTTGCAAGTTTCCTTGTCATCAGCAGCCACTAGAAGATCATCGACATATTGTACTAAAGCAGAACCAAGAGGAAGTACGAAGGAATCTAACTGGTTTTTTAATGCTTGACTGTAAATGGATGGGCTTTCACAATAGCCTTGTGGAGCGCGTTTAAACCTGAAGCTTCGTCCTCCTAGAGAGAAACCGAAGATATCTCTGCTTTCCTCGGCTATCGGAATGCTGAAAAAGGCATTTTTCAAGTCGACAACCGAAAACCATGCTGCTGTAGCAGGAATCAACGTTAACAATGCAGTAATGTCTGGAACCACAGGAAACTGTGGAATCACAATTTTATTAACCTCTCTGAGATCAATTACAAACCTATATACTGGAGGTTTTGTTGGGTCAGTTCGTTTCAAAATAGGCAGTACAGGACTATTACAGACATTACCTCTAGTTTCTTCTATAACGTCTTTCTCAATCAGATCTTGCACTATCAGTAGGAGCGCACGCTCACCTTCACTAGAGATTCTGTATTGTGGAATTCGTGGAAGTTTGACATTTGCTTTCAAAGTTACTACATAGGGTGGAATTTCCAATAGACCTACATCATTAGGACCAGTCGCCCAAAGAGTATCAGGGAGTGAACGCAGCTCTGGTGGGAGCGCATCCATCGACAAGTACATCGGAGAGATTATTCTTTTACCCAACGTAAGCTGTACTCCTGCTGGAGAACAGTACAATGTCGCGTACAGGCGTTTTAACAAGTCTAAACCGAGCAGATTTTCGTTACAACCTGTCGTCAAAATCAGGGGTGCTTTCAATTGACGGGGTCCAACAGAAATAGACAAAGGACCAGAAACCGGATTGTGAACAGGGGCGCCAGAAAAACCTACTGAAACGTTTGTTAAGCCAGACAAAGGTGCGCCAGGGAGTTTCGCATAAATGATAGAACTTTTTGCTGCACCAGTATCCAACAGAAACGGTTCGACTATACCTGATGTTGCTACTGCGACATAAGGCCCACTCTGATCTACTGGAACTGATACTACTCCCTCTCTTTGTCCATGGCTGTCCTAGTACTCACTTTGCTGAACTTCCTCACTAGCTTCATAATAGTCTTCAACATGATACTGTGGAGACCTATTCTGTTGGGCAGATTGTCCATTTCGCTGGTCGAAATAATTAGAAGGGCGATCACTCGTCTGCGGAGGCATAGCACCTCTTCCTCGACCTCTAGAATTTTGCATAGAACTACCACGACCTCTCTGAGCAGCCGCAGCATTATTTTGTGCCCGAACTGGACACTCATTTTTGTAATGACCTTCCACTTTGCAATAAGCACATTGATTCCATTGGTATTGTGGCCTTTGAAAATTATAATCCGTTCTTTGATATGACCCTTGCTGCATACTAGTCTGATTCGTGCGAGGCGGATAAGCTTGCTGTAAAAGTACTTTAGTTTTTAAATCTTTCGTCTTTTTATCTGATTTTTCTTTCTCCTCTTTATCCCTATTTTCATAGTACTGGGCAGTCGCAAGTATTTGCGCAGTCGTAGAGACAGCCCACGCACTTTCAGAATTCTTTAATTTACCACTAAGTTCTGGCAACAAATTGTGCACGAATTTATCAACAAATAATCTCTGGCCTCCTTCTGTGCTCATATCCTGACCACTATGATCCACGAAAGTCTCCTCGAATCTTGTGAAAAAGTCGGAGACGCTTTTGTCTTTCTTTTGTTTGCACGCGGACAATTTGTCCCAGTTAACGCGCAATGCTGGCATCAAGGTTTTCATTAAATCGATTATCCTACCAGGCAAATTAGCAATTAAGGGTTCAGGTTTAGAACCACCTATTTGTTGACCATCCGCTGCAATTATAGCTGCCCAATCACCACCTAGGGCAACTGGATGATTCTCTTTACGAATTTTAGCCCAAATTGGTTGTGGTACTACATTACCAAATAGCAGATCTATGTCAGCCAGATTCAATACACAAGCGTCAACTGTCTGAGCCAACTCTTTGTAGTATCCTGCAGGATTTTTACGCGGATCTGGCAAGGCCTGTTTTACTGCTAATACTTCAGCTCGCTTCCATGGAATATGTATCCATACTCTCTGGAATTGGGCCGGAGCGGCTGCAATACCAAGGTTTGCATTAGCTTGCACAGCTTCACGCCAAATTGGTGGAACCTCTCTCATTGGGTATTGACGATTTTGTTTCGTACTACGTTTCCCTAACTCTCTTGGTGAACGAAGGGATGAGTCGGTCCTAGAACTTAGAACCAGTTCCATCGCTTCTTTTATATTTTGTCCAACTATCATACCTGCAGCAAACTCTTTCTGAACATTTATTAATTCTTCTAGATTTGATTCAGGGTCATCCTCTTCCAATTCCTCACGTAGAAGGAAACACATTTCATCGAACACATATCGTTGTGTCGGTTCATTCCATTGCATAAATGTATCTAATACATCTTGTACATTATATCTTCCAACTTTTGAAACCCATCTAAGAGCAGTCGAATCTAATATTCCTCGCTCTTCAGTACTGGGAAGCTGACTACGCCTCTGCACAGAGTCAGAGGTAGGAGTCTTAATCAGAGTTTTATAGAAGGGAGATAGAATATTAGAGACAGAATCAGTGATTCTCCGACGAACAGAAAGCGGAGTCATAATATTAGCAGAAGCAGTAAATAGAGTAGCAGTTGGAACAGATAGATCAGGAACAGTAGGAGTAGCAGGCAAAATAGCTTGTGAACTAGCAGGTGTGAGCGACACAGGCATAGGTAAAGAAGCCGGCAACCCTGGAAGAGGGGCTGTCAAAGGAACATGAATATTGACCACAGGAGGTACAGGAACTTGATTCAGGGGAGCGGGAACAGGGACACCAGGTTGTCCAGCAACCGGTAATTGAACATTCGGTATAGGTGGAGCCGTAGCACCCTGTGCATACGGTGGGGGTGATCGTAACAAGTAAGACAACAGGGGATCCTTTTCAGGGTCCTCTACTATCTTAGCTGTACTCGATGGCAAAGCAGGATAGCACTTGTCTATCGCTAAATTACGCTCTCTATTGGCCACCTCCATCGCTTTCTCAGACTCGTTGAGTTGCAGCTGCTTAGCAGACTGTTCGAAAGTCAACTCTTGCTCTTTCTGTTCTTTCTTCAACTTTTTAATTTCTCTCTCTTTAGATTCTTTTCGCCAATAACGGAAAGAATCAAACATTGCCGGCCGGGCTTTCTTCTTGAATAATTTCATTTCTAAATTATCAAGAACTTGAGGTTCAAAACTACCATGCAGTGGCCAACTAAGGACACCATCTTTCTCTGTGAAGCGGATCCATACCTCGTTATAAGAGATAGGGCCCACACCAAATTTGCAATATAGATCATAAAGGGGAGTTCCAATCGGAGGAACCAAACACGAGTCCTCCAACTGGGAATCACTGTTGCAACTGAAACAAGACAACATACAATTTTTCCGACTTACCATTTTATAATCCGGAACACAAAACAAACGAGACACAAACAGAAAAAAAATGCGCACTCGAACCAAAAATTTAGGCCTACCAGAACTGATAAATGTATCGATACCTGAACTGAACAGAATGATTATCGTAACCAGAATAACCAGTGATAATCTTACCGAACTGAACTGAACTGAGAATTAAAAAGGATTATCCAAACAGGAGCAACCCTCACAAAATACTTAACTGAGGCACTGAAGACGTCACCAAGGAGAAACCCGTCACGTCTCGCCGTACTAAGGACTGCACCTCGGGTCCAAGACAGGGCGACGGTCAAGGCAACGGACCACTGCAGCCGTCTGAACGGGAACCCTCGTGGAAGAGAACGTCGGGGCCACTTTTGCGATATGCCGGGATCGATGAAGTGGGGCGCCTCCCTCTGAAATCTTCACACGAAGCTCCTCGAACTCTTCAGGCTTTTGGACCGGTACCAAATGACGTCGCCCCACGTTGGGCGCCAATTGGAGTTCTGGACTTTTTGGTTCCGTCCAGAGGTGTCAGGGAAAACACCCGAAGACCCCGGAGTTCAACCTGTCTCGGTGCACAAACAAACAGAAACACGGGCTTCTCGATGGTGGCGTCAAAGACCAAAGATTTATTACTGCAGGGACACAGAAGTCACAGAAACTGCACACGGGCAGTGTCTAGGAGCCTGTTCAATTTGTACAAAGAGGGTTGTTCCTTATATACTAAATTTTCTGCTCGGGGCAAATTCTTTACATGTTACCACAGTTCTAAACATTCGTGTCTTAAACAATAAATATTTGGCGTTGTACAGGAATCGTCAACAGTATCTGATGTCAAAACATTACGAATGAGGGGTTCCCACTATTCCATCATAATCCCATGTCAATTTCTCATTCAAGACCCGGACCGCCTCATCGTAAATTTCGTTACCTCCCCCTAATAAAGGCCCAGAAGGAAAGGAGCAGAGCCAGGTGCAGAAGATAGAAAGACAGGATAAGAGATGTTTGTGGGTCGTAAATGGGCACGGTTACCAGCTTCGGCCGCCTAATCATGATCAGGCTAACGAACACAAGAACCAGTATAGCAGGACTGGCCTCAGGCTGGGGAGGCAGTTCTTGCCGAGTCATGCTGCTACAGCGTTGCTGGCCTAAGGTGCACGTGTCACTAGCAAGGTGAATCGCCGGTTAAAGCCTACGTGTCCTTTAATGAAAAGAGGTCATTGCGTGTCCATTGACTATGTGAGGGCAAGGAATACAAAATGGCTTCCGTGTTCTAAGATGGATGCCACGGGTAGAACAGAAATGTGTTTGTAACAGGAGTGCTCTTGCTCGTAGCATAGCGAAAACACCAGGATATACTAAATGGATCATTTGCGGTTCACTGATACCAAAATTATGTATTTATGACAATGTTACAAACACGAGTAAAATCGTCACGGAACCTCACCAGGTGTGCCTCCCAGTGACGGTGTGTTGTCCAGGTGTATCTCCCAGTGACGTGTGTTGTCCAGGTGTGCCTCCAACTGACGGTGTGTTGTCCAGGTGTTCCTCCCAGTGACGGTGTGTTGTCCAGGTGTATCTCCCAGTGACGTGTGTTGTCCAGGTGTGCCTCCAACTGATGGTGTGTTGTCCAGGTGTGCCTCCAACTGACAGTGTGTTGTCCAGGTGTGCCTCCCAGTGACGGTGTGTTGTCCAGGTGTGCCTCCAACTGACTGTGTGTTGTCCAGGTGTACCTCCCAGTGACGGTGTGTTGTCCAGGTGTGTCTCCCAGTGACGGTGTGTTGTCCAGGTGTGTCTCCCAGTGACGGTGTGTTGTCCAGGTGTGCCTCCCAGTGACGGTGTGTTGTCCAGGTGTATCTCCCAGTGACGTGTGTTGTCCAGGTGTGCCTCCAACTGACGGTGTGTTGTCTAGGTGTGCCTCCAACTGACGGTGTGTTGTCCAGGTGTATCTCCCAGTGACGTGTGTTGTCCAGGTGTGCCTCCTAGTGGCAGAGTGTTGTCCAGGTGTGTCTCCCAGTGACAGTGTGTTGTCCAGGTGTGTCTCCCAGTGACGGTGTGTTGTCCAGGTGTGCCTCCAACTGATGGTGTGTTGTCCAGGTGTGCCTCCCAGTGACGGTGTGTTGTCCAGGTGTGTCTCCCAGTGACGGTGTGTTGTCCAGGTGTGCCTCCCAGTGATGGTGTGTTGTCCAGGCGTGCTTCCCGGTGATGGTGTGTTGTCCAGGTGTGCCTCCCGGTGATGGTGCGTTGTTCAGGTGTGCCTCCCAGTGACGGTGTGTTGTCCAGGTGTGCCTCCCAGTGGTCGTATGTTGTCCAGGTGTATCTCCCAGTGACGTTTGTTGTCCAGGTGTGCCTCCAACTGACGGTGTGTTGTCCAGGTGTGCCTCCAACTGACGGTGTGTTGTCCAGGTGTGCCTCCCAGTGATGGTGTGTTGTCCAGGTTTGCCTCCCAGTGGTGGTGTGTTGTCCAGGTGTGCTTCCAACTGATGTTGTGTTGTCTAGGTGTGCCTCCCAGTGATGGTGTGTTGTCCAGGTGTATCTCCCAGTGACGTGTGTTGTCCAGGTGTGCCTCCAACTGACGGTGTGTTGTCCAGGTGTGCCTCCCAGTGACGGTGTGTTGTCCAGGTGTATTTCCCAGTGACGTGTGTTGTCCAGGTGTGCCTCCAACTGACGGTGTGTTGTCTAGGTGTGCCTCCAACTGACGGTGTGTTGTCCAGGTGTATCTCCCAGTGACGTGTGTTGTCCAGGTGTGCCTCCTAGTGGCGGAGTGTTGTCCAGGTGTGTCTCCCAGTGACGGTGTGTTGTCCAGGTGTGTCTCCCAGTGACGGTGTGTTGTCCAGGTGTGCCTCCAACTGATGGTGTGTTGTCCATGTGTGCCTCCCAGTGACGGTGTGTTGTCCAGGTGTGTTTCCCAGTGACGGTGTGTTGTCCAGGTGTGCCTCCCAGTGATGGTGTGTTGTCCAGGCGTGCTTCCCGGTGATGGTGTGTTGTCCAGGTGTGCCTCCCGGTGATGGTGCGTTGTTCAGGTGTGCCTCCCAGTGACGGTGTGTTGTCCAGGTGTGCCTCCCAGTGGTCGTATGTTGTCCAGGTGTATCTCCCAGTGACGTGTGTTGTCCAGGTTTGCCTCCAACTGACGGTGTGTTGTCCAGGTGTGCCTCCAACTGACGGTGTGTTGTCCAGGTGTGCCTCCCAGTGATGGTGTGTTGTCCAGGTTTGCCTCCCAGTGGTGGTGTGTTGTCCAGGTGTGCTTCCAACTGATGTTGTATTGTCTAGGTGTGCCTCCCAGTGATGGTGTGTTGTCCAGGTGTATCTCCCAGTGACGTGTGTTGTCCAAGTAAATGTAAATGTAAATGTAAATGTAAATGTAAATGTAAATGTAGTATACTTGTAAAGCGCACAGCTGCCCCAGCAACGGGGCGTCCCGGCGCTGTATAACTCTGGGGAACCCGTCCTGGCTTTCCCTGTGGGATGGTCCCTGCTGGGAGTCCCCAAGGTGGAGCCAGGCATCCCCGGAATTGGTGGGGCCGTTGTGGAGATTAGGCAAGCTAATGCCCAGAGTTGCCGAGTGTGATCTCTGATTAGAGTAAGCACCGAAGTGAGAATTATCGAGTCCGCTGACCAAGGTCCACGACCCTGCCGCGTCGGGAATCGAACCCTGGTCCCAGGCCGACTTCTGCTCTCGGGTCTGCCGCCTCTAACCAGTGAGCCACACTACTCTACAAGTGTGCCTCCAACTGACGGTGTGTTGTCCAGGTGTGCCTCCCAGTGACGGTGTGTTGTCCAGGTGTATCTCCCAGTGACGTGTGTTGTCCAGGTGTGCCTCCAACTGACGGTGTGTTGTCTAGGTGTGCCTCCAACTGACGGTGTGTTGTCCAGGTGTATCTCCCAGTGACGTGTGTTGTCCAGGTGTGCCTCCTAGTGGCGGAGTGTTGTCCAGGTGTGTCTCCCAGTGACGGTGTGTTGTCCAGGTGTGTCTCCCAGTGACGGTGTGTTGTCCAGGTGTGCCTCCAACTGATGGTGTGTTGTCCAGGTGTGCCTCCCAGTGACGGTGTGTTGTCCAGGTGTGTCTCCCAGTGACGGTGTGTTGTCCAGGTGTGCCTCCCAGTGATGGTGTGTTGTCCAGGCGTGCTTCCCGGTGATGGTGTGTTGTCCAGGTGTGCCTCCTGGTGATGGTGCGTTGTTCAATTGTGCCTCCCAGTGACGGTGTGTTGTCCAGGTGTGCCTCCCAGTGGTCGTATGTTGTCCAGGTGTATCTCCCAGTGACGTGTGTTGTCCAGGTGTGCCTCCAACTGACGGTGTGTTGTCCAGGTGTGCCTCCAACTGACGGTGTGTTGTCCAGGTGTGCCTCCCAGTGACGGTGTGTTGTCAAGGTGTGCCTCCAACTGACGGTGTGTTGTCCAGGTGTGCCTCCCAGTGGCGGAGTGTTGTCCAGGTGTGCCTCCCAGTGACGGTGTGTTGTCCAGGTGTGAGTCCCAGTGACGGTGTGTTGTCCAGGTGTGCCTCCCAGTGGAGGAGTGTTGTCCACATGTGTCTCCCAGTGACGGTGTGTTGTCCAGGTGTGCCTCCCAGTGACGGTGTGTTGTCCAGGTGTGCCTCTCAGTGGCGGAGTGTTGTCCACGTGTGTCTCCCAGTGACGGTGTGTTGTCCAGGTGTGCCTCCCAGTGACGGTGTGTTGTCCAGGTGTGCCTCCAAGTGGCGGAGTGTTGTCCACGTGTGCCTCCCAGTGGTGGTGTGTTGTCCAGGTGTGCCTCCCAGTGATGGTGTGTTGTCCAGGTGTGTCTCCCAGTTGTGGTGTGTTGTCCAGGTGTGCCTCCCAGTGACGGTGTGTTGTCCAGGTGTGCCTCCCAGTGGTGGTGTGTTGTACAGGTGTGCCTCCCAGTGACGGTGTGTTGTCCAGGTGTGCCTCCCAGTGGTGGTGTGTTGTCCAGGTGTGCCTCCCAGTGGTGGTGTGTTGTCCAGGTGTGCCTCCCAGTGACGGTGTGTTGTCCAGGTGTGCCTCCCAGTGATGGTGTGTTGTCCAGGTGTGCCTCCCAGTGGTGGTGTGTTGTCCAGGTGTGCCTCCCAGTGACAGTGTTTTGTCCAGGTGTGCCTCCCAGTGATGGTGTGTTGTCCAGGTGTGCCTCCCAGTGGCGGAGTGTTGTCCACGTGTGTCTCCCAGTGACGGTGTGTTGTCCACGTGTGTCTCCCAGTGACGGTGTGTTGTCCAGGTGTGTCTCCCAGTGATGGTGTGTTGTCCAGGTGTGCCTCCAACTGACGGTGTGTTGTCCAGGTGTGCCTCCCAGTGGCGGGGTGTTGTCCAGGTGTGCCTCTAACTGACGGTGTGTTGTCCAGGTGTGCCTCCAACTGACGGTGTGTTGTCCAGGTGTGCCTCCCAGTGGCGGAGTGTTGTCCAGGCGTGCCTCCAACTGACGGTGTGTTGTCCAGGTGTGCCTCCAACTGACGGTGTGTTGTCCAGGTGTGCCTCCCAGTGACGGTGTGTTGTCCAGGTGTGCCTCCCAGTGATGGTGTGTTGTCCAGGTGTGCCTCCAACTAATGGTGTGTTGTCCAGGTGTGCCTCCCAGTGACGGTGTGTTGTCCAGGTGTGTCTCCCAGTGACGGTGTGTTGTCCAGGTGTGTCTCCCAGTGATGGTGTGTTGTCCAGGTGTGCCTCCCAGTGATGGTGTGTTGTCCAGGTGTGCCTCCCAGTGGCGGAGTGTTGTCCAGGTGTGCCCCCAACTGATGGTGTGTTGTCTAGGTGTACCTCCCAGTGATGGTGTGTTGTCCAGGTGTATCTCCCAGTGACGTGTGTTGTCCAGGTGTGCCTCCAACTGACGGTGTGTTGTCCAGGTGTGCCTCCCAGTGACGTTGTGTTGTCCAGGTGTGCCTCCCAGTGACGGTGTGTTGTCCAGGTGTGCCTCCAACTGATGGTATGTTGTCCAGGTGTGCCTCCCAGTGACGGTGTGTTGTCCAGGTGTGTCTCCCAGTGATGGTGTGTTGTCCAGGTGTGCCTCCCAGTGATGGTGTGTTGTCCAGGTTCTATCTCCCAGTGACGTGTGTTGTCCAGGTGTGCCTCCAACTGACGGTGTGTTGTCCAGGTGTGCCTCCCAGTGACGGTGTGTTGTCCAGGTGTATCTCCCAGTGACGTGTGCTGTCCAGGTGTGCCTCCAACTGACGGTGTGTTGTCCAGGTGTGCCTCCCAGTGACGATGTGTTGTCCAGGTGTATCTCCCAGTGACGTGTGTTGTCCAGGTGTGCCTCCAACTGATGGTGTGTTGTCCAGGTGTGCCTCCAACTGACAGTGTGTTGTCCAGGTGTGCCTCCCAGTGACGGTGTGTTGTCCAGGTGTGCCTCCAACTGACGGTGTGTTGTCTAGGTGTACCTCCCAGTGACGGTGTGTTGTCCAGGTGTGTCTCCCAGTGACGGTGTGTTGTCCAGGTGTGTCTCCCAGTGACGGTGTGTTGTCCAGGTTTGCCTCCCAGTGATGGTGTGTTGTCCAGGTTTGCCTCCCAGTGGTGGAGTGTTGTCCAGGTGTGTCTCCCAGTGATGGTGTGTTGTCCAGGTTTGCCTCCCAGTGGTGGTGTGTTGTCCAGGTGTGCTTCCAACTGATGTTGTGTTGTCTAGGTGTGCCTCCCAGTGATGGTGTGTTGTCCAGGTGTATCTCCCAGTGACGTGTGTTGTCCAGGTGTGCCTCCAACTGACGGTGTGTTGTCCAGGTGTGCCTCCCAGTGACGGTGTGTTGTCCAGGTGTATCTCCCAGTGACGTGTGTTGTCCAGGTGTGCCTCCAACTGACGGTGTGTTGTCTAGGTGTGCCTCCAACTGACGGTGTGTTGTCCAGGTGTATCTCCCAGTGACGTGTGTTGTCCAGGTGTGCCTCCTAGTGGCGGAGTGTTGTCCAGGTGTGTCTCCCAGTGACGGTGTGTTGTCCAGGTGTGTCTCCCAGTGACGGTGTGTTGTCCAGGTGTGCCTCCAACTGATGGTGTGTTGTCCAGGTGTGCCTCCCAGTGACGGTGTATTGTCCAGGTGTGTCTCCCAGTGACGGTGTGTTGTCCAGGTGTGCCTCCCAGTGATGGTGTGTTGTCCAGGCGTGCTTCCCGGTGATGGTGTGTTGTCCAGGTGTGCCTCCCGGTGATGGTGCGTTGTTCAGGTGTGCCTCCCAGTGACGGTGTGTTGTCCAGGTTTGCCTCCCAGTGGTCGTATGTTGTCCAGGTGTATCTCCCAGTGACGTGTGTTGTCCAGGTGTGCCTCCAACTGACGGTGTGTTGTCCAGGTGTGCCTCCAACTGACGGTGTGTTGTCCAGGTGTGCCTCCCAGTGATGGTGTGTTGTCCAGGTTTGCCTCCCAGTGGTGGTGTGTTGTCCAGGTGTGCTTCCAACTGATGTTGTGTTGTCTAGGTGTGCCTCCCAGTGATGGTGTGTTGTCCAGGTGTATCTCCCAGTGACGTGTGTTGTCCAGGTGGGCCTCCAACTGACGGTGTGTTGTCCAGGTGTGCCTCCCAGTGACGGTGTGTTGTCCAGGTGTATCTCCCAGTGACGTGTGTTGTCCAGGTGTGCCTCCAACTGACGTTGTGTTGTCTAGGTGTGCCTCCAACTGACGGTGTGTTGTCCAGGTGTATCTCCCAGTGACGTGTGTTGTCCAGGTGTGCCTCCTAGTGGCGGAGTGTTGTCCAGGTGTGTCTCCCAGTGACCGTGTGTTGTCCAGGTGTGTCTCCCAGTGACGGTGTGTTGTCCAGGTGTGCCTCCAACTGATGGTGTGTTGTCCAGGTGTGCCTCCAAGTGACGGTTTGTTGTCCAGGTGTGTCTCCCAGTGACGGTGTGTTGTCCAGGTGTGCCTCCCAGTGATGGTGTGTTGTCCAGGTGTGCCTCCCAGTGGTGGTGTGTTGTCCAGGTGTGCCTCCCAGTGACAGTGTTTTGTCCAGGTGTGCCTCCCAGTGATGGTGTGTTGTCCAGGTGTGCCTCCCAGTGGCGGAGTGTTGTCCACGTGTGTCTCCCAGTGACGGTGTGTTGTCCACGTGTGTCTCCCAGTGACGGTGTGTTGTCCAGGTGTGTCTCCCAGTGATGGTGTGTTGTCCAGGTGTGCCTCCAACTGACGGTGTGTTGTCCAGGTGTGCCTCCCAGTGGCGGGGTGTTGTCCAGGTGTGCCTCTAACTGACGGTGTGTTGTCCAGGTGTGCCTCCAACTGACGGTGTGTTGTCCAGGTGTGCCTCCCAGTGGCGGAGTGTTGTCCAGGCGTGCCTCCAACTGACGGTGTGTTGTCCAGGTGTGCCTCCAACTGACGGTGTGTTGTCCAGGTGTGCCTCCCAGTGACGGTGTGTTGTCCAGGTGTGCCTCCCAGTGATGGTGTGTTGTCCAGGTGTGCCTCCAACTAATGGTGTGTTGTCCAGGTGTGCCTCCCAGTGACGGTGTGTTGTCCAGGTGTGTCTCCCAGTGACGGTGTGTTGTCCAGGTGTGTCTCCCAGTGATGGTGTGTTGTCCAGGTGTGCCTCCCAGTGATGGTGTGTTGTCCAGGTGTGCCTCCCAGTGGCGGAGTGTTGTCCAGGTGTGCCCCCAACTGATGGTGTGTTGTCTAGGTGTACCTCCCAGTGATGGTGTGTTGTCCAGGTGTATCTCCCAGTGACGTGTGTTGTCCAGGTGTGCCTCCAACTGACGGTGTGTTGTCCAGGTGTGCCTCCCAGTGACGTTGTGTTGTCCAGGTGTGCCTCCCAGTGACGGTGTGTTGTCCAGGTGTGTCTCCCAGTGACGGTGTGTTGTCCACGTGTGTCTCCCAGTGATGGTGTGTTGTCCAGGTGTGCCTCCCGGTGATGGTGTGTTGTCCACGTGTGTCTCCCAGTGACGGTGTGTTGTCCAGGTGTGCCTCCCAGTGATGGTGTGTTGTCCAGGTGTGCCTCCAACTGATGGTATGTTGTCCAGGTGTGCCTCCCAGTGACGGTGTGTTGTCCAGGTGTGTCTCCCAGTGACGGTGTGTTGTCCAGGTGTGTCTCCCAGTGATGGTGTGTTGTCCAGGTGTGCCTCCCAGTGATGGTGTGTTGTCCAGGTTCTATCTCCCAGTGACGTGTGTTGTCCAGGTGTGCCTCCAACTGACGGTGTGTTGTCCAGGTGTGCCTCCCAGTGACGGTGTGTTATCCAGGTGTATCTCCCAGTGACGTGTGCTGTCCAGGTGTGCCTCCAACTGACGGTGTGTTGTCCAGGTGTGCCTCCCAGTGACGGTGTGTTGTCCAGGTGTATCTCCCAGTGACGTGTGTTGTCCAGGTGTGCCTCCAACTGATGGTGTGTTGTCCAGGTGTGCCTCCAACTGACAGTGTGTTGTCCAGGTGTGCCTCCCAGTGACGGTGTGTTGTCCAGGTGTGCCTCCAACTGACGGTGTGTTGTCTAGGTGTACCTCCCAGTGACGGTGTGTTGTCCAGGTGTGTCTCCCAGTGACGGTGTGTTGTCCAGGTGTGTCTCCCAGTGACGGTGTGTTGTCCAGGTTTGCCTCCCAGTGATGGTGTGTTGTCCAGGTTTGCCTCCCAGTGGTGGAGTGTTGTCCAGGTGTGTCTCCCAGTGATGGTGTGTTGTCCAGGTTTGCCTCCCAGTGGTGGTGTGTTGTCCAGGTGTGCTTCCAACTGATGTTGTGTTGTCTAGGTGTGCCTCCCAGTGATGGTGTGTTGTCCAGGTGTATCTCCCAGTGACGTGTGTTGTCCAGGTGTGCCTCCAACTGACGGTGTGTTGTCCAGGTGTGCCTCCCAGTGACGGTGTGTTGTCCAGGTGTATCTCCCAGTGACGTGTGTTGTCCAGGTGTGCCTCCAACTGACGGTGTGTTGTCTAGGTGTGCCTCCAACTGACGGTGTGTTGTCCAGGTGTATCTCCCAGTGACGTGTGTTGTCCAGGTGTGCCTCCTAGTGGCGGAGTGTTGTCCAGGTGTGCCTCCCAGTGACGGTGTGTTGTCCAGGTGTGTCTCCCAGTGACGGTGTGTTGTCCAGGTGTGCCTCCAACTGATGGTGTGTTGTCCAGGTGTGCCTCCCAGTGACGGTGTATTGTCCAGGTGTGTCTCCCAGTGACGGTGTGTTGTCCAGGTGTGCCTCCCAGTGATGGTGTGTTGTCCAGGCGTGCTTCCCGGTGATGGTGTGTTGTCCAGGTGTGCCTCCCGGTGATGGTGCGTTGTTCAGGTGTGCCTCCCAGTGACGGTGTGTTGTCCAGGTTTGCCTCCCAGTGGTCGTATGTTGTCCAGGTGTATCTCCCAGTGACGTGTGTTGTCCAGGTGTGCCTCCAACTGACGGTGTGTTGTCCAGGTGTGCCTCCAACTGACGGTGTGTTGTCCAGGTGTGCCTCCCAGTGATGGTGTGTTGTCCAGGTTTGCCTCCCAGTGGTGGTGTGTTGTCCAGGTGTGCTTCCAACTGATGTTGTGTTGTCTAGGTGTGCCTCCCAGTGATGGTGTGTTGTCCAGGTGTATCTCCCAGTGACGTGTGTTGTCCAGGTGTGCCTCCAACTGACGGTGTGTTGTCCAGGTGTGCCTCCCAGTGACGGTGTGTTGTCCAGGTGTATCTCCCAGTGACGTGTGTTGTCCAGGTGTGCCTCCAACTGACGTTGTGTTGTCTAGGTGTGCCTCCAACTGACGGTGTGTTGTCCAGGTGTATCTCCCAGTGACGTGTGTTGTCCAGGTGTGCCTCCTAGTGGCGGAGTGTTGTCCAGGTGTGTCTCCCAGTGACCGTGTGTTGTCCAGGTGTGTCTCCCAGTGACGGTGTGTTGTCCAGGTGTGCCTCCAACTGATGGTGTGTTGTCCAGGTGTGCCTCCAAGTGACGGTTTGTTGTCCAGGTGTGTCTCCCAGTGACGGTGTGTTGTCCAGGTGTGCCTCCCAGTGATGGTGTGTTGTCCAGGCGTGCTTCCCGGTGATGGTGTGTTGTCCAGGTGTGCCTCCCGGTGATGGTGCGTTGTTCAGGTGTGCCTCCCAGTGACGGTGTGTTGTCCAGGTGTGCCTCCCAGTGGTCGTATGTTGTCCAGGTGTATCTCCCAGTGACGTGTGTTGTCCAGGTGTGCCTCCAACTGACGGTGTGTTGTCCAGGTGTGCCTCCAACTGACGGTGTGTTGTCCAGGTGTGCCTCCCAGTGACGGTGTGTTGTCCAGGTGTGCCTCCAACTGACGGTGTGTTGTCCAGGTGTGCCTCCCAGTGGCGGAGTGTTGTCCAGGTGTGCCTCCCAGTGACGGTGTGTTGTCCAGGTGTGAGTCCCAGTGACGGTGTGTTGTCCAGGTGTGCCTCCCAGTGGAGGAGTGTTGTCCACGTGTGTCTCCCAGTGACGGTGTGTTGTCCAGGTGTGCCTCCCAGTGACGGTGTGTTGTCCAGGTGTGCCTCCCAGTGGCGGAGTGTTGTCCACGTGTGTCTCCCAGTGACGGTGTGTTGTCCAGGTGTGCCTCCCAGTGACGGTGTGTTGTCCAGGTGTGCCTCCAAGTGGCGGAGTGTTGTCCACGTGTGCCTCCCAGTGGTGGTGTGTTGTCCAGGTGTGCCTCCCAGTGATGGTGTGTTGTCCAGGTGTGTCTCCCAGTGGTGGTGTGTTGTCCAGGTGTGCCTCCCAGTGACTGTGTGTTGTCCAGGTGTGCCTCCCAGTGGTGGTGTGTTGTACAGGTGTGCCTCCCAGTGACGGTGTGTTGTCCAGGTGTGCCTCCCAGTGGTGGTGTGTTTTCCAGGTCTGCCTCCCAGTGGTGGTCTGTTGTCCAGGTGTGCCTCCCAGTGACGGTGTGTTGTCCAGGTGTGCCTCCCAGTGACGGTGTGTTGTCCAGGTGTGCCTCCCAGTGATGGTGTGTTGTCCAGGCGTGCTTCCCGGTGATGGTGTGTTGTCCAGGTGTGCCTCCCGGTGATGGTGCGTTGTTCAGGTGTGCCTCCCTGTGACGGTGTGTTGTCCAGGTGTGCCTCCCAGTGGTCGTATGTTGTCCAGGTGTATCTCCCAGTGACGTGTGTTGTCCAGGTGTGCCTCCAACTGACGGTGTGTTGTACAGGTGTGCCTCCAACTGACGGTGTGTTGTCCAGGTGTGCCTCCCAGTGACGGTGTGTTGTCCAGGTGTGCCTCCAACTGACGGTGTGTTGTCCAGGTGTGCCTCCCAGTGGTGGAGTGTTGTCCAGGTGTGCCTCCCAGTGACGGTGTGTTGTCCAGGTGTGAGTCCCAGTGACGGTGTGTTGTCCAGGTGTGCCTCCCAGTGGAGGAGTGTTGTCCACGTGTGTCTCCCAGTGACGGTGTGTTGTCCAGGTGTGCCCCCCAGTGACGGTGTGTTGTCCAGGTGTGCCTCCCAGTGGCGGAGTGTTGTCCACGTTTGTCTCCCAGTGACGGTGTGTTGTCCAGGTGTGCCTCCCAGTGACGGTGTGTTGTCCAGGTGTGCCTCCAAGTGGCGGAGTGTTGTCCACGTGTGCCTCCCAGTGGTGGTGTGTTGTCCAGGTGTGCCTCCCAGTGATGGTGTGTTGTCCAGGTGTGTCTCCCAGTGGTGGTGTCTTGTCCAGGTGTGCCTCCCAGTGACGGTGTGTTGTCCAGGTGTGCCTCCCAGTGGTGGTGTGTTGTACAGGTGTGCCTCCCAGTGACGATGTGTTGTCCAGGTGTGCCTCCCAGTGGTGGTGTGTTGTCCAGGTGTGCCTCCCAGTGGTGGTGTGTTGTCCAGGTGTGCCTCCCAGTGACGGTGTGTTGTCCACGTGTGCCTCCCAGTGATGGTGTGTTGTCCAGGTGTGCCTCCCAGTGGTGGTGTGTTGTCCAGGTGTGCCTCCCAGTGACAGTGTTTTGTCCAGGTGTGCCTCCCAGTGATGGTGTGTTGTCCAGGTGTGCCTCCCAGTGGCGGAGTGTTGTCCACGTGTGTCTCCCAGTGACGGTGTGTTGTCCACGTGTGTCTCCCAGTGACGGTGTGTTGTCCAGGTGTGTCTCCCAGTGATGGTGTGTTGTCCAGGTGTGCCTCCAACTGACGGTGTGTTGTCCAGGTGTGCCTCCCAGTGGCGGGGTGTTGTCCAGGTGTGCCTCTAACTGACGGTGTGTTGTGCAGGTGTGCCTCCCAGTGGCGGAGTGTTGTCCAGGTGTGCCTCCAACTGACGGTGTGTTGTCCAGGTGTGCCTCCCAGTGGCGGAGTGTTGTCCAGGTGTGCCTCCAACTGACGGTGTGTTGTCCAGGTGTGCCTCCAACTGACGGTGTGTTGTCCAGGTGTGCCTCCAACTGACAATGTGTTGTCCAGGTGTGCCTCCCAGTGACGGTGTGTTGTCCAGGTGTGCCTCCCAGTGATGGTGTGTTGTCCAGGTGTGCCTCCAACTGATGGTGTGTTGTCCAGGTGTGCCTCCCAGTGACGGTGTGTTGTCCAGGTGTGTCTCCCAGTGACGGTGTGTTGTCCAGGTGTGTCTCCCAGTGATGGTGTGTTGTCCAGGTGTGCCTCCCAGTGATGGTGTGTTGTCCAGGTGTGCCTCCCAGTGGATGAGTCTTGTCCAGGTGTGCCCCCAACTGATGGTGTGTTGTCTAGGTGTACCTCCCAGTGATGGTGTGTTGTCCAGGTGTATCTCCCAGTGACGTGTGTTGTCCAGGTGTGCCTCCAACTGACGATGTGTTGTCCAGGTGTGCCTCCCAGTGACGTTGTGTTGTCCAGGTGTGCCTCCCAGTGGCGGAGTGTTGTCCACGTGTGTCTCCCAGTGACGGTGTGTTGTCCAGGTGTGCCTCCCAGTGACAGTGTGTTGTCCAGGTTTGCCTCCAAGTGGCGGAGTGTTGTCCACGTGTGCCTCCCAGTGGTGGTGTGTTGTCCAGGTATGCCTCCCAGTGATGGTGTGTTGTCCAGGTGTGTCTCCCAGTGATGGTGTGTTGTCCAGGTTTGCCTCCCAGTGGTGGTGTGTTGTCCAGGTGTGCTTCCAACTGATGTTGTGTTGTCTAGGTGTGCCTCCCAGTGATGGTGTGTTGTCCAGGTGTATCTCCCAGTGACGTGTGTTGTCCAGGTGTGCCTCCAACTGACGGTGCGTTGTCCAGGTGTGCCTCCCAGTGACGGTGTGTTGTCCAGGTGTATCTCCCCGTGACGTGTGTTGTCCAGGTGTGCCTCCAACTGACGGTGTGTTGTCTAGGTGTGCCTCCAACTGACGGTGTGTTGTCCAGGTGTATCTCCCAGTGACGTGTGTTGTCCAGGTGTGCCTCCTATTGGCGGAGTGTTGTCCAGGTGTGTCTCCCAGTGACGGTGTGTTGTCCAGGTGTGTCTCCCAGTGACGGTGTGTTGTCCAAGTGTGCCTCCAACTGATGGTGTGTTGTCCAGGTGTGCCTCCCAGTGACGGTGTGTTGTCCAGGTGTGTCTCCCAGTGACGGTGTGTTGTCCAGGTGTGCCTCCCAGTGATGGTGTGTTGTCCAGGCGTGCTTCCCAGTGATGGTGTGTTGTCCAGGTGTGCCTCCCGGTGATGGTGCGTTGTTCAGGTGTGCCTCCCAGTGACAGTGTGTTGTCTAGGTGTGCCTCCCAGTGGTCGTATGTTGTCCAGGTGTATCTCCCAGTGACGTGTGTTGTCCAGGTGTGCCTCCAACTGACGGTGTGTTGTCCAGGTGTGCCTCCAACTGACGGTGTGTTGTCCAGGTGTGCCTCCCAGTGATGGTGTGTTGTCCAGGTTTGCCTCCCAGTGGTGGTGTGTTGTCCAGGTGTGCTTCCAACTGATGTTGTGTTGTCTAGGTGTGCCTCCCAGTGATGGTGTGTTGTCCAGGTGTATCTCCCAGTGACGTGTGTTGTCCAGGTGTGCCTCCAACTGACGGTGTGTTGTCCAGGTGTGCCTCCCAGTGACGGTGTGTTGTCCAGGTGTATCTCCCAGTGACGTGTGTTGTCCAGGTGTGCCTCCAACTGACGGTGTGTTGTCTAGGTGTGCCTCCAACTGACGGTGTGTTGTCCAGGTGTATCTCCCAGTGACGTGTGTTGTCCAGGTGTGCCTCCTAGTGGCGGAGTGTTGTCCAGGTGTGTCTCCCAGTGACGGTGTGTTGTCCAGGTGTGTCTCCCAGTGACGGTGTGTTGTCCAGGTGTGCCTTCAACTGATGGTGTCTTGTCCAGGTGTGCCTCCCAGTGACGGTGTGTTGTCCAGGTGTGCCTCTAACTGACGGTGTGTTGTGCAGGTGTGCCTCCCAGTGGCGGAGTGTTGTCCAGGTGTGCCTCCAACTGACGGTGTGTTGTCCAGGTGTACCTCCCAGTGGCGGAGTGTTGTCCAGGTGTGCCTCCAACTGACGGTGTGTTGTCCAGGTGTGCCTCCAACTGACGGTGTGTTGTCCAGGTGTGCCTCCAACTGACGGTGTGTTGTCCAGGTGTGCCTCCCAGTGACGGTGTGTTGTCCAGGTGTGCCTCCCAGTGATGGTGTGTTGTCCAGGTGTGCCTCCAACTGATGGTGTGTTGTCCAGGTGTGCCTCCCAGTGACGGTGTGTTGTCCAGGTGTGTCTCCCAGTGACGGTGTGTTGTGCAGGTGTGTCTCCCAGTGATGGTGTGTTGTCCAGGTGTGCCTCCCAGTGATGGTGTGTTGTCCAGGTGTGCCTCCCAGTGGCGGAGTGTTGTCCAGGTGTGCCCCCAACTGATGGTGTGTTGTCTAGGTGTACCTCCCAGTGATGGTGTGTTGTCCAGGTGTATCTCCCAGTGATGTGTGTTGTCCAGGTGTGCCTCCAACTGACGATGTGTTGTCCAGGTGTGCCTCCCAGTGACGTTGTGTTGTCCAGGTGTGCCTCCCAGTGGCGGAGTGTTGTCCACGTGTGTCTCCCAGTGACGGTGTGTTGTCCAGGTGTGCCTCCCAGTGACGGTGTGTTGTCCAGGTGTGCCTCCAAGTGGCGGAGTGTTGTCCACGTGTGCCTCCCAGTGGTGGTGTGTTGTCCAGGTGTTCCTCCCAGTGATGGTGTGTTGTCCAGGTGTGTCTCCCAGTGATGGTGTGTTGTCCAGGTTTGCCTCCCAGTGATGGTGTGTTGTCCAGGTGTGCTTCCAACTGATGTTGTGTTGTCTAGGTGTGCCTCCCAGTGATGGTGTGTTGTCCAGGTGTATCTCCCAGTGACGTGTGTTGTCCAGGTGTGCCTCAAACTGACGGTGTGTTGTTCAGGTGTGCCTCCCAGTGACGGTGTGTTGTCCAGGTGTATCTCCCAGTGACGTGTGTTGTCCAGGTGTGCCTCCAACTGACGGTGTGTTGTCTAGGTGTGCCTCCAACTGAGGGTGTGTTGTCCAGGTGTATCTCCCAGTGACGTGTGTTGTCCAGGTGTGCCTCCTAGTGGCGGAGTGTTGTCCAGGTGTGTCTCCCAGTGACGGTGTGTTGTCCAGGTGTGTCTCCCAGTGACGGTGTGTTGTCCAGGTGTGCCTTCAACTGATGGTGTGTTGTCCAGGTGTGCCTCCCAGTGACGGTGTGTTGTCCAGGTGTGCCTCTAACTGACGGTGTGTTGTGCAGGTGTGCCTCCCAGTGGCGGAGTGTTGTCCAGGTGTGCCTCCAACTGACGGTGTGTTGTCCAGGTGTACCTCCCAGTGGCGGAGTGTTGTCCAGGTGTGCCTCCAACTGACGGTGTGTTGTCCAGGTGTGCCTCCAACTGACGGTGTGTTGTCCAGGTGTGCCTCCAACTGACGGTGTGTTGTCCAGGTGTGCCTCCCAGTGACGGTGTGTTGTCCAGGTGTGCCTCCCAGTGATGGTGTGTTGTCCAGGTGTGCCTCCAACTGATGGTGTGTTGTCCAGGTGTGCCTCCCAGTGACGGTGTGTTGTCCAGGTGTGTCTCCCAGTGACGGTGTGTTGTCCAGGTGTGTCTCCCAGTGATGGTGTGTTGTCCAGGTGTGCCTCCCAGTGATGGTGTGTTGTCCAGGTGTGCCTCCCAGTGGCGGAGTGTTGTCCAGGTGTGCCCCTAACTGATGGTGTGTTGTCTAGGTGTACCTCCCAGTGATGGTGTGTTGTCCAGGTGTATCTCCCAGTGACGTGTGTTGTCCAGGTGTGCCTCCAACTGACGATGTGTTGTCCAGGTGTGCCTCCCAGTGACGTTGTGTTGTCCAGGTGTGCCTCCCAGTGGCGGAGTGTTGTCCACGTGTGTCTCCCAGTGACGGTGTGTTGTCCAGGTGTGCCTCCCAGTGACGGTGTGTTTTCCAGGTGTGCCTCCAAGTGGCGGAGTGTTGTCCACGTGTGCCTCCCAGTGGTGGTGTGTTGTCCAGGTGTTCCTCCCAGTGATGGTGTGTTGTCCAGGTGTGTCTCCCAGTGATGGTGTGTTGTCCAGGTTTGCCTCCCAGTGATGGTGTGTTGTCCAGGTGTGCTTCCAACTGATGTTGTGTTGTCTAGGTGTGCCTCCCAGTGATGGTGTGTTGTCCAGGTGTATCTCCCAGTGACGTGTGTTGTCCAGGTGTGCCTCCAACTGACGGTGTGTTGTCCAGGTGTGCCTCCCAGTGACGGTGTGTTGTCCAGGTGTATCTCCCAGTGACGTGTGTTGTCCAGGTGTGCCTCCAACTGACGGTGTGTTGTCTAGGTGTGCCTCCAACTGACGGTGTGTTGTCCAGGTGTATCTCCCAGTGACGTGTGTTGTCCAGGTGTGCCTCCTAGTGGCGGAGTGTTGTCCAGGTGTGTCTCCCAGTGACGGTGTGTTGTCCAGGTGTGTCTCCCAGTGACGGTGTGTTGTCCAGGTGTGCCTCCAACTGATGGTGTGTTGTCCAGGTGTGCCTCCCAGTGACGGTGTGTTGTCCAGGTGTGTCTCCCAGTGACGGTGTGTTGTCCAGGTGTGCCTCCCAGTGATGGTGTGTTGTCCAGGCGTGCTTCCCGGTGATGGTGTGTTGTCCAGGTGTGCCTCCCGGTGATGGTGTGTTGTCCAGGTGTGCCTCCCAGTGGCGGAGTGTTGTCCACGTGTGTCTCCCAGTGACGGTGTGTTGTCCACGTGTGTCTCCCAGTGACGGTGTGTTGTCCAGGTGTGTCTCCCAGTGATGGTGTGTTGTCCAGGTGTTCCTCCAACTGACGGTGTGTTGTCCAGGTGTGCCTCCCAGTGGCGGGGTGTTGTCCAGGTGTGCCTCTAACTGACGGTGTGTTGTGCAGGTGTGCCTCCCAGTGGCGGAGTGTTGTCCAGGTGTGCCTCCAACTGACGGTGTGTTGTCCAGGTGTGCCTCCCAGTGGCGGAGTGTTGTCCAGGTGTGCCTCCAACTGACGGTGTGTTGTCCAGGTGTGCCTCCAACTGACGGTGTGTTGTCCAGGTGTGCCTCCCAGTGACGGTGTGTTGTCCAGGTGTGCCTCCCAGTGATGGTGTGTTGTCCAGGTGTGCCTCCAACTGATGGTGTGTTGTCCAGGTGTGCCTCCCAGTGACGGTGTGTTGTCCAGGTGTGTCTCCCAGTGACGGTGTGTTGTCCAGGTGTGTCTCCCAGTGATGGTGTGTTGTCCAGGTGTGCCTCCCAGTGATGGTGTGTTGTCCAGGTGTGCCTCCCAGTGGCGGAGTGTTGTCCAGGTGTGCCCCCAACTGATGGTAGGTTGTCTAGGTGTACCTCCCAGTGATGGTGTGTTGTCCAGGTGTATCTCCCAGTGACGTGTGTTGTCCAGGTGTGCCTCCAACTGACGATGTGTTGTCCAGGTGTGCCTCCCAGTGACGTTGTGTTGTCCAGGTGTGCCTCCCAGTGGCGGAGTGTTGTCCACGTGTGTCTCCCAGTGACGGTGTGTTGTCCAGGTGTGCCTCCCAGTGACGGTGTGTTGTCCAGGTGTGCCTCCAAGTGGCGGAGTGTTGTCCACGTGTGCCTCCCAGTGGTGGTGTGTTGTCCAGGTGTGCCTCCCAGTGATGGTGTGTTGTCCAGGTGTGTCTCCCAGTGATGGTGTGTTGTCCAGGTTTGCCTCCCAGTGGTGGTGTGTTGTCCAGGTGTGCTTCCAACTGATGTTGTGTTGTCTAGGTGTGCCTCCCAGTGATGGTGTGTTGTCCAGGTGTATCTCCCAGTGACGTGTGTTGTCCAGGTGTGCCTCCAACTGACGGTGTGTTGTCCAGGTGTGCCTCCCAGTGACGGTGTGTTGTCCAGGTGTATCTCCCAGTGACGTGTGTTGTCCAGGTGTGCCTCCAACTGACGGTGTGTTGTCTAGGTGTGCCTCCAACTGACGGTGTGTTGTCCAGGTGTATCTCCCAGTGACGTGTGTTGTCCAGGTGTGCCTCCTAGTGGCGGAGTGTTGTCCAGGTGTGTCTCCCAGTGACGGTGTGTTGTCCAGGTGTGTCTCCCAGTGACGGTGTGTTGTCCAAGTGTGCCTCCAACTGATGGTGTGTTGTCCAGGTGTGCCTCCCAGTGACGGTGTGTTGTCCAGGTGTGTCTCCCAGTGACGGTGTGTTGTCCAGGTGTGCCTCCCAGTGATGGTGTGTTGTCCAGGCGTGCTTCCCGGTGATGGTGTGTTGTCCAGGTGTGCCTCCCGGTGATGGTGCGTTGTTCAGGTGTGCCTCCCAGTGACAGTGTGTTGTCCAGGTGTGCCTCCCAGTGGTCGTATGTTGTCCAGGTGTATCTCCCAGTGACGTGTGTTGTCCAGGTGTGCCTCCAACTGACGGTGTGTTGTCCAGGTGTGCCTCCAACTGTTGGTGTGTTGTCCAGGTGTGCCTCCCAGTGATGGTGTGTTGTCCAGGTTTGCCTCCCAGTGGTGGTGTGTTGTCCAGGTGTGCTTCCAACTGATGTTGTGTTGTCTAGGTGTGCCTCCCAGTGATGGTGTGTTGTCCAGGTGTATCTCCCAGTGACGTGTGTTGTCCAGGTGTGCCTCCAACTGACGATGTGTTGTCCAGGTGTGCCTCCCAGTGACGGTGTGTTGTCCAGGTGTATCTCCCAGTGACGTGTGTTGTCCAGGTGTGCCTCCAACTGACGGTGTGTTGTCTAGGTGTGCCTCCAACTGACGGTGTGTTGTCCAGGTGTATCTCCCAGTGACGTGTGTTGTCCAGGTGTGCCTCCTAGTGGCGGAGTGTTGTCCAGGTGTGTCTCCCAGTGACGGTGTGTTGTCCAGGTGTGTCTCCCAGTGACGGTGTGTTGTCCAGGTGTGCCTTCAACTGATGGTGTGTTGTCCAGGTGTGCCTCCCAGTGACGGTGTGTTGTCCAGGTGTGCCTCTAACTGACGGTGTGTTGTGCAGGTGTGCCTCCCAGTGGTGGAGTGTTGTCCAGGTGTGCCTCCAACTGACGGTGTGTTGTCCAGGTGTACCTCCCAGTGGCGGAGTGTTGTCCAGGTGTGCCTCCAACTGACGGTGTGTTGTCCAGGTGTGCCTTCAACTGACGGTGTGTTGTCCAGGTGTGCCTCCAACTGACGGTGTGTTGTCCAGGTGTGCCTCCCAGTGACGGTGTGTTGTCCAGGTGTGTCTCCCAGTGACGGTGTGTTGTCCAGGTGTGCCTCCCAGTGATGGTGTGTTGTCCAGGCGTGCTTCCCGGTGATGGTGTGTTGTCCAGGTGTGCCTCCCGGTGATGGTGCGTTGTTCAGGTGTTCCTCCCAGTGACAGTGTGTTGTCTAGGTGTGCCTCCCAGTGGTCATATGTTGTCCAGGTGTATCTCCCAGTGACGTGTGTTGTCCAGGTGTGCCTCCAACTGACGGTGTGTTGTCCAGGTGTATCTCCCAGTGACGTGTGTTGTCCAAGTGTGCCTCCTAGTGGCGGAGTGTTGTCCAGGTGTGTCTCCCAGTGACGGTGTGTTGTCCAGGTGTGTCTCCCAGTGACGGTGTGTTGTCCAAGTGTGCCTCCAACTGATGGTGTGTTGTCCAGGTGTGCCTCCCAGTGACGGTGTGTTGTCCAGGTGTGTCTCCCAGTGACGGTGTGTTGTCCAGGTGTGCCTCCCAGTGATGGTGTGTTGTCCAGGCGTGCTTCCCGGTGATGGTGTGTTGTCCAGGTGTGCCTCCCGGTGATGGTGCGTTGTTCAGGTGTGCCTCCCAGTGACAGTGTGTTGTCTAGGTGTGCCTCCCAGTGGTCGTATGTTGTCCAGGTGTATCTCCCAGTGACGTGTGTTGTCCAGGTGTGCCTCCAACTGACGGTGTGTTGTCCAGGTGTGCCTCCAACTGACGGTGTGTTGTCCAGGTGTGCCTCCCAGTGATGGTGTGTTGTCCAGGTTTGCCTCCCAGTGGTGGTGTGTTGTCCAGGTGTGCTTCCAACTGATGTTGTGTTGTCTAGGTGTGCCTCCCAGTGATGGTGTGTTGTCCAGGTGTATCTCCCAGTGACGTGTGTTGTCCAGGTGTGCCTCCAACTGACGGTGTGTTGTCCAGGTGTGCCTCCCAGTGACGGTGTGTTGTCCAGGTGTATCTCCCAGTGACGTGTGTTGTCCAGGTGTGCCTCCAACTGACCGTGTGTTGTCTAGGTGTGCCTCCAACTGACGGTGTGTTGTCCAGGTGTATCTCCCAGTGACGTGTGTTGTCCAGGTGTGCCTCCTAGTGGCGGAGTGTTGTCCAGGTGTGTCTCCCAGTGACGGTGTGTTGTCCAGGTGTGTCTCCCAGTGACGGTGTGTTGTCCAGGTGTGCCTTCAACTGATGGTGTGTTGTCCAGGTGTGCCTCCCAGTGACGGTGTGTTGTCCAGGTGTGCCTCTAACTGACGGTGTGTTGTGCAGGTGTGCCTCCCAGTGGCGGAGTGTTGTCCAGGTGTGCCTCCAACTGACGGTGTGTTGTCCAGGTGTACCTCCCAGTGGCGGAGTGTTGTCCAGGTGTGCCTCCAAATGACGGTGTGTTGTCCAGGTGTGCCTCCAACTGACGGTGTGTTGTCCAGGTGTGCCTCCAACTGACGGTGTTTTGTCCAGGTGTGCCTCCCAGTGACGGTGTGTTGTCCAGGTGTGCCTCCCAGTGATGGTGTGTTGTCCAGGTGTGCCTCCAACTGATGGTGTGTTGTCCAGGTGTGCCTCCCAGTGACGGTGTGTTGTCCAGGTGTGTCTCCCAGTGACGGTGTGTTGTCCAGGTGTGTCTCCCAGTGATGGTGTGTTGTCCAGGTGTGCCTCCCAGTGATGGTGTGTTGTCCAGGTGTGCCTCCCAGTGGCGGAGTGTTGTCCAGGTGTGCCCCCAACTGATGGTGTGTTGTCTAGGTGTACCTCCCAGTGATGGTGTGTTGTCCAGGTGTATCTCCCAGTGACGTGTGTTGTCCAGGTGTGCCTCCAACTGACGATGTGTTGTCCAGGTGTGCCTCCCAGTGACGTTGAGTTGTCCAGGTGTGCCTCCCAGTGGCGGAGTGTTGTCCACGTGTGTCTCCCAGTGACGGTGTGTTGTCCAGGTGTGCCTCCCAGTGACGGTGTGTTGTCCAGGTGTGCCTCCAAGTGGCGGAGTGTTGTCCACGTGTGCCTCCCAGTGGTGGTGTGTTGTCCAGGTGTTCCTCCCAGTGATGGTGTGTTGTCCAGGTGTGTCTCCCAGTGATGGTGTGTTGTCCAGGTTTGCCTCCCAGTGATGGTGTGTTGTCCAGGTGTGCTTCCAACTGATGTTGTGTTGTCTAGGTGTGCCTCCCAGTGATGGTGTGTTGTCCAGGTGTATCTCCCAGTGACGTGTGTTGTCCAGGTGTGCCTCCAACTGACGGTGTGTTGTCCAGGTGTGCCTCCCAGTGACGGTGTGTTGTCCAGGTGTATCTCCCAGTGACGTGTGTTGTCCAGGTGTGCCTCCAACTGACGGTGTGTTGTCTAGGTGTGCCTCCAACTGACGGTGTGTTGTCTAGGTGTATCTCCCAGTGACGTGTGTTGTCCAGGTGTGCCTCCTAGTGGCGGAGTGTTGTCCAGGTGTGTCTCCCAGTGACGGTGTGTTGTCCAGGTGTGTCTCCCAGTGACGGTGTGTTGTCCAGGTGTGCCTCCAACTGATGGTGTGTTGTCCAGGTGTGTCTCCCAGTGACGGTGTGTTGTCCAGGTGTGCCTCCCAGTGATGGTGTGTTGTCCAGGCGTGCTTCCCGGTGATGGTGTGTTGTCCAGGTGTGCCTCCCGGTGATGGTGTGTTGTCCAGGTGTGCCTCCCAGTGGCGGAGTGTTGTCCACATGTGTCTCCCAGTGACGGTGTGTTGTCCACGTGTGTCTCCCAGTGACGGTGTGTTGTCCAGGTGTGTCTCCCAGTGATGGTGTGTTGTCCAGGTGTGCCTCCAACTGACGGTGTGTTGTCCAGGTGTGCCTCCCAGTGGCGGGGTGTTGTCCAGGTGTGCCTCTAACTGACGGTGTGTTGTGCAGGTGTGCCTCCCAGTGGCGGAGTGTTGTCCAGGTGTGCCTCCAACTGACGGTGTGTTGTCCAGGTGTGCCTCCCAGTGGCGGAGTGTTGTCCAGGTGTGCCTCCAACTGACGGTGTGTTGTCCAGGTGTGCCTCCAACTGACGGTGTGTTGTCCAGGTGTGCCTCCAACTGACGGTGTGTTGTCCAGGTGTGCCTCCCAGTGACGGTGTGTTGTCCAGGTGTGCCTCCCAGTGATGGTGTGTTGTCCAGGTGTGCCTCCAACTGATGGTGTGTTGTCCAGGTGTGCCTCCCAGTGACGGTGTGTTGTCCAGGTGTGTCTCCCAGTGACGGTGTGTTGTCCAGGTGTGTCTCCCAGTGATGGTGTGTTGTCCAGGTGTGCCTCCCAGTGATGGTGTGTTGTCCAGGTGTGCCTCCCAGTGGCGGAGTGTTGTCCAGGTGTGCCCCCAACTGATGGTGTGTTGTCTAGGTGTACCTCCCAGTGATGGTGTGTTGTCCAGGTGTATCTCCCAGTGACGTGTGTTGTCCAGGTGTGCCTCCAACTGACGATGTGTTGTCCAGGTGTGCCTCCCAGTGAAGTTGTGTTGTCCAGGTGTGCCTCCCAGTGGCGGAGTGTTGTCCACGTGTGTCTCCCAGTGACGGTGTGTTGTCCAGGTGTGCCTCCCAGTGACGGTGTGTTGTCCAGGTGTGCCTCCAAGTGGCGGAGTGTTGTCCACGTGTGCCTCCCAGTGGTGGTGTGTTGTCCAGGTGTGCCTCCCAGTGATGGTGTGTTGTCCAGGTGTGTCTCCCAGTGATGGTGTGTTGTCCAGGTTTGCCTCCCAGTGGTGGTGTGTTGTCCAGGTGTGCTTCCAACTGATGTTGTGTTGTCTAGGTGTGCCTCCCAGTGATGGTGTGTTGTCCAGGTGTATCTCCCAGTGACGTGTGTTGTCCAGGTGTGCCTCCAACTGACGGTGTGTTGTCCAGGTGTGCCTCCCAGTGACGGTGTGTTGTCCAGGTGTATCTCCCAGTGACGTGTGTTGTCCAGGTGTGCCTCCAACTGACGGTGTGTTGTCTAGGTGTGCCTCCAACTGACGGTGTGTTGTCCAGGTGTATCTCCCAGTGACGTGTGTTGTCCAGGTGTGCCTCCTAGTGGCGGAGTGTTGTCCAGGTGTGTCTCCCAGTGACGGTGTGTTGTCCAGGTGTGTCTGCCAGTGACGGTGTGTTGTCCAAGTGTGCCTCCAACTGATGGTGTGTTGTCCAGGTGTGCCTCCCAGTGACGGTGTGTTGTCCAGGTGTGTCTCCCAGTGATGGTGTGTTGTCCAGGCGTGCTTCCCGGTGATGGTGTGTTGTCCAGGTGTGCCTCCCGGTGATGGTGCGTTGTTCAGGTGTGCCTCCCAGTGACAGTGTGTTGTCCAGGTGTGCCTCCCAGTGGTCGTATGTTGTCCAGGTGTATCTCCCAGTGACGTGTGTTGTCCAGGTGTGCCTCCAACTGACGGTGTGTTGTCCAGGTGTGCCTCCAACTGACGGTGTGTTGTCCAGGTGTGCCTCCCAGTGATGGTGTGTTGGCCAGGTTTGCCTCCCAGTGGTGGTGTGTTGTCCAGGTGTGCTTCCAACTGATGTTGTGTTGTCTAGGTGTGCCTCCCAGTGATGGTGTGTTGTCCAGGTGTATCTCCCAGTGACGTGTGTTGTCCAGGTGTGCCTCCAACTGACGGTGTGTTGTCCAGGTGTGCCTCCCAGGGACGGTGTGTTGTCCAGGTGTATCTCCCAGTGACGTGTGTTGTCCAGGTGTGCCTCCAACTGACGGTGTGTTGTCTAGGTGTGCCTCCAACTGACGGTGTGTTGTCCAGGTGTATCTCCCAGTGACGTGTGTTGTCCAGGTGTGCCTCCTAGTGGCGGAGTGTTGTCCAGGTGTGTCTCCCAGTGACGGTGTGTTGTCCAGGTGTGTCTCCCAGTGACGGTGTGTTGTCCAGGTGTGCCTTCAACTGATGGTGTGTTGTCCAGGTGTGCCTCCCAGTGACGGTGTGTTGTCCAGGTGTGCCTCTAACTGACGGTGTGTTGTGCAGGTGTGCCTCCCAGTGGTGGAGTGTTGTCCAGGTGTGCCTCCAACTGACGGTGTGTTGTCCAGGTGTACCTCCCAGTGGCGGAGTGTTGTCCAGGTGTGCCTCCAACTGACGGTGTGTTGTCCAGGTGTGCCTCCAACTGACGGTGTGTTGTCCAGGTGTGCCTCCAACTGACGGTGTGTTGTCCAGGTGTGCCTCCCAGTGACGGTGTGTTGTCCAGGTGTGCCTCCCAGTGATGGTGTGTTGTCCAGGTGTGCCTCCAACTGATAGTGTGTTGTCCAGGTGTGCCTCCCAGTGACGGTGTGTTGTCCAGGTGTGTCTCCCAGTGACGGTGTGTTGTCCAGGTGTGTCTCCCAGTGATGGTGTGTTGTCCAGGTGTGCCTCCCAGTGATGGTGTGTTGTCCAGGTGTGCCTCCCAGTGGCGGAGTGTTGTCCAGGTGTGCCCCCAACTGATGGTGTGTTGTCTAGGTGTTCCTCCCAGTGATGGTGTGTTGTCCAGGTGTATCTCCCAGTGACGTGTGTTGTCCAGGTGTGCCTCCCAGTGACGTTGTGTTGTCCAGGTGTGCCTCCAACTGACGATGTGTTGTCCAGGTGTGCCTCCCAGTGACGTTGTGTTGTCCAGGTGTGCCTCCCAGTGGCGGAGTGTTGTCCACGTGTGTCTCCCAGTGACGGTGTGTTGTCCAGGTGTGCCTCCCAGTGACGGTGTGTTGTCCAGGTGTGCCTCCAAGTGGCGGAGTGTTGTCCACGTGTGCCTCCCAGTGGTGGTGTGTTGTCCAGGTGTTCCTCCCAGTGATGGTGTGTTGTCCAGGTGTGTCTCCCAGTGATGGTGTGTTGTCCAGGTTTGCCTCCCAGTGATGGTGTGTTGTCCAGGTGTGCTTCCATCTGATGTTGTGTTGTCTAGGTGTGCCTCCCAGTGATGGTGTGTTGTCCAGGTGTATCTCCCAGTGACGTGTGTTGTCCAGGTGTGCCTCCAACTGACGGTGTGTTGTCCAGGTGTGCCTCCCAGTGACGGTGTGTTGTCCAGGTGTATCTCCCAGTGACGTGTGTTGTTTAGGTGTGCCTCCAACTGACGGTGTGTTGTCTAGGTGTGCCTCCAACTGACGGTGTGTTGTCCAGGTGTATCTCCCAGTGACGTGTGTTGTCCAGGTGTGCCTCCTAGTGGCGGAGTGTTGTCCAGGTGTGTCTCCCAGTGACGGTGTGTTGTCCAGGTGTGTCTCCCAGTGACGGTGTGTTGTCCAGGTGTGCCTCCAACTGATGGTGTGTTGTCCAGGTGTGCCTCCCAGTGACGGTGTGTTGTCCAGGTGTGTCTCCCAGTGACGGTGTGTTGTCCAGGTGTGCCTCCCAGTGATGGTGTGTTGTCCAGGCGTGCTTCCCGGTGATGGTGTGTTGTCCAGGTGTGCCTCCCGGTGATGGTGCGTTGTTCAGGTGTGCCTCCCAGTGACAGTGTGTTGTCCAGGTGTGCCTCCCAGTGGTCGTATGTTGTCCAGGTGTATCTCCCAGTGACGTGTGTTGTCCAGGTGTGCCTCCAACTGACGGTGTGTTGTCCAGGTGTGCCTCCAACTGACGGTGTGTTGTCTAGGTGTGCCTCCCAGTGATGGTGTGTTGTCCAGGTTTGCCTCCCAGTGGTGGTGTGTTGTCCAGGTGTGCTTCCAACTGATGTTGTGTTGTCTAGGTGTGCCTCCCAGTGATGGTGTGTTGTCCAGGTGTATCTCCCAGTGACGTGTGTTGTCCAGGTGTGCCTCCAACTGACGGTGTGGTGTCCAGGTGTGCCTCCCAGTGACGGTGTGTTGTCCAGGTGTATCTCCCAGTGACGTGTGTTGTCCAGGTGTGCCTCCAACTGACGGTGTGTTGTCTAGGTGTGCCTCCAACTGACGGTGTGTTGTCCAGGTGTATCTCCCAGTGACGTGTGTTGTCCAGGTGTGCCTCCTAGTGGCGGAGTGTTGTCCAGGTGTGTCTCCCAGTGACGGTGTGTTGTCCAGGTGTGTCTCCCAGTGACGGTGTGTTGTCCAGGTGTGCCTTCAACTGATGGTGTGTTGTCCAGGTGTGCCTCCCAGTGACGGTGTGTTATCCAGGTGTGTCTCCCAGTGACGGTGTGTTGTCCAGGTGTGCCTCCCAGTGATGGTGTGTTGTCCAGGCGTGCTTCCCGGTGATGGTGTGTTGTCCAGGTGTGCCTCCCGGTGATGGTGCGTTGTTTAGGTGTGCCTCCCAGTGACGGTGTGTTGTCCAGGTGTGCCTCCCAGTGGTCGTATGTTGTCCAGGTGTATCTCCCAGTGACGTGTGTTGTCCAGGTGTGCCTCCAACTGACGGTGTGTTGTCCAGGTGTGCCTCCAACTGACGGTGTGTTGTCCAGGTGTGCCTCCCAGTGACAGTGTGTTGTCCAGGTGTGCCTCCAACTGACGGTGTGTTGTCCAGGTGTGCCTCCCAGTGGCGGAGTGTTGTCCAGGTGTGCCTTCCAGTGACGGTGTGTTGTCCAGGTGTGCCTCCCAGTGGAGGAGTGTTGTCCACGTGTGTCTCCCAGTGACGGTGTGTTGTCCAGGTGTGCCTCCCAGTGACGGTGTGTTGTCCAGGTGTGCCTCCCAGTGGCGGAGTGTTGTCCACGTGTGTCTCCCAGTGACGGTGTGTTGTCCAGGTGTGCCTCCCAGTGACGGTGTGTTGTCCAGGTGTGCCTCCAAGTGGCGGAGTGTTGTCCACGTGTGCCTCCCAGTGGTGGTGTGTTGTCCAGGTGTGCCTCCCAGTGATGGTGTGTTGTCCAGGTGTGTCTCCCAGTGGTGGTGTGTTGTCCATGTGTGCCTCCCAGTGACGGTGTGTTGTCCAGGTGTGCCTCCCAGTGATGGTGTGTTGTCCAGGTGTGCCTCCCAGTGGTGGTGTGTTGTCCAGGTGTGCCTCCCAGTGACAGTGTTTTGTCCAGGTGTGCCTCCCAGTGATGGTGTGTTGTCCAGGTGTGCCTCCCAGTGGCGGAGTGTTGTCCACGTGTGTCTCCCAGTGACGGTGTGTTGTCCACGTGTGTCTCCCAGTGACGGTGTGTTGTCCAGGTGTGTCTCCCAGTGATGGTGTGTTGTCCAGGTGTGCCTCCAACTGACGGTGTGTTGTCCAGGTGTGCCTCCCAGTGGCGGGGTGTTGTCCAGGTGTGCCTCTAACTGACGGTGTGTTGTGCAGGTGTGCCTCCCAGTGGCGGAGTGTTGTCCAGGTGTGCCTCCAACTGACGGTGTGTTGTCCAGGTGTGCCTCCCAGTGGCGGAGTGTTGTCCAGGTGTGCCTCCAACTGACGGTGTGTTGTCCAGGTGTGCCTCCAACTGACGGTGTGTTGTCCAGGTGTGCCTCCCAGTGGCGGAGTGTTGTCCAGGCCTGCCTCCAACTGACGGTGTGTTGTCCAGGTGTGCCTCCAACTGACGGTGTGTTGTCCAGGTGTGCCTCCCAGTGACGGTGTGTTGTCCAGGTGTGCCTCCCAGTGATGGTGTGTTGTCCAGGTGTGCCTCCAACTGATGGTGTGTTGTCCAGGTGTGCCTCCCAGTGACGGTGTGTTGTCCAGGTGTGTCTCCCAGTGACGGTGTGTTGTCCAGGTGTGTCTCCCAGTGATGGTGTGTTGTCCAGGTGTGCCTCCCAGTGATGGTGTGTTGTCCAGGTGTGCCTCCCAGTGGCGCAGTGTTGTCCAGGTGTGCCCCCAACTGATGGTGTGTTGTCTAGGTGTACCTCCCAGTGATGGTGTGTTGTCCAGGTGTATCTCCCAGTGACGTGTGTTGTCCAGGTGTGCCTCCAACTGACGATGTGTTGTCCAGGTGTGCCTCCCAGTGGCGTTGTGTTGTCCAGGTGTGCCTCCCAGTGGCGGAGTGTTGTCCACGTGTGTCTCCCAGTGACGGTGTGTTGTCCAGGTGTGCCTCCCAGTGACGGTGTGTTGTCCAGGTGTGCCTCCAAGTGGCGGAGTGTTGTCCACGTGTGCCTCCCAGTGGTGGTGTGTTGTCCAGGTGTGCCTCCCAGTGATGGTGTGTTGTCCAGGTGTGTCTCCCAGTGGTGGTGTGTTGTCCAGGTGTGCCTCCCAGTGACGGTGTGTTGTCCAGGTGTGCCTCCCAGTGGTGGTGTGTTGTACAGGTGTGCCTCCCAGTGACGGTGTGTTGTCCAGGTGTGCCTCCCAGTGGTGGTGTGTTGTCCAGGTGTGCCTCCCAGTGGTGGTGTGTTGTCCAGGTGTGCCTCCCAGTGACGGTGTGTTGTCCAGGTGTGCCTCCCAGTGATGGTGTGTTGTCCAGGTGTGCCTCCCAGTGGTGGTGTGTTGTCCAGGTGTGCCTCCCAGTGACAGTGTTTTGTCCAGGTGTGCCTCCCAGTGATGGTGTGTTGTCCAGGTGTGCCTCCCAGTGGCGGAGTGTTGTCCACGTGTGTCTCCCAGTGACAGTGTGTTGTCCACGTGTGTCTCCCAGTGACGGTGTGTTGTCCAGGTGTGTCTCCCAGTGATGGTGTGTTGTCCAGGTGTGCCTCCAACTGACGGTGTGTTGTCCAGGTGTGCCTCGAACTGACGGTGTGTTGTCCAGGTGTGCCTCCCAGTGACGGTGTGTTGTCCAGGTGTGCCTCCAACTGACGGTGTGTTGTCCAGGTGTGCCTCCCAGTGGCGGAGTGTTGTCCAGGTGTGCCTCCCAGTGACGGTGTTTTGTCCAGGTGTGAGTCCCAGTGACGGTGTGTTGTCCTGGTGTGCCTCCCAGTGGAGGAGTGTTGTCCACGTGTGTCTCCCAGTGACGGTGTGTTGTCCAGGTGTGCCTCCCAGTGACGGTGTGTTGTCCAGGTGTGCCTCCCAGTGATGGTGTGTTGTCCAGGCGTGCTTCCCGGTGATGGTGTGTTGTCCAGGTGTGCCTCCCGGTGATGGTGCGTTGTTCAGGTGTGCCTCCCAGTGACGGTGTGTTGTCCAGGTGTGCCTCCCAGTGGTCGTATGTTGTCCAGGTGTATCTCCCAGTGACGTGTGTTGTCCAGGTGTGCCTCCAACTGACGGTGTGTTGTCCAGGTGTGCCTCCAACTGACGGTGTGTTGTCCAGGTGTGCCTCCCAGTGACGGTGTGTTGTCCAGGTGTGCCTCCAACTGACGGTGTGTTGTCCAGGTGTGCCTCCCAGTAGCGGAGTGTTGTCCAGGTGTGCCTCCCAGTGATGGTGTGTTGTCCAGGTGTGAGTCCCAGTGACGGTGTGTTGTCCAGGTGTGCCTCCCAGTGGAGGAGTGTTGTCCACGTGTGTCTCCCAGTGACGGTGTGTTGTCCAGGTGTGCCTCCCAGTGACGGTGTGTTGTCCAGGTGTGCCTCCCAGTGGCGGAGTGTTGTTCACGTGTGTCTCCCAGTGACGGTGTGTTGTCCAGGTGTGCCTCCCAGTGACGGTGTGTTGTCCAGGTGTGCCTCCAAGTGGCGGAGTGTTGTCCACGTGTGCCTCCCAGTGGTGGTGTGTTGTCCAGGTGTGCCTCCCAGTGATGGTGTGTTGTCCAGGTGTGTCTCCCAGTGGTGGTGTGTTGTCCAGGTGTGCCTCCCAGTGACGGTGTGTTGTCCAGGTGTGCCTCCCAGTGGTGGTGTGTTGTACAGTTGTGCCTCCCAGTGACGGTGTGTTGTCCAGGTGTGCCTCCCAGTGGTGGTGTGTTGTCCAGGTCTGCCTCCCAGTCGTGGTGTGTTGTCCAGGTGTGCCTCCCAGTGACGGTGTGTTGTCCAGGTGTGCCTCCCAGTGATGGTGTGTTGTCCAGGTGTGCCTCCCAGTGATGGTGTGTTGTCCAGGTGTGCCTCCCAGTGACAGTGTTTTGTCCAGGTGTGCCTCCCAGTGATGGTGTGTTGTCCAGGTGTGCCTCCCAGTGGCGGAGTGTTGTCCACGTGTGTCTCCCAGTGACGGTGTGTTGTCCACGTGTGTCTCCCAGTGACGGTGTGTTGTCCAGGTGAGTCTCCCAGTGATGGTGTGTTGTCCAGGTGTGCCTCCAACTGACGGTGTGTTGTCCAGGTGTGCCTCCCAGTGGCGGGGTGTTGTCCAGGTGTGCCTCTAACTGACGGTGTGTTGTGCAGGTGTGCCTCCCAGTGGCGGAGTGTTGTCCAGGTGTGCCTCCAACTGACGGTGTGTTGTCCAGGTGTGCCTCCCAGTGGCGGAGTGTTGTCCAGGTGTGCCTCCCAGTGACGGTGTGTTGTCCAGGTGTGAGTCCCAGTGACGGTGTGTTGTCCAGGTGTGCCTCCCAGTTGAGGAGTGTTGTCCACGTGTGTCTCACAGTGACGGTGTGTTGTCCAGGTGTGCCTCCCAGTGACGGTGTGTTGTCCAGGTGTGCCTCCCAGTGGCGGAGTGTTGTCCAGGTGTGCCTCCCAGTGATGGTGTGTTGTCCAGGTGTGCCTCCAACTGATGGTGTGTTGTCCAGGTGTGCCTCCCAGTGACGGTGTGTTGTCCAGGTGTGTCTCCCAGTGACGGTGTGTTGTCCAGGTGTGTCTCCCAGTGATGGTGTGTTGTCCAGGTGTGCCTCCCAGTGATGGTGTGTTGTCCAGGTGTGCCTCCCAGTGGCGGAGTGTTGTCCAGGTGTGCCCCCAACTGATGGTGTGTTGTCTAGGTGTACCTCCCAGTGATGGTGTGTTGTCCAGGTGTATCTCCCAGTGACGTGTGTTGTCCAGGTGTGCCTCCAACTGACGATGTGTTGTCCAGGTGTGCCTCCCAGTGGCGTTGTGTTGTCCAGGTGTGCCTCCCAGTGGCGGAGTGTTGTCCACGTGTGTCTCCCAGTGACGGTGTGTTGTCCAGGTGTGCCTCCCAGTGACGGTGTGTTGTCCAGGTGTGCCTCCAAGTGGCGGAGTGTTGTCCACGTGTGCCTCCCAGTGGTGGTGTGTTGTCCAGGTGTGCCTCCCAGTGATGGTGTGTTGTCCAGGTGTGTCTCCCAGTGGTGGTGTGTTGTCCAGGTGTGCCTCCCAGTGACGGTGTATTGTCCAGGTGTGCCTCCCAGTGGTGGTGTGTTGTACAGGTGTGCCTCCCAGTGACGGTGTGTTGTCCAGGTGTGCCTCCCAGTGGTGGTGTGTTGTCCAGGTGTGCCTCCCAGTGGTGGTGTGTTGTCCAGGTGTGCCTCCCAGTGACGGTGTGTTGTCCAGGTGTGCCTCCCAGTGATGGTGTGTTGTCCAGGTGTGCCTCCCAGTGGTGGTGTGTTGTCCAGGTGTGCCTCCCAGTGACAGTGTTTTGTCCAGGTGTGCCTCCCAGTGATGGTGTGTTGTCCAGGTGTGCCTCCCAGTGGCGGAGTGTTGTCCACGTGTGTCTCCCAGTGACGGTGTGTTGTCCACGTGTGTCTCCCAGTGATGGTGTGTTGTCCAGGTGTGTCTCCCAGTGATGGTGTGTTGTCCAGGTGTGCCTCCAACTGACGGTGTGTTGTCCAGGTGTGCCTCCAACTGACGGTGTGTTGTCCAGGTGTGCCTCCCAGTGGCGGAGTGTTGTCCAGGTGTGCCTCCCAGTGACTGTGTGTTGTCCAGGTGTGAGTCCCAGTGACGGTGTGTTGTCTAGGTGTGCCTCCCAGTGGAGGAGTGTTGTCCACGTGTGTCTCCCAGTGACGGTGTGTTGTCCAGGTGTGCCTCCCAGTGACGGTGTGTTGTCCAGGTGTGCCTCCCAGTGGCGGAGTGTTGTCCAGGTGTGCCTCCCAGTGATGGTGTGTTGTCCAGGTGTGCCTCCAACTGATGGTGTGTTGTCCAGGTGTGCCTCCCAGTGACGGTGTGTTGTCCAGGTGTGTCTCCCAGTGACGGTGTGTTGTCCAGGTGTGTCTCCCAGTGATGGTGTGTTGTCCAGGTGTGCCTCCCAGTGATGGTGTGTTGTCCAGGTGTGCCTCCCAGTGGCAGAGTGTTGTCCAGGTGTGCCCCCAACTGATGGTGTGTTGTCTAGGTGTACCTCCCAGTGATGGTGTGTTGTCCAGGTGTATCTCCCAGTGACGTGTGTTGTCCAGGTGTGCCTCCAACTGACGATGTGTTGTCCAGGTGTGCCTCCCAGTGGCGTTGTGTTGTCCAGGTGTGCCTCCCAGTGGCGGAGTGTTGTCCACGTGTGTCTCCCAGTGACGGTGTGTTGTCCAGGTGTGGTAAATAAATAAATAATACCCTATTTTTGACTAGACTTATAGCATAACAGATAGCTCAATAAAATAAGAGTCAAGATTCGAGGTAGTAGGAGTTTCTGCAGGTTTATTACAGCATAAGGACAGGATCAGGACGACCTGCATGGGAATAGGACAATAAGGCCCGGCAGCTGCCGGGGCTGGGTCTGGAATGAGCGCGCTAACATTCAATAACAAAACATTGACTTATATACATAGCGCAAACACATAGCATTACATTGCAGTAGGCGTAGCAGTGGGTGGAGCAGAAGGCGTGACGCGTAGCAGTCGCGAGAGATAACAGTAAAAAGAGGTGTAACTGGGAGTATACATAGACATGTGATGCAAACGTAACAGAATATGTCATGAATGGGCGGAAACATAGGAGGGGGCTACCTAAGGAGCCGGGACCTCTAACCTAATGGTGCGCGAAAACTGGCAATGACGTGTTACTAGGAGAAGCTGGGGGCTATGAACTCTGTGCTAGGAGCAGAGACTAGAGTCTGAAGGGTCGGAGCGACATGTACCTAAACCCTATCTGGTATCTGATGTTTAGGGAACATGTTGATATAAACTAGAAGTCATGAGGGGAAAAGCTAACTTGATTCTAAGACTGGACCATGCATTATTCTACATGTAGTGCGTGATGAAGAGTATTAAATGACCATTAAATACAGTATTTCTCTAACGTGGAGACGAGAAGGCTAGACAATGACGGAAACTATTGATGCAGTTCAGTAGCTTAGGAATGCAGAGGAGGAGGACTGAACTGATAACTGGAACTATAACATACTTTTGGCAGACTCAGAGGCAGAGCCAAGCTGCACCGGGCACTGCGAGGCAGGAAGTAAGTGAAGGGTCGAGGATACAGGTGGGGGCTGTATCGCTCCTCAGCGAGGCTTTCAGGAGACAGGAGCTGAATCTGTGGTCCGGGCCCTTTTGAGGCCTGGAAACGGAGACTTTATAATTGAATAACGTGCACACTGAGAAACGTGGCAACATTACTTACATAGGCCTGATATTCGTAGTATTCACGAGGACTGGAAACTAACATACTAGAGGTGGACACAACTGTAATTGCGTCTTTAATCAGAAATGGGGAATAACATATGCATATTGGTCATGCACACATAACATATGATGGATGAGGCGTAGGGACACAGAACATGGCAAAATTTACTTTTCCACATTCCCTCCTTGTCACTACGTTTCCATCAGGAAACATCAATTTTCATGATACCATCTATCATTTCATACAGTACCATTTGCTCGTCTCGAATTGTCTTGGAACGGGATTTAGAACGGGGCTTGGGACTAGGAATACAAGAGGTAGCACACATGCTGCAAATCGCAGGGCCACATTGCATACAGAGGCAGCAGCTGAATATGATCGCTACTGCAATACCTAAAAAGGACAGGACTTTCCATCCCCATGCGGAAATTACATTCCAGAACCAACCGGACCATGTCCAGGTGCCTGGCTCTTGGTGTAACAGATGGGCAATCTTATGGAGTCTGGTTATAGCCGAATAAACAGACGGCGCGTTATTTGGAATGAAAATGCAGCAACTAGATCCGATGACTCTACAGGCCCCGCCCCTATCGGCCAGTATGACGTCAAGGACGAGACGATTCTGGAGCACAACAATTCTCATAAAGGATTGCTCTTCGGTTAAGTTACCTAGAGCGGAGGCAGTCTCATCTACTACTGCTTCAAGGGTTCTTGTTAACCTACGGATTAGCTTACTGTTTACAACTGTGCCTAAATAAGGGAACACACCTTTATCAATATCAATGAATTGCTCTGCAGCAGTTTCAGTATAATCGACAATCGGGAGATTTCTCTTGTGTCTGGTATGTACTAGGAAAGAATTCCTATGATAGTCAGGTGGGGCTAGAAAAACAGGTGGCAGTAGGAAAGCAATGTAACAGGTTCCCTCCCAATCGAGGGGCAGACGGACATATGCAGTTTGACCACAAATGAAATAGGAATGACGTGAAGCTTTGAAAATAGATTTCCCACTGTCACTATACTTGATAACAGTAGTACATTCACTATGACCTATGTGTACAGAACCGTAACTAAGGACACATAATTCGCCTTTGACAGGTAGTACTGAAATAGCGGGTGAGTCTGGAGTAGTTTCAGACTGAACATTCAGAACCATGAAATTCGACGAATAATTTCCTAAATTATATACTTCATTTTCTAAATCTAAACCTGTTCTGTGGGGGAGACCTTGCTTGTCTGGGAAACATGTACTGTTAAGAAAAGACATATCTGTTGAGGATGACGTTAACGTGGACCATGCTCCACACGAACCATTGTGTGAGAATGGATAAGGAAAGAGTGGCAGAACTCCCTTCGGTGTCTGGAAAGGGGGGAGTCGACCACACACCCAACAATTAGTGGCATTGCTGGTCTGGTGTGAATAATGTAACATACGGATAAATGTGTTATTACGCATAGCGAGGCGGTATGAATATTCGTGAGGAGGCAGATCACTAAACGTGTGCTCTACTGTAGCATGAGCAGACATATTTACATGAGGAACTGGAAAACACAGATAGAAAGCATAGCTGGTGCAGGAAATCATTATGCTGAGAAATAATACGAAACTCAGAAAAACGATACATTTGATTGAACTTTGACTGACTCTCTCACTATGGGGGTCTATTTTATACATGTCAGAAACAGTCTAACCGTTTCACCTAGGGGAGGACTTATACAATCAAACTGGCTGACTTATTAGACCTGAGCTTTAACTTATACTCCTGTTGCGGAGTTTTCTCTAACAAGGGAGGGGTTGTAATAATGTCTTGTGCGGGACAGTCCTTTAAAACAATGTTCTGGCAATCCTTCGAATCCTGGGAAATGTTCTTGGAAATGTTTTTGAAGACTGGTTTCGATCCTTTGAAAAGTTTTACATGAGAAAGGTGGACCCACCCCTTCCTGCCTTCCAACTTGACGGCAGTTCGGGTGGTCAAGAGGACCTGACGTGGCTCCTTCCAACGTGGTTCCAGCGGACTTGATCTGTCGAAATTTCTGATCATCACAAGGGAGCCTGGAACGATCTCGTGCGGTGCCACCTCGGTATTGTCTGGAAATGCGGCGGCAACCTGTGAACGACATGAGTTGAGGGCAGACATCAAGGAAGCTAGGTAATCTGTCAGCATATTACATGAAACATCGGTAATACTTCGGGGTCTAGGAGTACCCCACATATTAGGGGGGCGGCCGAAAACGACCTCATACGGGGACAGACCTGATCTGGAATGTGCGACCATACGCATGTAAAACAGAGCGACTGGCAAAGCTACTAACCAGTCCACACCCTTGTCTTTACAGACTTTTGCAATGCGGATTTTCAGAGTCTGATTATGCCTTTCGACTAGTCCAGCTGCTTCTGGATGGCGTACACAATGGAACTTCCACTGGTACCCTAACAAAAGGGAAACATGTTTCATGAGTTCAGATGAGAATGGCTGGCCGTTATCAGAATATACGACTCTAGGGAGTCCATATCTAGGGAAGAATTCACGAACCAACTGCTTGGCAGTGGTCGCGGCTGTGTAATCTGGGACTGGATATGCTTCTGTCCATCTGGACAAAGCGCATACAACTACAAGGACATACTTGAAACCTCGACATCGCTCCATTTGAATATAATCCATCTGGAGGACCTCAAAAGGGTGGTCAGGGGGCTGGAAACCACCTTGTTCCACCGGGACACTTTTACCTGGATTAAACTGACAACATATCATACAGGTACGGACTTTCTGCTTGGCTGCAGCTCGTAAATGCTTGTTGAACCAAATGTTCTGGATACTGTCTAACATAGCTTTTTCTCCTAAATGTGCTGGACTATGTGCGGTATTGATAATGACTTGAACCATAGAATCGGGGAGAAACCATGTGGCTCTACCCTTCGTTAACCATCCTTGATCTGTCTGGACCCCTCCTTGTTCAGACCATTTCTTGATTTCATCGGGAGTAGCATGTGACTGGATATCTATGACATCTTGAGTAGGGTCCTTAACTGTCATGCATGTAATCGGATCTGGAGTATGTGTCATATTAACTGGAATGTCTGGAGTCTGTGCTGTAAGCTTGGCTGTGCGGTCTGCTAAATCATTACCTTGGGAAATAATGTCTGTAACTTTCGTATGTGCTTTGCACTTCATGATAGCAATAGATGTCGGTAAATGTATGGCATCTAACAGGGCTTGAATAAGGAGACCATACTGAATCTTGGTTCCATGAGAAGTCATAAAACCTCTCTCCTGCCAGAGCACTCCGAAGTCGTGTACAACTCCGAATGCGTAACGTGAATCTGTGTAAACATTAACCTTCAGGTTCTTGGCATGTATACAGGCTTGTGTCAGAGCGACTAGCTCTGCTGCTTGAGCGGACAGAGTATCAATACGGTGTGTTTCAATAACTTCAGTGTCAGTAGTCACTGCATACGCGGCGACTAGTTCTCCTGTACTAGTTCTCATACATGAACCATCCACATAAAGTGTCAGGTCAGGATCTGGTAACGGAATATCTGTCAGGTCTTGTCTTGGCTTTGTCGTAATGTTAACTACTTCCACACAATCATGTGGGTCTGGATTTGAACTAACTGATGGTAACAGTGTAGCAGGATTCAGAACGTTGCAGCGTCTAATTTCTATGTGTGGCTGGAACAGTGTCAATTCATAACCTGTTAAACGTGCAATTGTCAAGTGCTGAGTTTGTGTTCGGTTTAAAAGAACTTCTACTGAATGTGGGACTTGTACTGTCAAGGAATGTCCTAAAACTATGGAATCACTTTGTCTGATAGCTAGTGCTGTGGCTGCAACTGACTTGAGGCACGCAGGCAACGCCTGGGCGACTGGATCTAATGTGCTCGAAAAATAAGCACAGGGCTTGTATTGACCTGCTTGATCTTGTGTGAGAACAGATAATGCTGTACCTTCCCGTTCAGTAACGAAAAGTGAAAAAGGCTTACTGTAGTTCGGTGTAGCTAGAACTGGAGCTTGACATAGGGCTTTCTTTAACTCGTTGAAACTAAGTGTATGTTCAGATGTCCAAGGGAGGACAGTCGATACGGCTGCCTCCTGTGTCGTTAACTGTATCAGTGGCTTGGCTAGGAATGCATACTGGGGAATCCATTGTCTACAATAAGAAGTAAGGCCGATAAAGGCACGTACCTCCTTCTGGGTTCTGGGCTGGGGAAGACTCGCTATCAACTGGATACGGTCGGGTGTCAACTGCCTACCCCTCTTGGACAGCAAGTGTCCTAAGTATACCACTTGCTGGACACAGAATTGAAGCTTCGAAGGTGACACCTTGTGCCCCATCTCGGCAAGGAAATACAAAACTGTAAGTGATGCACGCTCGCAGTCACGTTCAGAACGGGCTGTGATCAGTAGATCATCGACATACTGGAGCAGGGCAGTGTCAGTTGGCATGTGAATGTTGTCTAGTTGTCTCTTGAGTGCTTGACTGTAAATACTAGGGCTTTCTGTGAAACCTTGAGGAGCGCGTGTAAACATATAGCTCCTTCCATTTAAACAAAATCCGAAAAGAAACTGGCTGTCTGGATGAATTGGAACACTAAAAAATGCATTCTTGAGGTCAATAACAGTGAAAAACATGGCTTCGGAATCAATGGCTGTTAACAGGGAAGAAATGTCTGGGACAACTGGGTACTGAGGAATAATACATTTATTAAGCTCTCGTAAATCAATCACTAATCGATATACTGGGGGTGCATTTGGATCAGTACGTTTCATGACTGGAATGATCGGAGAATTACACACATTGGAGTCAGTTTCTACAACTACTCCTTGAGCCATGAGCTCGTCAATAATTTTGGATAAGGCTGCTACAGCCTCAGGTGGCAATCTGTACTGTCTGATTCGGGGTAACACTACACCTGGTTTGAGAGTCACACGATGGGGTGTGATTTGCATGTAACCTACATCAGTTGGACCTTGCGCCCATAAATGCTGCGGAACATTAGACAATCTTGAATCAAAATCTCGTAATACATAGTGACCCTTAAAGTCACGTAGGAACAGACGTATTCCCTCTGGGGAACAGCAAATAACTGCACCTAATTCTTTCAATGTCTTAATGCCTAATAGATTTTCTGGACATGACTTAGTAAGTAACAGATCAGTAGTACGGGACAATGGACCTACTTCTAGAGTAACCGGCTTTGATATCTCATTAACTATGGGTTTTCCTGAAAATCCAAGGGAAACATTTCTTGAGCCTGAGAGCGGAGCCCCTGGAACTTCGGCATGACTAATTGTGGTCCTACTTGCCCCTGTATCGATCAAGAACTTTCTGTCTTTCCCTAATACTTGACTGTGAACATAGGGACCTTCTTGGTCTACAGGTATCTCGATGAGAGGCAAGCCTACCTCCCTCTCTAGGCTGTTTCATGAATATGACTGGTACTCTGGATACTCGGACTGTGCATACTGGTACATCTGCGATGTAACGTGCTGTGTTGCAGCAATAGGCTGCGGTACTGTAACTGTCTGTGGTGCATTCTGTGACTGAGGAGTCTGTGAAACTTGTTCTTGTCTCGGCGGACGTGGTCTTTCTTTAGTCTTACCAGTAGCTATGTTGTGTTTCAGAACTGCACACTCGTTTATAAAATGACCTGGCTGTTTACAATAATTGCAGTTCCCTTTAACGGGAGCCGCAGGATGACTGGCTTGATTCGGACCCCTCTTCTGACTGTCTTGAGGAATAGATTGTGCAACTAGCACTTTCATTTTCGTGTCTTTCATACGTTTTCTTTCGTGTTCTTGCTCTTCTCTGATTCTATTCTGGTGATACTGGAGCATCTGGAGCATCTGGGACGGAGTATTTGCTTGCCAGGTGCTTTCGACTTTCAAAACTCGGTTTTTAATTTGTGGACTTGAATTCTCGACTAATTTGGTAACGAAAAGATGAGGGTATGACTCACTACTTGTCTTGAGACCACTGTTAATACTGAAACATTTCTCAAATCTAGAATAAAAATCACTAATATCCTCGTCTTGCTTCTGTTTACAGGCTGAGATTGCATCCCAGTCTTCTTTCCTAGTTGTCAATAATCTGGGTAAAACTTGAATCAATAATTCTGGTAAATCTTTACATTTATCTCCAAGACCGGTACCTGGTACTCGTGCCTTGTCTTCAGCTTCTAGAGCTGCCCAATTGATCTTTTTCTCTCCCACCTCCCATTCTTTTTCCTTTAACTTTTCATACACCCCTGCGGGTAGCAGGACCTTTAACATTTTAATGATATCTGGGTAAGTGTATTCTCCCATACGGAGCATGTCTTTTAATTCTCTATGGAACCCCGCTGGATCTTTGTCATGACAGGGGATTAATTTCTTCATTTCAAGAAGTTCCATCTTTGATATCGGAGTGTATACAAACACTCGTTGCATTACGCCACCCGCCCCTTGGACTGGGTGGACTTCTCGTAGCGGATTCTGTCTGTCTATGTAGAATGGTTTACTTTCTGGGGGTGAGACATGAACAAAATGCGGGTTCAGGAACGTTCTATACTTGTGACGCTGTTCTAGAATGACACTAATTAAATCGGTACCTAGACCTCTCCATCTATACTGGAGTAACTCGTTCAGGATATCGTGCAACGGGCCTGGATCAGAATGTTGACCCTCATACTGAGTAATGAGGTGCTGGATCATATACATACCCACCAGTCGTTGCTCGGCTGGGGGCAATTTCAGAAACATTTGTGCCACTATTTCGTCTGGAAAAGTGGTAGAATCAGTAATCCATCGGACTGCTGATCGGGCTAGTTCTTGTTCATGCATAGTACTTAGTTCACTGTAACCGACTCGTGATTTCAGAATGTGATCGGTAGCTTGAAATACTTGTTCTAGGGAACCTTGTTCTGGTGCTAGATGTTGAAAAATAGACTTGGGTTCTAGACGTAAATGGCGATCTGGAAATCTGGATTTTCCTACATACGCTATTCTGGCGGGATTCTCGTTCTCTTCCTCTTCAGGATCAGAGATACTTTCTTTCTCGCTTACTTGTGCTGCTTTACGCTGTTCGTGTAACCTTACTATTTCTTTACGAATTTTCTTGTACATACTTTCCATGGCACTAATGGTCTTGTGCTTACCCTCGGCTATATTATCACTCCACCTTGTTAGGATTCTCATTTCGGCGGGATCTTTAGACGGGTAATCTTGTTCTCTTATTAGACAATTGATCAGGAACTTTAATATCATGAGCTGAATCTCGGCTTTCCTTTGAGACATAATCTCGCCAATACTTTCTGGATCATCCCCTGTACGGATGAAACGATATATTCTGTCTAGATCTTCTTTCATATTTGGTAAGGTGACTAGATACTCGGTCACCCTTCTTACGCGTACGGAATATAAAACCATATTATACTCGCCTGGGACTGTGTCATAGACACATTCGGCAAGGGCTTGTCTGATTTCTGTAACAGACTTATTACTTTTTGGAGTACGCTGTGATGTTTGAGCATGTAATTCGAGTGCTGATAAACGCTTGTGTGGCGGCGGGGTTTGAGGAGGACCTCCTCCTGCGGCCCCTATACTAGAATCGTCGACTGACATTCTTCGTGCTTGCAGGGTCGGTAATTGTAACGTGGGCTGAACTTGTATGGCAGGCTGACCCGGGGGTACCGTAACAGGTACTCCGGTGTCTGGAGGAACGGGAAGTGCCTGATTTACAGGAACAGGTGGAGCGCGAACTGGATTTGCATATTCTGGAACTGTGTCGTCCAAATAGGACGAAATAAAAATATCAGCTGCGGTCGGTTTGTGACGTAGCTTGGTCGGAACTAATGGTGGCGGGAAATTACTGGGTGCCTCTGGGGTCGCTTTTGGCAAGCCTTCGGCAAGGAGAGGATACATACCCTTAATAAGGGCATGCCTCTGTCTGTCTGACTGTTCGGCTTTGACTTGTTCACCTATCTCGATTAATTCTCTTTCTTGGGCTCGTTCTTGGGATTCTCTACTTAACTCTGACTTTCTGACTTCCTTTTCCGTTCTTCTATGCGCTTCCTTACGCCATAACTCGATGGCATCTTTCTGTGACTGTCTGGCTTTCTTTTTCCATAATGCTTCTTCTACTCGCATGATACATTCGGCATCCCATGTACCCGATACGGGCCATCTATACTTTTCTTCTAACTGTTTGGTATACTCTACCCATAAATCTAGATACAATATGGCGCTTATGCCATGTTTCTGATACATAAAGTGACCTGGACTGTCCCTAGGCGGAACAGGAACTGCTGCTTCCAGCAGACCCTTTCTAGTTTTTAACTGACGTAACTTGGAAAAGAGCGGCATTCTAAACTTGAATCGGAACACAATACAATACACGAAAAACAATAACAATTGGGAAAACAATTCAGGCATACCACGACGTTGAAAATACATTAAACAACATTATAAATAACAGTTCGAACAGAATACTACCTGAAAATACTGAAAACAGAAACAGAACAGAATTCTCGAGAACGGAACAGACTAGAGTTACTGGATGCACTGCTGTAACAGTACGGAACATACCGGTCCCATAAAGGAACGCATCAAGACCCGTATCCACCTAGGTGAACACTTCGTTTGTGGGCTTGGGTACCACCAACCCACGGACCAGGAGTCAATTTAGACTGACCCTGTCTAGACACTACCCCAGCAATGGTACTCACCGGGCAGCACGGAACGGAAAACCTCGGACGGGACTGGACTACGACGGACTTCGGACTTCGGACTTCAGTTACGGGTGGGCCTCCGGATACCTCGGACCTTGGACTCTCGGCTTGGGCTCTGGTCGGGACTCGCCGCGTTCCTCCACCGTCTCGTTCGGATGCTGGACCGCCTCCTCCGTCTCCTCCGTGGGCCTGAGGGATACTTGGAGCAGAAATATCTGCCAGTGCACGGTATGGTTCCGTCACGACTGCAGAGGGTCAGGGGGTCGGCGTGGCTTCACCGACGCGTGGGGAAAGGGCAAGTCCCTATTCGGGCGCCATTATGTGGTAAATAAATAAATAATACCCTATTTTTGACTAGACTTATAGCATAACAGATAGCTCAATAAAATAAGAGTCAAGATTCGAGGTAGTAGGAGTTTCTGCAGGTTTATTACAGCATAAGGACAGGATCAGGACGACCTGCATGGGAATAGGACAATAAGGCCCGGCAGCTGCCGGGGCTGGGTCTGGAATGAGCGCGCTAACATTCAATAACAAAACATTGACTTATATACATAGCGCAAACACATAGCATTACATTGCAGTAGGCGTAGCAGTGGGTGGAGCAGAAGGCGTGACGCGTAGCAGTCGCGAGAGATAACAGTAAAAAGAGGTGTAACTGGGAGTATACATAGACATGTGATGCAAACGTAACAGAATATGTCATGAATGGGCGGAAACATAGGAGGGGGCTACCTAAGGAGCCGGGACCTCTAACCTAATGGTGCGCGAAAACTGGCAATGACGTGTTACTAGGAGAAGCTGGGGGCTATGAACTCTGTGCTAGGAGCAGAGACTAGAGTCTGAAGGGTCGGAGCGACATGTACCTAAACCCTATCTGGTATCTGATGTTTAGGGAACATGTTGATATAAACTAGAAGTCATGAGGGGAAAAGCTAACTTGATTCTAAGACTGGACCATGCATTATTCTACATGTAGTGCGTGATGAAGAATATTAAATGACCATTAAATACAGTATTTCTCTAACGTGGAGACGAGAAGGCTAGACAATGACGGAAACTATTGATGCAGTTCAGTAGCTTAGGAATGCAGAGGAGGAGGACTGAACTGATAACTGGAACTATAACATACTTTTGGCAGACTCAGAGGCAGAGCCAAGCTGCACCGGGCACTGCGAGGCAGGAAGTAAGTGAAGGGTCGAGGATACAGGTGGGGGCTGTATCGCTCCTCAGCGAGGCTTTCAGGAGACAGGAGCTGAATCTGTGGTCCGGGCCCTTTTGAGGCCTGGAAACGGAGACTTTATAATTGAATAACGTGCACACTGAGAAACGTGGCAACATTACTTACATAGGCCTGATATTCGTAGTATTCACGAGGACTGGAAACTAACATACTAGAGGTGGACACAACTGTAATTGCGTCTTTAATCAGAAATGGGGAATAACATATGCATATTGGTCATGCACACATAACATATGATGGATGAGGCGTAGGGACACAGAACATGGCAAAATTTACTTTTCCACACAGGTGTGCCTCCCAGTGACGGTGTGTTGTCCAGGTGTGCCTCCAAGTGGCGGAGTGTTGTCCACGTGTGCCTCCCAGTGGTGGTGTGTTGTCCAGGTGTGCCTCCCAGTGATGGTGTGTTGTCCAGGTGTGTCTCCCAGTGGTGGTGTGTTGTCCAGGTGTGCCTCCCAGTGACGGTGTGTTGTCCAGGTGTGCCTCCCAGTGGTGGTGTGTTGTACAGGTGTGCCTCCCAGTGACGGTGTGTTTTCCAGGTGTGCCTCCCAGTGGTGGTGTGTTGTCCAGGTGTGCCTCCCAGTGGTGGTGTGTTGTCCAGGTGTGCCTCCCAGTGATGGTGTGTTGTCCAGGTGTGCCTCCCAGTGATGGTGTGTTGTCCAGGTGTGCCTCCCAGTGGTGGTGTGTTGTCCAGGTGTGCCTCCCAGTGACAGTGTTTTGTCCAGGTGTGCCTCCCAGTGATGGTGTGTTGTCCAGGTGTGCCTCCCAGTGGCGGAGTGTTGTCCACGTGTGTCTCCCAGTGACGGTGTGTTGTCCACGTGTGTCTCCCAGTGACGGTGTGTTGTCCAGGTGTGTCTCCCAGTGATGGTGTGTTGTCCAGGTGTGCCTCCAACTGACGGTGTGTTGTCCAGGTGTGCCTCCAACTGACGGTGTGTTGTCCAGGTGTGCCTCCCAGTGACGGTGTGTTGTCCAGGTGTGCCTCCAACTGACGGTGTGTTGTCCAGGTGTGCCTCCCAGTGGCGGAGTGTTGTCCAGGTGTGCCTCCCAGTGACGGTGTGTTGTCCAGGTGTGAGTCCCAGTGACGGTGTGTTGTCCAGGTGTGCCTCCCAGTGGAGGAGTGTTGTCCACGTGTGTCTCCCAGTGACGGTGTGTTGTCCAGGTGTGCCTCCCAGTGACGGTGTGTTGTCCAGGTGTGCCTCCCAGTGATGGTGTGTTGTCCAGGCGTGCTTCCCGGTGATGGTGTGTTGTCCAGGTGTGCCTCCCGGTGATGGTGCGTTGTTCAGGTGTGCCTCCCAGTGACGGTGTGTTGTCCAGGTGTGCCTCCCAGTGGTCGTATGTTGTCCAGGTGTATCTCCCAGTGACGTGTGTTGTCCAGGTGTGCCTCCAACTGACGGTGTGTTGTCCAGGTGTGCCTCCAACTGACGGTGTGTTGTCCAGGTGTGCCTCCCAGTGACGGTGTGTTGTCCAGGTGTGCCTCCAACTGACGGTGTGTTGTCCAGGTGTGCCTCCCAGTGGCGGAGTGTTGTCCAGGTGTGCCTCCCAGTGACGGTGTGTTGTCCAGGTGTGAGTCCCAGTGACGGTGTGTTGTCCAGGTGTGCCTCCCAGTGGAGGATTGTTGTCCACGTGTGTCTCCCAGTGACGGTGTGTTGTCCAGGTGTGCCTCCCAGTGACGGTGTGTTGTCCAGGTGTGCCTCCCAGTGGCGGAGTGTTGTCCACGTGTGTCTCCCAGTGATGGTGTGTTGTCCAGGTGTGCCTCCCAGTGACGGTGTGTTGTCCAGGTGTGCCTCCAAGTGGCGGAGTGTTGTCCACGTGTGCCTCCCAGTGGTGGTGTGTTGTCCAGGTGTGCCTCCCAGTGATGGTGTGTTGTCCAGGTGTGTCTCCCAGTGGTGGTGTGTTGTCCAGGTGTGCCTCCCAGTGACGGTGTGTTGTCCAGGTGTGCCTCCCAGTGGTGGTGTGTTGTACAGGTGTGCCTCCCAGTGACGGTGTGTTGTCCAGGTGTGCCTCCCAGTGGTGGTGTGTTGTCCAGGTGTGCCTCCCAGTGGTGGTGTGTTGTCCAGGTGTGCCTCCCAGTGACGGTGTGTTGTCCAGGTGTGCCTCCCAGTGATGGTGTGTTGTCCAGGTGTGCCTCGCAGTGGTGGTGTGTTGTCCAGGTGTGCCTCCCAGTGACAGTGTTTTGTCCAGGTGTGCCTCCCAGTGATGGTGTGTTGTCCAGGTGTGCCTCCCAGTGGCGGAGTGTTGTCCACGTGTGTCTCCCAGTGACGGTGTGTTGTCCACGTGTGTCTCCCAGTGATGGTGTGTTGTCCAGGTGTGTCTCCCAGTGATGGTGTGTTGTCCAGGTGTGCCTCCAACTGACGGTGTGTTGTCCAGGTGTGCCTCCAACTGACGGTGTGTTGTCCAGGTGTGCCTCCCAGTGGCGGAGTGTTGTCCAGGTGTGCCTCCCAGTGACTGTGTGTTGTCCAGGTGTGAGTCCCAGTGACGGTGTGTTGTCTAGGTGTGCCTCCCAGTGGAGGAGTGTTGTCCACGTGTGTCTCCCAGTGACGGTGTGTTGTCCAGGTGTGCCTCCCAGTGACGGTGTGTTGTCCAGGTGTGCCTCCCAGTGGCGGAGTGTTGTCCAGGTGTGCCTCCCAGTGATGGTGTGTTGTCCAGGTGTGCCTCCAACTGATGGTGTGTTGTCCAGGTGTGCCTCCCAGTGACGGTGTGTTGTCCAGGTGTGTCTCCCAGTGACGGTGTGTTGTCCAGGTGTGTCTCCCAGTGATGGTGTGTTGTCCAGGTGTGCCTCCCAGTGATGGTGTGTTGTCCAGGTGTGCCTCCCAGTGGCAGAGTGTTGATCAGGTGTGCCCCCAACTGATGGTGTGTTGTCTAGGTGTACCTCCCAGTGATGGTGTGTTGTCCAGGTGTATCTCCCAGTGACGTGTGTTGTCCAGGTGTGCCTCCAACTAACGATGTGTTGTCCAGGTGTGCCTCCCAGTGGCGTTGTGTTGTCCAGGTGTGCCTCCCAGTGGCGGAGTGTTGTCCACGTGTGTCTCCCAGTGACGGTGTGTTGTCCAGGTGTGCCTCCCAGTGACGGTGTGTTGTCCAGGTGTGCCTCCAAGTGGCGGAGTGTTGTCCACGTGTGCCTCCCAGTGGTGGTGTGTTGTCCAGGTGTGCCTCCCAGTGATGGTGTGTTGTCCAGGTGTGTCTCCCAGTGGTGGTGTGTTGTCCAGGTGTGCCTCCCAGTGACGGTGTGTTGTCCAGGTGTGCCTCCCAGTGGTGGTGTGTTGTACAGGTGTGCCTCCCAGTGACGGTGTGTTTTCCAGGTGTGCCTCCCAGTGGTGGTGTGTTGTCCAGGTGTGCCTCCCAGTGGTGGTGTGTTGTCCAGGTGTGCCTCCCAGTGATGGTGTGTTGTCCAGGTGTGCCTCCCAGTGATGGTGTGTTGTCCAGGTGTGCCTCCCAGTGGTGGTGTGTTGTCCAGGTGTGCCTCCCAGTGACAGTGTTTTGTCCAGGTGTGCCTCCCAGTGATGGTGTGTTGTCCAGGTGTGCCGCCCAGTGGCGGAGTGTTGTCCACGTGTGTCTCCCAGTGACGGTGTGTTGTCCACGTGTGTCTCCCAGTGACGGTGTGTTGTCCAGGTGTGTCTCCCAGTGATGGTGTGTTGTCCAGGTGTGCCTCCAACTGACGGTGTGTTGTCCAGGTGTGCCTCCAACTGACGGTGTGTTGTCCAGGTGTGCCTCCCAGTGACGGTGTGTTGTCCAGGTGTGCCTCCAACTGACGGTGTGTTGTCCAGGTGTGCCTCCCTGTGGCGGAGTGTTGTCCAGGTGTGCCTCCCAGTGACGGTGTGTTGTCCAGGTGTGAGTCCCAGTGACGGTGTGTTGTCCAGGTGTGCCTCCCAGTGGAGGAGTGTTGTCCACGTGTGTCTCCCAGTGACGGTGTGTTGTCCAGGTGTGCCTCCCAGTGACGGTGTGTTGTCCAGGTGTGCCTCCCAGTGATGGTGTGTTGTCCAGGCGTGCTTCCCGGTGATGGTGTGTTGTCCAGGTGTGCCTCCCGGTGATGGTGCGTTGTTCAGGTGTGCCTCCCAGTGACGGTGTGTTGTCCAGGTGTGCCTCCCAGTGGTCGTATGTTGTCCAGGTGTATCTCCCAGTGACGTGTGTTGTCCAGGTGTGCCTCCAACTGACGGTGTGTTGTCCAGGTGTGCCTCCAACTGACGGTGTGTTGTCCAGGTGTGCCTCCCAGTGACGGTGTGTTGTCCAGGTGTGCCTCCAACTGACGGTGTGTTGTCCAGGTGTGCCTCCCAGTGGCGGAGTGTTGTCCAGGTGTGCCTCCCAGTGACGGTGTGTTGTCCAGGTGTGAGTCCCAGTGACGGTGTGTTGTCCAGGTGTGCCTCCCAGTGGAGGAGTGTTGTCCACGTGTGTCTCCCAGTGACGGTGTGTTGTCCAGGTGTGCCTCCCAGTGACGGTGTGTTGTCCAGGTGTGCCTCCCAGTGGCGGAGTGTTGTCCACGTGTGTCTCCCAGTGATGGTGTGTTGTCCAGGTGTGCCTCCCAGTGACGGTGTGTTGTCCAGGTGTGCCTCCAAGTGGCGGAGTGTTGTCCACGTGTGCCTCCCAGTGGTGGTGTGTTGTCCAGGTGTGCCTCCCAGTGATGGTGTGTTGTCCAGGTGTGTCTCCCAGTGGTGGTGTGTTGTCCAGGTGTGCCTCCCAGTGACGGTGTGTTGTCCAGGTGTGCCTCCCAGTGGTGGTGTGTTGTACAGGTGTGCCTCCCAGTGACGGTGTGTTGTCCAGGTGTGCCTCCCAGTGGTGGTGTGTTGTCCAGGTCTGCCTCCCAGTGGTGGTGTGTTGTCCAGGTGTGCCTCCCAGTGACGGTGTGTTGTCCAGGTGTGCCTCCCAGTGATGGTGTGTTGTCCAGGTGTGCCTCCCAGTGGTGGTGTGTTGTCCAGGAGTGCCTCCCAGTGACAGTGTTTTGTCCAGGTGTGCCTCCCAGTGATGGTGTGTTGTCCAGGTGTGCCTCCCAGTGGCGGAGTGTTGTCCACGTGTGTCTCCCAGTGACGGTGTGTTGTCCACGTGTGTCTCCCAGTGACGGTGTGTTGTCCAGGTGTGTCTCCCAGTGATGGTGTGTTGTCCAGGTGTGCCTCAAACTGACGGTGTGTTGTCCAGGTGTGCCTCCCAGTGGCGGGGTGTTGTCCAGGTGTGCCTCTAACTGACGGTGTGTTGTGCAGATGTGCCTCCCAGTGGCGGAGTGTTGTCCAGGTGTGCCTCCAACTGACGGTGTGTTGTCCAGGTGTGCCTCCCAGTGGCGGAGTGTTGTCCAGGTGTGCCTCCAACTGACGGTGTGTTGTCCAGGTGTGCCTCCAACTGACGGTGTGTTGTCCAGGTGTGCCTCCCAGTGGCGGAGTGTTGTCCAGGCCTGCCTCCAACTGACGGTGTGTTGTCCAGGTGTGCCTCCAACTGACGGTGTGTTGTCCAGGTGTGCCTCCCAGTGACGGTGTGTTGTCCAGATGTGCCTCCCAGTGATGGTGTGTTGTCCAGGTGTGCCTCCAACTGATGGTGTGTTGTCCAGGTGTGCCTCCCAGTGACGGTGTGTTGTCCAGGTGTGTCTCCCAGTGACGGTGTGTTGTCCAGGTGTGTCTCCCATTGATGGTGTGTTGTCCAGGTGTGCCTCCCAGTGATGGTGTGTTGTCCAGGTGTGCCTCCCAGTGGCGTAGTGTTGTCCAGGTGTGCCCCCAACTGATGGTTTGTTGTCTAGGTGTACCTCCCAGTGATGGTGTGTTGTCCAGGTGTGCCTCCAACTGACGATGTGTTGTCCAGGTGTGCCTCCCAGTGGCGTTGTGTTGTCCAGGTGTGCCTCCCAGTGGCGTTGTGTTGTCCAGGTGTGCCTCCCAGTGGCGGAGTGTTGTCCATGTGTGTCTCCCAGTGACGGTGTGTTGTCCAGGTGTGCCTCCCAGTGACGGTGTGTTGTCCAGGTGTGCCTCCAAGTGGCGGAGTGTTGTCCACGTGTGCCTCCCAGTGGTGGTGTGTTGTCCAGGTGTGCCTCCCAGTGATGTTGTTTTGTCCAGGTGTGTCTCCCAGTGGTGGTGTGTTGTCCAGGTGTGCCTCCCAGTGACGGTGTGTTGTCCAGGTGTGCCTCCCAGTGATGGTGTGTTGTCCAGGTGTGCCTCCCAGTGGCGGAGTGTTGTCCAGGTGTGCCCCCAACTGATGGTGTGTTGTCTAGGTGTACCTCCCAGTGATGGTGTGTTGTCCAGGTGTATCTCCCAGTGACGTGTGTTGTCCAGGTGTGCCTCCAACTGACGATGTGTTGTCCAGGTGTGCCTCCCAGTGGCGTTGTGTTGTCCAGGTGTGCCTCCCAGTGGCGGAGTGTTGTCCACGTGTGTCTCCCAGTGACGGTGTGTTGTCCAGGTGTGCCTCCCAGTGACGGTGTGTTGTCCAGGTGTGCCTCCAAGTGGCGGAGTGTTGTCCACGTGTGCCTCCCAGTGGTGGTGTGTTGTCCAGGTGTGCCTCCCAGTGATGGTGTGTTGTCCAGGTGTGTCTCCCAGTGGTGGTGTGTTGTCCAGGTGTGCCTCCCAGTGACGGTGTGTTGTTCAGGTGTGCCTCCCAGTGGTGGTGTGTTGTACAGGTGTGCCTCCCAGTGACGGTGTGTTGTCTAGGTGTGCCTCCCAGTGGTGGTGTGTTGTCCAGGTGTGCCTCCCAGTGGTGGTGTGTTGTCCAGGTGTGCCTCCCAGTGACGGTGTGTTGTCCAGGTGTGCCTCCCAGTGATGGTGTGTTGTCCAGGTGTGCCTCCCAGTGGTGGTGTGTTGTCCAGGTGTGCCTCCCAGTGACAGTGTTTTGTCCAGGTGTGCCTCCCAGTGATGGTGTGTTGTCCAGGTGTGCCTCCCAGTGGCGGAGTGTTGTCCACGTGTGTCTCCCAGTGACGGTGTGTTGTCCACGTGTGTCTCCCAGTGACGGTGTGTTGTCCAGGTGTGTCTCCCAGTGATGGTGTGTTGTCCAGGTGTGCCTCCAACTGACGGTGTGTTGTCCAGGTGTGCCTCCAACTGACGGTGTGTTGTCCAGGTGTGCCTCCCAGTGACGGTGTGTTGTCCAGGTGTGCCTCCAACTGACGGTGTGTTGTCCAGGTGTGCCTCCCAGTGGCGGAGTGTTGTACAGGTGTGCCTCCCAGTGACGGTGTGTTGTCCAGGTGTGAGTCCCAGTGACGGTGTGTTGTCCAGGTGTGCCTCCCAGTGGAGGAGTGTTGTCCACGTGTGTCTCCCAGTGACGGTGTGTTGTCCAGGTGTGCCTCCCAGTGACGGTGTGTTGTCCAGGTGTGCCTCCCAGTGATGGTGTGTTGTCCAGGCGTGCTTCCCGGTGATGGTGTGTTGTCCAGGTGTGCCTCCCGGTGATGGTGCGTTGTTCAGGTGTGCCTCCCAGTGACGGTGTGTTGTCCAGGTGTGCCTCCCAGTGGTCGTATGTTGTCCAGGTGTATCTCCCAGTGACGTGTGTTGTCCAGGTGTGCCTCCAACTGACGGTGTGTTGTCCAGGTGTGCCTCCAACTGACGGTGTGTTGTCCAGGTGTGCCTCCCAGTGACGGTGTGTTGTCCAGGTGTGCCTCCAACTGACGGTGTGTTGTCCAGGTGTGCCTCCCAGTGGCGGAGTGTTGTCCAGGTGTGCCTCCCAGTGACGGTGTGTTGTCCAGGTGTGAGTCCCAGTGACGGTGTGTTGTCCAGGTGTGCCTCCCAGTGGAGGAGTGTTGTCCACGTGTGTCTCCCAGTAACGGTGTGTTGTCCAGGTGTGCCTCCCAGTGACGGTGTGTTGTCCAGGTGTGCCTCCCAGTGGCGGAGTGTTGTCCACGTGTGTCTCTCAGTGACGGTGTGTTGTCCAGGTGTGCCTCCCAGTGACGGTGTGTTGTCCAGGTGTGCCTCCAAGTGGCGGAGTGTTGTCCACGTGTGCCTCCCAGTGGTGGTGTGTTGTCCAGTTGTGCCTCCCAGTGATGGTGTGTTGTCCAGGTGTGTCTCCCAGTGGTGGTGTGTTGTCCAGGTGTGCCTCCCAGTGACGGTGTGTTGTCCAGGTGTGCCTCCCAGTGGTGGTGTGTTGTACAGGTGTGCCTCCCAGTGACGGTGTGTTGTCCAGGTGTGCCTCCCAGTGGTGGTGTGTTGTCCAGGTCTGCCTCCCAGTGGTGGTGTGTTGTACAGGTGTGCCTCCCAGTGACGGTGTGTTGTCCAGGTGTGCCTCCCAGTGATGGTGTGTTGTCCAGGTGTGCCTCCCAGTGGTGGTGTGTTGTCCAGGTGTGCCTCCCAGTGACAGTGTTTTGTCCAGGTGTGCCTCCCAGTGATGGTGTGTTGTCCAGGTGTGCCTCCCAGTGGCGGAGTGTTGTCCACGTGTGTCTCCCAGTGACGGTGTGTTGTCCACGTGTGTCTCCCAGTGACGGTGTGTTGTCCAGGTGTGTCTCCCAGTGATGGTGTGTTGTCCAGGTGTGCCTCCAACTGACGGTGTGTTGTCCAGGTGTGCCTCCAACTGACGGTGTGTTGTCCAGGTGTGCCTCCCAGTGACGGTGTGTTGTCCAGGTGTGCCTCCAACTGACGGTGTGTTGTCCAGGTGTGCCTCCCAGTGGCGGAGTGTTGTCCAGGTGTGCCTCCCAGTGACGGTGTGTTGTCCAGGTGTGAGTCCCAGTGACGGTGTGTTGTCCAGGTGTGCCTCCCAGTGGAGGAGTGTTGTCCACGTGTGTCTCCCAGTGACGGTGTGTTGTCCAGGTGTGCCTCCCAGTGACGGTGTGTTGTCCAGGTGTGCCTCCCAGTGATGGTGTGTTGTCCAGGCGTGCTTCCCGGTGATGGTGTGTTGTCCAGGTGTGCCTCCTGGTGATGGTGCGTTGTTCAGGTGTGCCTCCCAGTGACGGTGTGTTGTCCAGGTGTGCCTCCCAGTGACGTGTGTTGTCCAGGTGTGCCTCCAACTGACGGTGTGTTGTCCAGGTGTGCCTCCAACTGACGGTGTGTTGTCCAGGTGTGCCTCCCAGTGACGGTGTGTTGTCCAGGTGTGCCTCCAACTGACGGTGTGTTGTCCAGGTGTGCCTCCCAGTGGCGGAGTGTTGTCCAGGTGTGCCTCCCAGTGACGGTGTGTTGTCTAGGTGTGAGTCCCAGTGACGGTGTGTTGTCCAGGTGTGCCTCCCAGTGGAGGAGTGTTGTCCAGGTGTGCCTCCCAGTGACGGTGTGTTGTCCAGGTGTGCTTCCCAGTGGCGGAGTGTTGTCCAGGTGTGCCTCCCAGTGACGGTGTGTTGTCCAGGTGTGAGTCCCAGTGACGGTGTGTTGTCCAGGTGTGTCTCCCAGTGACTGTGTGTTGTCCAGGTGTGCCTCCCAGTGACTGTGTGTTGTCCAGGTGTGCCTCCCAGTGGCGGAGTGTTGTCCACGTGTGTCTCCCAGTGACGGTGTGTTGTCCAGGTGTGCCTCCCAGTGACGGTGTGTTGTCCAGGTGTGCCTCCAAGTGGCGGAGTGTTGTCCACGTGTGCCTCCCAGTGGTGGTGTGTTGTCCAGGTGTGCCTCCCAGTGATGGTGTGTTGTCCAGGTGTGTCTCCCAGTGGTGGTGTGTTGTCCAGGTGTGCCTCCCAGTGACGGTGTGTTGTCCAGGTGTGCCTCCCAGTGGTGGTGTGTTGTACAGGTGTGCCTCCCAGTGACGGTGTGTTGTCCAGGTGTGCCTCCCAGTGGTGGTGTGTTGTCCAGGTCTGCCTCCCAGTGGTGGTGTGTTGTCCAGGTGTGCCTCCCAGTGACGGTGTGTTGTCCAGGTGTGCCTCCCAGTGATGGTGTGTTGTCCAGGTGTGCCTCCCAGTGGTGGTGTGTTGTCCAGGTGTGCCTCCCAGTGACAGTGTTTTGTCCAGGTGTGCCTCCCAGTGATGGTGTGTTGTCCAGGTGTGCCTCCCAGTGGCGGAGTGTTGTCCACGTGTGTCTCCCAGTGACAGTGTGTTGTCCACGTGTGTCTCCCAGTGACGCTGTGTTGTCCAGGTGTGTCTCCCAGTGATGGTGTGTTGTCCAGGTGTGCCTCCAACTGACGGTGTGTTGTCCAGGTGTGCCTCCCAGTGGCGGGGTGTTGTCCAGGTGTGCCTCTAACTGACGGTGTGTTGTGCAGGTGTGCCTCCCAGTGGCGGAGTGTTGTCCAGGTGTGCCTCCAACTGACGGTGTGTTGTCCAGGTGTGCCTCCCAGTGGCGGAGTGTTGTCCAGGTGTGCCTCCAACTGACGGTGTGTTGTCCAGGTGTGCCTCCAACTGACGGTGTGTTGTCCAGGTGTGCCTCCCAGTGTCGGAGTGTTGTCCAGGCCTGCCTCCAACTGACGGTGTGTTGTCCAGGTGTGCCTCCAACTGACGGTGTGTTGTCCAGGTGTGCCTCCCAGTGACGGTGTGTTGTCCAGATGTGCCTCCCAGTGATGGTGTGTTGTCCAGGTGTGCCTCCAACTGATGGTGTGTTGTCCAGGTGTGCCTCCCAGTGACGGTGTGTTGTCCAGGTGTGTCTCCCAGTGACGGTGTGTTGTCCAGGTGTGTCTCCCATTGATGGTGTGTTGTCCAGGTGTGCCTCCCAGTGATGGTGTGTTGTCCAGGTGTGCCTCCCAGTGGCGGAGTGTTGTCCAGGTGTGCCCCCAACTGATGGTGTGTTGTCTAGGTGTACCTCCCAGTGATGGTGTGTTGTCCAGGTGTGCCTCCAACTGACGATGTGTTGTCCAGGTGTGCCTCCCAGTGGCGTTGTGTTGTCCAGGTGTGCCTCCCAGTGGCGTTGTGTTGTCCAGGTGTGCCTCCCAGTGGCGGAGTGTTGTCCACGTGTGTCTCCCAGTGACGGTGTGTTGTCCAGGTGTGCCTCCCAGTGACGGTGTGTTGTCCAGGTGTGCCTCCAAGTGGCGGAGTGTTGTCCACGTGTGCCTCCCAGTGGTGGTGTGTTGTCCAGGTGTGCCTCCCAGTGATGGTGTGTTGTCCAGGTGTGTCTCCCAGTGGTGGTGTGTTGTCCAGGTGTGCCTCCCAGTGGCGGAGTGTTGTCCAGGTGTGCCCCCAACTGATGGTGTGTTGTCTAGGTGTACCTCCCAGTGATGGTGTGTTGTCCAGGTGTTTCTCCCAGTGACGTGTGTTGTCCAGGTGTGCCTCCAACTGACGATGTGTTGTCCAGGTGTGCCTCCCAGTGGCGTTGTGTTGTCCAGGTGTGCCTCCCAGTGGCGGAGTGTTGTCCACGTGTGTCTCCCAGTGACGGTGTGTTGTCCAGGTGTGCCTCCCAGTGACGGTGTGTTGTCCAGGTGTGCCTCCAAGTGGCGGAGTGTTGTCCACGTGTGCCTCCCAGTGGTGGTGTGTTGTCCAGGTGTGCCTCCCAGTGATGGTGTGTTGTCCAGGTGTGTCTCCCAGTGGTGGTGTGTTGTCCAGGTGTGACTCCCAGTGACGGTGTGTTGTCCAGGTGTGCCTCCCAGTGGTGGTGTGTTGTACAGGTGTGCCTCCCAGTGACGGTGTGTTGTCCAGGTGTGCCTCCCAGTGGTGGTGTGTTGTCCAGGTGTGCCTCCCAGTGGCGGTGTGTTGTCCAGGTGTGCCTCCCAGTGACGGTGTGTTGTCCAGGTGTGCCTCCCAGTGATGGTGTGTTGTCCAGGTGTGCCTCCCAGTGGTGGTGTGTTGTCCAGGTGTGCCTCCCAGTGACAGTGTTTTGTCCAGGTGTGCCTCCCAGTGATGGTGTGTTGTCCAGGTGTGCCTCCCAGTGGCGGAGTGTTGTCCACGTGTGTCTCCCAGTGACGGTGTGTTGTCCACGTGTGTCTCCCAGTGATGGTGTGTTGTCCAGGTGTGCCTCCAACTGACGGTGTGTTGTCCAGGTGTGCCTCCAACTGACGGTGTGTTGTCCAGGTGTGCCTCCCAGTGACGGTGTGCTGTCCAGGTGTGCCTCCAACTGACGGTGTGTTGTCCAGGTGTGCCTCCCAGTGGCGGAGTGTTGTCCAGGTGTGCCTCCCAGTGACGGTGTGTTGTCCAGGTGTGAGTCCCAGTGATGGTGTGTTGTCCAGGTGTGCCTCCCAGTGGAGGAGTGTTGTCCACGTGTGTCTCCCAGTGACGGTGTGTTGTCCAGGTGTGCCTCCCAGTGACGGTGTGTTGTCCAGGTGTGCCTCCCAGTGATGGTGTGTTGTCCAGGCGTGCTTCCCGGTGATGGTGTGTTGTCCAGGTGTGCCTCCCGGTGATGGTGCGTTGTTCAGGTGTGCCTCCCAGTGACGGTGTGTTGTCCAGGTGTGCCTCCCAGTGGTCGTATGTTGTCCAGGTGTATCTCCCAGTGACGTGTGTTGTCCAGGTGTGCCTCCAACTGACGGTGTGTTGTCCAGGTGTGCCTCCAACTGACGGTGTGTTGTCCAGGTGTGCCTCCCAGTGACGGTGTGTTGTCCAGGTGTGCCTCCAACTGACGGTGTGTTGTCCAGGTGTGCCTCCCAGTGGCGGAGTGTTGTCGAGGTGTGCCTCCCAGTGACGGTGTGTTGTCCAGGTGTGAGTCCCAGTGACGGTGTGTTGTCGAGGTGTGCCTCCCAGTGGAGGAGTGTTGTCCACGTGTGTCTCCCAGTGACGGTGTGTTGTCCAGGTGTGCCTCCCAGTGACGGTGTGTTGTCCAGGTGTGCCTCCCAGTGGCGGAGTGTTGTCCACGTGTGTCTCCCAGTGACGGTGTGTTGTCCAGGTGTGCCTCCCAGTGACGGTGTGTTGTCCAGGTGTGCCTCCAAGTGGCGGAGTGTTGTCCACGTGTGCCTCCCAGTGGTGGTGTGTTGTCCAGGTGTGCCTCCAACTGACGGTGTGTTGTCCAGGTGTGCCTCCCAGTGTCGGAGTGTTGTCCAGGCCTGCCTCCAACTGACGGTGTGTTGTCCAGGTGTGCCTCCAACTGACGGTGTGTTGTCCAGGTGTGCCTCCCAGTGACGGTGTGTTGTCCAGATGTGCCTCCCAGTGATGGTGTGTTGTCCAGGTGTGCCTCGAACTGATGGTGTGTTGTCCAGGTGTGCCTCCCAGTGACGGTGTGTTGTCCAGGTGTGTCTCCCAGTGACGGTGTGTTGTCCAGGTGTGTCTCCCATTGATGGTGTGTTGTCCAGGTGTGCCTCCCAGTGATGGTGTGTTGTCCAGGTGTGCCTCCCAGTGGCGGAGTGTTGTCCAGGTGTGCCCCCAACTGATGGTGTGTTGTCTAGGTGTACCTCCCAGTGATGGTGTGTTGTCCAGGTGTGCCTCCAACTGACGATGTGTTGTCCAGGTGTGCCTCCCAGTGGCGTTGTGTTGTCCAGGTGTGCCTCCCAGTGGCGTTGTGTTGTCCAGGTGTGCCTCCCAGTGGCAGAGTGTTGTCCACGTGTGTCTCCCAGTGACGGTGTGTTGTCCAGGTGTGCCTCCCAGTGACGGTGTGTTGTCCAGGTGTGCCTCCAAGTGGCGGAGTGTTGTCCACGTGTGCCTCCCAGTGGTGGTGTGTTGTCCAGGTGTGCCTCCCAGTGATGGTGTGTTGTCCAGGTGTGTCTCCCAGTGGTGGTGTGTTGTCCAGGTGTGCCTCCCAGTGACGGTGTGTTGTCCAGGTGTGCCTCCCAGTGATGGTGTGTTGTCCAGGTGTGCCTCCCAGTGGCGGAGTGTTGTCCAGGTGTGCCCCCAACTGATGGTGTGTTGTCTAGGTGTACCTCCCAGTGATGGTGTGTTGTCCAGGTGTTTCTCCCAGTGACGTGTGTTGTCCAGGTGTGCCTCCAACTGACGATGTGTTGTCCACGTGTGCCTCCCAGTGATGGTGTGTTGTCCAGGTGTGTCTCCCAGTGGTGGTGTGTTGTCCAGGTGTGCCTCCCAGTGACGGTGTGTTGTCCAGGTGTGCCTCCCAGTGATGGTGTGTTGTCCAGGTGTGCCTCCCAGTGGCGGAGTGTTGTCCAGGTGTGCCCCCAACTGATGGTGTGTTGTCTAGGTGTACCTCCCAGTGATGGTGTGTTGTCCAGGTGTTTCTCCCAGTGACGTGTGTTGTCCAGGTGTGCCTCCAACTGACGATGTGTTGTCCACGTGTGCCTCCCAGTGGTGGTGTGTTGTCCAGGTGTGCCTCCAACTGACGGTGTGTTGTCCAGGTGTGCCTCCCAGTGTCGGAGTGTTGTCCAGGCCTGCCTCCAACTGACGGTGTGTTGTCCAGGTGTGCCTCCAACTGACGGTGTGTTGTCCAGGTGTGCCTCCCAGTGACGGTGTGTTGTCCAGATGTGCCTCCCAGTGATGGTGTGTTGTCCAGGTGTGCCTCGAACTGATGGTGTGTTGTCCAGGTGTGCCTCCCAGTGACGGTGTGTTGTCCAGGTGTGTCTCCCAGTGACGGTGTGTTGTCCAGGTGTGTCTCCCATTGATGGTGTGTTGTCCAGGTGTGCCTCCCAGTGATGGTGTGTTGTCCAGGTGTGCCTCCCAGTGGCGGAGTGTTGTCCAGGTGTGCCCCCAACTGATGGTGTGTTGTCTAGGTGTACCTCCCAGTGATGGTGTGTTGTCCAGGTGTGCCTCCAACTGACGATGTGTTGTCCAGGTGTGCCTCCCAGTGGCGTTGTGTTGTCCAGGTGTGCCTCCCAGTGGCGTTGTGTTGTCCAGGTGTGCCTCCCAGTGGCAGAGTGTTGTCCACGTGTGTCTCCCAGTGACGGTGTGTTGTCCAGGTGTGCCTCCCAGTGACGGTGTGTTGTCCAGGTGTGCCTCCAAGTGGCGGAGTGTTGTCCACGTGTGCCTCCCAGTGGTGGTGTGTTGTCCAGGTGTGCCTCCCAGTGATGGTGTGTTGTCCAGGTGTGTCTCCCAGTGGTGGTGTGTTGTCCAGGTGTGCCTCCCAGTGACGGTGTGTTGTCCAGGTGTGCCTCCCAGTGATGGTGTGTTGTCCAGGTGTGCCTCCCAGTGGCGGAGTGTTGTCCAGGTGTGCCCCCAACTGATGGTGTGTTGTCTAGGTGTACCTCCCAGTGATGGTGTGTTGTCCAGGTGTTTCTCCCAGTGACGTGTGTTGTCCAGGTGTGCCTCCAACTGACGATGTGTTGTCCAGGTGTGCCTCCCAGTGGCGTTGTGTTGTCCAGGTGTGCCTCCCAGTGGCGGAGTGTTGTCCACGTGTGTCTCCCAGTGACGGTGTGTTGTCCAGGTGTGCCTCCCAGTGACGGTGTGTTGTCCAGGTGTGCCTCCAAGTGGCGGAGTGTTGTCCACGTGTGCCTCCCAGTGGTGGTGTGTTGTCCAGGTGTGCCTCCCAGTGATGGTGTGTTGTCCAGGTGTGTCTCCCAGTGGTGGTGTGTTGTCCAGGTGTGCCTCCCAGTGACGGTGTGTTGTCCAGGTGTGCCTCCCAGTGGTGGTGTGTTGTACAGGTGTGCCTCCCAGTGACGGTGTGTTGTCCAGGTGTGCCTCCCAGTGGTGGTGTGTTGTCCAGGTGTGCCTCCCAGTGGCGGTGTGTTGTCCAGGTGTGCCTCCCAGTGACGGTGTGTTGTCCAGGTGTGCCTCCCAGTGGTGGTGTGTTGTCCAGGTGTGCCTCCCAGTGACAGTGTTTTGTCCAGGTGTGCCTCCCAGTGATGGTGTGTTGTCCATGTGTGCCTCCCAGTGGCGGAGTGTTGTCCACGTGTGTCTCCCAGTGACGGTGTGTTGTCCACGTGTGTCTCCCAGTGATGGTGTGTTGTCCAGGTGTGCCTCCAACTGACGGTGTGTTGTCCAGGTGTGCCTCCAACTGACGGTGTGTTGTCCAGGTGTGCCTCCCAGTGACGGTGTGCTGTCCAGGTGTGCCTCCAACTGACGGTGTGTTGTCCAGGTGTGCCTCCCAGTGGCGGAGTGTTGTCCAGGTGTGCCTCCCAGTGACGGTGTGTTGTCCAGGTGTGAGTCCCAGTGATAGTGTGTTGTCCAGGTGTGCCTCCCAGTGGAGGAGTGTTGTCCACGTGTGTCTCCCAGTGACGGTGTGTTGTCCAGGTGTGCCTCCCAGTGACGGTGTGTTGTCCACGTGTGCCTCCCAGTGATGGTGTGTTGTCCAGGCGTGCTTCCCGGTGATGGTGTGTTGTCCAGGTGTGCCTCCCGGTGATGGTGCGTTGTTCAGGTGTGCCTCCCAGTGACGGTGTGTTGTCCAGGTGTGCCTCCCAGTGGTCGTATGTTGTCCAGGTGTATCTCCCAGTGACGTGTGTTGTCCAGGTGTGCCTCCAACTGACGGTGTGTTGTCCAGGTGTGCCTCCAACTGACGGTGTGTTGTCCAGGTGTGCCTCCCAGTGACGGTGTGTTGTCCAGGTGTGCCTCCAACTGACGGTGTGTTGTCCAGGTGTGCCTCCCAGTGGCGGAGTGTTGTCGAGGTGTGCCTCCCAGTGACGGTGTGTTGTCCAGGTGTGAGTCCCAGTGACGGTGTGTTGTCGAGGTGTGCCTCCCAGTGGAGGAGTGTTGTCCACGTGTGTCTCCCAGTGACGGTGTGTTGTCCAGGTGTGCCTCCCAGTGACGGTGTGTTGTCCAGGTGTGCCTCCCAGTGGCGGAGTGTTGTCCACGTGTGTCTCCCAGTGACGGTGTGTTGTCCAGGTGTGCCTCCCAGTGACGGTGTGTTGTCCAGGTGTGCCTCCAAGTGGCGGAGTGTTGTCCACGTGTGCCTCCCAGTGGTGGTGTGTTGTCCAGGTGTGCCTCCCAGTGATGGTGTGTTGTCCAGGTGTGTCTCCCAGTGGTGGTGTGTTGTCCAGGTGTGCCTCCCAGTGACGGTGTGTTGTCCAGGTGTGCCTCCCAGAGGTGGTGTGTTGTACAGGTGTGCCTCCCAGTGACGGTGTGTTGTCCAGGTGTGCCTCCCAGTGGTGGTGTGTTGTCCAGGTCTGCCTCCCAGTGGTGGTGTGTTGTCCAGGTGTGCCTCCCAGTGACGGTGTGTTGTCCAGGTGTGCCTCCCAGTGATGGTGTGTTGTCCAGGTGTGCCTCCGAGTGGTGGTGTGTTGTCCAGGTGTGCCTCCCAGTGACAGTGTTTTGTCCAGGTGTGCCACCCAGTGATGGTGTGTTGTCCAGGTGTGCCTCCCAGTGGCGGAGTGTTGTCCACGTGTGTCTCCCAGTGACGGTGTGTTGTCCACGTGTGTCTCCCAGTGACGGTGTGTTGTCCAGGTGTGTCTCCCAGTGATGGTGTGTTGTCCAGGTGTGCCTCCAACTGACGGTGTGTTGTCCAGGTGTGCCTCCCAGTGGCGGGGTGTTGTCCAGGTGTGCCTCTAACTGACGGTGTGTTGTGCAGGTGTGCCTCCCAGTGGCGGAGTGTTGTCCAGGTGTGCCTCCAACTGACGGTGTGTTGTCCACGTGTACCTCCCAGTGGCGGAGTGTTGTCCAGGTGTGCCTCCAACTGACGGTGTGTTGTCCAGGTGTGCCTCCAACTGACGGTGTGTTGTCCAGGTGTGCCTCCCAGTGGCGGAGTGTTGTCCAGGCCTGCCTCCAACTGACGGTGTGTTGTCCAGGTGTGCCTCCAACTGACGGTGTGTTGTCCAGGTGTGCCTCCCAGTGATGGTGTGTTCTCCAGGTGTGCCTCCCAGTGATGGTGTGTTGTCCAGGTGTGCCTCCAACTGATGGTGTGTTGTCCAGGTGTGCCTCCCAGTGACGGTGTGTTGTCCAGGTGTGTCTCCCAGTGACGGTGTGTTGTCCAGGTGTGTCTCCCATTGACGGTGTGTTGTCCAGGTGTGCCTCCCAGTGATGGTGTGTTGTCCAGGTTTGCCTCCCAGTGGCGGAGTGTTGTCCAGGTGTGCCCCCAACTGATGGTGTGTTGTCTAGGTGTACCTCCCAGTGACGGTGTGTTGTCCAGGTGTGCCTCCCAGTGACGGTGTGTTGTCCAGGTGTGCCTCCCAGTGACGGTGTGTTGTCCAGGTGTGTCTCCCAGTGACGGTGTGTTGTCCAGGTGTGTCTCCCAGTGACGGTGTGTTGTCCAGGTGTGCCTCGTTGGCAGAGGCCAGTGCGTTCCGGGAGGTCGGTCGAGCTTCCCAGCACAAAGGTGTGTGCTCCTGGGGGCTGCTGTAAGTCCAGGCTTGGCAGTTCGGGCTGGACTGTTCCCATGAGGCACAGGGTGCGACTGATTTGCATATAGCCATGTCTGAACTGGGGTGGTGGAGTGAGCTAAAGAAGGTGATGGATTAAACCCAGATCAGTTGACTGGGGGTGAGTGTTTGATTTGCTCAATCGTCCGTCCATCACCCCCTTTGGTATCGCTTTGTAAGTCCAGCTTGGCACCAACTTGACTCCGCGGGGGGCAGCCGCAGTGTCAGGGGGTCGAGCACCGGTGACTCCCTGGAGCCGAGCTTAGGGTGCGCTGTGCACAGGGTGTGAGGGGGGGGGTGTCCTGTGCAGAGCAGGCCCCCTCTGGGGCTGGGAGGCATATCTTCTGAGCTCCACCAGGGCCCCTCATCCCACCCACCCCTGCTCTCCTCTCCCACCCCCTTCCCCTGTGGTTCCATGCTCTCCTCGCTGGTCCACCCACGCCACGTGTGCCCCTCGGCCACACCTGGCGTTTAGCCTAAAGCCTGCACTTCGCCCAGCATTTACAGCATGCGAGCACAACTACAAGGCCCAGAATGCACCGGGGCTTGGCTAAGAAGCCAGGCCTGTCTGGATGCTGCTCCCCATCCCTGCTGCCCCCCCCTCCCCCTAGTGCCCAGGGGCCCCTCCTCCCCCTAGTGCCCAGGGGCCTCTCTCTGGACGCAGGCCCCCAGGGGCCCCCTCTGCGGACGCAGGCCCCTCGGCGGCCCTCGGTCCCTCCTCCACGCCGGGCCCCCTCGCCTCTCTGGGCTCTTCCCTCCTCCCCTCCCCCATGGTCGGATAAACAGCCTCCCTCGGCCTTAATCCCCCCGAGAGAGGGAGGCAGAGCCGGGGATTGGCGGGGATTGGGGTGGATCAGACGGACGGCAGCAGAGGGGCCCCGGAGGAGCCGGGGGTCAGGAGCCGGGGACAGGCCGCAGGGGCCACGAGGAGCCGGGGGTCCCGTCCACTCCGCGTCTGCAGCAGAGCCGGGGTACCTCTGTCTGTCCATCCTTGTCCCTGTGCAGTCGGGAAACTTCCCTGGCCGTCTCTATCCATCAAACCTGCGCTATATAACCATCATACCGCCCTGTCGGCCTGTCCTCCCCTCCACAGCCAGTGTACCTCTCTGTCGGCCTGCCCTCCCCTCCACAGCCAGTGTACCTCTCTGTCGGCCTGTCCTCCCCTCCACAGCCAGTGTACCTCTCTGTCGGTCTGTCCTCCCCTCCACAGCCAGTGTACCTCCCTGTCGGCCTGTCCTCCCCTCCACAGCCAGTGTACCTCCCTGTCGGCCTGTCCTCCCCTCCACAGCCAGTGTACCTCTCTGTCGGCCTGTCCCCCCCCTCCACAGCCAGTGTACCTCTCTGTCGGCCTGTCCTCCCCTCCACAGCCAGTGTACCTCTCTGTCGGCCTGTCCTCCCCTCCACAGCCAGTGTACCTCTCTGTCGCCCTGTCCTCCCCTCCACAGCCAGTGTACCTCTCTGTCGGCCTGTCCTCCCCTCCACAGCCAGTGTACCTCTCTGTCGGCCTGTCCTCCCCTCCACAGCCAGTGCACCTCTCTGTCGGCCTGTCCTTCCCTCCACAGCCAGTGTACCTCTCTGTCGGCCTGTCCTCCCCTCCACAGCCAGTGTACCTCCCTGTCGGCCTGTCCTCCCCTCCACAGCCAGTGTACCTCTCTGTCGGCCTGTCCTCCCCTCCACAGCCAGTGTACCTCTCTGTCGGCCTGTCCTCCCCTCCACAGCCAGTGTACCTCCCTGTCGGTCTGTCCTCCCCTCCACAGCCAGTGTACCTCCCTGTCTGTCTGTCTCTCCCTCCACAGCCAGTGTACCTCTCTGTCGGCCTGTCCTCCCCTCCACAGCCAGTGTACCTCCCTGTCGGCCTGTCCTCCCCTCCACAGCCAGTGTACCTCCCTGTCTGTCTGTCTCTCCCTCCACAGCCAGTGTACCTCTCTGTCGGCCTGTCCTCCCCTCCACAGCCAGTGTACCTCTCTGTCGGCCTGTCCTCCCCTCCACAGCCAGTGTACCTCTCTGTCGGCCTGTCCCCCCCCTCCACAGCCAGTGTACCTCTCTGTCGGCCTGTCCTCCCCTCCACAGCCAGTGTACCTCTCTGTCGGCCTGTCCTCCCCTCCACAGCCAGTGTACCTCTCTGTCGGCCTGTCCTCCCCTCCACAGCCAGTGTACCTCCCTGTCTGTCTGTCTCTCCCTCCACAGCCAGTGTACCTCCCTGTCTGTCTGTCTCTCCCTCCACAGCCAGTGTACCTCCCTGTCGGCCTGTCCTCCCCTCCACAGCCAGTGTACCTCCCTGTCGGCCTGTCCTCCCCTCCACAGCCAGTGTACCTCCCTGTCTGTCTGTCTCTCCCTCCACAGCCAGTGTACCTCTCTGTCGGCCTGTCCTCCCCTCCACAGCCAGTGTACCTCTCTGTCGGCCTGTCCTCCCCTCCACAGCCAGTGTACCTCTCTGTCGGCCTGTCCTCCCCTCCACAGCCAGTGTACCTCCCTGTCTGTCTGTCTCTCCCTCCACAGCCAGTGTACCTCCCTGTCGGCCTGTCCTCCCCTCCACAGCCAGTGTACCTCCCTGTCGGCCTGTCCTCCCCTCCACAGCCAGTGTACCTCCCTGTCTGTCTGTCTCTCCCTCCACAGCCAGTGTACCTCTCTGTCGGCCTGTCCTCCCCTCCACAGCCAGTGTACCTCTCTGTCGGCCTGTCCTCCCCTCCACAGCCAGTGTACCTCTCTGTCGGCCTGTCCTCCCCTCCACAGCCAGTGTACCTCCCTGTCTGTCTGTCTCTCCCTCCACAGCCAGTGTACCTCTCTGTCGGCCTGTCCTCCCCTCCACAGCCAGTGTACCTCCCTGTCTGTCTGTCTCTCCCTCCACAGCCAGTGTACCTCTCTGTCGGCCTGTCCCCCCCCTCCACAGCCAGTGTACCTCTCTGTCGGCCTGTCCTCCCCTCCACAGCCAGTGTACCTCTCTGTCGGCCTGTCCTCCCCTCCACAGCCAGTGTACCTCCCTGTCGGTCTGTCCTCCCCTCCACAGCCAGTGTACCTCCCTGTCTGTCTGTCTCTCCCTCCACAGCCAGTGTACCTCTCTGTCGGCCTGTCCTCCCCTCCACAGCCAGTGTACCTCCCTGTCGGCCTGTCCTCCCCTCCACAGCCAGTGTACCTCCCTGTCTGTCTGTCTCTCCCTCCACAGCCAGTGTACCTCTCTGTCGGCCTGTCCTCCCCTCCACAGCCAGTGTACCTCTCTGTCGGCCTGTCCTCCCCTCCACAGCCAGTGTACCTCTCTGTCGGCCTGTCCCCCCCCTCCACAGCCAGTGTACCTCTCTGTCGGCCTGTCCTCCCCTCCACAGCCAGTGTACCTCTCTGTCGGCCTGTCCTCCCCTCCACAGCCAGTGTACCTCTCTGTCGGCCTGTCCTCCCCTCCACAGCCAGTGTACCTCCCTGTCGGCCTGTCCTCCCCTCCACAGCCAGTGTACCTCCCTGTCTGTCTGTCTCTCCCTCCACAGCCAGTGTACCTCTCTGTCGGCCTGTCCTCCCCTCCACAGCCAGTGTACCTCTCTGTCGGCCTGTCCTCCCCTCCACAGCCAGTGTACCTCCCTGTCTGTCTGTCTCTCCCTCCACAGCCAGTGTACCTCCCTGTCTGTCTGTCTCTCCCTCCACAGCCAGTGTACCTCCCTGTCGGCCTGTCCTCCCCTCCACAGCCAGTGTACCTCCCTGTCGGCCTGTCCTCCCCTCCACAGCCAGTGTACCTCCCTGTCGGCCTGTCCTCCCCTCCACAGCCAGTGTACCTCCCTGTCTGTCTGTCTCTCCCTCCACAGCCAGTGTACCTCTCTGTCGGCCTGTCCCCCCCCTCCACAGCCAGTGTACCTCCCTGTCGGCCTGTCCTCCCCTCCACAGCCAGTGTACCTCCCTGTCGGCCTGTCTCTCCCTCCCTGTCCCTCTCTCCCTCTCTCTCTCTCTCTCCCTCTCTCCCTCTCTTTCTCCACGTCGTTCTCCCTTTCGCGCCGTCTCCTCTCTCACTTCCTGCATCTTATTTCTTTCTGTTTGTCCGTTTCTGTCCGTCTTGCTGTCATTCCTCCCTCTCTCCGAGTCGCTTTTCCTTTCATATGCGCTCTAATCTCCTCCCTCTCTCTCACACTCTCTCGCTTTCTCTCTCTGCTTTGCCTCCCTCACTCTCTCCTCTTCTCCCCCCACCCTCTCCTGCTGTGTCTCTGTTTCTTTTTATTCCTCCTCCTGCCTCTCTGCTCGTCTCTCTATGTCTCTCCATCTCTTCCCTCTCACTCTTTCTCTAGCCCCCCCCCCCCCGCATCCTTGTCGCGCTCTTTATTCTCATGCGGGGGGTGCGCTCGGGGTGCAGAGACTGCCACATCCAGAGGCCCCGTCAGCGGCCTCTCCCCACCCGCCCCCGCCCCGTCCAAAGGGAGACAGGCTCGGAAGGACCGTGGCCAGCGCCTCGAAGACTCTCTGTTCCGTGCACCCTGCACACTCCCACCCTTATTAATGACCCCCCCCCCCAAACTGCAGGCTTCCTAACCCTCTTCCCGTTCATGGGGTCACCGAATCATCAAATCTTCCTCAAGGGCCTCTCTTACCTGGCGACCGACTCCCCCAAAAAACACCCACCAAGGAAATCTCCCATTCAAGACCCACTGACTCATCAACGCTCCCACTCCATACCTCACTGACTCAGCGAATCTCCCACTCAGTGCACCACTGACTCATCAAAACTCCCATTCCATACCCCCATTGACTCAGCGAATCTCCCACTCAGTGCACCACTGACTCATCAAAGCTCCCATTCCATACCTCACTGACTCAGCGAATCTCCCACTCAGTGCACCACTGACTCATCAAAGCTCCCATTCCATACCCCCATTGACTCAGCGAATCTCCCACTCAGTTCACCACTGACTCATCAAAGCTCCCATTCCATACCTCACTGACTCAGCGAATCTCCCACTCAGTGCACCACTGACTCCTCAAAGCTCCCATTCCATACTCTCATTGACTCAGCGAATCACCCACTCAGTGCACCACTGACTCATCAAAGCTCCCATTCCATACCCCCATTGACTCAGCGAATCTCCCACTCAGTGCACCACTGACTCATCAAAGCTCCCATTCCATACCTCACTGACTCAGCGAATCTCCCACTCAGTGCACCACTGACTCATCAAAGCTCCCATTCCATACCCCCATTGACTCAGCGAATCTCCCACTCAGTTCACCACTGACTCATCAAAGCTCCCATTCCATACCTCACTGACTCAGCGAATCTCCCACTCAGTGCACCACTGACTCCTCAAAGCTCCCATTCCATACTCTCATTGACTCAGCGAATCACCCACTCAGTGTGCCACTGACTCCTCAAAGCTCCCATTCCATACCTCACTGTCTCAGCGAATCTCCCACTCAGTGTGCCACTGACTCCTCAAAGCTCCCATTCCATACCTCACTGTCTCAGCGACTCTCCCACTCAGTGCACCACTGACTCATCAAAGCTCCCATTCCATACCTCACTGACTCAGCGAATCTCCCACTCAGTGCACCACTGACTCATCAAAGCTCCCATTCCATACCCCCATTGACTCAGCGAATCTCCCACTCAGTGCACCACTGACTCATCAAAGCTCCCATTCCATACCTCACTGACTCAGCGAATCTCCCACTCAGTGCACCACTGACTCATCAAAGCTCCCATTCCATACCTCACTGACTCAGCGAATCTCCCACTCAGTGCACCACTGACTCATCAAAGCTCCCATTCCATACCTTACTGACTGAGCGAATCTCCCACTCAGTGCGCCACTGACTCATCAAAGCTCCCATTCCATACTCCCATTCACTCAGCGAATCTCCCACTCATTGTGCCACTGACTCCTCAAAGCTCCCATTCCATACCTCACTGACTCAGCGAATCTCCCACTCATGTGCCACTGACTCCTCAAAGCTCTCATTCCATACCTCACTGACTCAGCGACTCTCCCACTCAGTGCATCACTGATTCATCAAAGCTCCCATTCCATACCTCACTGACTCATCAAAACTCCCATTCCATCCCTCACTGACTCAGCGAATCTCCTTCTCAGTGCACCACTGACTCATCAAAGCTCCCATTTCATACCTCACTGACTCAGCGAATCTCCCACTCAGTGCACCACTGACTCATCAAAGCTCCCATTCCATACCTCACTGACTCAGCGACTCTCCCACTCAGTGCATCACTGACTCATCAAAGCTCCCATTCCATACCTCACTGACTCAGCGAATCTCCCACTCAGTGCACCACTGACTCATCAAAGCTCACATTCCATACTTCACTGACTCAGCAGATCTCCCACTCATTGTGCCACTAACTCATGAAAGCTCCCATTCCATACCTCACTGACTCAGCGAATCTCCCACTCATGTGCCACTGACTCCTCAAAGCTCTCATTCCATACCTCACTGACTCAGCGACTCTCCCACTCAGTGCACCACTGACTCATCAAAGCTCCCATTCCATACCTCACTGACTCATCAAAGCTCCCATTCCATACCTCACTGACTCAGCGAATCTCCTTCTCAGTGTGCCACTGACTCATCAAAGCTCCCATTCCATACCTCACTGACTCAGCGACTCTCCCACTCAGTGCACCACTGACTCATCAAAGCTCCCATTCCATACCTCACTGACTCACCAAAGCTCCCATTCCATACCTCACTGACTCAGCGACTCTCCCACTCAGTGCACCACTGACTCATCAAAGCTCCAATTCCATACCTCACTGACTCATCAAAGCTCCCATTCCATACCTCACTGACTCAGCGAATCTCCCACTCAGTGTGCCACTGACTCATCAGAGCTCCCATTCCATACCTCACTGACTCAGCGACTCTCCCACTCAGTGCACCACTGACTCATCAAAGCTCCCATTCCATACCTCACTGACTCATCAAAACTCCCATTCCATCCCTCACTGACTCAGCGAATCTCCCACTCAGTGTGCCACTGACTCATCAAAGCTCCCATTCAATACCTCACTGACTCAGCAAATCTCCCACTAATTGTGCCACTGACTCCTCAAAGCTCCCATTCCATACCTCGCTGACTCAGCGAATCTCCCCCTCATGTGCCACTGACTCATCGAAGCTCCCATTCCATACCTCACTGACTCAGCGAATCTCCCACTCAGTGCCACTGACTCATCAAAGCTCCCATTCTATACCTCACTGACTCATCAAAACTCCCATTCCATACCTCACTGACTGAGCGAATCTCCCACTCAGTGCACCACTGACTCATCAAAGCTCCCATTCCATACTCCCATTCACTCAGCGAATCTCCCACTCATTGTGCCACTGACTCCTCAAAGCTCCCATTCCATACCTCACTGACTCAGCTAATCTCCCACTCTGCGCCACTGACTCATCAAAGCTCCCATTCCATACCTCACTGACTCATCAAAGCTTTCATTCCATACCTCAATGACTCAGCGAATCTCCCACTCTGCACCACAGACTCATCAAAGCTCCCATTCCATACCTCACTGACTCCTCAAAGCTCCCATTCCATACCTCACTGACTCAGCGAATCTCCCACTCTGCGCCACTGACTCATCAAAGCTCCCATTCTATACTTCACTGACTCAGCGAATCTTCCACTCTGCGCCACTGACTCATCAAAGCTCCCATTCCATACCTCACTGACTCATCAAACCTCCCATTCCATACCTCACTGATTCAGCGAATCTCCCACTCTGCGCCACTGACTCATCAAAGCTCCCATTCCATACCCCCATTGACTCAGCGAATCTCCCACTCATTGTGCCACTGACTCATCAAAGCTCCCATTTCATACCTCACTGACTTATCAAATCTCCCATTCCATACCTCACTGACTCAGCAAATCTCCCACTCTGCGCCACTGACTCATCAAAGCTCCCATTCCATACCTCACTGACTCAGCGAATCTCCCAGTCATTGTGCCACTGACTCCTGAAAGCTCCCATTCCATACCTCGCTGACTCAGCGAATCTCCCACTCACGTGTCACTAACTCCTCAAAGCTCTCATTCCATACCTCACTGACTCAGCGAATCTCCCACTCAGTGCGCCACTGACTCATCAAAGCTCCCATTCCATACCTCACTGACTCAGCAAATCTCCCACTCTGCACCACTGACTCATCAAAGCTCCCATTCCATACCTCCATTGACTCAGCGAATCACTCACTCATTGTGCCACTGACTCATCAAAGCTCCCCTTCCATACCTCACTGACTCAGCGAATCTCCCACTCGGTGTGCCACTGAATCCTCAAAGCTCCCATTCCATACCTCACTGTCTCAGCGAATATCCCACTCAGTGCACCACTGACTCATCAAAACTCCCATTCAATACCTCACTGACTCAGTGAATCTCCCACTCAGTGCATCACTGACTCCTCAAAGCTCCCATTCCATACTCTCATTGACTCAGCGAATCACCCACTCAGTGTGCCACTGACTCCTCAAAGCTCCCATTCCATACCTCACTGTCTCAGCGAATCTCCCACTCAGTGTGCCACTGACTCCTCAAAGCTCCCATTCCATACCTCACTGTCTCAGCGAATCTCCCACTCAGTGTGCCACTGACTCATCAAAGCTCCCATTCCATACTCTCATTGACTCAGCGAATCTCCCACTCGGTGTGCCACTGACTCCTCAAAGCTCCCATTCCATACCTCACTGACTCAGCGAATTTCCCACTCAGTGCGCCACAGACTCATCAAAGATCCCATTCTATACCCCTCTAACTTAGTGAATCCCCCACTCAGTGTACAGCTGACCCATCAAAGCTCCCATTCTATACCCCATGGACTCAACAAATCTCCCTTCTTAATGTGCCACTGACTCATCAAAGCTCCCTCTCATCAAAGCTCACCAAGTCTGCAAATCTTCCAGTCTATAAACCACAGAGGCAACAAATCTCCCATCTAGGGACCACTGGTTTATGAAATCTCCTACCCAGACCCACTGACTCAGCAAATGTCTCATTCAGGACCTCGCTGACTCAGCAAATCTCCCACTCAAGGCAACAATGACTCCCAACACATTCTAACCTCATTAAGTTGGCAAATCTTCAAATAAAAACCCAGATGACTTATCATTTCTCCCATACGTATTCCAGTCTGACTGTGCAAGTGTCCTGCCGAAGAACCACTGAATATTCATCTCCCTTCTGGACTTTGCTGAATCATCAAATCTCCCACCCAAGAACCATCGACCTTTCATACCTCCAATTCCTGACTTCCTCCACTGGCAAGGGTCCCATATACTTACTATTGACTCCTCAAATCTAGCCTTCCAGGCATCACTGACTCTGGTGTCCTGTCCAAGAAACCCCCAACCTTTGAATCTCCCTTCTGGAATTTGCCGACTTGTCAAATCTCCCACCCCAGAACCATTGCCCCTTCACATCTTCCATTCCAGGCCTCACTGAATTGGCAGATTTTGCATTGAAGCTTTGATTGGCTCAGCAGATCTATTGAGGTCCTCCTTGGCTCAGCAGCTCTATTGCGGTCCTCCTTGGCTCAGCAGCTCTATTGAGGTCCTCCTTGGCTCAGCAGCTCTATTGAGGTCCTCCTTGGCTCAGCAGCTCTATTGAGGTCCTCCTTGGCTCAGCAGCTCTATTGAGGTCCTCCTTGGCTCAGCAGATCTATTGAAGTCCTCCTTGGCTCAGCAGATCTATTGAAGTCCTCCTTGGCTCAGCAGCTCTGTTGAGGTCCTCCTTGGCTCAGCAGCTCTATTGAAGTCCTCCTTGGCTCAGTAGATCTATTGAGGTCCTCCTTGGCTCAGTAGATCTAGTGAGGTCCTCCTTGGCTCAGCAGATCTATTGAAGTCCTCCTTGGCTCAGCAGCTCTGTTGAGGTCCTCTTTGCTCAGCAGCTCTATTGAGGTCCTCCTTGGCTAAGCAGCTCTATTGAGGTCCTCCTTGGCTCAGCAGCTCTATTGAGACCCTCCTTGGCTCAGCAGCTCTGTTGAGGTCCTCTTTGCTCAGCAGCTCTATTGAGACCCTCCTTGGCTCAGCAGCTCTATTGAGGTCCTCCTTGGCTCAGCAGCTCTATTGAGGTCCTCCTTGGCTCAGAAGCTCTATTGAGGTCCTCCTTGGCTCAGCAGCTCTATTGAGGTCCTCCCTGGCTCAGCAGCTCCATTGAGGTCCTTCTTGGCTGAGCTGATATATTGAGGTCCTCCTTGGCTGAGCTGATATATTGAGGTCCTCCTTGGCCGAGCAGATCTATTGAGGTCCTCTTTGGCTCAGCAGCTCCATTGAGGTCCTTCTTGGCTGAGCTGATATATTGAGGTCCTCCTTGGCTCAGCAGATCTATTGAGGTCCTCCTTTGCTCAGCAGCCCTATTGAGGTCCTCCTTAGCTCAGTACATCTATTGAGGTCCTCATTGGCTCAGTAGATCTATTGAGGTCCTTCTTGGCTGAGCTGATATATTGAGGTCCTCCTTGGCTGAGCTGATATATTGAGGTCCTCCTTTGCTCAGCAGCCCTATTGAGGTCCTCCTTAGCTCAGTACATCTATTGAGGTCCTCATTGGCTCAGTAGATCTATTGAGGTCCTTCTTGGCTCAGCAGATCTATTGAGGTCCTCCTTGGCTCAGCTGATCGCTTGAGGTCTTTCGTGGCTCAGCAGCTCTATTGAGGTCCTCCTTGGCTCAGCAGCTCTATTGAGGTCCTCCTTGGCTAAGCAGCTCTATTGAGGTCCTCCTTGGCTCAGCAGCTCTATTGAGACCCTCCTTGGCTCAGCAGCTCTATTGAGGTCCTCCTTGGCTCAGCAGCTCTATTGAGGTCCTCCTTGGCTCAGAAGCTCTATTGAGGTCCTCCTCGGCTCAGCAGCTCTAATGAGGTTCTCCTTGGCTCAGCAGATCTATTGAGGTCCTTCTTGGCTGAGCTGATATATTGAGGTCCTCCTTGGCTCAGCAGATCTATTGAGGTCCTCTTTGGCTCAGCAGCCCTATTGAGGTCCTCCTTGGCCGAGCAGATCTATTGAGGTCCTCCTTGGCTCAGCAGCTCTATTGAGGTCCTCCTTGGCTCAGAAGCTCTATTGAGGTCCTCCTCGGCTCAGCAGATCTATTGAGGTCCTTCTTGGCTGAGCTGATATATTGAGGTCCTCTTTGGCTCAGCAGCTCCATTGAGGTCCTTCTTGGCTGAGCTGATATATTGAGGTCCTCCTTGGCTCAGCAGATCTATTGAGGTCCTCCTTTGCTCAGCAGCCCTATTGAGGTCCTCCTTAGCTCAGTACATCTATTGAGGTCCTCATTGGCTCAGTAGATCTATTGAGGTCCTCCTTGGCTGAGCTGATATATTGAGGTCCTCCTTTGCTCAGCAGCCCTATTGAGGTCCTCCTTAGCTCAGTACATCTATTGAGGTCCTCATTGGCTCAGTAGATCTATTGAGGTCCTCCTTGGCTCAGCTGATCGCTTGAGGTCCTCCTTGGCTCAGCAGATCTATTGAGGTCCTCCTTGGCTCAGCAGCTCTTTTGAGGTCCTCCTTGGCTCAGCAGCTCTATTGAGGTCCTCTTTGGCTCAGCCGCTCTATTGAGGTCCTCCTTGGCTTAGCAGCTCTATTGAGGTCCTCCTTGGCTCAGCAGCTCTATTGAGGTCCTCCTTGGCTCAGCAGATCTATTGAGGTCCTCCTTGGCTCAGCAGATCTATTGAGGTCCTCTTTGGCTCAGCAGATCTATTGAGGTCCTCCTTGGCTCAGCAGATCTATTGAGGTCCTCCTTGGCTCAGCAGATCTATTGAGGTCCTCCTTGGCTCAGCAGATCTATTGAGGTCCTCTTTGGCTCAGCAGGTCTATTGAGGTCCTCTTTGGCTCAGCAGCTCTATTGAGGTCCTCCTCGGCTCAGCAGCTCTATTGAGGTCCTCCTTGGCTGAGCTGATATATTGAGGTCCTCCTTTGCTCAGCAGCCCTATTGAGGTCCTCCTTAGCTCAGTACATCTATTGAGGTCCTCATTGGCTCAGCTGATCGCTTGAGGTCCTCCTTGGCTCAGCAGATCTATTGAGGTCCTCCTTGGCTCAGCAGCTCTATTGAGGTCCTCTTTGGCTCAGCCGCTCTATTGAGGTCCTCCTTGGCTCAGCAGATCTATTGAGGTCCTCTTTGGCTCAGCAGATCTATTGAGGTCCTCCTTGGCTCAGCAGATCTATTGAGGTCCTCCTTGGCTCAGCAGATCTATTGAGGTCCTCTTTGGCTCAGCAGATCTATTGAGGTCCTCCTTGGCTCAGCAGCTCTATTGAGGTCCTCCTTGGCTCAGCAGCTTTGTTGAGGTCCTCCTTGGCTCAGCAGATCTATTGAGGTCCTCCTTGGCTCAGCAGATCTATTGAGGTCCTCCTTGGCTCAGCAGATCTATTGAGGTCCTCCTTGGCTCAGCTGATCTATTGAGGTCCTCTTTGGCTCAGCAGATCTATTGAGGTCCTCTTTGGCTCAGCAGATCTATTGAGGTCCTCCTTGGCTCAGCAGCTCTATTGAGGTCCTCCTTGGCTCAGCAGCTCTATTGAGGTCCTCCTTTGCTCAGCAGCTCTATTGAGGTCCTCCTTGGCTCAGCAGCTTTGTTGAGGTCCTCCTTGGCTCAGCAGCTTTGTTGAGGTCCTCCTTGGCTCAGCAGCTTTGTTGAGGTCCTCCTTGGCTCAGCAGCTCTAGTGAGGTCCTCCTTGGCTTAGCAGCTCTATTGAGGTCCTCCTTGGCTTAGCAGCTCTAGTGAGGTCCTCCTTGGCTCAGCAGCTCTATTGAGGTCCTCCTTGGCTTAGCAGCTCTATTGAGGTCCTCCTTGGCTCAGCAGATCTCCCATCTAAGATCAACTGATGGAGCAAATTTCTCCTTCAAGAAGCGTAGCCCTTGGAATCGCACCTCAGTGAATCGTCAGAGTTGCATTCAAGATTTCACACGATTCAGCAAATCTCTCATTTACGTCCATATTTACAAAGACTACCGTTTGCGATTTCCTAATAGCAAATTTCGGTTGCAAAACATTCTCACATATCACTGCAAGTCGCTAATAAGAAAGGACGCCCTTAACACGCCTCTTCCTAATAACAAATTGCTAACCCATTTTGCGATTCGGTAATAGGTTACTGAATCGCAACATAGGTTTGGTACATAGAAAAGGGCATTTTCCGGTCACAAACACTAAGTTTCCTATGGACTCAGCAAATCTCCCACCTCAAACCCCTGACTCCAGAAGACTTCAGTTCAAGGCCCTATTGTTGAAGCGTCTTGTGTCCAAAACCCAGTCACAGAGTGGATCTCTCATTCAACGTCTCTCCCAGCAGATCTCAAATCTGGACACCACCTGGTAGATCGCTGCCGCGGAGCAGACCGGACCGGATGATTCTCCCCCGTGGACTCTGCTTGGCACGGCGGCCTCTGTACTCCGACCACTATGTCGGACAACAAGGAGAACGGAGCAGGTAAGCAGGACTTCACCAGAGTTTCTTAGCGGTGGGAGAGGGAAGTGTCTGAGGCAGTGGGGTGAAGTGAGGGAACCGTTCTCTACCCTGTGACTTCCAATCTGAGGGTCTCCAGTTCCTCACATTACATTCAAGCATGGTCGGTCTCCAGGCTACTCAAAAGGCATGGACCAGGTGAACTTGCTAATGTGGCCTTGTGTACATAATGATGCTGTCTGGAAAGTGCCCCTGTGTACAGAATGGGGCATTGTGGGAAGTGCCTTGTGTACAGAATGGGGCTGTGTGAAAAGTGGCATTGAGTACATAATAGAGGCATTGTAGGAAGTGGCCGTGTGTACATAATGGGGCATTGTGGGAAGTGGCCTTGAGTACATAATGGAGCATTGTGGGAAGAGGCCTTGTGTACATAATGAGGCATTGTGGTAAGTGGCTGTGTGTACATAGTAGAGCATTGTGGTAAGTGGCCTTGTGTACATAATGGAGCATTGTGGTAAGTGGCCTCGAGTACATAATGGAGCATTGTGGGAAGTGTCCGTGTGTATATAAGGGAGCATTGTGGGAAGTGGCCGTGTGTACATAATGGGGCATTCTGGGAAGTGACCGTGTGTACATAATGGGGCATTGTGGGAAGTGGCTGTGTGTACATAAATGAGCATTGTGGGAAGTGGCTGTGTGTACATATTGGAGCATTGTGGGAAGTGGCCGTGTGTACATAATGGGGCATTGTGGGAAGTGGCCTTGAGTACATAATGGAGCATTGTGGGAAGAGGCCTTGTGTACATAATGAGGCATTGTGGTAAGTGGCTGTGTGTACATAGTAGAGCATTGTGGTAAGTGGCCTTGTGTACATAATGGAGCATTGTGGTAAGTGGCCTCGAGTACATAATGGAGCATTGTGGGAAGTGTCCGTGTGTATATAAGGGAGCATTGTGGGAAGTGGCCGTGTGTACATAATGGGGCATTCTGGGAAGTGACCGTGTGTACATAATGGGGCATTGTGGGAAGTGGCTGTGTGTACATAAATGAGCATTGTGGGAAGTGGCTGTGTGTACATATTGGAGCATTGTTTGAAGTGGCCGTGTGTACATAATGGGGCATTGTGGGAAGTGGCCTTGAGTACATAATGGAGCATTGTGGGAAGTGGCTGTGTGTACATATTGGAGCATTGTGGGAAGTGGCCTTGAGTACATAATGGAGCATTGTGGGAAGTGGCCGTGTGTACATAATGGGGCATTGTGGGAAGTGGCTGTCTGTACATAATGAGGCATTGTGGGAAGTGGCCGTGTGTACATAAATGAGCATTGTGGGAAGTGGCCGTGTGTACATAAATGAGCATTGTGGGAAGTGGCCGTGTGTACATAAATGAGCATTGTGGGAAGTGGCTGTGTGTACATAATGGGGCATTGTGGGAAGTGGCCTTGAGTACATAATGGAGCATTGTGGGAAGTGGCTGTGTGTACATAATGGGGCATTGTGGGAAGTGGCCGTGTGTACATAAATGAGCATTGTGGGAAGTGGCAGTGTGTACATAAATGAGCATTGTGGGAAGTGGCTGTGTGTACATAATGGGGCATTGTGGGAAGTGGCCTTGAGTACATAATGGAGCATTATGGGAAGTGGCTGTGTCTACATATTGGGGGCATTGTGGGAAGTGGCCGTGTGTACATAAATGAGCATTGTGGGAAGTGGCTGTGTGTACATATTGGAGCATTGTTTGAAGTGGCCGTGTGTACATAATGGGGCATTGTGGGAAGTGGCCGTGTGTACATAATGGGGCATTGTGGGAAGTGGCCTTGAGTACATAATGGAGCATTGTGGGAAGTGGCTGTGTGTACATATTGGGGCATTGTGGGAAGTGGCTGTCTGTACATAATGAGGCATTGTGGGAAGTGGCCGTGTGTACATATTGGGGCATTGTGGGAACTGGCTGTGTGTACATAATGGGGCATTGTGGGAAGTGGCTGTGTGTACATATTGGGGCATTGTGGGAAGTGGCTGTGTGTACATAGTAGAGCATTGTGGGAAGTGGCCTTGAGCACATAATGGAGCATTGTGGGAAGTGGCCTTGAGTACATAAGGGAGCATTGTGGGAAGTGGCCTTGAGTACATAATGGAGCATTGTGGGAAGTGGCCTTGAGTACATAATGGGGCATTGTGGGAAGTGGCTGTGTTTACATAATGGGGCATTGTGGGAAGTGGCCTTGAGTACATAATGGAGCATTGTGGGAAGTGGCCTTGTGTACATAATGGGGCATTGTGGAAAGTAGCTTTACAGAAACATGGCTCAAGCCACACTGCACTCCTGCTATTACAATTATAAAATACTGAGACTGGACCGCCCTCTGAAAATTGGCGGTGGAATCGCTGTGGTGTATAAGGAGGAACTAAGAGCTACGATTTTAGAGGAATTTAGCTCCCCTGATATTGAAATTCTGATTTTTAAAATACAGTCATCCTTTAAAGAGAAGCACAAAGGTGCCTTAGTTTATAGGCCACCGGGTCCATACAAACAATTCACTAATAATTTAGTTGAAATACTTGCCCCATATATTAGCGATGACGATGAGTTCACACTAGTTGGAGATTTCAATGTCCACTGTGAGAAATCGGATTGCAGTGACGCTCAATCACTAATAACCGACTTATCAACGTTGGGATTATTGTTGAAAAATAGTGGTCCTACCCACCAGGCTGGCCACACCTTGGACTTAGTTTTCTCCAATGCTCAGACGATATTATGTCCACCCGCTACTCAGGTGAGCTGGACCGATCACTTCATTGTGGAATTTACCATACCCCGTAGAGCACCTAATCCGACACACTCCAACACTTTACCTTGCACTCGTAGACAGTGGCATAAAGTTACTAAGTCTACTTTTATAGAAAATTTTATTCCTCCTGTCGTTCGGCCTTCGGATGACATTGAAGTAGCTCTCAAGAAATTTGGAGGTGAAATAAGGACAACTATTGATAAAATCGCCCCACTAAAGTTTTTTAAACCTAGGCCAGCAAAAAAGCATGAAGTATGGTTTTCCGATCACTTACGAACCCTTAAACAAGGAGCCAGGAAATTGGAGAAAAGATGGAGAACTTCCCATCTCCTTGAGGATAAACAAAGATACTGGGCTGCACTATCCTCCTACCACAAAGCAATACGCTGTGCACGGAAAGCACACATTGCCACCCAAATACAGGAGGCTGGGAACTCCCCGAGAGTTCTTTTTCAGATATTGCAGACATTTGCTAAGCCATCAGCATGCGAACCCCCTGACATATCATCTCAAAAGTTGTGTGACGAAATATCCGGCTTCTTTACCAGTAAAATTGACAAAATTTATGACAAGATTTTATGTACTAATCAGTCTGTATCCACTAACACGACACTCTTGTCTAATCCTATAGATTCCATCCTGGATATTCAATCCCTGGATAGCTTTCCCCCTATTTCATGTCTTGAAACCTCTACCCTTCTAAAACAGATTAAAAGTGGCAGTCCAGAGGACATTATTCCTGCTAGGTTAATGCCTACTTTGGAAGAACATCTAAGTCCACTGATTACAGATTTAGTAAATTTATCACTCACCTCAGGTATTGTCCCCAAGGAATGGAAGCAAGCACTCGTCAGACCTACCAGGAAAAATACCACCATACCTTGGTCTGACTTGAGTAATTTAAGACCCATTTCTCTGCTACCTTTTTTGGGGAAAGTTATCGAAAAACATGTTAATAGGCACTTGTCCAAACATATTGAACAAGTACAAGCTCTTGACGAATCCCAATCAGGATTCCGCCCCAGACATAGCACAGAATCCACCTTGCTGTCTGTTACCGATGATCTCCACTCTTACCAGGACAAGGGTCTTTCAGTCATCTTGGTTCTACTAGATCTGTCGGCAGCGTTCGACACCGTGTCTTATTCCATCCTGACTCAATGGTTGTCGAACGCTGGCCTTAAGAACAAAGCCCTTGATTGGATAAAGAGTTTCTTAACAGATCGCACCCAGACAGTCACCATGGGTGCATTTCGCTCGGTGGAAATTGAGATTTCCAAGGGGGTGCCACAGGGCTCATGTGTGAGCCCCACGCTCTTTAATATCTATGTGGCACCCCTGGCAGGAGTGCTGCGTAGATACGGTTTTGTCCCCGTATCTTACGCAGATGACACACAGCTCCTGTTCCCCTTCAAAACTCTCTCCACTGAGGTTAAGAACTCTTTCTCATCCGGTATGAAAGAAGTGGCAAATTGGATGTCTAACAACTATCTCCAATGTAACGTCAGCAAGACGGAGATCATGCTGTTTGGGGAAGCCAAGATACTTTGGACTCCTGACTGGTGGCCATCTGAGTTGGGAGCAGTCCCTGAAGCTAAACAGGTCGTAAAGGATCTGGGAATTCGACTTGATCACGACCTGTCTTTAAAACAACACGTTAGCTACATTTCGGGGATATGCTTCCACACCATTGGTTTACTCCGTAAGATCTTTCCACTCCTACCCAACTCAACAAGAAAAACTCTTGTTCAAGCACTTATCTTGAGCCGGATTGATTATTGCAATGGCCTGTTACTTTCTGTCAACGAAGGAGTGTTGGACAAATTACAGGTTGTTCAGAACACGGCGGCTCGCCTTGTTCTGAATGCCCCCCCGAGAACTGCATCCAAACCCCTCCTTGAACAACTACACTGGCTCACAGTAAGACAAAGGGCAAAATTTAAAATATGTTGCCTAATTCACAAATGCCGGAACGGACAAGGACCCGCCTATCTTGAAAGGAAATTTAAACCATATGTTCCCACACGATCTCTTAGATCAAGCAGCAACTCTCTCCTTGTGGTTCCCCATGTCAAAAAAGTTAGACACGGAGGTAGAGCCCTGTCCACCATGGGTCCTAAGATGTGGAACAAGTTACCACTGGCCCTAAGGCTATGTAAAGAGCACCTTACTTTCCGAAAACAGCTAAAAACTATCCTGTTCAAAAATGAAATCTAATCACCTTTCCATCGTATACTGTTAATTTGCTGGTCACAAAGCGCAGAGATACTCCTGGTGGAGTGATTCAAGCGCTATATAAACTTATAAATAAATAAATAAATAAATGTACATAATAGATGCATTGTGGGAAGTGGCCTTGTGTACATAATAGGGCATTGTGGGAAGTGGCCTTGAGTACATAATGGAGCATTGTGGGAAGTGGCTGTGTGTACATAATGGGGCATTGTGGAACGTGGCCATGTGTACATAATGGGGCATTGTGGGAAGTGGCTGTGTGTACATAATGGGGTATTAGAACATTGGAATGTTGGGAGCTCCATTGAAGACAATGGAGTGCTCCGAGCTTCTAATGGCTGGTATAGGCCTGGAGCTCCAACATTCCAATGCTTCTTTGTTCACAGCTCTGGCTGTCAACAAAGGCTTCAGGGAGCCTGAGGGGATTCCAATCCCCTCACGCTCCCAAAAGGCTTTGTTTTTTTTGTTAGAACATTCTGTCCTCTAGTGACAGAATGTTCTAATAGCCTTATAGCCCTTCGTAGATGGGCTATACCGCTATTAAAGTCCCTCTCCCTTGTTAAAGGCCCTCGCCTTCGGCTCGGGGCCTTTAACGCTGGAGAGGGCCTTTAATAGCCGGTATAGCCATCTACGGCAGGCTATAAGGCTATATTAGAACATTGGAATGTTGGGAGCTCAATTGAAGACAATGGAGTGCTCCGTGCTTATAATGGCTGGTATAAGACTGGAGCTCCAACATTCCAATGTTTCTTTGTTCACAGCTCTGGCTGTCAACAAAGGCTTCAGGGAGCCTGAGGGGATTCCAATCCCCTCACGCTTCCAAAAGGCTTTTTTTTTTTTTGTTAGAACATTCTGTCCTCTAGTGACAGAATGTTCTAATAGCCTTATAGCCCTTCGTAGATGGGCTATACCTCTATTAAAGTCCCTCTCCCTTGTTAAAGGCCCTCGCCTTCGGCTCAGGGCCTTTAACGCTGGAGAGGGCCTGTAATAGCCGGTATAGCCCTCTACGGGGGGCTATAAGGCTATATTGTGGAAAGCGGCCGTGTTTACATAATGGGGTATTGTGGAAAGCGGCCGTGTTTACATATTGGGGTATTGTAGAAAGTGGCTGTGTGTACATAATGAGGCATTGTGGGAAGTGGCCGTGTGTACATAATGGGGCATTGTGGGAAGTGGCAGTGTGTACATAATGGGGCATTGTGGGAAGTGGCCTTGTGTACATAATGGAGTATTGTGGGAAGTGGCCGTGTGTACATAATGGGGTAATATTGTGGGAAGTGGCCTTGAGTACATAATGGGGCATTGTGGGAAGTGGCCTTGAGTACATAATGGAGCATTGTGGGAAGTGGCCTTGTGTACATAATGAGGCATTGTGGGAAGTGGCTGTGTGTACATAATGGGGTATTGTGGGAAGTGGCCGTGAGTACATAATGGAGCATTGTGGGAAGTGGCCTTGAGTACATAATGGGGCATTGTGGAAAGTGGCCGTGAGTACATAATGGAGCATTGTGGGAAGTGGCCTTGAGTACATAATGGGGCATTGTGGGAAGTGGCCTTGAGTACATAATGGAGCATTGTGGGAAGTGGCTGTGTGTACATATTGGGGCATTGTGGGAAGTGGATGTGTGTACATAATGGGGCATTGTGGGAAGTGGCTGTGTGTACATAATGGGGCATTGTGGGAAGTGGCCTTGTGTACATAATGGGGTAATATTGTGGGAAGTGACCTTGAGTACATAATGGAGCATTGTGGGAAGTGGCCTTCTGTACATAATGAGGCATTGTGGGAAGTGGCCGTGTGTACATAATGGAGCATTGTGGGAAGTGGCCGTGTGTACATAATGGGGCATTGTGGGAAGTGGCCGTGTGTACATAATGAGGCATTGTGGGAAGTGGCCGTGTGTACATAATGGCGCATTGTGGGAAGTGGCCGTGTGTACATAATGGGGCATTGTGGGAAGTGGCCGTGTGTACATAATGAGGCATTGTGGGAAGTGGCTGTGTGTTCATAATGGGGCATTGTGGGAAGTGGCCTTGAGTACATAATGGAGCATTGTGGGAAGTGGCCTTGAGTACATAATGGAGCATTGTGGGAAGTGTCCTTGTTTACATAATGGAGCATTGTGGGAAGGGGCCTTGTGTACATAATGAGGCATTGGGGGAAGTGGCCTTGTGTACATAATGGAGCATTGTGGGAAGTGGCCGTGTGTACATAATGGGGCATTGTGGGAAGTGGCCGTGTGTACATAATGAGGCATTGTGGGAAGTGGCCGTGTGTACATAATGAGGCATTGTGGGAAGTGGCCGTGTGTACATAATGGGGCATTGTGGGAAGTGGCCATGTGTACATAATGAGGCATTGTGGGAAGTGGCCGTGTGTACATAATGGGGCATTGTGGGAAGTGGCCGTGTGTACATAATGGGGCATTGTGGGAAGTGGCCGTTTGTACATAATGAGGCATTGTGGGAAGTGGCCGTGTGTACATAATGGGGCATTGTGGTAAGTGGCCTTGTGTACATAATGGAGCATTGTGGGAAGTGGCCTTGTTTACATAATGGGGCATTGTGGGAAGTGGCTGTGTGTACATAATGGGGCATTGTGGGAAGTGGCTGTGTGTACATAATGGGGCATTGTTTGAAGTGGCCGTGTGTACATAATGGGGCATTGTGGGAAGTGGCCTTGAGTACATAATGGGGCATTGTTTGAAGCGGCCGTGTGTACATAATGGGGCATTGTGGGAAGTGGCCCTGAGTACATAATGGGGCATTGTGGGAAGTGGCCGTTTGTACATAATGGGGCATTGTGGGAAGTGGCCTTGAGTACATAATGGGGCATTGTGGTAAGTGGCCTTGAGTACATAATGGAGCATTGTGGGAAGTGGCCTTGAGTACATAATGGAGCATTGTGGGAAGTGGCTGTGTGTACATATTGGGGCATTGTGGGAAGTGGCTGTGTGTACATAATGGGGCATTGTTTGAAGTGGCCGTGTGTACATAATGGGGCATTGTGGGAAGTGGCCTTGAGTACATAATGGGGCATTGTTTGAAGCGGCCGTGTGTACATAATGGGGCATTGTGGGAAGTGGCCCTGAGTACATAATGGGGCATTGTGGGAAGTGGCCGTTTGTACATAATGGGGCATTGTGGGAAGTGGCCTTGAGTACATAATGGGGCATTGTGGTAAGTGGCCTTGAGTACATAATGGAGCATTGTGGGAAGTGGCCTTGAGTACATAATGGAGCATTGTGGGAAGTGGCTGTGTGTACATATTGGGGCATTGTGGGAAGTGGCTGTGTGTACATAATGGGGCATTGTGGGAAGTGGCCTTGTGTACATAATGGGGTAATATTGTGGGAAGTGGCCTTGAGTACATAATGGAGCATTGTGGGAAGTGGCCTTCTGTACATAATGAGGCATTGTGGGAAGTGGCCGTGTGTACATAATGGAGCATTGTGGGAAGTGGCCGTGTGTACATAATGAGGCATTGTGGGAAGGGGCCTTGTGTACATAATGAGGCATTGGGGGAAGTGGCCTTGTGTACATAATGGAGCATTGTGGGAAGTGGCCGTGTGTACATAATGGGGCATTGTGGGAAGTGGCCGTGTGTACATAATGAGGCATTGTGGGAAGTGGCCGTGTGTACATAATGAGGCATTGTGGGAAGTGGCCGTGTGTACATAATGGGGCATTGTGGGAAGTGGCCATGTGTACATAATGAGGCATTGTGGGAAGTGGCCGTGTGTACATAATGGGGCATTGTGGGAAGTGGCCGTGTGTACATAATGGGGCATTGTGGGAAGTGGCCGTTTGTACATAATGAGGCATTGTGGGAAGTGGCCGTGTGTACATAATGGGGCATTGTGGTAAGTGGCCTTGTGTACATAATGGAGCATTGTGGGAAGTGGCCTTGTTTACATAATGGGGCATTGTGGGAAGTGGCTGTGTGTACATAATGGGGCATTGTGGGAAGTGGCTGTGTGTACATAATGGGGCATTGTTTGAAGTGGCCGTGTGTACATAATGGGGCATTGTGGGAAGTGGCCTTGAGTACATAATGGGGCATTGTTTGAAGCGGCCGTGTGTACATAATGGGGCATTGTGGGAAGTGGCCCTGAGTACATAATGGGGCATTGTGGGAAGTGGCCGTTTGTACATAATGGGGCATTGTGGGAAGTGGCCTTGAGTACATAATGGGGCATTGTGGTAAGTGGCCTTGAGTACATAATGGAGCATTGTGGGAAGTGGCCTTGAGTACATAATGGAGCATTGTGGGAAGTGGCTGTGTGTACATATTGGGGCATTGTGGGAAGTGGCTGTGTGTACATAATGGGGCATTGTGGGAAGTGGCCTTGTGTACATAATGGGGTAATATTGTGGGAAGTGGCCTTGAGTACATAATGGAGCATTGTGGGAAGTGGCCTTCTGTACATAATGAGGCATTGTGGGAAGTGGCCGTGTGTACATAATGGAGCATTGTGGGAAGTGGCCGTGTGTACATAATGAGGCATTGTGGGAAGTGGCCGTGTGTACATAATGAGGCATTGTGGGAAGTGGCCGTGTGTACATAATGAGGCATTGTGGGAAGTGGATGTGTGTACATAATGAGGCATTGTGGGAAGTGGCCGTGTGTACATAATGGGGCATTGTGGGAAGTGGCCTTGAGTACATAATGGGGCATTGTGGGAAGTGGCCGTTTGTACATAATGGGGCATTGTGGGAAGTGGCCGTGTGTACATAATGGGGCATTGTGGGAAGTGGCCTTGAGTACATAATGGGGCATTGTGGCAAGTGGCCTTCTGTACATAATGAGGCATTGTGGGAAGTGGCCGTGTGTACATAATGGAGCATTGTGGGAAGTGGCCGTGTGTACATAATGAGGCATTGTGGGAAGTGGCCGTGTGTACATAATGAGGCATTGTGGGAAGTGGCCGTGTGTACATAATGAGGCATTGTGGGAAGTGGATGTGTGTACATAATGAGGCATTGTGGGAAGTGGCCGTGTGTACATAATGGGGCATTGTGGGAAGTGGCCTTGAGTACATAATGGGGCATTGTGGGAAGTGGCCGTTTGTACATAATGGGGCATTGTGGGAAGTGGCCGTGTGTACATAATGGGGCATTGTGGGAAGTGGCCTTGAGTACATAATGGGGCATTGTGGGAAGTGGCCGTTTGTACATAATGGGGCATTGTGGGAAGTGGCTGTGTCTACATATTGGGGGCATTGTGGGAAGTGGCCTTGAGTACACAATGGGGCATTGTGGTAAGTGGCCTTGAGTACACTATGGAGCATTGTGGGAAGTGACCTTGAGTACATAATGGAGCATTGTGGGAAGTGGCTGTGTGTACATATTGGGGCATTGTGGGAAGTGGCTGTGTGTACATAATGGGGCATTGTGGGAAGTGGCCGTGTGTACATAATGAGGCATTGTGGGAAGTGGCCGCGTGTACATAATGAGGCATTGTGGGAAGTGGCCCTGAGTACATAATGGGGCATTGTGGGAAGTGGCCGTGTGTACATAATGAGGCATTGTGGGAAGTGGCCGTGTGTAAACAGACTTCATTTTCCATACCACCCGACCAGACGCTTGGGTCTCCACCTTTAATTCACTCCTTCCAGTCTCCAAAACCACCGTATCAGAACACAACCGGAAACTAACGATCTCCCCCCTGAACCAACAGTCCCTGACCGGAGACATCTCCATCTCCATCTTCAAGAATGGCACCATTCCAATCCAGGCGAAAGATGACAACCTCGATTTCTTCGACTCCCTCTTTCACACTCTTAAGACGGCCACGGCTCTCTACCCACTACGTACAGGCCCCACCTCCTACTGTGACCCTCACCAAACTTCCAGCCAGCAGAGCATGCCTCACCCACCACATCAATACCCTCCCCTCGTCCTTAATCACGTTAACATCCACCCGTCCCCCAGAGTCCCTCCCCCCCTATCCCACAGCCCCAAGTGCCCGCCCCCCTCTCCCAATATTCCAGAACCCCCCCACCCCCCTCTCACCTACATCCCCTAACGTCCTCCCCCTTCTCCCAAGCTCCCAGGACTCCCCCACCCCCCCCTACCCCTCCCACCTCCCTCCCCCTCTCCTCGTCTCCCGCACCCCCACCGGATCTCAGTCACCTCCCCTTAGAACTCCCAGCCCCCCCACCGTCTTTGAATCACAGCGCCCTGCGCGATCCCTCACTCCCACTGCTCACGCTATCCCCCGTAGCGAAGACATTGTCCTCCCCCAAAGAGTCCGCAACCCCCTTCCCTCCCGACTCCCCGACTCCCCGCCCATCCGAACTCGAAACTCCAACCAGATCCCCCTAGCTCAACTACTCCCCCGAATAGTAACAGCAACCCCACCCACCACCCTGCCCCTGACCAAAAATCCACGAAAGCTAACCCCGTGCCTCCCTCTCCCGTCTCACTTCCTAACAGTATCTCGCCCCAAACCTGCTCTCCCTCTCTAGAAGTCCCACAATCGAACCCCAACCTAGACCCGGTCCCCTCATCACAGACCCCCCCAGTCGACGTCCTGCTACACCACCTCTCCCGCACCAAACCTAACTCCACCCAATCGCCTACCGACTCTACAGCATCTAAACTGTCACAACGCCTGGACTTTCTAGAAGCCCAGATCGCGACTCTGATCCTCGGCCTGAAAGAAACACTATCCTCCCTAGAGAAACTCCAGCACCCCTTCCTGAACGCCCCTCCTCACACCCACACAGGATCCAAGCCCCCCACAGGCTCCCAGCCTCTTCTCTCTAATCCCAGTACTGAGACTCGAATAGACAGGCCTAGAAGGACGGCTTCCTCCCTCTCGCCTCAGGAAGTGACCTCCCTCATCACCTCCTTTGAAAACCCGCCTAGGCAGCCTGCTCAAATAATGCCCCCTGACCACCCTCCCTTCTCCTCAATTCAAGTCATTACTGGAGTGGGAAGGGAACCGCCCCGTCGTAAAGCTGCCAGACCTCCACCCTATCTCTCTTCCTTACCCAGAGCTACATCGGTCAATCATATCTCACAGGTCGACTCCCAAATAAACTGTATGCTCATCAATTGCAGATCCGCCGTCAAACATGCAACAGAAATAGCCAAAACCATCCTCGCTCAGGACCTGGACGTAGCCTTCATCACTGAAACATGGCTGAACACTCTATCCTGCCCCATCCTGGACACGCTGGTGCCGCCCGGGTTCTCAATCATACACAAAGACAGGCCCATTCACAAAGGCGGCGGAATAGCTATTATCCATAAAAGCGACATCTCCATCACTGAATCTCCTGCCGTCTCCTACAACTCCTTTGAATCCCTCGCGGTCAACATCAATTCGCCTCAACACCCTTCACTCCAATGCCTTCTCCTCTACCATCCCCCGGGTAATACCTCCGAATTTGGCGCTCAGCTGACGGATCTGATCACGCAAACAGCTCTCAACAGTGATTTCAGTATAATTCTGGGCGACCTCAACCTAAGATGGAATGTATCAAAAAACCCGCTCATTCAATCCCTCAACACCCTGATTCATGACCTTGACATGACCCAGCACTGCACAGAAGAAACCCACCATAGAGGAGCTACCCTGGATGCTATCATCGCAGATAAAAAGACTATTTCAATTGACCACATCATCCCAGTAGACTGGTCAGACCATCACGCCATCCTCTTTCATATCAATCACCCGGCGCTCTCCGTCCCTCCCACACAAACATCCCCCAAATGGATCAGAAACCTATCGAGAGTACCTCTTGACAAGCTTGAAGAGGGCCTCAGCTCACTCCTCCCGACCACGACAGAACCCCTTTCAACCACAGAAGTCACCTCGCTCTACCATTCCAACTTGGAGCTCGTCTTAGACCAGCTGGCACCAAGGAAACTAAAAAAACAAAGAAACATCCCCTCCAGATCCTGGTTCTCTACTGACATCAACGATGAAAGAAGACACCTAAGATACTTGGAAAGATCCTGGAGGGCCAACCCCTCCTCACGCAACCGGGACCAGCTCAAGGCAGCCCGCAAAAGCTACTACAACCACATCAAGAACAAAAAGTCGTCCTTCTTCTGCGCGGCCCTTGACAATGCCAAAAACCGCCCCAAAGAACTTTTCAACATCATCAAGAACCAAACCTCCATTCCGGTAACAAGAGACATGGTAGCGTCCAAATCCCAATGTGACGACTTTGCCAACTTCTTCAATGAAAAAATCGCGAAAATTGACCGATCTCTCGGCACGTTGCCCTCAGACCACCCCGCTTCAACTTCCCATTTAGGACCGACAATCTCATCCACTCGCTGGTCCTCCTTCCAACCTATCCAGGTTGAAGTGATAAGTAATCTCATAGCCTCCGCCAAGCCCTCAAGTCACTCCCTTGATCAGCTTCCCCCGAGAGTGACCAAAGACTTGAGGCTCACTCTAGCCCCTATTTGGGCAAAGATCATCAACAGCTCTCTGAGTGAGGGCTCCATCCCGGACTGCCTTAAAATAGGTCAAGTCACGCCTCTACTAAAAAAAACGGGTCTTGACATACAGGATATGAATAACTTCAGACCAGTCTCGAACCTTCCACTACTATCCAAAATCTTGGAAAGATGTGTGCTGGCGCAACTCTCCCAGCACCTAGAGAATACAAAGCTTCTAGACCCACATCAATCAGGGTTCAGAAAAGGCTGCAGTACTGAAACCGCAATACTTAACATCCTAGACGATCTTCACATGTCGCTCGACTCCAACCATTGCAGCCTTCTCATCCTCTTAGACCTATCGGCTGCATTTGACACAGTCGACCATGCCCTACTAATCAATGTCCTAAAGGAGAGAGCAGGCCTCGAAAAGACTGTCCTAAAATGGTTCTCCTCCTTTCTTAACAACCGCACACAAAGAATAAAAATTAAAACTTGCGAATCAGACATTCTTCCCATCAGCAGAAGAGTTCCTCAAGGGTCTGTTCTCTCTCCTCAACTCTTCAACATTTACATGGAGCCCCTCACCTTAATTCTAAGGAAAGCTAACATCCCCTTCCACCTTTATGCGGACGACACGCAACTCTATCTGGAAACCACATCGATCTCGGACATCCACAGACTGAACCACACACTTACTGAAGTTCAGCTCTGGCTCTCTTCCAACCACCTCAAACTCAATGAGGAAAAAACTGAAGTGCTCCTAATCTCTAACAAAGAAGAGAACCCCCAAATCCTTGATTGGCTCAAAGCCTTAAACGCTCTAAATGTGCCGCTTGTTCCATCGAACTCCATAAAATCCCTAGGGATCACCCTTGACCCCAAATTGGATATGAAAGAACACATCTCAAAAACCGCCAAAAGTGCCTTCCTGAACCTGAAATTGCTCTACAAACTAAAACCATTCCTCCCCACAAAAGACTTGAAACAGGCCACGCAGGCTCTGGTCCTCTCCAGAATTGACTACGGCATTGCCACTCTGACTGGAACAGCCAAATCTCACCTACGTCCTCTGACCTCTACCCTAAACGCAGCTGCAAGAATGATCACGGGAACTAAGAAATATGAACACATCACCCCAGCTCTAAAGGATCTGAAATGGCTCCCTATTGACCAACGAGCTAGCTTCCGCACAGCTTGCCTCACACACAAGGCCCTGCATACGGGCAAACCGGAATACCTGGCCAATAAGCTCAAAAGGGCCGGGCAGTCTAGAAACCTCAGAAGCTCCAACACGCTCCTACTCATTCCTCTGAAATCCCAGAAACTCTCAACATCGAGCAAATCCTTCGCGGGCAATGCTCCCAAAATATGGAACTCCATTCCACCACACATCAGAATGACCACATCCTTCCCGAAATTCAAGAAGCTACTCAAAGTCCTCTTCCTTGAGCGCTCCGGAACCAACTAGAACTAAACCTAGACTTTATTGTTTCATGTCCTCGCTCACCCCTGAGCTGATTGACTTGCCTACGAATCTCCACCTGGGTCACGCTTGGCTGCTATTGTATAGAGTGTACTCACTCCTGTGTGCATTGACCTGCTTTTTGTCCGCGTTATCTGTCTAACCCATGTATATTTGCTGTGAAGCGCTCTGATACCCTCGGGTCCAGCCAGCGCTATACAAAACTTTAATAAATAAATTGTGGGAAGTGGCTGTGTGTACATAATGAGGCATTGTGGGAAGTGGCCGTGTGTACATAATGGGGCATTGTGGGAAGTGGCCTTGAGTACATAATGGGGCATTGTGGGAAGGGGCCGTTTGTACATAATGGGGCATTGTGGGAAGTGGCCGTGTGTACATAATGGGGCATTGTGGGAAGTGGCCGTTTGTACATAATGGGGCATTGTGGGAAGTGGCTGTGTCTACATATTGGGGGCATTGTGGGAAGTGGCCTTGAGTACACAATGGGGCATTGTGGTAAGTGGCCTTGAGTACACTATGGAGCATTGTGGGAAGTGACCTTGAGTACATAATGGAGCATTGTGGGAAGTGGCTGTGTGTACATATTGGGGCATTGTGGGAAGTGGCTGTGTGTACATAATGGGGCATTGTGGGAAGTGACCGTGTGTACATAATGGGGCATTGTGGGAAGTGGCCTTGAGTACATAATGGGGCATTGTGGGAAGTGGCCTTGAGTACATAATGGGGCATTGTGGTAAGTGGCCTTGAGTACATAATGGAGCATTGTGGGAAGTGGCCTTGAGTACATAATGGAGCATTGTGGGAAGTGGCTGTGTGTACATATTGGGGCATTGTAGGAAGTGGCTGTGTGTACATAATGGGGCATTGTGGGAAGTGGCCTTGTGTACATAATGGGGTAATATTGTGGGAAGTGGCCTTGAGTACATAATGGAGCATTGTGGGAAGTGGCCTTCTGTACATAATGAGGCATTGTGGGAAGTGGCCGTGTGTACATAATGGAGCATTGTGGGAAGTGGCCATGTGTACATAATGGGGCATTGTGGGAAGTGGCCGTGTGTACATAATGAGGCATTGTGGGAAGTGGCCGTGTGTACATAATGAGGCATTGTGGGAAGTGGCCGTGTGTACATAATGGGGCATTGTGGGAAGTGGCCGTGTGTACACAATGAGGCATTGTTGGAAGTGGCCTTGTTTACATAATGGAGCATTGTGGGAAGTGGCCTTGTTTACATAATGATGCATTGGGGGAAGTGGCCTTGTGCACATAATGGAGCATTGTGGGAAGTGGCCATGTGTACATAATGGGGCATTGTGGGAAGTGGCCGTGTGTACATAATGAGGCATTGTGGGAAGTGGCCGTGTGTACATAATGGGGCATTGTGGGAAGTGGCCGTGTGTACATAATGAGGCATTGTGGGAAGTGGCCGTGTGTACATAATGGGGCATTGTGGGAAGTGGCCGTGTGTACATAATGGGTCATTGTGGGACATGGCCGTTTGTACATAATGAGGCATTGTGGGAAGTGGCCGTGTGTACATAATGGGGCATTGTGGGAAGTGGCCTTGAGTACATAATGGGGCATTGTGGGAAGTGGACGTATGTACATAATGGGGCATTGTGGGAAGTGACCGTGTGTACATAATGGGGCATTGTGGGAAGTGGCCTTGAGTACATAATGGGGCATTGTGGCAAGTGGCCTTGAGTACATAATGGGGCATTGTGGGAAGTGGCCATGTGTACATTTTGGGGCATTGTGGGAAGTGGCCTTGAGTACATAATGGAGCATTGTGGGAAGTGGCCTTGAGTACATAATGGAGCATTGTGGGAAGTGGACGTATGTACATAATGGGGCATTGTGGGAAGTGGCTGTGTGTACATATTGGGGCATTGTAGGAAGTGGCCTTGAGTACATAATGGAGCATTGTGGGAAGTGCCCTTGAGTACATAATGGAGCATTGTGGGAAGTGGACGTATGTACATAATGGGGCATTGTGGGAAGTGGCCTTGAGTACATAATGGGGCATTGTGGGAAGGGTCTCTTTGTAAATAATGGGCTGTGTGCACAGTGGCCGTGTGTACATAATGGGCTCTGTGCACAGTGGCCGTGTGTACATAATGGGCTCTGTGCACAGTAGCCGTGTGTACATAATGGGCTCTGTGCACAGTAGCTGTGTGTACATAATGGGCCCTGGGCACAGTAGCCGTGTGTACATAATGGGCTCTGTGCACAGTAGCTGTGTGTACATAATGGGCTCTGGGCACAGTAGCCGTGTGTACATAATGGGCTCTGTGCACAGTAGCTGTGTGTACATAATGGGCTCTGGGCACAGTAGCCGTGTGTACATAATGGGCTCTGTGCACAGTAGCTGTGTGTACATAATGGGCTCTGGGCACAGTAGCCGTGTGTACATAATGGGCTCTGTGCACAGTAGCTGTGTGTGCAAGCGGCCACAGTCCGTGTTCATGGACCAGCGCCGGAGAGCTCAGGTGTAGAGGGTTTTGCTCCGCGGGGCCTGTGTTGCAAAGGCGCTTACGGATCTCGGTTGGTCAGTAGAAAGGGACAAACCAGGACAGCTGGGTCACTCTGGGTGTTGGCCTCTGCCATACAGATGGCCCTCATTGGCTGGTTGGTTGTCACGGTGTCAGAGTCCAGATTGGACTCCAAACAAGCTTTGGTTGCTGCAAGGGGTCTGGTACCCCAGGTATTGTTGTAGGGTGGCTTTAGTTGGTCCTGGGGTCTTCACGCTTGGTGTGGACAAAGATCTGACCTTCTGGAGCATGGAGACCTCCTCCTGTGCGGCTGCTGCATTGGTGGACCCGGTGGACAGCAAAACGATGAACCAGACGTTAAGGTTGGTGCCTGCAAGTTGCAGGAAAGTGGGTCCTGTACTTCAGGGGAGATGTTGATGGCTTGGTGAAGTGGTGGAGGCCGTCCAAGGCTTTTGGGGGTTGAACAGCGGCCCGATGAGTCGGTTTGTTGCGATTCCCTGGACAGGAGCAGCAGGCAGGGTTTTGCGCCGAAGTCTACCAGCAGACCTCAGCTCTCGCTTCTTTAGCTCTTCTTGCTCCTTCTTCTTTTGTCAGGGGAATCTAAGTTCCTGGAGTCAGGGGGCCACCTACATTCTCAATTTAAGGGCTTTAAGGGGGGTGTAAGGTTGTAGCCCATGGGCTACCTACCCCAGGGGTCACTACATCCCCTATATCACCACTTCCTGTGGGGAGTCGGCATAACCCTGACCCAGAGTTCCTAGTTTCACCAAAAACAAGATGGCGAAACCCTTCTTCGAGGATGCACTTCAGGCGGCTCACCTTAGGGGTGTGCTCAGCCTGTAAGTTGGACACGCCTCCTGATTGATTAATGTTCTCACCTTCTCTGGTGCCAAATGGGCCCCAGGTCAGGGGGTGGCATCTCCCAGGTCTGAGGGAAGCCAGGGTGACATATCAAAGGTGGCCGGGGCTTTGAAGCCTCTGGCCACGATTTGCTGAATCACTCGCCACCCTGCTGGCGGAGGTGTGAACACCCTCCCCCGGAGCAGGCATTGTTCCTGGCGTCTGCGAGCGGGGGCTCTCACCTCCAGGGGGTCAGAAACACGTCTGTGGTGGCACACTAGAGGACGGTAGGTTTTCACCAGGCCCCTTTAAAGGGGCCCTCTGAGTGCATCTCTTAATGAAGCCAATCCTGGCGTCAGTGTGAATGTATTAAGGCGTGGCGTTAGCTACAAACCAACACTGTCTTCAATGAAGCCGTCATGAAGCTGGGGAACCCGTAATGACCCGTGCCCAGTCCATACACTCAAGATGGCTCCCTGTCCACTTGCAATATCTAGTAATAGAACCAGACATCACAGGGGCATACCCGCTCATGCAGATATGTCCTCACATGTAATATGAAGTTTCCTGCCTTAGGGCTCCTAAGGCGTGTTGTAGGGGCGACTTGCACATAGTACATGCAGCGAGTGGGCGTTGCACACAGGCAGTGTTCAGTGTCGTGTTTTCAGAAGCGCTTGCGCCCGTTCACGCAGCTTGCAATGGTCGTCTGCAGGTGATTGTTGTATGGGTCCCTTGGAGTGACACAATACATGCTGCAGCCCTTCGGGACCCTCTTTAGTACCCGTGCCAAAGGTACCAGAGGTCCCATTCACTAGGGACTTACAAGGGTTCTAAAGTCCTTGCCAATAGGGTGACAATTACGCATTTCTTTTTTAATTGAAAGCGCACTGGCCCTGGAGCCTGGTCCGCAGGCTTCAGAGCACCGTCAGAGTAAAAAAGCCAACATCTCGCGGTGCAAATGGGGCAAAAAGTGGAAGGACCTCTGTAGAGAAGTCCAGCTTCCTCCATCTTCATTTTAGCTTGATGTTTGTTTCCCAGTGAGTCTCTTGTTAGCTGCTCTGCAGTGTTACGCTCTTATATATGTTTGAAATGAAGTCTCTGCCCTGTCACCCCCTGGGCTGTTTAGCACTTGATTGCTTAGAAGTAAAAAGACAAAGTCAGGAACTACCTTTTATTTTGTATTTCTCAAGTCTGCCAAGTGGCACTATGCCATAGAATACCACCAGCCACTCCCGGCTTTTCAGCCAAAATGTTGCATTGTGGGGCTTGTAGTTTTGCTTTAACATGCTCATTTTGGGTTCACAATCTCAGCTTGCAAAGTGCTGTTGGCTAAAATTGTTATTGTAATTATATAGCTCTCACGAGGCATTGATGTTGTTTCGTCCGGGCAGCACGCTGCTGTGGAACCTGAGGTCAGTGGGTTTAGCAGTGGTTGTTGTTAGCTGTTGGGATTAGTCTTGTGCTCTTAAGGAAACCAGTTCATGTATTCATTCCAGTGTCTAGTGGTCGATTCATTCAGAGGATGCAAAGTAAGGAGAGGTTCATGTGAAAGAAAAGGAGAGGCAACAATTGTAGGTTTTTAAGTAAAGGTCAGTTTTCACTGAAACACAGAGGAGGTTTCATGCATTCTGAGGGTGCAAAACTGAACCTCTTACAAGTGAGGAATTGCTCCCACTTCTGACAGCTGTCAAATCCGGGGCACCGTCCAACCCTGCATCACCCTCTACTCGGGAACGAGGGATGGATGCAATATGTAAATGTACAGGAATTTATATAGCGCAAATCACCGAGCGGTTTCTAAGCGCTTGCTTAGGGAACCCGTCCTGGTATTCCCCTGTGAGATAACCCCGGCAGGGTATCCGCAAGGTGAAAGCCAGGCATCCCGCCGCGAGGGGCCGTTGTGGAGATTAAGCAAGCTATTGCCCAGAGTCGCAGAGTGTGAACCCGTGAATCGAGTAGGCACCAGAGCGAGAATTGTCGAGTCCATGGACATTTTAGGATTCAAGACCCCGCCGAGCCGGGAATTGAACCCTGGTCCCGGGCTGACCTCTGCTTCCAGGTCTGCCTCCTCTAACCAGTGAGCCACACTTCTCCACACCCTGCTCTGTGATCTACTTAATAGTTCTTTTGAGTTGAACAGGTTTCCCAGCGTTGGACACATGCCACCATAGTTCCACTTCTAAAAAAGCTACTATTAGATCCGGCTAACCCTGAAAACTTCAGGCCCATTTCACTGCTCCCCTTTCTCTCGAAGGTGGCAGAGAAGCATATTAACCAACAGCTCGGGAGTTATATTGAGGCAAGGGAACTTCTCCATGGAACTCAATCATGTTTCCACATCCATCATATTGCAGAGTCTGCATTAGTACTCACTTAAAAATCTATCCGGCTAGTTGTTGATTGGGGCAACACTGCAGCTTTGCTAATGTTGACCTTATCGCGGTCTTCAATACTGGTCTACATGTTTCAGCCCAGGAAAAACGTGTGAATGGGCTTTCGTCAGGACCGGGGTGAGTAATATGTGAGTGAAAAAAATCACGCCATGTGAATGTGATTGACCAGCACACGCGCTAAGGTGTGTGGTAGTGCTCGACGGTGTCGGTATACTTATGGACACTGGATTAAAAAACACTAGTCTTTAGTGTTCGGCAGAGATTCGGGGCCCAGGAGGAGTCTCATCTATACTCACACTTTCATCAAGATGAAAACCCGCAGAAACCTATTGCGGTCTCCTGTGGTCCTGGCTGGACACGTTTTTCCTGGGCTGAAACATGTAGACCAGTACTCGACAACCTAGGAGCAAATCCCTGCACTGTTGCGCCATTTCTTTTTAACTATATCCTAGGTCGTCATTAATAAATATATCAGGCAAGGATTCCCAGAGATATTTTTAACCCACAATATTTCACACAAATACACCACACCAGCTCCGCTGTAATCAGGCATTGGAGCACAACCAGGGGGCTTTCTTCCACCCGGTTGGAGCCCAATGATGAAGCATGACACCAACCAAGTTGGTGTGTGAGGGATCTTTTAAGAAAACGTAATGGTTTTTTGACATAGCTTACCGCAACAGTGATTTGTGCAAGTTTTTGTTACAGTGGGTTCGTCCAAATTGTTTAGCTAATCCATACATGTTTACCTGCTCCAGTTGTTGGCCTTGCAAATGCCAGTTGTGACTTTTTAGGTCTCGCCTGTCGATGCGCATGCGCATCGAGCTTGCGAGACTATGGGGGCTTATCCACTCTTTGTCCAACTTGCAAGGAATCGTGGCGATTCCTTGCAGTGCCCGTGACTTTTAAGCTCAATGCGCATGCGCATTGAGCTTAAAAGCGCGTGCACATGCCCCCAGCCGCCTGCCTTGCCTACTCTCCCGCCCCCTCACTTCTTGATTGCACGGCCGCTAGGCCGTGCCTCCCCTACTCTCCTCCCCCCTCCTCCTCCTACTCTCCTCCCCTGTCTGCCTGCCGTGTCGCACCTCTCCCCTCTCCGCCCCCTCCCCTGCCCGCCGTGCTCTCCCCTCCTCTCCTTTCCCACGCTCGCCTCCTGAAAGTCGTCTTCGTTTTGTCTCACCGCTCTCCGTTTACTTTCCTGCCTCCCCCTCTTTCACCCCTTTCTATTTTATATCCCCAATTTTCTCCTTTTTAGTTTTTATTTATTCCACTTCCCCAGCAGCACCGCACACACGCCCCTCCCCCGCTGTCCCCTGGAGCAGCGCGCAGACACCCGCTCCCTCCCCCGGTGACATGTCTCTCGCTGCCTCTGTTTGTGTTGGTGCAGCGAGAAATGTTCTGTCACAATCCCGTCCGTCAAATCCGGCTTCGTATCCTCACTCACAATGTCACGGGCACCGCGGCCTGTGCCCTCACACCTCCGACGACCACTCGGTGCAAATACGGACTCTCTCCCTCAGTACTGCGTCATCAGTGCCTCCCACGGCGACCCCCTCTTCCAACAGACCACCCTCCCAGACCAGCAGCCCTCCTCTCCCTTTCACCCCACAGAAACCGTGCCCGCACTCATGACGTACACGCCGTCCTTTCCTACCCACACACCTGCACTCACACTGCCTCTCATCTTCTGCATCTCACAGCGACAGTCTCTCCTATCCCAGGCGTCCCACGCTGAGTCTATTTCAACTCCGGCTTCCCACAATGACCGTTTCTCCCGCCTCATTGACAGTCTCTCGTTTCCAGTGTCTCTATCTCCTGCATCCCACACTGACAGTCTCTCTCGTATCCTGCACGCCACACTGACAATCTCTCTCATTTGCTGCACCCACCCTACATGACAGTCTCCCACGCCTCGTACACCCAGCAATTACAATATCTTACGTCCCCTGCACGCCACACCGACGGTCTCTCTCGCCTCCTGCACTTTATACTGACAAGTCTCTCTCTCATCCTGCACGCCACACTGACGGTCTCTCTCGCCTCCTGCACTCCACACTGACAAGTCTCTCTCGAATCCTGCACGCCACACTGACGCTCTCTCTCATTCCTATACTCCACACTGACAGTCTCTCTCGAATCCTGCACTCCACACTGACGGTCTTTCTCGCCTCCTGGATCTTAGGCTGGCAGTCCCTCTCATCTCCAGCATTCTACAGTGACACTCCTCTTTCATCCTGCATGTCTCAGCTGCCTTTTAAATCATCTACGCTCCGCGCTCCACCAGACAAAGGCACCACGAAGCTTTGCTGAGCGGCTATAACTGTCAATGCCTAGAGCGTGGAAACAAATGTCTGGAGCTCGTGTTACAAACACCCTACAGTTGTAGCTAACATGGCATAGCCTCGGGCAACTAATGGTATAATATTGTGCTCTCCATAGCTACACAGTCCTGGACGGCTGCATTGCCCATTGTTGCTCCACCGGGGCAAGAGCTGTGCCACCCTTTGAAGATCCCCGCTGGCTTTGTAAATAAGCCCCGTCTGGGTTATATATATGCCATTTGGCTATCATTAACATCGAGCAGAAGACCTTTCTGTGCCTCCCCTACTCTCCTCCCCCTCCTCCTCCTACTCTCCTCCCCTGTCTGCCTGCCGTGTCGCACCTCTCCCCTCTCCGCCCCACCCCTGCCCGCCGTGCTCTCCCCTCCTCTCCTTTCCCACGCTCGCCTCCTGAAAGTCGTCTTCGTTTTGTCTCACCGCTCTCCGTTTACTTTCCTGCCTCCCCCTCTTTCACCCCTTTCTATTTAATATCCCCAATTTTCTACTTTTTAGTTTTATTTATTCCAGTTCGTGTGTCACCTCTTTCTTCCTTTGCCCATCCAACCTCCGTTTTTGTTCTGCCTTTGTCCCTGCTCAGCAGCCCCGCATGCCTTCCCCAGCAGCACCGCACACACGCCCCTCCCCCGCTGTCCCCGGAGCAGCGCGCAGACACCCGCCCCCTCCCCCGGTGACATGTCTCTCGCTGCCTCTGTTTGTGTTGGTGCAGCGAGAAATGTTCTGTCACAATCCCGGGAAATATCACCACCTCCGGGGATTATTTATTAACAAGCGGGCTCCTGCCCCGCCTCTCTCCTCATTCGATCTCTCTCATTCGGCTTCTTCTGCTGCTCTCCCCTCCTCTCCTTTCCCACGCTCGCCTGGGAGCCCTAATGAAATGTATTGACGCGGGGGCTTAAAAAGTTTGAAGACTAGGGCTCTAGGGCCTATTGGCTTAGCCTGTGGCCAATGTTAAGCTCCAAACTCCTACGAAAGGTGATGTCACCCATCAAATACAGGTAGCCCCGCCCACACTCCACAAACACCCTCTGCCTAACAGCTGAACAAAGCCACACTTGCGTCGAAGTGGAAAGTCCCCGACGATCTCTGTTCGATCTTTAGTCTGCTTTGCTTTCACTTTCTTTTAAGACAGTAAAGTTAGCATTTCCAGGAAAGGAAGGACACCCAGCGCAGTACATGTGAATGCCCTCACCCTCACTCACCCTCAACCCCTCACCCTCACTCACCCTCAACCCCTCACCCTCAAACCCTCACTCACCCTCACCCTCACTCACCCTCACCCTCACTCCCCCTCACTCACCCTCAACCCCTCACTCACCCTCACTCACCCTCACTCACCCTCACCCCTCACCCTCAACCCCTCACTCTCACTCATCCTCACTCACCCTCAACCCCTCACCCTCACCCTCACTCACCCTCACCCACCCTCAACCCCTCACCCTCACCCTCACTCACCCTCAACCCCTCACCCTCACTCACCCTCACCCTCACTCACCCTCACCCTCAACCCCTCACCCTCAATCACCCTCAACCCCTCACCCTCACCCTCACTCACCCTCACTCACACTCACCCTCACTCACCCTCACCCTCACTCACCCTCACCCACCCTCAACACCTCATCCTCACTCACCCTCACCCTCACTCACCCTCAACCCCTCACCCTCACTCACCCTCACCCTCACTCACCCTCACCCTCACTCACCCTCAACCCCTCACCCTCAATCCCTCACCCTCACTCACCCTCAACCCCTCACCCTCACTCACACTCAACCCCTCACCCTCACTCACCCTCACCCACCTTCACCCTCACTCACCCTCACTCACCCTCACTCACCCTTACTCACCTCAACCCCTCACCCACCCTCACTCACCCTCAACCCCTCACCCTCACTCACCCTCAACCCCTCACTCACCCTCACTCACACTCACCCTCACCCACCCTCACGCTCACCCTCACTCACCCTCAACACCTCACCCTCACACAGTGCAATAGCTCTCAGACCATTTCAGTTACAGCTTTTATAAATATTTATGGCTTTTTTTATTTGTAATTCTTTAGCATTGGCTACAGGAAACAAAAATGCTAAACATTTACAAAAAAACCCATAAACAATTCTAAAAGCACTAACTCTAATGGTGCGAGACCTATTGCATTTCCAATGCTTGTTTGAATCCTGCAACTGACTTCCATGGCCCTGGTTTTCTTCAGCTCTTAAGTACTCTCTGGAGAGTTGCTCTAGTTAACAAGCCTCGCCAGAGACAGAAGTGTCCTGGTGTACCCCAGGCGTCTGGTGAGGTTATTCCTTCTGCTGCACTCAGTCAGCATTGGTGTTTTCAGAGCCATGTGACCCTGGGCTGCGAAGACGTCTGGGCATGAAGGTAAGGCAGGATGTTCAGCAGAAGATTGTTCTGCCTTTGGCTGCAGTTTCAAGGACAGACCATTCTCCTGAAGAAGTAGGCATGGCCAGCCTTCAGCCCACCACTAACCAACAACAGGACGAGAGGCATAGCCGGTCCATCACATGCCCTCTCTTCAATAATATAGAAACCAAAACAGTGATGGCCCATGTACTGTCTGAAAAATAAAATGAGCAGCGAGATAATGCTCACATTGAATGTTGTATCGAGTCCTAGGGGAGTATCCGCGTAAGGATGCACAGACCCTCACCAACCAAGGTGGCGTTCTCCCTCATCGGGTCGTGATCCGCGTTGGGTGGGCGTGCAGGACCCAACAGGCCCTTTGACGGGTTTCTTCGGTTGAGGTCTTTTATCAAGAGATTTCAGGTCCACAGGGGCCTTCAACGCATTCCCTGGTTCTATTGAAGCGGGAAAACTCTGGTAGGTGGGGAGAGGGTTTGTGTTCCGCTGATTTTAAATTTGCCTAAGGACAGCCTAGATAGTTGTTTTGAATGCTGAGCATTATCCGTGGCATGATTTATTTAAAGAGTTTTATATAGCGCGAACGTGGCCCCTGGGTATCAGAGCGCTTCACAATTACATGAGGTAGGTTAGAGATACATCTTGTATGGCAGAACATTTCACAATGATATGAGGTAGGTTAGGTATACAGCTATACAGTAATAGCATAAATATATACAATGACATGGGGTAGATTTAGGATACGACTTGCTATCAGAAATAAGATATAGCTATATAATTCCTGTATATGTCTATCTTCAAGGTTACAATAAAAACTATTGGAATTGCTTACTGTACAATGGTACTGGGACTCCAGTAAAAATAGTTCCGAAATGTCTTTTTCCGTGCATTCTACATCCATAAGTCCGGATTAGTATAGTACCGATAAAGGTTATCCCCAGTACAACTGGTGACTTTCTCTTTACTTACATTGTTCTGTTTTGGAAACCTCTATGTCACGCTGCTAGCGATGATGGAATGAAAGGCCCCTACGACTTGCGTAGCCGGTGAGTCTGTGATGTGGTCACGGCTTTATGATGAAGCGGCCTCCTCGGCTGGTGAGGGTCTGCGCAGACCGAAGACTATTCTCCTCTGGACCTAGATACAGCAATCAGCAGGAGCAATATCTCACCCTAAACCTTGTGTTCCACACAGTACTGCAGAGAGCATCACATGCGTTGGTTTATATAGCCTTAAATCCATTCTTACCCAAGATGGCCGCTTTTCCAGCGTTTGTTCTCAAAGTTTCCGAATCCATGTAAATAATGAAAGCGATGCCACCGAATTAAATGCAGACGTGTTTTGTATTATGTTTAGATGTCGTTGCAGCATGGAGTGACTAGGTACAACCATGGGGGGCTCACTGTTTATATATTTTTCACTAGAAGGTGGTAAGTCTCACTTCACTTTTACATGGTCTCTTCACTCCTTCACCATTTCCATCACAAAGGAACTGGGAGAGGGACCCCAAACTCCACCCCCCGCAGAGTCATAGCCTGTGTGAGATGTAGTGACATGTCCAGGTCCCCTGGTCTGGTCTGAGCTGAGGATGTGAGATGTAGTGATATGTCCAGGTCCCCTGGTCAGGTCTGAGCTGAGGATGTGAGATGTAGTGACATGTCCAGGTCCCCTGGTCTGGTCTGAGCTGAGGATGTGAGATGCAGTGACATGTCCAGGTCTCCTGGTCTGGTCTGAGCTGAGGATGTGAGATGTAGTGACATGTCCTGGTCCCCTGGTCTGGTCTGAGGATGTTAGATGTAGAGACATGTCCAGGTCCCCTGGTCTGGTCTGAGCTGAGGATGTGAGATGTAGTGATATGTCCAGGTCCCCTGGTCTGGTCTGAGCTGAGGATGTGAGATGCAGTGACATGTCCAGGTCCCCTGTTCTGGTCTGAGCTGAGGATGTGAGATGTAGTGACCGGTCCAGGTCCCCTGGTCTGAGCTGAGGATGTGACATGTACTGACATGTCCAGGTCCCCTGGTCTTTGCTGAGCTGAGGATGTGAGATGTAGTGACATGTCCAGGTCTCCTGGTCTGGTCTGAGCTGAGGATGTGAGATGTAGTGACATGTCCAGGTCCCCTGGTCTGAGCTGAGCTGAGGATGTGAGATGTAGTGACATGTCCAGGTCCCCTGGTCTGAGCTGAGCTGAGGATGTGAGATGTAGTGACATGTCCAGGTCTCCTGGTCTGGTCTGAGCTGAGGATGTGAGATGTAGTGACATGTCCAGGTCCCCTGGTCTGAGCTGAGCTGAGGATGTGAGATGTAGTGACATGTCCAGGTCCCCTGGTCTGAGCTGAGCTGAGGATGTGAGATGTAGTGACCGGTCCAGGTCCCCTGGTCTGAGCTGAGGGTGTGAGATGTAGTGACATGTCCAGGTCCCCTGGTCTGGTCTGAGCTGAGGATGTGAGATGTAGGGACATGTCCAGGTCCCCTGGTCTGGTCTGAGCTGAGGATGTGAGATGTAGTGGCATGTCCAGGTTTCCTGGTCTGAGCTGAGGATGTTAGATGTAGTGACATGTCCAGGTCCCCTGGTCTGGTCTGAGCTGAGGGTGTGAGATGGAGTGACATGTCCAGGACCCCTGGTCTGGTCTGAGCTGAGGATGTGAGATGTAGTGACATGTCCAGGTCCCCTGGTCTGGTCTGAGGATGTGAGATGTAGAGACATGTCCAGGTCCCCTGGTCTGGTCTGAGCTGAGGATGTGAGATGTAGTGACATGTCCAGGTCCCCTGGTCTGGTCTGAGGATTTGAGATGTAGAGACATGTCCAGGTCCCTTGGTCTAGTCTGAGCTGAGAATGTGAGATGTAGTGACATGTCCAGGTCCCCATGTCTGGTCTGAGCTGAGGATGTGAAATGTAGTGACATGTCCAGGTCCCCTGGTCTGGTCTGAGCTGAGGGTGTGAGATGTAGTGACATGTCCAGGTCCCCTGGTCTGGTCTGAGCTGAGGGTGTGAGATGTAGTGACATGTCCAGGTCCCCTGGTCTGGTCTGAGCTGAGGATGTGAGATGTAGTGACATGTCCAGGTCCCCTAATCTGGTCTGAGCTGAGGATGTGAGATGTAGTGACATGTCCAGGTCCCCATGTCTGGTCTGAGCTGAAGATGTGAGATGTAGTGACATGTCCAGGTCCCCATGTCTGGTCTGAGCTGAGGATGTGAGATGTAGTGACATGTCCAGGTCCCCATGTCTGGTCTGAGCTGAGGATGTGAGATGTAGTGACATGTCCAGGTCCCCTGGTCTGGTCTGAGGATGTGAGATGTAGTGACATGTTCAGGTCCCCTGGTCTAGTCTGAGCTGAGGGTGTGAGATGTAGTGACATGTCCAGGTCCCCTGGTCTGGTCTGAGCTGAGGATGTGAGATGTAGTGACATGTCCTGGTCCCCTGGTCTGAGCTGAGGATGTGAGATGTAGTGACATGTCCAGGTCCCCATGTCTGGTCTGAGCTGAGGATGTGAGATGTAGTGACATGTCCAGGTCCCCTGGTCTGGTCTGAGGATGTGAGATGTAGTGACATGTCCAGGTCCCCATGTCTGGTCTGAGCTGAGGATGTGAGATGTAGTGACATGTCCAGGTCCCCTGGTCTGGTCTGAGCTGAGGGTGTGAGATGTAGTGATATGTCCAGGTCCCCTGGTCTGGTCTGAGCTGAGGATGTGAGATGTAGTGATATGTCCAGGTCCCCTGGTCAGGTCTGAGCTGGGGATGTGAGATGTAGTGATATGTCCAGGTCCCCTGGTCAGGTCTGAGCTGAGGGTGTGAGATGTAGTGACATGTCCAGGTCCCCTGGTCTGGTCTGAGCTGAGGATGTGAGATGTAGTGACATGTCCAGGTCCCCTGGTCTGGTCTGAGCTGAGGCTGTGATACATAGTGACATGTCCAGGTCCCCTGGTCTGGTCTGAGCTGAGGATGTGAGATGTAGTGACATGTCCAGGTCCCCTGGTCTGGTCTGAGCTGAGGCTGTGATACATAGTGACATGTCCAGGTCCCCTGGTCTGGTCTGAGCTGAGGTGTCCCTTGTTGTCTTCTCTGCAGTGGCAGATGCTGCGGACGCCGTGGACGCCCCGGACGGCGAGGATGCAGAAGCCTTCCCGGAGGGCCTGGAGGCTTCCATAGTCTGGCGTTACTCCATGGACATGAACGGTGGCACAGACACCATGAACTCCCAGAGCAGCGCCGCAGCACAGCGGAAGCGCCAGCATCACAACAAGCACAAGGGCCAGGGCAGCACCGGGGTGCACCGCTCCCCACGTGCGCTCTACTGCCTCGGCCTCAACAACCCCATCCGCCGGGCCTGCATCAGCATCGTGGAGTGGAAGTATCCTTGTTGTAAGGCTGCCCGGGTGGGATGAGCAGGGGTTAAAGAGGAGAGGAGAGAGGGGAGGGGAGCAGGGATTCAGGGGGAGAGGAGAGAGGGGAGAGGGATTCAGGAGGAGAGGAGAGAAGCGCTTCAGGAGGAGAGAGGGGAGAGGGCTTCAGGAGGAGAGGAGAGAAGGGCAGAGAATCAGGAGGAGAGGAGAGAAGGGCTTCAGGAGGAGAGGGGAGAGGGGAGAGGGCTTCAAGAGGAGAGGGGAGCAGGGCTTCAAGAGGAGAGGAGAGAGGGGAGAGGGCTTCAGGAGGAAAGGAGAGAAGTGCTTCAGGAGGAGAGGAGAGAGGGGAGATTAGCAGGGATTCAGGAGGAGAGGAGAGAGGGGAGAGGGATTCAGGAGGAGAGGAGAGAAGTGCTTCAGGAGGAGAGGAGAGCAGGGAAGGGAAACTGGAAGAGGCAGAGTGGAGAATGCAGAGAAAAAGAGGGCAAGAAAACAAAGATTAAAAGAGAACAAGCAGAAAAAAGAAAGAATGATTGCGGACAAAGAGAGAGTGAAGATCAAATGAGACAGCACGAGTCTCATTTAGGAGAACCTAAAGGGGACAGAGCAAAGATCAATAGAGGAGAAGGGTCGAGATTAGAGACTTATTTTATGAAAAGATCAAAAGAAAGAATACATGTAAACAAAGAGAGGGAAGATTAAAGAAGAGAAAAATGAGAGACAGCATTGATCCATTTAGAGAACAAAGCAAGAGTCGTTTTTAAGAGAACATAAATGGGACAAGGCAAAGATCAAGAGAGAAGTGTTGAGAGCAGAGACTTATTTTAGGGAAAGATGACAAGAAAACAAAGATTAGGAGACAACAAAGGCTAAACATAAACAAATTGATAAAGGACTGAAAATAAAAGGGCTTGTAGGAAGGATAAAAGCAGTGCCATACATAGAGAGAGGTGAAGGAGTAGACGGGAAGAGTGAGGGAAATGAAGAAGAAGAAATAAGTTAGAGTGAGAGGTTTTTTAGACAAAGGAAAAAGGGCGGAGACTGAGACGCAAGGAACAATGCGAAAAGTATAGAGACTGGTCGAAGGGGTGAGACTGAGATGCAAGGGCAGAGGCTAAAAGAATAGAGCTTGGTGGAAGGGGCCGGCGGACATGTACAAGGTGAGATCAAGGCATGGATTTACCAAGCAAAGCATTTTGATATAAAGACTGTCTTTCTCTTTAAATTCTTTATTTCGGCATAGATGCCATAAAAGAGCAATGCATACTTTACATTACATTTTATTGGGTTAAAACATATCGTTACATAAGAACATTGGTTAAAAAAGAAAAGTAAAAATACAAACAAGTTGGGAGATAATTGAAGCGGAAACAATACGTTCACAAATCAGAGAGTGGACCATCTTATTAATTTCAAGCAGATCAATTCTGTTACAATCGATGCCCCAATTTTTTCCTTAGGTAAAAAATAGAAAGTAAAAATCTACTAACACTAAATATTATTTGTTGAGATGTGTTAGTTGTTAGGATTCTTAGAGCCTGGGAACAGGACCTCAAGCCTAAAAGAAGGCAGATGGGTTTAATCCATCTCTTTCTTGCCTGAGTGTAACGAGGGCAAAAAAGGAGGATATGTTGCTCGTTTTCAATCTGGTTATGATTACACATAGGGCAATTTTCGTCCATTATCGAGGTTCCTACATCGCGGTTCCTAGCCCAGCGAGCCAAGGTAGTTTTTATTAATAAGTTTCCATATCGAAACTTTAGAAATAAGGTTTTGGCAAGCGGGGGCTCTATTTCATCCATAAAGGTCTCGTACAAAGGTTCATCCTTAAAGTTTAGGAACTTTGAAACCAAGGTCCCACTAGTTCTATTACTTACAGTCCTGTTTAATATAAAGCTCCAAAAGGCCCTTTTTAGAATTAATTTGGGGTTGGCGGGTAATTGCTCAGGGTTCTCCCAGAAATGTTTCAGCCCTATATTGTTTAACCAGGTCTTGATATGCCTTAGTAATGGGATGTCAACCTGACTATCAAGTATCATAACTTCTTTTAGCCCGTCTTTATAATCTTGAAGTTCAGGGACATGCCATAGTCTAACCCACAGCATCAATGGTCGAATCAAAACTTGGTGGTCGGTTCTTTTGAAGTTTAGGTCCAGTTCTAAGGGCACTAGTGGAGTACCTCTCAGAACCCTTACTAAACTTCGCATGAAGTTGTTGTCTAGGACACTAAAAGTTTCCTTTGAGCCGGGACCCCATATTTCTGCCCCATAAAGGACTGATGATTGGACCTTAGATTTAAATAATTCCATCGCTGTGGAAACTGCTTTACTTGTACTCTGACTTTGCTCCCTAAGAATTGGTTTGGCATTCTGGGCAAAGATTAATTTACTTTTATCCATTTGGGCTTTCCAGGTAAAGTTTGAATCCAGGGTCACCCCCAGGTATGAAAAATGGGGGACGGATTCCAACTTTTCACCATTTAATGTTAAACAGCCTCTATCTGGTTTTATGGGATTTAGGGCCATGTATTTGGTCTTCTTCACGTTGATTTCCAACCCCTTTTGGCTACAGTAGTCATTGAAGGTATCTATTATTGACTGCAAGCCATTTTTCGTTTGGGAAATCAAAATGGTATCGTCAGCAAATAGTAGCGATGTCACCTTCTCACCATTTAATTTAGGAGAGTCGTTTTTGCATCTCTCTAAAAATAAGGGAATGTCATTTACAAAAAGAGAGAATAGCGTGGGAGCCAGGACACAGCCCTGGCGGACTCCACGCTCGATGGGTAACTTCTGAGTTAGTTCGCCATTTGGGCCCCATCTAATTCTCGCGAAATTCCCTGCATGCAACTCCTTAATCTGAGTGACAAGATTATTTGGCATACCTGCTGCACTCAAGGTTTTCCATAGGAGATTGCGAGGCACCAGATCGAATGCTGCCCTTAGATCGACAAAGGCAACATATAAATGGCACCTTTTAATCACCACGTACTTCCAATAGAGGCAGCAGAATCTGAAAATCTGATCTATTGTGCTGACTTTGGATCTAAATCCTGCTTGGAATTTGGTCAAGATTGCATTTTCATCTAGCCAATTGCTCACGCGTAATAAGATATGTCGTGAGTACATTTTCTGTAAGATGTCCATTAAACTTATTGGCCGATAATTACAAGGGTCCATCCTATCTCCCTTTTTAAAAATTAAAACAATTTCCGCTCCCTTCCAACTCTCAGGAAATTCTAGGGTGCATGAAAATGTATTGCACAAAAAATTAATATAGGGTGCCCATACTCCTAAGTCGTGCTTGTATAAGTCCCCCGGGATTTTGTCCAAGCCTGGGGCTTTTCCTGATTTAATCTGGGATATTGCCAGCTCTGTTTCGCCTAAGGTAAAAACCAACTGGTCTACCGGGGATTCGTAATTTGTCACGTCCGTATCCATGTTTGGGTCATCATATTTTTTATATAAATTCGTGAAATGGGTGACCCAAGTTTGCTCGTCCAGGAAAACGTCCTTGGCCACCCTACCTACATTGTTCCCGTTTGCCACCAGCCTCCAGAAAGCCACATTATCGCGCGATCTGGCGGCTAGCAACAAATCGGCCCATTTGTCTTCCTCCCATGCCATCTTTGCGGCCCTTTGAACAAATTTATATTTATTCCTTGCTTGTTTTACGTCTGCTGGAGATTTGGCCTTGATTGCAATTAATAGTTCCCTCTTTGATTCTCTACAGGATCTGTCATACCATGGTTTACTATGGGACAGATTCTGGGTCTTCTTTTGGGATTTTTTGGGCATTTTGGTGACTAGTAATTGTAATTCATCAAAGAATTTTTGATGTATTGGCAGGAATGCAGTTTTTATTACATCCTCACCCATTGCCGCTAAATAAGGTCCAAAAGTCCCAGCCAGAAGTGAATATATTTCGCTAAGGATGTCACTATGGTCCAGTATGAGTGGCCATTTCAGAGATCTTCTGTTATTGCTAATATGAATCTCAGGATTATTAGCGCCACTTTCCTCAATTATACATTGCTCGACCATATTATTAAAAAGTAAGACATCTAACGTCAAAGTTAGGGGAAAATAATCACTTTCAAACCGTTCCATTACTTCAAAGTCCAGGAGGTTTGGCCAGAGAGGAATAGAAGCGATAACAAAATCTAAGTTGCTTTTGTAGTTATTCCTGGTGAATGTTGGTTTCTTAGAGGTATCAGATGGTAACCTTCCATTACAAGCCCTGAGAGAGTGTTCTGTGCATAAACTCATCAGTTGGAGACCCAAAGTTGAGCATTTAACCGATTTAACATTCTCCAGAATAGGGATTTTGTTTGCCTGGTCTTCCTCGTCAAAGATTTCGCCAAGACCCAAAACTGGCTCAAAATTACAGTTTAAATCGCCAGCCAGGATAACGAGATCATGCCTGAGGTCCAATCTACTCAAGAAGCAATCTAATTTTGCAATAGTTGGCGATTCTCCAGAGGAGGGTAAGGGCCTGTTGTAAACATTTACAAGGAATAGATTCATCCCGTTACATACTGTAGCTTTTAAAGCCAGTATATCTACAGAGTTAGTGGGTATCCCCACAATTTTTACCTTTAAATTTGTTTTCACCCATATCAAAAGTCCCCCTGACGCCCTTCCACTTCTAGAGGGTGTCGCGCCAATTCCATATGTCTTATAGCCCACCCTATGGGGTGTCTCCACTGCCCAGGTTTCCTGGAAGAGACAGAAGTCAAACAACTCTATAAAATTTGCCCACTCTGGATCCCTCAGATTTTTTACAACTCCAGCTATATTCCAGCAAACCATTTTTATCGACTTCATAGGATTTGGTGGCCTCTCAACAACAGCCCTAGACATCTCTTCGTGGTTAATGGGAAGCTCTGGTTGAATTACCAGGGGCGGTACTTCTACGGTTGGGATGCTACCTAAGATAGTTATAGGTAATACCTGCTCTTCCATAACATTTACATCATGAAATACATTCATATTATAAAGTACAGTTTTACCCAAACAGGGAGGCACAGTATTATCCAGTACATCAGGCTTATTTGCAATGCCCGCATCACCAAGAAACATTGTATCTGTCCCCTCATCCCCCCGAGTCGAATAGCATCAATCGCAATCGTCTAAGCCGCTAAAGATGTCAAACCTATTAAAGGTTTCTAAAGGGGTGAAGGGTTTTAGGTGATCCATCCTTCCATTCTGGGGATTGTATATTTTGGGCATTGCATAATTCCATACCATAGAGTCTGGGGCTTCCACAAGGTAAGGTGCATGACGCATGTTGTTTGTATTCTGGAATGAAGAGGGATACGGAACATATTGGTTACTCCCAGCGTTCTGTACACTAAGATGATTACTTGGCTGGGGTTGAAGTGTGTGTTGTGAAGGATAGTAATGGGGCGGGTGATGCTGGGATGGAAACACCACTGACCTAGGGTAGAAATAAGTTAGTGGTTTAGGGATTATTGAATTATTGGAGCTTCCTATCTGCCAATTCAATATGAATTGGACAGCATTAGGGTCTCTGAAATTCACGACCACTATATCACCTTCAATATCTTTAGATCTACCCCCTAACCATTGGAGACGACGAACATGGGTAATTTCACCATTAATGTGATTTGCAATTGGCCTGTAGATACTCAGCCAGTGCATAATTTTATTTTTTAATTGGGCAAAACCCTCCCTCTTGTTGTGACCAAGCACAGGCACCCCTGTTAGAATTACCACATAGGGTACGGCCTCTGGTGGAAGTTCAGGCAAAGGAGTCCTTCTAGGCTTCCCCCAGGTATGTCTATTTTCCCCCACCTCCCTCGTTGGTTTCCCCAGAAGTGTATTAGAGGTGTTGCCATTAGTTATATTTATAGCATTTATAGGTGGTTGATCAACAATTTTTTGTTGTGGTGGTTTAGGAGGTGGATGGTGTTGAACAGTTGCTATCACCGTGTTCCCCTTAGGTTTTGCGGTCGAAGCAGTTGTGGGAGGAATTGATATATGATTTGGCATAGGTTTGGGCACTTGAGCGGGGGTTGGTGTGTTTTTTAATACAATATTTGTGTTTTTTTTACCTACATCATTTCGACCAAGGTCGATTACAACGTCCTTGCTACCTAATGCATGCTCGATCTTACACAGCCTACATTCCACTTCCATCAACCTCTCCAAAATACTTGCAGAGTACGATTTAATTAAACTCTCTATATCAAGTAGTGTCACAGAGCCCTTGGTCTCAATTGGTACGTTCACAACCCCACTGGTGTCCATACTGTCCTCCTTGTCTGTCAGCAGATTTGGCTGGGCTGAAGATAAAGGTGATATAAGGATCCCCTCAGATTCTACTTGTGGAATATGAGATACCTTCATAGCATTGATCGCCTTTTTACCAAAATCACGACAACTCAACTTGGGTTGTAACGGGTCCCTCCTTTTCCGCTGTTTTTTAATAGGTGGCGGACCATAGGTTTGTTGAGAGGGTATCTGTTTTGTGGCCCTATTACGGGGTATTATCACTGGTGGCAGAACATCTTCCTTTAAAGTACATGGACTATTTGCTTGAGGAATAGAGGATGACCCGTTCACATCTGTCTTGGTTGACATGTTAGGTGTAAGCACAACCACATTTGTTTCCAAGGGCTGATTATCTGGTAAATTAATCGACTCGCTGGATATCATTTCAGTAACAATGTCGATCAGCCCAGTAACGGGAGATAATGGTAATAAAACTGACCCATTTTTCATACTTTCCACGGAACGGCGTCGATCCGCTCGCTTCTCCGCCAAGGTGATCTCCCTTGCAATATCAGGGGATGATTTGGAAAAATATTTGTCCAAAGTACCATTCAACAGCACACCCTGTTTGTCAGACATAGGCTGATCTTTGTTTGTAGTAGACATTTACGAAGGGATGGCGAGGCAATAAGGTCAAGACAGTAGTGAGTGGTGATAGAGCAACCAGTACCTGTAGGGCAGGGGGATGTGCCCGGTCCGGCCTCCTCGGTTCTCGGAGGGTCTCAGAGGGTCCGCCCTTAGTCCAGGCTTTGTCCCGGGATAGGTCCCGCACACGCGTCCCGCTAACGCGTTGTAAGCTCGGGTTAAGTGCGGAGCTTTGATTAGGGGGCGGAGACGTGGGAAGAGGCGGCAGGTGTGCTAGCTGGAACACGCACAACCTGATGGGCCTCGCAGTCCCGTCCTTCAGCGCCAACACTCTCTCCCCCAATGCGGCTTCAATGCCCTACTGGGCTCCAGGCAGGCGAAACAAAGGCACAGAGTCCAAAACTCCTCAGCGAGCGGCACTGTCACAATAAACCTGGATTTGTATCAACCTCACACTAGGTGCTTTCCTGTCCATTCTCACCACTGTCTGTAGTACACGCCGTGGTGGGGGAGAGCGGGCTGGGCTCATTGGCCTTATGGTGAATTCAGGTGGGTTTGGAAGGACTTATGGACAGGCATGAAAACAGGTCACATGTGTGGAGTTTATGATTTAGCCAGGACAGTGGTCCCCCTCGTATATACTGCACTCCTCTTGAATCGCAAAGACGTTTGCCTCCTTTCAAGTGCCACAAGCTCGCTTGCCTCCTTCAGTGCCAAGTGGAGAGTTTGCATCTGAGTGGCCTCGAAGCTCTGCCAAACCTGTGCAGAAATGTCACAGTAAGTACATAGAGTCGAGACCCCTCACCTCTGTGGGCACGCGTCTCAAGGTCCAGTTGTCGCCTGCACCGGGTTTCCTCATCCTTAGTCATAAGCACTGGATATTCCTGCCCATGTGCGGGGACCCCGGAGTACCTTAAAAAATATATATAAAATTATAGATATATTTTCAGCTCTTTCTCACTTTTCGTTCGCCGCTGCTGCCGCTGCATCACAGTCTATCCTGCTCAGACTGCTTTCCAAAAAACGAACAAGTCAGACCCAGAATCTGGTGCAATCAGTGTTTTATTCCAGTTTAAAGAATAACACCCAGCAAGCCCGCATGACGCGTTTCGCCTCACATATATATATTATTTTTCCACCAGCCAATGCAGCCTTCAAGAAAAGCAAGGCTAACAATGCTTCGGTAATCTGCTTTTGCATTATTAGAAATATACTCTGTTTTTAATTCTTTAATATACACACAGAGGAAGAAAAAACAGGAGGACAAAGAGACGCCTGAATTCTCTTTAATGAACTGCAGTATGCAATGTAACATAGCAGGCATTGCTAGCCCTTTGGTTGCATTGGAACCATAACAGCATAGAAACTGAAAGAAAACTGGCACCATGCCTTTAAGGCAGCCATGACCCCTGGCTTCCCATCATGCTTCAGGGGTGACAGGTCAGTTGTTCTTTCTGTCTCCTTCGGTGAGGACACTGGAGTTTTCAGCTCTGAGTTTTTTTGGCTTTTTGTCAAAATGTTTTCTCTAAAAACTGGTTAGTTCCTGTTCCCTCAATGTTTTTTACCTGTTGGAGGGAGGAACTACCATTTTCTAATAGAATTTTGTATTTTTTCTGTCAAAATATACCTTCTTTTTTTGATCCTTGCCCCTCTTGTGGCAAAAAGAAGACCAAAACAGATTCTCACTCTGTTTGAATTCTCTGTCTACTTGAGACACATTGTTCAGAGCCCTGCCAACACTGCCAAAATCTTTCCAGGCGCACTCTCAAGGAGAGAGAGAGAGGATTCGCCTTTATGGCCTCTCAGCAAAGCAGAAATCCACTGCTTCCAGGGGAAGATCTCCATCGAGGCAGAAGAGGAGGAGAACCAGATCGACTTCTAGGAGTAAGATCTCTATCTGTTTTCCTTCGGTGTCAGGCTTTGCTTCAAAAATGCCTCCTGAAGAAATCAACATCATGGGTTTCCCCGTCAATGCTGCCACCGCGATTGACAATATTGAAACACTGCTCGTCGTCGAAGACTACATCGCCGACGACAGCGACAAGTTCAACGTCTACCCATCGTCTGCACTCACCGGTGACACAAAAACAACGATCTTCAATGTTGGACCAGTGCCCTCCGTGGATGTCAACCCGGCGACGTTCGATGTTGAGGAGTCGGTTTCCATTGGTGTTGACACAAGGCTCAACGTCGAGACATTGGTCTCTGTTGGTGCCACCTCAAAGGCATTCAACATCGAGATGAAGTCCTCCGTTGCCATCAACCCGGCGGCGGTCAACGTTGGGGCCGCGGTCCACATTGGAGTCATCTCGACGATGATCAATATCCAGAGGACGCTCTGCCTCGTCATCTCCCCGCACGACGTTGAGACATCGGTCTCCGTCAGAGGCTCCATGTCTGATGTTGTAGCACCAGTCTCCATTGACGGTTCCTCATCCGAAGACCAAGACCCCGCCAGTGGCGTCTCACCTGATTTCAAGACACCAGTCTACATCGGTGACACCTCTCCCGACATTGAAAATTCAAACACTGTCAGCATCTTCCTAGCACTCGGCGCCTGCTCAAGACGTCTTGGTGGTGCAACGTCGGCTGACATCAAGGCACTCATTCCTGTCAGCGTCGACACACCAATCTCCATCGGGAAGACGTTCGAAGTCCATCCATTCAGCGTGGAAGGTGCACTCATTGCCTACAGTTTTACAGTCGAGATCACCACAGGTGCCTCTGTTGATGTCGAGGAGCTCCATTTCTCCCTCTCCTGAGAGGCGAACACAGAAAGGGGCACTGCAGACGGCAGATCTTCCTGGACAGCAGGAGAAGAGAGGACAGAGATCACCTCCTGTGCACCTATCTCCCAGATGGCTGTTACCAGTGCACCACTGGCCCAAGTCTTCTACAATGCAAGTGCAGCAACCTCTGGACCACTCTAGTCCTCTGCACAGATCGCCTCTGGCTCGCGTGGTACAGACGGCAGACCTTTCTTCTACTACTTCTCCCAGAGGTCGAGAATGGGCTCGGACAGCAACTCCATCACCACGAAGAAGGTCCCCTGCACGTAGCCATCGTAAAAGACATAGATCACCTTCGTGGCCCTCATCCTCCACGCATTCTTCGAAAAGGAACTATTCTCCCACCTTGAGGTACAGTCCACCTTGGAGAATCTCCCCAGTGGATGATTTTAATACCTTCCACAATGTGCTGGCTCGGGGGGCGCATAGGTTGAATATTGAAATACCCACTCCTCAAAGATCATCCTCTGTTATGAGACTTGGCACCAAAGGTTAGCAGCGAGACCATTGCTACCTTTGGTACCAGGGCTCATTCAACAGGTCATGGACACCTTCCTCACATCGGCATCACTCGAGACGGCTCCTGCGAGGATCTTGAAGAAGTACAAGCCCCCTGAGCAAGATCCACTGTTCCTGAGGGTGTATCCTCCTTCGGACTCCATAATTAATGCTGCTGCAAAGAAGACGCATGTTATGAAGAACAAGGGAACCCAAATAAAGTTGGTCAGGGACCTTGGGTAATCAATTATTTCTAAAAACAGTGGTCCCTAGACAAGGATTAATGAGAGCAAACAGTAAATATAGACCCAATCAGTTCTATATTTTACAGCTGTCCAGCCGGACAGGTGTTTTTAATATATAGTTGCCTACATATACACAAAATTCAGCAAGAAACAAATAAAGTGGGACACAAGTCTGCATCCAATTTAGTAGAAAGGACGTAAAACATTTAGCAAAAATGCTCAGGCAGAGTAAATTGTATGAGACACATTTTGGTAGGACAAGCAAATTATAGTGGAGACACCATTACATATAATAAGTATTAAATAAAGAGGTGTATATGGCGAACAACAAGTCGACGGCGTTTCGATCCTTACAAAAGATATAGGATCATCATCAGGACATTAACAATGGTATGCATGTATACATTTTGCCTAGATCCAGGTCAGAGTGACTTGGGGGAGGTTTGTTTCAGGCGAAGACCGAGTATAACTCCGGGCCAAGTACAAGGAGAGTAAAGGATGCAGACAGCCGCTGCTGCGGTCTGTGCAATTGAATTCTGGGACAGAGTCGACCTAATAATGCTGTAACAGCTTAAAGGAGGCATTCGCAATGTTCGTGCCATGGAGTGGTCTTGAAATCAGAGTGGCCTATTGCAGTGGGCTGCTGTATATCACGGACGGCAAGCCAGTAACCTGTGAGCTGCGTCCGCGGTCTCTAGTGACAAGAAATGGGGTTGAGGCCAATCTGTGAACAACCTCTGTTACAGCATGTCTTGCCCGTCGGGATCGGGGATATATAACTGCACAGACCGCGACCGCGGCTGTCTTCTATGCTAGGGTGTAAACACTTGACAAGGGATTGTTTTTACCAGCCCCGATTATGTCTTCTGCTACTGCTCAAGTGTTTCCACCCTAGCATAGTATTTCCACGCTCCCTGTCAGAGTTTCTTCACAAGATGTTGATTGCCCTGAACATGGACGTTCCAAGTCTTTTTTTAATTCGGACAGATGTTCTCATACTTTTTTCCACAAACCCACTTCGAAAGGACGCAAAAATCCAGATTTAAATGTGAAATCCCACTTTGATACCTTTAAAGTAATCAAGACTTCTGGTAAATTTGGGAAAGAAAATCTTCTAAACTCATGTAGAAAGAGAAGGGAGGTTAGAGGGGTGGCAGGAGGGAGGGAGTTGTGCAGGGGGAGATGGAGGATTTTTCACCCTGGTGTGTTTTTTTTCTTTGACTCCTCACCTCTTTTCAGACCCTTCGACATTCTCATCCTCCTCACCATTTTTGCTAACTGCGTGGCCTTGGGGGTCTACATCCCCTTCCCCGAGGATGACTCCAACACCTCCAACCACAACCTGGTGAGTGCAGTGTGTGCGCATGACTGTCTGCATTGCAATGTCAGGCCCTACAGCGCCTCCTCCTGGGACATATAGGGACTGCAAGACATGCGAGCCTCACTACAGTTAGTGCTGAGATATCTGGCTCAAGAGCTCCTCATGATGGGATGTACAGGGACTGCAAGATGTTTGAGGTGCTCTAAAGTCAATGCCAGCATATCAGGCCTTATAGTGCCTCCTACTGGGAGAAACAAGGCCTCAAAGATATGCGATCCACACTGCAGCTGGCGCTGGGATACTAAGCACTAGAGCGCCTCCTGCAGGGAAGAATGAGGACTGCAAACAACGCAAGCCCGACCCTAGCTAGTGCTATGATAGTAAGCCCTGGAGCGCCTCCTGCAGGGAAGAATAGGGACTGCAAGTGACGCAAGCCGCACTACAGCTAGTGCTGTGATACTAAGCCCTGGAGCGTCTCCTGCAGGGAAGAATGAGGACTGCAAACAATGCAAGCCGCACTTCAGCTAGTGCTGGGATCGTAAGCCCTGGAGCGCCTCCTGCAGGGAGGAACAGGGACCAGAAACGACGCAAGCCGCACCACAGCTAGTGCTGGGATACAAAGCCCTCGAGTGCCTCCTGCAGGGAAGAATAGGGACTGCAAGTGACGCAAGCCGCACTAGAGCTAGTGCTGTGATACTAAGCCCTAGAGCGCCTCCTGCAGGGATGAATGAGGACTGCAAATGATGCAAGCCTCACTACAGCTAGTGCTGGGATAGTAAGCCGTGGAGCGCCTCCTGCAGGGAGGAATAGGGACTGCAAGTGACGCAAGCCGCACTACAGCTAGTGCTGGGATACTACGCCCAACGGTACCTTCTGTGGCTAACGTCATGAGTGACATGGAGATGATGAGGCTCAAGAACTGAGATAGTGAGAACAAACGGCCCACTCCTAAAAATGAATCCCAGGAAGCGCCTGGAGAAGGAACTCAATGGGAAGAGCAGAGTCTGTTAATCCCTAGAAATGAGTTGGAGACACTAAGAGCTGCTTTTGTTGTATGAATGAGACCGTCCCTGTGAAGGACTCGAACACATGGAGCAACGAGTCACAAGAGAGACTCAACCTATGGGTGAGGACATGGATCGGACACCGATCTGAAGGAGTGAGGACTGGAGCTGATGGAGGGATGCGGCCCAGAGGAACAGGATACCGACCCTTAAGAGGGAGAAGCCGGTCCCGAAGGAGAGCATCCTTTGAGCCCGGAAGAGAAGCAGCGAGCTCAAGAAGACGATCACCTTCCCTCCATCACCTAAGCAGCTTCAGCTGCATATGTGCATTGGCATTCTGGGGGATCTTGCTAGAGAAACCATCGGGAAGATGCCGGAAACTAGTCTGGAAAACCAGAAGCCCCACGGAGACAGCCTACTTATGGTCATAGAGACCAAAGAGGCAGCCATCGCTGAGGACCATCGCTGAGGACCATCGCTGAGGACCATCGCTGAGGACCATCGCTGAGGACCATCGCTGAGGACCATCGCTGAGGGCCATCGCTGAGGACCATCGCTGAGGACCATCGCTGAGGGCCATCGCTGAGGGTCATCACTTAGGGTCATCGCTGAGGGTCATTGCTGAGGGCCATCGCTGAGGGCCAGCGTCTGAGGGTCATTGCTGAGGGCCATCGCTGAGGGCCATCATTGAGGGTCATCACTGAGGGCCATCGCTGAGGGCCATCACTGAGGGCCATCGCTGAGGGCCATCACTGAGGGCCATCGCTGAGGGTCATCACTTAGGGTCATCGCTGAGGGTCATTGCTGAGGGCCATCGCTGAGGGCCATCACTGAGGGTCATCGCTGAGGGCCATCGCTGAGGGCCATCACTGAGGGTCATTGCTGAGGGCCATCGCTGAGGGGCAGCGTCTGAGGGGCAGTGTCTGAGGGCCATCGCTGAGGACCATCACTGAGGGCCATCGCTGAGGGCCATCGCTGAGGGTCATCACTTAGGGTCATCGCTGAGGGTCATTGCTGAGGGCCGTCGCTGAGGGGCAGCATCTGAAGGTCATCGCTGAGGGCCATCGCTGAGGACCATCGCTGAGGGTCATTGCTGAGGGCAATCGCTGAGGGCCATCGCTGAGGGCCATCGCTGAGGACCATCACTGAGGGCCATCGCTGAGGACCATCGCTGAGGGCCAACGCTGAGGACCATCACTGAGGGCCATCGCTGAGGACCATCACTGAGGGCCATCGCTGAGGACCATCGCTGAGGGCCAACGCTGAGGACCATCACTGAGGGCCATCGCTGAGGACCATCGCTGAGGGCCATAGCTGAGGGCCAGCGTCTGAGAGCCATCGCTGAGGGCCAGCGTCTGAGGGCCATCGCTGAGGACCATCGCCGAGGGCCCTCTCTGAGGGCCATCGTTGAGGACTACCGTCTGAGGGCCATCGCAGAGGGTCAGCGTCTGAGGCCAATCGCTGAGGACCATCGCCGAGGACCATCGCTGAGGGTCATTGCTGAGGGCCATCGCTGAGGGGCAGCGTCTGAGGGGCAGTGTCTGAGGGCCATCGCTGAGGACCATCACTGAGGGCCATCGCTGAGGGCCATCGCTGAGGGTCATCACTTAGGGTCATCGCTGAGGGTCATTGCTGAGGGCCATCACTGAGGGGCAGCATCTGAGGGTCATCGCTGAGGGCCATCGCTGAGGACCATCGCTGAGGGTCATTGCTGAGGGCCATCGCTGAGGGCCATCGCTGAGGGCCATTGCTGAGGACCATCACTGAGGGCCATCGCTGAGGACCATCGCTGAGGGCCAACGCTGAGGACCATCACTGAGGGCCATCGCTGAGGACCATCACTGAGGGCCAATGCTGAGGACCATCACTGAGGGCCATCGCTGAGGACCATCGCTGAGGGCCATAGCTGAGGGCCAGCGTCTGAGAGCCATCGCCGAGGGCCAGCGTCTGAGGGCCATCGCTGAGGACCATCGCCGAGGGCCCTCTCTGAGGGCCATCGCTGAGGACTAGCGTCTGAGGGCCATCGCCGAGGGGCAGCGTCTGAGGCCAATCGCTGAGGACCATCGCCGAGGGCCCTCTCTGAGGGCCATCACTGAGGGCTGGCGTCTGGGGGCCATCGCTGAGGGCTGGCGTCTGAGGGCCATCGCTGAGGGCTGGCGTCTGAGGGCCATCTCTGAGGGCCATCGCTGAGGGCCATCACTGAGGGCCATCTCTGAGGGCCATCGCTGAGGGCCATCACTGAGGGCCATCGCTGAGGGCTGGCGTCTGAGGGCCATCGCTGAGGGCTGGCGTCTGAGGGCCATCGCTGAGGGCTGGCGTCTGAGGGCCATCGCTGAGGGCTGGCGTCTGAGGGCCATCTCTGAGGGCCATCGCTGAGGGCCATCACTGAGGGCCATCTCTGAGGGCCATCGCTGAGGGCCATCACTGAGGGCCATCGCTGAGGGCCAGCGTCTGAGGAAGAGCAGCAGCATCAGAACATCCAGGTCTGCGTGCAAAAAGCAGTGTCGGGGCAAGCAAAGCTCGCATCCTTGGGGCATCCTCTGAAGTGGTTTGTGTTTTGAAGCCCCTCTAACTGGCTTCTGGATATCAGTACGAAAGAACCCCGGGAGGACACAAGAAAACTCAATGCCCATGAAGGAAAAAGTAAGACCTGTCAAGAAACGTTTGTGATGGAGCCTGGGCCTGTCCTAGGGCACCCCGCGAGACTGGCCGCAAGAAACAGACTGTAGCCCTCACCCGCATCCATTGCATCTGAGGTGGACGAGTCCTTAAATGGTCCCTGTAATTGTGGAAACTAATATTGTGTGGATTATCTACTGCTTCAGTCCACAGCAGCTGCATTATGTCCTTCACCAGATCTACACAGTCCCAGTTGTTTGGTTTCTGCACCCTGGCTCCCATTCATCTACTCCCGTGCTTCTGTGTGTGTTTTGTTGACATTTTGATCTCAAAGTCTTTGCTCTTTATTATAATTGCTCGGGTTATTCTCTGTCTGTGCTATGTCTGGCTGATTCTTGTTAATCAGTATGTGCTGTGATTGGTTGTGCCTTCTGAATCTACACCTTGTTTGGGTGTGGGCTTCCTTGTCTGTGCTGTGAATGATTGTGGAGTTTTCCAGTTTGTGGTGTGGATAGAAGTGTGTTTCTCAGTCTTTCATCTGCTTGGTTGTGTGCTTGTCGTGTTACTGGCCTGGACAGAAGATTCCCTTGTGAGGTGTCCGGCCGCCTGTGTTTGGTCAACGGGTTGTGACCTTTGTTTAACGCTCTTTGTGTCGCTTTAGGAACAAGTCGAGTACATCTTTCTCATCATTTTCACTGTGGAGACCTTCCTGAAGATCATGGCCTATGGGCTGGTCATGCATCCCAGCGCCTACATCCGCAACGGCTGGAACCTGCTGGACTTCGTCATCGTGGTGATTGGGTGAGTGCCCTCAAAGCAGGCCAGTTGCACCTTCTCCTGCATAACAGGGCTATGTTGTGTTTTAGGTGGCGGCTACCTCTAGTGACGTTCATATGGACCGCTCTCTGTCTTAAGGCTGCTATCTCCCCCCCCCCCCCCCCCCCCCGGTGTCCTGGTTGCTCCTCTTTTGTTTATGTCTTACACTCAAGTCTTTCCTTTGTTTCCCTCTGTGTTTGCAGATCCTTGGTTGAATCCGTTTATTGTCTTTCTTGGTTTCTCTCTCTGTTTCTAGGCTGTAGAGTTATTCCTGTCCGTGTTTCCGGGTTTTTTGCACATTTCTTTCTGTTTGTTTTTCTGTGTTTTAAGATTTTGAGGTGATTATCATTGTGTTTTTAAAGTTCTTTGGTGTTTCTCTTTATGTTTTCCTCTACTTTAATTGTTTCTCTTTGGGTTTCAAGGATCTTTGGTTGTTTCTCTCTGTGGTTAGCGTTTCCCTTTTCTTTGTTTGCAGTCTCTTCCTGTTTATTTTCCTGGCTGTTGAGTTATTTCTTCCTATGTTTCTCCAGTTGTGGTGCTGCTTCTCTCAGTGTTTTTTATTTCCTCCTTTATTCTGGTCTCTGTTTCCACTCTTTCCAGGATCCTCAATCTCTCCCCTCTCAAGCTTGTGGTTCCTGGTTTGTTTCTCTCTGTGTTATCAGGTTTTGAGTTGAATATCTTCGTGTTCTCCAGCATTGGATCTTTCATATATTCACATGCTTTAATCATTCCCGGTCATCAGGCTGGTAATCTCTGTGAATCCCCGGTAATTTTAAACAGCAGCAAATAGTGTTTAAATGTCCGTAGACTCAACACCAGTGTTTGTTTCGTGGCACGACCTGTGCATTTGAAAGAGCCCAAAGTTCAGCCAGTGAGGTGGCAGATCCAAGCCCCCCCCTTATAGGCCATCGTAGTTCAGTTTTAGTCCCACGATTGTGAGAAGAGATCTTTATGTACTAATGGCCTCGGACTGGGGAGGAGGGAGGGACGCTCGTAAATATACCCCAACGCTGGGGGACTGGAGTCATACATGAGTCTATGATGTAGTGGACCTTTCATATGTTCACATGCTTGAATCAGAATAGCTAGCAGTCCATCACAGGTACAATAAGGTGGAAAGCAGGCTCACCTTTATGAAACAGGCCGTAGAGGACTGCCTGCCCCGCTGCTGTGCCTGCCCTTCGTGGGAGCTGCACAGCGGATATCTCGACAGCGTCCATGAGCATAGAGCGCTGAAGTCGTCACCGTGCTCCCGGTGGAGTGTGTCCTCACTCTGGAATCAACGCTTGGACTGTGTGTCATTCGGCCAGGCAGGAAGGTCCCTGACACACATTTGATCCAAATCTAGGAATGCACATTTTTTCCTGTTGATGTGCGATTTGGTAAAAATGAGCCTGGAATGACAGGTTCTTTTAAATGAACGTCCATAAGGGCTTTAGGCACCAATTCCGGGTTAGTCCAAGATGTATTTCGCCACTTGGCGTTATATTGCTAGTGGTAATTTTTGGAAAGGCGTCCATACTCAGTAGATATAGTCTGCACCTTTTAATAAAGAATCATCCTTAACTTGATAGCCAGACTGGTGGAGTGGCTCACTGGTTAGAGGCGGCAGACCGGGAAGCAGAGAACGGCCCGGGACCAGGGTTCAATTCCCGACGCGGCAGGGTCGTGGACCAGGGTCAGCGGACTCGATAATTCTCGCCTCGGTGCCTACTCTAACCAGGGATCACACTCGGCAACTCTGAGCATTAAGCTTGCCTCATCTCTATAACGGCCCCCCACATTCGTCGGGGATGCCTGGTGTCACCTTGGAGATACCCAGAAGGGATCATCTCACAGGGAAAGCCAGGACGGGTTTCCTAGCGGTCTACAGTGCCACGACGCCTCAGGGCAGCAGTGCGCTTTACAAGACACATACATACATACAGACTGAATAAATGGACCATTGTTCTCAAGTTGCTTTCATTCATATATCCAGTCTTTTGGATGTTTCTCTTGGGTCTTCTGCTGTTTCTCTACGTATATCCTGGTTCTCCTCTTGCTCCCGTTTGTTTTACCTGGTAGTTTCTCTCTCCTTAGTTGTTTCTTTCTGCTTTTCTAGTAGTGTCACTTTTTTTTCTCTGTTTCCTAGTTCTCAGGTTGCTTTCTTTCTGTGTTTGTGGTTGTTCACTTCTTTCTTTTCATCTTTCCAGGCTCTTCAGTGTCATCCTTGAGCAGTTTTCTCACCACAAGCAAGGGGACGCCCATCACATGAGTGGGAAGCCGGGCGGCTTCGACGTGAAGGCACTGCGGGCGTTCCGTGTCCTGCGACCCCTGAGGCTTGTGTCCGGAGTGCCGAGTAAGTCATGCTCACGCTCTAGAAAAGTGTGCAGCTCAGTTGTATTTTGTATCTGAGATCACTCCTCTGCTGCCACTCAGTCCTGCTTAAAACCGGATGAGCGGACGCTGCTTCAAGGGTCAAACGTGGGGCTATTTTGTGTAAATTTGTCACCATTGAATTTTGGAAGCTCTAGATTAAAATGAGGCTATTTAAAAAAAACTATGGGATCAGTAGTAGGAGATATGTGAGTGCAGCATAGTGAGCAGCGTGTGTTGCATGTCAGGAAAGACTGACATACGACTGACTGTACTCCAGTCCCATTCGCCTCACCAAGGCATTGACCCCTTCAGAAGCCTCCCAGAGATCCCGTAGATCAGTCTGCCCCGGTGGTGGATCACCCCATGTCCATTGATCCAATGTCTGCCTCAGATCTCCACCCTAATCGACTGTAGAAGTCTGAATATCATATGTGCCTTCCATCTTTAACATGCATGTTGGTGGCGGATGCATGCATGTCTTGATGGTATAGAGTCGGTTTCAGGCAGACCGAAGTTAAAGACACCGTAAACTGATCTGGACCTATGCTGGCCGAAGGGATACTCTCCAGGCTTTCGTGAGTGTTGGACCTGGGCCTCTTGGCAGGGTCATCCCTAAACTTTTTGCCTTCCTCCAATACTCTCTCTGACCTGTTTTTGTTGGTTTAATGACTCTGGGCACTTTGCCACTGCTGACCAGTGCCAAAGTGCATATGCTCTCCCTACTGAAAAGTGTACATGTGATTGATGTCCATGATTGGTTCATTGGATTTACTGTTAGTCCCCAGTAAAGTGCACCAGGAGTGCCAGGGCTTGTGAATGCCAATGCTGCTAGTGGGCCTGCAGCGCTGGTTGCGCCACCCACAGAAGCAGCCTTAAAATGTGTCTAGGGTCTGCCATTGCAGAACCTGCGTGCAGTCTGGTACTGTCACACTGGCTGGGCAAGTGCACACACTTGCCAGCCCCTAAAACCTTCCCTTAACTTCATATTAGTCACCCCTATGGTAGGCCCAAGGGCAGGGTGCATTGTAAGTGTAAGGTAGGACATGCCCTGATGTGTGTGGCATGTCCTAATAGTGAATTACTGCCAAATTCGTTTTTCACTATTGTAAGGCTACCAGTTCCCTTTAGGCCAGATAGGCTGCTGGAATTATTACACTCTATAATCCCAGCAGGCTCAGGGAACATGGTAGAATTTAACGTTTAGTATGCCTGAACTCAGAATAATAAAATACTTCTTTTAGTAACGTTTATTTTAATATCCTGTGTTTGCAAATGCTACTTTTAGAAAGTTAGCATTTGCTTGTCTAACCATTTCAGCCCGCCTCTGCTTGGATGTGGACCTGACTGTCTGAGTGTGTGAGTGACAGGGCTGGGAGTTGACAGGTTGTGAATAGCAGGATGACACCCTAGTGGGGGGTGGGAGTTTCCCTGAATGATGCATCAGGCTGTGCCCCTGCCTCCACAATGCTGGCTCCGCCCTCCTGGGGAGCGACTGATGACTCAGCCTGCACCTGGCCCAGGAAGGACCGAAGCTTGTCAACAAAGTGCTCAGGCTGCCCCTGTCCTCACAATGCCGGCTCCGCCCCCCTGGGGAGCGGCTGATGTGCCTGCCCTCACACTGAATGCAGAAACAGAAGTACCCACCACAAGTGCTCAGGAACTGAGAGCAGTTAGGCAAAGGCCCCCCTGGCCTGTAAGAACAAAAGAAACTGGGTATAAAAGTAGGAGCCCTGCTCCTTGTAAATTAGATCCTGTTTGCGCAAAGAAGAAGCTCTGCCTGAAGAGAAGGACCCTGGAAGCTGCATGGAGAAGTACTGACTCTGACCCCAAGAGACTGGCCTGTGGTGGGTGCCTTGCTGCTGAAGGAGAGCAGGAGAAGAAAGACTGAAAGACTTTGCTTTAATTTCAACTTGTGCCAAACTTTTACCAAGATCTCCAAGGGCTTGCTGTGGAACTTGCCCCCTGAACTGCGCCCCAGGAACAGTGGGCGCTACCCCCCCCCTGGAAGAGGAACTGCTGCTGAGGATTGTGTCCCTGCATCGCTGCCCCGGAAAGCTGAGTGCGCTTTGCCCCCATCGTGCCCTCTGACAAGCCTGCGCTGCCCCTGTCCTGCCAAGCACTGTGAACTCCTGCCGCCGAGCCGCAGCTCGCACAGCAAAGGTCAGCGCCGCCTGACCCAAGCACCGTGACTGCCTCCCTGAGCCGAAGCTCTCAACGCAAAGCAGAGGACTCGTCCGGTCCAATCACCACGATCTGCTGGCCCCCGCCCGTGGAAAGTACAGAAAAGACGGACCAGAAGCGTGGGCTCGCCTTCCATGAGAAGCCCTGCTGTCAGTGACCATCCAATCTGCTGCCCCCCTCTCCAGGACCCCAGGTGAGCAATAGACGATTTATCAGTTGCCTAACGGAGCGTCAGAGTTACTGCCAAAGAGTCTCCGTCGCTGTAGGAAAGGCCGAGCTCACAACAGAAAGAAGCCAAAGTCCTGCCATTCCAAAGACACTTTGGGCTATAAAATATCCATCAACAGAACATCCCGTGGAGAGAGAAACATTAACCCCTGCCTCACTGATGGACTTAAATCATGGACACCAACAACACTCCTCTTCAGCCGGATGATGGTGCCCACCCCTTGTATTTATCCCTACCCTTCCTCAACCACCTCAACTCATGTTTAATAGAACCTCTGCTCCTGAGAACCACCCTGCCCCATGAAGCATGGATCCTGCTTCTATTAGAGAGAGGATGTGCGCCTTCTTCTCGTTCCCCTCGTTGTTATTTCAATCCTTGACTTGTAAAGCGTTCCAATACAAAGGATAGCAATTTGAATCCCACCTTGCACAGCGTGTAAGATGTTATGGAAACTTTGAAAAAGTCTTGCATTTGGTCCACCACAGTTCCTTCCCTCTCATCTCATTGACCACACCTGCCAGGTGGGCCTGCTTTTCTTTCAGTACTGAGGGGACCAAGTGATCTCAAGTCTTGGAGGCGTTGCACCAGCGGTTAATGTAAGGTTGATGATGCTTCGAGTACTCTGAGGACAGTGGAATATTACGCCAAGACTTTAAAGAACGCAACTGGGTGTGGGTGGTGTGAACTGAGCAACACGATGGCCGCACCCTAGTGGGGTGCCTTTCGCTGCCTCATTATTACAGCAAATATCCTGAAGAGTGACTGACCTCAGAAGCCTCTGAACCTGAGAACTGAAGCCCCACCACTTGCAGCACCCTGCAGACTCTGAAGAAAAGAAATGTGTCTGACATCACGATGATGAGAGTGCGGCCGTCTCGGGGCCGTCAGCAGCGGCTGGGAAGAGACCGAAAGCTTTGACGCTGATCCACCTACGGCCTTTGAGTAATGAATGAACAGCAGTCTGGCAAAGGGCGACAGAAAGCAGATCTCAGCCGGATCCAGTGAAGAAGGATGGGACGCCTGGACCCAGAGGGAGAGACAAAATGGCGGCCTGAGGCCGACTGAAAGTGTGAGTGAGAGACCAGCCAAGAGGGAAGAGCCTCACCCGGTGGGGATGGGGCCTGGCCAATGAAGAAGGAAGACCATGGCATCCCGGTGAACATGGCCGATAGGGGGAGTAGAGTGTCTGCATGGGAGTGGGCAGCGGTGTGGGGGCAAGGGCTAGCCAGAAGAGAAAATACCTCCAAGGAACTAAGCAATACTAGAGGTCAAGCCAGAGGGGGAAAAGGACTCTCCCGATGCTGGCAAGAACAATCACAAAGGCGAGAATTGACCGTGCAACCCCATCATCCACCTGCACAGGAAGTGACATCAATCCTCCCCCTCCCACGACCCACTTAATGAATGCTGCAGCGCAGACACGCAATGGACGTGCAGCGGCCACGCGCCTTTCCCAACTGGACCGCACCCAGCATCAGGAAACCTGATCCTCCAACCCCCCTCCTGCAGCTACCCTGTTCTGACCTCCGCGGCCTCAATCCTGGCCACCGCTCCACACGTTGCTGTCTTGCCGCACCTCACAACACAAAGGGAGCGTTGTCCTTTGCTCCTTGCAAGGTTTCATGCGCTTACACCCAGCAATTACCACACCTGCACCAGAATCCCCAACACCCCACTCTCTCACACTCACACACTCCCGCAAACACCCACACAACTCGCCAAACTCGTATGCTTGCTCCTCAACACCCACTCACTCCCTAAACATGCCGTAGAGATCTGGGACTGGGTGCACAACAGCTGGGCCTACTTTTCCTCACAGAAACCTGTTGGAACCCCGCAGCAGTACTTGACAACGGTGCGGTCATCCCCCCCAACTTCAAGAGCCACTCACCCTCCACCCTGGCAATTACATCGTTCTTGGGGACCTGAACATCCACCCGGCAGACCACGCCGACTCAAAAGCACTCATCGAAAACCTTGGAAATCTTGATCTCGCCAAAAGAGTAAATGGACCTACCCAAGTCGCCTGACACCTCCTGGAACCTACTTTCACCACCTTCGACAACAGTCAACAAACCCACACTAGTCTCCTGGACAGACTATGCCCGCGTCAAGTTCAGCATCCCCATCCCAGGCCAGTGCACATGCGCTGCCGCCAGACTCGCCCGCCAAAACTGGACCAGCATCACTGACAAGGACCGGAACAAAGCTCTCAACACCCACTGACCCGAACACAGCAACAGCCTCCCCAAAGCCATCAAGAATTTCAACAATTGGATCACCTCCTGCCCCAACTCCCTGGACCCTCTCAAACACAACAAGCTCCAGACCCCAGGCCAGTGGGTACATGGAGGAACTCAGGCTTGTGAAAAGCCACTGCCAACAACTGCAGCTCAAACGGAGAATAAGCCTAAACAATTCCGAGAAGAGCACTTCAAATCAGCCTTAAGACACTACGACCAAATGATCGGGACCATCAAATGGGCCACTCTTGCAAACCTCATCTGTGCCAGCACCAACAGAAGCAAAGGAATCTTTGTGATTGTTAAGTATTTCACGTCACCAGTGGCCGCTTCCAACGCGATCAACCGAGTGCAAAACCTCTGCAACAATCTCTCTCAGTTCCTCAGCAACAAAATCACCGCCATTTATAGCAGCTTCAAACTTCAACCAGACCCGACAGTCCTCACTAAATGTTTCCCAATCTTATCCAACTAACGCTAACCCCACGGCCCCTCATCACCCCAGAGGAAACCGCCGCCTCCTTAAAGTCTATACACTGAGGGGCCCCATCAGACCTCTGCCCCCACCACACCTACTCCAGGGGAACTGCAACCCACCAGCACCATCATCACACCCATTCTGCGCACCTCTTTCACAGCCTTCCTAGATGCTTGGAAACATGCAACTGTCCTCCCATTGCTGAAGAAACCCTCTGTGGACCCATCAATGCTTGCCAACGACAGATCTCTCTGCTACCATTCCTGGCCAAGGTCTTAGAGAAAACCATCAACAGATGCTTCACAAATACCTTGACGACCACCAACTTCTCGATACCACTGAGTCAACCACAGCACGGAAACTGCCCTCATCATCGCCATGGATGACCTCCACATGACTCTGGACGGAGGAGACACAGCGGCCCTCATCCTCCTGGAGCTCTCCTCAGCCTTAGACATTTTCCCACCACATCGTCATCCAACGCTACAGGAATCCAATGGATTTGCTCCTTCCTGACTGGAAGCACCCAGTCAGCATGGCACCGTGCACCTCGGATGCCTGGGAGCACACCTGCAACTTCTGCAAGGCTGAGCCCAGCCCTCTGCAGCGCACACATGATCCCTCTAGCCAGGCTCATCCGCTCTTACAACTTAATTTGCTCTCCTATGCCAATGACAAGCAACTCATTCTCTCCGTCATGGACAAGACGCCCAATACCCAGATCAAGTTCAATGCCTGCATGACTGAAAGTGCCTAGTGGATAAAGACCAACTCTCTGAAGCTGAACACGGACAAGACCCAAACTGTGATCTTAAGGAACTTCAATGTAGTACCCTACCTGGTGGCCAATAAAGCTAGGACTGACACCCACCCCTACCACCCACGTCAAGAACCTCAGGATCAGCATCGACAGCAAGCTCGACATGACCGTCCAAGTCAATGCCGTCACCGCCTCATGCTTCCGTACACTGAAGATGCTGAAGAAGGTTTTCAAATGACTCCCAATCAGCATCAGGAAAACCATTCCGCACACCCTCGTCACAAGCAAGCTGGACTACGGAAACACCCTCTGTTGGGGTCAACAAACAAATTCATCAGAAGGATGCAAATCATTCAGAACTCGGTGGCCAGAATCACTCTCAACTCAGAACCACTTTCAACCCCCAAAGCTGCACCACTTCACACCGCACCTGAAGGATCTCCACTGGCTCGACATACACAAGGAAGCACAATTCGATCTCCGCTTCCACATTTTCAAGGCTTTAGATAGCACTGTCCCATCATACCTCAACAATCACATCTGCTTTCAGAAACTTTCCATACACCTCAGCTCGTTCGGACTCCTACTTGTACCCATCCCACACATGCGGAAAACCGGATCCGGCGGTCGAGCCTTCTCCTACACCTTTAAAGTGTGAAACGGCTTGCCCTAGTAGACTCATCCTCACTTCTTGAATTACGAAGTAAACTTAAGACCGGGCTCTTCGAGTAATCCCACGGGGCCCTAGGTTTGGGTACCCTGCTGGGTGATAGTGCGCTCTGCAAATCTAAACATCACCATCACCGCGTCAAAATATCGCACAGAGCGGGAGTATAATTTACACACAGCCCCTAATGCACTGCTGAGAGAGGCAATGAGCACACTTCCATAGAGAGCAAGCACATGGCAGTCAATGGACTATCTACAAATGTGGCGAGAAGAGGTGGCTCTGGTACGCAGTTAGAGGTAAGGGCCGGATGCATGTAGAGGAGTGGGTGGCCGTACATACATTGGCAGTAACAGTAACCCAGATCATAAGTAACCCAAATTCAACTCTGATTCCAGGAAAGCAAGGTACTAACGCGACAATTCATAGAATAAGAGGAGGATGTGTTCTCCCAAGGGAAGCCCGACAAGATGAAGAAATGAAAGAAGGACTCAAAAAATGAGTCAGTTTCTCCATCATATTTATTTATTTATTTATTTTATTTATAAAGTTTTATATAGCGCAAACTTGATCCCGAAGGATATCAGAGCGCGTTACAATTTGAGGCAATGAAATAATTTACTGGTGACATTCACAAAAGAGCACAGAGCACCAATCACTCAGATTCCTGGGATGGATTTATGAATGAATGCGTTTTGAATTATGTGAGGTATCTAAATATATTTTCCGGATTAGAAGTGTTGTGTAACCCGAGAGATAGCTCTGCTGTGAGACTAAGACAGGAGAGGGGAGCTGGGCAAGGAGCATGCCTGCTCCACTAGATGAAATGAGGACAAGTAACCCGAGGGATAGCTCTGCTGTGAGCCTGTAAGACTGGAGGAGGAGGCTGTGTAACCTGAGGGATAGCTCTGCTGTGAGACTAAGACTGGAGGGAGAGGCTGTGTAACCCGAGGGATAGCTCTGCTGTGAGACTAAGACTGGAGGAAGAGGCTGTGTGACCTGAGGGATAGCTCTGCTGTGAGACTAAGACTGGAGGGAGAGGCTGTGTAACCTGGGGGATAGCTCTGCTGTGAGACTAAGACTGGAGGAAGAGGGTGAGTAACCTGGGGGATAGCTCTGCTGTGAGACTAAGACTGGAGGAAGAGGCTGTGTAACCTGAGGGATAGCTCTGCTGTGAGACTAAGACTGGAGGAAGAGGGTGAGTAACCTGGGGGATAGCTCTGCTGTGAGACTAAGACTGGAGGAAGAGGCTGTGTGACCCGAGGGATAGCTCTGCTGTGAGACTAAGACTGGAGGAAGAGGCTGTGTAACCTGAGGGATAGCTCTGCTGTGAGACTAAGACTGGAGGGAGAGGCTGTGTAACCTGGGGGATAGCTCTGCTGTGAGACTAAGACTGGAGGAAGAGGCTGTGTAACCTGGGGGATAGCTCTGCCGTGAGCCTGCAAGACTGGAGGAGGAAGCTGTGTAACCTGAGGGATAGCTCTGCTGTGAGCCTGCAAGACTGGAGGAAGAGGCTGTGTAACCTGAGGGATAGCTCTGCTGTGAGACTAAGACTGGAGGGAGAGGCTGTGTAACCTGGGGGATAGCTCTGCTGTGAGCCTGCAAGACTGGAGGAAGAGGCTGTGTAACCCGAGGGATAGCTCTGCTGTGAGCCTGCAAGACTGGAGGAGGAGGGTGAGTAACCCGAGGGATAGCTCTGCTGTGAGACTAAGACTGGAGGAAGAGGGTGAGTAACGTGAGGGATAGCTCTGCCGTGAGCCTGCAAGACTGGAGGAGGAGGCTGTGTAACCTGAGGGATAGCTCTGCTGTGAGCCTGCAAGACTGGAGGAAGAGGCTGTGTAACCTGAGGGATAGCTCTGCTGTGAGACTAAGACTGGAGGGAGAGGCTGTGTAACCTGGGGGATAGCTCTGCTGTGAGCCTGCAAGACTGGAGGAAGAGTCTGTGTAACCCGAGGGATAGCTCTGCTGTGAGCCTGCAAGACTGGAGGAGGAGGGTGAGTAACCCGAGGGATAGCTCTGCTGTGAGCCTGCAAGACTGGAGGAGAGGCTGTGTAACCTGAGGGATAGCTCTGCTGTGAGACTAAGACTGGAGGAAGAGGCTGTGTAACCTGAGGGATAGCTCTGATGTGAGACTAAGACTGGAGGAAGAGGCTGTGTAACCTGGGGGATAGCTCTGCCGTGAGACTAAGACTGGAGGAAGAGGCTGAGTAACCTGAGGGATAGCTCTGCTGTGAGACTAAGACTGGAGGGAGAGGCTGTGTAACCCGAGGGATAGCTCTGCTGTGAGACTAAGACTGGAGGAGGAGGGTGAGTAACCCGAGGGATAGCTCTGCTGTGAGCCTAAGACTGGAGGGAGAGGCTGTGTAACCTGGGGGATAGCTCTGCTGTGAGACTAAGACTGGAGGAAGAGGCTGTGTAACCTGGGGGATAGCTCTGCTGTGAGCCTGCAAGACTGGAGGAAGAGGCTGTGTAACCCGAGGGATAGCTCTGCTGTGAGCCTGCAAGACTGGAGGAGGAGGGTGAGTAACCCGAGGGATAGCTCTGCTGTGACCCTGCAAGACTGGAGGAGAGGCTGTGTAACCTGAGGGATAGCTCTGATGTGAGACTAAGACTGGAGGAAGAGGCTGTGTAACCTGGGGGATAGCTCTGCCGTGAGACTAAGACTGGAGGAAGAGGCTGAGTAACCTGAGGGATAGCTCTGCTGTGAGACTAAGACTGGAGGGAGAGGCTGTGTAACCCGAGGGATAGCTCTGCTGTGAGACTAAGACTGGAGGAGGAGGGTGAGTAACCCGAGGGATAGCTCTGCTGTGAGCCTGCAAGACTGGAGGAGAGGCTGTGTAATCTGAGGGATAGCTCTGCTGTGAGACTAAGACTGGAGGAAGAGGGTGAGTAACCTGAGGGATAGCTCTGCTGTGAGACTAAGACTGGAGGAAGAGGGTGAGTAACCTGAGGGATAGCTCTGCTGTGAGACTAAGACTGGAGGAAGAGGGTGAGTAACCTGAGGGATAGCTCTGCTGTGAGACTAAGACTGGAGGAAGAGGGTGAGTAACCTGAGGGATAGCTCTGCTGTGAGACTAAGACTGGAGGAAGAGGGTGAGTAACCTGAGGGATAGCTCTGCTGTGAGACTAAGACTGGAGGGAGAGGCTGTGTAACCCGAGGGATAGCTCTGCTGTGAGACTAAGACTGGAGGAGGAGGGTGAGTAACCTGAGGGATAGTTCTGCTGTGAGACTAAGACTGGAGGAGGAGGGTGAGTAACCCGAGGGATAGCTCTGCTGTGAGACTAAGACTGGAGGAAGAGGGTGAGTAACCTGAGGGATAGCTCTGCTGTGAGACTAAGACTGGAGGAAGAGGGTGAGTAACCTGAGGGATAGCTCTGCTGTGAGACTAAGACTGGAGGAAGAGGGTGAGTAACCTGAGGGATAGCTCTGCTGTGAGACTAAGACTGGAGGAAGAGGCTGTGTAACCTGAGGGATAGCTCTGCTGTGAGACTAAGACTGGAGGAAGAGGGTGAGTAACCTGAGGGATAGCTCTGCTGTGAGACTAAGACTGGAGGAAGAGGGTGAATAACCTGAGGGATAGCTCTGCTGTGAGACTAAGACTGGAGGAAGAGGGTGAGTAACCTGAGGGATAGCTTTGCTGTGAGACTAAGACTGGAGGAAGAGGGTGAGTAACCTGAGGGATAGCTCTGCTGTGAGACTAAGACTGAAGGAAGAGGCTGTGTAACCTGAGGGATAGCTCTGCTGTGAGACTAAGACTGGAGGGAGAGGCTGTGTAACCTGAGGGATAGCTCTGCTGTGAGACTAAGACTGGAGGAAGAGGGTGAGTAACCTGAGGGATAGCTCTGCTGTGAGACTAAGACTGGAGGAAGAGGGTGAGTAACCTGAGGGATAGCTCTGCTGTGAGACTAAGACTGGAGGAAGAGGGTGAGTAACCTGAGGGATAGCTTTGCTGTGAGACTAAGACTGGAGGAAGAGGCTGTGTAACCTGAGGGATAGCTCTGCTGTGAGACTAAGACTGGAGGAAGAGGGTGAGTAACGTGAGGGATAGCTCTGCTGTGAGACTAAGACTGGAGGAAGAGGGTGAGTAACCTGAGAGATAGCTCTGCTGTGAGACTAAGACTGGAGGAAGAGGCTGTGTAACCTGGGGGATAGCTCTGCTGTGAGACTAAGACTGGAGGGAGAGGCTGTGTAACCCGAGGGATAGCTCTGCTGTGAGACTAAGACTGGAGGAAGAGGCTGTGTAACCTGGGGGATAGCTCTGCTGTGAGACTAAGACTGGAGGAAGAGGCTGTGTAACCCGAGGGATAGCTCTGCTGTGAGACTAAGACTGGAGGAAGAGGCTGTGTAACCTGGGGGATAGCTCTGCTGTGAGACTAAGACTGGAGGGAGAGGCTGTGTAACCCGAGGGATAGCTCTGCTGTGAGACTAAGACTGGAGGAAGAGGCTGTGTAACCTGGGGGATAGCTCTGCTGTGAGACTAAGACTGGAGGAAGAGGGTGAGTAACCTGAGGGATAGCTCTGCTGTGAGACTAAGACTGGAGGAAGAGGCTGTGTAACCTGGGGGATAGCTCTGCTGTGAGACTAAGACTGGAGGAAGAGGCTGTGTAACCTGGGGGATAGCTCTGCCGTGAGCCTGCAAGACTGGAGGAGGAGGCTGTGTAACCTGAGGGATAGCTCTGCTGTGAGCCTGCAAGACTGGAGGAAGAGGCTGTGTAACCTGAGGGATAGCTCTGCTGTGAGACTAAGACTGGAGGGAGAGGCTGTGTAACCTGGGGGATAGCTCTGCTGTGAGACTAAGACTGGAGGGAGAGGCTGCGTAACCTGAGAGATAGCTCTGCCGTGAGCCTGCAAGACTGGAGGAGGAGGCTGTGTAACTTGAGGGATAGCTCTGCTGTGAGACTAAGACTGGAGGAGGAGGCTGTGTAACCCGAGGGATAGCTCTGCTGTGAGACTAAGACTGAAGGAAGAGGCTGTGTAACCTGGGGGATAGCTCTGCTGTGAGACTAAGACTGGAGGGAGAGGCTGTGTAACCCGAGGGATAGCTCTGCTGTGAGACTAAGACTGGAGGAAGAGGCTGTGTAACCTGGGGGATAGCTCTGCTGTGAGACTAAGACTGGAGGAAGAGGCTGTGTAACCTGGGGGATAGCTCTGCCGTGAGCCTGCAAGACTGGAGGAGGAGGCTGTGTAACCTGAGGGATAGCTCTGCTGTGAGCCTGCAAGACTGGAGGAAGAGGCTGTGTAACCTGAGGGATAGCTCTGCTGTGAGACTAAGACTGGAGGGAGAGGCTGTGTAACCTGAGGGATAGCTCTGATGTGAGACTAAGACTGGAGGAAGAGGCTGTGTAACCTGGGGGATAGCTCTGCCGTGAGACTAAGACTGGAGGAAGAGGCTGAGTAACCTGAGGGATAGCTCTGCTGTGAGACTAAGACTGGAGGGAGAGGCTGTGTAACCCGAGGGATAGCTCTGCTGTGAGACTAAGACTGGAGGAGGAGGGTGAGTAACCCGAGGGATAGCTCTGCTGTGAGCCTGCAAGACTGGAGGAGAGGCTGTGTAATCTGAGGGATAGCTCTGCTGTGAGACTAAGACTGGAGGAAGAGGCTGTGTAACCCGAGGGATAGCTCTGCTGTGAGCCTGCAAGACTGGAGGAGGAGGGTGAGTAACCTGAGGGATAGCTCTGCTGTGAGCCTGCAAGACTGGAGGAAGAGGCTGTGTAACCTGAGGGATAGCTCTGCTGTGAGACTAAGACTGGAGGGAGAGGCTGTGTAACCTGGGGGATAGCTCTGCTGTGAGCCTGCAAGACTGGAGGAAGAGGCTGTGTAACCCGAGGGATAGCTCTGCTGTGAGCCTGCAAGACTGGAGGAGGAGGGTGAGTAACCCGAGGGATAGCTCTGCTGTGAGCCTGCAAGACTGGAGGAGGAGGGTGAGTAACCCGAGGGATAGCTCTGCTGTGAGCCTGCAAGACTGGAGGAGAGGCTGTGTAACCTGAGGGATAGCTCTGATGTGAGACTAAGACTGGAGGAAGAGGCTGTGTAACCTGGGGGATAGCTCTGCCGTGAGACTAAGACTGTAGGAAGAGGCTGAGTAACCTGAGGGATAGCTCTGCTGTGAGACTAAGACTGGAGGGAGAGGCTGTGTAACCCGAGGGATAGCTCTGCTGTGAGACTAAGACTGGAGGAGGAGGGTGAGTAACCCGAGGGATAGCTCTGCTGTGAGCCTGCAAGACTGGAGGAGAGGCTGTGTAATCTGAGGGATAGCTCTGCTGTGAGACTAAGACTGGAGGAAGAGGGTGAGTAACCTGAGGGATAGCTCTGCTGTGAGACTAAGACTGGAGGAAGAGGGTGAGTAACCTGAGGGATAGCTCTGCTGTGAGACTAAGACTGGAGGAAGAGGGTGAGTAACCTGAGGGATAGCTCTGCTGTGAGACTAAGACTGGAGGAAGAGGGTGAGTAACGTGAGGGATAGCTCTGCTGTGAGACTAAGACTGGAGGGAGAGGCTGTGTTACCCGAGGGATAGCTCTGCTGTGAGACTAAGACTGGAGGAGGAGGGTGAGTAACCCGAGGGATAGCTCTGCTGTGAGCCTGCAAGACTGGAGGAGAGGCTGTGTAATCTGAGGGATAGCTCTGCTGTGAGACTAAGACTGGAGGAAGAGGGTGAGTAACCTGAGGGATAGCTCTGCTGTGAGACTAAGACTGGAGGAAGAGGGTGAGTAACCTGAGGGATAGCTCTGCTGTGAGACTAAGACTGGAGGAAGAGGGTGAGTAACCTGAAGGATAGCTCTGCTGTGAGACTAAGACTGGAGGAAGAGGGTGAGTAACCTGAGGGATAGCTCTGCTGTGAGACTAAGACTGGAGGGAGAGGCTGTGTAACCCGAGTGATAGCTCTGCTGTGAGACTAAGACTGGAGGAGGAGGGTGAGTAACCTGAGGGATAGCTCTGCTGTGAGACTAAGACTGGAGGAGGAGGGTGAGTAACCCGAGGGATAGCTCTGCTGTGAGACTAAGACTGGAGGAAGAGGGTGAGTAACCTGAGGGATAGCTCTGCTGTGAGACTAAGACTGGAGGAAGAGGGTGAGTAACCTGAGGGATAGCTCTGCTGTGAGACTAAGACTGGAGGAAGAGGGTGAGTAACCTGAGGGATAGCTCTGCTCTGAGACTAAGACTGGAGGAAGAGGCTGTGTAACCTGAGGGATAGCTCTGCTGTGAGACTAAGACTGGAGGAAGAGGGTGAGTAACCTGAGGGATAGCTCTGCTGTGAGACTAAGACTGGAGGAAGAGGGTGAATAACCTGAGGGATAGCTCTGCTGTGAGACTAAGACTGGAGGGAGAGGCTGTGTAACCTGAGGGATAGCTCTGCTGTGAGACTAAGACTGGAGGAAGAGGGTGAGTAACCTGAGGGATAGCTCTGCTGTGAGACTAAGACTGGAGGAAGAGGGTGAGTAACCTGAGGGATAGCTCTGCTGTGAGACTAAGACTGGAGGAAGAGGGTGAGTAACCTGAGGGATAGCTTTGCTGTGAGACTAAGACTGGAGGAAGAGGGTGAGTAACGTGAGGGATAGCTCTGCCGTGAGCCTGCAAGACTGGAGGAGGAGGCTGTGTAACCTGAGGGATAGCTCTGCTGTGAGACTAAGACTGGAGGAAGAGGCTGTGTAACCTGAGGGATAGCTCTGCTGTGAGACTAAGACTGGAGGGAGAGGCTGTGTAACCTGGGGGATAGCTCTGCTGTGAGACTAAAACTGGAGGGAGAGGCTGCGTAACCTGAGAGATAGCTCTGCCGTGAGCCTGCAAGACTGGAGGAGGAGGCTGTGTAACTTGAGGGATAGCTCTGCTGTGAGACTAAGACTGGAGGAAGAGGCTGTGTAACCTGGGGGATAGCTCTGCTGTGAGACTAAGACTGGAGGGAGAGGCTGTGTAACCCGAGGGATAGCTCTGCTGTGAGACTAAGACTGGAGGAAAAGGCTGTGTAACCTGGGGGATAGCTCTGCTGTGAGACTAAGACTGGAGGAAGAGGCTGTGTAACCTGGGGGATAGCTCTGCCGTGAGCCTGCAAGACTGGAGGAGGAGGCTGTGTAACCTGAGGGATAGCTCTGCTGTGAGCCTGCAAGACTGGAGGAAGAGGCTGTGTAACCTGAGGGATAGCTCTGCTGTGAGACTAAGACTGGAGGGAGAGGCTGTGTAACCTGGGGGATAGCTCTGCTGTGAGCCTGCAAGACTGGAGGAAGAGGCTGTGTAACCCGAGGGATAGCTCTGCTGTGAGCCTGCAAGACTGGAGGAGGAGGGTGAGTAACCCGAGGGATAGCTCTGCTGTGAGCCTGCAAGACTGGAGGAGGAGGGTGAGTAACCCGAGGGATAGCTCTGCTGTGAGCCTGCAAGACTGGAGGAGAGGCTGTGTAACCTGAGGGATAGCTCTGATGTGAGACTAAGACTGGAGGAAGAGGCTGAGTAACCTGAGGGATAGCTCTGCTGTGAGACTAAGACTGGAGGGAGAGGCTGTGTAACCCGAGGGATAGCTCTGCTGTGAGACTAAGACTGGAGGAGGAGGGTGAGTAACCCGAGGGATAGCTCTGCTGTGAGCCTGCAAGACTGGAGGAGAGGCTGTGTAATCTGAGGGATAGCTCTGCTGTGAGACTAAGACTGGAGGAAGAGGGTGAGTAACCTGAGGGATAGCTCTGCTGTGAGACTAAGACTGGAGGAAGAGGGTGAGTAACCTGAGGGATAGCTCTGCTGTGAGACTAAGACTGGAGGAAGAGGGTGAGTAACCTGAGGGATAGCTCTGCTGTGAGACTAAGACTGGAGGAAGAGGTTGAGTAACCTGAGGGATAGCTCTGCTGTGAGACTAAGACTGGAGGAAGAGGGTGAGTAACCTGAGGGATAGCTCTGCTGTGAGACTAAGACTGGAGGGAGAGGCTGTGTAACCCGAGGGATAGCTCTGCTGTGAGACTAAGACTGGAGGAGGAGGGTAAGTAACCTAAGGGATAGCTCTGCTGTGAGACTAAGACTGGAGGAAGAGGCTGTGTAACCCGAGGGATAGCTCTGCTGTGAGCCTGCAAGACTGGAGGAGGAGGGTGAGTAACCCGAGGGATAGCTCTGCTGTGAGCCTGCAAGACTGGAGGAGGAGGGTGAGTAACCCGAGGGATAGCTCTGCTGTGAGCCTGCAAGACTGGAGGAGAGGCTGTGTAACCTGAGGGATAGCTCTGATGTGAGACTAAGACTGGAGGAAGAGGCTGTGTAACCTGGGGGATAGCTCTGCCGTGAGACTAAGACTGTAGGAAGAGGCTGAGTAACCTGAGGGATAGCTCTGCTGTGAGACTAAGACTGGAGGGAGAGGCTGTGTAACCCGAGGGATAGCTCTGCTGTGAGACTAAGACTGGAGGAGGAGGGTGAGTAACCCGAGGGATAGCTCTGCTGTGAGCCTGCAAGACTGGAGGAGAGGCTGTGTAATCTGAGGGATAGCTCTGCTGTGAGACTAAGACTGGAGGAAGAGGGTGAGTAACCTGAGGGATAGCTCTGCTGTGAGACTAAGACTGGAGGAAGAGGGTGAGTAACCTGAGGGATAGCTCTGCTGTGAGACTAAGACTGGAGGAAGAGGGTGAGTAACCTGAGGGATAGCTCTGCTGTGAGACTAAGACTGGAGGAAGAGGGTGAGTAACCTGAGGGATAGCTCTGCTGTGAGACTAAGACTGGAGGAAGAGGGTGAGTAACCTGAGGGATAGCTCTGCTGTGAGACTAAGACTGGAGGGAGAGGCTGTGTAACCCGAGGGATAGCTCTGCTGTGAGACTAAGACTGGAGGAGGAGGGTGAGTAACCTGAGGGATAGTTCTGCTGTGAGACTAAGACTGGAGGAGGAGGGTGAGTAACCCGAGGGATAGCTCTGCTGTGAGACTAAGACTGGAGGAGGAGGGTGAGTAACCCGAGGGATAGCTCTGCTGTGAGCCTGCAAGACTGGAGGAGAGGCTGTGTAATCTGAGGGATAGCTCTGCTGTGAGACTAAGACTGGAGGAAGAGGGTGAGTAACCTGAGGGATAGCTCTGCTGTGAGACTAAGACTGGAGGAAGAGGGTGAGTAACCTGAGGGATAGCTCTGCTGTGAGACTAAGACTGGAGGAAGAGGTTGAGTAACCTGAGGGATAGCTCTGCTGTGAGACTAAGACTGGAGGAAGAGGGTGAGTAACCTGAGGGATAGCTCTGCTGTGAGACTAAGACTGGAGGAAGAGGGTGAGTAACCTGAGGGATAGCTCTGCTGTGAGACTAAGACTGGAGGAAGAGGTTGAGTAACCTGAGGGATAGCTCTGCTGTGAGACTAAGACTGGAGGAAGAGGGTGAGTAACCTGAGGGATAGCTCTGCTGTGAGACTAAGACTGGAGGGAGAGGCTGTGTAACCCGAGGGATAGCTCTGCTGTGAGACTAAGACTGGAGGAGGAGGGTAAGTAACCTAAGGGATAGCTCTGCTGTGAGACTAAGACTGGAGGAAGAGGCTGTGTAACCCGAGGGATAGCTCTGCTGTGAGCCTGCAAGACTGGAGGAGGAGGGTGAGTAACCCGAGGGATAGCTCTGCTGTGAGCCTGCAAGACTGGAGGAGGAGGGTGAGTAACCCGAGGGATAGCTCTGCTGTGAGCCTGCAAGACTGGAGGAGAGGCTGTGTAACCTGAGGGATAGCTCTGATGTGAGACTAAGACTGGAGGAAGAGGCTGTGTAACCTGGGGGATAGCTCTGCCGTGAGACTAAGACTGTAGGAAGAGGCTGAGTAACCTGAGGGATAGCTCTGCTGTGAGACTAAGACTGGAGGGAGAGGCTGTGTAACCCGAGGGATAGCTCTGCTGTGAGACTAAGACTGGAGGAGGAGGGTGAGTAACCCGAGGGATAGCTCTGCTGTGAGCCTGCAAGACTGGAGGAGAGGCTGTGTAATCTGAGGGATAGCTCTGCTGTGAGACTAAGACTGGAGGAAGAGGGTGAGTAACCTGAGGGATAGCTCTGCTGTGAGACTAAGACTGGAGGAAGAGGGTGAGTAACCTGAGGGATAGCTCTGCTGTGAGACTAAGACTGGAGGAAGAGGGTGAGTAACCTGAGGGATAGCTCTGCTGTGAGACTAAGACTGGAGGAAGAGGGTGAGTAACCTGAGGGATAGCTCTGCTGTGAGACTAAGACTGGAGGAAGAGGGTGAGTAACCTGAGGGATAGCTCTGCTGTGAGACTAAGACTGGAGGGAGAGGCTGTGTAACCCGAGGGATAGCTCTGCTGTGAGACTAAGACTGGAGGAGGAGGGTGAGTAACCTGAGGGATAGTTCTGCTGTGAGACTAAGACTGGAGGAGGAGGGTGAGTAACCCGAGGGATAGCTCTGCTGTGAGACTAAGACTGGAGGAAGAGGGTGAGTAACCTGAGGGATAGCTCTGCTGTGAGACTAAGACTGGAGGAAGAGGGTGAGTAACCTGAGGGATAGCTCTGCTGTGAGACTAAGACTGGAGGAAGAGGGTGAGTAACCTGAGGGATAGCTCTGCTGTGAGACTAAGACTGGAGGAAGAGGGTGAGTAACGTGAGGGATAGCTCTGCTGTGAGACTAAGACTGGAGGGAGAGGCTGTGTTACCCGAGGGATAGCTCTGCTGTGAGACTAAGACTGGAGGAGGAGGGTGAGTAACCCGAGGGATAGCTCTGCTGTGAGCCTGCAAGACTGGAGGAGAGGCTGTGTAATCTGAGGGATAGCTCTGCTGTGAGACTAAGACTGGAGGAAGAGGGTGAGTAACCTGAGGGATAGCTCTGCTGTGAGACTAAGACTGGAGGAAGAGGGTGAGTAACCTGAGGGATAGCTCTGCTGTGAGACTAAGACTGGAGGAAGAGGGTGAGTAACCTGAGGGATAGCTCTGCTGTGAGACTAAGACTGGAGGAAGAGGGTGAGTAACCTGAGGGATAGCTCTGCTGTGAGACTAAGACTGGAGGGAGAGGCTGTGTAACCCGAGTGATAGCTCTGCTGTGAGACTAAGACTGGAGGAGGAGGGTGAGTAACCTGAGGGATAGCTCTGCTGTGAGACTAAGACTGGAGGAGGAGGGTGAGTAACCCGAGGGATAGCTCTGCTGTGAGACTAAGACTGGAGGAAGAGGGTGAGTAACCTGAGGGATAGCTCTGCTGTGAGACTAAGACTGGAGGAAGAGGGTGAGTAACCTGAGGGATAGCTCTGCTGTGAGACTAAGACTGGAGGAAGAGGGTGAGTAACCTGAGGGATAGCTCTGCTCTGAGACTAAGACTGGAGGAAGAGGCTGTGTAACCTGAGGGATAGCTCTGCTGTGAGACTAAGACTGGAGGAAGAGGGTGAGTAACCTGAGGGATAGCTCTGCTGTGAGACTAAGACTGGAGGAAGAGGGTGAATAACCTGAGGGATAGCTCTGCTGTGAGACTAAGACTGGAGGAAGAGGGTGAGTAACCTGAGGGATAGCTTTGCTGTGAGACTAAGACTGGAGGAAGAGGGTGAGTAACCTGAGGGATAGCTCTGCTGTGAGACTAAGACTGAAGGAAGAGGCTGTGTAACCTGAGGGATAGCTCTGCTGTGAGACTAAGACTGGAGGGAGAGGCTGTGTAACCTGAGGGATAGCTCTGCTGTGAGACTAAGACTGGAGGAAGAGGGTGAGTAACCTGAGGGATAGCTCTGCTGTGAGACTAAGACTGGAGGAAGAGGGTGAGTAACCTGAGGGATAGCTCTGCTGTGAGACTAAGACTGGAGGAAGAGGGTGAGTAACCTGAGGGATAGCTTTGCTGTGAGACTAAGACTGGAGGAAGAGGGTGAGTAACGTGAGGGATAGCTCTGCCGTGAGCCTGCAAGACTGGAGGAGGAGGCTGTGTAACCTGAGGGATAGCTCTGCTGTGAGACTAAGACTGGAGGAAGAGGCTGTGTAACCTGAGGGATAGCTCTGCTGTGAGACTAAGACTGGAGGGAGAGGCTGTGTAACCTGGGGGATAGCTCTGCTGTGAGACTAAAACTGGAGGGAGAGGCTGCGTAACCTGAGAGATAGCTCTGCCGTGAGCCTGCAAGACTGGAGGAGGAGGCTGTGTAACTTGAGGGATAGCTCTGCTGTGAGACTAAGACTGGAGGAAGAGGCTGTGTAACCTGGGGGATAGCTCTGCTGTGAGACTAAGACTGGAGGGAGAGGCTGTGTAACCCGAGGGATAGCTCTGCTGTGAGACTAAGACTGGAGGAAAAGGCTGTGTAACCTGGGGGATAGCTCTGATGTGAGACTAAGACTGGAGGAAGAGGCTGAGTAACCTGAGGGATAGCTCTGCTGTGAGACTAAGACTGGAGGGAGAGGCTGTGTAACCCGAGGGATAGCTCTGCTGTGAGACTAAGACTGGAGGAGGAGGGTGAGTAACCCGAGGGATAGCTCTGCTGTGAGCCTGCAAGACTGGAGGAGAGGCTGTGTAATCTGAGGGATAGCTCTGCTGTGAGACTAAGACTGGAGGAAGAGGGTGAGTAACCTGAGGGATAGCTCTGCTGTGAGACTAAGACTGGAGGAAGAGGGTGAGTAACCTGAGGGATAGCTCTGCTGTGAGACTAAGACTGGAGGAAGAGGGTGAGTAACCTGAGGGATAGCTCTGCTGTGAGACTAAGACTGGAGGAAGAGGTTGAGTAACCTGAGGGATAGCTCTGCTGTGAGACTAAGACTGGAGGAAGAGGGTGAGTAACCTGAGGGATAGCTCTGCTGTGAGACTAAGACTGGAGGGAGAGGCTGTGTAACCCGAGGGATAGCTCTGCTGTGAGACTAAGACTGGAGGAGGAGGGTAAGTAACCTAAGGGATAGCTCTGCTGTGAGACTAAGACTGGAGGAAGAGGCTGTGTAACCCGAGGGATAGCTCTGCTGTGAGCCTGCAAGACTGGAGGAGGAGGGTGAGTAACCCGAGGGATAGCTCTGCTGTGAGCCTGCAAGACTGGAGGAGGAGGGTGAGTAACCCGAGGGATAGCTCTGCTGTGAGCCTGCAAGACTGGAGGAGAGGCTGTGTAACCTGAGGGATAGCTCTGATGTGAGACTAAGACTGGAGGAAGAGGCTGTGTAACCTGGGGGATAGCTCTGCCGTGAGACTAAGACTGTAGGAAGAGGCTGAGTAACCTGAGGGATAGCTCTGCTGTGAGACTAAGACTGGAGGGAGAGGCTGTGTAACCCGAGGGATAGCTCTGCTGTGAGACTAAGACTGGAGGAGGAGGGTGAGTAACCCGAGGGATAGCTCTGCTGTGAGCCTGCAAGACTGGAGGAGAGGCTGTGTAATCTGAGGGATAGCTCTGCTGTGAGACTAAGACTGGAGGAAGAGGGTGAGTAACCTGAGGGATAGCTCTGCTGTGAGACTAAGACTGGAGGAAGAGGGTGAGTAACCTGAGGGATAGCTCTGCTGTGAGACTAAGACTGGAGGAAGAGGGTGAGTAACCTGAGGGATAGCTCTGCTGTGAGACTAAGACTGGAGGAAGAGGGTGAGTAACGTGAGGGATAGCTCTGCTGTGAGACTAAGACTGGAGGGAGAGGCTGTGTTACCCGAGGGATAGCTCTGCTGTGAGACTAAGACTGGAGGAGGAGGGTGAGTAACCCGAGGGATAGCTCTGCTGTGATCCTGCAAGACTGGAGGAGAGGCTGTGTAATCTGAGGGATAGCTCTGCTGTGAGACTAAGACTGGAGGAAGAGGGTGAGTAACCTGAGGGATAGCTCTGCTGTGAGACTAAGACTGGAGGAAGAGGGTGAGTAACCTGAGGGATAGCTCTGCTGTGAGACTAAGACTGGAGGAAGAGGGTGAGTAACCTGAGGGATAGCTCTGCTGTGAGACTAAGACTGGAGGAAGAGGGTGAGTAACCTGAGGGATAGCTCTGCTGTGAGACTAAGACTGGAGGGAGAGGCTGTGTAACCCGAGTGATAGCTCTGCTGTGAGACTAAGACTGGAGGAGGAGGGTGAGTAACCTGAGGGATAGCTCTGCTGTGAGACTAAGACTGGAGGAGGAGGGTGAGTAACCCGAGGGATAGCTCTGCTGTGAGACTAAGACTGGAGGAAGAGGGTGAGTAACCTGAGGGATAGCTCTGCTGTGAGACTAAGACTGGAGGAAGAGGGTGAGTAACCTGAGGGATAGCTCTGCTGTGAGACTAAGACTGGAGGAAGAGGGTGAGTAACCTGAGGGATAGCTCTGCTCTGAGACTAAGACTGGAGGAAGAGGCTGTGTAACCTGAGGGATAGCTCTGCTGTGAGACTAAGACTGGAGGAAGAGGGTGAGTAACCTGAGGGATAGCTCTGCTGTGAGACTAAGACTGGAGGAAGAGGGTGAATAACCTGAGGGATAGCTCTGCTGTGAGACTAAGACTGGAGGAAGAGGGTGAGTAACCTGAGGGATAGCTTTGCTGTGAGACTAAGACTGGAGGAAGAGGGTGAGTAACCTGAGGGATAGCTCTGCTGTGAGACTAAGACTGAAGGAAGAGGCTGTGTAACCTGAGGGATAGCTCTGCTGTGAGACTAAGACTGGAGGGAGAGGCTGTGTAACCTGAGGGATAGCTCTGCTGTGAGACTAAGACTGGAGGAAGAGGGTGAGTAACCTGAGGGATAGCTCTGCTGTGAGACTAAGACTGGAGGAAGAGGGTGAGTAACCTGAGGGATAGCTCTGCTGTGAGACTAAGACTGGAGGAAGAGGGTGAGTAACCTGAGGGATAGCTTTGCTGTGAGACTAAGACTGGAGGAAGAGGGTGAGTAACGTGAGGGATAGCTCTGCCGTGAGCCTGCAAGACTGGAGGAGGAGGCTGTGTAACCTGAGGGATAGCTCTGCTGTGAGACTAAGACTGGAGGAAGAGGCTGTGTAACCTGAGGGATAGCTCTGCTGTGAGACTAAGACTGGAGGGAGAGGCTGTGTAACCTGGGGGATAGCTCTGCTGTGAGACTAAAACTGGAGGGAGAGGCTGCGTAACCTGAGAGATAGCTCTGCCGTGAGCCTGCAAGACTGGAGGAGGAGGCTGTGTAACTTGAGGGATAGCTCTGCTGTGAGACTAAGACTGGAGGAAGAGGCTGTGTAACCTGGGGGATAGCTCTGCTGTGAGACTAAGACTGGAGGGAGAGGCTGTGTAACCCGAGGGATAGCTCTGCTGTGAGACTAAGACTGGAGGAAAAGGCTGTGTAACCTGGGGGATAGCTCTGCTGTGAGACTAAGACTGGAGGAAGAGGCTGTGTAACCTGGGGGATAGCTCTGCCGTGAGCCTGCAAGACTGGAGGAGGAGGCTGTGTAACCTGAGGGATAGCTCTGCTGTGAGCCTGCAAGACTGGAGGAAGAGGCTGTGTAACCTGAGGGATAGCTCTGCTGTGAGACTAAGACTGGAGGGAGAGGCTGTGTAACCTGGGGGATAGCTCTGCTGTGAGCCTGCAAGACTGGAGGAAGAGGCTGTGTAACCCGAGGGATAGCTCTGCTGTGAGCCTGCAAGACTGGAGGAGGAGGGTGAGTAACCCGAGGGATAGCTCTGCTGTGAGCCTGCAAGACTGGAGGAGGAGGGTGAGTAACCCGAGGGATAGCTCTGCTGTGAGCCTGCAAGACTGGAGGAGAGGCTGTGTAACCTGAGGGATAGCTCTGATGTGAGACTAAGACTGGAGGAAGAGGCTGAGTAACCTGAGGGATAGCTCTGCTGTGAGACTAAGACTGGAGGGAGAGGCTGTGTAACCCGAGGGATAGCTCTGCTGTGAGACTAAGACTGGAGGAGGAGGGTGAGTAACCCGAGGGATAGCTTTGCTGTGAGCCTGCAAGACTGGAGGAGAGGCTGTGTAATCTGAGGGATAGCTCTGCTGTGAGACTAAGACTGGAGGAAGAGGGTGAGTAACCTGAGGGATAGCTCTGCTGTGAGACTAAGACTGGAGGAAGAGGGTGAGTAACCTGAGGGATAGCTCTGCTGTGAGACTAAGACTGGAGGAAGAGGGTGAGTAACCTGAGGGATAGCTCTGCTGTGAGACTAAGACTGGAGGAAGAGGTTGAGTAACCTGAGGGATAGCTCTGCTGTGAGACTAAGACTGGAGGAAGAGGGTGAGTAACCTGAGGGATAGCTCTGCTGTGAGACTAAGACTGGAGGGAGAGGCTGTGTAACCCGAGGGATAGCTCTGCTGTGAGACTAAGACTGGAGGAGGAGGGTAAGTAACCTAAGGGATAGCTCTGCTGTGAGACTAAGACTGGAGGAGGAGGGTGAGTAACCCGAGGGATAGCTCTGCTGTGAGACTAAGACTGGAGGAAGAGGGTGAGTAACCTGAGGGATAGCTCTGCTGTGAGACTAAGACTGGAGGAAGAGGGTGAGTAACCTGAGGGATAGCTCTGCTGTGAGACTAAGACTGGAGGAAGAGGGTGAGTAACCTGAGGGATAGCTCTGCTGTGAGACTAAGACTGGAGGAAGAGGCTGTGTAACCTGAGGGATAGCTCTGCTGTGAGACTAAGACTGGAGGAAGAGGGTGAGTAACCTGAGGGATAGCTCTGTTGTGAGACTAAGACTGGAGGAAGAGGGTGAATAACCTGAGGGATAGCTCTGCTGTGAGACTAAGACTGGAGGAAGAGGGTGAGTAACCTGAGGGATAGCTTTGCTGTGAGACTAAGACTGGAGGAAGAGGGTGAGTAACCTGAGGGATAGCTCTGCTGTGAGACTAAGACTGAAGGAAGAGGCTGTGTAACCTGAGGGATAGCTCTGCTGTGAGACTAAGACTGGAGGGAGAGGCTGTGTAACCTGAGGTATAGCTCTGCTGTGAGACTAAGACTGGAGGAAGAGGGTGAGTAACCTGAGGGATAGCTCTGCTGTGAGACTAAGACTGGAGGAAGAGGGTGAGTAACCTGAGGGATAGCTCTGCTGTGAGACTAAGACTGGAGGAAGAGGGTGAGTAACCTGAGGGATAGCTTTGCTGTGAGACTAAGACTGGAGGAAGAGGCTGTGTAACCTGAGGGATAGCTCTGCTGTGAGACTAAGACTGGAGGAAGAGGGTGAGTAACGTGAGGGATAGCTCTGCTGTGAGACTAAGACTGGAGGAAGAGGGTGAGTAACCTGAGGGATAGCTCTGCTGTGAGACTAAGACTGAAGGAAGAGGCTGTGTAACCTGAGGGATAGCTCTGCTGTGAGACTAAGACTGGAGGGAGAGGCTGTGTAACCCGAGGGATAGCTCTGCTGTGAGACTAAGACTGGAGGAAGAGGGTGAGTAACCTGAGGGATAGCTCTGCTGTGAGACTCAGACTGGAGGAAGAGGCTGTGTAACCTGAGGGATAGCTCTGCTGTGAGACTAAGACTGAAGGAAGAGGCTGCGTAACCTGAGGGATAGCTCTGCTGTGAGACTAAGACTGGAGGAAGAGGCTGTGTAACCCGAGGGATAGCTCTGCTGTGAGCCTGCAAGACTGGAGGAGGAGGGTGAGTAACCTGAGGGATAGCTCTGCTGTGAGCCTGCAAGACTGGAGGAGGAGGGTGAGTAACCTGAGGGATAGCTCTGCTGTGAGCCTGCAAGACTGGAGGAAGAGGCTGTGTAACCTGGGGGATAGCTCTGCTGTGAGACTAAGACTGGAGGGAGAGGCTGTGTAACCTGAGGGATAGCTCTGCTGTGAGACTAAGACTGGAGGGAGAGGCTGTGTAACCCGAGGGATAGCTCTGCTGTGAGACTAAGACTGGAGGAGGAGGGTGAGTAACCTGAGGGATAGCTCTGCTGTGAGACTAAGACTGGAGGAGGAGGGTGAGTAACCCGAGGGATAGCTCTGCTGTGAGACTAAGACTGGAGGAAGAGGGTGAGTAACCTGAGGGATAGCTCTGCTGTGAGACTAAGACTGGAGGAAGAGGGTGAGTAACCTGAGGGATAGCTCTGCTGTGAGACTAAGACTGGAGGAAGAGGGTGAGTAACGTGAGGGATAGCTCTGCTGTGAGACTAAGACTGGAGGAAGAGGGTGAGTAACCTGAGGGATAGCTCTGCTGTGAGACTAAGACTGGAGGGAGAGGCTGTGTAACCTGAGGTATAGCTCTGCTGTGAGACTAAGACTGGAGGAAGAGGGTGAGTAACCTGAGGGATAGCTCTGCTGTGAGACTAAGACTGGAGGAAGAGGGTGAGTAACCTGAGGGATAGCTCTGCTGTGAGACTAAGACTGGAGGAAGAGGGTGAGTAACCTGAGGGATAGCTCTGCTGTGAGACTAAGACTGGAGGAAGAGGGTGAGTAACCTGAGGGATAGCTTTGCTGTGAGACTAAGACTGGAGGAAGAGGCTGTGTAACCTGAGGGATAGCTCTGCTGTGAGACTAAGACTGGAGGAAGAGGGTGAGTAACGTGAGGGATAGCTCTGCTGTGAGACTAAGACTGGAGGAAGAGGGTGAGTAACCTGAGGGATAGCTCTGCTGTGAGACTAAGACTGAAGGAAGAGGCTGTGTAACCTGAGGGATAGCTCTGCTGTGAGACTAAGACTGGAGGGAGAGGCTGTGTAACCCGAGGGATAGCTCTGCTGTGAGACTAAGACTGGAGGAAGAGGGTGAGTAACCTGAGGGATAGCTCTGCTGTGAGACTCAGACTGGAGGAAGAGGCTGTGTAACCTGAGGGATAGCTCTGCTGTGAGACTAAGACTGAAGGAAGAGGCTGCGTAACCTGAGGGATAGCTCTGCTGTGAGACTAAGACTGGAGGAAGAGGCTGTGTAACCCGAGGGATAGCTCTGCTGTGAGCCTGCAAGACTGGAGGAGGAGGGTGAGTAACCTGAGGGATAGCTCTGCTGTGAGCCTGCAAGACTGGAGGAGGAGGGTGAGTAACCTGAGGGATAGCTCTGCTGTGAGCCTGCAAGACTGGAGGAAGAGGCTGTGTAACCTGGGGGATAGCTCTGCTGTGAGACTAAGACTGGAGGGAGAGGCTGTGTAACCTGAGGGATAGCTCTGCTGTGAGACTAAGACTGGAGGGAGAGGCTGTGTAACCCGAGGGATAGCTCTGCTGTGAGACTAAGACTGGAGGAGGAGGGTGAGTAACCTGAGGGATAGCTCTGCTGTGAGACTAAGACTGGAGGAGGAGGGTGAGTAACCCGAGGGATAGCTCTGCTGTGAGACTAAGACTGGAGGAAGAGGGTGAGTAACCTGAGGGATAGCTCTGCTGTGAGACTAAGACTGGAGGAAGAGGGTGAGTAACCTGAGGGATAGCTCTGCTGTGAGACTAAGACTGGAGGAAGAGGGTGAGTAACGTGAGGGATAGCTCTGCTGTGAGACTAAGACTGGAGGAAGAGGGTGAGTAACCTGAGGGATAGCTCTGCTGTGAGACTAAGACTGAAGGAAGAGGCTGTGTAACCTGAGGGATAGCTCTGCTGTGAGACTAAGACTGGAGGGAGAGGCTGTGTAACCTGAGGGATAGCTCTGCTGTGAGACTAAGACTGGAGGAAGAGGGTGAGTAACCTGAGGGATAGCTCTGCTGTGAGACTAAGACTGGAGGAAGAGGGTGAGTAACCTGAGGGATAGCTCTGCTGTGAGACTAAGACTGGAGGAAGAGGGTGAGTAACCTGAGGGATAGCTTTGCTGTGAGACTAAGACTGGAGGAAGAGGCTGTGTAACCTGAGGGATAGCTCTGCTGTGAGACTAAGACTGGAGGAAGAGGGTGAGTAACGTGAGGGATAGCTCTGCTGTGAGACTAAGACTGGAGGAAGAGGGTGAGTAACCTGAGGGATAGCTCTGCTGTGAGACTAAGACTGAAGGAAGAGGCTGTGTAACCTGAGGGATAGCTCTGCTGTGAGACTAAGACTGTAGGGAGAGGCTGTGTAACCCGAGGGATAGCTCTGCTGTGAGACTAAGACTGGAGGAAGAGGGTGAGTAACCTGAGGGATAGCTCTGCTGTGAGACTAAGACTGGAGGAAGAGGGTGAGTAACCTGAGGGATAGCTCTGCTGTGAGACTAAGACTGGAGGAAGAGGCTGTGTAACCTGAGGGATAGCTCTGCTGTGAGACTAAGACTGAAGGAAGAGGCTGTGTAACCTGAGGGATAGCTCTGCTGTGAGACTAAGACTGGAGGAAGAGGCTGTGTAACCCGAGGGATAGCTCTGCTGTGAGCCTGCAAGACTGGAGGAGGAGGGTGAGTAACCTGAGGGATAGCTCTGCTGTGAGCCTGCAAGACTGGAGGAAGAGGCTGTGTAACCTGGGGGATAGCTCTGCTGTGAGACTAAGACTGGAGGGAGAGGCTGTGTAACCTGAGGGATAGCTCTGCTGTGAGACTAAGACTGGAGGGAGAGGCTGTGTAACCTGAGGGATAGCTCTGCTGTGAGACTAAGACTGGAGGAAGAGGCTGTGTAACCTGGGGGATAGCTCTGCTGTGAGACTAAGACTGGAGGGAGAGGCTGTGTAACCTGAGGGATAGCTCTGCTGTGAGACTAAGACTGGAGGGAGAGGCTGTGTAACCTGGGGGATAGCTCTGCTGTGAGACTAAGACTGGAGGGAGAGGCTGTGTAACCTGAGGGATAGCTCTGCTGTGAGACTAAGACTGGAGGGAGAGGCTGTGTAACCTGAGGGATAGCTCTGCTGTGAGACTAAGACTGGAGGGAGAGGCTGTGTAACCCGAGGGATAGCTCTGCTGTGAGACTAAGACTGGAGGAAGAGGCTGTGTAACCCGAGGGATAGCTCTGCTGTGAGACTAAGACTGGAGGGAGAGGCTGTGTAACCCGAGGGATAGCTCTGCTGTGAGACTAAGACTGGAGGGAGAGGCTGTGTAACCCGAGGGATAGCTCTGCTGTGAGACTAAGACTGGAGGAAGAGGCTGTGTAACCTGAGGGATAGCTCTGCTGTGAGACTAAGACTGGAGGAAGAGGCTGCGTAACCTGAAGGATAGCTCTGCTGTGAGACTAAGACTGGAGGAAGAGGCTGCGTAACCTGAGGGATAGCTCTGCTGTGAGACTAAGACTGGAGGAAGAGGCTGCGTAACCTGAGGGATAGATGGCAAGATAGACGCATTAATGCTCAAAATGGACCATCTTTTTTAAAAAAAATATATATATTTTTATTTGAGTTTTTCTTCCCCATTTTCGTTGTACAGAGCACAAAAGAAAATTCATTACAGTTTTACCATGCAGAACTTATCACAGTTCATAAAGGAATTATACAAATAAATCAAACATAAGAGATAAACTATAAGTGAAAACAAAGTGAAGCATATAATTATAATAAAACAATAATCTAGAACAATTTATTTTCTAATCTACCCTGGGTCTGGCTCTTTCCACTTCTGTATATGATCCCATATCTCGTTTCCAAGTTTTTTACTTATTCTGCCCCTCCTTGCGTAAATCGCTTTCTCGAGGTTAAATACCGCTAATAATTTATTTAACCACTGACGGAAAGTGGGTGGCAATCGGTCTAGCCATGCTGTGGCAATACAGAGTCTTAAAACAGCCATAGCCACAAAGATAAAGTACTGGTAATTAGTCTTACCTATTCTATCCTCTATTCCTAAGAGTATAAGTGATGGTGTTAGTGAGATTTCTATTGTTAATGATCTTTTAAGGAATACTTCGATTTCCTCTTGGGTTGTTTTTAGGTGTGGACAAGCAGCAAACATATGGACTAAATCAGCCTGGGTACTGTCACACCTCGGACATGTAATGCCTGCTACTCCGCCCCACTGCGCCAACCTGGATGGGGTGTAATACAGAAAATACAGCGTTTTAAAGTGCTGTGCCTGGAGTGATGCTGAGCATAGAAATTTCTGCCCCAGTTCCAAAGATTTATAGAAGCTTTCCTTCTCTATACCCAGTTTTTGTATCCATTTACCTTCATATTTTTCCAGGTCATCTGGTTGTTTTTCTATTACTTCTGAATAAAATCTTTTAATTGTACAGTCTATACCGGTCTGTGTAGTGTCCAAAATTGGGTTTGTTGTAAATCCCGCCGGTCCTCCAGTTTTTGTCAAAATAAAACTTCTAATTTGCAAATATTTAAAGTAGTGATTAGTATCCAGCCCGTATATTGCTTGTAGATTATTAAACTGCATCACCCCCTGTGCTCCTATCAGATCACCCAATTTGGAAATCCCATGGTTACCCCAATCCGAAAACACTGCCCCTGAAAATATATCACAAGGAAAATTTGGATTATTACTCATCCTAGTATACGCATTATATCGTCCTAGACCAAATCTTTTCGAAAAGGAAAACCAAATCTTGTAGGCGGCCATAACCGTTTTAAATTTAATTCTCTTAAAATAACTATATTCTGTAAACTTCAATAGTACGTTTTCCGCTTGATCCCCTAATACTATTGAATAAATTGCCAGTGTTCCTAACTCAGAGTATCCTTCACTCTCTGCTCCTCCAAGCAGACCTGTCATATATTGGAGGCATGCTACCCAGTAATATAATTTTAAATCCGGCAGGGCCCACCCCCCTCGTTCCCTCGGTAATGCCATATATCTAAGTGCCCTTCGAGTCTTCCCATGTGCCCACACAAATCGATTTACCAAATGTTCCAGAAGCTTAAAGCATTTTCCTTCAAATAATAAGGGTATGGCCCTAAACAAATACAAACATTTTGGGAGAAAGATCATTTTAACTATGTTGGTTCGGCCTACTATTGAAAAATGTATATTATTTAATCTGTCCAAATCCTTTTTAGCTTTATTTATTATTGGCGATATATTTAACTCCACAAGGTTATCTAAATCTGGGGTTATTGTTACCCCTAGATAAACTCCACTTTGGACCACCCGAGAATCAGTGCAGATTATTTTGCTATTTTTAATAATTTGTGTTTTTGCAGTATTGATGGCATAACCAGACACTTCTCCAAATAATTGCGCTTCTGCCTCAACCAGTGCAATAGCTTCTGTGGGTCTAGATGTTATAATCGCCACATCATCAGCATAAGCCAGGATTTTGCACGGGCCCCTACCAGTCTCTATTGGGGAGATATTATCGCGTAATTCTATGCGCCTTATATAGGGGTCCAGATAGAGTGCAAATAAGAGCGGGGAGCAAGGGCACCCCTGCCGTGTACCCCTCTTTATCTGAAAAGGTAACGTATACCCTCCGTTTACTCTTATTACTCTTTCACTATTCCCTCCCCAAAACCCACCCTTTCCAAAATAAACCAAAGAAAGTCCCAGGAGACCCGATCAAAGGCTTTTTCAGCATCCAATAGCATCACAGCGAGCGGGTCTCCTGTAACCTCTGCAAAATCAAATAAAGTAATCACCTTTCGTGTATGATGGGTAGTACCCCTCCCTGGAATAAAAATGGACGATCTATCGGAGCGGCTTGGCGTAAGTGCAGACATGGAGGAAGGCTATGGGATGTTGAGGACGACACAACTAACCGACAAGAGAGTATGCTCAAGATGGACACTATGGAAACTACCAGGGCCAAAATGAGGACTTGGAAGCAAACTCACAGCCCAATATTCTACACATCACAGTTAACCAATACTGGCACCAGGGAGGCATTCGTACAAACAATGGGGCATATTATCAAGACAGGAGATAAAATTATCGCCGCTCTATCTGCCGATAAAGCGGCGATAATGGGCTTGATAATATGCTCTATGGAATTGCAATCGAAGCCCATGTTAGATGTGAAGGACATTTAACATGGGCTTCGATTGGAATTCCATAGAGCATGTTATCAAGCCCATTATCGCCGCTTTATCAGCAGTTTTCTGTCGATAAAGCAGCGATAATTTTATCTCCTTTCTTGATAATATGCCCAATTATTTTAGATCTCTTTGACAAAGCAAGCTCCTCTCCAGTGTTCCTAATGGAGAGGGCTCACCGTCTCACTGGTCTCTTAAACTCCATGCACAGACTTGTTGCCTTGAAGATTGTACATGAAATGATAAACTTGAACTGTGCTTGTTTGGAAATATCACTGTTCTTGGACTTTGGAGCATCTGTCTAGGAGGCTGTGAAGGCATTTGAATGAGACAAATAAAATACTGATTGTGATGGAAATTCCATAGGCCATGCTCTTCCCAGAGTGACTCAAGATTAAAGATTACGGTGGGTGATACGTTTCGACTGTTCATGGACCCTGAGTCGGCGTATACCTTTCTTGAGAAGTAAAAGACGCACCCCCACAATGCCCCATGAAATGAGTTGCAGTCTAGACTGACAAGAAACCAGTGAATATTAAGGTTTGCACAATCTGCGTAGAAAGACGTTATTTTTTTTAAACATTCTTTTTATTTGTTAACCTGTAAACAACATGCTTCCATAAGAGTGTAGAGTATATTCATTAGTGGAGCTACACATACACATCAGCTACATTCACAATGTACCGTTCTACACTATTCCAAACATTTTTCTGCTATTGTGGATGATCTAGAACCACTTACACCTTACTGGCGGGTCCCCATTATACCATCGACAAATTCCCCTAGTACGCCCTCTAGGCTCCCCAGATCTTTTCCCATTTCCGTGGGCACCCTCTACTCTGGTGCACAGTTTGTTCCGCCCTTTGACACCAGTGCAAGTCATTTTCCCACCCTTCCACCGATGGTACCTCAATAGCGCCCCATAGTCGAGCAATATTTTGTTTGGCCTCCACTCCCGCTAGAGCGAGCCAAACTGTGGTCATTTTGGGACATACTATATCTCCTGTCACTCCTCGGATATGCCACCTGGCACCCACCGGGACAGTGGTTTCCACCACCTCAGACATTATCAGGGCCAAGAGGCATATGTAGGAAGGCGTTGCAATTCGCAAACGCCGCAATTCACAGAATTCCGGCGTTTGCGAATCGCAAACGGCGTTTTGGTATGTAGGGGTCACATAGCAAAATAAGGAATCGCAAAAATTGCGATTCCTTATTTTGCTCAAGCATTTAGGGAATCACAAATTTGCGATTCCTTAAATGCTAAGTAGGGGTGCCTTGCAAAATGCGATTTTGGCTTAAGGAATCGCAAAATACCTCCTCCACCAAGTAGATGGTATTTTGCGATTTCCTGTCAAAATGCATTTTTTTTTAAATTCAAGGTGCCATGTGGCGCACAGACATGCCCTTAGGGCATGTATGTGCGCCACATGTACTTACAGGCACATTCCAGAGGTGCAACAGGTGTCCTTTGGACACCCTGGCACCCTTGTAATTGCGATTCTCAAATTGCAATTTTCTTATAGAAAATCGCAATTTGAGAATGTATCCCCAATCATTCCTATGGGCCTCTTGCCCCATAGAATTGATACATGTGCCCCTTGGTGCAGGGAGCCTGCTCAGCAGCTCTGCTCACTTCTTATTTCTTGGGCTTGAACAACAAACTAATGGGTAATGGGCGTTCCAAAGTACCCTGTGCACCTTCTTCAAGGGGCGCCATTTTGTGTAGGATTCTGTAGGATCTGACCATAAAGCCCCCGTCCCTGAGAGTTCTCCATGGTGCCACGTGTTCTAGGTATCCTTGGTGTCACCCCTCATGGCAGCTCCACTCCCTGAGAGCGCTCCATAATGCCACGTGTTTTAGGTATCCATGGTGTCACTCCCTCATGGCGGCTCTTTTCCCTCCTTCACATTGCTCTCTTTCTCTCTTCCAGGTCTGCACATCGTGCTGAACTCCATCATGAAGGCCATGGTCCCTCTGCTCCATATCGCTCTCCTCGTCCTCTTCGTCATCATTATTTACGCCATCATTGGGCTCGAGCTCTTCATCGGGCGCATGCACAAGACCTGCTTCTACATCGGCACAGGTAAGACCCGCACAGGCTCGCCCGACATGGAGCCGAGCCCACTCCTTGAGTATTGGCCTTTTTAAAGATGCGATGGCAAATGACTGACACTGACCCAACCCAATGATCTTTGGAGGTAACCCTCAAGTGTGACTCAGTCCCTCTGGGCCTTACTATTGTTAAGAAGGCACAACTAATCTTGGGCACCGGCCCAGTCCCACCATCCTTCGAGAGGCTCCTACCGGGTATGGGTCTGCAGAAGTGGGACATTCTGTTTTGAAGAAATGTGGGAAATTCATTGGGAGGCTGCAAAATCCACTTTGCGGTATCTCACATGAAATTTGAATGCGAGTACACACCTTAACGTCAAATGTAACCAGGGCACCAGCCAGGTGACTGATTTGATGAGAAAATATCTCCTTCAAGGCGTTTTTTACTCAAACCAGTCACCTGAGGGACAAAAATTTACAAATCAGAAATGGAAATGTGAAAATTGCAAATTACAATAGCCTCCTAAAACAAGTCTTCCAGACATACCTGGCCCTCAGGAAATCTCTGGATTAGCTACAGTCTGTTCTTCCTGGGGGTCCAATATTAGCACATATGTGTCTTCTTGACTTTAAATTCCCTCTGACAATACTTGACTAGCACCTTAGCCCCAGCTCCCATTTTGTTGTGGTCGATCAGTGAGATTATAGTAAAATTGTGTCTTTTTTTCACTGCAGAACTCCCCGCTGAGGAGGAGCCCGCCCCCTGTGCCTTCTCTGGGCATGGCCGAGATTGCCGCGTGAACAACACCGAGTGTCGTGGCAAGTGGGAGGGCCCCAACGGCGGCATCACCAACTTTGACAACTTCTTCTTTGCCATGCTGACGGTCTTCCAGTGCGTCACCATGGAAGGGTGGACCGACGTGCTCTATTGGGTAAGAGCTGTCCCAACCTATGGTGGGCCGTTGGTGCACATATTGGGGGGGTGAGGTAGAGTTACTGATTTACCTTGCTAGCCCAAATCTACTCTCTCTTTTCTTCCCTATTATGCTCTCTTATCACTTTTCTGAGATGTTATCACAAGCCTTCAGCATCCTTCTTCAATGTCATGGTCTCTGATGATCTTTTTGATGTGTCCCCCCAATTCTGCTGTCTCGCCTTTTCTCTATCATACTCGCTAGTCACCTTTCTGAGGTGTTACCCCAGGCCTACCATCTTCTTTCTCCACTGTCTGCCATCAATTCCCTGTTTGAGGTGATCACAAAAGACTACTGCCTCTCTTTTCCCCCTACCACAGCCTCTGATTTTCTTTCTGGTTGCTGTGCTTTGTGATAGCCATATTCCCCTCTCTCCTCAGATGCAAGATGCCATGGGCTATGAACTTCCCTGGGTCTATTTTGTGAGCCTGGTTATCTTCGGGTCGTTTTTCGTTTTGAACTTGGTGCTGGGAGTGCTAAGCGGGTGAGTTCTCCGAGGACTTCAGGTCTTGCCGTGTCCCTCTGTGCTTGGGTGACCCTTGCAGTGTCCGGTTGTAGGCTGTCCATTGGTGACTTTTGTTGTTGTTTTTAAACTTGCCTATCGTTTATTGTGTTCGGTCTTGTAGTTCTTCATCTGCCTCTCTTGTTCGCTGTGTTCTTTCTCTTTGAGTGTGTACTTGCGTTGAATGTTGCCACCAGGAGAATCTCTTGCTGTTGGGTATATACTTTATCCTTCAGTCTTTAGAGCATCACAACTCAGCGTTACTATCTTAGGGGCCGATTCACAGAACTAACTTAAGACAAAATCCTAAACTTACTACATTTGGTATTCACAGAAGTTAGGATTTTGTCTTAAGTTTGTCTTAAGACAAACTTAAGACTGACTTAAGACAGACTTAAGACAACATCCTAACTTAAGTCTGTCTTAAGTCTGTCTTAAATATGTCTTAAGTTTGTCTTAAGTCTGTCTTAAGTCTGTCTTAAGTCTGTCTTAAATCTGTCTTAAGTTTGTCTTAAGTCTGTCTTAAATCTGTCTTAAGTTTGTCTTAAGTCTGTCTTAAGTCTGTCTTAAGTTTGTCTTAAGACAAACTTAAGACAAAATCCTAACTTCTGTGAATACCAAAAGTAGTAAGTTTAGGATTTTGTCTTAAGTTAGTTCTGTGAATCGGGCCCTTAGTCCTGAGTGTGCTTTTTGTTACTACTAGTTGTGTCTGTTCTTCTTTGGTCACTGTTAACATTTATTGTATTAATTTTCCCATCATACACGTTTATTAAAAATAAGGCTCCATGTTTTCCATTTTTACAGATAAACACAGGCAGAAAATAATGGGTTTTCTGTCTGCATTTATTTTAAAAAGTGGATAAATATAGAACATTGGGCTTCTTTTAAGTGACTCTCCGTGCTCTCTTTCATGGATAATAGGCCAGCAGCTGAGCAGATGGACAGCATGGGAAATTAAAGAAACAGGATGAAATTTCTTTAAATAATAGCATATGTCAGCATACATTTGTGGTATAATGTCAAGTATTTACCTGTAGATGTCTTGTTATGTAATTTTTGGCAGCTTATATAGCTAAAACACCGACAGACATCAAAGTATGAGCGTGTGTCTTCAGTTAAATAGATATGGAAATGTACAGTTTTACAACTTCATTTATATGCAAAACACAAAATAAATATGGATAAAAACAGATAAAATGGTAAAAAATTCAATATGGATAAATACAGACGGAAATTACCAAAAAATAAATACCATAAAACCGGGAGCCCTAATTATAAAGCTGAAAGTCCCACAGTCTACTAAACAAAACCCAAACTCAATTGTAAATAATCTCTAAAATGTATTCTAACATAGGGGCAAAACAAATATATCTAGGACATTTAGAGTTTAAAATTGAGGAGGAAAAATCAGGATGTAAACGCCAGAGTGGGAACAACCACAAGACTCACATCAGCTCAAGGACCGCCATAGGTGGAAACATCTGAAGCCGGCCTCAGGGTAGACATCCGGCACAGCTCTAGGAGCACCGAGGGAGATGGAGGACACAAGGGGGTCTAAAGTGAGTCGACTCACTATACCTTCCAACTGATTCCAGGAGTCTTCAGGGCCTCAAGATTTACCATTTGTATCAGATGTAAAATATACGTGAGGTAAGTGGACCCCGCAAACAGAGTAAAGATGACCCCTCTTGAAATGGAAAGCAAGGCAGAAATATTTGCTTCACAGGGTCTCACACAAAGCCACTATGCAGGGAGTATAGAGTTTCAAATCCCGCCGCTTGCACCAGTCAATGCATTGTGCTTGCAACAAATTATTCATCAAAGATGCTGCAACCTATACAGGCTACACTGCTGTGTATCACTCCTTATCTTACTTTAAAAAGAAGTAAGAAGCATTTGTGAAGGGAAACATCCTTTACAACAAAACTTTTTCCACGCCATACCTTTACAACGCATGTATTACAACGCAAGTCGTTACAACGACTGCGCTGGAGGGCGCTGTAGGATAGGGAATAGTTTAATTTACTATCCAAAACCTTCCCTACTATCCACGGGGACTGGAGTTGGAATTGTAAATTAAACGATTCCACTATCCAGCGCCCCCCAACGCAAGTCGTTCTAACGACTTGCGTTGTAAAACCTGCGTTTTAAAGGCATGCGTGGAAAAAGCATGCGTTATAACGACATCCATCCATTTGTGAAGGACTTTTTTGGGGCACTGGTAGAGGGTGCAGTCTCCCCTCATCCTTCAGAAGCCTCACAGGTTAGTGAATCTTGCTCCAAGTGTCCATTGAGGTAGAATTTTCTCTCTCTCTCACAGTTGACTGAAGAGGGTCTTGCAGTGGCGACACGTCTTGGGGTCATGAGAGCCGGCAAACATAAGCTGCAGATCCAGTGCGGGTCTGTTTCTGCCATTTGTCTGCTGCACTCTCAGCAGTTTGCAAAAAGAGATGGCATTTTGTGAAAAAATAGATACATTTCCTGTCAGGAAACTATCTAAAAATACTCTACGCCCTAAAGGACATCAAGCAAATCAGTTTTAAAAAGCCTAAGATAAAAATTATTGTGGCAAAAATCTTTAAAAAAACATGCTGAGCTCTGCCCCAGGATCCTGTCAGCAGGAGCAGGAAATAAGAACTGAGGACACCGCCCCCTACAGGGCGTGATGGGACACTGGAGGTCAGAAGGCCCTGAAAGAAGCAGTGTCCAGTTTACAGTGTTTCAAAGCCACAGCCTATACAGGATACAATGCTGTGTATTACTCCTTTTCTTACTTTAAAAATAAGTAAAAAGTGTTTCTGGAGGACTTTATTAAAAGGTCACTTTTCATTTTGCTTACGTGACTTTTAAGGGTATGACCCTTGTTTCCTCCTAAATTTTAAAGTAATTCAGTAAGATTGGCACTATAGCCTGTTTTTAAAGCTGCAAAACTAAACCTGCCTGTCACATATCTGTCCTAGCCTTTCGGAAGTAAGGCAAAGTAGATGTGACTTTGAAAGATCTGCTCCAGGGTCCCCGCATTTGGACTATTCAGTGCTTATCATTTTAATGGAGATTCCCCTGAGAGAGAACTAGGATTACAGGTAAGAACCATTCCTTGTCCTTCATTCATGGATACTGCTTCCAGCCGCTTGAACAGAGGCGTCTTGGGAGCAGAGTTCTTCCACTACTGGAACCTTCTGTCGCTCGTACCAAGCCAAGGGTGTACTCATCCTGACGAGAGGAATCTGCCATTGTTCCAGGAGCCTATGAATATTTATTAGTGATGATTACGTGTATTATGGAGCAACTAGTCTTCGACAGACAACAGCTTGTTGCCTTCCTGCATTCAATAGTATATAATAGGGCACTAAAATTATGCGATTCTGCGGCTGTGGTGGGTTTTTTCCTAATAACATAATCCACCATCTGTTGCATAATCTGCAGATTTTAACAAAAAAAGATTGCTTCAAGCTGAAATGGACCAAAAGTTATAAAAAAAATGACAACACGTTTTCCTGCGTCCTGGAAGCCCCTTCACAAACATTGACTGGCCATGTTTCAGAAGTATTTGTCATAAAAATAACTTGATGGGGTCCCTGCCACCTTGGGTCGAGGCAGCTCTTCTGGTCGTGCTTCTGCACCACAACCCAGTCACCGTTGTAGCGAGGCTCTTCACTTGCTGAGAGTCTTTTCAACTTGGTGAGAGAGAGAGAGCATACAATATCAGCCAAATCTTTGCAATAATCCAGTGCAAGGTTATCAGAAGTGTTCAGAAGTGCAGCTGAAGGAATATCAGGAACTCACATTTCTCTGCTCGTGATCACTTCATAAGGCGAGAGACCAGTCAAAATTAGTAGATATGTTTCTCATGCTCATCAGAACCACTGTTAAGGCATCTGGCCATTTTGGTGATGTTGAATTACACAATTTGGATAACTTTGACTTGAGAGTACCTTTAACACTCTCAACTACACCAGACGCTTATGGTTGATAAGGACAGTGAAATCGTTGGGCCACCTTTAGTGCAATATACAAACCTTTTTATTCATTTACACTATTTGACAGTTAAGCCTCCACTCACCTGGAAAAAAGACAAAAAATTACTAAAATATAAGGCAATTCATTAACAAGGACATTACTATAAAGTCAATCTACATCAGGATGAAGAGTCCCTCAGATTTTCCAATATGGCTCAAAATCACGTGTCCTTTTTCCTACATTCGATTGTTAACAGGTAACACAACACTGACAATACTCTACAGCTACAGCTCTGAAATAAATTAATGTCTTTAGAACACCTTCCTGTAATTCATTTTTTCTGTTCATCGTTAGGTACATTTTTCTGCAATTTGTTTTAATTCCTCAAGTGTTTGTATAAAAGTGGACGGGACACAATTAGGATTTTCGTTTTCAGAGGCATAATTGTGGATGTATGTCGTTACAACGCATGCTTTTTCCACGCATGCCTTTACAATGCAGGTTTTACAACTGTGGTAAATAAATAAATAATACCCTATTTTTGACTAGACTTATAGCATAACAGATAGCTCAATAAAATAAGAGTCAAGATTCGAGGTAGTAGGAGTTTCTGCAGGTTTATTACAGCATAAGGACAGGATCAGGACAACCTGCATGGGAATAGGACAATAAGGCCCGGCAGCTGCCGGGGCTGGGTCTGGGATGAGCGCGCTAACATTCAATAACAAAACATTGACTTATATACATAGCGCAAACACATAGCATTACATTGCAGTAGGCGTAGCAGTGGGTGGAGCAGAAGGCGTGACGCGTAGCAGTCGCGAGAGATAACAGTAAAAAGAGGTGTAACTGGGCGTATACATAGACATGTGGTGCAAACGTAACAGAATATGTCATGAATGGGCGGAAACTTTGGAGGGGGCTATCTAAGGAGCCGGGACCTCTAACCTAATGGTGCGCGAAAACTGGCAATGACGTGTTACTAGGAGAAGCTGGGGGCTATGAACTCTGTGCTAGGAGCAGAGACTAGAGTCTGAAGGGTCGGAGCGACATGTACCTAAACCCTATCTGGTATCTGATGTTTAGGGAACATGTTGATATAAACTAGAAGTCATGAGGGGAAAAGCTAACTTGACTCTAAGACTGGACCATGCATTATTCTACATGTAGTGCGTGATGAAGAATATTAAATGACCATTAAATACAGTATTTCTCTAACATGGAGACGAGAAGGCTAGACAATGACGGAAACTATTGATGCAGTTCAGTAGCTTAGGAATGCAGAGAGGAGGACTGAACTGATAGCTGGAACTATAACATACTTTTGGCAGACTCAGAGGCAGAGCCAAGCTGCACCGGGCACTGCGAGGCAGGAAGTAAGTGAAGGGTCGAGGATACAGGTGGGGGCTGTATCGCTCCTTAGCGAGGCTTTCAGGAGACAGGAGCTGAATCTGTGGTCCGGGCCCTTTTGAGGCCTAGAAACGGGGACTTTATAATGGAATAACGTGCACACTAAGAAACGTGGCAACATTACTTTACATAGGCTTGATATTCGTAGTATTCACGAGGACTGGAAAATAGCATACTAGAGGTGGACACAACTGGAATTGCGTCATTAATCAGGCATGGGGAATAACATATGCATATTGGTCATGCACACATAACATATGATGGATGAAGCGTAGGGACACAGAACATGACAAAATTTACTTTTCCACATTCCCTCCTTGTCACTACGTTTCCATCAGGAAACATCAATTTTCATGATACCATCTATCATTTCATACAGTACCATTTGCTCGTCTCGAATTGTCTGGGAACGGGATTTAGAACGGGGCTTGGGACTAGGAATACAAGAGGTAGCACACATGCTGCAAATCGCAGGGCCACATTGTATACAGAGGCAGCAGCTAAATATGATCGCTACTGCAATACCTAGAAAGGACAGGACTTTCCATCCCCATGCGGAAATTATATTCCAGAACCAACCGGACCATGTCCAGGTGCCTGGATCTTGGTGTAACAGGTGGGCAATCTTATGGAGTCTGGTTATAGCTGAATAAACAGACGGCGCGTTATTTGGAATGAAAATGCAGCAACTAGATCCGATGACTCTACAGGCCCCGCCCCTATCGGCCAGTATGACGTCAAGGACGAGACGATTTTGCAAAACGACAAATCTCATAGCAGACTGTTCTTCGGTTAAGTTACCTAGAGCAGAGGCAGTTTCATTTACTACAGCTTCAAGGGTTCTTGTTAACCTACGGATCAGTTTACTATTCTGGACAGGTCCTATAAAGAAGAAGAAACCTTTATTGAAATCTGTATACTGTTCTAGAGTAGTTTCAGTATAATCGACAATTGGGGACTCCCTTCTATGTCTAATGTGTACTAGATGTGTGTTTCTGTGATAATCAGATGGGGCTAGAAAAACAGGTGGCAGTAGGAAAGCAATGTAACAGGTTCCCTCCCAATCGAGGGGCAGACGGACATATGCAGTTTGACCACAAATAAAATAAGAATGACGTGAAGCTTTGAAAATAGATTTCCCACTGTCACTATACTGGATAACAGTAGTACATTCACTATGACCTACATGTACAGAACCATAATTACGGACACATAATTCGCCTTTGACAGGTAGTACTGAAATAGCAGGTAAGTCTGGAGTAATATCAGACTGAACATTCAGGACCATGAAATTCGACGAATAATTACCTAAATTATAGACTTCATTTTCTAGATCTAAACCTGTTCTGTGGGGGAGACCTTGCTTGTCTGGAAAACATGTACTGTTAAGAAAAGACATATCTGTTGAGGATGACGTTAACGTGGACCATGCTCCACACGAACCATTGTGTGAGAATGGATAAGGAAAGAGTGGCAGAACTCCCTTTGGTGTCTGGAAAGGGGGGAGTCGACCACACACCCAACAATTAGTGGCATTGCTGGTCTGGTGTGAATAATGTAACATACGGATAAATGTGTTGTTGCGCATAGCGAGGCGGTAAGAATATTCGTGAGGAGGCAGATCACTAAACGTGTGCTCTACTGTAGCATTAGTAGACATATTTACATGAGGAACTGGAAAACACAGGAAAAGTGCGTAACTAGTGCAGGAAATCATTATGCTGAGAAATAATAGGAAACTCAGAAAAACGATACAGTGAAGTGAACTTCGACTGACTCTCTCACTATGGGGGTCTATTTTATACATGTCAGAAACAATTTAACCGTTTCACCTAGGGGAGGACTTATACAATCAAACTGACTGACTTATTTTACTAGACCTGAGCTTCAACTTATACTCCTGTTGCGGGGTTTTCTCTAACAAGGGAGGGGTTGTAATAATGTCTTGTGCGGGACAGTCCTTTAAAACAATGTTCTGGCAGTCCTTCGAATCCTGGAAAATGTTTTTAGACGCTGGTTTCAATCCTTTGAAAAGTTTTACATGAGAAAGGTGGACCCACCCCTTCCTGCCTTCCAACTTGACGGCAGTTCGGGTGGTCAAGAGGACCTGACGTGGCTCCTTCCAACGTGGTTCCAGCGGACTTGATCTGTCAAAATTTCTGATCATCACAAGGGAGCCTGGAACGATCTCGTGCGGTGCCACCTCGGTATTGTCTGGAAATGCGGCGGCAACCTGTGAACGACATGAGTTGAGGGCAGACATCAAGGAAGCTAGGTAATCTGTCAGCATATTACATGATACATCGGTAATACTTCGGGGTCTAGGAGTACCCCACATGTTAGGGGGGCGGCCGAATACGACCTCATACGGGGACAGACCTGATCTGGAATGTGCGACCATACGCATATAAAATAAAGCGACTGGCAGAGCTATTAACCAGTCCACACCTTTGTCCTTACAGACTTTTGCAATGCGGATTTTCAGAGTCTGATTATGCCTTTCGACTAGTCCAGCTGCTTCTGGATGGCGTACACAATGAAACTTCCACTGGTACCCTAACAACAGGGAAACGTGTTTCATGAGTTCAGAGGAGAATGGCTGACCGTTATCAGAATATACGACTCTAGGGAGTCCGTATCTAGGGAAAAATTCACGAACCAACTGCTTGGCAGTGGTCGCGGCTGTGTAATCTGGGACTGGATATGCTTCTGTCCACCTGGACAAAGCGCATACAACTACAAGGACATACTTGAAACCTCGACATCGCTCCATCTGAATATAATCCATCTGGAGGACCTCAAAAGGGTGGTCAGGGGGTTGGAAACCACCTTGTTCCACCGGGACACTTTTACCTGGGTTAAACTGACAACATATCATACAGGTACGGACTTTCTGCTTGGCTGCAGCTCGTAAATGCTTGTTGAACCAAATGTTCTGGATACTGTCTAACATAGCTTTTTCTCCTAAATGTGCTGGACTATGTGCGGTATTGATAATGACTTGAACCATAGAATCGGGGAGAAACCATGTGGCTCTACCCTTCGTTAACCATCCTTGATCTGTCTGGACCCCTCCTTGTTCAGACCATTTCTTGATTTCATCGGGAGTAGCATGTAACTGTATATCTATGACATCTTGTGTAGGGTCCTTAACTGTCATGCATGTAATCGGATCTGGAGTATGTGTCATATTAACTGGAATGTCTGGAGTCTGTGCTGTAAGCTTGGCTGTGCGGTCTGCTAAATCATTACCTTGGGAAATAATGTCAGTAACTTTCGTATGTGCTTTGCATTTCATAATAGCAATAGATGTCGGTAAATGTATGGCATCTAACAGGGCTTGAATAAGGAGACCATGCTGAATCTTGGTTCCATGAGAAGTCATGAAACCTCTCTCCTGCCAGAGCACTCCGAAGTCGTGTACAACTCCGAATGCGTAACGTGAATCTGTGTAAACATTAACTTTCAGGTTCTTGGCATGTATACAGGCTTGTGTCAGAGCGACTAGCTCTGCTGCTTGAGCGGACAGGGTGTCAATACGGTGTGTTTCAATAACTTCAGTGTCAGTAGTCACTGCATACGCGGCGACTAGTTCTCCTGTACTAGTTCTCATACATGAACCATCTACATAAAGTGTCAGGTCGGGATCTGGTAACGGAATGTCTGTCAGGTCTTGTCTTGGCTTTGTCGTAATGTCAACTACTTCCACACAATCATGTGGGTCTGGATTTGAATTAACTGATGGTAACAGTGTAGCAGGATTCAGAACGTTGCAGCGTCTAATTTCTATGTGTGGCTGGAACAGTGTCAATTCATAACCTGTTAAACGTGCAATTGTCAAGTGCTGAGTTTGTGTTCGGTTTAAAAGAACTTCTACTGAATGTGGAACTTGTACTGTCAGGGAATGTCCTAAAACTATGGAATCACTTTGTCTGATAGCTAGTGCTGTGGCTGCAACTGACTTGAGGCACGCAGGCAACGCCTGGGCGACTGGATCTAATGTGCTCGAAAAATAAGCACAGGGCTTGTATTGACCTGCTTGATCTTGTGTGAGAACAGATAATGCTGTACCTTCCCGTTCAGTAACGAAAAGTGTAAAAGGCTTACTGTAGTTCGGTGTAGCTAGAACTGGAGCTTGGCATAGGGCTTTCTTTAACTCGTTAAAACTAAGTGTATGTTCAGATGTCCAAGGGAGGACAGTCGATACGGCTGCCTCCTGTGTCGTTAACTGTATCAGTGGCTTGGCTAGAAATGCATACTGGGGAATCCATTGTCTACAATAAGAAGTAAGGCCGATAAAGGCACGTACCTACTTCTGGGTTCTGGGCTGGGGAAGACTCGCTATTAACTGGATACGGTCTGGTGTCAACTGCCTACCCCTCTTGGACAGCAAGTGTCCTAAGTATACCACTTGCTGTACACAGAATTGAAGCTTCGAAGGTGACACCTTGTGCCCCATCTCGGCTAGAAAATACAGAACTGTAAGTGATGCTCGCTCGCAAGCACGTTCAGAACGGGCTGTGATCAGTAGATCATCGACATACTGGAGCAGGGCAGTGTCAGTTGGCATGTGAATATTGTCTAGTTGTCTCTTGAGTGCTTGACTGTAAATACTAGGGCTTTCTGTGAAACCTTGAGGAGCGCGTGTAAACATATAGCTCCTTCCATTTAAACAGAATCCGAAAAGAAACTGGCTGTCTGGATGAATTGGAACACTAAAAAATGCATTCTTGAGGTCTATGACAGTGAAAAACATGGCTTCGGAATCAATGGCTGTTAACAGGGAAGAAATGTCTGGAACAACTGGGTACTGAGGAATAATACATTTGTTAAGCTCTCGTAAATCAATCACTAATCGATATACTGGGGGTGCATTCGGATCAGTACGTTTCATGACTGGAATGATCGGAGAATTGCATACATTGGAGTCAGTTTCTACAACTACTCCTTGAGCCATGAGCTCGTCAATAATTTTGGATAAGGCTGCTACAGCCTCGGGTGGCAATCTGTACTGTCTGATTCGGGGTAACACTACACCTGGTTTGAGAGTCACACGATGGGGTGTGATTTGCATGTAACCTACATCAGTTGGACCTTGCGCCCATAAATGCTGTGGAACATTAGACAATCTTGAATCAAAATCTCGTAACACATAGTGACCCTTAAAGTCACGTAGGAACAGACGTATTCCCTCTGGGGAACAGCAAATAACTGCACCTAACTCTTTCAGTGTCTTAATACCTAATAGATTTTCTGGACATGACTTAGTAAGTAACAGATCAGTAGTGCGGGACAATGGACCTACTCCTAGAGTAACTGGCTTAGATATTTCATTAACTATTGGCTTTCCTGAAAATCCAAGGGAAACATTTCTTGAGCCTGAGAGCGGAGCCCCTGGAACTTCGGCATGACTAATTGTGGTCCTACTTGCCCCTGTATCGATCAAAAACTTTCTGTCTTTCCCTAATACTTGACTGTGAACATAGGGACCTTCTTGATCTACAGGTATCTCGATGAGAGGCAAGCCTACCTCCCTCTCTAGGCTGTTTCATGAATATGACTGGTACTCTGGATACTCGGACTGTGCATACTGGTACATCTGTGATGTGACATGCTGTGTTGCAGCAATGGGCTGCGGTACTGTAACGGTCTGTTGTGCATTCTGTAGTTGAGGAATCTGTGAAACTTGTTCTTGTCTAGGCGGACGTGGTCTTTCTTTAGTCTTACCAGTAGCTATGTTATGTTTCAGAACTGCACACTCGTTTATAAAATGACCTGGCTGTTTACAATAATTGCAGTTCCCTTTAACGGGAGCTGCAGGATGACTGGCTTGATTCGGACCCCTCTTCTGACTGTCTTGAGGAACAGATTGTGCAACTAGCACTTTCATTTTCGTGTCTTTCATACGTTTTCTCTCGTGCTCTTGCTCTTCCCTGATTCTATTCTGGTGGTACTGGAGCATCTGGAGCATCTGGGACGGAGTATTAGCTTGCCAGGTGCTTTCGACTTTCAAAACTCGGTTTTTAATTTGTGGACTTGAATTCTCGACTAATTTAGTAACGAAAAGGTGAGGGTATGACTCACTACTTGTCTTGAGACCACTGTTGATACTGAAACATTTCTCAAATCTAGAATAAAAATCACTAATATCCTCGTCTTGTTTCTGTTTACAGGCTGAGATTGCATCCCAGTCTTCTTTCCTTGTTGTCAATAATCTAGGTAAAACTTGAATCAATAATTCTGGTAAATCTTTACATTTATCTCCAAGACCGGTACCTGGTACTCGTGCCTTGTCTTCAGCTTCTAGAGCTGCCCAATCGATCTTTTTCTCTCCCACCTCCCATTCCTTTTCCTTTAACTTTTCATACACCCCTGCGGGCAACAGGACCTTTAACATTTTAATGATATCTGGGTAAGTGTATTCTCCCATACGGAGCATGTCTTTTAATTCTCTATGGAACCCTGCTGGATCTTTGTCATGACAGGGAATTAATTTCTTCATTTCAAGAAGTTCCATCTTTGATATTGGAGTGTATACAAACACTCGTTGCATTACGCCACCCGCCCCTTGGACTGGGTGGACTTCTCGTAACGGATTCTGTCTGTCTATGTAGAATGATTTACTTTCTGGGGGTGAGACATGAACAAAATGCGGGTTCAAAAACGTTCTATACTTGTGACGCTGTTCTAGAATGACACTAACTAAATCGGTACCTAGACCTCTCCATCTATACTGGAGTAACTCGTTCAGGATATCGTGCAACGGGCCTGGATCAGAATGTTGACCCTCATACAGAGTAATGAGGTGCTGGATCATATACATACCCACCAGTCGTTGCTCGGCTGGGGGCAATTTCAGAAACACTTGTGCCACTATTTCGTCTGGAAAAGTGGTAGAATCAGTAATCCATCGGACTGCTGATCGGGCTAGTTCTTGTTCATGCATAGTACTTAGTTCACTGTAACCGACTCGTGATTTCAGAATGTGATCGGTAGCTTGAAATACTTGTTCTAGGGAACCTTGTTCTGGTGCTAGATGTTGAAAAATAGACTTGGGTTCTAGACGTAAATGGCGATCTGGAAATCTGGATTTTCCTACATACGCTATTCTGGCGGGATTCTCGTTCTCTTCCTCTTCAGGATCAGAGATACTTTCTTTCTCGCTTACTTGTGCTGCTTTACGCTGTTCGTGTAACCTTATTATTTCTTTACGAATTTTCTTGTACATACTCTCCATGGCACTGACGGTCTTGTGCTTACCCTCGGCTATATTATCACTCCACCTTGTCAGGATTCTCATTTCGGCGGGATCTTTAGACGGGTAATCTTGTTCTCTTATTAAACAATTGATCAGGAACTTTAATATCATGAGCTGAATCTCGGCTTTCCTTTGAGACATAATCTCGCCAATACTTTCTGGATCATCCCCTGTACGGATGAAACGATATATTCTGTCTAGATCTTCTTTCATATTCGGTAAGGTGACTAGATACTCGGTCACTCTCCTTACACGTAAGGAATATAAAACCATAGTATATTCGCCTGGAACTGGATCATAGACACATTCGTTAAGTGCTTGCCTGATTTCTGTAACAGACTTATTACTTTTAGGAGTACGCTGTGATGCTTGAGCATGTAATTCGAGTGCCGATAAACGCTTGTGTGGCGGCGGGGTTTGAGGAGTAGCTCCTCCTGCGGCCCCTAGACTGGAGTCGTCTACTGAGGCTCTACGTCCTGGCAGAGTGGGAAATGGAACTGTAGGCTGGACCGGGGGTACCGTAACAGGTACTCCGGTGTCTGGAGGAGCGGGAAGTGCCTGATTTACAGGGACTGGCGGAGCGCGAACAGGATTTGCATATTCGGGGACTGTGTCGTCCAGATAGGACGAAATAAAAATATCAGCTGCGGTCGGTTTGTGACGTAGCTTGGTCGGAATTAATGGTGGCGGGAAATTACTGGATGCCTCTGGGGTCGCTTTTGGCAGGCCCTCGGCAAGAAGAGGATACATACCCTTAATAAGGGCATGCCTCTGTCTGTCTGACTGTTCGGCTTTGACTTGTTCACCTATCTCGATTAATTCTCTTTCTTGGGCTCGTTCTTGGGATTCTCTACTTAACTCTGACTTTCTGACTTCCTTTTCCGTTCTTTTATGAGCTTCCTTACGCCATAACTCGATGGCATCTTTCTGTGACTGTCTGGCTTTCTTTTTCCATAATGCTTCTTCTACTCGCATGATACATTCGGCATCCCATGTACCCGATACGGGCCATCTATACTTTTCTTCTAACTGTTTGGTATACTCTACCCATAAATCTAGATACATTATGGCGCTTATGCCATGTTTCTGATACATAAAATGACCTGGACTGTCCCTAGGCGGGACAGGAACTGCTTCCTCTAACAGACCCTTTCTAGTTTTTAACTGACGTAACTTGGAAAAGAGCGGCATTCTAAACTTGAATCGGAACACAATACAATACACGAAAAACAATAACAATTGGGGAAACAATTCAGGCATACCACGACATTGGAAATACATTAAACAATATCATAACATAACAGTTCGAACAGAATACTACCTGAAAATACTGAAAACAGAAACAGAACAGAATTCTCGAGAACGGAACAGACTAGAGTTACTGGATGCACTGCTGTAACAGTACGGAACATACCGGTCCCATAAAGGAACGCATCAAGACCCGTATCCACCTAGGTGAACACTTCGTTTGTGAGTCTGGGTACCACCAACCCACGGACCAGGAGTCAATTTAGATTGGTCCTGTCTAGATACTACCCCAGCAATGGTACTCACCGGGCAGCACGGAACGGAAAGCCTCGAACGGGACTGGACTACGACGGACTTCGGACTTCGGACTTCAGTTACGGGTGGGCCTCCGGATACCTCGGACCTTGGACTCTCGGCTTGGGCTCTGGTCGGGACTCGCCGCGTTCCTCCACCGTCTCGTTTGGATGCTGGACCGCCTCCTCCGTCTCCTCCGTGGGCCTGAGGGATACTTGGAGCAGAAATATCTGCCAGTGCACGGTATGGTTCCGTCACGACTGCAGAGGGTCAGGGGGTCGGCGTGGCTTCACCGACACGTGGGGAAAGGGCAAGTCCCTATTCGGGCGCCATTATGTGGTAAATAAATAAATAATACCCTATTTTTGACTAGACTTATAGCATAACAGATAGCTCAATAAAATAAGAGTCAAGATTCGAGGTAGTAGGAGTTTCTGCAGGTTTATTACAGCATAAGGACAGGATCAGGACAACCTGCATGGGAATAGGACAATAAGGCCCGGCAGCTGCCGGGGCTGGGTCTGGGATGAGCGCGCTAACATTCAATAACAAAACATTGACTTATATACATAGCGCAAACACATAGCATTACATTGCAGTAGGCGTAGCAGTGGGTGGAGCAGAAGGCGTGACGCGTAGCAGTCGCGAGAGATAACAGTAAAAAGAGGTGTAACTGGGCGTATACATAGACATGTGGTGCAAACGTAACAGAATATGTCATGAATGGGCGGAAACTTTGGAGGGGGCTATCTAAGGAGCCGGGACCTCTAACCTAATGGTGCGCGAAAACTGGCAATGACGTGTTACTAGGAGAAGCTGGGGGCTATGAACTCTGTGCTAGGAGCAGAGACTAGAGTCTGAAGGGTCGGAGCGACATGTACCTAAACCCTATCTGGTATCTGATGTTTAGGGAACATGTTGATATAAACTAGAAGTCATGAGGGGAAAAGCTAACTTGACTCTAAGACTGGACCATGCATTATTCTACATGTAGTGCGTGATGAAGAATATTAAATGACCATTAAATACAGTATTTCTCTAACATGGAGACGAGAAGGCTAGACAATGACGGAAACTATTGATGCAGTTCAGTAGCTTAGGAATGCAGAGAGGAGGACTGAACTGATAGCTGGAACTATAACATACTTTTGGCAGACTCAGAGGCAGAGCCAAGCTGCACCGGGCACTGCGAGGCAGGAAGTAAGTGAAGGGTCGAGGATACAGGTGGGGGCTGTATCGCTCCTTAGCGAGGCTTTCAGGAGACAGGAGCTGAATCTGTGGTCCGGGCCCTTTTGAGGCCTAGAAACGGGGACTTTATAATGGAATAACGTGCACACTAAGAAACGTGGCAACATTACTTTACATAGGCTTGATATTCGTAGTATTCACGAGGACTGGAAAATAGCATACTAGAGGTGGACACAACTGGAATTGCGTCATTAATCAGGCATGGGGAATAACATATGCATATTGGTCATGCACACATAACATATGATGGATGAAGCGTAGGGACACAGAACATGACAAAATTTACTTTTCCACACAACGCAAGTCATTACAACGACTTGCGTTGGGGGGCGCTGGATAGTGAATTGTTTAATTTACTATTCCAACTCCAGTCCCCGTGGATAGTAGGGAAGGTTTTGGATAGTAAATTAAACTATTCCCTATCCTACAGCGCCCTAACGACTTGCGTTGTAATTCCTGCGTTGTAAAGGTACTGCGTGGAAAAAGTTTCGTTGTAAAAGATGTTTACCCATAAGGGTTATTCATTTTAATATACTGGACATAGGAGCTCAGCATTTTTCAACTTAATTTACCTATCGGTTGCCAAGTGTAAGCTTATCTCAACTCTCACGTGTGGCAGATTTCACAACCACAGCTTCTTGTGATAACTGAAGTGCGTTCAGTGAATCCAAAATGATTGTCCCTTTTTTAATAGGTGTGCCAGAGGGCATCAAGAACCCTTTGTGACCGCAGCTGGCAAAAATCATGGAGAACTCCGAAACTGTACTGGCTATCAGTGTAGATTGTAACTCTCAATCCCTTGTTCACGCCACATGTTCTCCTAATGGCAATTAATGCTGCTTCTTGTGCTGAAGTTCTATTATACAAGTACAAAGCTTCAACAATGCAGGTCATTCTACAGACTGTACATGCTGCTCTTGAATTTCCTTGATGGTCTTTCAAACAAGTACCATCCACAAATAAAATAAAATCAGCCAATTTGAGTGGTACATCTTGAAACTCTGGTATTGCTTTGGTACAAAATTCTGTCACATTGATGCAATCGTGGTCCCAATCATTGTCTCAATCATCAATATTGGCTCCATCAAGCATTGGCAAGACAATAGCAGGATTCAGGGTATTGCAACATTTACTTGAAATATTTTAAGCCGCTAGTATGATCTGTTCTTACTTCGTAAGGCGACTATTAGCTGCTGAGTTTGATTATGAGTCAGCAGCATCTGAACTGAATGAGGGACTAACTCAGTAAGTGTATAACCCATCACAGTGCCTTCACTCTGCTTAATAGCAAGACTGGTCGCAGCAATGCTCCTCAGACAACGTGGAAGTATGGCAGCTACAGGAACTAATGGAGCAGAAAACTAAGCTATTGGCCACTTTGCTTCTCTGTGCTGCTGAGTGAGTACTGCAAGTGAGCACCTTTCTTTCTCATGACACAATAAATATAAATAAAAAAGATCTTTTTCGTAACTATGCATTTCAAGAACAGGTGCGGTACAGAGACTGTCTGAGCTCCAGAAAGGCATTCATGCACTCATTGTCCCAGGACACCGGATCACTCACATCACTCTGAGTAAGCCTTTATAAAGGATTTGCAATCAGGGAAAAGTTTGGAATCCACTGACAACAGTAGCTTCTTTTTTAGTTGTTGATGGGTTTATTTTTAAAATCACAGAAGTGCATTCTGTGAACACCTTCGCACTACTTTTTCAATTTTGTGGCTTAGGTAAATACTGTTTTTATGGCAGTATTGTAATTTTGTCTGAGACAATTTGTGTCCATTTTCTGTTAGATGATTAAGCAGTGGAATTGTGCCAATATTGCAGACTTATTTTGTTTTAGATGTGAACACAAGGTCATACATATACTGAACTAACTACTCAGAAGGTGATAGTGGGGCTGACCTGGCTGGGTGCTTTTCTTTCTTTGTGCTGACCTGTTCGTCGAGGGATTTGGACGCTCTCCTGCTTGGACGCGGCTCTCATCGGAGAGTTGCTGCTGGTGAATCAAGGACCCGCCCTGACTGCCCACACCGCTGCGGGACTGCGAGGCAGTCCTTACACCTGCAGCCTCTTCCCGCAGCGGCCCCGCCCCCCACCTGGGAGGATATAAACAGGCAACCAGTCTCGCGCAGCGGGACGCGCGCGGGACAAAGCTCGGGGCGAAGACCGGGCAAAGAGCGGGCCGTTCGAGAACGTTAGAGACTGGACTGGGCCACCGTATTTACATCAGGTACTATCGCCTAAATTCACATCTTGGCAAATCTTACATCATCGTCTTCTACTCTGCTGCCCCTGAGCCACATTGCCCATTATGAGCAAAATGGAGACCAGGAGCAAAGCCAACCTGTTAGCCAATGGTCCCACAACAGCCACCCCAACCCAAGGCAAAATAGACAACTATTTTTTGAAAGCAGGTTCTCTCTTGATAGATGACATCACCCTTCTAGAAAGACGAATCTCACAGGAAATAGAGTGGGTTAGGAGGTCATCAATGGGTGTAATAGCGATGGCAAAAACTCCCGAAGAAAGGCGGGTCATAGATAGCTCACAATTGGGTGCATGCGGTGGGGTACAACAACCTACGAGTATAGATCTATCTGAGGTAACAATAAGCGATCTAGAGGACATGAGTCTTCTCTCACTGCCTCTAACACAAATCACCCAACCACCTAACCCAACAATGACGGGGGAGGATACTGATTTAAACATCCAATGCCCCATCTTACTCAGGGAAGAATTGGCCACAACAATTGATACCCCTAATTTAGCGGGATCTCCTAGCGCCAATCGGGGGATAAGGGAGGGTGCCATCCAAAAAAGGTTAGTGGAGAAACAAATCACTAAGGAAAGGAGTACCAAAAAAGCAAAGGGAAAAACAGGGAAAACCCATAATACACCTGGCCCTGACCACACTAACCAGGAAAGAACCCCACCGATGACAGCGGTGATAGCAATTGATCCCTCCCAGCAACAGCTCAGTGATACTCTCACTGATCAGCCATCTCCAAACTCGGAACACAATCCTGAGATAGTAGAAGAGGACATATCTTTGGCTGACATAGGCCACCTCTTGAAGACGATCATAAGCCCTCTAGAAGCACGCCTGGCGAAAATGGAGGCGAGATTAATTAAAATTGAGAAAACCACCTTACAGATTATGGACTGTTGGAAACCGGGGGCTTCCTGCCCCACACTACCCAACACTGACCCAAAACATGACTGTAACTCGGTTTCTTCAAAACCCGTAAAAGCTAAAGAGGCAGCGAAAGTAAATACAGTGGGTGACAAAAATACCAAATCACACAGTAAACATCCATCCAAATCAAAAATCAATTCAGCAACGCCAGTTACTTCTGGCCCCACCAAACAACCCTCCAGTACGCAGCAGTGTCCAAATTTAGTTAACGATAACGTCCAGTCGAACGCACAACACAAGAGTTCCCCTACACCCCCCTTGACCACCCACCAAGATACACGCAATTCGAACCATTTAAAGGCAAAACCACCGAGGACAGTTACAGTTAATCTTCCACCTGAAGTGGCGCCATATACTGTTATCTTAATTGGGGTGCCCGAACTAAAATCAGACTCATATGAAACAGGGGAGTCTCTGAAAAACAAAGTCATTAACTGGCTCTCAACACATAGACCCCTCCCCAGAGGCATGACCAGCGATATTCGCATGGTAAGAAGAGTCTCGTGGGTAGGCAAGAGACCCAAAACAATCAGTGGCGATTGCCTATTAGTGAGTTTTAGAGAACCAAGAACTGTCTCTTTCATATGCAGTCCAGCTCTGGACGACGAAGGGAGCGCCATCCACCCTGTCCCCCTCTCGTTCTTCTATCCTCCGAATGACCATGCAACAAATGCCCAGAGCAGAGGTCACTACCAAAACTCACACGATAATTGGGAGGGCAACCCGGGAAGGAGGAGAATCCCCTATAACCAGTCACGAATACCCCCCTCCCGCCTAAATACATATGGCGATCCCCAGGGATGGGAAACTGTTCATAGAAGAGGGATGGGAAGGGGTGGACTTGAAAGAGAGGAACCATGGCCCCCGAGATTTATCCAGCCACCGCTCCTACCATTGTTTAATCATTATGAGTGTCTTGAAATGGTGGACTGACAATTGGCCTCCATAAAAGGGGCACAAACGAACCACCAGGGTATGAAAGCGGGCATTACGCACCCCCGAACCGTAGACATGATAAATCTACCACTGGGTCTTTAGACCTCTCCCAGGAACAACATATAAGGGAAATTGCCCTAGAAGGCCCACCATTGGATGAGGGGCAAATGGATAGTGCCCCACAGCTTGTAAACAAAAGACCGACGGCTAAATTACTTGACACCCAAAATATCCAACAAACCATAAAATTTCTTTCATGGAACGTGGCTGGCCTAACTAACAAAATAGATACGGACTCTTGGGCCGATTTAATGCAACCAACTAGCGTCTGTCTCTTCCAAGAGACCTGGACAAGAGAAGAGACTTCTTTTGGGGGCTTCCAGACATATGCTATCCCCGCTGTCTGGAGTGGGAAAGGCAGACCCTCCGGAGGTTTAGCAACCTGGGTCGCTACTGACCTAGGATGTCGAGCGTCAAGATACCCAGTAGATTCAGTAGATATACTGGCCGTCTTACTCGAATGGCCGGGGCAAATTAAACTTTTGGTTATAAACATCTATTCTAGGCCGGTCAAAATAGCGTCCACCTCCAAAACCATAGAAACTCTGTCAACTTTTCTGGAAACCATCCCTCCGGACTTGTCTTACCTAATAGGGGGGGACTTCAACTCACACTTCGAGCCACTACCTGGATTACTTGATGGACCCTCCCTAGAGGAGGATTCAAGTTGGCAGGTCCCTCAGACTGAAGCACCCCCTCCAAGAGCATGGACACCCCTCGCCATTCAGATAAATACTTTAAACCTTACCTTGGGTTTGAGAGCCTGCAACGGGCGCACTAGGTCCGACATTCCATCCAAATGCACATTCAACAAAGCAGGGAGGCAATCCAGAACAGACTACTTCTTGGTACAACTGCAGGCATGGAAAAGGGTGGTGGATTTTAAAATAATACCCAGGCACGACAGCGATCACAACGCTCTGGAACTAGAATATACTATTCCTTGGGCGACTGTGACAGGAGAGGAGAACCAGAAAGGAGGACACCTATTAGAAAACAATAGGAGGCGGATAAAATGGGAAAAACTCGCCTCTAGTGGGGAAAAGCTTGCCTCACTTTATGCTGGGATTACTCCAATCCTCGAGGAAGCTTTTGACCTAGGGAATCCAGACTCTCTAACAGATAGAAGTGAGGACATAGCGCAAGTACATGCTCATTTAATAAAGAAGCTTGAAACTGATCTCTTTAGCACAGGCCGACCTCGAGCACAGGCACAAACCAAGAACACCTGGTATAATAGTACCTGTCGCTTGGCAAAACGAGACCTCCTAGTAACCATAAAAGAAGGAGGCACTAGGGAGGAGATCCGCTCCAAAAGAAGTGCGTACAAATCGCTCATAGCTAACGCTAGAATAGAGTGGGACGTACAGCACTGGGAGAATCTATCGGAGTCCCTAGCCAAAAGGGACTCCCGCAGATTCTGGAGAATAATTAACCATGGGGGCGGGGACCTCCCCTCTGCAATTGAACCCAACATAGCGGCCAATGTTTGGCAGGATCATTTCCAACAACTATATGCCCCTGCATATGATGAGTTAGTAACATCACCTTTTAATAGCCTTACCTCATACACATCTCCCCCTTTCACTTTAAAAGACGTTAAGATGGCTATAATGGGTCTTGCTTCAGGAAAGGCCCCAGGTTTAGATGGGGTGCCGGGCGATCTTTTTAGGCAGGAACCCGGGATTTGGGCACCCTATTTGATGGTTTTATTCAATGCAGTGCTGGGGGGAATGAAAATTCCTGAAGCTTGGCTGGGAGCAGAGGTGGTCCCGATATACAAAAAGGGGCCGCCCCTGCTCCCAGCCAATTATCGCCCAATCAGCCTCATTGATGTAACCCAAAAGTTGTTTGGAAGACTAATCCTGGATAGGCTTCAGTACTGGATGGATGATACTGATATTTTAAGCCCTCTCCAGGCAGGATTTAGGAAGGGAGTGTCAACCGTGGACCAAATACTCAGATTAAATATCTTATACTGGAAGACAGTTCTTCTGGAAGGGGGGTCACTGTATGCTGTCTTCGTGGACCTCCGTGCCGCCTTCGACTTGGTACCACGGGCCAAGCTGTGGGCGGTACTGGGGGACATGGGTGTCCCTGGAGATATCCTCCAGATTCTTATCAGGCTACACACAGATAATTACGCCCGCGTAAGATATGGAAAGGGCGGTAGGCTGACTGATAGGTTTCCTGTCCTACGCGGGGTAAGGCAGGGCTGCGTCTTGGCGCCGACCCTGTTCTGTTTATACACGAACGGGGTGATAGAACACTCGTGTAGAATCCCTAACATTGATGCCCCGCAATTGAACAGCAGCAGGGTGCCAGCGATCATGTTCGCGGACGACACCCTGCTGTTGTCAAAAACACCTATGGGGCTACAGAGGGTTCTGGACGGATTTTTGGAGTTTTGTAAAGAAAGGGGTTTAGAAATAAACCCCTCGAAGACTAAATTCATGATCCTCAGCCAAAAGCCTAAGAATAGCCCAAATCCCCGCTTGGGATCCACAGTCTAATCCGGGAAGGCTCTCTAACTGACAGTTTTACTAAAGTTAAAGATTCTTACAGGCCTGAATATGTCTTAGATGCTATGTCCCCAGTGCACGTAAGGAAGATCTTCCTGCAGTGGAGATACGGCTCTCTCCCTTTGAGGTCCTTCACTAAAACCTGGAACGGGAATTTAGACTCGAGCAATTGCCCTGCGTGCAATTACAAGCTGGAAAGTGACCTGCACGTGGTTTTGTTTTGCAAAGCTTATAGAAAAATCAGGAGTTACTGGCTGGTCCCCTACTTAAGGAACCATTGGCTTCCGGACTTACGCCCCAGCCTATAGAGTGCTCAAAACTGACCTTGCAGCCCCAACTGTGTTTGTGATGGCAAAATTCTTGACGGCAATGTGGAGATCACGAGCAAGACTCATAAGGGACTCCAACGTGGCACGATCCATAAGTTTTTAATCCAACCTAAAAATGAACTGTGTAACTATGAATTTTGATTTCTCGATTTAAAAAAAATCTTTTGAAACCAATTTTAATCTTTTCAATGATGTAATGTTGTTATTTGGATATCTTTTATGATCTTAACGATCGAAATAAAGATTTTTTGAATTGAACTAACTCTGAATCACAGGAGAAATGCAAACTCTCTGGATCTTTCTTCAGAATTTGGGAGAAGATTGAAGGACTCTCTGTAAAACCTGTGGGATTGGACACCACACCATTACTCTATTTAAAAATGTTAATGTAAAGATATACTGGCTATGCTCATGAAGAGAAATGGAGACAAGCACTTGACACAAATCTATGTTGAAATCCCGCAGCCTTTTCCCCGCAGGGAATTACAACACGGTCGTTACATCGACTGCGTTGTGATTCCGCATACCATTACTCCACAAGTCGGAACAACGACTTGCGCAGGGGGGGTGCTGGATGTTGGAATAGTATAATTTACTATTCCAACTCCAGTCTGTGCGGACACTAGGGAAGGTGTTGGATTTTAAATCCACCCCCCTCCGCAAGTCGTTGTTCCGACTTGCGGAGTAATGGTATGCGGAATGACAATGCGGTTGTTGTAACGACCGCGTTGTGATTCCCTGCGGGGAAATAGTTTCGTTGTAAAGGTTGTTTACCACTTGACACAAATCTATAATGGGAAACCACTCCGTGTCTGCAGGAATTCTGAACAAAATGACAGCAGGATTTGGTACCATGGGACAACATGGAACCGCAGTATTATTGATTTTGTTCAGGTTGTAGTCTGTGCCACTTTCTTTTTGAACAGGCTTTTTAGCACTTCTTTTAGGATATCTTGCTAAATCATGTTCTCTGTGGCAGTGTCATTCCCTCTTCTGCTTCACAAGTAAGCTTGTATTGAGGATTACGAGCATACACCACATTTGGTTTCACTTTGATCTGCCCTAGACTTTCTATCAGTCCAGTCTCTTTACTAGTAAAATCCCAAACCCCCTCTTTCACTCTGTACCTTAAATCAGGACATAAGTCCTCATTTTGAAAAAAAACATAACAAATTCACTTTTGTCTCTTGTGATTTTATTTGAAATCTAAATCTCCATCCTGTTCTTGAATCGCTCTACCATCCGGTGTGCAATTAATTACACAGTTCTTTTGCACAAAAGATCACAACCCAATAAATTAACAGGATGCATGTCACATATTATAAGCTGATGGTTATTCCCAGTTTAGCCAATTTTTACAAGTACATTTGAGGACACGTTAGTGATATGTTTGTTTGATATACCTTCAACGTGGACTTCTTTTCTAGAGAGGGGTTGGTTGGGAACTTCTATTGGTCTAACTGTGGAGCAGGTAGCACCTGCATCGATCACCAAAGATACTGGGTGGCCATTCATCTCACCCAGTACATGTGAGACACTCTGCTCTTCCTCTAGGACTGCACCCTGCATGCAATTCCCCCCTCCCCCCCCAAGGCACCATTGTGTCATGTCAAGCACAACAATTGGGCCTGTAGGAACTCTGAGTGTAGTAGCAATTTGCAGGAGGGTGTTACTGATTATTGAAGGGTTTTGCTCCAAACCAGGATCTTGCATTGTGCATATTATTCTGCACCATCGGGCCGGACGGCAAGTTTCCTTTGAACTTCCTTTGATTCTGCTTGTTCTGCACAGACGCCAATCGGGCTGGAGCAGCTGACTGTCAACCCATTCTGGGCCATTTAATTTATGTTCTTTTGCATTTGAGGAACCATTTGTGGATTGTTTTGTATTGGTTCATATTATATCTACACTCTCTTCCAGTGGGCAAGCTTCCTACAAAAGTTGTATGGTGTAGTTCTTTCCTGCATATTAATGTTAGCAGTGCCTGTGTTTGAAGCATAGACAAACCTTTACATTTTCTCTGTAGAACAACCTTCCCAGTTTGCATAAATTGAAAATCATTTTTCTAAACGCCAACTCCTTGCACCTGGAACAAAAACAAAATCAACACCAGGATCTAAAATATGAGAGCATTTGCCTTTATCTGCTTTCAGGTTATCAGGAGCCCTGTGTGGTTAAAAAAGTTCAAATCCTGACAGCAGTGGCAGCTTTATGAAACTGTTCTTAAAAGTTTCCATGTCCCTTAGGTTTCCTTTAATGTTAAGTGTACAGTGTGCTTTGTTTAGCTAAAATGGTTCTTGGTGAAGGGGCAGGTTGAATTTGCTGTGGTGTGTGAGGGTGTCAGAAGATGACGTCTGGATAAGTTGGCGATGGAAAAGGATACCACAGGCCTAAGGAGTGGGAAAGTGTTCCTTGTTAATTGCTACACTACCCACTGTGCACAGATGTGTTTGAGCGAGCGCAGACATAGGGGCAAACATCCAGACTAATATTTTTATTTATAACCAATAGAGAGTTTTCCAAGGAGAGGGAGAAAGCCAAGGCACGCGGAGACTTCCAGAAGCTGCGGGAGAAGCAGCAGATGGAGGAGGACATGAAGGGATACCTGGACTGGATCACTCAAGCAGAAGACATCGACAACGAGGACGAGGACGGTGAAAGGAAGAACCGCCGTAAGTGTTCTGGTGCCGGTACAGGGTGTTGGTTAGCAGCGGTAGCACAATGATGGATAAGGATGTATTACTGGGAAGCTTCTAATTACCTGTTGGTTAGTGACCAGAAGGAGAGTAGATGTACCAGCCCTGTGAGAAGAACATAGGCAGACCTCGTGTTTGGTTAGTGACCAGGAGGGTAGTAGACGTACCAGCCCTGTGAGAAGAACATAGGCAGACCTCGTGTTTGGTTAGTGACCAGGAGGGTAGTAGACGTACCAGCCCTGTGAGAACATAGGCAGACCCCGTGTGTAGAAGCGTGACCCATGATGGAGAGGCACGGCGGACAAGTCCATGCCTCGTCGTTCTCTGATGTTACTCAGCATTGGCTCTTCCACATTACCTCATGTTAGATTAGTTCTCCAAAGTTAACTCATGTTGTTCTCCCATTTTCTTTCTTATGGGTTCACTCCCCATCTCATGCTGGTTTATCTCACATAATCATACAATGATTCACTCCCACATTGTCTTATACTGACTGACTCGAACATTCTCTCACACTGATTCGCTCCCACCTCTCATGCTGCCTCAGTCCCATATTATCGGATACTAGTTTATGCCCATGTGACCCCCTCCTGGTTCACTCCACCTTATCACATGCTTGTTCACTCCCACATCATCCAGCGTTGGTTTACTCCCACATGAGCTCCCTCCGGTTTGCTTACTCCTTATCTGATGATGGCTCACTTCTCCTGTAGTTCATGCTAGTTCACTCTCCCTGGTCACTCACACATCATCTTACATTGGTTCACTCCCATAGTTTCTCATTCGTGTTCATTTTCATATTATCTCATGCTGGTTCACTCCCACATCTCACCATGGTTCACTCCCACATTGTCTCATGCTAGTTCACTCCCACATTGTCTCATGCTGGTTCACTCCCACATTGTCTCATGCTGGTTCACTCCCACATTGTCTCATGCTGGTTCACTCCCACATTGTCTCATGCTGGTTCACTCCCACATCTCACCATGGTTCACTCCCACATTGTCTCATGCTAGTTCACTCCCACATTGTCTCATGCTGGTTCACTCCCACATTGTCTCATGCTGGTTCATTCCCACATCTCACCATGGTTCACTCACACATTGTCTCATGCTAGTTCACTCCCACATCTCACCATGGTTCACTCCCACATTGTCTCATGTTGGTTCACTCCCACGTCTCACCATGGTTCACTCCCATCACTCCGACATTGTCTCATGCTAGTTCACTCCCACATCGTGTCATGCAACTTCACTCCCACATTGTCTCATGCTAGTTCACTCCCACATCTCACCCTGGATCACTCCCACATTGTCTCATGCTACTTCACTCCCACATTGTCTCATGCTAGTTCACTCCCACATCTCACCCTGGATCACTCCCACATTGTCTCATGCTGGTTCACTCCTGCATTGTCTCATGCTGGTTCACTCCCACATTGTCTCATGCTAGTTCACTCCCACATTGTCTCATGCTAGTTCACTCCCACATTGTCTCATGCTGGTTCACTCCCACATTGTCTCATGCTAGTTCACTCCCACATTGTCTCATGCTAATTCACTCCCACATCTCACCCTGGATCACTCCCACATTGTCTCATGCTAATTCACTCCCACATCTCACCCTGGATCACTCCCACATTGTCTCATGCTAATTCACTCCCACATCTCACCCTGGATCACTCCCACATTGTCTCATGCTAATTCACTCCCACATCTCACCCTGGATCACTCCCACATTGTCTCATGCTAGTTCACTCCCACATTGTCTCATGCTGGTTCACTCCCACATCTCACCCTGGATCACTCCCACATTGTCTCATGCTGGTTCACTCCCACATCTCACCCTGGATCACTCCCACATTGTCTCATGCTAGTTCACTCCCACATCTCACCCTGGATCACTCCCACATTGTCTCATGTTGGTTCACTCCCACATTGTCTCATGCTACTTCACTCCCACATTGTCTCATGCTACTTCACTCCCACATTGTCTCATGCTAGTTCACTCCCACATTGTCTCATGCTGGTTCACTCCCACATCTCACCATGGTTCACTCCCACATTGTCTCATGCTACTTCACTCCCACATTGTCTCATGCTAGTTCACTCCCACATTGTCTCATGCTGGTTCACTCCCACATCTCACCATGGTTCACTCCCACATTGTCTCATGCTAGTTCACTCCCACATCTCACCATGGTTCACTCCCACATTGTCTCATGCTACTTCACACCCACATTGTCTCATGCTAGTTCACTCCCACATTGTCTCATGCTGGTTCACTCCCACATCTCACCATGGTTCACTCCCACATTGTCTCATGCTAGTTCACTCCCACATCGTGTCATGCAACTTAACTCCGACATTGTCTCATGCTAGTTCACTCCCACATCGTGTCATGCAACTTCACTCCGACATTGTCTCATGCTGGTTCACTCCCACATCTCACCATGGTTCACTCCCACATTGTCTCATGCTAGTTCACTCCCACATCGTGTCATGCAACTTAACTCCGACATTGTCTCATGCTAGTTCACTCCCACATTGTCTCATGCTAGTTCACTCCCACATTGTCTCATGCTGGTTCACTCCCACATCTCACCATGGTTCACTCCCACATTGTCTCATGCTAGTTCACTCCCACATCGTGTCATGCAACTTAACTCCGACATTGTCTCATGCTAGTTCACTCCCACATCGTGTCATGCAACTTCACTCCGACATTGTCTCATGCTGGTTCACTCCCACATCTCACCATGGTTCACTCCCACATTGTCTCATGCTGGTTCACTCCCACATTGTCTCATGCTGGTTCACTCCCACATTGTCTCATGCTAGTTCACTCCCACATGGTCTCATGCTGATTCACTCACACATCTCACCATGGTTCACTCCCACATTGTCTCATGCTGGTTCACTCCCACATCTCACCATGGTTCACTCCCATCACTCCCACATTTTCTCATGCTGGTTCACTCCCACATCTCACCATGGTTCACTCCCACATTGTCTCATGCTAGTTCACTCCCACATCTCACCATGGTTCACTCCCATCACTCCCACATTGTCTCATGCTGGTTCACTCCCACATCTCAGCATGGTTCACTCCCACATTGTCTCATGCTAGTTCACTCCCACATTGTCTCATGCTGGTTCACTCCCACATCTCACCATGGTTCACTCCCACATTGTCTCATGCTAGTTCACTCCCACATTGTCTCATGCTGGTTCACTCCCACATCTCACCATGGTTCACTCCCACATTGTCTCATGCTACTTCACTCCCACATTGTCTCATGCTGGTTCATTCCCACATCTCACCATGGTTCACTCACACATTGTGTCATGCTGGTTCACTCCTGCATTGTCTCATGCTGGTTCACTCCCACATTGTCTCATGCTGGTTCACTCCCACATTGTCTCATGCTGGTTCACTCCCACATTGTCTCATGCTGGTTCACTCCCACATTGTCTCATGCTGGTTCACTCCCACATTGTCTCATGCTGGTTCACTCCTGCATTGTCTCATGCTGGTTCACTCCCACATTGTCTCATGCTGGTTCACTCCCACATTGTCTCATGCTGGTTCACTCCCACATTGTCTCATGCTGGTTCACTCCCACATTGTCTCATGCTGGTTCACTCCCACATTGTCTCATGCTGGTTCACTCCTGCATTGTCTCATGCTGGTTCACTCCCACATTGTCTCATGCTGGTTCACTCCCACATTGTCTCATGCTGGTTCACTCCCACATTGTCTCATGCTGGTTCACTCCCACATTGTGTCATCCTGGTTCACTCCTGCATTGTCTCACCATGGTTCACTCCCACATTGTCTCATGCTGGTTCACTCCCACATTGTCTCATGCTGGTTCACTCCTGCATTGTCTCATGCTGGTTCACTCCCACATTGTCTCATGCTACTTCACTCCCACATTGTCTCATGCTAGTTCACTCCCACATTGTCTCATGCAACTCCACTCCCACATCTCACCATGGTTCACTCCCATATTGTCTCATGCAACTTCACTCCCACATCTCACCATGGTTCACTCCCACATTGTCTCATGCTAGTTCACTCCCACATCGTGTCATGCAACTTAACTCCGACATTGTCTCATGCTAGTTCACTCCCACATCGTGTCATGCAACTTCACTCCGACATTGTCTCATGCTGGTTCACTCCCACATCTCACCATGGTTCACTCCCACATTGTCTCATGCTAGTTCACTCCCACATCTCACCATGGTTCACTCCCACATTGTCTCATGCTAGTTCACTCCCACATTGTCTCATGCTGGTTCACTCCCACATCTCACCATGGTTCACTCCCACATTGTCTCATGCTAGTTCACTCCCACATTGTCTCATGCTGGTTCACTCCCACATCTCACCATGGTTCACTCCCACATTGTCTCATGCTACTTCACTCCCACATTGTCTCATGCTGGTTCATTCCCACATCTCACCATGGTTCACTCACACATTGTGTCATCATGGTACACTAACACTTCCCACCATGGTTCACTCCCACATTGTCTCATGCTGGTTCACTCCCACATTGTGTCATCCTGGTTCACTCCTGCATTGTCTCACCATGGTTCACTCCCACATTGTCTCATGCTGGTTCACTCCCACATTGTCTCATGCTGGTTCACTCCTGCATTGTCTCATGCTGGTTCACTCCCACATTGTCTCATGCTGGTTCACTCCCACATTGTCTCATGCTGGTTCACTCCCACATTGTGTCATCCTGGTTCACTCCTGCATTGTCTCACCATGGTTCACTCCCACATTGTCTCATGCTGGTTCACTCCCACATTGTCTCATGCTACTTCACTCCCACATTGTCTCATGCTAGTTCACTCCCACATTGTCTCATGCTACTTCACTCCCACATTGTCTCATGCTAGTTCACTCCCACATTGTCTCATGCTACTTCACTCCCACATTGTCTCATGCTAGTTCACTCCCACATTGTCTCATGCTACTTCACTCCCACATTGTCTCATGCTGGTTCACTCCTGCATTGTCTCATGCTGGTTCACTCCCACATTGTCTCATGCTACTTCACTCCCACATTGTCTCATGCTGGTTCACTCCCACATTGTCTCATGCTACTTCACTCCCACATTGTCTCATGCTAGTTCACTCCCACATTGTCTCATGCTGGTTCACTCCTGCATTGTCTCATGCTGGTTCACTCCCACATTGTCTCATGCTACTTCACTCCCACATTGTCTCATGCTAGTTCACTCCCACATTGTCTCATGCTACTTCACTCCCACATTGTCTCATGCTAGTTCACTCCCACATTGTCTCATGCAACTCCACTCCCACATCTCACCATGGTTCACTCCCATATTGTCTCATGCAACTTCACTCCCACATCTCACCATGGTTCACTCCCACATTGTCTCATGCTAGTTCACTCCCACATCGTGTCATGCAACTTAACTCCGACATTGTCTCATGCTAGTTCACTCCCACATCGTGTCATGCAACTTCACTCCGACATTGTCTCATGCTGGTTCACTCCCACATCTCACCATGGTTCACTCCCACATTGTCTCATGCTGGTTCACTCCCACATTGTCTCATGCTGGTTCACTCCCACATCTCACCATGGTTCACTCCCACATTGTCTCATGCTGGTTCACTCCCACATCTCACCATGGTTCACTCCGACATTGTCTCATACTAGTTCACTCCCACATTGTCTCATGCTAGTTCACTCCCACATGGTCTCATGCTGATTCACTCACACATCTCACCATGGTTCACTCCCACATTGTCTCATGCTGGTTCACTCCCACATTGTCTCATGCTGGTTCACTCCCACATCTCACCATGGTTCACTCCCATCACTCCCACATTTTCTCATGCTGGTTCACTCCCACATCTCACCATGGTTCACTCCCACATTGTCTCATGCTAGTTCACTCCCACATCTCACCATGGTTCACTCCCATCACTCCCACATTTTCTCATGCTGGTTCACTCCCACATCTCACCATGGTTCACTCCCACATTGTCTCATGCTAGTTCACTCCCACATTGTCTCATGCTGGTTCACTCCCACATCTCACCCTGGATCACTCCCACATTGTCTCATGCTGGTTCACTCCCACATCTCACCATGGTTCACTCCCACATTGTCTCATGCTAGTTCACTCCCACATTGTCTCATGCTGGTTCACTCCCACATTGTCTCATGCTGGTTCACTCCCACATTGTCTCATGCTAGTTCACTCCCACATTGTCTCATGCTGGTTCATTCCCACATCTCACCATGGTTCACTCACACATTGTGTCATCATGGTTCACTCCTGCATTGTCTCACCATGGTTCACTCCCACATTTTCTCATGCTGGTTCACTCCCACATCTCACCATGGTTCACTCCCACATTGTCTCATGCTAGTTCACTCCCACATCTCACCATGGTTCACTCCCATCACTCCCACATTGTCTCATGCTGGTTCACTCCCACATCTCACCATGGTTCACTCCCACATTGTCTCATGCTAGTTCACTCCCACATTGTCTCATGCTGGTTCACTCCCACATCTCACCCTGGATCACTCCCACATTGTCTCATGCTGGTTCACTCCCACATCTCACCATGGTTCACTCCCACATTGTCTCATGCTAGTTCACTCCCACATTGTCTCATGCTGGTTCACTCCCACATTGTCTCATGCTAGTTCACTCCCACATTGTCTCATGCTGGTTCATTCCCACATCTCACCATGGTTCACTCACACATTGTGTCATCATGGTTCACTCCTGCATTGTCTCACCCTGGATCACTCCCACATTGTCTCATGCTGGTTCACTCCCACATCTCACCATGGTTCACTCCCACATTGTCTCATGCTAGTTCACTCCCACATCTCACCCTGGATCACTCCCACATTGTCTCATGCTACTTCACTCCCACATTGTCTCATGCTAATTCACTCCCACATCTCACCCTGGATCACTCCCACATTGTCTCATGCTAGTTCACTCCCACATTGTCTCATGCTGGTTCACTCCCACATCTCACCCTGGATCACTCCCACATTGTCTCATGCTACTTCACTCCCACATTGTCTCATGCTAGTTCACTCCCACATTGTCTCATGCTGGTTCATTCCCACATCTCACCATGGTTCACTCACACATTGTGTCATCATGGTTCACTCCCACATTGTCTCATGCTGGTTCACTCCCACATTGTCTCACCATGGTTCACTCCCACATTGTCTCATGCTGGTTCACTCCTGCATTGTCTCATGCTGGTTCACTCCCACATCTCACCATGGTTCACTCCCACATTGTCTCATGCTAGTTCACTCCCACATTGTCTCATGCTGGTTCATTCCCACATCTCACCATGGTTCACTCACACATTGTGTCATCATGGTTCACTCCTGCATTGTCTCACCATGGTTCACTCCCACATTGTCTCATGCTGGTTCACTCCTGCATTGTCTCATCCTGGTTCACTCCCACATTGTCTCATGTTGGTTCACTCCCACATTGTCTCATGCTAGTTCACTCCCACATTGTCTCATGCTGGTTCACTCCCACATCTCACCCTGGATCACTCCCACATTGTCTCATGCTACTTCACTCCCACATTGTCTCATGCTAATTCACTCCCACATCTCACCCTGGATCACTCCCACATTGTCTCATGCTAGTTCACTCCCACACTGTCTCATGCTGGTTCACTCCCACATCTCACCCTGGATCACTCCCACATTGTCTCATGCTACTTCACTCCCACATTGTCTCATGCTAGTTCACTCCCACATTGTCTCATGCTGGTTCATTCCCACATCTCACCATGGTTCACTCACACATTGTGTCATCATGGTTCACTCCCACATTGTCTCATGCTGGTTCACTCCTGCATTGTCTCATCCTGGTTCACTCCCACATTGTCTCACCATGGTTCACTCCCACATTGTCTCATGCTGGTTCACTCCTGCATTGTCTCATGCTGGTTCACTCCCACATCTCACCATGGTTCACTCCCACATTGTCTCATGCTAGTTCACTCCCACATTGTCTCATGCTGGTTCATTCCCACATCTCACCATGGTTCACTCACACATTGTGTCATCATGGTTCACTCCTGCATTGTCTCACCATGGTTCACTCCCACATTGTCTCATGCTGGTTCACTCCTGCATTGTCTCATCCTGGTTCACTCCCACATTGTCTCATGTTGGTTCACTCCCACATTGTCTCATGCTAGTTCACTCCCACATTGTCTCATGCTACTTCACTCCCACATTGTCTCATGCTACTTCACTCCCACATTGTCTCATGCTAGTTCACTCCCACATTGTCTCATGCTGGTTCATTCCCACATCTCACCATGGTTCACTCACACATTGTGTCATCATGGTTCACTCCTGCATTGTCTCACCATGGTTCACTCCCACATTGTCTCATGCTGGTTCACTCCTGCATTGTCTCATCCTGGTTCACTCCCACATTGTCTCACCATGGTTCACTCCCACATTGTCTCATGCTGGTTCACTCCTGCATTGTCTCATCCTGGTTCACTCACACATCTCACCATGGTTCACTCCCACATTGTCTCATGCTGGTTCACTCCCACATTGTCTCATGCTGGTTCACTCCTGCATTATCTCATGCTGGTTCACTCCCACATCTCACCATGGTTCACTCCCACATTGTCTCATGCTAGTTCACTCCCACATTGTCTCATGCTGGTTCATTCCCACATCTCACCATGGTTCACTCACACATTGTGTCATCATGGTTCACTCCTGCATTGTCTCACCATGGTTCACTCCCACATTGTCTCATGCTGGTTCACTCCTGCATTGTCTCATCCTGGTTCACTCCCACATTGTCTCATGCTGGTTCACTCCCACATTGTCTCATGCTGGTTCACTCCCACATTGTCTCATGCTGGTTCACTCCCACATCTCACCCTGGATCACTCCCACATTGTCTCATGCTACTTCACTCCCACATTGTCTCATGCTAATTCACTCCCACATCTCACCCTGGATCACTCCCACATTGTCTCATGCTAGTTCACTCCCACATTGTCTCATGCTGGTTCACTCCCACATCTCACCCTGGATCACTCCCACATTGTCTCATGCTACTTCACTCCCACATTGTCTCATGCTAGTTCACTCCCACATTGTCTCATGCTGGTTCATTCCCACATCTCACCATGGTTCACTCACACATTGTGTCATCATGGTTCACTCCCACATTGTCTCATGCTGGTTCACTCCTGCATTGTCTCATCCTGGTTCACTCCCACATTGTCTCACCATGGTTCACTCCCACATTGTCTCATGCTGGTTCACTCCTGCATTGTCTCATGCTGGTTCACTCCCACATCTCACCATGGTTCACTCCCACATTGTCTCATGCTAGTTCACTCCCACATTGTCTCATGCTGGTTCATTCCCACATCTCACCATGGTTCACTCACACATTGTGTCATCATGGTTCACTCCTGCATTGTCTCACCATGGTTCACTCCCACATTGTCTCATGCTGGTTCACTCCTGCATTGTCTCATCCTGGTTCACTCCCACATTGTCTCATGTTGGTTCACTCCCACATTGTCTCATGCTAGTTCACTCCCACATTGTCTCATGCTACTTCACTCCCACATTGTCTCATGCTACTTCACTCCCACATTGTCTCATGCTAGTTCACTCCCACATTGTCTCATGCTGGTTCATTCCCACATCTCACCATGGTTCACTCACACATTGTGTCATCATGGTTCACTCCTGCATTGTCTCACCATGGTTCACTCCCACATTGTCTCATGCTGGTTCACTCCTGCATTGTCTCATCCTGGTTCACTCCCACATTGTCTCACCATGGTTCACTCCCACATTGTCTCATGCTGGTTCACTCCTGCATTGTCTCATCCTGGTTCACTCACACATCTCACCATGGTTCACTCCCACATTGTCTCATGCTGGTTCACTCCCACATTGTCTCATGCTGGTTCACTCCTGCATTATCTCATGCTGGTTCACTCCCACATCTCACCATGGTTCACTCCCACATTGTCTCATGCTAGTTCACTCCCACATTGTCTCATGCTGGTTCATTCCCACATCTCACCATGGTTCACTCACACATTGTGTCATCATGGTTCACTCCTGCATTGTCTCACCATGGTTCACTCCCACATTGTCTCATGCTGGTTCACTCCTGCATTGTCTCATCCTGGTTCACTCCCACATTGTCTCATGCTGGTTCACTCCCACATTGTCTCATGTTGGTTCACTCCCACATTGTCTCATGTTGGTTCACTCCCACATTGTCTCATCCTGGTTCACTCCCACATTGTCTCATGCTGGTTCACTCCCACATTGTCTCATGCTGGTTCACTCCCACCTTGCCTCATGCTGGTTCACTCCCACATTCTGTCATCCTGGTTCACTCACACATCTCAGCATGGTTCACTCCCACATTGTCTCATGCTGGATCACTCTCACATTCTCACTCTGGTCGATTCTCATATTATCTCATGTTGGTTTACTTCCCCCTTATCACATGTCGGTTCACTCTAACATTATCTCACATTGGTTCATAACCTAATTATCATGTGTTTGTTCACTCCCAAAGTATTTCCGGCTGGTTTACTCCCTCATCATCTTGTGCTGGTTCACTCCCACTTTACCTCATGCTGTTTCATTTTACACTTTGCTTCTGTACCATTGGCCACTCGATTTATCCTCAACACTCCTTCACGTCAGTCCTTGTCAAGCTCCGTGCATTGACTTCATGTGGGGTTCATGTGTGGTTCCATTTGCCTTTTGATTCAGAGTACTTACCACTGTTTTCATCTACAGATCATTCACATGTGCATTTGTCTGTCCTTGCGTCCACCCTTGTGTCTCTTTCACATCCAGGCATCTCTCTGGCTGACCTGACGGACGAGAAGAAGGGTCGCTTGAGCTGGCTGAGGCACCGCAGTCACTCAATAGATACTCACAGTAATGTCTTTCTCTCGCTGTGACATATATATGCCCTCCTTGTGATGACGGTGCTAGTGGTACCTGTGATGTAGTCGTGGTGTAACCGTGCAGATGGCCGTGGGGTACACGTATGGTAGTCTGTGTTCCTTGTGTTGGTGTTTCTCTTGGCACCGGCTCTAAAGGTCATTGGGTGTCCTGGGCCTTGGTCGTGATCACCGCTGGGGAGGGTGGCGCAACTGGTGACCTATCTATGGCGTCACGGATGGGACCCTTGTGATCTGTTTGTAATAACTGAAGACCAGGCCTTGGCACATTTCTTGTCATGCCTTTGTAATCTTGCATGATTATCAGACTTTCTCTTGGTAAATTTACTAAATGTTTGCCATTTTGCAGAACGCAAATCCACATGATTTTTTCTTTCCAGGGAGCGGTTTGAGTAGAAAATATATCATCAATATCCGCTTTGACATTTTCAAAGTATACCTGTATGGAGATAAGTTGTTCGAAAGACCGACACAATGTATTTGGCATATTAGGTATAATTTTGGAAAAGATTTGTACATTTTGCAGAACTTCATTTTGGCAGATTTGGCTCACCCCTGTAGAGGTAGACCCATGCCGGTGACATTTTTAGAAATTTGCTGCAGTGCTTGCCAGGATGATGATACCTTGGAAGTCGCGCTCACAGTTGTATATTAATGATAACGGTTTCAAGATCCTTACATTTAGGGATCCATTCTTTACATATGGTACAGAACTGTGCCTTCATTTCCATTTTGATTGAGCCCAGCTGATAAACAAGTACCTTCCTTTCTGGTGCAGGCCTTTGGCATCCTTGCCTGCATAGTGCCTGGATTCTACTCATGTCCTGATCATGACCACCTGATTGTTTTAAGAGGTTGAAACGTATCTATACAAAGGATAAATGAGATGATAATCTATGCCAGTGTTTCCCAACCTTTTAACTTCTGGGGACCCCCATTAATCATTACTGGAACCCGGGGAACTCCACTGAGTAATTATTGGAATTCGAGGACCCCCTACTGACTCATTACTGGAAGCCGGGGGCCCGAACCTAAGCGTTATCTTTTATGGCATTTTAATCTGGATATCTTTTTCACGTTTTATTTAATTTGCAAACATATAAATAAATAAAAAAATCTAAATTTTAGCTTTAGTAGAAAGGTTGGAGCTTTTCTAAATTCAATTCATACCATAAAAAGCAGCTGAGTATAGGTCGCCTTCTCCAAAACCTTTATTTCAAAGTAAAAAGGAACGGGAATATGAGGCATTGTTGACCATTGAAAGAGTAACCATATAAAACACTGGCACTGTGCCTTTAAGGGCCTCAGAGTACCCCCTGTATCCCATCATGCCCCACAGGTGACAGTTAAGTCAGTTCATTCTTCCGGCTCCTTCTGCTGGGATCCTGGAGCACTGACTGAGCTCTTTTATCTTTGACTAAAAAGTCAGAAAAATCGCATTAGATTTTAGTAGAAAGGTTTTATTTGGCGGGTGCTCGTACTTGCTTTGCTGACAACTTATTTTCTGATAAAAAATATTTTTTTAGCTGTCAAAAATGCCTTATTTGTTTGTGAAGTGTCCTTCCTGTTGGAAGGAGAACGCACAGCATGCATCCCCCTCCATCCACCGAGCGCACCCCTCCATCCACCACGTACCCCTCCTCCATCCACCACGTACCCCTCCTCCATCCAACGCACCCCCCCCCTCCATCCACCGCACGCACCCCTCCTCCATCCACCACTCCCATCCCTCCTCCATCCACCGCACTCACCCCTCCTCCATCCACCGCACGCACCCCTCCTCCATCCACCGCACGCACCCCTCCTCCATCCACCACTCCCATCCCTCCTCCATCCACCGCACTCACCCCACCTCCATCCACCACGCCACCCCTCCTCCATCCACCGAGCGCACCCCTCCTCCATCCACCGCACGCACCCCTCTTCCATCCACTGCGCGCACCCCTCTTCCATTTCTGCACGCATCCCTCCATCCACCGAGCGTACCCCTCCTCCATCCACCACACGCATCCCTCCTCCATCCACCGAGCGCACCCCTCCTCCATCCACTGAGCGCACCCCTCCTCCATCCACCGAGCGCACCCCTCCTCCATCCACCAAATGTACCCCTCCTCCATCCACCGAGCGCACCCCTCCTCCATCCACTGAGCGCACCCCTCCTCCATCCACCGAGCGCACCCCTCCTCCATCCACCAAGTGTACCCCTCCTCCATCCACCGAGCGCATCCCTCCTCCATCCACCGAGCGTACCCCTCCTCCATCCACCGAGCGCACCCCTCCTCCATCCACCGCATGCACCCCTCCTCCATCCACCGCATGCACCCCTCCTCCATCCACCACGTACCCCTCCTCCATCCACCGCACGCACCCCTCCTCCATCCACTGCACGCACCCCTCCATCCACCACATACCCCTCCTCCATCCACCGCACGCACCCCTCCTCCATCCACCGCATGCACCCTCCTCCATCCACCGCACACACCCCTCCTCCATCCACCACTCCTTTCCCTCCTCCATCCACCGCACTCACCCCTCCTCCATCCACCGCACGCACACCACCTCCATCCACCACGCCACCCCTCCTCCATCCACCGAGCGCACCCCTCCTCCATCCACCGCACGCACCCCTCTTCCATCCACTGCGCGCACCCCTCTTCCATCCACCGCACGCATCCCTCCTCCATCCACCGAGCGTACCCCTCGTCCATCCACCACACGCACCCCTCCTCCATCCACCGAGCGCACCCCTCCTCCATCCACCGCACGCACCCCTCTTCCATCCACTGCGCGCACCCCTCTTCCATCCACCACACGCATCCCTCCTCCATCCACCGAGCGTACCCCTCCTCCATCCACCACACTCACCCCTCCTCCATTCACTGCACGCATCTCTCTTCCATCCACCGCACGCACCCCTCCTCCATCCACCACGCCCACCCCATCTCCATCCAGCGAGCATACCCCTCCTCCATCCACCGCACGCATACCCCTCCATCCACCGAGCGTACCCCTCCTCCATCCACCGAGCATACCCCTCCTTCATCCACCGCACGCATCCCGCCTCCATCCACCGAGCGTACCCCTCCTCCATCCACCGAGCGTACTCCTCCTCCATCCACCGAGCGTACCCCTCCACCATCCACCGAGCGTACCCCTCCTCCATCCACCGAGCGTACTCCTCCTCCATCCACCGAGCGTACCCCTCCTCCATCCACCGAGCGTACTCCTCCTCCATCCACCGAGCGTACCCCTCCTCCATCCACTGCACGCATCCCTCATCCAAGCACCACGTGCCCCCCCTCCATCCACCGCATGCATCCCTCTTCCAAGCACCACTTGCCCCCCTCCATCCACCACATGCATCCCTCCTCCATCCACTGTGTGCTTCCCTCTATCCACCTTATGCATCCCTCCTCCATCCACCGAGCGCACCCCTCCTCCATCCACCGAGCGTACCCCTCCTCCATCCACTGAGCGTACCCCTCCTCCATCCAACGCATGCATCCCTCTTCCATCCACCACACGCACCCCTCCATCCACCACTCACCCCTCCTCCAATTACTGTGCTCATCCCTCTTCCATCCACCGCATGCATCCTTCCTCCATCCACCGCACGCACCCCTCCATCCACCGCATGCATTCCTCCTCCATTCACCATGCGCATCCCTCTTCCATCAACCGCACGCATCCCTCTTCCATCCACTGCACACATCCCCCTCCATCCACCGCATGCATCCCTCCTCCATCCACCGAGCGTACCCCTCCTCCATTCACCGCGTGCACCCCTCTTCCATCCGTAGCACGCATCCCTCCTCCATCCACCACACGCATCCCCCTTTCATCCACTGCACGCATCCCCCTTCCATCCACTGCACGCATCCCTCCTCCATCCACCGGGCGCACCCCTCCTCCATCCACCGAGCGTACCCCTCCTCCATTCACTGCGCGCACCCCTCTTCCATCCGTAGCACGCATCCCTCCTCCATCCACCACACGCATCCCCCTTTCATCCACTGCACGCATCCCCCTTCCATCCACTGCACGCATCCCTCCTCCATCCACCGGGCGCACCCCTCCTCCATCCACTGAGCGTACCCCTCCTCCATTCACTGCGCGCATCCCTCTTCCATCCAACACATGCATCCCTCCTCCATCCACCGCACGCATCCCTCTTCCATCCACCACACGCATTCCCCTTCCATCTGCCGTATGCATCCCTCCTCCTTCCAACGAGCGTACCCCTCCTCCATCCACTGCACGCACCCCTCCTCCATCCACCACGCCCACCCCTCCTCCATCCACCGAGCATACCCCTCCTCCATCCACCGCACGCACCCCTCCTCCATCCACCATGCCCACCTCTCATCCATCCACCGAGCATTCCCCTCCATCATCCATCGCACGCATCCCTCCTCTATCCACCGAGCATTCCCCTCCTCCATCCACCGAGCGTACTCCTCCTCCATCCACCGAGCGTACCCCTCCTCCATCCACCGCATGCATCCCTCATCCAAGCACCACGTGCCCCCCTCCATCCACTGCATGCATCCCTCTTCCAAGCACCACGTGCCCCCCTCCATCCACCTTATGCATCCCTCCTCCATCCACTGTGTGCTTCCCTCCATCCACCTTATGCATCCCTCCTCTATCGACCGAGCGTATCCCTCCTCCATCCACTGAGCGTACCCCTCCTCCATCCACCGCATGCATTCCTCTTCCATCCACCACACGCACCCCTCCATCCACCACGCACCCCTCCTCCATTCACTGTGCGCATCCCTCTTCCATCCACCGCATGCATCCTTCCTCCATCCACCGCACGCACCCCTCCATCCACCGTATGCATTCCTCCTCCATTCACCATGCGCATCCCTCTTCCATCCACCGCACGCATCCCTCTTCCATCCACTGCACACATCCCCCTCCATCCACCGCATGCATCCCTCCTCCATCCACCGAGCGTATCCCTCCTCCATTCACCGCGTGTACCCCTCCTCCATTCACTGCGCGCACCCCTCTTCCATCCACCGCACGCATCCCTCCTCTATCCACCACACGCATCCCCCTTCCATCCACTGCACGCATCCCTCCTCCATCCACCGAGCGCACCCCTCCTCCATTCACTGCGCGCATCCCTCTTCCATCCACCGCATGCATCCCTTCTCCATCCACCGCACGCTTCCCTCTTCCATCCACCACACGCATTCCCCTTCCATCTGCCGTATGCACCCCTCCTCCATCCACCGAGCGTACCCCTCCTCCATCTACCACGCACCCCTCCATCCATCGCTGCATCCCTCCTCCATCCACTGTGTGATTCCCTCCATCCACCTTCTGCATACCTCCTCCATCCACTGAGCATACCCCTCCTCCATCCACCGAGCGCACCGCTCCTCCATTCACCGCGTGCACCCCTCCTCCATTCACTGCGCGCACCCCTCCTCCATCCACCACACGCATCCCAGTTCCATCCACCGCACGCATCCCCCTTCCATCCGCTGCATGCATCCCTCTTCCATCCACGGCATGTATCCTTCCTCCCTCCACCGCACGCACATTGCTTCATTCCTGGTGGAGATCCCTCATCCTCTATCCTGGTGTGACGTGATTCCCATTGGTTCATTCCTGGTGGAGCTCCCCCATCCTCTATCCTGGTGTGACGTGATTCCCATTGGTTCATTCCTGGTGGAGATCCCTCATCCTCTATCCTGGTGTGACGTGATTCCCATTGGTTCATTCCTGGTGGAGATCCCCCATCCTCTATCCTGGTGTGACGTGATTCCCATTGGTTCATTCCTGGTGGAGGTCCTCATCCTCTATCCTGGTGTGACGGGATTCCCATTGGTTCATTCCTGGTGGAGATCCCTCATCCTCTATCCTGGTGTGACGTGATTCCCATTGGTTCATTCCTGGTGGTGGTCCCCGTCCTCTATCCTGGTGTGACGTGATTCCCATTGGTTCATTCCTGGTGGTGGTCCCCGTCCTCTATCCTGGTGTGACGTGATTCCCATTGGTTCATTCCTGGTGGAGATCCTCAGCCTCTATCCTGGTGTGATGTGATTCCCAGTGTAATATTGCCCCTCAAGCTCCTCGGTTGTCTGCCCTCTCTTGTAGGCGCTCTCTTGTTCTTGTTGTTCTTCTTTACCTTCTAACTGATTGAAGCCACAGCTCATAGAAGCTGCATGTTCTCTGGGTTTCCGGCCCTCCCATCAGCACATATGCTGATCCATTCTGAGCCAGTTTCGCTGGAAGGATCCAGGGAAGATGCAGGAATTAACTCTTTCCTTCAACAGATTATTGGAGATTGTAACTTCTCTCTTTTTGCATCCTTTGTCTTCTTCTTCGTAGACAGCCTTCCTGCGAGCGAAACAACGTCTGTCAACACGGAGAACATTGGGGAAGAGGAACACTCAAACTGCTGTTCCCTGTGCCTGTGAGTATGATGCCGTGACCCTGTGTCCATGAGGTAACTTAAGTATATGGCCATACTACTTGCTATTCATTAGAGTAAAGTTTCTCTCCTGCTGACAGCTCTGGTTCTGTGGGGTCACTCCCTCTGTGCTGAACTCCGGCTCTCAGCACTGGACCTTCAGAGATTCACATGCTTGAATGATCCCCCGCTGTCGGGCTGGAGCCCTCAGTAATCAACGTCAACACATGAGTGCGCCAATGCAGCAAATAACATTTAAAACAAACTGAAAAAAACATAGGAACTAGTAGCCCATCTACCTCATTTTGTGACCCAAAGGCCAGCCAATCAGGTGGAGAGACTCAGAGGTCTAACCCTCCTCAGAAGCACCAACTGTCAGATTTTCCCAATTTTTAAAACTTTTTCATAGTAATGTTATATGTACTGAAACGTACAACACGTTGACCATCAACTTTTCATATTCTTGAACCATGTTATAGCATATTACTATCAATACGGATACACATTCAAAAGAATCATTCTTTTCAGGTTAGAACAGGGGGTACATTAGTACATTAGTGGTATCGGTTAAGCACACTTTACTCTTTTCGAATTTGTCTTATAGACGCCAAGAAAGAGCGGAATGAGAGACGAGGGGGAATGAAAGGTATCCAGTGTAGTCTTGAACGGATTGTTCTCTACATTAACGCGCATCTGGTCGAGACTTCTAGCTGCAGATTCCTTACCATAGAATAATCGGCAGGCGTCAGACTGGATCCAGAAATGATCCAGCAGTACCCCTGCGTGCCGCTAGGTGGGGTTGTGTGGTTCCGCATTGGCAGTGTCATCCGCACTGGAAGTGACGTGCGTGGTACCTATATATGCGTCGCCTCAGCTGCTGACGTCAGCTCTTTTCTTTCCGCATCAGTCAGTGCAGATTCGGAAAGAGCTACTGTAGGAGGCTTGCTTAGTATATGGTGCACACTTATTTAAGTGAAGCATCCTGCACTAATCCAGACAACCTTTATGGGGATTTCAGTGGTCCTAGACAACCTTAAAAAGCTCTCTAAGGAGACGATTCCGATGTTGGACGGACCTGAGTCTGTCCGACATCGGACAGGAGCTGTAACCAACTGACCTGCTGTCGTCGGTTACGGCCCTGCTAGTACAATACAAGAACAGGGTTCGGTCGCAGTTGTATACTTTACAATGCAAGCATGCATTCCGAGAGAATGCATGCCTGCATTGTTGAAAGCAGGGGTGCAGTTCATCCCTGCACCCTGTGGCCGGCACCCCAAAGTGCCTGCCACGGGGTGCAGGGATATCAACAGAGGGGCACCATTTGGCTGCCTCGCACCCATGGGGCCCTGCTGGGGGCCCCCAGAGACAGTTTCCAACTGCCTTTTTGTGCCGGAAACACTGGCACGAAAAGGCAGTGAAAAACTGCCATCGTACTCCCTCGGTCATAAAGAGGTGACCGGGGGAGTACTGAAGGATTTCCGGATGGCAGACGGCTATCCGAGCCTGTCGTAAGCCATGCAGAAATCCGAGTCGGATTCCATTCTGACCGAGCCCATCGGAATGGCTCGGTCGGAATGGAATCCGTCCGACACGTTCCGATTCGGTCAGAAGGGCTCCGAACATGGTTCTTAGCCCTTCCGTCCTGAATCGGAATCGGTCCCTTAGTGTTACTTTTAAAACACTGTGAAACGTACCTGCACTAAGTGAATATTGGTTTTAGTAATAAAACAACAAAGTAACAACTTTTTGTACAAACATTTGGTCTGAGTTCAGTCTTTGATTGGGTGACATCTTTTCCTGCCTGAGCGTGTACAACAAATGCTTAACACTGCAGTGCCATAGAGATGGTGCCAGCATCAGAAATATGTTTTGGTTGTTATTCCCTCTCTTTTCTCCGCCCTGTTCCTGACCGCCACCTTCCCAACTTCTTCCTGACAAAGGAGACGTTCAGTATGCTCTCCTTAGCTCAGGTCCGGTCTATTCTGGAGGCTGGAGGGTAGCGCTTGACTTTCAGGACGCCTATTTTCATATACCCGTCCTGCCTGACACAGGCGCTACTTGCGGTTCACAGTTGGTCATGGCAATCTCAGCTCATCGTGCTCCCCTTTGGCCACACCACCACCCCTCAGGTGTTGCAGCTCATGAATAGGTCAGGGGTGACTGTCTTCCCCTACTTCGATGATTGGCTGTTGAAGGCGAGCTCACCCCAGGCTGTTGTCTCACACCTCCAGACTACAGTGGATCTCCTGCACTCGCTGGCATTCGCTAGAAACGTGCCGCAATCGCACTTGACTCCCTCTCTGATGCGCCTTTTCATTGGGGCCAGTCTGGACACGTGCAGTTTCGAGCCGATCCTCTGTCTAGGATATCCAGGCTATGATACTGATGTTTCAGACTCTATCCTGGATTTCAGTGAGAATGACCCTGAGCCTGCTGGGTCTTCTGGCCTCCTACATTCTCCTAGTGGCTCATGACTGTTGGCATCTGCGGGCTCTGCAGTGGGACCTGACGTTCCAGTGGGCGCAACATCAGGGGGATCTGTCCGACACGGTCCAGATCTTGGAGGGAACTGCAAAAGCCCTGCAGTGGTGACTGACAAACTGTGATTGAATCAGTGGCAGACCCCTCTACCCCCCACCCAGAGCTGGCTGTAGTGACAAATGCATCACCCCTGGGATGGGGCAGTCATCTGGGAGAGATGGAGGTTAGAGAACTCTGATCTCCGGTGGAGTCTGGGCTTCACATTAACCTGTTGGAGCATGTGGTACTGCGAAAAACAGGGCGGGTGGGGTCCTGAACCCTGCCTCTGGACATGGCAAGGCCTCTTGACATGACTGGAACGTCACAAATTTCCCCAGTGGTTCAACACTATCGATGCCTAGTAAATTACAAATGACGTCCCCATCCAGAGAGGGTGCAAGGTCTCTTTCGAGAGTGGGGAGAGCCTCGGTCAGATTTGTTCGCCACCGAAGAGAACGCACAATGTCAGGAGTTCTACGCTTTGGAGTTTCCAAGGCAGATCACGCTCAGAGACACTTTTTCGTCTCGATGGAACTCCGGCCTCCTGTACGCCTTTCTGCCAATGCCTAAGTCATTCTTGTGGCTCCAGTTTGGGCACAGAGAGTCTGGTATCCGAGCTGCTGAGCACGACCAACAGTTCTCCTTTCAGCTGTCGCTTCGGGAGGATCTTCTGTCGCAGCAGCAGGGGACGGCCCTCCACCGACCCTGTACATGCTCCACCTTAAATCTTGGAGATTGAGGGGCGACAATTGACAGTTTCAACCTTCCTCCTGAAGTCTGTGATGTTATTCTAGCCACTAAGCGTCCTTCCACCAAGATGGTAGACACCTGCCTTTGGGACACGTTTGTGCTGTGGTGTGCATCCAAGGTTATTTATCCTCTTTCTGCTCCTTTAACCCAAGTTCTAATCTTTGTTCTTTCTCTGACCCACCAGGGCTCTGCTCCGGGCGCTGTTGAAAGTTCCTTGTTCACCATTTCTGCATTTTTGCAGTTGCCGGACCAACCTTTTTTGTTCAAGTTACCTGTGATGACTGGATACCTCAAAGGTCTACAACACACGTGTCCTCCCAGGCCACTCATCATCATGCCCAATGGGATCTTAATTTGGGCTGACCGTTCTTATGCGCACGCCTTGTGATCCACTGCGCAACTGCCCACTTCCATTGCTTACTATTAAGACAGCTTTTCTAGTGGCCATAACATCGGCCAGGAGGGTCAGCAAACTGCAGGCCCTCTCTAGGCACCCTACTGTACCTCCTTTTACCCCGACAAGCTGCTTCTGCTGACCAGCCCTTCCTTTCTCCTGATGTTGTGACACCTTTTCATGTAGGTTAAAACATAACCTTGCCTGCCTTCTGTGCTCTGCCTCACCTTTCTAAGGAAAGGGGAGACGCCATCGCCTGGACCAAAAAAGAACGTTGTCGTTCTACCTAGATCGCACAAAAGAGTTTTGGGCGGATGATCAACTCTTCGCGGACTATGTTGGAGCTACAAAGGGGCAGGCCTTACAGAAAAGGACAATCTCAGGATGGATCGTACTCTGCGTGAAGATCTGCTGCGCATTCACCAAGAAGCAAACCAGTGACGGCTTCATACTCATTCTACCAGAGCAAGGCTGCGACCACTGCCTTGGCTCATGGAGTCCCTGTCCTGGACATCGGTCAAGCAGCAAGTTGGGCGTCCCTGCACACATTCACTAAACATTACTGTCTGGATGGTCAGGTCCGTTGTGACGGGTACTTTGCCCATTCAGTCCTGCAAGACCTTTCGGTTTAATCTGTTTTGCAGACCCACCTTCGGGGGTTATTACTTAGGCATCTATTCTAAGGTATGTAATCTACGACTAGAAGTCTCTATCGAATTAACAAGTTACTTGCCTTCGGGAACGCATTATCTGGTAGTGACTCTATCTAACCACAGATTCCTTATTGACCCTCTCATCCTCCTCACTCTCCAAAACTATTTCACATGGTCCCCTTCTAAGGGCCTTTGCAATACACACGTGTGTCAGCATTCTTCGTGGCTCCACGCTTCTGGCGTGGAAGGTCGCCAAAATAAACTGACATCAGCGTGCTGGGGTGGTGCACGTCACTTCTGGTGTGTCCGGCGTGGAGTTGAACGATGCCACCATCCGGCATGCCTGGTGCAGGAAAGTGCCTCTTTTTGACATGATTACCCCCAATTTTTGCCTGGCACCTGATGTGATTTCAAGCGCACTGGGTTCCGGCTAACCAGGTCCCCAGTGTCAGAGCTCTTTCCCAAAACTGAAAAATAGTTGCCCCAATTGGCAGAACCTTTAGCACCGTCTGTAAGTTCCTAGCAAATGGTACCCTGGTACCTAAGGACAGAGGTACTAAAGAGGACCCCCAAAGGCTGCAGCAAGAATTGTGCCACCCTAAGGGACCCCTCACCAAGCACATGCTAGGCTGCCATCGCAGGCTGCGTGTCTTGGTGCAAGCAAAGTTGAAAACACGACATGTCACACATCCCTGTCTCTCATGTCCCGTACCCCTGCACATGGTATTTGTAAGCCAGCCCTACAATAGGCCTGACGGCCCTAAGGCAGGGTGCTTAATACGATATATGAGCAGATATGCCCCTGTTCTGGTCAGTCTTATTACCGCCAGTGCAAGTGACCACGGAAGCTATTTTAAAACGTGCTGGACACTGGTGAAAACGAGTTCCCCAGCTACATGGTGGCTTTACCAAAGATAGGAATGTTTGGTACCAAACATCTCATCTTGGTAATCTCACACTGATCCCAGTGCTGGATTCATCTATATATCTGGTGTGCTTGCTGACTGGATTCTGCCAGTCTGCCAGTCTGTCACCCGAGACACTGTTCTGACCTCCTAAGGGTGAGAGCCTTTGCTTTCAGGAGACCCAGAACAAAAGCCTGTCCAGGAAGAGGGTGTAACACCCGCTCCCACAGGAGGACCTGCTGCTTAGCCTCCTCGGGCTTGAGAGCTTCGAAGGAGCCGTCGCCTTTAGAATGCAAATCTGGCTCCCCTCACAGGACAGAAAGCCAACCCCCCAAGCCCCCCCATCCAGAATCCCCTTGACACCTGGACAGGCAGGAACATTAGCTAGTCAAGTAGGCATGCCACCTCCAGGATAGTACCACCCCTAAGGTGGGCTAATGCGACGTGGACTCATATTTTCGGAGGTAGCCATCTTGGAGACAGATACCTGGGAGTTCTGCGACAGGGCTATGCTCACTTTCCACAGGAAGTGGTCAGATAGGGGTCTTAGTGTCCCCAAGAGTCAGTAGCCCATTGACTACTACCTTACACTCCGCTAACACCCCTAAATTCAGTATTTAGGGAAACCCCCAGCAGGCGAAGCAGATCCAGACAACCTACGAATAAGAAGGATACAAAGAGCACCTAGCCACCCCTGTGCCGCTGGTGGTGTTCCGCTGGTGCAGCCTTGGACTTTGCCCACCACCCACTTTAACTCCTGGAGATTGGCCTTGTAAGTCAATGTACTGTACCTGTTTTCTGAACTTGCCTTTCCTTCCATAGGGTAACATTACAGAACTCTGAAATTGCACCGTGTCCACCTTTTAAAGTGAAAAGAATTCATATTTGAAAACGTACTGACCTGAACGATTTGTCTCTGATGCCTACACACATATGAAGATACGTGCTACGTTTATAAATGTGTGTGTGGCTCTCCTTCTTGAGTCGTGTGAATAACTGTTTGGGGTCTATCAGTCTATAAAGTACCTTTTCATAGGATGCCGCGAACACTAGGCCCTTTTTCCAGTCTTCGTACGCGAGTGAAGATTGAAACTTCCACTTTCTCAAAATGTACATTTTGGCTACAACTGGTGAGACATCGATCCATCTCTTCCAGGGCTTTTCACCCCTATCAGTTGGGATGTGTCATCAAGGACAGCTACTAAATGAAAGGACTGTTTTGAGAGCATCAGGCATGTGCATTGTTGACCACATTTCTTGCCAGAATAACTAACTTTTGGCATGAACAAGAGATTGTGCAACATATCTGCTCCTTGGCCACAACCTCTATAGCAAGTGGAGTATTTGCCTAAATTAGCTCCTAGATGGTTCTGTAGGGTCCAGTGCCAGTCTTGAATCATTTTAAAGAAGCTTAGCTTCAGTGAAGCGTCTCTCATGCGTCTGGGCCAGAGCGTATCCATTGGTTCATTCCATTCCTGGTCCGTGAATTCGCTGTCAACTTTGGCCTCTCAGAATAGTTTGAATATTTCTCTGCTGTCTGAATGGAGTTCTTTAGTCATTGAGCTGTGAAGGCCTGTCTCAGTTCTTGTGGATCTGAAAGGGTTTGATATGTACCCCTTGCTTTGCACCTGCGGTTGGAGTTTGATAAAGCCAGGTTATCTTTTTAACTTGTGCCCCAGACCTTTTCTCTTTAAGGTTCAGAACCTATAATGCCATTCCAGTCAGTCAAAGGCTTTTTCGGCATCTAAGGACACTGCCAGAGGTTCTTTCTGGTTATTTTGACCTGTTTTAACCCTCCTGTCAGTGCTGTCTTGTTTGTCACACTCTAGTCTCCTCCAAAAATCATTTTTGTGCTGTGACTTATCGATCAAAATGATCGATCGTCCTATTCACGGTCAAGTGACAGGATACCGTATCTGTGGCTATGGATCAGATGCAGGGGCGCGGGTGTCGGTCTAGGTGCAGTTGCAGTCTGGAGCACTTGACGAATGTGCGACTACAGAGCCGGTCCTACCACGCATTCCGATTGGACCAATATAAACCCCAAGTGGACTTGACCAATGAGTCTCCTCTGCAACTGTGCGTTTTCATGAGCGTCTTGCATGAGTGTGTGCATGCACTATAACGCTCACTAATGAATCGGGCAGGGGTTCCCAATCTTTTTAGAACCGCGACCCACATTTTAGAACAACAAACCCTCACAACCCACCTACCTTTAAAGGACATGAGGCAGGGTGATTTTTTAATGTAACTGAAGCATCATTTTCTATTGAAATGCCACTAAATGTGCACAGACTGACAGTTTTACTGATAAAAACTATACGGCGCACAAATGATAATGTTTGGAACTTGGTTTTCAGTGAGTATTTATCATTTGCGCATCACCAGGTAAGTCTCCTGATTGTTTTGATTCTCTTAAAATCTGTGTTTCCAGCACACCTTAGAAATACAAAAAAATGTGCGTCATTTTTGATTTCCTAACTGTTCGGTGCAGACAGTTCACTAACAGGTATTTACATTATGTTGTGTGTTGTAAGAAAGAACATCCTGCATTATCACATAATTTTCTTTAAAAGCTCTTCTCACTCTGCAGTCAGAGAAAGAAAAGTAAACTCCAATCCCCATGTTAAAAGAATAAAGCAGAATGAGATTTGACCTCTGCCTTCGAACCACCGACAAATGTGACACCTCAGAGTTCAAAGGCATCTTTCTGTATCGCTCTGACTTTCATGACCCACCAAAAATTAGGTTGTGACCCACTGTTTGGAAAACACTGAATTATGAAGGTACTTGTTGGTTCCCCTGTTTATTATTTAAGGATATTCTGGTTCTAATGAATGTCACATAACCTGTGTGGGTAACTTGACATGGCAGTAACATGTAGACCTGGAGATAGGGCATGGAGGCCATTATTACCCTCAGAATGCCCCGCTTTCTTGTACTAAATCAATACTTCGATTTTTATTCTCATCAGGTTGATAATTAATAAATTAACTTGAAATGAATACTGGTTGAGCCCACCCTAATGCAGAGTTATTGACAGGGTGAGGGTCCAATGGTGAAGCATTCCACGCTAACTCGTGGGCGAGGACTCTTCTTACAAACCAGAAGAGGGTTCCTTCGAACAAGCTGGGCACTATAGCGAAGCGGTATCCACAGGACTGCTTTATATAGGACCTTACCTTGGTTGATCTATACATCGAACAGATCGACCCGATCACCGCCTGTGATTGTTGGATTGATAGTTTGGCAAACACGTAGTAGACGGTTGGGTCTGACCATGTTTTTATCATTTGGACATGGAGTCATTTTGGAACACTTATGACCTCAAGGGCCTTGTATATGTCCTGATCGCCAGGGTGAATGAAGGTTGCTCTGATTTTAAAGAATTTCATTTCGGCCCAGATGTAGATAAACAAACTTTCTTAGTGAACATGTCTGCGGCGTTCCAAATGGCTGACATTTCTATAGATATCTTACAGACTTGGTCCGTGTCACAACTAAAACTCTTTCTTAAATGTTTTACTCCTAGGTTGAGTTATGATTTGGACTATGCTCACAGCTACAGGCTAAAAATATTCAAACCCTTTACTACACTTATAGAGTATAAACATATACAGCCTTATATTTCATTTTGTCTTTCTCATAGTGCAAGAAGGGTGATTTTGATGTTTCGAACAGGGATTTTACCTGTACAATCTTTTAAATCAAAATGGTCACCTGGAGAACTCTCCCATCTGTGTTTGTTATGTCAAGGGGGTGAGCAGACTGTGGAGCACTTACTGTTCATTTGACCCAACTCTAAAGTAGTAGCAGCTCGCGCTCATTATATTACGCCGATATACAGATCCTGCAGGCTAGCAAAGGAAAAAGAAATATTAACAGCGGGCATAAACCCTCCGAATGAATTTGTATGTTATAATTTGTACAAATTTTTTAAATCTACGCTAGCTTTATATTAATTTGTGATGTACTTATCTTTTGTTAATTCTTTTCTTATTTTTTGTTATATTTGTGGTCCTCGGTTGAGTACCTACACAAATAAAATCTTTTTGACTTTGACTTTGACATTTCGATAGTGATTTCAGGAGAAAGAGGTGCTGGTTGAGGTGGACATTTGTCCTTTCAGTAGATAGTTTCCAACTGAGAGTGTCAGACCTGGCAAATAAAAATTGAATTCAGCATGTGAGGATGGGGCTCAGCCTTGGGGGGCACTTGTGCCCCCTGTCCCCACCAAACCCCTCCTTCTAAAAAGAAAAGAAAAGGTTGCTGTGGCTCGTGTCGATGTCCTGGTGTGTGTTCACTCACCTTAATCGGCATTGACCGTTCAGAGTCTTGAAAGACGAGTCGAAAATCCACACTTTGTTGTGGTTTAGAGACGGGGTGGGTGAAGAATTCCGCTCCGCCGGCGGAGTTTGTGGAGTTTTGCCCACTCCAGGCGGAGCGCTGAGTTCCGAAAATCTAAGCGACGCAGAGTTTTTTCTCCCACACGGCCTGCCAGCATCAAGTTGGCGAGAGCGAGACATCGTGCACTAGACCAGCTCCTGGTGAGATTTCTGGATGTGGGCGGTCATGGCATGCCGGTACCACCTGTGTTGAAAAACCTGCTGCTTGCGTTGAGGAAGCTGCCGTTCGAGTAGAAAACCTACTCGAACTGCAGGAAGAAGCAGCGCCCTCTGGCACTCCACCACATAATCCCCTTTTTACAGTGCAGGAGAAACTCCTGGCACTAAAAATCAGCGCGGCGTACCACACTCCACTGCTCGCGGAACTCTGTGCTCTGCTACATAAATGGTGAATTTTCCCTGCAATTTATCCGGACCGTTGCTAAATAGACTGCCTTGCAAATAGCAAATATATCCCTGTATTTACCTGACCACTGGCTAGACAGCAGACAGAATGCAATGTTTGGCTGACAGACCTGAACATAACAAGAATCCTTCACTGTTTACCTTGCTGCGGCCTAAAAAGTGGAGACTAGGTACTGTTTGGCCAGTGGCCAGATAAATCGCACTTCCTTTTTGAAAACTTTAAGAACTATGATTGGTCATTTGTATGTCTTTTTCATCCTGGTCTTTCATATTATTGCAACATTTGGAACCAGGAAAGACAGAGATTTAGATTAAATAATCGTGCATTTATTTTCCATATTGACTTGCGCTGACATGGAGGCAATTATAGAGGGAAGACGCTAAAATAAAATCCTTTTGGGCCTTGAAGAATTGGGGTCTCCCTTCTGAATTGGGTGTGTTGGCATTTATGCTTTTATAAGATTGTTGCCCAGTGCCCCCCGGTGGAGTCAGCTGACAGTTTCTCTCACTGAACTGGGGTGGCCAGATATGGAAACCAAAAACCAGTGTGTGCCAAACATAGAAATAGGACTGGAAGCCTGCAATGGCCAAAAACATAAGGCAGGAAGGGTGCTCACCGTGGACACAACAATTGATATAAAGTTCAGATCAAGAAAGGGAATTTTTTTAAAACATACACATACTCAATGTCCCCACATTATAACCTCAGCCGCATCCTCTGATTCATGTACTTAACCATACTCGGTACGGCACAGTTTCCAAAACACAATGACCGTGGGTGTGCACTTCCGCACTAGGACTTCATCTTTACGAACTGCTAAAGTCACTTCAGCTGGGGAGAGACCTGAATCAAGACACTGGGCCCGATTCACAGAACTAACTTAAGACAAAATCCTAAACTTACTACCATTTTGGTATTCACAGAAGGCACTTACTTATTTTGGTATTTACAGAAGTCATTTAGGAGTCCTAAAGTTAGGAGTCCTAACTTTAGGACTCCTAAATGACTTCTGTGAATACCGAAATGAGTAAGTGCCTTCTGTGAATACCAAAATGGTAGTAAGTTTAGGATTTTGTCTTAAGTTAGTTCTGTGACTCGGGCCCGTTGTCCCTTAAGGACGCCTGCTGCACTGAGAAGACAAGGGTTCCTGGGTGGATTCAATGTAGTAGTGCCAAGCACTTGCACCTTCTTGTATTTAAGCACAAACATCCCACCCACCAGACACACACACACACACGGACAGAGACTTAGAAACCTGTGGCTTTTACTGCTCTCTGAACATAAGCAGTCAAGGCCCATGGGTAGCATGGGTCCCCAAAGGCCCCGCCGCCCTACCGTGCCGCAGATGAATGAAGGTTGCTCTGACTTTAAAGAATTTCATTTCAAAAGTGATTTCAGGCAAAAGAGGTGCTGGTTGGAGTGGACCTTTGTCCTTTCAGTGACGTTATTCATGCATGCTCAATCAACCATTCACCCTAAAACGTAGTTAATGTGGCCCAAGGTGCTTGACACTAGGACAGACCCTGGAACAGTGAAGGTATTTTGTGAGTTTGCCAGTGTTTAAACAGTTAACATGTCTTTTCTTTTCTCCTTTTCAGAAGCAAACTTGGGAAAATGAAGTGCTGGTGAGTGCTGAGCTCAAGCATTGTTGTGTTCCTTTGCATGCTGCTTGTGGAGGGTGGTTGACGCTGTCCCTTCCCATTGTTGTGTTTCTTTGCGTGCTGCTTGTGGAGGGTGGTTGACGCTGTCCCTTCCCATTGTTGTGTTTCTTTGCGTGCTGCTTGTGGAGGGTGGTTGACGCTGTCCCTTCCCATTGTTGTGTTCCTTTGCGTGCTGCTTGTGGGAGGGGGGTTGACGCTGCCCCTTCCCGTTGTTGTGTTCCTTTGCGTGCTGCTTGTGGAGGGGGGTTGATGCTGTCCCTTCCCATTGTTGTGTTTCTTTGTGTGCTGGTCGTTGAAGGGTGGTTTACGCTGCCCCTTCCCGCTGTTGTGTTCCTTTGCTGCTTGTGGAGGGTGGTTGACGCTGTCCCTTCCCGTTGTTGTGTTCCTTTGCTGCTTGTGGAGTGTGGTCGACGCTGCCGCTTCCCATCGTTGTGTTCCTTTGCGTGCTGCTTGTGGATGGTGGTCGACGCTGCTCCTTCCCATTGTTGTGTTCCTTTGGTGCTTGTGGAGGGTGGTCGACGCTGCCCCTTCCCATCGTTGTGTTCCTTTGGTGCTGCTTGTGGATGGTGGTCGACGCTGCTCTTTCCCATTGTTGTGTTCCTTTGGTGCTGCTTGTGGAGGGTGGTCGACGCTGCCCCTTCCCATCATTGTGTTCCTTTGCTGCTTGTGGGGGTGGTCGACGCTGCCCCTTCCCATCGTTGTGTTCCTTTGCTGCTTGTGGAGGGTGGTCGACGCTGCTCTTTCCCATCATTGTGTTCCTTTGCTGCTTGTGGAGGGTGGTCGACGCTGCCGCTTCCCATCGTTGTGTTCCTTTGCGTGCTGCTTGTGGATGGTGGTCGACGCTGCTCCTTCCCATTGTTGTGTTCCTTTGGTGCTGCTTGTGGATGGTGGTCGACGCTGCCCCTTCCCATCGTTGTGTTCCTTTGGTGCTTGTGGAGGGTGGTCGACGCTGCCCCTTCCCATCGTTGTGTTCCTTTGCTGCTTGTGGAGGGTGGTCGACGCTGCCCCTTCCCATCGTTGTGTTCCTTTGGTGCTTGTGGAGGGTGGTCGACGCTGCCCCTTCCCATCGTTGTGTTCCTTTGGTGCTGCTTGTGGAGGGTGGTCGACGCTGCTCCTTCCCATTGTTGTGTTCCTTTGGTGCTGCTTGTGGAGGGTGGTCGACGCTGCTCCTTCCCATTGTTGTGTTCCTTTGGTGCTGCTTGTGGAGGGTGGTCGACGCTGCTCCTTCCCATTGTTGTGTTCCTTTGGTGCTGCTTGTGGAGGGTGGTCGACGCTGCCCCTTCCCATCGTTGTGTTCCTTTGGTGCTTGTGGAGGGTGGTCGACGCTGCCCCTTCCCATCGTTGTGTTCCTTTGGTGCTGCTTGTGGGGGGTGGTCGACGCTGCCCCTTCCCATCGTTGTGTTCCTTTGGTGCTTGTGGAGGGTGGTCGACGCTGCCCCTTCCCATCGTTGTGTTCCTTTGCTGCTTGTGGAGGGTGGTCGACGCTGCCCCTTCCCATCGTTGTGTTCCTTTGGTGCTTGTGGAGGGTGGTCGACGCTGCCCCTTCCCATCGTTGTGTTCCTTTGGTGCTGCTTGTGGATGGTGGTCGACGCTGCTCTTTCCCATTGTTGTGTTCCTTTGGTGCTGCTTGTGGAGGGTGGTCGACGCTGCTCCTTCCCATTGTTGTGTTCCTTTGGTGCTGCTTGTGGAGGGTGGTCGACGCTGCCCCTTCCCATCGTTGTGTTCCTTTGGTGCTTGTGGAGGGTGGTCGACGCTGCTCTTTCCCATTGTTGTGTTCCTTTGGTGCTGCTTGTGGGGGGTGGTCGACGCTGCCCCTTCCCATCGTTGTGTTCCTTTGCTGCTTGTGGAGGGTGGTCGACGCTGCCCCTTCCCATCGTTGTGTTCCTTTGGTGCTTGTGGAGGGTGGTCGACGCTGCCCCTTCCCATCGTTGTGTTCCTTTGGTGCTGCTTGTGGGGGGTGGTCGACGCTGCCCCTTCCCATCGTTGTGTTCCTTTGGTGCTGCTTGTGGGGGGTGGTCGACGCTGCCCCTTCCCATCGTTGTGTTCCTTTGGTGCTGCTTGTGGGGGGTGGTCGACGCTGCCCCTTCCCATCATTGTGTTCCTTTGCTGCTTGTGGAGGGTGGTCGACGCTGCCCCTTCCCATCGTTGTGTTCCTTTGCGTGCTGCTTGTGGAGGGTGGTCGACGCTGCCCCTTCCCATTGTTGTGTTCCTTTGCTGCTTGTGGATGGTGGTCGACGCTGCCCCTTCCCATTGTTGTGTTCCTTTGCTGCTTGTGGAGGGTGGTCGACGCTGCCCCTTCCCATTGTTGTGTTCCTTTGGTGCTGCTTGTGGAGGGTGGTCGACGCTGCCCCTTCCCATTGTTGTGTTCCTTTGGTGCTGCTTGTGTATGGTGGTCGACGCTGCCCCTTCCCATTGTTGTGTTCCTTTGCGTGCTGCTTGTGGAGGGTGGTCGACGCTGCTCCTTCCCATTGTTGTGTTCCATTGGGTGCTGCTTGTGGAGGGTGGTCGACGCTGCCCCTTCCCATTGTTGTGTTCCTTTGCGTGCTGCTTGTGGATGGTGGTTGATGCTGTCCCTTCCCATTGTTGTGTTCCTTTGCTGCTTGTGGAGGGTGGTCGACACTGCCTCTTCCCATTGTTGTGTTACTTTGGTGCTGCTTGTGGAGGGTGGTCGACGCTGCCCCTTCCCATTGTTGTATTTCTTTGCGTGCTGCTTGTGGAGGGTGGTCGACGCTGCCCCTTCCCATTGTTGTGTTCCTTTGCGTGCTGCTTGTGGAGGGTGGTTGACGCTGTCTCTTCCCATTGTTGTGTTCCTTTGCGTGCTGCTTGTGGGAGGGTGGTCAACGCTGCCCCTTCCCGTTGTTGTGTTTCTTTGCGTGCTGCTTGTGGAGGGTGGTTGACGCTGCCCCTTCCTGTTGTTGTGTTCCTTTGGTGCTGCTTGTAGAGGGATTGTTGACGCTGTCCCTTCCCATTGTTGTGTTCCTTTGCGTGCTGCTTGTGGAGGGTGGTCGACACTGCCCCTTCCCATCGTTGTGTTTCTTTGCGTGCTGCTTGTGGAGGGTGGTTGACGCTGTCCCTTCCCATTGTTGTGTTCCTTTGCGTGCTGCTTGTGGAGGGTGGTTGACGCTGTCCCTTCCCATTGTTGTGTTCCTTTGCATGCTGCTTGTGGAGGGTGGTTGACGCTGTCCCTTCCCATTGTTGTGTTTCTTTGCGTGCTGCTTGTGGAGGGTGGTTGACGCTGTCCCTTCCCATTGTTGTGTTCCTTTGTGTGCTGCTTGTGGGAGGGGGGTTGACGCTGCCACTTCCCATCCTTGTGTTTCTTTGTGTGCTGCTTGTGGAGGGTGGTTGACCCTGTCTCTTCCCATCGTTGTGTCCCTTCCCATTGTTGTGTTCCTTTGCGTGCTGCTTGTGGGAGGGTGGTTGACGCTGTCCCTTCCCATTGTTGTGTTCCTTTGCGTGCTGCTTGTGGAGGGTGGTTGATGCTGTCCCTTCCCATTGTTGTGTTTCTTTGCGTGCTGCTTGTGGAGGGGGGTTGATGCTGTCCCTTCCCATTGTTGTGTTCCTTTGCGTGCTGCTTGTGGAGGGTGGTTGACGCTGTCCCTTCCCATTGTTGTGTTTCTTTGCGTGCTGCTTGTGGAGGGTGGTTGACGCTGTCCCTTCCCATTGTTGTGTTCCTTTGCGTGCTGCTTGTGGGAGGGGGGTTGACGCTGCCCCTTCCCGTTGTTGTGTTCCTTTGCGTGCTGCTTGTGGAGGGGGGTTGATGCTGTCCCTTCCCATTGTTGTGTTTCTTTGTGTGCTGGTCGTTGAAGGGTGGTTTACGCTGCCCCTTCCCGCTGTTGTGTTCCTTTGCTGCTTGTGGAGGGTGGTTGACGCTGTCCCTTCCCGTTGTTGTGTTCCTTTGCGTGCTGCTTGTGGAGGGTGGTTGACGCTGCCCCTTCCCATTGTTGTGTTCCTTTGCGTGCTGCTTGTGGAGGGTGGTTGACGCTGCCCCTTCCCATTGTTGTGTTCCTTTGCGTGCTGCTTGTGGAGGGTGGTTGACGCTGCCCCTTCCCGTTGTTGTGTTCCTTTGGTGCTGCTTGTGGAGGGTGGTTGATGCTGCCCCTTCCCGTTGTTGTGTTTCTTTGCGTGCTGCTTGTGGGAGGGTGGTCGACGCTGCCCCTTCCCGTTGTTGTGTTTCTTTGCGTGCTGCTTGGGGAGGATGGTCGACACTGCCCCTTCCCGTTGTTGTGTTCCTTTGCGTGCTGCTTGTGGAGGGGGGTTGATGCTGTCCCTTCCCATTGTTGTGTTCCTTTGCGTGCTGCTTGTGGAGGGGGGTTGATGCTGTCCCTTCCCATTGTTGTGTTTCTTTGCGTGCTGCTTGTGGAGGGTGGTTGACGCTGCCCCTTCCCGTTGTTGTGTTCCTTTGGTGCTGCTTGTGGAGGGTGGTTGATGCTGCCCCTTCCCGTTGTTGTGTTTCTTTGCGTGCTGCTTGTGGGAGGGTGGTCGACGCTGCCCCTTCCCGTTGTTGTGTTTCTTTGCGTGCTGCTTGGGGAGGATGGTCGACACTGCCCCTTCCCGTTGTTGTGTTCCTTTGCGTGCTGCTTGTGGAGGGGGGTTGATGCTGTCCCTTCCCATTGTTGTGTTCCTTTGCGTGCTGCTTGTGGAGGGGGGTTGATGCTGTCCCTTCCCATTGTTGTGTTTCTTTGCGTGCTGCTTGTGGAGGGTGGTTGACGCTGCCCCTTCCCGTTGTTGTGTTCCTTTGGTGCTGCTTGTGGAGGGTGGTTGATGCTGCCCCTTCCCGTTGTTGTGTTTCTTTGCGTGCTGCTTGTGGGAGGATGGTCGACGCTGCCCCTTCCCATTGTTGTGTTTCTTTGCGTGCTGCTTGTGGAGGGTGGTCGACACTGCCCCTTCCCGTTGTTGTGTTCCTTTGCGTGCTGCTTGTGGAGGGGGGTTGATGCTGTCCCTTCCCATTGTTGTGTTCCTTTGCGTGCTGCTTGTGGAGGGGGGTTGATGCTGTCCCTTCCCATTGTTGTGTTTCTTTGCGTGCTGCTTGTGGAGGGTGGTTGACGCTGCCCCTTCCCGTTGTTGTGTTCCTTTGGTGCTGCTTGTGGAGGGTGGTTGATGCTGCCCCTTCCCGTTGTTGTGTTTCTTTGCGTGCTGCTTGTGGGAGGGTGGTCGACGCTGCCCCTTCCCGTTGTTGTGTTTCTTTGCGTGCTGCTTGGGGAGGATGGTCGACACTGCCCCTTCCCGTTGTTGTGTTCCTTTGCGTGCTGCTTGTGGAGGGGGGTTGATGCTGTCCCTTCCCATTGTTGTGTTCCTTTGCGTGCTGCTTGTGGAGGGGGGTTGATGCTGTCCCTTCCCATTGTTGTGTTTCTTTGCGTGCTGCTTGTGGAGGGTGGTTGACGCTGCCCCTTCCCGTTGTTGTGTTCCTTTGGTGCTGCTTGTGGAGGGTGGTTGATGCTGCCCCTTCCCGTTGTTGTGTTTCTTTGCGTGCTGCTTGTGGGAGGATGGTCGACGCTGCCCCTTCCCATTGTTGTGTTTCTTTGCGTGCTGCTTGTGGAGGGTGGTCGACGCTGTCCCTTCCCATTGTTGTGTTTCTTTGCGTGCTGCTTGTGGAGGGTGGTTGACGCTGTCCCTTCCCATTGTTGTGTTTCTTTGCGTGCTGCTTGTGGAGGGTGGTTGACGCTGTCCCTTCCCATTGTTGTGCTCCTTTGCGTGCTGCTTGTGGGAGGGGGGTTGACGCTGCCCCTTCCCGTTGTTGTGTTCCTTTGCGTGCTGCTTGTGGAGGGGGGTTGATGCTGTCCCTTCCCATTGTTGTGTTTCTTTGTGTGCTGGTCGTTGAAGGGTGGTTTACGCTGCCCCTTCCCGCTGTTGTGTTCCTTTGCTGCTTGTGGAGGGTGGTTGACGCTGCCCCTTCCCATTGTTGTGTTCCTTTGCGTGCTGCTTGTGGAGGGTGGTTGACGCTGCCCCTTCCCATTGTTGTGTTCCTTTGCGTGCTGCTTGTGGAGGGTGGTTGACGCTGCCCCTTCCCGTTGTTGTGTTCCTTTGGTGCTGCTTGTGGAGGGTGGTTGATGCTGCCCCTTCCCGTTGTTGTGTTTCTTTGCGTGCTGCTTGTGGGAGGGTGGTCGACGCTGCCCCTTCCCGTTGTTGTGTTTCTTTGCGTGCTGCTTGTGGGAGGATGGTCGACACTGCCCCTTCCCGTTGTTGTGTTCCTTTGCGTGCTGCTTGTGGAGGGGGGTTGATGCTGTCCCTTCCCATTGTTGTGTTCCTTTGCGTGCTGCTTGTGGAGGGGGGTTGATGCTGTCCCTTCCCATTGTTGTGTTCCTTTGCGTGCTGCTTGTGGAGGGTGGTTGACGCTGCCCCTTCCCATTGTTGTGTTTCTTTGCGTGCTGCTTGTGGAGGGTGGTCGACGCTGCCCCTTCCTGTTGTTGTGTTCCTTTTCGTGCTGCTTGTGGAGGGTGGTCAACGCTGTCCCTTCCCACCAGAACGTGCCACGCTGTGATGGTGTCACTGAACTAGGACCTCCTAGCCACAATTCCATTCATACTCCTGTTCGAACCCCACCCTTCTCTTTTTCACCTCCGTTTCTTCCCTTCTTTATCCCCTCAATAAGCCCCTTTGTTTCCCCTTGATCTGCCCTTCTCTGGATCTTCCCTCTGGGTCCCCCGGATCTGCCTCTCTTTGTCCGTTAGACCTGCCCCTCTGTGAACCCATTATCGTCTCCTCACTGACCTTCCAAAGATCCTCCCCTTCTGCTGCCTGAATCTGCCTATTTGTGTCCCTTGGTCTTCCCATATATGACCTCTGGCCTGCCACTAGAGCTTCTCCTCTCTGGACCCTGCAGTATCAGTTCTTTGCCCCATAGACCTGCCCCTCTATAACCTCTTGCATCTACTCCTCTCAGACCCCCTGACTCCACATCCTTCTCAGCTATGCCTGACCCATGGAGGGGGACCTCCCCCCTTGGAATTGCCCCACTCTTACATCCTGAATCTACCCCCCTCAGATGCCCTAGCACCACATTCTTTTCACCTGTGTCTGACCCGTGGAGGCGGACCTCTCTGCCCCCTTGGAGCTGCCCCGCTCTGACCTCTTGAATCTACCCTGCTCTGACCCCTACTCCACACCCATCTCACCTATGTCTGACCCCTGGAGGTAGTTCTCAGCTCCCCCTTGGAGCTGCCCCACTCTGACCTCCTAGATCTCTCCTTCTCATACTCCCCCGATGTTGCCACCCTCTCTCAACTATGGGTTTTCCTCTCTTTGCCCCTCCCCCGACCTGTCCCACTCTGACACCTCCATCTTCTGATTGCAGACTTGCTGATTTCAATCCGCGTGCATCTGTATTTGTGCCTCTCTAACCCCTTTGGTTTGTCCCTCTTTGAATTGTATATGATCCTCTCTCAAGCCCTCTCAGAGTAGCTTCTCTGTGACCTCTGAGCTCTGTCCTTCTCTGACCTTTGAGCTTGCTTCTCTTTGCCTCCTGACTTAGCTGGTCTTTGACCCCATAGACCTGACACAGACCTGCCTCTGCCTGAGTCTCTAAACCTGGCACTCTCTCGCACCTCCTAAATCTGTCTCCTATGGCCTCTGGACATGCCATCCTTTGACCTTCTGAATCTGCCTTGTCTAACCTCCACAGTTCCACCCCTCGCACACCCCCGGGGTCTACCATCTGTGGCCCCTGGATCCACCTGTCCTTGAACCTCTGGATCTGCCTGTCCTTAAACCTCTAGATCCACCTGTCCTTGAACGTCTGGATCCGCCTGTCCTTGAACCTCTGGATCCACCTGTCCTTGAACCTCTGGATCTGCCTGTCCTTGAACGTTTGGATCCGCCTGTCCTTGAACCTCTGGATCCACCTGTCCTTGAACCTCTGGATCCACCTGTCCTTGAACCTCTGGATCTACCTGTCCTTAAACCTCTTGATCCGCCTTTCCTTAAACCTCTGGATCCGCCGTTCTTCACCCTGTCCTTGATTGTGGCCCCTCGATGTCTCCTCTCTGACCTCCACAGATCCACCCCCGCATACCTCTGGGGTCTATCATCCGTGACCTCTGGATCCACCTGTCCTTGAACCTCTGGATCCGCCGTTCTTCGGCCCGGTCCTTGATTGTGGCCCCTCGATGTGTCCTCTCTGATCTCCAGGGTACCCCCGTCTAACCCATTGTCTTTGCTCCTCTCCTTCCCATCGGTTCAGCCGGAAGGTGAAGCGATGGAACCGGGCCTTTCGACGGAAGTGCCGGGTGGCCGTGAAGTCGGTGACCTTCTATTGGATCGTCCTCATCCTGGTGTTCCTCAACACCCTCACCATCGCCTCGGAGCACTACCTGCAGCCGGACTGGCTGACGGAGGTCCAAGGTGAGCCCAGCACCAGGGTCTGTGCTGCTCCTCTGCTCTCGCTGGGTGGGTTTCTTTGTGCCTTAATGTGGGTGGGCACGTCTTCCTGTGGAATGAGGGCTTGAAAAGCGAGACTGCGATCATGTCTCTGCACAGAGGTGGAGGGTGATGGATCAAAAGCAGATTTTTCAAGAGCTGCACACTGTGGAGGCTTTGAAAAATAATGGTATTGTTTCCTCTCAGGCGGTATTAGTGCAAGTGCCTTGAGTCACTTAGGTTTTAGGCGCTTTGTAGTTCTGGTTATTTAGGTAGTATCACTGGACAAAGCTGTTCACAAATTTAACCAATAATTGCTAATTCAAGATGAACCCAACAAGGGGGAAGTCGAAGATTACTGTGCTGCAGAAATACTTTATTGTAGTGGTGCATTAAAGTCAGTGGACAATAGAAAGGTATTTGATAGCTGATTTCATGTCATTGGAGGCCCTAAGCGAGCAAAGCTTGTTTTGCTGAGACAGACAGGGAAGGGGCCTATTTGCTACACAAAAAGTATGGGTGTACAGTAAAATTAACGATGAACTTAGTCACTCATCTATTTAAGAAGTCTTAAAACAGCCAACAAAAGAGTCCTCAGATCAGCGTGCGATTCTCCAGGCCTCGTTGATGGGGAGTGTTGAAGCTTCAGTAAGCGGGGTGTCTGCTGAGTTGTAATGTCCTCAGATCAGCGTGCGATGCTCCAGGCCTCGTCGATTGAGAGTGTTGAAGCTTCAATAAGCGGGATGTCTGCTGAGTTGTAATGTCCTCAGATCAGCGTGCGATGCTCCAGGCCTCGTCGATTGAGAGCGTTGAAGCTTCAGTAAGCGGGATTTCTGCTGAGTTGTAATGTCCTCAGATCCGCATGCGATGCTCCAGGCCTCGTTGATTGAGAATGTACCAACTAGCTTTGTTGGAGGACCTTTTTGGACTTTGTAGGTTTGCAGGGGTGATTCTGTCAGCGCAGTTTGTGATCCAGTTCTTGACCGCCTGTTTGATGTTGGTTACGGTTTGACGGCAGAAGGTGTTGAGAGCGTCGGCCCACTGGCTCTCTGAGATCTTATTCCAGCTGCGGTGTGACATGCTGGGCGGCTCTTTGTGGTGCTGGGGAATCCATAGATTGTGAAGTGGACGATGGCGTGGTTGAGCTCGCTGACATGGCTGCACTTGATTCTATCGCTGGCCTTGAAGATCGGGTCGAGTGCGTGTTCTGAAATGGTTGTGGGGTTGGTGACCAGTTGGGTGAGGCCAATGTTGCTCATGCTTTCGAGGAAGTTTGCAGTGCTGGTATCATTGGGGTCATCGAGGTAAAAATTGAGGTTGAGGAGGAAGATGTAGGTTTTCTGAGTTGATGGCGTTTGGAGGGATGAAATTGGGAATGATGTTGCAGAACCCAGGGCAAGGTTCTGGAGGTCTGTAGACGAGAGTGCCTCTGATGGTGGGTTTGCTGTTTGTTTGGAGCTTGAAGTTGAGGTGTTCCATGATCGGGGTGACATCATCTGCTGTGGTGGTGCAGTGGATGGTTTCTTCTGAATGATGGCGGTTCCCCTCGGTGCTTGTTGATGCGATCTCTATGTGCAATCTTGTTGCTGTCGGGTGTCAACTGAGGCGATGTTGGATGCTGATGCAGGTTTGAGCTAGGTCTCAGTGAGGAAGATGACATCAGGGTGAGGAAGGTGATGGTTCCCAAATCTCTGTGTTGTGCTTACAGAGAGATCGTGCATTGAGCAGGAGGCAGTGGAGATGGTCCGTGGTAGTCGTGGTAGATGTGGTTGTGGTCGCAGTGCATGCTGGAGCTCTGGTGTTGCAGGAGACGAGGCAGGTCCTATTATGGAGCAGAGAGAGGTGCAGCAGCAGTTGTTGTTGCCAGGTGCAGCCTGTGCAGTTAAGAGCGGTGCAGCCGAGTGGGAGAGATTTCGACAGACGATGACGAGGGAAAATAAAATAAATAATTCATTTTTCGTCGTCATCATCCGTCGAAATCCCCCACCCCCAACCTGGCCCCACTGTTCTTACCTGCACAGGCCGCGGCTGTTTATTGCAGGGTCCTGGGTTCAGGGCTTGGAGCTTGGTTGAGGTGCATCTGTGGGTAGCGGTAGGGCCAGGGGTCCTGGCGTTGGGTGTGGCCGGTGATATGTCTGCGTTGTGGACTCCATAAGTAATCCTGGGAGGTGGGAGGTGGGAGGTGCTAGCGGAAGAGCACAAAGTGGGAAAACAACATCTGGAGCAGAGAGCAACAATACAACAGTGAAAGTGAGTAGCAGAAAAATACAAAATAAAACAATACAGAAAAAAAGTTACAAGCAGTTGGGCACTATGGCAGTCACTGGTACAAAATGAGCGATGAACAACCGTGGGGAAGCGGCACGTGATGGAAGGGGGTGAAGAAGATTCTGGAGACGATGGTGCCATTGGACGAGCTTATAACCCAGTTGACCTGTATGTACAATGCCACAATGTTGATAATGATGACCCGATTAAGGGTATTTCCTTCTCTTTACAGAGCCAAGTTCATTTGTACCATTGAGAAAATCATAGTTGGTAATATTGTCATCCACACGATTTTAGACATTAAATTCAGTACTATGTGGAGGATGGATACGCTGAGGCCGGTTACCAAGAGCTGCCAATGATGCTGCTGGCGATGCATTCATATATGAGGTTTCCACCAGCGCTGCAATCCCAGATTCTGCAGCTGCTGCGACCTCTTCCGTAGTTGCCAAAGGTGTCAACGTCACTACCACAGCCCCAACGACCTCCACCCTGAACACAGGAACCATGACCTCAAGCCCCATCCCCTCTACCTTCACCTCTGGTACTTCAGACCGGTCCTGACTTAGGAGGATGAAGATGTGGTTTGTTAGAAGGGGCGATCTCAGAGGGTCAGGTTGTGCTCACCCGACCATCCCAGGACCCACCTCTCCCACAGATCTTGCCGAGTCTTATCGTGAGGTCCTCACCTGGGAGGACTTCTGGTCTAGGATCGTACACACTGAGCTCAAACCACACTTATTGATTTCAGTAACAAGTTCTTTATAAGCAGCAAAAGGAAAGTAGCACTCTTATGTACACAATGATCGAGGGATCGCAAAGTCTTTGAGGATTCGGGAAGAGGGAAGCAGGACAGTCTTTAGCCTTTGGGCCAGTACGAAGCACAGCTCTCAATCCTCGAGCCGGGGGATATGGAAGATGATGGTCGTACTGGCTGCTTCACTCCCGTCGAGTCGGCTCGGATCGTGATGGGGGTCTCGATGGTCCAGCCGGACCAGAGTACTCCTCGAGCCGCGACGAGGTTAGCAGGGCTCGATCCGGAGAAGTTAGTGAGGAGCCGCGACAGCGTCAGCAGGGCTCAGATGGTTACAGGTTCAAGCTTGAGCCGCGACAGCGTCAGCAGGGCTCTGAGGTCTTAGAGAGGACGAGCCGCGACAGCGTCAGCAGGGCTCCGATGGTTACGAATTCAGCTCGAGCCGCGACAGCGTCAGCAGGGCTCCGAGGTCTTAGAGAGGACGAGCCGCGACAGCGTCAGCAGGGCTCCGATGGTTACGAGTTCAGCTCGAGCAACAGTTCCTTGTTGCGAAGAGGGAGCCGCGACAGCGCCAGCAGGGCTCAGCGATGCGAGGTTGAGTTCTTCTCAGGGCCAGCCGCGATCAGATCAGCAGGGCTTCAGGTCCAAGATACAACTGCCCGCTAGTTGTCGGGCGGGCCTTGATATAGTCCATTGGCCCCTTTGATGTCCGGACCCTCGCAGGTGGAGGTCTCATGCCTTGGGGGCTGGTCGTTGGCGAGGTCCGGCGGTTGGCTCTTTGATCTCTTTGAAAGATGCGTCCGGGGGTTCCCAGACGCCCAGTAGGTCTGGAGCCAGCACTCGGGGAGGCCAGAGGTGTAATCGAAACTGGCCCACAGGGGGAGGCCAAGGGTGTGACAGATACCAGTCTCTCAGGGGAGGCCGGAGGTGCCATCGAAACTCCCTGGCTTATCTCACTCGGGGAGCCCTTTACCCCCCAGCCGGGACTGGCGCGCCTTTGGAGTCTGGGTTTCGCTGGGGCCGGGGTCACGCTAGGCCCAGGGAGACAGGGATCTCTGGAAGAGAAAATGGCTGCCGGGCCTTGTGGGGCATGCAAGGTTAGGCGCTCGGAGCCGGGAGTGGAACGGGATAGGCAGGCCGGGTCGTTGGTTACAGGGGTCTGGGCTTATCGGGAGTAGGACGACCAGGCTCGGGGTGCAGGCTACACTAACGGGGATGCTGCGCAGGGGACTCAGGGTGTAGGCCTATGCTCACAGGGTGTGGGGGGACAGAGGCGAACCACGCCACGAGGCCGGGTCCAACGCGCGTCCCCCCCAGCTGAAGGCGGGGAGAACTACCCATCCTCTTGACGGTTCTCTTCGCTGAGGCGGAAGAATCGGGACAGGCCGTCTGCGTTGGCGTGGTCAACACCAGGCCGGTGCTCAACAGTGAAATCCATCCCCTGGAGGGAGATGGACCAGCGCAACAATTTGGGATTCTCCCCTCTCATCTGCATTAGCCACCGGAGGGGTCGGTGGTCGGTTTGGACCCGGAAGTGAGTACCGAACAGGTAGGGCCTCAGCTTCTTCAGGGCCCAAACCACCGCGAAGGCCTCCCACTCGATGGTGCTCCACCTTTGTTCTCGAGGGAGTAGCCTTCGGCTAATGAACGCCACTGGCTGGTCCAGGCCGCTCTCGTTCACCTGGGACAGAACTGCTCCGATGCCATGCTTGGACGCGTCCGTCTGTACTACAAACTCTCAGGAGTAGTCGGGGGCCTGTAGGACTGGGGCAGTACACATGGCGTCCTTCAAGGTTTCGAACGCCTCTTGGCAGGCGGGGGTCCAGCTGACTTTCTTCGGCTGGTTTTTGGAGGTTAACTCCGTGAGTGGTGCTACGATGCTGCCGTACCCTTTGATAAACCTTCGATAGTACCCCGTGAGCCCTAGGAACACCCGCACTTCAGTCTGGGTCGTGGGGGCTCCCAGGCCACGATTGCATCGATCTTGGGCTACGAGGCCGCTTCCGACCTGGTGTCCCAGGTAGACTACGGACCCTTGTCCGATCTGGCACTTGCTTGCCTTAATGGTGAGACCAGCCCTCCTCAGGGCTGTCAGCACCGCCCAGAGGTGCTGGAGGTGCTCGGGCCAGTGGGAACTGTAAACTGCGATATCGTCCAGATACGCAGCACTGAACTCTTCCAACCCAGCCAGTACCTGGTTCACCAGCCTCTGGAAGGTGGCGGGGCGTTTTTCATCCCGAAGGGCATCACCCGGAAATGGTAGTGACCATCCGGGGTGGAAAAAGCGGATCTCTCTCTAGCCCCTTCGGTGAGGGCGATCTGCCAGTATCCGCTGGTCAGGTCGAACGTACTGAGGAAGCGAGCAGCCCCTAGGCGATCAATAAGCTCGTCTGCTCGGGGAATGGGATGCGCATCGGTTCTGGTGACGGCGTTGAGCCCGCGGTAGTCTATGCAGAACCTCAGCTCGGGAACAGCGCCGGGGGCGGCAGCCTTCGGAACCAGGACCACGGGGCTAGCCCATGGGCTATCAGAGGCTTCTACCACTCCTAGGGCTAGCATCTTGGAGATCTCGGCCTTGATACAGGCCCGGACTCGGTCAGGGACGCGGTTGGCTCTGTGCCGTACCGGTGGGCTGTCCCCGGTGTCCACGTCGTGGACGCACCAGCTGGTGACGCCGCGGGTGAGGGAGAAGAGGTCCGAGAACTGTCCCAGTAACTGGCGACAGTCCTTGCGCTGCTCGGGAGAGAGGGAGGAGGAGAGACTCACTCCCTCTACGGAGCCATCTTTTTCTTTGGCGCATAGGAGATCGGGGAGAGGCTCCGGTTCCTCTTCTTCTCCGTCATCCGTGGTGAGGAGTAAACTCAACTCGGACCGGGCGAAGTGGGGCTTGAGGCGCTTCACGTGGAGGACCCGCAAGGGGTTCCGGGGGGACTGTACATCGATGAGATAAGTCACCTGACTCTTGCGCTCCACCACCTTGAAGGGCCCTGTCCACTTGTCTTGCAGGGCACAGGACTCCACGGGGGCCATCACCCAGACCTGCTGTCCGGGTTGAAACTCGACCAGAGTGGCATTCTGGTCGTACCACCGTTTCATTTCTTCTTGACTGGCCTCGAGGTTGGCCTCGGTCAGTTCTCGGAACTTCCTAGTCTGGTTCCGGAGGGCTAGGATGTATCGAAACACATCCGGAGGGGGCTCTGGGGCCGCCGTCTCCCAACCTTCCTTGACTAGGCTGAGGGGCCCCCGGACGGGGTGCCCGTAGAGGAGCTCGAAGGGGCTGAACCCCAGGGATTTCTGGGGGACTTCGCGGTACGCGAAGAGAAGACAGGGAAGGAGGACGTCCCACTTACGCCTCAGGGGCTCTTCGAGACCCATGATCATTCCCTTGAGGGCCCGGTTGAATCGCTTCACCAGACCGTTACCCTGGGGGTGATAGGGGGTGGTGAACTTGTACGTCACCCCACATTGTTGCCAGAGGGACCTCATGTATTTCGAGATGAAGTTGGTCCCTCGGTCGCTGACGACTTCTCGGGGGAATCCCACCCGAGAGAAAATCCCCATGAGGGCCCGCCCCACTACGGGTGCCGTCACCGTTCGGAGGGGAATGGCTTCGGGGTATCGGGTGGCATGGTCCACCAAGACAAGGAAAAAGCGGTGACCTAAGGAGGTCCTGGGGTCGAGAGGGCCCACGATGTCCATTCCCACCCACTCAAAGGGGGTACTGACCACGGGGAAGGGTTGGAGGGGGGCCTTGCGCCTCCCGCCGCTCTTTCCGCTGGACTGACACATGGGGCAGGACTTACAGTGGGCCTCCACATCGGAGCGCATGCCTGGCCAGTAGAAGTGCGTGACCAGGCGGTGATACGTTTTGTCTTGTCCCAAGTGTCCTGCCAGGGGTACATCATGGGCCAGGTTCAGGAGAAAGCCGCGGAAACGTAGGGGTACCACCAGCACTCGGGCTGACCCTAGCTCAGCAGACTTTTGTTCGCTGTACAAGAGGCCGTTTTCCCAATAGACAAAGTGGGAGCCGGACTGGTCACCAGCGGCCTGGGCGGCGGCCTGCTACCGCGGCCCAACCAAGGACGGACACGAGGTCTGTTCTAGGCAAAATTCTTCTCGGGACGGTCCTCCTTCCTGGCGCCACTGGGCCAGCTCAGGAAGGTCGTCCAGGCTCGTGGTCTGTTCGACGTCAGGGCCGAGGGGGCCTGCGTCGGAGGGGGAGATCTCTCCGGTGGACAGCTCGGTGGTCTCAAAGGACTCGGGGACCTCGGGGTCCTCAGGGGTTGGCGGTGCGGTCTCAAGATTCACCCCCTCGGGGTTAGCCGCCCGGGCGGTCATCGATCGGGTGCTCACACAGGCCCATTCGGGCAGGCCCCCCATCTCCAGCTGGGTCCTTTTCTCGACCCGCTTCCATAGGGAGCTCTCTAGATCGTTGCCGAGCAGGCAGTCCACGGGCATGTCTGAGCGGACCGGCACTCGTAACTCTCCGGAGACGCCCCCCCACTCGAACGGGACTTGAGCTATCCAGCAGGTGAGGATGGAGTTGTCAGCTGCTATCACCCGGCAAGAGAGGTGGGGAACAATTTGGGCTTCGGTGACTATGTGACGTTTGACTGCGGTGATACTGGCCCCGGTTTCTCAGAGCGCCCCTATGGGGTGGCCATTGACGGTCACCTGCTGTCGGTACTTTTCCGTGTTGTCGGGCAGGCTTGGCTGACTCAGGGCCCTGGCTTGGCTGGGGGAAACCCTGCGCGCGTTGTGGGAGGTGAGGTGCCGGGCTGGTTCCTGGGGGGACTGCGCGGGGACCCTAGCTGGGATCCCCTCTGTCTATTCTGACTCCCCCCTCCCCTCTGGCGAGAAGATCCCTGTTCATTTCGGCCAGAGTCTCCCCCGGGCCCCCGGGGGACTCTGGTGCTCACCCAGCGATCGGCCTCGACGGCCAGCTTCCGGGGGTCAGCTAACTTGCTGTCCAGAAGATGCTGTCGGAGTTCCACAAAGCAGTTCAGGGACAAATGTTCATAGGCAATGAGGTCGATGAGCCCCTCGAAGGTGGATACTTTGCTGCCCTTGATCCACCCTTCCAGGGCCCTGCTGTAGAAGTTCACATATTCCACCCAGGTGGTGCCGGGGATTTTCTTGCATTCTCTAAAGCGTTGGCGGTACATTTTGGGGGTGAGCCCGTACCTTGTGAGAAGGGCCTCCTTCATGTGGCTGTAGGAGGTCTGTTCGGCGGACGGTAGATCGAGCAGGGTGTCCCTCCCATCACTCAAGAATCGCCCCCACAGTCCGGCTCCCCAATCCGTTCGCGGAACTCGGTGGGAGGCCATGGCGACTTCGTAGGCCTTGAACCATTGCTGGATATCATCGTTCTTATAGTAATCCTTGACCACATCCTTGGGGATGTGGACCTTGGGTTCCACCGGGGGAATGGCCTCTCGGGTACCTGATGTTCTGTTGTCTTCGCTCTGGGCCTTCAGTTCGATCTCCTTCAGGCCGCGCTCGTGCTCCAGCTGGAGCCTTTTCCCTCGTGTTCTCTCTGGAGTTTCTTCTCCTCCAGTTCTCCTTGCAGCCGCAGCTGCTCGATGGCTAGCTTCTTCTCAGCCAGCTTCAGCTCTCCTTCTATCTTCAGACGCGCAAGTTCTAGCTTGTGGTTTCGGTTGCATTCTTGGTCGGTCATCTCTTCTTGCGACAGACCTCTCTCCGTGCTGGGACTCCGCGTTGGGGACTCTGCTCTCTCATGCTCTGGGGCGTGGGTTTCGGTCAGGGGTGCTCCCTCTCCATCGACTTCTGTTGGTGCTGGAGGTTGTGTTCCGGCCTCCACCCAGGCTGTTAGGGCTTGTTGAAAGTCTTCTTTGGTGCTTAATCCCGTTGTCGGGATGTGGAGATCTTTGCAGAATTGTTTGAGCTCTCGGTGCGAATAGTCTCCCAGAAGCTCCATCGGAAAGGTGGTCTTGTCATTCGTGGGACTCATGGTTGTTCTTTGTTCGGGTAGTGTGTCAGTACTGTACGATCCCTAGACGTAGGTTCTTATCCCGCCGCTGCCACCAATGTTAGAAGGGGCAATCTCAGAGGGTCAGGTTGCGCTCACCCGACCACCCCAGGACCCACCTCTCCCACAGATCTTGCCGAGTCTTATCGTGAGGTCCTCACCTGGGAGGACTTCGGGTCTAGGATCGTACACACTGAGCTCACACCACACTTATGGATTTCAGTAACAAGTTCTTTATAAGCAGCAAAAGGAAAGTAGCACTCTTATGTACAAATGATCGAGGGATCACAAAAGTCTTTGAGGATTCGGGAAGAGGGAAGCGGGACAGTCTTTAGCCTTTGGGCCAGTACGAAGCGTACCCTACGCACAGCTCTCAATCCTCGAGCCGGGGGATACGGAAGATGATGGTCGTACTGGCTGCTTCACTCTCGTCGAGTCGGCTCGGATCGTGATGGGGGTCTCGATGGTCCAGTCGGACCAGAGTACTCCTCGAGCCGCGACGAGGTTAGCAGGGCTCGATCCGTAGAAGTCCGTGAGGAGCCGCGACAGCGTCAGCAGGGCTCAGATGGTTACAGGTTCAAGCTTGAGCCGCGACAGTGTCAGCAGGGCTCTGACGTCTTAGAGAGGACGATCCGCGACAGCGTCAGCAGGGCTCCGATGGTTACGAGTTCAGCTCGAGCCGCGACAGCGTCAGCAGGGCTCCAAGGTCTTAGAGAGGACGAGCCGCGACAGCGTCAGCAGGGCTCCGATGGTTACGAGTTCAGCTCGAGCCGCGACAGCGTCAGCAGGGCTCCGAGGTCTTAGAGAGGACGAGCCGCGACAGCGTCAGCAGGGCTCCGATGGTTACGAGTTCAGCTCGAGCCGCGACAGCGTCAGCAGGGCTCAGGTGGTTCAGTTCCTTGTTGCGAAGAGGGAGCCGCGACAGCGTCAGCAGGGCTCAGCGATGCGAGGTTGAGTTCTTCTCAGGGCCAGCCGCGATCAGATCAGCAGGGCTTCAGGTCCAAGATACAACTGCCCGCTAGTTGTCGGGCGGGCCTTGATATAGTCCATTGGCCCCTTTGATGTCTGGACCCTCGCAGGCGGAGGTCTCATGCCTTGGGGGCTGGTCGTTGGCGAGGTCCGGCGGTTGGCTCTTTGATCTCTTTGAAAGATGCGTCCGGGGGTTCCCAGACGCCCAGTAGGTCTGGAGCCAGCACTCGGGGAGGCCAGAGGTGTAATCGAAACTGGCCCACAGGGGGAGGCCAAAGGTGTGACAGATTCCAGTCTCTCAGGGGAGGCCGGAGGTGCCATCGAAACTCCCTGGCTTATCTCACTCGGGGAGCCCTTTACCCCCCAGCCGGGACTGGCGCGCCTTTGGAGTCTGGGTTTCACTGGGGCCGGGGTCACGCTAGGCCCAGGGAGACAGGGATCTCGGGAAGAGAAAATGGCTGCCGGGCCTTGTGGGGCATGCAAGGTTAGGCGCTCGGAGCCGGGAGTGGAACGTGATAGGCAGGCCGGGCCGTTGGTTACGGGGGTCTGGGCTTATCGGGAGTAGGACGACCAGGCTCGGGGTGCAGGCTACACTAACGGGGATGCTGCACAGGGGACTCAGGTTGCAGGCCTATGCTCACAGGGTGTGGGGGACAGAGGCGAATCACGCCACGAGGCCGGGTCCAACATGTTTGATAAAGAAGGGGAGATCTTTGGTGCGACCCTCCTCCATGGCGGAAGAGTCAACCCTCCCCCCACCAAGGATTCTTAGCTTCATGATTTAGCTAAAGTCAACTCCCTCATCGAGAGGACAGCTAAGATATTTGTTGTTTCCTTAAACATACATCATGAAGATTGTTTCTATATGATTCCAGGGATCCTACTAGAAGGACATCCAAAGCCATCGCCTTATTCACTCAGATCCGGTTGAAAGGAAGATGGTGTTGCAGACACCTGTGCACGTCCTGGCTACAGCGCTGCATTTGGAGAGAACATACAGGGATTGGGAAACACTGCTGCCTGTTTATCGGGCCTTCCCAAAGCAGAATTTGTCATGGTTTAGGACACGTTCTTAATCCATGCTCTCCATGCATGGCTCCACTAGATAGAGAAGAGTGATGTGGGGATCCATTCGGACAGACAGTGTCTCTTTATCCGCCAGTTCTGTCCATCTAACCCAGTGGCGTCATTCCATCCAGGACTTCCTTTGTTACCTCAGCTTGGCTCTCTTCAACATCGTCAAGAACTGAAGACAGGCATCCTTTCCATGCTGCCAAAGGGGGCCCACAAACCAGTCCCCAAATCCTTGCAAAACAAAGGTTGTGTTAAGAATTTATCATCGTGAAAAAGAAAAAATCCTGATCGTGGTGACCACTTTTAAATATATGTTGTCTCAGCAAGTATCTCAAAAATCTGTCATTCTGGATTGTCACCCTTCAAGAGATCCTTTTACCCATGCAGAGATTTGATATGTGACACTATTGGATTTGTAGGAAGCTTACTTTCATACGTCTGTTCCTCACAAGCATTAAAGGTCTATGTCTAAGTAGCTCTATGCCATTACCAACATATTTTTCTGCTCGCTTTCAAATCCTCCGCACATCTCTATGAACTGAACCGCTCTAATGGTTGCCCACCTTCACCGCCATGGTCATCAAATGCTCCCTTATCTGGACGATTGACTTTCCGAAGGGAAGACACAACGCAAGGCAGCAGCCTCCACCAAAGCCTGTCTAACCTTTTATACAGAATCGGACTGATGAAGCAGAAAAGTGTACTCTGACAAGCAGAGTACAGGTCTTGGACACTATTCTAAAGCCAAAGATGAGGACACTGATGAGGACCCCGAGCACACCTCCTCCCGCCAGTCTCCTGCACCGTGCTCTTCTAATCCCCGTTTGATGTCCAACATTCTACTGATATTCATGATGTCATTTGTAAAATCAGCATTTTTAGGTCTCGGCCTGCGTAGGCTGCGCGTGCGCAGTCTCGCTGGCGAGAAATTTTGTTTTTCAGTATGGGGGCTTGAACCCGCCCCTCTTCTCCATTGGCTGGCTTCCTAAACAGAGGCCAGCCATTGGAGGAGAGGGGCATCACTCCGTTCAAGCCAGGATTCGGGGGGGTGTTTTTTTAGGTTCTTTCTCTCCTCTTCCCATTGGCTGGAATTCCAGCCAATGGGAAGAGGAGAGAATGAAAACCACGTCCCCGAATCACAAAATGACGCTGCGTTTCTCCGAGGCATTTCCGCATGACCTCGGAGAAACATAGTGGTGTTTCCATGTCGTGGGAGCGGGTGAGTGATCGTGGGACGGGGCCTGGTTGCCCCCAGTCTTCCCCCTGCCGTACTTCGGCTCTTTCTGGAGCAGCTCAGCTCCGCTCGCACCCCCTTCCCTCTGCCCGCAGCCCTCCTCCATCCTGCTCTTGCCTCCTCCCTTCCCTCTGTCATACTTTGGGTCGAGTCAGCTACAGTGTTGATCGCCAAACTCTAAGATCCGATCTCTGTGCAAACTTGGATTTTCCACCAAACTCAAAATCAGTGCCATGACTCCGTTCAAGGACAATCCCAGAACGTAAAGTGTGCCTACATTCCTAAAGCACTTTGGGGCGCACACAAATGTTAGCATTCCACTTAAAATTACAATAAAGCAACGGCCGTAGGCTGGTGGCTTGACAGTTCCCTGACTTTCGTCGTGATTGAAGGGCAGTCGCTTTATTGCTCCTTTGTCCGCTTATACTAGTGATAATAATGGGATGCATGTAAATCAGTCTACACCCCGTTATCGTCGCCATCAAGGAAACGGATACTGAATGTCCGCCCCAGAAGTACCTCTTCCTATGAAGGGAAACGAGCGCTGCTCGCGGCCAGTGACCGGGAGGGTGGCATATGCCCTGAAACGGAACGCATATCTGTCATGAAAGAAGAGGGAGAGAAATGATCCCATCACTGCCAGGGTTGTAGTGCTCACATTGCAGTCTGGCCCCCTGGGACTGAAGGCAGCCCCCTCCCCACCCCATCTGCTGCCCTTGCTCTGGCTGAGTCCCTCACCATGCCAGCAGCCATGAGGACAATACCAGCTGAACTACACCTCTCCCATCTGCCACCACCAGACTACAGTGGAAAGGCGGCCCCGCAGCCGGCGAGCGGTATCCGTGGATTGGCTGCCCGGCTTCCCAGCCCCTGAACGACAAAGAATGGGGGGGGCGTGAAGAGCGGTGGGGATTAATCCTGCAGGAGGCGCCGCCGTGGACCCGGGCTGCTTTCATCCCCCTGCCTTGGGGCGCCGAGGGCTCTTGCCGCTCCTGCCTCGCGGAGCCCCGGCCGGTGCACCACACCGACCCCGGGAGGACCATGAAGCTCCATGCAGGCCCCGGCGGGCAGAGAGGAGGCCGAGGGTGAGTGAAAACTAACAGAAAACAAAAGCATTTCCTCCTCACCCGCTCTCACTGAGGAGACGGGACAAACATATTCATGCAGCGGCCGGGTGGGCGTGGGGATGGCGGGTTGTTACGCACGTGCGCGCCTGAGCTCCAAGGTGGGGTCCAGGTCATCTATGGATAGTAAGCCGGGTGTGTGGTGTCGCGTCTCACACACATCGTCTCGCTGACAACCACAGGAGGAAACAGTGGGAGCAGCATCACTGCTGTCCTATTGCAAAAAAAATTCAAGAGTGTGTGTCATATTCAACACAACGTCACTTGTTTAGAAAAGTCAAAATAAAGCCGGTAAAGTCCACTAATTCACACCACTTGTGTTTTTAGGTCTGTGTGTGTGTGTGTGTGTGTGGGTCTCTGTGTGTGTGGGGGTCTCTGTGTGTGTGTGGGTCTCTGTGTGTGTGTGGCTCTATTTGTGTGTGTGTGGCTCTGTGTGTGTGGCTCTGTGTGTGGCTCTCTATGTGTGTGTGTGTGGCGCTGTGTGTGTGGCTCTGTGTGTGGCTCTCTATGTGTGTGTGTGTGTGTGTGGCTCTGTGTGTGTGTATGGCTCTGTGTGTCTCTGTGTGTGTGTGGCTGTGTGTGTGTGTGTGGTTCTGTGTGTGTGTGGCTGTGTGTGTGTGTGTGTGGCTGTGTGTGGCTCTGTGTGTGTGGCACTGTGTGTGTGTGTGGCTCTGTGTGTGTGTGTGTGGCTCTGTGTGTGTGGCTGGCTTTGTGTGTGTGTGGCTCTGTGTGTGTGTGGCTCTCTGTGTGTGTGGCTGTGTGTGTGTGTGGCTGTGTGTGGCTGTTTGTGTGGCTCTGTGTGTGCGGCTCTGTGTGTGGCTCTGTGTGTGTGTGTGGCTCTGTGTGTGTGTGGCTCTGTGTGTGTGTGGCTCTGTGTGTGTGTGGCTCTGTGTGGGTGTTTGGCTCTGTGTGTGTGTCTTTGTGGGTGCAAATGCAATAGGTCTCGCATTTGCGAGAGATTAAGCTAGTGGCATTGTAAATGACAATGCCATTTATTTATCTGTTTTCAAAACCAACACCTAAATAAAAATGTTGTCATTTACAATGCCAATAGCTCTAACTTTTGCAGGGGCAAGACCGTTGCATTGTAAATGCTTGTTTTTTATTTGGGTTTGTAGTTGGCCAATGAATCCAGGTTTACAGACCATTTGCTGGACTAATGGCCTAATATCTCTAATGAGAAAGGAAGCTCAGATAGATGTCAAGCCGTCCCAAGACAATTTTCCGGTGCTGATTTCTCCAAAACCGCTGAGCGGATTTATACCAAATCAAGCAAAGGCGCTTCCTCTTCCTAGTGTGAAGCTCTACCTTCGTGCCATGTTTGGTGAAATTCTGTTCAGCTGTTTTTTTCTGTAGCCCAAAATCCTATTGGAGTTAAAATGGGAAATGCATGTTGCTTGTTGTTTTTACCCTTGCGCCCCTTGTTTTGCCCGTTGCTTGACAGATCTGCATAGATTTTAAGGACCTGTTCCAACACCCTCCTTGTCATAGGCAAGAGTGATCGAGCGTTGCCTTGACCATAATATTGACTAATAGTATTAACCAGACTTCACAATTCTGTCATTTGACATCATTGGTCTTATTACCAAATGTAATGGTGTTAAATTTATGAGTGATGATTAAGAGTGGAATCGGCCCTTGGGGGATACTGATGTGTGACCAGCAGTCGCAGCAGATGTCATCAGCAATGTTAACCAACAACCTGGAGGAAGGGGGTGGACTCATCCTCCCTCTGAGCCTTTGGTCCATCCCCTGCAGGGGGTTTGGTGAAGATGCACAGAAATGGATAGTATTCCTTTTTGTACTGATCCAACACCCCCAGTCTCTACTCGCCTCCTGATCCCTGGGCCTTTAGTTCCTGGATGGCTCTCATGCCTTCCTTCCCCACAGTTCTCCTGTTCTTGGGTCTTACTACCAGCTTCCTGGTCCATGTGCCCACAGGGCTCTGATCTCTCTAATACTTTCCTGATTCAAGGGCCTTCAGTTCCTGAGTCCTTCACTCAACCTCCTAATCCATGGCCCCTTGGTTCTTGGGTCTCCCTGATACATGGGCTCTCAGTTCTCGGGTCGCTCCTATAGCTTCTGGATCAATAGGCCTTCAGTTCTTCGGTCTGTCCAATAGACTCCTGTTCCAGGGGCCCTCAGTTCTTGAGTCTGTAATCGCTTCCTGATTCACGCTCCCTCCGTTCTTGAGTCTAAGAGCTCCTTCATCTGTTGCTATCACTTCATGGGTCTCTCTCACTTTCCTGGTCCATGGGCTCTCAGTTCTCCGGTCTCTCTATCAGCTTAGGCCCTGAGTTAAGGGGTCTCTCTAAAGCTTCCTGAGTCCTCAATGTCTGCGTCTCACCTTTCTCTTCTTCAGGTTACGCAAACAAGGTGCTGCTGTCGCTGTTCACGCTGGAGATGCTGCTGAAGATGTTCAGCCTGGGCCTCCAGGCGTACTTTGTCTCCTTCTTTAACCGCTTCGACTGCTTCGTGGTCTGCGGGGGAATCCTGGAGACGGTCCTGGTGGAGTTTGAGGTCATGTTCCCTCTCGGCATCTCAGTGCTGCGCTGTGTCAGGCTACTCAGGATCTTCAAGGTCACCAGGTGAGACATCCACCACCACTTCCTGCCTCCACCTCATCGCTTCCTGTGACCTATCCCCTCACCCTACCTTAACCAATCCTTTCTGCTTTCCCTGCCCCAACTCCGCTCCCTGCTGCTCGTGCCTCCACTGGCACAACCTGCTGCTCGTGCCTCCACTGGCACAACCTGCTGCTCATGCCTCCACCGGCGTTCCCTGCTGCTCATGCCTCCACCTGCGATCCCTGCTGCTCGTGCCTCCAGTGGCGCTCCCTGCTGCTCATGCTTCCACCAGCGCTCCCTGCTGCTCATGCCTCCACCATTGCTCCCTGCTGCTCGTGCCTCCACTGGCGCTCCCTGCTGCTCATGCCTCCACCGGCGTTCCCTGCTGCTCATGCCTCCACCGGCGCTCCCTGCTGCTCGTTCCTCCACCAGCGCTTCCTGCTGCTCATGCCTCTACCGGCGCTCCCTGCTGCTCATGCCTCCACCAGCGCTCCCTGCTGCTCATGCCTCCAGTGGTGCTCCCTGCTGCTCATGCTTCCACCAGCGCTCCCTGCTGCTCATGCCTCCACCGGCGCTCCCTGCTGCTCGTTCCTCCACCAGCGCTTCCTGCTGCTCATGCCTCTACCGGCGCTCCCTGCTGCTCATGCCTCCACCAGCGCTCCCTGCTGCTCATGCCTCCAGTGGTGCTCCCTGCTGCTCATGCTTCCACCAGCGCTCCCTGCTGCTCATGCTTTCACTATCGCTCCCTGCTGCTCATGCCTCCACCGACGCTCCCTGCTGCTCATGCCTCCAGTGGCGCTACCTGCTGCTCATGCCTCCAGTGGCGCTCCCTGCTGCTCATGCCTCCACCGACGCTCCCTGCTGCTCATGCTTTCACTATCGCTCCCTGCTGCTCGTGCCTCCAGTGGCGCTCCCTGCTGCTCATGCCTCCACCGGCGCTCCCTGCTGCTCGTGCCTCCACCAGCGCTCTCTGCTGCTCATGCCTCCACCGGCGCTCCCTGCTGCTCATGCCTCCACCGGCGCTCCCTGCTGCTCATGCCTCCACCGGCGCTCCCTGCTGCTCGTGCCTCCAGCAGCGCTCCCTGCTGCTCATACACCCACCGGCGCTCCCTGCTGCTCATGCCTCCACCGGCGCTCCCTGCTGCTCATGCCTCCACCGGCGTTCCCTGCTGCTGCTCATGCCTCCATCAGCGCTCCCTGCTGCTCATACCTTCACCGGCGCTCCCTGCTGCTCATGCCTCCACCGGCGCTCCCTGCTGCTCATGCCTCCACCGGCGCTCCCTGCTGCTCATGCCTCCACCGGCGCTCCCTGCTGCTCGTGCCTCCACTGGCGCTCCCTACTACTCGTGCCTCCACTGCCGCTCCCTGTTGCTCATGCCTCCAGCGGTGCTCCCTGCTGCTTGTGCCTCCACTGGCGCTCCCTGCTGCTCATGTCTTCACTGGCGCTCCCTGCTGCTCATGCCTCCATCAGCGCTCCCTGCTGCTCATACCTTCACCGGCGCTCCCTGCTGCTCATGCCTCCACCGGCGCTCCCTGCTGCTCATGCCTCCACCGGCGCTCCCTGCTGCTCATGCCTCCACCGGCGCTCCCTGCTGCTCATGCCTCCACCGGCGCTCCCTGCTGCTCATGCCTCCACCGGCGCTCCCTGCTGCTCGTGCCTCCAGCGGGGCTCCCTGCTGCTCATGCCTCCACCAGCGCTCCCTGCTGCTCATGCCTCCACCAGCACTCCCTGCTGCTCATGCCTCCACCATCGCTCCCGGCTGCTCATGTCTTCACTGGCGCTCCCTGCTGCTCATGCCTCCACCGGCGCTCCCTGCTGCTCATGCCTCCACCGGCGCTCCCTGCTGCTCATACCCCCACTGGCGCTCCCTGCTGCTCATGCCTCCACCGGCGCTCCCTGCTGCTCATGCCTCCACCGGCGCTCCCTGCTGCTCATGCCTCCTCCGGCGCTCCCTGCTGCTCATACCCCCACTGGCGCTCCCTGCTGCTCGTGCCTCCACCAGCGCTCCCGGCTGCTTGGGGAACATCCTTTACGACGCGGATGTTACCCCGCATTACAGTTACGACGCGTCTTTTAAAACGCAAGTCGTAACCACGACTTGCACTGGAGGGCGCTCAAGGACAAGGAATAGTAGATTTACTATTCCAACACCTTCCCTACTGTACGTAGGCTGGTGTTGGAATAGTAAATTTAACTATTCTAAGTCCAGCACCCTACCTCGCAAGTTGCGGTAACAACTTGCGTTGTAAAAAACGCGTTGTAATGGCATGCGTGGTAATACCACGCAGTGTACCGTCGTACATCCCTGCTGCTTATGCCTCCGACAACGCTCCCTGTTGCTCATGCCTCCACCGGCGCTCCCTGCTGCTCATGCCTCCACCATCGCTCCCTGCTGCTCATGCCTCCACCGGCGCTCCCTGTTGCTCATGCCTCCACCGGCGCTCCCTGCTGCTCATGCCTCCACCGGCGCTCCCTGCTGCTCATGCCTCCACCGGCGCTCCCTGCTGCTCGTGCCTCCACCGGCGCTCCCTGCTGCTCGTTCCTCCACCAGCGCTCCCTGCTGCTCATGCCTCCACCGGCGCTCCCTGCTGCTCGTGCCTCCACCGGCGCTCCCTGCTGCTCGTACCTCCACTGGCGCTCCCTACTGCTCGTGCCTCCACTGCCGCTCCCTGCTGCTCATGCTTCCAGCGGCGCTCCCTGCTGCTCGTGCCTCCACCAGCGCTCCCTGCTGCTCATGTCTCCACCAGCGCTCCCTGCTGCTCATGCCTCCAGCGGCGCTCCCTGCTGTGCGTGCCTCCACTGGCGCTCCCTGCTGCTCATGCCTCCACCAGCGGTCCCTGCTGCTCATGCCTCCAGCGGCGCTCCCTGCTGCTCATGCCTCCACCAACTCTCCCTGCTGCTCATGCCTCCACCATCGCTCCCTGCTGCTCATGCCTCCACCGGCGCTCCCTGCTGCTCATGCCTCCAGCGGCGCTCCCTGCTGCTCATGCCTCCACCAACTCTCCCTGCTGCTCATGTCTTCACTGGCGCTCCCTGCTGCTCATGCCTCCACCGGCGCTCCCTGCTGCTCGTGCCTCCACTGCCGCTCCCTGTTGCTCATGCCTCCAGCGGTGCTCCCTGCTGCTCGTGCCTCCACTGCCGCTCCCTGTTGCTCATGCCTCCAGCGGTGCTCCCTGCTGCTTGTGCCTCCACTGGCGCTCCCTGCTGCTCATGTCTTCACTGGCGCTCCCTGCTGCTCATGCCTCCACCAGCGCTCCCTGCTGCTCATGCCTCCACCAGCGCTCCCTGCTGCTCATGCCTCCACCAGCACTCCCTGCTGCTCATGCCTCCACCAGCGCTCCCTGCTGCTCATGCCTCCACCGGCGCTCCCTGCTGCTCATGCCTCCACCAACTCTCCCTGCTGCTCATGTCTTCACTGGCGCTCCCTGCTGCTCATGCCTCCACCGGCGCTCCCTGCTGCTCGTGCCTCCACTGCCGCTCCCTGTTGCTCATGCCTCCAGCGGTGCTCCCTGCTGCTCATGCCTCCACCAGTGCTCCCTGCTGCTCATGCCTCCACCAGCGCTCCCTGCTGCTCATGCCTCCACCAGCACTCCCTGCTGCTCATGCCTCCACCAGCGCTCCCTGCTGCTCATGCCTCCACCGGCGCTCCCTGCTGCTCATGCCTCCACCGGCGCTCCCTGCTGCTCATGCCTCCACCGGCGCTCCCTGCTGCTCATGCCTCCACCAGCGCTCTCTGCTGCTCATGCCTCCACCGGCGCTCCCTGCTGCTCATGCCTCCACCGGCGCTCCCTACTGCTCATGCCTCCACCAGTGCTCCCTGCTGCTCGTGCCTCCACCAGCGCACCCTGCTGCTCATGCCTCCAGCGGCGCTCCCTGCTGCTCGTGCCTCCACCGGCGCTCCCTGCTGCTCATGCCTCCACCAGTGCTCCCTGCTGCTCGTGCCTCCACCAGCGCACCCTGCTGCTCATGCCTCCACCGGCGCTCTCTGCTGCTCATGCCTCCACCGGCGCTCCCTGCTGCTCATGTCTCCACCGGTGCTCCTTGCTGCTCATTCCTCCACCGGTGCTCCTTGCTGCTCATTCCTCCACCGGCGCTCCCTGCTGCTCATGCCTCCAGTATCGTTCCCTGCTGCTCGTGCCTCCACCGGCGCTCCCTGCTGCTCGTGCCTCCACCAGCGCTCCCTGCTGCTCATGCCTCCACCGGCGCTCCCTGCTGCTCATGCCTCCACCAGCGCTCCCTGCTGCTCATGCCTCCACCGATGCCTCCTGCTTTTCCAGATCCTGCCCCCTCCAGCACTTCCTGCTTTCCCTGACTATCCCTCTGTCATCACTTCTCTTTCTCTGTTTGTCCTCCTCTCTTTCCCTCTGTCCTGGGTCGCCTATCAGTCTATGTACATCTCTCCACCATTCTGTTTTCTCTCTTCACCTGCAGGCACTGGGCTTCCCTAAGCAACCTGGTGGCCTCTTTGCTGAACTCCATGAAGTCCATTGCTTCGCTCCTGCTGCTGCTCTTCCTCTTCATCATCATCTTCTCGCTTCTGGGCATGCAAGTCTTCGGGGGCAAGTTCAACTTCGATGAGACCCAAACCAAGCGCAGCACCTTTGACACCTTCCCACAGGCTCTGCTCACCGTCTTCCAGGTATGGCGTCCTCCTACCCTGTGCTACGAGGAGGCTCCGTGGAGTAACAACAGTGGACACAACACATGACAAAAACAGCAAGTGTAGGTCAGCGAGGATGTTTCATAGATTCACATGCTTGAATCATCCCCATCTTCGTAGTGGGAGCCCCACGGTATCCTTATAAAAGTAGCAGTTAACACTACCAAAGGCTACCATGCAATTAACAGTCACTACAATACCCTATCTACTTTCTTTCTTTAAAAAGAACCAAACTTAAGTAATATCCAATCAGGTGACAGAAATCTGTAGAACACTTCCAAAAGAGGCTGAGTTCCTCAGATTTTGTACCACACGTACTATGACAGGGAGTCTCCCTGGGCTTTGCTCAGTCTTTTCTTTCAAAACTACCAGATATCTTCTAGAAAATATCTGATTCTTCAAAGAACGGTCTCTTCAGGTCGAGTGGAAAATGCAATAAGAAGAGGCTGCATGCTGAAGATCTCCATAAGAACTGTATTTACTGTTTGTACCCCCAACAGAAGGTAAAGGACTGCAAGATTTGTAGACCTTTCTCAACCAAAGCCCTTAAAGATAGAGAGGTTAGGTTGTTGATTTGGCTGCAGAGACAAGTAAATCTGATGTCGTCTCTGATGATGAGAGAAGCTCTGCCTCACATACCTCGCTGGAAAAATCTAAAAGGAGAGAGTGATCACAGGAGTCTAAAAAATCCCGTCATGAATCAGCAGGTCCCTCACAAAAAGGAAAACATCAATTTCCTGCTGAGGAGAAAGCCCATTTGACCTCAAAACATGAGAACCCCTCTTCTGAGCCATCTATGGAGATTACAGACTATAAAAAACTTGTGTCATCGATGGCACCATCCTCAAGGTTCCCGTTGTTGCAGAAATCACCATGGGGCATGCTACCCCATCATTGCCGTCGATGATCTCGTCGTTGAAAAAATCATCGTGGACGAAGGTCTCTGATATGCCGTCGACGGCGGCTCCAACGATGATGCCTGTAGCAGCGGGGAAGGTACCCTCACCGGCGACGACTTCCTCATCAATTATATCTTCTCATTCGATAACGACTTCCTCGTCTGCATCTACATCCTTGTCGATGACGTTTGTTCAGTCAACTACTGCAACGACGACAACAGTATCCGCATCAACGGCGATGGCGACTATGATTTCGTCATCAGTTCCCATTATGAGCTCATCGACGACACAGACACTACTGTCATCGACGAAGCTGATAACGCTGCATACTACACTGAGTCTCAAACGACCGTCGATGTTACAACTTACACCACTATATCCATCAAAGACATTCTCATTGACAACACCATCAACAAGGTGTTTTCTTCAGAATCCTTCACTGATTTGGCCTTTACTTCGTTCAACATTCTTGCAAGAGTCTGATGAAGATGACATGTTTGGTCCTGCTCACAGTCCTTCTCAGCTTCATGTCAAGTATCAGGATGATGATGAAGAGGACTATGAGGGTTATTATCAGCAGGACTTTCACACTCCACATGCAAAGATGCAATGCATGAAACCTGTTCATAAACCCATGGTCCACCTTCCTGTGGCATTAGTTCAAGAATTGCACGACATGTTGCAGGATTATCGTACTTGTTTTACTTTGTCAACTAGTGCTCCTCCACCTCCGTCTGCACCTCCACCGGCATCTCCACCATGCATGTCGGAGTCTTCGCCTAGGATGTCGCCAGCAATAGATAGTGTTCTACCTCTGCAACAGCATGACACCTCTGATGAGGAGGATGTAGAGGAAGGTGAACTTCAAGGTACAGGGCCAACTGGGAATCAGTGGGAAGATTACATCATCTCAACACCTGGTTCCCCATCTCCTCAGACAGTGGATTGACTGCCGGAGAACTTGGGCGGTTTGCAAGCATTGATGGAGAGGGCAGCTTCTCGCTTTCAGTTACAGATGACAGTCAGGCAGTCTGACGGCTTTCTTTACGATTTTAAAGACCAATCTCGGAAAACTGTGAAGGCAATCCCTATACTAGAGCATATTTGGGAGGAAGGTGTGAAAGTCATGAGAACATCTGCTACAGTGATCGCAGTTTTGCCTCGAATAGACAAACAATCCAAGGCTCCCGATGATGCGCCAGCTTGTCTGGTAGGACACTCGAAACCAAACTCAGCAATAACTCAAGCTGCACAACGAAGGCCAAGGATACTTCAGCGCCAATTGCCGCTCCACCTTATAAAGAAGGGAGGCGCCTGATAACATTGGCAAGGGATTTACCACCATCTCAGGCACCACAGTGCACGCGGCCAATGCGCTAGCGATATTAGGCCGATTCGACCACCAAATGTGGTCCGATATCACTCCATACGGGGACCTTCTTCCAGAAGACAACAGACTAGAGGTGAGAAAGATTCTTCTAGAAGCCGAAGGATCGGCCTCAGAGATCATTGATGTGTCCATGGATGTGGCTTCCCTGGCCTTTCGTCAAGCCATCAGAGCAGCCGTCCTTAGACGTCAAGGTTGGTTGAGGGCAAAAACCTTTCGCCCAAGGTGCAAAGTAAAGTCCTAAAAATGCCTTTTGATGGTAATGCGCTTTTTGGTAAGCACACTGATGACGCCTTAAAGGCCATTAAGGCAGACACTGAGACTGTTAAAGCTCTGTGCACACTTCAATACAGGAAGACCCCCTTTCATGGAACCTGTGGTAGAGGAACTTATTCATTTCGTGGGGGTTACCAGAAATACCAACATAGGACCTATCACTCATTTCACCCGTCCTACCAACATCAACAGACATATCGTGCACCACCACAGTCTTCATACTCCAGGCAACCCAGACGTAAACAACCCGTACAGTCCAGGGATACAGTTAGGAAACAGTGATGATGACCCGGCGCCTGCTGCGTTCTCCCATATCATTCCAGCCAGAGGAGCTCGCATCCCACACTATTTCAGTCAATGGCACAAAATTACCACAGACACATTGGTCCTGGATATAATAAAGTATGGCCATACCCTGCTGTTTGTCACAGCACCACCTCCTCATCTGCCACAAAAATCTCTGCCATCCCACCTTCAGTTACTCAGGAAGGAGACTTCGTCATGCTGGAAAAAGGAGGCATAGAAAGAGTACCGCGCTCTCGAAGGGGAATGGGCTTCTACTCTCGCTTTTTTTCTTGTGAAGAAGAAATCAGGAGAAAGGCGTCCCATTCTGGACCTCCGAAAGCTCAGCAAATATCTACAGAAAAAATCCTTCCGCATGGTAACTCTTCAGGAGATATTGCAGCTACTGGACCAATTGGATTTTCTGTCCAGCCTCGATTTACAGGATGCACATTTCCATATTCCTACCCAACCCAAGCATCGAAGGTTTCTCCGTTTCACTGTGGCAGGCGCGCACTATCAGTTCAAGGTGCTACCCTTTGGCCTCTGCTCAGCTCCTCGGGTATTTACCAAATGTATTGCTCCCGTGGCAGCACACCTACGATTATGAGGCCTGCAGATTTTCCTGTATCTCGATGATTGGCTAGTGAAGGCTCCTTCTCTTCACTGGGCCTCAGAGGCCATATCCATCTGCCTACAACTGTTTCCCTCTCTAGGGCTTGCAACCAACTACCAAAAATCCATTCTCACACCTTCTCAACGGACAACTTTTCTAGGAGTGACGTTGGATACCCTCCAAAACTAGGCCTTCTTATCCACAGAAAGGCAAAACACCTTTCTATCACTGGCTCACACTCTATCCAAAAAAGAGTTTCCTGTGCCTTCCTCATGGTGCCCCACACAAGTCTCAGGATGAGACCTTTCCAGGAGCAGGTGGACAGGCAATGGCTTCAGGTGACCGGATCTTTAGAGGACATTATTCAGATCACTCCGATCATGAAAAAAAGCGCTTCCTTGGTGTCTGTCCGCTAGCAATCCCCCTGTGGGCCTGGCATTCCATCTCTACTTCCAGAGTTCATTCTGCCAAGGATCTTTCATTGGAAGGCTGGGGGGCCACCTTCAAGGCCTTCAAGGCCTTCAAGTAAGTGGCAAATGGAGTCTCTCTGTCTTCAAGATGCACATCAACTTCCTGGAATTGAGGGCAATTTTCCTGGCTCTTCAGTCATTCCTCCCACGAACACGAGCGTCCTCCGTCCTCATTCGTACAGACAATGCCACCTGCATGCACTATTTCAACAAGCAGGGAGGAGCGAGGTCTCCGATTTCATCTTTGGAAGCTCAAAAGATCTGGGAGTGGGCGTTACCGCACCACATCAGCATCAAGGCGGAACAAATTCCAGGAGAGAGAAACAACCTAGCAGACACCTTGAGAGAATAGGACAAACATGCCACGAGTGGGGACTCAATCAGTTAATTCTCAACTCTATCTTCCAGAAATGGGGAACACCCAACTTAGACCTCTTTGCATCTCAGGAGAACCGAAAATGAAATTTCTTCACCAGCTGGGAACCTCAGATAGGGTCGTGGAGGAACGCGTTTTCGATAAGATGGTCCTGCTCACTGAGCCACTGGTACCAAGCTATGCCAGGCTGAGGAGCCCTCATCAGGGCAAAGCCAACTCTGGTTTGGAGTTTTTATAGATTGTCAGTGGAGGGTAGACTGACCGTCTCCAGCCAGTCAATCAGTCTTCCACTAGACTCAGTCGGTTTGTTGTGCTAAAGTTCTGCCATGGCATATCGCGCCGTCAAGCCTCGCGGTAGACACTAGCAGAGGCTCAACTAAAAACCAGGAGTCTGACTTTTACCGGAGAAGTTCTTTTTGGTCCTTGACCAGAGGAGGGGATGGATCATATGAAAAATAGTCAGACTTTAAAAGCTGTCAGCCTAGAAGAAAATAGAACCCGTTCCTGCCTCCCACAGAGAAAACTGCATCTGTTTCAGGCTTTTGTTTGGTCCCCACTGAAGGTCCCAAGGAGGGGTTCAAGCAATTTGAGATCTGAGGCGAGTGTACAAAAGCGAGCGAGATTGTCAAACATTTGGACCACAAGATGGCGGCTTGGGAAGGAGACTATGGCAGCTGAAAGTAGTTCCTTTCTAGAGTGAATATTAAAGTATCATCTGTATGATAGGTGCTAATAAAATATAAATAAACCATCTTGTGAGTCTATGAAAGAATGTCAACACAGGAGATCCCCATTTAAGGTAAGTAAACTATTCTTTCTGGAGTTTCCTGGTGTTACACGGGTTTCGGGTACTGCAGTGCAGCGGTGGGTTCTTTACACAACATGAGATGCACACAAAAATCTGATACCCATGTGTCTTGTGATGTTGCGCACCATAGAACATGGCAGTGCCACGCTGTGGGTTGTGTTGAATTGTGTGTGCATGCAGTCTCCACTTGACGCCACCCTTTGGGTTGTGTTGAATTGTGTGTACATGCAGTCTCCACTTGACGCCACGCTGTGGGCTGTGTTGAATTGTGTGTACATGCAGTCTTCACTTGGCGCCACGCTGTGGGTTGCGTTGAATTGTGTGTACATACAGTCTCCACTTGACGCCACGCTGTGGGTTGTGTTGAATTGTGTGTGCATGCAGGGTCCACTTGACGCCTCGCTGTGGGCTGCGTTGAATTGTGTGTGCATGCAGTCTCCACTTGACGCCACGCTGTGGGCTGTGTTGAATTGTGTGTACATGCAGTCTTCACTTGGCGCCACGCTGTGGGTTGCGTTGAATTGTGTGTACATACAGTCTCCACTTGACGCCACGCTGTGGGTTGTGTTGAATTGTGTGTGCATGCAGTCTCCACTTGACGCCTCGCTGTGGGCTGCGTTGAATTGTGTGTGCATGCAGTTTCCACTTGACGCCACGCTGTGGGTTGCGTTGAATTGTGTTTACATGCAGTCTCCACTTGACGCCACGCTGTGGGTTGCATTGAATTGTGTGTACATGCAGTCTCCACTTGACGCCACGCTGTGGGTTGTGTTGAATTGTGTGTGCATGCAGTCTCCACTTGACGCCACGCTGTGGGTTGCATTGAATTGTGTGTACATGCAGTCTCCACTTGACGCCACGCTGTGGGTTGCATTGAATTGTGTGTGCATGCAGTCTCCACTTGACGCTACGCTGTGGGTTGTGTTGAATTGTGTGTGTATGCAGTCTCCACTTGACGCCACGCTGTGGGTTGCATTGAATTGTGTGTACATGCAGTCTCCACTTGACGCCACGCTGTGGGTTGCATTGAATTGTGTGTGCATGCAGTCTCCACTTGACGCTACGCTGTGCGTTGTGTTGAATTGTGTGTGCTTGCAGTCTCCACTTGACGCCACGCTGTGGGTTGTGTTGAATTGTGTGTGCATGCAGTCTCCACTTGATGCCACGCTGTGGGCTGCGTTGAATTGTGTGTGCATGCACTCTCCACTTGACGCCACACTGTGGGTTGCGTTGAATTGTGTGTGCATGCAGTCTCCACTTGATGCCACGCTGTGGGTTGTGTTGAATTGTGTGTGCATGCAGTCTCCACTTGACGCCACGCTGTGGGTTGCATTGAATTGTGTGTGCATGCAGTCTCCACTTGACGCTACGCTGTGGGTTGTGTTGAATTGTGTGTGCATGCAGTCTCCGCTTGACGCCACGCTGTGGGTTGTGTTGAATTGTGTGTGCATGCAGTCTCCACTTGATGCCACGCTGTGGGCTGCGTTGAATTGTGTGTGCATGCACTCTCTACTTGACGCCACACTGTGGGTTGCGTTGAATAGTGTGTGCATGCAGTCTCCACTTGACGCCACGCTGTGGGTTGTGTTGAATTGTGTGTGCATGCAGTCTCCATTTGATGCCTCGCTGTCGGTTGTGTTGAATTGTGTGTGCGTGTAGTCTCCATTTGACGCCACGCTTTGGGTTGTGTTGAATTGTGTGTGCATGCAGTCTCCATTTGACGCCACGCTGTGGGTTGTGTTGAATTGTGTTTACATGCAGTCTCCACTTGACGCCACGCTGTGGGTTGCATTGAATTGTGTGTACATGCAGTCTCCACTTGACGCCACGCTTTGGGTTGTGTTGAATTGTGTGTACATGCAGTCTCCACTTGACGCCACGCTGTGTGCTGTGTTGAATTGTGTGTACATGCAGTCTTCACTTGGCGCCACACTGTGGGTTGCGTTGAATTGTGTGTACATACAGTCTCCACTTGACGCCACGCTGTGGGTTGTGTTGAATTGTGTGTGCATGCAGTCTCCACTTGACGCCTCGCTGTGGGCTGCGTTGAATTGTGTGTGCATGCAGTCTCCACTTGACGCCACGCTGTGGTTTGCGTTGAATTGTGTTTACATGCAGTCTCCACTTGACGCCACGCTGTGGGTTGCATTGAATTGTGTGTACATGCAGTCTCCACTTGACGCCACGCTGTGGGTTGTGTTGAATTGTGTGTGCATGCAGTCTCCACTTGACGCCACGCTGTGGGTTGCGTTGAATTGTGTTTACATGCAGTCTCCACTTGACGCCACGCTGTGGGTTGCATTGAATTGTGTGTGCATGCAGTCTCCACTTGGCGCCACGCTGTGGGTTGTATTGAATTGTGTGTGCATGCAGTCTCCACTTGAAGCCACGCTGTGGGTTGCATTGAATTGTGTGTACATGCAGTCTCCACTTGACGCCACGCTGTGGGTTGCATTGAATTATGTGTGCATGCAGTCTCCACTTGACGCTACGCTGTGGGTTGTGTTGAATTGTGTGTGCATGCAGTCTCCACTTGACGCTACGCTGTGGGTTGTGTTGAATTGTGTGTGCATGCACTCTCCACTTGACGCCACACTGTGGGTTGCTTTGAATTGTGTGTGCATGCAGTCTCCACTTGACGCCACGCTGTGGGTTGTGTTGAATTGTGTGTGCATGCAGTCTCCATTTGATGCCTCGCTGTCGGTTGTGTTGAATTGTGTGTGCGTGTAGTCTCCAGTTGACGCCACGCTTTGGGTTGTGTTGAATTGTGTGTGCGTGTAGTCTCCATTTGACGCCACGCTGTGGGTTGTGTTGGATTGTGTGTACATGCAGTCTCCACTTGACGCCATGCTGTGGGTTGTGTTGAATTGTGTGTGCATGCAGTCTCCATTTGACGCCACGCTTTGGGTTGTGTTGAATTGTGTGTGCGTGTAGTCTCCATTTGACGCCACGCTGTGGGTTGTGTTGGATTGTGTGTACATGCAGTCTCCACTTGACGCCATGCTTTGGGTTGTGTTGAATTGTGTGTGCATGCAGCCTCCATTTGACGCCACGCTGTGGGTTTTGTTGAATTGTGTATACATGCAGTCTCCATTTGACCAGATGCCCTGGTGACCACCATCCGCCTTCTCTCCATTTTCTTCAGATATTGACTGGCGAGGACTGGAACGCGGTCATGTATGACGGGATTATGGCGTACGGAGGGCCCTTCTTCCCCGGGATGCTGGTCTGCATTTACTTCATCATTCTCTTTATCTGCGGGAACTGTATCCTTTGGCCTCAGGCTCGGTAAAGTAACCAATGGAGGAGCAGCGTCAGGGCTCTGAGAGGAGTGTCTGTGCTCTTCATTCAGTGAATAAGGTCTGTGCGCAGTGTGTGCATTGTGAAGTTCTGTCTGTGCTGGAGCCTGAGGTGGAGCGTGTTGATCGCACTGCACACCCTCTGCGTGCCCTGCATGAGCTCCACATGCAGTGAACAGGCTTTGTCTCTGTTGTATGAGCTCTGATGCAGCATACATAGCTCTTGTTGCAGAGCATGTGGACTGGGAGCCGTACTTGGGGGTGGGTGTGGGCTGGACTCCAAGGTGGAGTGTGTGTTGATCAGGAGCTCTGATTGCACTGCACACCCTCTGCATGAGGTTTGTGTGCAGGAAGCCAGCTGTGGCCCTTTGTATACGTTCTTGTGCAGTTTACAGACCTCTTGGTGCAGAGTACGAGCTCTGGTTTCAGTGTGTGACCTCTAGGTGCTGTGCTTGTGGTACCTGAGTTATGGTTCCAGTGCAGTGTGTGAGCTGTAGGGGAGCTGTAGTATTTTGGAGCCCTGGGTACACTGCATGAGCTCTAGGTGAGTGGATATCCACATTTGCTGTGCAGTGTAAGAGCACGCGGCACAGTTCCTGTGCTCTAGCTTCTGTGTGCTTATATCCAGTGTCTGAGCTGTGTGTAGGTGCAGTGTAAGAGCCGCGGCACAGTTCCTGTGCTCTGGCTGCTGTGTGTTTATATCCAGTGTCTGAGCTGTGTGTAGGTGCAGTGTAAGATCACACGGTACAGTTCCTGAGCTCTGGCTGCTGTGTGTTTATATCCAGTGTCTGAGCTGTGTGTAGGTGCACTGTAAGAGCACGCGGTACAGTTCCTGAGCTCTGGCTGCTGTGTGTTTATATCCAGTGTCTGAGATGTGTGTAGGTGCAGTGTAAGAGCACGCGGCACAGTTCCAGAGCTCTGGATGCTGTGTGTTTATATCCAGAGTCTGAGCTGTGTGTAGGTGCACTGTAAGAGCACGCGGTACAGTTCCTGAGCTCTGGCTGCTGTGTGTTTATATCCAGTGTCTGAGCTGTGTGTAGGTGCAGTGTAAGAGCACGCGGTAGAGTTCCTGAGCTCTGGCTGCTGTGTGTTTATATCCATTGTTTGAGCTGTATGTAGGTGCAGTGTAAGAGCACGCAGCACAGTTCCTGAGCCCTGGCTGCTGTGTTTATATCCAGAGTCTGAGCTGTGTGTAGGTGCAGTGTAAGAGCACGCGGTACAAAAGGGGGTGGTGAAAAGGGGGTGGTGATGGACGGAGCATCTGAACCAATCAAACACTCACACCCTGGACCGGAAACAAGCTTCCGAGGACCGGTTTCTGGCATTACAGCCTTCTTCAGCCCGGCTTGCTTGAATCCAGTGGCAAAGTGAGCAAGGGACTCACGTTTGAGCATACCCTGCCACACTTATGGCGGCCAAAGCGGTACAAAAGGGGGTGGTGATGGACAGAGCATCTGAACCAATCAAACACTCACACCCAGTCAAAAGATCTGGGTTTAATCCATCACCGTTCTTTAGCCCACTCTGCCACCCCAGTTCAGACATGGCTATATGCAAATCAGTCTGACCCTGTGCCTCATGGGAACAGTCCAGCCTGAACTGCCCAGCCATGCCTTCCCTGGACCGGAAACAAGCTTCCGAGGACCGGTTTCTGGCATTACAGCCGTCTTCAGCCCGGCTTGCTTGAATCCAGTGGGAAAGTGAGCAAGGGACTCACGTCTGAGCATACCCTGCCACACTTATGGCGGCCAAAGTGGTACAAAAGGGGGTGGTGATGGACGGAGCATCTGAACCAATCAAACACTCACACCCAGTCAAAAGATCTGGGTTTAATCCATCACCGTTCTTTAGCCCACTCTGCCACGCCAGTTCAGACATGGCTATATGCAAATCAGTCTGACCCTGTGCCTCATGGGAACAGTCGAGCCCGAACTGCCAAACCATGCCATCCCTGGACCGGAAAGAAGCTTCCGAGGACCGGTATCTGGCATTACAGCCTTCTTCAGCCCGGCTTGCTTGAATCCAGTGGGAAAGTGAGCAAGGGACTCACATCTGAGCATACCCTGCCACACTTATGGCGGCCAAAGCGGTACAAAAGGGGGTGGTGATGGACGGAGCATCTGAACCAATCAAACACTCACACCCAGTCAAAAGATCTGGGTGTAATCCATCACCGTTCTTTAGCCCACTCTGCCACCCCAGTTCAGACATGGCTATATGCAAATCAGTCTGACCCTGTGCCTCAGGGGAACAGTACAGCCCGAACTGCCAAGCCATGCCTTCCCTGGACTGGAAACGAGCTTCCGAGGACCGGTTTCTGGCATTACAGCCTTCTTCAGCCCAGCTTGCTTGAATCCAGTGGCAAAGTGAGCAAGGGACACACGTGTAAGAACACGCGGCACAGTTCCTGAGCTCTGGCTGCTGTGTGTTTATATCCAGAGTCTGAGCTGTGTGTAGGTGGAGTGTAAGAGCACGCTGCACAGTTCCTAGCTAGGGCCTATTTTAGGCCTGGGATTCCTTCCAGCTATATAAAGGTGCCCATTTACGTCTACCAAGAGATTTCCCTTTCTTGCCCTTTCTTTCGTAAATTCCCTTCTCAAGGTTAAATACAGAGAGGAGCTGTGTCAATCATAAATTAAATGTAGGGTCGGCTTGATCTAGCCAAGCAGAGGCAACACAAATTTGTAGAACTGCCATGGCAAGGTAGAGAAAGCGGAGAAACGTAGTGTTCGAGGCATATGAGCTGCAGATTGTACACTTAGCATTAGATTGCCACCTGGTGTTGGACTCGGATGATTGCATGTTGTTGTCGTCTTGGAAGAAGTCTTTGTAGCCACGAGATAGGTGACTCCTCCCTTGGACAATAGTGCGCATGGGCATCGGCTCCAACCTTAGATTGTTTTTTTCCGCCACTGGATTCAGATGAAAGTTTTCCGCTCCGGCTAGAAATAGACTTTTCAGGCACGTAGAAGCGCAAAAAACTTCCTAAAACTCACCAAACTACTTTCGATATCGACTAACATCGTTTTGACTCCATCAGCTCGATTCCGGTCGTCGACGTGGGCCGTTGGGCCTATCCACGCCTTGAGGCCTCCACCACATGGAAAGTTCGCCACTCAAGAAATGCCCCAGGTGTGGAGCAAAGTTTCCACACAGTGACCACCACGAGGTCTGCAATCTGTGCTTATCGCCAGAACACAACGAATCCAGCTGTAAAGCCTGCGCGTCCTTTTGATCCAAGAAAACCATCCGAGATCAGAGGGCCCGTCCACACGACATGCAGAAATCAGCTCCGGAACCGGTGGATATCTTCGACGAGGAGGCTCCGCTCATTCTCGAAGAAGATTCCGATGATCTCCAAATCGTATCAGAGGCAGAGGACTCAGATGACTCCATACCATTGGGTCAGTGTGAGTACTACTGCCCCTGCACCACACACAGCACCCAGATCGAAGGCAAAGGTCAACACTCCGCCTCCGGGGCCCAGTTGCGACTGAAAATCCACTTCGACAGCCCCGCCATCGAGCCCGGCTCCGAAGAAAGTAACTAAGCCTTCCGGTAGCTCGGTATCGAGCAAGCCGCACGTGCCGATTCCACCAGCTCCCTCGTCACCGAAACCGAAAGAAGACTCGGCTCCGAAACCGTCGACTTCTAAAGACAAGGGTACCAAGCCAGCGTCCGACGCCTCCAAGCCGACGAGACCAGCTTCCACTCTGAAGACATTGTCTTCGGTCCCGAAACCAACAAGGCCTGGTTCCGATGCGCCAAAGCCCTCGAAACAGCCTAGGACACCGAAAACAACACCTTTGGTGCCGAAAACTACACCAAAGGACACTGTGACAACTCCTAAGGCTAAAGACAAGCAGCAACCTCGTCCGGTACCGAAAAAATCGACGCAGACAAAGGTTCCACAAGGAGAAGACCTTTTTCAACCAGATCCTCTGCAAAAGAAGATCTACATTGACCCAAAGGCAGGGCAAGTGTCCACTACACCACACAAGAAGAGGAAGGCAGATGAAACATCCACACCTATAGTCCCTGCCAAGAAGAATGACTCTGCCACATCTCCTATGCACCCTTCTTCACCTATACTTCCTTCTCCTTCATCTCCTGTTCCTCTTAACAATTCACCACAGATCTCTCCTCCACATTCTCCTCTTTTATCTTCACACTCACCTCAAAATGATGATGAGTATAGTTTAGTAGGAGGGATAGACACAGATGAGCCCTTCCCTTACCCTACAGATGACACAGTCTGGGAGTACCCAAACACACAGGATATACCAGATATTCCTGACCCACACTCATACCCATCAAAATCTTCTCCACCAGAAGATAACATTGGCTTTGGTCACCTGTTGAACAGAGCTGCCTGTTACCATGGGGTCACTATGCATTCTGATGAGGCAGAAGAGGATTTTCTGTTAGACACATTCGAACAATCGCAAAGGTCGGTTCAAATTCTTCCTATGATCAAAGGAGTCATAAAACATGCTCCAGAGGTATTTAAAGACCCCGTACGTACTAGGATCCTAAACCCTAGAATTGAGAAAAAATATAGGCCTGCACCTGCAGATCCAGCCTACGTTAAAGGACAACTACCATTAGATTCACTAGTTGTGTCAAATGCTAGGAAGAGGGCAAACTCGCAAACCTCAGGTGAGGCTCCCCCACCTGACAAAGAATCCAAGGTCATAGATGCCTCAGGCAAAAGAATAGCTGCGCGCTACCAACATATGGCGTATAGCTAACACACAAGCCCTCCTTTCACGATATGATAGGGCTCATTATTATCAGTTAGAGAAACTGCTAGAACATCTACCTGACCAATATAAGGCACAGGCACGCGTACTTATACAAGAAGGCAAGCTAATTTCTAATGCCTCAATCAAGTGCGCACTAGATGTAGCAGACACTGCATCTAGAGCTGTAAATACTAGTGTCGTACTTAGGGGACCTGCGTGGCTACGCATTTCAGGATTTAAACAGGAAGTGCAAACTACCATTTCAAATCAACCATTTCATCCAAACCAATTGTTTGGACCAGAAGTAGACTAAGCACTTGGAAAAAATGAAGAAGGATACAGATACTGCCAAATCTATGGGAGCTTTACCGTCCACACAAGCTAGAGGTTCCTTTCGTCGCTCCTTCTATAGAGGGGGCTCCAAACAGACTGGAGCAGATACTACCACATCTTTCAAATCGAACACACAAACATCCTCTCACAACGGATATTTTAGAGGAGGATACAGAGGGAATAACAACAAAGGAAGAGGTCGGGGTAAGAACAATAATCGAACCTCTTCCACCACAAAACAGTGACTTCCCTCTGCTCCCCCAACAGCATTCCACTCCTGTGGGGGGCAGATTAACACAATTCCTGCATGTCTGGAACTCCATCACAACACAGGTGGGTGAGACAGATTATCCAACATGGCTACTGCCTAGAACTTACAGCAACCCCTCCACACATACCTCCCAGGCAGCGTCCAATGTCTACAGACCATCTAACTCTGCTCAAACAAGAAGTTCTGTCCCTTCTTCAAAAGGACGCAATACAATTAGTTCCTTTACAAGAACAAGGAACAGGGGTTTACTCGCTGTACTTTCTAATTCCCAAGAAGGCCTCAGGCCCCTCAACCATTACATACAATCAGATCATTTTCATATGATCACTTTACAACAAGTGCTCCCACTGCTGCAACAAGGCGATTTCCTCACAACACTAGACCTAAAGGACGCCTATTTCCACATTCCTATACATCCTGCTCACAGAAAGTATCTAAGGTTTGTCATACAGGACAACATTATCAGTTCAAAGTCCTTCCATTCGGAGTGACAACGGCACCACGGGTATTCACAAAGTGCCTAGCAGTAGTAACAGCACATCTCAGAAGACAACAGATACAGGTCTTCCCTTATCTGGACGATTGACTCATAAAAGACAAATCATTCAATCAGTGTGTTCAACACACACATCACACAATTCAAACGCTGCACGACTTAGGGTTCACAATCAACTACAGCAAGTCGCACCTGCAACCCTCTCGTATATATCAGTATCTAGGGGCTACAATAAACACATCTGCGGCTCTAGCGTATCCCAGTCCAGCCAGGATACAGAGCATTCAAGCCTTAGTCACAGCCTTCCAACACCAACAATCTCTGCAAGCCAGAGTGTTCGTGAGACTGATAGGCATGATGGCATCTTGCATTTTCATGGTCCCTCACGCAAGACTGCAAATGCGTCCGTTACAAGAATGTCTAGCACGACAGTGGAACCAGGCTCAAGGTCAACTCACAGACCTGGTGTTGGTGGACAGCCGCACGCATCGCTCTCTGCAGTGGTGGAACACCAAAAACTTGACAAAAGGGCAGCCGTTCCTCGAACCTGTCCCACAACTAGTGCTCACAGCAGACGCATCCCTCACAGGATGGGGAGCCCATCTCCTACGTCATACAACTCAAGGACAATGGAACAGTCAACAAAAATTGTTCCATATCAACCATCTAGAGCTGCGAGCAATATTCTTAGCACTCAAAACATTACAAGTACAAGTACAGAACAAAGCTGTCTTGATCCAGACGGACAACATGACAGCAATGTATTACATACAAAAACAGGGGGGGGGCACTCTCTCTACAACTGTGGGGGGGGGCACTCTCTCTACAACTGTCCCAGCTCGCACAGAGCATTTGGAGATGGGCCACAGAACATATATCTGTTGGCAGAGCACCTTCCAGAAGTTCACAATCAGATAGCAGATCTGTTGAGTCGGCAGACACAACAAATTCACGAATGGGAGCTACATCCGCAGGTTCTTTAACCATTCTTCCGCAAGTGGGGTCATCCAGACATAGATCTATTCGCCACACACGAAAACGCAAAATACCCAACCTTAGCCGCCAGGTTTCGAAACCTGCTGTCCAAGGGCAATGCGATATGGATTAACTGGTCAGGCAGATTTGCGTAAGCTTTTCCGCCACTACCACTAATACCACTAGTCAGACCCCCCAGGATATTGCAGCATAGATTTGCTAATTTAGCAGCACAAAAATAAAAATGTAGCCGCATTATTGCAGCACTTTATTTTACTCGGAATCTTTCGTTTTCAGCCTTAAATCAATGGAAACTGTTTTAGCAGAGAATTCCACTTTCAAATAGGCATTTTTAAAGTGTCTGAGAGTATTTGTTTGTTATGCTAAGTCCCTATGTCATGTAATGGCTGGCAGCAACATTTTTCTCTGTTGCTGGCAGCAAATCGTAGATCTTGCAAGACTCTTACTTCCGCAGGAACGAGGTGGGCCAAGGGGAAATACAGATCCCAAGGCCATTGTCTGAGCTGTGTGTAGGTGCAGTGTAGGAGCCGCGGCACAGTTCCTGAGCCATGGCTGCTGTGTGTTTATATCCAGTGTCTGAGCTGTGTGTAGGTGCAGTGTAAGAGCACGCGGAACAGTTCCTGAGCTCTGGCTGCTGTGTGTTTATATCCAGAGTCTGAGCTGTGTGTGGGTGCAGTGTAAGAGCACGCGGAACAGTTCCTGAGCTCTGGCTGCTGTGTGTTTATATCCAGAGTCTGAGCTGTGTGTAGGTGCAGTGTAAGAGCACGCGGCACAGTTCCTGAGCTCTGGCTGCTGTGTGTTTATATCCAGTGTCTGAGCTGTGTGTAGGTGCAGTGTAAGAGCACGCGGCAGGGTTCATGAGCTCTGGCTGCTGTGTGTTTATATCCAGTGTCTGAGCTGTGTGTTAGTGCAGTGTAAGAGCACGTGGCACAGTTCCTGAGCTCTGGCTGCTGTGTGTTTATATCCAGAGTCTGAGCTGTGTGTAGGTGCAGTGTAAGAGCACGCGGCAGGGTTCATGAGCTCTGGCTGCTGTGTGTTTATATCTGAATCTGAGCTGTGTGTATGTGCAGTGTAAGAGCACGCGGCACAGTTCCTGAGCCGTGGCTGCTGTGTGTTTATATCCAGTGTCTGAGCTGTGTGTAGGTGCGGTGTAAGAGCACGCGGCACAGTTCCTGAGCTCTGACTGCTGTGTGTTTATATCCGGAGTCTGAGCTGTGTGTAGGTGCAGTGTAACAGCACGCTGCAGAGTTCCGGAGCTCTGGCTGCTGTGTGTACTCTGAAGTGTGGGATCTCTGTGTGTAGCATGTTATCACTGCCTGACCCGGGTGTTGTGAATGCACTCTGTAAAGTATGCACATGATCTGTGTGTAGTACATGTGCTGTGGGTGCAGTGCATGTGTGGTGGATGTGTGCATGGTTCCAGGTATGTTGTGTTCACTCCCTACATTTTGTGTTGTGTTATGTGTGTGAGCTATGGCTACAGTGCATGGGGTCTTGTCTTTTGTATTTACTCTGTGCATGGTGTGTGCATGTGTGTGTGTGTGTGTGAGGGAGAGGGAAAGAGCGCACTCTGGGAGTAGTGCATGCTTCTATGTTGTATTCATTCTGAACACTGTGTGTGTGAGTGTGAGCTCTGGGTGTATTGCATGGTTTCAGGTCTTGTGTATTCACACTGCATGTGTGGCGTGTGTGTGTGTGTGTGTGAACTCTGGGTACAGTTTCTGGTTCGGGGTCTGTTGTATTGACTGTGTGTGATGTGAGTGTTTCTGTGTATGTTGTGTGATCTGTAAGTGTAGTGGATGGCTCCATATCTGTTGTGTTCATTGTGTGTGGTGTGTGTTTCTGTGTTGCAGTGAGCATGCATTCTAGGTGTAGTCCATGGTTTGTGGTCTGGTCACTCTGTACCTGTTGAGTGTGTGAAAGTTCTGAGTGCAGAGCATTTCATTGGCCCTTTCTTCCAAGTGTCTGTGGTCTGTGTGTTTGTGTTTTTGTTCCTTATGGCTGTGCCAGATATCTTATTAAATGTCTTTTTGGCCATCGCGGTGGATAATCTGGCAGACGCGGACCCGGTCAACAGCAAAAATGACAAGTAAGGGGAAGTTCATGCCTTGTAGTACCCGTAGTTACCGATAGTGCACGTGTCCATAGGTCTGTCCTGAAGTTATCTATAGGTGTGTCCATAGCTCTGTCCTTGTGTCTCAGGTACAACTTACTGTAGGTGACATCACTTCACACTGAGTAGCAGCTGTCCGTCAGGGTATTCATTTACCTTGCTGTTATTTACCTTTCCTGCAGGTGGCGCCCTTCACTGCTCTGTCTTCTACTGTTCCTGGAATTCTCTATAGCTATTTATTGCTGATTAAGGTTTTTATTTGTCCTTTAACTGGGTACAATGCATGGAGGTTGCTATGAGTGGCTACTTTGGGGTATCTAGTTCCCTGCGCGCCCTCAGTCACATTAGTATTGTGTTTCCAGTTGTGTCCTCCTCAGTAGCTTGAGGCTTCTGGTCGGATATTCTTGTATCTTCCCTGGTGACGTTGGTGTCGTCCATTGCTGGAGTCTTGTCCATAATATCTTAGTTTTTATGTTTTATAGTTCATTGACATGTGGGCTCCAGTGCTTGGCACTGCCCCTTAAGACTGGCATTCTTCATTATTCATAGTTGTGCCAGGCCTGGTTTGATTGCTTGGTCAAAGATTCAGATCTCCATATGTCTTCTCAACCTTTGAACCTCTGGAGGTCGATAAGGGGAGTCCTGTTGAGTTGGGGAACAATAACCCTCTGTTGTGCAGTGCCAGGTGCTTCAAGGGGTGGATGTGTACTTTACAAAGGCCCAGCATGGCCCTTTCCATTGATGTTGGTATCATCGGTCAATGCTGTTGGCTCCAGTATTGTCAGTCTTCTTCATTCTGAGTAGCTTTATTGATGATGGTTTTGAGCATTACTGATGGCATTTCAGTGAATGTGGGTATTATTCATTGTTATGTAGGTTCCAAAGTATGCATTATTCAGGGAGTTGTGCTAGTCGGATCTCTAGAGCAGACACTCAGGGGGTCTCCTGACGTTAGGGGTTTGATGCCATAGCGGCATCGAAGATACTATTGAGCAATGTCAGTAGGTTCTGTTTGACGCCCAGAGGGCCTGCTGACATACACTTCCTGTTGGCACCCACCTCTCAATGAGGCTACCCCTGACTGGCATGTCACTGTTTGCAGGAGTACAGAGAGCCTGCACTGGACAGCTGCCCAGAAGGATGACCCATGGTTGAGATGGATTGAAGCTTCCATTTATTACCAAGTATACATCCGCTTCTCAGAATTGTCTTCCTTTCATTCAATGCTTATGTTTAATGTGTTTTTCTGTTTGCTGACTTCGACATTTGTCACCTTTTTATATCTCACCAGAGATAAGAAAACAGAAACTGAAAAGAGTGAGAACGGCGATGTGAAGGTGAGTCATGCGGTGGGCGTAGTTGGCGGAGTACTACTACGCGGAATTCCACCAAGTTGAATAAAAACTCAGTGAATTCCGTAACTTTGCTCCGTCTGACTCCCAATTAATAAAACAGAGACCTCATATACTTTTGGTAAAGTATACTGTCTTTACGTGCTAAAATGCATTTAGTCATTTCACAAAAGTGAAAATGAAAATTTAGCAAACAGTGAGAGAGGTGATGATTTTGGGATCCTACCTAACCTAGGGAGAGGGCCAAGCAAATGCCTTGAACACAAAGAGCACATGGGGTTTTCCACAGATAGATCTGTTTGCTGCAGTCCACAACGCAAAATGCCCAAACTTTGCGTCCAGGTTCCCACACCAGCATCCAAAGGAAATGCTCTGTGGATGAATTGTTCAGGGATATTTGCCTTCGCTTTTCTGCCTCTCTCACTAATTCCATTACTGGTTCGGTAGCTCAAACAACCATCCCCCACACTGATCTTAGTAGCCCCACATGGGCTCGTCAGCCTAGGTTCACCACCCTGTCAGAACTGTCAGTGGTGCCACATCAAAAGCTGCACCTCACCTCCAGTCTCTTCACTCAGCCGTGGAGAAATCAGACATCCAAATCCCAAAGAACTCAACCTAGAGATTTGGCTCCTGAAGTCTTAGAGTTTGGTTATTTACAATTACCACCAGACTGTGTGAATATTATCAAAGAGGCTAGAAAGCCTACGACTAGAGCACGTTATGCAGCAAAATGGAAATGCTTTGCTGTCTGTTGTAACAACAACAATATCAACCCACATGATGATTCTGTACAGAACTTCATTGTTATCTGTTGCATTTACAGCAATGTGGACTAGCTTACACATCCATTCGCTTACATCTAGCAGTCGTAGCAGCATACCTGCAGAATAGACAAAGCTTCTCTATTCAGAGTACCAGTGATTAAAGCCTTCATAGACGGATTCAAAAGGGTGATACCACCAAGAGTTCCCCCTGCACCAGAGTGGAACTTAAACATAGTCCTTACCAGGCTAATGGGTCCACCTTTTGAACCTGTGCATAAATGTCAGTTACTATTCCTCTCATGGAAGGTTGCTTTACTCATAGCAACAACCTCACTAAGTCGAGTTGGTGAACTTCAGGCATCAAATATACAAGAGCCTTTCTTTTAGCTTCATAAAGACAGAGTGGTTGTTCGCACCAACCCTAAATGTCTCCCTAAAGTAGTTGCTGCCTTTCATATCAATCAATCAGTTGAGCTACCTGTGTTCTTTTCTCAACCTGATTCTGTAGCAGAACGAGCTCTAAACACACTTGATGTTAGACGTGCTATACTTTCCTACATAGAAAGAACCAAAGATTTTAGGTAAACAAAGCAACTATTTGTTGCTTTTCCTCCAACTCACAAGGGCAATCCTATATGCATGTAAGGTATTACAAGATGAATTGGAAAATGTATCCAAACATGTTATGTTAAAGCAAAGAGAACTTTATTAGTTCCCCCCAGAGCGCATTCTACTCGCAAGATAGGGGCTACTATGGCCTTATTATGGAATATTCCCTTAGCTGACAGTAAGGCAGCAACATGGTCTACACCACACACATTCACCAAACACTATTGTGCAGATGTGTTAGCGAGACAACAGGCAAATGTAGGCCAAGCAGTACTAAAAACACTGTTTCAAACAACTGCAACCACTACAGGTCAGCCACCACTTCAGGAGTATACTGCTATATAGTCTACGCAAAGCATGTGATCTACAGCACACATGCCTCGAACGGATAATATTACTTACCCAGTATGCATCTGTTCTTGGCATGTAGTCGCATGCGCCCACCCGCCTCCCTGGGTACCTTTACCTGTTCCAGTGACATCTTACTCAGATACATACATACATGGACATCTCTTACTACTCTTACTAACTCCATTCTCACCCTCTGCGGGAAAACAATCTAACAATGGAGTCGATGCCCCTGTGCACTATCACCGAAAGGAGGAGTCACCTACCTTGTGACTGGAAAGACTTCTTCGAAGAATAACAACTTGCAACATCCGGACCCAACACTAGATGGCGATCTATGCAAAGCATTTGAATCTACAGCTCTACATGCCAAGAACAGATGCATACTGGGTAAGTAACATTATCCTTCAAATCAAATCAAAACAGGTGTGCAACTACTCACCCGTAAGGGTCTCAAGGCGCTGGGGGGTTGGGGTCGCAGGTTCCAGTCCATCAAGGAGGGGTCTATCAAAGAGCCAGGTTTTGAGGTTTCTTGCGAAGATGGGGAGCCATGTTGTCTGTCTGAGATGGAGCGGAAGGTCGTTCCAGGCTCGGGCCGCGAGGAAGAAGGAGCGGCCTCCCGATCTGGTCTTTCTCTCCTTCTCCTTTTTACATTTCCCCTGGGAATGTGTACCATTTTTCTGGATTCCCAGATCTACCACTGATGGTGAATCTGTGAATGCCCACGCTCCAATGATGGAATGCCTTCCTGGGGCAGGGTAGTGCAAGGCAGCAAGCTGCGCCACCTCGCATGACTCCATATTTACAAAGCCACGCTGTGCTACGCAAAATAAATAAATGTAAATGTCGGAATTTGTAAAGCGCACAGCTACCTCCACCGGAGGTGTCCCGGCGCTGTCTGTATACCGCTTAGGAACCCTTCCTGGCTTTCCTGGGAAATGTCCACTCCTGGGCACCCCCCAGGTGCAGCCAGGCATCCCAGCGCTTTTGGGGCCGTTGTGGAGACTAAGCAAGATATTGCCCAGAGTTGCAGTGTGGGACCCATGATTAGAACAGGGACTGAGGCGAGAATATCCAGTCAGGGGAATTAATGAGCCGGAGACCCGCTGAGACGGGAATCGAACCCTGGTCCCTGGCCAGAGCTCTGCATCAAGGTCTGCCTGCTCTAACCATTGAGCCACACTCCTCCACAAGGACCTCGCATTGCTCTGGGCGTAGGAGGGATCATGCAAGTCTCTAGTCCATGGAAGGGCCGTGCACTGCTCTGGGCGCGAGAAGGACCATTCAAGGCTGTGGGCGCCAGAAGGACCGTGCAGGCCTATGGACGCCGGAACGACCGTGGAGGCGCCAGAAGGACCGCGCAAGCCTATGGACGCTGGAACGACCGTGGAGGCGCCAGAAGGACCGCACAAGCCTATGGACGCCGGAACGACCGTGGAGGCGCCAGAAGGACCGCGCAAGCCTATGGACGCCGGAACGACCGTGGAGGCGCCAGAAGGACCGCGCAAGCCTATGGACGCCGGAACGACCGTGGAGGCGCCAGAAGGACCGCGCAAGCCTATGGACGCCGGAACGACCGTGGAGGCGCCAGAAGGACCGCGCAAGCCTATGGACGCCGGAACGACCGTGGAGGCACCCGTGCTTCCGTTCATCATAGATAGGTCCATGATGTGCTAGGGACCTCTTCTGCCCTCCTGATCTGTGGATACTGTGTTAGTACAAAGGAAGGGGACTGAACATACCCAGGTTATCCTTAGTTGGTGTTACTGTTTAGATGTGTACCCTGTACCTCTGCCTATTGACTCTCAACGAAACCTTTCATTTGACTTCTTCTTTCACAGGTTCCTTTGGAAGAGGAAGAGGCTGAGGAAGAAGAGAGCTCTGAAGGTAGGGGGCTTCGTTGCATTGAGCTGAAATATAGACACATCCAGTTTGTGCTTGAGATCCCTTGTCTGTCATGAAGGGAAAATTGTATTTTATTTTTCTGCTCGTGAGAAGGAGTTCTCTGATTTCCTTGGCCAGGGGTCACAGCTACCCCCCCCCCCCCACCCGATCATAGGTTCATTCTGGGTTTTCGGATGTAGTTGAAGCCAAGGGAGTGAATGCTGCATCAATGCAGTGAAGAAGCAACATTCTAAGCGACTATTTAGTTTGTAAACTTTGGGATACAGGTGATGTCAGATGCTTTATGTCACAAGTCTTTGCAAGCTTCTTAGCGTGTGCTGTGACCAGGAATGACCACCTGCACTGAGAGGAGAACTTGAGCCAGACCGCCACCCTTAGAACCAGCTGCTCAAAAACACTACGTTGCCTTCGTCCTAAGATGGGAACATGCCCAGGGGCTGTTGTGGGTGCACAGCGTTGACATATTGAGCGACAGCCGCTGTCGCTCTCCGACGAAGGACCAGAGACTGTTTCAGTTCACAGGAGGTTCCAGAGATGCCTTTCTGGTGCATTCTGTGGAGAAGCCTGTGGTACAGAGAGTTTTTAAAGCTTGTAATTCTTGAAGCATTGGCAAAGACTGCAAACACTCCAGCTCAGAGCTCAGTGCTTGTTTGCTGTCTGTCTTTTGGGGCTAGTCACAAAGGTGACTTACACTTGGGAGTAATTTGCATGTGTGAGCTTACTCCTACACTTTTGAGCAACTTTATTACGTGTGGCTATTCACAGAATCCAAGTGTATACTTATTTACACGTCTCCACCGCCTGATAAAGGGGTACAGCCACATTTATGAGTGGAAGTTACTACTGCCAAAAAGGAACAGTAGTAACTCCAACTCCACACATGGTCAACAACAAATACTGCAACACTGTCTCATAGAATATGATGGACACGACTAAAAATTAAAAATCCTAGGGAATTTTCAATTAATTTAAATTATTTAAAATAGTTAACGAAATAAATAAATATTATTTACTGTTTAAAAAAACTAAAAATGAGAATTTTTAAATTTAATTATAAAATATTTTAACAACTTTTTGAAGTAGTGTTACGTCAGTTTTTAATAAAATATAATCAAGCTTCTTTTAATTCTGCACTTCATTTTTAATATTTATTAATGCAAACATTTTTGGAAGAGAATATATTTTTTATTTTAAACTTCAGAAGATTTCTTTTTATTTAATATATTTAAATTAATTAATTAAATATTTAATTCACCATTAAGTCAATAGTGCTATAGCATTTTAATTTTGTTCTGTAGTTAAAATATATAAAATTACTTTACAATAATATCTAACCTAACAATGATGTACTTATTTATTTCAAAGTTTTATAAACTTTTTTAACAGTCCCTATACTTTACCATAGAGAGATCTCCACTTTGACTGTGAGGTCTCCCTATGCTACAGTATAGGGAAATATAAAAATGTGTATTTAACAAAAAAAACTGTCAAAATAAATGTGTGGAAGAGGTGAAAGATAGCTTATGCAGGAGGCTCACCACCCCAGTAAAGGTGGACTCTCACCCCCAAGTTCACCGAAAGGTCTTGGAGGGCTGTTCCCTGTGTGTCCATGCTGGAGGGCTGCAGTGCAGGCAGCAGGGGCTCAGCCGGATGTATGACAGTACAACGCGGTTGTTTTCAACGCGGTACTTTACATCGCAGAGATTACAACGCAAGTCGTTACAACGACTTGCGTTGGAAGGCGCGGATTTAGGAATCTTATAATTTTATATTCCAACACCAGTCCCCGTAACAGTAGGGAAGGTGTTGGAATATAAAATTACAAGATTCCTTATCTTACAGCGCCATCCAGCGCAAGTCGTAGTAACGACTTGCGTTGTAATAGCAGCGTGGTAAAGGTCGTGCGGTGTAAACACCGCGTTGAAAACGACGTTTCCCGCTCAGCCTCCTGTCTTGACCGCTGCTCTTGTTCCTTCTTCCAGGTGATGACGAGGACAGCCTCCCCGAGTCGCACATGGACAAACTGGCGGACTTCGCACCCAAGGAGAAGGTGGTGCCCATTCCAGAAGGAAGCGCCTTCTTTATCCTCAGCAGCACCAACATGTGAGTACCGTGCAAGTGCTTGTATTGTGTTGTGTAGTACTGTACTGTATTGCATTTCATTGCATTGTGTTGCATTGTGTTGTGTTGTGTTGTGTTGCGATGTGTTGTATTGCATTGCATTGTGTTGTGTTGTGTTGTGTTGTGTTGCATTGCTTTGCATTGTATTGTATTGTATTGCAGTCAGTGTGTGTATAGAGCACACTACTCTTCTGTAGGATGCATGCTGCACTGTGTAGAGTGTGTGCTTCGAAGAGTGTTTGTTGTCTTTGGTTTAAGTCTACGTGGAAAGTGTGTTCATGTCGTGTGTGATGGCCACCGAGGTGCGGGTATCATGGGACGCAGCGCTTGGCGTGTGATGGATGAGGGAATGTGTGGTATACACATGCATTTTAATTTCGAAGTATTTTTATTGAGTTTTAAAACAGAAAAAACAGGCAGGGCATAGCAATGAACAATCAGCAGGCAAAATAGGCAAGCGAGACAGACAGACACGTCTTCTCTAATAAGCATTAGGTGAGCAGGATGATCATGCCCAGATGGAGAGGCGTTGCCCGGAGATCGAGAGAAGCCCCTAGTCGGAGCAACAAAGAAAAAAGCCAGTCCTGAAAACCCGCCTCCCCCCCTAAATACACATGCATTTTATAGTGTTTTGGTATGCTGGCAGCTCTGGTTAGCTGTGTATGTCCATTTATCATGTTTGTAACTTTTATGTACTCAATCCAGCGTTCTATGCTTGCTGTGCAGGAGGTGTAGCACTCTTCGATTATTGATCTGGGGGAGGTGACGTGTAGAGCACCGTGAAACGAGTTAGCAGTTGGTAGGACTTGGTGACACCCCTCCTTTGTGCGGTTGTCAAGAAGTGCGGTTTGCCACTGTGCACTGTGCAGTGTTCATCCTTTGTGTCGTTGACGTTATTGGATTCAGTGCTCAGAGCATGTCTTCTGTTTGGGGCCTGTGGGCTGGACTACGTTAGAGGCCTCCTGTGGATAGCAATGAAGCACATCTGTTCAGAGGGAACCACTCGGATTGGTATCAAGTTATTATTCGTGTCCGCGTCCTTCCATTGGCAGCACGGGTCACTAGGCCGGGATAGGCCAGACCCATTAATATGGAGAAGAAGTCCTGAGATAGTGTATAATAGATGTCATATGTTGACGTAGCGATTGTATCGGATTGAGACACAGAGGGCCCTTAGAATGACTCAAGTTCTCCCACAGTGGATCTTCACGTGCTTGAATCATACCCCATCGTCGGGCTGGGGATCGCCGGTACATTACAATAGCAGCGTACAGTGTAAAATATATAATGTAAAATGGACATAGGCCTGAAACGACATAGTATGTTTAGTAACACATCCACCTCATTTGAAAGAACCCGAACTTCAACCAATGAGGTGCAAGCTTCAGCTCTCCTACTCCTCTAGAGGCCACCATAGCTCAGATGTCAATCACACGTTATGTGTGAGAAAGTCCCCTGTCAGAGCGCTGCGCTAACCTTTCAGTGAACCTAATATTGTTCCCATTTTGGTCGGCCCCGGATTTGAGCCAGCCCTATCTGCAATATTGTGTGAGTTGTTTTTAGGGAAGATTGTTACAATTTCTGGGCCAGGGAGATCTTTTGGTCTGAAAAGCAACTATCACTAACTCTCACCATGGCTGACAAAGAGAAGAGTTCCCTGGAGGTTAGTATAATTCCTTATGCACCTTCTTCAGACGACTATTCCATGATAAGTGCACCCCAAGCAGTTCCAGAAAGGCAGTGCACAAGAGGAGACTGTTACAATTTCCGGAGCTTGATCTATTTGGGACAGCGCTGGCTGCTCCTCCTCCACAGAGACTCACCTGTGACAAAGAAGATGAATTTTTCACAGGAAATCTCGTCGACATCGAGACTGTTGATGTTAAAGTCTTTGGCCTCATTGTCAACTTCGCACATGACAACACTGTCAACAGTGAGCGTTTTGTCGATAAAGGCACCCTCAACATCGCACATTGTGTCCACAGCAAAGATCATACTGTCAATGATGACCATTTCATCAACAGCAAAGACCATTCCATTGACGATTACCTTACCGCTGACTACAACCCCAACGCCGACGACGATGAAGCTATTGTTAGCTACGATAACCATACCATTGACGACAATGGCCATATCATAACCATACTGTCAACTGCATCATCATTGGATCCACGCAGTCAATGAAAAACATAAGTGAAGATGTTTTTTCACCTTTAAGAGTTATGAAAGCGCCTCCAGTACAATTATTGGAGGCAGATCGAGAAGAAGAGACAGTATTCTGCTATTCTAATGTACCGGGGATTCCCAGCCTGATGACGGGTGATGATTCAATCATGTGAATATAAAAGGTACCATGTTGGAGAACTGGAGTTACAGTAAGTGACTCATTTCTTACTGTCGTTGATCTGTTGCTCCCCTGTCAATGTAAAGGTGTGTTGGGCCCAGAGCAGATCTCCTCTTTACCCAAAGTAACTCTCCCCACCCTGTGACTGTGAGTGTGGACTGTACCCGGGAGTGATTATCCTCTAGACCAAGGAGAAACCATCGTACCCCTGAGGATGTATGTTCGACCGTGCCCAGGAACAAGCCCTCTAATCCCAGGGGCAGCGGTCGGAATCTTTGGGGGTACCCAGGCCCAATAATCCTCTGACGTCAGCAGCAACCCCCCCATCCTGTCAATGTGCAGGTAGATTGTGCCCAGGACAGAAATAATGTAATTCCAGGATTAGTTATCTCCACCCTGTGGATGCATGTGTCATCAGTAATCAGACACTAAGGCGTCACTCGTCTGGTTGTATAAATGTCCCAGTGGACAGTACCCAGGAGTGGCAGTGCTGTAACCCAGGACTGATGTGCTCCACCTGAGAATGTGTGTGTGGTCTGTACCCAGGAATGAAGTCCTCTAATCTCAGAAACAACAATCTTTAAGATTAGCGAATCATAATGGGTCGCAAATTGACCTACCTCACGAATAGTAATGAGGTAGGTCGCAATTTGCAACTCATTAGGCATCGCAGCCATTACAGAAATGGCGGCCTGTTGTGGTCAGCAGTCCACTATGTCTGTGATTGCTTTTAAATAAAGCATTTTTTTAAAAATGCAGGACGTTTTCCTTAAAAATAAAACGGGATGCGTTTCAAAAAAAGAAAGGAAACATTTTCTTTTCATGTTTTAAGAGTCAGCAGTGGTCTGTGGGAACTCTTCCTATGCTTAAAAATGTGTTCCCAACCATTCTAAAAGGGGAATTGGTCCCTTGGGGATCTATTCCCATTAGCCAATGGGTCACCGCCATTTTTCTGCCTCTCCCAGCCTTTATTGAAAACTCTACACCTGATAGCCTGGCTGGCACCATACGTAAAGTCCCTGCTGTTTCAAGATCTTATGTATTGTTTCATGTTACCATGAAGGTCGTAGCTGGTGGAATGTATTGTGTTCAAAGATGTGTTCCTTGGCTCTCTTTAATGGTCTCATCCACTCCACATTTCTCTCTCTGTCGTTCCAGACTCCGCCGCGGCTGTCACATGCTCATCAACCATCACATCTTCACCAACCTGATCTTGGTCTTCATCATCCTCAGCAGCATCTCTCTGGCGGCCGAAGACCCCATCCGGGCGCACTCCTTCCGGAACCATGTAAGAGCTTCACCGACACAGGGTGCCCTGACCCGCACTCACCCTAGAGAGAAGCTCATCGTCTCACGGGGGCTGATAATCCCATCCTGATCCAATCCTAGAAGAACCACCGAAGGGCAGCTCTCCCCTCACTCATCCTAGAGAGAAGCTCCTCCATCTCACGTCTCATGGGGGCTGATGATCCCATCCTGGTCCCCTCCTCCAAGTACCATCGAAGGGCATCTCTGCCCCTCACTCATCCTAGAGAGAAGCTCTCCCGTCTCACGTCTCATGGGGGCTGATAATCCCATCCTGGTCCCCTCCTCCAAGTACCATCGAAGGGCATCTCTGCCCCTCACTCATCCTAGAGAGAAGCTCTCCCGTCTCACGTCTCATGGGGGCTGATAATCCCATCCTGGTCCCCTCCTCCAAGTACCACCGAAGGGCATCTCTGCCCCTCACTCATCCTAGAGAGAAGCTCTCCCGTCTCACGTCTCACGGGAGCTGATGATCCCATCCTGGTCCCCTCCTCCAAGAACCACTGAAGGGCTTCTCTGCCTCTCATTCATCCTAAAGAGAAGCGTCTCCACGTCTCCAGGGGGCTGATAATCCCACCCGAATCCCCTCCTCCAAGAACCACCGAAGGGCATCTCTACCCCTCACTCATCCTAAGGAGAAGCTTCTCCCCGTCTCACGGAGAGCTGCCATCACCCATTTTATTGGTGTCCTTTGGCGGGTTTCATTTGCTGGGAATACGCCTGTACACGTATCTGAGTACCTGGCTTGTCTGTGTTGGGCAATGCATCAGCTAACGTTTGACATTCAGAAGCAAACACCGACACTGGGTTCACACTCCTTCTGATGCTTTTAATGTGTGAAAGCAAGTTTGTGTATTGCAGTTTCTGATGGATACTTCTAACCAGAGATTCTCCATCTCTGGATCTTGTTTACATTCACATGCTTGAATCATTCCCTGTCGTAAAAAAAAATGTACATGTAGTGCTTGTATAGCGCACGTATCACCCCCGAAAGGGTCTCAAGGCGCTGTACACATACCACTGTGGAACCCTTCCTGGCCTTTCCCTGTGAAGTGCCCACTCCTGGGCACCCCCAAGGTGAAGCCAGGCATCCCAGCGCTGTTGGGGCCGTTGTGGAGATTAAGCACGCTATTGCCCAGAGTTGCAGAGTGGGACTCATGATTGGAACAGGCACCAAGGCGAGAATTATCAGGTCCAAGGAAATTGAGCCCAAGACCCGCCGAGGCGGGAATTGAACCCTGGTCCCGGGCCAGACCTCTGCATCAGGGTCTGCCGCTCTAACCATTGAGCCACACTTCTCCACCAGGCGGGGAGCCTCGGTACATTAAAATAGCAGTATATAAAGCTAAAATGGGCAAAGGACAGAAGCAACATTATCTGTTTAGCAGCACATCCACCACATTTGACAGAACAGCCAATGAGGTGTGAGCTTAAGCTCTCCTACTCCCATAGAGGCCACCATAGCTCAGATTTCTACCGGCCGTCGGGTGTGAGGGAGTCCCCGGTCAGAGCGTTGCTTTCAACTTTCAGTGACCCTAAAATCTGTTACTTTCTTGATCTGCTCTGGATTTGAACTAGCCCTATTTTCAGTACTATGATTTGTTTTTAGGGAATATTTTAACAAATTGTGGGCCACAGACATTTTTATACCTGACAGGCACTGCCGCCAACCTCCACCATGGCTGACAGAGAAGAACTCCCTTTTCAAACCTTGTTCATCTCGTGGTCCGTAGAAGATTTACGTCGATGAGCCTCTTTTTTAGTGTATTTATTGCCTTTGTCCATAACATAAGGCATCTCAATGTGATATTCACCGTTAAGACTTAAGGACCGAGAAAGGAGCTTGGCTTTGTATCTGATGGCTTAGGAGAGATTCCCTCCTTTTAAAGGGGAGGCGCCCTCCGACAGAGGGAGGGGGATATAAAAGGGGAGTTCTTTCACATTGCTTGGGCTATTATGATCTGATTGTCACTGGAGAAGACACACAGAAGAGCGTATCACAGCGAGCAATGTTTATTTGCGTTGCAAACTCAATACAATCTGTTAAAAAAAATAAAAATAACTGAAATGTCCCATCTTCATGGGAATATTCTGTGGAAAGTGCTTCTCCGGACACTTCCACGAAGGCGACCTGCAGTTTCCTGAACTGAACTTGGTTGGTGCAGCGCTTGCAGCCACCTCTTCTGTGACTAAACATGAACCATGAAAACATTCGACTAAGGGATCATATCAAAGCCCAGGGAGGTGCAACCAGTAGTTAAAAAAAAGAAACCTTTAAAACAACGTATGTTCACCATGATGTCAGTGACTACCCTGTCAATGACAATGTCTACGCCAACAACGACAACAACAGCATCAACGGCGAACCCATCGAAGCCAACATCGTTGACGCTGATCCCGTCGTCGATGAGAACAGCTCCATCTGAAGGGAACAGCTTCGTCAAGGCGACCTTACCGTCAACGAAGACACCTTTGACTGTGATCACAACGCCATCGATGACGACACTGTCAACCCCTGTATTATTGGAACCTGTTATTTCACCATTGAAGGTGTCAACCCTACTCCCAGCTCAAAGTTTACGATCTGATCAGGAAGAAGAGACTAGTTACCATGCCTCGCAAACAACTTACAGTCCAACACAATTGAATATGAAATTGGTCCCAGATTTTGGGGAGGACAAGGAGGAAAATGAATGTTACTTATAATCTGACTGCCAGCAGGATTCCATTCCTCAAACTCCACGTTCTTTGGTATCACTTAGACAACACAAAGAACCTGAAGTGCTTCAAGTGCCTGTAACCTTTTGATCGACATCACAACAGATGATGGAGACGTTCCAAAAGATATTGCACAAGATCCAGCTCACAATTCACCTACCCACTTAATCATTTGCCAGCTGTGCCCAGTTGCGGCCGGCAGGGCTCGCGGGTGGAGGGGCAGGCGAGGGTTGCGAGTGACGTGGAGTTCATGATTTCAGGAGGGAGCCCCATTAAAATAAATATCACTTACCTTGCCGCCGGGTCCCGCGTCTCTGTTCCTGCTGTCCGGCTCTGACTTCAGGAGCAGGAAGCAGTCAGCCAGTCTCCCTCCCCATAGCCAATCACAACACTTCAATGCAGCGTTGTGATTGGTCTGAGCACCGTGACACGGCACTCAGCGAGGGGCTGTAGGGGTGCACATGTTCTCCATGCAGGCTGCAAAGCAGCCTGCATGGAGAACAGGGAAAGTGTGCATGACCGGTTTGGGCGGCCCGAGAGGACCGACCAAACAGTCATTGAGCACTTAGGAGTGGGCAAACCACTCCTCCCCTGCCCTGCTCCGAGAGCAGAGCAGCCCACCAAAGGAAACATAAAATGATAATAACTGAAATGTATTATCATTTTATGTTTTTGCTTCTCGCACTGCTTGAAAGCAGTAGGACAATGCTCCTCCACCATAAAGGAGGAGCCGCCACTGCCTGTGCTCCTCGACAGCCATCACCACTACCTCTCCACCAGGTCCAAGAGAGCCACCCCCCAATCCATTCAACAACCACTGGCCCCACCAGTGCAGGGGAGCAAGGAGCAGCCACGGAAGTCTGTAAGATCAATACCAGGTTTGGATTTCCTCTGGTTGGAAGGCCTGAAGCTGATGAAGACTTCGGCTGAGGTTCCAAAGGTGATGCCTCATCTGGAGAAGTGTGAAGGCTTGGACTCTGCTCCGCTGGTCTCGCTGGACATTCTAAACTTGATGAAGTCCGCTCTTCAGCGGTGCAGAGGAGAACCAAGAATCCAATCGCACCGTCCTCGGTCCGCCAGACAAGGAGAGTAGATGTAGAGCTAATTTGAGTAGAAGAATTTCATCTCTGGCAGCGACTTCAATCAAGACGGCCAATGCTTTGCTTCTAGGGCGTTGGCGGCTCGCAGCGAATATGGCAAACATCAAGGCCTGTGGTCAGCGCGGTGAGAAGAAGAAAGACCTTCTGAAGCAGCTTGATGACCTCAAGGTCGAATTGTCGCAGCTCCGGGTTGCCAAAGTGACTGGTGGAGCTGCATCCAAGCTGGCCAAGAGCCGGGTTGTCCAAAAATCCAGAATCCTCACAGTCATCAACCAGATACAGCAGGAAAACCTGCGAAAGGTTTACAAAGGCAAGAGGTACAGGCTCCTTGATTTGAGGCCCAAGAACACTTGTATTTAGCGCCGTAGACTCAACAATTACGTAGAGGGTTTGAAGGCCAAATACAAGTCAGAAAAGAGCGTTTATACCCAATGTGCAAATTTGCTGTGAAAGCTTAAATGTGTTGTACAAAATAAAGGCTTTATGAGAACTAGGGCGTTCTGATCGTCAGTTGTTGGATGATTTTGTACCATTCCTGGAGCTAAAAGATAAGAAGGAGACGGCGGGAGCTATCCTTAGGGACGGAGAACGGGTCCAGATACATCGATCTGATACAAAGCAGAACCTTCAACACACTCTAATTAGAACATAGCGCACATCTGAAAATACGCATGACGCCTGCATGGATCACGGGGTGAGGACACAAGGGTGCTGAGCACTTGCAGCAAAGCCATTGAGAATGGAAGAGTCCGGCCTGGGTCATCACCTGTTATGGAGCGGTCTAGACTTTGGTAGTTTTGCCTCTGAGTGCTGGTGTCTGACCCTACTTGCTGCTTGTGTAATACTACTGGGGTTTGGGCTGCTTCTCGCTCTGGTTTGTGGCTCCTGGTCGTTCAATCTCTTTTTATTGTTTTGTAGTCTGCGGACATGTATTCGTTAATGCGCTTTCTTTCTATTCCAGATCCTGGGGTACTTCGATTATGCTTTCACCTCCATCTTCACTGTGGAGATCCTCCTGAAGGTACAAAGATGCCCCTAGTGTGTGTGTGTATTGGGGCAGTTGAGGGGCAGTATCTGCTGGGGGTCTCTCTGCTAATGCTGAGTTTGTATCTTGAGAGTGTGAGCCCCAATGCTGCATTGTGGGGTCAGATAGGACCCTGGGAGTCTGAGGGGGAGGCGAGGGGCTGTCAGTGAGGGGGCCTCTCTCTCTCTCTACTTCCTTTTCTTCTTTCAGTTTTTCTCTCCATCTCTTTTTCATGCCTGTCCTATTCCTTCTTTTCTCCTTTGAACCCACGTTTGTCTTTTTTATTCCTGCACCCACTGTTCTGTTTCTCCATTCCCCTTTTACCTCACACCCACTCTCTTGCTCCCCTTAATCCTCTCTCTCACAAACATTCATTTGCCCTTCTTCCCACTTTCTATTCCCCTCTCCCACCTCTGTCCATTATCCCCTCTTTTTCTCATCTATCATTCTGTCGCCCATTCTTTCATCCCTCGTGTCTCTGCCTCCCAACTCTCTTGCTCCGCTCTCCTCTCTCCTGCATCCTTTCCTTGTTTCCTCCCCCATTCTCTTCGTTCTTTTCTCTACTCCCTGTTTTTCTTTCCCGTACTCTTCTTTCTCGTGTTTCTTTCTTCTTTCCTTCCTTTCTCATCCCCTCTCCTGGATCTTCCTCCGTTCCCCTTTTCTCCTCTTTCCATTCCCACATTCTCTCATGGGTCCTTTCTCTTTCCCTCTTGTCTCTTTCCGTGCCCTTCTTTTGTCTCTGTCTCATTCATCTCCTCTCTCCTGGATACTTTACTTGCTCCCTTCTCCTCCCCTCCTTTCCTCCATTTCATCTCTGTCTCCCTCCCAATACTTGACTGTATCCTGGACCATTGCCTCCTTCCCGTCTCCTCCTCCTCACACTCTCTCTCTCCTTCTCTGCTTCCTTCTCTGCCTCCTTCTCTGTCTCCTTCTCTCTCTCTCTCTCTCTCTCCTTCTCTGTCTCATTCTCTGCCTCCTTCTCTGTCTTCTCCTCCTGCCTCTCTCTCTTGTGGACTCTTCTCCTCCTCTTCACTCCCTCTCTCTTCTCTCTCCTTCTCTGTCTCCTTCTCTCTCTCTCTCTCTCTCTCTCTCTCTCTCTCCATCTCTGCCTCCTTCTCTGTCTCCTTCTCTGTCTCCTACTCTCTCTCCTTCTCTGTCTCCTTCTCTGTCTTCTCCTCGCGCCTCTCTCTCTTGTGGACTCTTCTCTGTCTCTTTCTCTCCTCAGATGATGGCCTACGGGGCCTTCCTCCACAGGGGATCTTTCTGCAGGAACTGGTTCAATCTCCTGGACCTGCTGGTGGTCAGCGTGTCCCTCATCTCCTTCGGGATCCAGTGAGTGCCATGGAGTGGCTTCCAGTGGCCCTTTCCTCTCCACTGTTGTCTGGTGATGTCCCTCTCTCTCCCACACCTCCTCCTCTGTCCTGTCCTCATATCCTCCCTCTGGCTGCCTTCACCTGAGCCCTCCACGCCGCTTTGTTCTGCATCCAAGGAACCTTTATTTCAGTCATAAACAGAGATTCCCTCAGCCTGTGGGAGACGCACACAGATGGAGGCAGCAATATTCTATGTTTGGGACCTCAGCCAGGATTCCCTGGATGCACAGCCTGGTTTCTCTGAAGTGAGAACCCATCTGCCTAAGCAGGGGTGGGAGAGGGCCTAGTATTGAAGCCCTCTGCCTAAGCAGGGGTGGACCAGGGCCCTAGTGATTGAACACAAGTTGACTGACGTCCCAAGCACCCATGTCCAGGGTTCACAGGCAGAGGAGGCTGCTTCCCCTGGGGCTCACATTAGGCCTTTGGCAGAAAGAGCAGAAAGAATGAATTCTGCCTGAAGAACTTTAGAGGAAGAACCCAGCATCACAACTTAAAAGATAACCCTACAATGCGTCATAGAAATGGATTTCCGAAGCTAGAACTTCTATTGATAAAACCTAATGAAAGATGAAATATGTAAAATTATTTCAATGCTTGACCCCAATATCAGAGCAATCTTCGTGAGTGTACTGGCCTTTGGAAGTCTACTGAGGTCCACGAGGAGCCGGAACAAGAGAAAAGATAAACTTCCAGGTGGATTAAAACCCCGGGCAGGCCAAGTCCAGAGCCACCTGGGGATCTCAGATGGGAGGCCAAGGATGTTCAGGAGAGTTTACAATACTCTACGCCTTGGGTCTGGATCTCTGAGAAATAAGATATACAAAAGGTAATTCCTGACAACAGAGTCAACAATGACACCTCTATAGGAGAGGATTCACTCTTTATCCAGAACCACAGGAGGCGATGTTTCATCATTTGGGTCTGGCCTTCTCTCATAAGGGACCCATGTCTCCAAACCTGACTAGGGTGACCCTTGCCGACTGAAGGGATTGAGGATAGCTGTCAATTGTTGACTCCAGAGAGGTATAGCTCAAGAACCCCAAAGAATTTCTTCCCACTAAATGAGACGGGTTTCTAAAGAAGTGCAGCGCTAAACAATAATTGGTGGTGGCTTAAAAATGACTACAGGCGCTCTAAACCTTTTTATTCACAGAGTGTCGTTGTCATGGTTAAAACGCAGGATGCGAACAAGTGGAAATTCCAATCGTTAGACAGTGATTAGGTCCAAAGTGATTTAGTGGGAAGAAATTCTTTGGGGTTCTTGAGCTATACCTCTCTGGAGTCAACAATTGACAGCTATCCTCAATCCCTTCAATCGGCAAGGGTCACCCTAGTCAAGTTTGGAGACATGGGTCCCTTATGAGAGAAGGCCAGACCCAAATGATGAAACATCGCCTCCTGTGAATGATGGGTTCTGGATAAAGAGTGAATCCTCTCCTATAGAGGTGTCATTGTTGACTCCGTTGTCAGGAATTACCTTTTGTATATCTTATTTCTCAGAGATCCAGACCCAAGGCGTAGAGTATTGTGTACATGTTTGAGGGGAAGTACACCTCGCAGGTCTATAAAATTTTCCCTGAGACCTTCCTTGAATGTATTGTTTTATGTTCAGGAGAGTGACCTGGGCACTGACTTCCAGTGCTGGACCTCAGTGTGTCATCAAGAGCAGGGCCACAGGGCAGGGTACATTAGTCATGGCTAAGTGCAGACCCTCGGCTGGGATCAGAAGGAGTGCACATCCGAGCGGAGAGTTTATGGGTAGAACAGGGCAGATGGATTCCCCGCCCCCTCTCCTCCCAGCCCCCCCCGTGTCCTGGTCATTCTGTGCCCCCCTGGGTCTGTGCTGTCCTCTCACTGCCCTCTCCCCCCCCAGTGTCCTGGTCATTCTGTGCCCCCCTGAGTCTCTGCTGTCCTCTCACTGCCCTCTCCTTGCAGCTCTGCCCCCTCTCTCCCCCCCCAGTGTCCTGGTCATTCTGTGCCCCCCTGGGTCTGTGCTGTCCTCTCACTGCCCTCTCCCCCCCCAGTGTCCTGGTCATTCTGTGCCCCCCTGAGTCTCTGCTGTCCTCTCACTGCCCTCTCCTTGCAGCTCTGCCCCCTCTCTCCCCCCCCAGTGTCCTGGTCATTCTGTGCCCCCCTGGGTCTGTGCTGTCCTCTCACTGCCCTCTCCCCCCCCAGTGTCCTGGTCATTCTGTGCCCCCCTGAGTCTCTGCTGTCCTCTCACTGCCCTCTCCTTGCAGCTCTGCCCCCTCTCTCCCCCCCCAGTGTCCTGGTCATTCTGTGCCCCCCTGGGTCTGTGCTGTCCTCTCACTGCCCTCCCCCCCCCCCCCAGTGTCCTGGTCTTCTGTGCCCCCCTGAGTCTCTGCTGTCCTCTCACTGCCCTCTCCTTGCAGCTCTGCCCCCTCTCTCCCCCCCCAGTGTCCTGGTCATTCTGTGCCCCCCTGGGTCTGTGCTGTCCTCTCACTGCCCTCCCCCCCCCCCCCAGTGTCCTGGTCTTCTGTGCCCCCCCCCCTGAGTCTGTGCTCTCCTCTCTCTGCCCTCTCCTTGCAGCTCCACCCCTCCCCCCCTGAGTCTGTGCTCTCCTCTCACTGCCCTCTCCCCCCCCCAGTGTCCTGGTCCTTCTGTGCCCCCCCTGAGTCTGTGCTGTCCTCTCTCTGCCCTCTCCCCCCCCCAGTGTCCTGGTCCTTCTGTGCTCCCCCTGAGTCTGTGCTGTCCTCTCTCTGTCCTCTCCCCCCCCCAGTGTTCTGGTTCTTCTGTGCCCCCCCTGAGTCTGTGCCCCCCTGAGTCTGTGCTGTCCTCTCTCTGCCCTCTCCCCCCCCCCCAGTGTCCTGGTCCTTCTGTGCTCCCCCTGAGTCTGTGCTGTCCTCTCTCTGTCCTCTCCCCCCCCCAGTGTTCTGGTTCTTCTGTGCCCCCCCTGAGTCTGTGCCCCCCTGAGTCTGTGCTGTCCTCTCTCTGCCCTCTCCCCCCCCCCCCCCAGTGTCCTGGTCCTTCTGTGCTCCCCCTGAGTCTGTGCTGTCCTCTCTCTGTCCTCTCCCCCCCCCAGTGTTCTGGTTCTTCTGTGCCCCCCCTGAGTCTGTGCCCCCCTGAGTCTGTGCTGTCCTCTCTCTGCCCTCTCCCCCCCCCCCAGTGTCCTGGTCCTTCTGTGCTCCCCCTGAGTCTGTGCTGTCCTCTCTCTGTCCTCTCCCCCCCCCAGTGTTCTGGTTCTTCTGTGCCCCCCCTGAGTCTGTGCCCCCCTGAGTCTGTGCTGTCCTCTCTCTGCCCTCTCCCCCCCCCCCAGTGTCCTGGTCCTTCTGTGCTCCCCCTGAGTCTGTGCTGTCCTCTCTCTGTCCTCTCCCCCCCCCAGTGTTCTGGTTCTTCTGTGCCCCCCCTGAGTCTGTGCCCCCCTGAGTCTGTGCTGTCCTCTCACTGCCCTCTCCTTGCAGCTCCAGCGCCATCTCTGTGGTGAAGATTTTACGAGTCCTCCGAGTGCTGCGTCCCCTCAGAGCCATCAACCGAGCCAAGGGGCTGAAGGTGAGAGACTGCACAGGTGCGGTGAGGGGGCCCCCTCAAGAGTATGAGGAGGGCCCAGGGGTGTGAGAGGGAGAGCAGAAGTATGAGGGGGATAAGCAAAGCCTGCAGGAAGGGTCCGAGGTGGGTGGTACTGATGACAGAGGTGGTGTGTGGCCGGGGAGCTAAAGGCCGTATCGTAAGACTGACGTAACTTACAAGGCGCCTCAGCCTGCGGCTAGATAGAGTCTTTACCAGATAAGGCGTTACCGAAGGTAAGTAACTTGTTCATCTGAACTATTAGGCACCATAACTGAAAGTGATGAATTATAGAAGCCTAGTCTGAGACATAACAATGGTGTCCAGTTGTGTCAGAGGGTGATATTGGGGTTGGACACGGAGGTTGAGGCCGCAAGAACACCCTCCTTTCATAAGTGCCTTATGATGTCATGAGAAACAGCTGAGAGATCTTAGCAGTCTATTGAGTCACCCAAACATTTCAGACAACTCTGTTGATGTGACTACTGCATCCTGAGATTGCTCAGAGGGATGCAAGGGGCGAGGTGACCCCAGTATTCGGGAACAGACATTGGGCCCCGTAGTCCGATGCTGGCCAGATACTCTTCCTACAGTCTAACTGTCAGAGCAGCCCAAGCACCAAGGTCAGCACTGCAAGCTGGACAATGCATGGGGGACCATATAAAAACATCCTGCAAACATGCATACCCTTTGTCCAACACGGCCCTGCAATGGTTGCCCTCCTGCCTCACCGGCTGCCCTCAGCAAGTGCAGAGGGGATTCTCTTTAGGGGAACCCTAGGGCTCCATCATATTCCTGTAATTATCCTCACAACAGAGACATCCTAAGAATCCTCACTGACAGAGGCACTAATATCCATCCATATATGGAGGATAACCTTCTCTACTTCTGAATCAACACTGGTCTTGACGTTCAGTAACTCAAGGTCTGCAGTGATCAGAATCAGAAGTGAATGTCCCGGGGCTGCCGGCCTCAACCCCACGAAGACTGCGTCCCTCCTGTTCACCATCTCTACCAAGCCATCACCGACTCAAACACAGCTCTGCAGCATGTATGTAGTTGACGGCCAATGCAAAGTCTCTTGGACTCACCTTCGACCGAGACCTCTCCGCCAAAGAACACGTCATCAAGAAAACCAAGAGGGCTTCACCAGCTCTCCCTCCTGAAAATACATCAACCCTGTCTGTCTCAAGCAGACTTCAGAATAAAAGTCAAAACCTTAATCTTCTCTCACTCGAATGAGTCAACACTTTCAGCGGCTTCGCCAACGCCACACAGACCCCCTGAAGAGCATCTTACGCACTCCAGCACATCCCTTCAAGAGCCTGAAGAAGATTGACCACATCACCCTAAGGTGTAAAGACCTACACTGGCTCCAACTACAAGCAACCATCAACTGTAACAACTGCTTCATCGTACGCAAAGCGATCAGGCCTCGATACCCAGCCGCGGAGAAAATACCCATCCCAGGCAGACGGTGGAGAGATACGCCAGGAGCATGGACATCACCAGATTGGAAACAAAGTCAAAAATTTGAAAAAGTTGAATACCAACTCAAAGGGTCTAGATGCAAAGAGTGTGCAAATTACTTTTGCAACAAGATCTCTGATCTCAGGAAAGAAATGGATAATTTGCCCATTTTAATACGGCGGGAATGTCCTCTTTGCGGTGTACATTTGTGCCCCCCTGGCGGAGGGCACAACTGCGGTCATGTGGTATCCTTGTTTTTTTTGTCCATAGCCTCAGTCAGATCTAGTGTGTATGCAAAGGCCTAGAACTGTCCCTTGACTTGGGTGAGGTCCTGGTGCCTGAAGGTCGCACCAAGCGTGCCCCTCCAAGTCCTGAATCTGGAGGGTCGCACCCGGCGTGCCTTCATTTGTTTTAGAGTGGACTGCCGTCCCTGTCATGGGTTTTACATGTAGCGTGGGGGTGGCAGTGTACTGTGTTTTCTGCCATAGTAGTTGTGACCAGATCTTTTTGATCTGTGTCTCAGAGTGGAGGGCTTCTATCCCACATGTGTAAAGTTTCTCATATATGCGCTAACCAAGGTCGTAGGAATAACAAACCAGTGCGTGTTATACATGTGCATATGTGCGTGTAGCCTCTGCGGTACATGCATTGCGTGCATATGTGAACGAGAGTAACCGAGGTCTGTGGGTTCCATTTTGAAGCCCCGGGCCTGTCCTTGTGCACAAGATGGAGGTGAGGTTGATGCTTCTGATTTCCCCAGGTCCAGGGATTAAATAGTTGGAGGCACTGGGGGAGGAGCCCAGGTGACGAGAGTGATCTAGTTGAAGACTTCATTGGAACTTGAAGAAGGAAAAACTATGAAATCCAGCAAGCCGAAGGAAGGGAAGAGACAGGCCAGAGACGGAGTGTGGAATGGAGCTGAGAATAAGACAAGTGTTCTTGGTCAACCCATGGGACCCGTACCTCCTTCCTACCCAAGGTTGTGACACCTTTTCACATCGGGCAGAACATCCCGCTGCCGACTTGCTTTGCGCCATCGCACCCTTTCAAAGCGGAGGAGAGACTCCACCGCCTGGATCCAAAAAGAGCGTCATCGTTCTACATTTATTTTATTTTAAATTTTACAAAGTTTTATATAGCGCAAACTTGACCCAAATCAGGTATCAGAGCGCTTTACATAGCACCAGTTGCATTACATGAGGACACATTATTTTTTGTTAGGCACAGGGAGATTAGGTTAGATGTAGGTAATAGCAAATTACCGAATGGTAAATACCGAATTTTACCGATTCGGTATTTACTAATCAGTAATTGTTATGTAGGAAAAAAATCGGTAAAAATACCGAATCAGTATGATTCGGTAATTACCGAATCAGTATTTGCCATTGATTCCTATGGGCCTTGAAGCCCATAGGATTCAATAGCAAATACCGATTCGGTAATTACCGAATCGGTAAAATTACCGAATTGCCAAGGGGGACAGGGTGTCACTTTGACACCCTGTTGCACCCCTGTTTCTGGCTTGTGTGCCATGTGACACACATACATGCCCTTAGGGCATATCTGTGTGCCACATGGCACAGGTGTACATGCACAGAGGTGCATGTACACAGAAATTCGTAATTTACCACCCAATAGTATTACATGGTAAATAACGAATTTCTAAGGGCCTGTGGCACTGTAAACTGTGCCACCTACATATTGAATTACAGAATCGGTAAATATACCGATTCTGTAATTTTCTAGCCCCCTACATTACAATACCCAAATACCAGTCGGTAACGGCCGAAATCGGCCGTTACCGACCGGTATTTGGGCTCCTACATCTGGCCCTAGGTGATATCCCCAGAATCACAGGATGTTGTAGTGTCATTACCGACACTCGAACCCAGTTCCCCAGATTCGAGGTCAACTGCCCTAGCCGTTAGGCCAACTCCTCTCTCTACATTGATCGTATCGTACATTGATCGTAGCAAAGACTTTCAAGAAGACGATCAACTGTTTGTGGGATTTTTTGGAGCAGAGAAAGGTAAAGCAGCGCAGAAGAGACCCATCTCCAGATGGAATGGCCTCTGCATCAAACTCTGCTATGCACATGCCAAGAAGCAACCCCGCGAGGGGGTGCGGGCTCATTCCACCAGAGACAAAGAAGCGACCACTGCATTAATTCATGAAGTCCCAGTCCTAGGCATCTTTGTGGGCCTCGTTGCACACGTTTGCCAAACACTACTGCCTGGACAGTCGGGTCCGGCGTGATGGGCATTTCACCTGTTCGGTCCTCCAGGACATTTTAGTGTCAGCAGTCCGCAGACCACCACCAGGGATACTTTGCTTTGGTGTGTATTCTAAGGTAAGGAATCTGTGGCTAGAAGTCGCTATCAGATAAACAAGTTACCTTCGGTGACGGCTTATCCGGTAGAGACTCTAGCTGCAGATTCCTTACCGACCCTCCCATCCGCCCCGTTCTGCGAACTGTGGTTTCCATTGTAAGAGACCTTTGGGGCCCTCACTTGGGCACTGTGGCCACAACACCTCAGTATGTCTCCGTCCTTCTGGTGCAGAAAATTGGCACGAATCTGAGGCCAGCGCACTGGGCTGGCTCCTGTGTAGGCACCGCGAACGGGACTTCCGCTGCAGATTATGCCATGCAAAGCGGGATGACGTCCCCTATTGGCGCGCAAGGGGCCTGCTCAGAAAACCTTTTGGATCCAGTCTGACACTTGGGGATATTCTAAGGTAAGGAATCTGCAGCTAGATAGTGTCTCTACCCGATAAGGTGTTACCGAAGGATAGTAACGTGTTCTTTAATCTCTGTGAGGAGTTGATCAGTGACTTTCCCAAGCCGAGAGAGTTTGGAGCTGTGATTGTAGGGATATTAAATTGTGGATGTTCACAGTATTCAATAAGTGACCTAACTTTGCCAGATTTTAAGTCTGAAAGAAAGTTACCTTAAGACCAGGAGATGTTGATAATGTGGAACCCAAAACTGCTGATGGTATCAGAGGAGGGAGGACTTCACATGAGGAAGAGGTCAGGTTTGTGTAAGAGGAAATGTTTGTGAAGAAACCACAGAGAAGGCAGAGCTCTCAAGTCTTGAAAATTCTTGGAAGCGAGAACTCCTGGCAGCGTGGCATCACACGGAGGTATATGGTTATGCTACAAGACCTTGTAGAGTACAACTGAGACCCTGATCAGACGTCCTGGTGCTCCATACCTTCTGATGATTGTCCTCCATTGCCCCCAGCAGATCAGTCAAATATGGCTATTTTTAGGGCTTTCCAAAAGGTAACCTATGACTGAGTCTGCTATGAGTTAAGCTGCTTGGTTCCCTAACACCACAGCTTGCTGGCTGACTCGCTGCTTATGTCGTCGTTCGAAGCGTGGATTAATTTTATTATTTTGCTTTGTGGAGGCTTCTTGTTCCGCTGGATTGGAGATCAGAAACAGGAGCCAATAGTACAAGAGGGACAAGTGGCCCAGAATGGGGCTGAGCAGCAGAACTGGTCTGGGCATGATCGGGCCGCTGAATACGGGCTTTGGAAGTGTTGAATTTGAGAAGGTTGCCACGCAGTCCTGACGCGCTACCCATGCGTAAAGCTGGCTTTATTAATCCTTGGGTGCATCTTGCTGACCCTCTAAAGTGAATTAATGACCCTATTCCAAAAGACCTTCATAAATGTCTCCAAGTTTGAAAACTTCAGGAGTATTTAATATTCAAGCCTGATGGTCTTTGTCGCAGAGCAAAGCGAGAGACACCTTTTGAAAGAGAATTGGGTGAGAAGCAGTCCATAGAAGAAAGCTGTAGCTGCTTTTCTGAGCTCAGATTTCCAAAACCAAGAATCTGTTTATTGAGGCAAACAATGGCCAAAATGCCCCGCGCCTAGCGAAGATTGCGGCAGAATCTACGGAGAAGAGCTTCAGTGGTTTCAAATCTTCACATTCAGAGTCCTCAGATGAAGTTATCACTGAGATGGGGAGTGAACGCACGACAAAACCAGTGGAAGAAACTTCTCTGCGCTTCAGCTCAGTACACATGTATGTCCTTGCTTTGCTAGTTGCACTCAAGGCAGGCAATGATCTTGATTGTAGAAGAGAAGGGGTGCTGTATCCCACAAATGGCACATGGATCACGGTAGGAGAGCCTTGTAGTTAAACGTACTTAAAAGGTCCTGCCCGTGGGAAACCGATTAGTCATCCGTGTATCCCGGCATATAAAGGTTCCCCTTTGATTGGGCGGAATTCTTGAGAGTGATAGGAAGAAACTGCTGTTGAACTTAACAGAAAACAATTATTAATGTATTAAAATAACACTGATTAGAATTGTTTAAAGGCAGGTGCAGCTGTTGTGCACCCTTCTTTCACCTCTTCCTGGTTCCAGCGAGACAGGTGTTCATTATTCTCGTTAAAAAGAAACTTTCAGCATAATATGTATTTATTTTTTCAATACATTCTTTTCTATAATTTTTAACATACACATGCTGATTCAAACTACTTGTATCAGTGATTTCCCTCCTCACTTGAAGAGCAGCCTTCTTCTCAGTCCATCTACCGAGGGTAAATCAGAGAAGGGAAGCGTGTATTCGATGTCGTCCTCGACTCCACTCTGGTCTCAAGGCCTGGATGGAGGAGACTTTTCCATATGTTCAATATCTTTGAAATATTTAGAGATAATGGCATGACAGAGACAGTTTGGGCTAATGAGAGGACCTCTTTGGTTATGGGTGCAGATTAGACGTGTGGAGAATGCCTTGGTGCGTGGTGACTGTTGGCGGTGTGCAATGGGTAGTTTTGGGTTTAAAGTCAGTGGCTTAAAAGAAACATTGTGAGGGTCTCTGGAAGGTCTAGGTTTGCGAGGGGAGCTTGCAGGTTTGGGCAGTTTTGGAAAGCAGTAAGACCAGTTTTGGGGTTCGTAGCGGGCGGTTTGTGGGGTATAATGACAGTCTTCCACTTTGAAGTGACCTTTGGCACTCTTTTGATTCCAGCACGTGGTCCAGTGTGTATTTGTCGCAATCCGCACCATCGGAAACATCATGATTGTCACCACGCTGCTGCAGTTCATGTTTGCCTGCATCGGGGTGCAGCTCTTCAAGGTAAGAGAATCAGCCCCCTTCGACTCCACCTTGAGGGGTGTAGAGGGGTGTAGAGGGGTGAGGTGGAAGAAGAAGCAGGCATAAAAAACTAAAATATGAGGAGGAAGACAGGGATAGGCGGAATATTAGGAAAGATGAGAGAGGAAGAAAAGTAGGAAAAATGACTTTAAAAGTAAAGAGTGGACAGGAATATTACAGGAGAGGAGAGGACAGGAGAGTACAGGGGGGCAAGGAATAACAGCAGATGGGCAGGGATGTAGAAAAGGAACCAAAGAATATGACAGACAGAAAAATAAGGAAAAAGGAGAGAAAAGGCAAGGAGCAAACAGTAGAGTGAATGAATAAAGAAGTGGAGGTGGAACCCAGGAGAGGGAAGGAGATAGCAGGAGAGGCAAGGACAGGCTAGTCAAGACCCCATTCATGCCACATAAGTGAAAGCAGCATTAGGAACATTCGTAAGGAGGTGTTTATATCCAGATGCAAAGGCCATGAGAGTGTATTGGTCCTACGTGGTATTTTGACGCTGTGAGTCCCAAAGGTCTCCTCCGTCGCCCTGTAGATTCGATGGGCTTCGAGGGAGAGGCTCTACGGGGTTTTAGTTGTTCCTGTTGGACCATCACATGAAACGTGCCTCGTTCTGTCATTCTGCAGCATCATTGACTACGCAGTCCCTCAAGGCTCAAGTCTGCTGCTCCACTGTTCAATGTATATATGGCAACCTGGTGCTCGTATTCTGCAACCCACTAGTCTGCTTTGAGAAGCGTGCGGTGACTTGCAAATCTGCCTTAGGTTACAGAAGCATGGCAGAGGCTGCCAACAGCTCATATATTGCCTCGTACATATGGATCTGGAAGTGCTTCCCCCTTTCAGAGTTCTTGCCACTCAGCACAGTGATTTCCTTTCACCTCCCGTCCAGCTGGCCACCCTACTTCCACCCCCACGCACAGGTCTTAGGAGTCATCCTCAACCCTGATCGCTGAGTCTTGCGCCTACGGCTGTTCGTGTGGGGTTTCTCATACTGCCCTTCCTGTAGCACAGGTTCAACCTATGCCCTTAATGTGCTGACCTCAACTACCTCTCCTCTGCCTGACTCACTAAGACCTCCACGGCCTGGCATAAGACTGCCTTTAGTATGTCTCAACCACCTAGCCCTCCATGGCCTGGCACCAGACGCCTCTCCCTTTCCTGACTTACTGAGAGAATTAGGGAGAGGATGTGGCCTAACAGCCTGAGCGGTCGACCTCGGAGCTGGGAAACCAAGTTCGAGACTCGGAAGGGACACTCAACATCCTGTGATTCCGACAAATCACTTAACTTGCCCATGCATAGCAAAAATGAACGGGTCCGCCTGTAACGTAACTAGTGCTCATGTAAAGCGCTCTGATACCTTTGAGTCTAGTTTGCGCTAATTAAAACTATACAAAAAAAATCCTGATCCCTCCATCTCCTGGCACCAGAGTACTTCTCCTATTCCCGATCCACAGAGCCCACCATGGCCTGGCACCAGACTGCCTCTCCTCTAACTGGCCCACGGAACCCTCCGTGGACTGGCACCTGACGCCTCTCCCATGCCCAACTCACCAAGACCTCTGTGCCTGGCACCAGACTGCCTCGCCCATTTTTCATCCACAAAGAACTCTTCGGGTGGCACCGCACCACCTCTTGAGACTGGAGTCTTCCTACCTTGCCCGATTCCAAATACCGGCATCGCTGAGCTCACTGTCCATCGGCAGATCAAGCCTCCATATCTTGGGACTCTTCTGGCGTGAACCTGACCAGGGGAAATTCTGAAAAGCTTTGAAAGTGCTCCAGATCTGCTCAGCTTCAAGACATCAGTGGCCCAAGCTCGCCGGCAGAATGTTTGTCTGCGGGCTCCACGGTATTCCTCAGGCTCGTCCCCCTCACCTCCCTCCCTCCAATCTTCGCGTTCCGCTGCAGAGCAGTCCAACCCTTTAAATGAATAAATCAGGCGATGCCTGAAGTGACCAGAAAAGGCAAGGGAAAGACAAGAGCGAATAAGCTAAGGCTCTGGGAATATGAGGAAGGACAAGAAACACTCTTAAGCTGCATAAAACATTTTATGAAATTGGGGATAAGCAAGCCCTTTGTCCAGGGGAGAAGATGCTGATCTGTGCTTCGCTAGCACTGAGGTCACAAAGTCCGATGAATACCTCATTTTTATTTTTCAGGGCAAATTCTTCAGGTGTACTGATGAGGCGAAACACATGCCAGATGAGTGCAAGTGAGTACCCAGGACGCGGCACCTCGCCTGCTGTTCTTATCAACAGGCGTGGCCTCCACAAACTACCCATCCCCAAGCCACCCTCCTCTGCCTGATACTCACTGACTTGTATTCCTCTACTCCTTGTCCTGCTCCTTGCCTTGACCTGTTTCCAGTTCTATTCTGCTCACACGGATTCCTGCTTTTGTGGCTTCACCCCATCCCCTGATGAATCATCCCTCTATGCCACCAGATTCTATGTATTTAATCTTTATCGTAGCCCTCATCTCTCTGGCTTTAGTTGACTTTGAAATACCATTTCCTTGAGTTTGTGCAGAAGTAGTTGACCCCCAAAATGAGCATTTCATGTTTTAAAAAAAAAAAAAAAAAGAATTTTTTTTTTAGATTTCACACCTTCTCCAGCCTTAAATCTTTCATAGAGTCACAATCCAGATTTTTTTTTCATCAGGCTGGAACCTATGATGATAGTCAGTGCTGACATAGCATTGCACCATTACAATCAATAACACAGGAAAAAGCCACAGGTTACATATACCAGACCACCTCATTGTGTGACCCGAACTTCAGCCAATCTGGACTCTGGAAGCACAGCTTTTACCTTGACCGAGCCTTCCAATTGGCAGATGTTCTAACGAGAGGCAGTGCGATGAGGTCAGATAGACCCTCATGGACTGGGCAGGAGGGAGGGTCACACAGGAATCTATGAAAGATGCCAACGCCGGAGAACCAAAGTTACAGGGAAGTTAGTCATTCCTTATCCGGCATTGGATCTTTCAGAGATTCACAGTTCTCATCATCAGTATGGGAACTCTTGGTAGTCAGTGCTAACATAGCATACTGTATATAATCCATACATTTACACTGACACAGCCGTACGCTGTGTGTGGCGCACCCACTGCATGTTATCACATGTAATGTAATGTAAACTCACACTTATATAGCGCTACTATCGCTCCACGGAGCATCTTGGCGCTCAACTCCCAACCCTGCTGGAAAAGGTTGGTGGACAAAAGACAATCTCGACGAATTACAGGCTTTACACTAGTGCTCTACTAGAACTCTGGACAAGCATGTCTCCTGCTGTCAGACTTTCAAAGCTTGTCTCGAGGAAGGATTTGTAGCCCCACGAAGAGGGGGGAAGCAGGTCACGCAAATCTATGAAAGATGACTAGGCTGAAGAAGTGTATTTACAGCAAAGTACAGTTTTCTTCTCAATGTTAAAGCTTTCATAAATTCACATGATTGAACTACAACTGAAGGCAGTATTGTAACGAATGTAAAAGTAAAAGACGCAAAGAGGCTTGCCTCAGTGGAACATGTGTCACAGCACAGCCCGGCCAATCGCAGTCCCAGTTCTCAACCGTGAATCGAAGCAGTAATGCTTGGTAAACATGCGGGCGGAGGTCCATGTGGCTGCTTTGGAAATATCTTGTAGGAGCGCTCCAGTGAATAGTGCAGCTGTGGCAATCATGGCTGCGTTAGACTGAGTATGTATTCAGTGCCGTGTAGGCAGTCTGGACTTGACATGGCCGAAGGCAATGCCTCCCCTGATCAGCAGCTGTCCGGTTTTACTAAAGAATAGACCTTGATAGAGCCGCAAAGAGAACCCGAAGCTGATCTGACTTGTGAAAGTCTTTTGTCTTTTTAAACAAGAATTTCAGGCCTTGCTTAGTGTCCAAAGAGAGCAGGGACCACAGACCACAGCCCGTTGAAGCTTCTAAACCATGAACTCAACAATCAACCTCCCACCAGAGGGTCACACCTCAGAGTCCCATGGATGGACCGGTACACCCTAAATATATACCCACTGGAGAATTCAGCCTCGGGAGTAGGGTGGAAATGTTAGGAATGCTATGGAGAGGTACTTCTAGTCAGCTAAGAGTTGTACAAGCTCATACTACTGGCAGTCTGTGTGCGGTGCAAATACTTGTAACATTACCACATAAGAGGTTTTAGATTATACGTAGTCATCTTTTGATGACCTTCTCTGGTACCTCCTACACACAGGGAGCACTGAACAGAGGTCGAAAGCTGCTCCTGGGGTGTGTGTGGGCATTGTCTAGCCAAAATGGTGCCTGTGGTGAGCTCTGTCCGGGTTTATCCTTCACCTGCACTTTCTCGTCATCGTGAACCCAGACAGGCTTTGGAAGGTGAGTGCCCGCAAAAGTAAAATGGCAAGCCAAAGTATCCAAAAACTGCCAATCGGCGCTCCCCGTTGAGAGTAGAAAAATGCTCGAGAGGGAGCCGAGATGTAGTCGCCATGTTGTGGCCTGCAGGCTCGCACTGAGGTGTCAAAACGAGGTTGCTCTCGATTGAAGAACAACCCCAGTGGCAGCACACAGGTGAGAGCGGGAAGAGGTATACGCCTCCACTCATACAGGAACGAGGTAGCGTTCACTGCTCAGTTGCTGGGGTCTATGCTACTTGTCCTATGAGGTCTTCCCCTTACACTGGAGAAATGAAAAATCTAGAGAAACCAAACAGACTCCGTCCTATTATGTAATAGTTTCCTCACATGCTGAACTAACTGTAATGACTACAATTCATGACTGAAGATGAAGATTCTTATAAAGTACCTAACGGGCAACTCTCGAAATCAGGGTGACTCTTGCATTGTTCAACAGGTGACCTCAGCTCTGCCATTAAATGCCTAAGACAAAGGCAACAGGACATCAAAAGGGCTTAAAATACTGGTGGGTGGACGTGCACAGAGGTGTGCAAGATTCAAATAGGACCCCAGCTACCAAGTCTTGACACCCGAAATGGTGGCAAAAATGGGTGAAAAGCCCAATGTTTTAACGAAGGAGGACTTGAAGAAATAACTCTCAAACCTCCACCAAAAGATCTCTGAAAAGGGAGACTGGGATGATGGACCTCAACGAGACATCCAGGTTATCAGAGAAAGGGTCTTGACTAACCAAGATGGCATAGTCAGTATCAGCCAGGATATGATGACCTCCAAATCAGCTCTCGTTCGCTTGGAAAAGTTGAAAGAGAAATGTGCTGACCTGGAAGACAGGCCGCGCTGGGACAATATCAGGATCCGTAATGCAAGAGAGGCAGAAGAAGGCTCAGGCATCGAAAGGGTCTGTCAAGAGCAATCCAATGTGAGGACGAGAATTTTGTAATTCAGATTGTGTCAGCACGTAGAGCGGGGGCTCAAAGAGAAAGGCCACAGTTTCTGCTAAAGATATGTTGGTAAAACCAGTCCCTTCCTAGTGGATTGACAATGTCATCAAAGAGGCGAGGAAATCAAAAAGCCTCAAAGTGTGGTATCCCTTCGCGAGCCCTAGAACTTTGCTGGAGACAGATCCGTTAGAGATGGACCTTCCCAGTGGTGCTGTGGTTCCAATCAGACTCTAAAACCTTCATGATTCACACTGTGGAAGAAGAGAAGAAAGCCCCAGGAATGACGGACGCCTCCCAGCCGATATAATCCCAGGTGATGCAAGAAGAAACATCGAAACCAAAAGACAAGTGGGAGAGACCCCGTCCACCAAGGAATTCCACACAGACACCTTGGAAGGAGAGGCTGTAAAGTTACATATTGAGTCACCGTCACAAACCTAAATCGTTCACTGAAATTGCAAGAGCGAACCACCTGAGGTGGCGGCAAGCTAGGCGGCTTGTGGGAGGAGCCCAGGGGGCTGGATCCAGAGCACATTTTTGGCTTTGATGCATTTCACATATCCGTCAAGGATGCATCGAATCTGTCCCAAGGCTGGACGTTTTCAAATGAGTAAGTTTTTCTTCCCCAGCTGAGGTGGGTTATGCAGGAGGGAAAGTGCTCACCCATGGAGCTGGTGTGAAGAACAACCAGGCATGTGTTGCATCTATCACGCAAGAGTTAGAACAGGAGCAAAGAAGGCAGCTCTTTGTTGCAACACAGCCATGGTGAAGATAATAACTTGGAATCTAAAGTGTTTGAATCTGCCATTATAAGACATACATTCTTGGGAGCAATAAAATGTGAACTCCCTGGCAGAATCTGCCTACAGGGAACTCATGTCCTTCACAGGGATGGCCCCAGGATGTGGAATGGGCGCTATCCACAGAAAACTGTGCCCAAGCAGAGGCAAAGAGGAGTGAGGCTGTGGTGTGGTCACCTAACTACATTGACTTGACAGCAAAAAGGCTGCGTCAGACCCCAAGGATGGTGGTTTTCCAGTGTGATAACTGACATCTGGGGAAGGAAATAACCACCGTAGCTTTTTAAGCCCCAAAGGTAGGACAGGGGCACTTCATTTTGACTGATTCACAAGTAAAAGAGGGGCCCTGAGTGAACTAATAGGGGTGGGAGACTTTAGCCTGGTAACAGAGCCCACGCTAGACTGCCACCCTTAAAATAGATATCTTCAGGGAGCTTTGGGGGCAACTACAGGAACAGGGCCTGTCTCCCATCCGGCGTGAAGCACGGCCCCTAGAACGGGACTATATGTACTGTTCAATCATATCATTTGTAAAGCGCACTACTCACCCGCGAGGGTCTCAAGGCGCTGGGGTGGGGAATGCTGCTACTGCTCGAAAAGCCAGGTCTTGAGGAGTTTTCTGAAGGTGAGCAGGTCTTGGGTCTGCTGTAGGTGGATGGGGAGGGTGTTCCAGGTCTTGGCGGTGAGGTGGGAGAACGATCTGCCGCCGGAGGTCGCTCTTCGGAAGCGGGGGACTGTGGCAAGGTCGGCGGAGCGAAGCTGGCGTTTGGGGGTGTAGAAGCTGAGTCGTCTGTTGAGGTACGTTGGTCCGGTGTTGTGGAGGGCCTTGTGTGTGTGGGTGAGGAGCTTGAAGGTTATCCTCTTGTTGACGGGGAGCCAGTGCAGGTCTCTCAGGTGGGGTGTGATGTGGCTGTGGCGAGGGATGTTGAGCATCAGGCGTGCAGAGGCGTTCTGGATGCGTTGGAGCCGTCTCAGGAGTTTGGCCGAGGCTGCTGCGTAGAGGGCGTTTCAGTAGTCGACTGTTCACGTGTTTATATATCCTACTCTCGGTCAGATACAGCTTGGAGCTCCCAACCAATTCTCAAGCCACGATTAAGAGATAAGTCAGAGTGAGAGCACTTTCAGACCACGCAACGCTCACAATGGAGGGTGATAACAAAAGGGAAAACTGGAGGTTTGATGAATCCCTTTTAAAGTGGAGGCATTATTGGACACCTTGAAAATAATGGAACACAGAAGTCTCACCACTTTATGGGATGCACTTAAGGTGGTTATTAAAGGTCAATGAGTAGCAGCAGAGACAGAGCAAAAAATAAATTGGAATTTACCTAGAAATTAGAAGCAGACCTGCAATTGGATGAAGCAAGGTATACGGCTGCCGGATCTCCCCGGGTTTTCTGATTTCTAACTTCCTCGAGGGGCCCTTTGAATCTAGTAGCCATAGAAAAGTTTGAAAAGACACCCATGCGCTTGAAACAAAAAGTTTACAAAAAGGCCAACAAAACGGACATTTTGTTAATAATGTTTCTTAAGAAGTCAACCATCAGACATGGAATATAAAATGTAAAAGACCCCAAGGGTCTTGTCCAACAGGACGCAAAGCGGGAAATCTGTAGAAAATACAGTAAGAGCATCTGTGCGGCAGGTTCCGTTGTCGTTCCTGTCTTTGGTTGCCTTTGTTATCACCTAGAACAGGTGAGGTCACTGAGGCACAAACCACAGCGGATGAGGTATCACGGGCATTAAACATTTGGAGCCTAATAAACCCCAGGTTCAGGTGAGCCGACTCATTTCTTTCATAAATGCTTTCCATCTGTAATTTCTGCACAACCACAAGATTCCTTTCTGTGTATTTTAGTTTAAATATTGAATATACCTTGTAGGACTAGACACCTTCCTAGAAAACTATTCTGTCCTCAATTACTCATATACCAATCAAAACATAACATAGATTATATCAAAACCATATTTATTAAAAAGAAAGTTTTTTTATCAAATAACTTGATATAAACAATTTCTTACACATAAAATTTCATACATATTTCATCATAAATCACAAAAAATTATACAGTATATCAACATGTAGAAAATCAGTTAAAAAGCCAGTATTGTCAACGCGTTTCGGTGCTTTGGTGGTTGGAACACCTTCCTCAGGACTATGTTAAAAACATCTTCAATATTTATAGCATTTTTAAATTAGCGGAACCAGTCTTGATCCTGGAGTTGAGGTAGCCTTATATAATCTCCTACACCTCTGCTTTTTCGTCAAAGGATTTTGTAGATGTTCGTAGAGTCGTTCGAGTAAATAGATACACTCCTCAGGGCTTTGTTTATTACAGTTTATGCCGGTTGTAACCACCTTCCCACTCCTTGGTTTATATGGGGATTGTAGTTGTCGTCACTCCTTGTTTTACTTTAAGGCGAGCCTTGTCATCTTGGTTTACGCCAGCACGCACCGTCTGCCTGGTCTCCCTGATCTCCAGTGTCAGTAATATTTAAACTAAAATACACAGAAAGGAATCTTGTTTTTGTCACAATATTTCCCAGTCCTTTCTGGGTTCATTAGGGAAAACTCTCTCTTTTTTCTGATTTCTGCACAACCTGCAAAGCTATTCAACTCATGTGAGCGATGAGGAACAGCTTCCACCCTCAATGACAGAAGCGACCGTCACCCTGATACACAGACGTGGCCATCCCATGGACGCCTGCGCTTACAATAGAGCTATACCGCTGGGAACACAGATGTGCTCACCTCTTTGGTACCTAAAAAAGGCATGACTGATCTCCAAGGGAGAATGAACGTCTTTTAAAGGGACTGGTCTAAGTTGCCTCTTCCAGCGGCAAGGAACTCATGGGACTAGTGCTACACCATGGCACGCAGTATCACCAAGCGGCCCAGCTTCGAATCCTTTCTGAGTGGAGTCTCAGGAGCCTGAGAAGCGTTGGATACATATGGAGGCCGTTCTTCCGGGCTGAGCTACGTGGGATGTAACATGGCTCCTTAGACCACGTACGCCACCGGTGGGATACGTCTTTGTACTATCTCTCTTAAGAATAGAGACCTGGGACAAAGTTACAAGGCCCAGGACATTGCATCCTGTTTAAATGAGGTGTCACCAACAATTTAGAGCCGGGCATGTTGCAAACGTTACTTCCTACATCTGGTTTTCCCTTATAATCTTAGACATACATTGTAAGAGTGCAATTCCAACAGATGTGAGAGAATAACAGATGCAAAGGCATCCATTCTATGGACTACCAACGTCAACATGGGGTGGAAGCCATGTTGATGCCCTTATTTAAAGATGTTCTGATGGTTATAGGCGAAGAGACGACGTCTCTGCCATATTTTGGATCTGTTGGTTCATTCAAAACCATTGAATCTGAATTTCTACTAAAACTCCTAAAAGAGGAGGCTGCGGTCTCATAACGCGTACGCAGGTGGTTTCAGTCGTTGCTGGGAGCCAATGCAATCGCGCCAACGAAGGCGGAGATGGGATTCTAAGGGGGTCTCCGCTGTCCCACTGTCATTAAGCCTTGTTCATTGGACCTTCCTTTGGACAGATTCAGTCTAATCTCAGTCGTACCCTGAGGATACGCAGGGTGTCTACGAGCAGGTGGAACACGTAAAGATTTCCAGACACTGAGGAGCTGAATGGAAGAAGGGGCCACACTCATGAACTAGGGTGGACTTAAACAAACATGGCAAAGGCAGAGGTTATGATCCTCTGCGGATGCTTTTGACACGGGATTCTCTTCCTCCATTGATGGTCTTGCTGTCCCTCTTGATATCGTTTGCCTAGTATGGGATCTGGGAGCAGTTTGAGACTCAATCGTGATCTTTAGTGGTAGGCAAGAGCCATTATCAAGGCAGCACGAGATGTAATTAAATCCAAATTGGGCCACAGCAACTTACCCTACAGAGATCTCCAGCAGTTCTAAACCACCTTACTAATGGAACTTCAGGTTTATTTATTTATGAAGCTTACTCTGCGGAAGTTGGGTCAAAAAATCAAATAAGTTTGTGGTGCTCAGCTTATAAATAAAATAAAGCTTGGACACTTGAGTGGTGGAGGGTGAAGGGAATCCCCGCCTTCCTCATGACTCCGGCAAAAATCTACCAGTGCACTCAAGCAAAAGGTGGCCTCCACTCATGATTGGTTGGCAGTCCTGCCACACAAACATGACCCTCCCTACATACGCATCACCAGGAAACAAAATCTGGCCCTGGATTTTTCAAGCCTAAGGGATGACGATGGCTATGGTGCCAGCCCTCCTGTTGCAGGGTCCAGTGTACAATTATGAAACACTCATTTCTAGGGAAGGCTTGCCCTGATGATGTCACCAGGCTCCGCCCACAGCCTCCATTGTTTTCTTCAGATGTCCGAGGGGGGCTACAGTGCCACAAGCCAATCAGAATGAAGACTGCAGGTCTGCATCTCACTGTTGTGCCAACAACTAAAGAAGTTAGAGAAACTTTCACAGAAAGGGTTGGCCAACCCAGCCGTCCCTTTCTGGGACCTGTGGTGGCTGCAGCTTCAATTTATCCCTGATGAGACATTTCCCTCTAAAGGTTTAATAGATGTAGGAAGTCAGTAAAACAAGACCTCAATATTTCTTTTTACAACAGACCGCCATCATCAGAAATAGTTGACCCTCCACTTTCACCCAAAGACCCATTCTCTAGCCCCCTCCATGTCTGCCCACACTCCCTGGTTTCCTTGCACTCCACTTTGCTAGCCGTACGTCACTTAGTCCCTGCATCCTTCCCCCTCCTCGGGTCACACCTCTGTAGCCTGCTTATTCCATCGCTCTACTTCCTCTTCGTCTGTCCCCAACTTCCTGATTCTCTGATTACATCATCTTAGCTCCATCCGCTCCTCAACCCTCCCAGACACTCTGTTTCCATGCTTTTTTCCTGCTTCGTAGCTCACACTAGTCGTCTAGGCTCTTCCTCTGTCTCTACCTTGCTAACCCCTCTAATTCCAAAGCCGCAATCCACTTCCCTTTATTCCCACATCTTTGTTATTGCTTCTATCAATGGCTGCCTCCCTGACCTGACTCTACCCTCTGTTGCAGGGGCACCTTCATTGTGTACAAAGATGGCGACGTGGGGCACCCCATGGTCCGTGAGCGCATCTGGCACAACAGCGAATTCAACTTCGACAACGTCCTCTCTGGCATGATGGCCCTCTTCACCGTCTCCACCTTCGAGGGGTGGCCAGCGTAAGTGTTTCCAGGGCAAGCCAGGAGGAGGCACCCCATTTGCAACATCCACTATTTCAGGGTGTGGTTGTGGGACACACACCATCGTAAAAGATTACACTACTCCCTTAAGGAACGGGTTGGTGAATCGAAATGAAAAGAAATGCTGAGGGTGATAGTGGCTGTGCTTGGATGGATTAATGCCAAGAAACCAAGGTGGAGCATTCCTGTAGGGTAAGAACAGAGTGGAGCTAGATGAACAGAGAAAGGCATCAGGGGAGCAAAGCAAAAGGTATGTGTTGTAATATGTAGAATACAATCGTGTGAAAGAAGCAGAGTGGGAAGGACGGGGCGTAGAAGCAGAGATTCACGTCCAATCCTGGTGAGTACCGTTCACAGATCTCCCTGTTAGTGACGGGGCGTAGAAGCAAGGATACAAGCACAATCCTGCTGAGTACCATTCATCGACCTCCCTGTCGTCTCTGTCTCTCAATCCAGATTGCTGTACAAGGCGATCGATGCCAACGGTGAGAACGTCGGACCCATCTACAATTACCGTGTCGAGATCTCAATCTTCTTCATCGTTTACATCATCATCATTGCCTTCTTCATGATGAACATCTTTGTGGGTTTTGTTATCATCACCTTCCGGGCTCAAGGCGAGCAAGAGTACAAGAACTGCGAGCTGGACAAGAACCAGGTACTAACTTCACACCTTTTTTTTACATAAAGTTTTATTGATTTTCAACAAGGTACAGTAGCACTTATTGCAAATTTAGCAATATCATTCACAAAATCATATAGAGCTAGTATACGAAGAGAATAGTATGTTCGAGGCATATGAGCTGCAGATTACACACTGTGTATAGATCGCCAACTGGTGGTGGGTCCGGATGATTACACTTTGATGTTGTCTTGGAAGAGTCTTTGTTTGGTAGGTGACTCCTCCTATAGAGCGTAGTGCGCATGGGCATCGACTCCATCTTCAGATTGGTTTTTTCCGCCATCGGGTTTGGATGTGTTTATCGTTCGGTCCCGTTACCGATCTCCTTTCGACTTCCAGTCATCCATCATACCATCAGCATCGTCTTCGATCGTAGTTCCTGTTAACTGCGTTGAAGAAAAGCTTGCGCTTCTCGATTCCAGCGTTCGTCGGGGCCGTTGGACCCAACTGCACCATTAGGCCTTTGGCCCATGGAAAGAACACCCTTCAATAAGTGCCCTCAGTTTGGACACAAATTTCCCCACACTGACCTCCATGAGGTGTACAATCTGTGCTTGTCCCCAGAGCACTAGAAACGAGATTGCCAGGCCTGCGTTTCGTTCCGGTCGAATAAAACTGCCAGAGACCGTCGAGCTCGAAGGGTCATGGCGCAGTCCTCATCATCGATACCAGATCTCATCATAGACGAGGCTCCAGTCGATCTACAGTCCGAAGAACAACAGCAGGACGAGGTAGTTTCCGAAGCAGAGGATTCAGCTTCCGGAGCCGAAGCACATTCAGATGTTGATGATCTTCTTCCAGCGGGTCAACAGGTCATGAGTACAAGCGTCGACCCTGTTCACATCCCCATTCCGGGCCAGGCTTCGGTTCCACCTCCACCTTCGGGTCCAGGTGCACACCGACCAAAAACATCTGACGCCCCGCCTTCCGGCTCGGCAACGAAGAATACAAAAAAACCTCTAGGCGACTCTGGCTTGAGTCAGCCTGTCGGTCCCGACAAGCAAAAGGTCATTAAACCAAAACTAACTGCGGTACCGAAGCAACCATCGACGCCGAAAGCGATCAAGTCGAAAACAAGCTCAGCGCCGAAAATAGTTCACAAGACTATTGAACCGAAGCCGACTCCGGTACCGAAACAAGTTGACCCAAAGTCCACTTCGGCACCGAAACACACTTCAGCACCTAAAGCTGTCGACCCGAAACGGCCTTCGGAACCGAAAAATCCGTAACCAAAAACAACCGATCCGAACAAAAAGCACGACTCCAAGAGAGATTCGGACCACAAGTCTTCGGAACCTAAACCAAAATCTATTCCAAAGACTGTAATAAACACTGTAAAACCTTCTAAACATCTCGGCCCCAAACAAGACAAGTCAGCGCCGAAAAAGGATACTTCTACCGAAGAGCTTTTTCCCCCAGATCCAAAACAAAAAACTCTTTGTATAAATCCAAAAACTGGACAAGTAATTACAGTGCCTGAAAAAAGGAAACTGGACCCTCCCAAGACACCTCCAGTTCCCCTAAAAAAACATGCACAAACTTCTCCCATAATTATTCCTTCACCACTGACAGAACTACCAGATTTAGACATTTCCCCTGCACACTCACCATCCACCACACACAGCCCTGCACCAGTAGATGATAATGAGGATGATGATAATTACTCAGAGGGAGTAGAAGATGAGTAACCCACAGGTGACACAGATGACCCAGACAATGTTCCTGGTCCATCAGATGATCCCTGGGAGGAATATAATGCGCCAGATGCTCCAGATCTACCACAAGATGACGCAAACCCTTCTAGGCCATCTCCTCCAGATGACACTATAGGGTTTTCACAACTCATTCATAGAGCAGCCACTTTCTATGGGGTAGATCTACACACTGATCCAGTAGAGGAAGATTTCCTTATGGATACATTACTGCCATCACATAAAACCACAACCACATTACCAATGCTTGGTGGAGTGGTAAAACACGCACCAGAGGTATCCAAAGACCCCGTCAGAGCCAGGGTAATTAATCCCAGACTAGAGAAGAAGTATAAGGCTACTCCAACGGACCCCGCATACGTCAAAGGTCAGTTCCTTTGGACTCATTGGTTGTCTCAAACGCTAGAAAAAGAGCTAACTCGTAGACAACAGGGGGTGCTCCTCCCCCTGATAAGGAGTCCAAACTTTTAGATGCTTCAGGCAAACGCACCATCTCACAAGCAGCCAATGTCTGGAGAATTGCTAACACTCAAGCCCTGTTAGCAAGATATGATCGAGCTCATTACGATGAGTTAGAAACACTTATGCAACATTTGCCAGACAAATACAAGGAAAGGGCTGCTGACTTGATTTAAGAAGGCAAAGTCATTACCAATACCTCAATCCGTTGTGCTTTAGACACTGCTGACACAGCCTCAAGAGCAATAGATACAGGCGTACTCCTATGTAGGCATGCCTGGTTGCGCATCTCTGGGTTCAAACCAGAAGTACAGACAAGTATCCTTAATCAACCATTTAACCAGCAACATCTTTTCGGTCCTACGGTTGATAGTGCATTAGAGAAAATGAAAAGGATACTGACACTGCAAAGTCCATGGGAGTTTTACAAACTCAGGCTCCCCGAGCTTCCTTTCATCGCTCCTCTTACAGGAGCGCCTCTAAGAGTTTTCCGTCAGACAACAACCTCCACTTCTTATAAAGCATCCACCCAATCCTCGCCCAATAGAGGTTATTACAGAGGAGGATATAGAGGTAACAACACTAAAGGTAGAGGCAGAGGTAACAACAACCGCAATGCCTCCACTCCTAAGCAGTGACTTCCCTCCCCCCCTCCCAGACCATTCCACTCCTGTCGGTGGGAGATTGCAACAGTTCCTACCTGTCTGGAACTCCATCACCATGGACAGGTGGGTCAGACAAAGAATTCAGTCAGGTTATTGCCTAGAGCTCACTTCCACTCCTCCAACAATACCACCCAGACAGCGTCCCATGTCACAAGAGCTTCTCACACTACTAAAACAAGAGGTTGCCTCTCTACTACAAAAGAATGCAATAGAACTAGTCCCATTACAACATCAAAACACAGGAGTTTACTCCCTATATTTTCTTATTCCCAAAAAGGATGGCTCCCTCAGGCCTGTACTAGACCTGAGACCCCTAAATCTTTACATACAGTCCGACCACTTCAATATGGTCACATTACAGCAGGTCCTTCCTCTGTTAAAGCAAGGCGACTTCCTTGCAACCCTAGATCTCAAGGACGCTTTCTTCCACATTCCCATCCACCAAGCTCACAGAAAGTACCTTTGGTTTGTACTAGCAGGTCAACATTACCAGTTCAAGGTACTCCTTTTCGGAGTAACTACAGCCCCTCGAGTTTCCACAAAGTGTCTAGCAGTAGTAGCAGCACACTTGAGAAGGCACAACTTTCATGTCTTCCCATACCTAGACGACTGGCTCATAAAATCTAAGTCATACCACCAGTGCGTGCAGCACACGTCTCAGACCATCTGCCTGCTACACAAACCCGGCTTCATAGTAAATCAAAAGAAGTCACATCTCCAACCGTCCCTGTCTCAACAGTATCTAGGTACCACAATAGATACCTCCAAAGAAATTGCATCCCCCAATCCAGCAAGGATACAAAGTATGCAAACTCTTATACTAAAATTCCAGCCGCAAAACTCGCTACCCGCTCGAGTGTTCATGCAATTAATCGGAATGATGGCATCTTGCATCTTCATAGTGCCACACGCAAGACTCCAAATGCGCACCATACAAGAGGGCTTGGCAAGCCAATGGAATCAGGCTCAACAACAACTAACAGAACTGGTGGTGGTAGACGACCAGACATATCGCTCTCTGCAGTGGTGGAACACCAAAAACCTGTCAAAGGGCCGGCCGTTCATAGAGCCAGTTCCACAAGTGGTGCTAACCACAGACGCATCTCTCACAGGATGGGGAGCCCACATAGAACAACAGACAGTACAGGGCACATGGACACCACAACAAAAGCTACTCCACATAAACCATCTGGAGTTTCCTAGCTCTAAAGTCTTTTCAACACTATCTATCAAGCAAGGCTGTATTAGTCCGCACCGACAATATGACAGCCATGTACTACATACAAAACCAGGGAGGAACACACTCCTTACCGCTCTCCCGGCTGGCGCAGAGCATATGGAGGTGGGCCATTCCTCAAAAAAAATTCTGTTAGCAGAACATCTACCAGGAGTTCACAATCAAGTTGCAGATCTGTTAAGTTGTCAAAGACAACAGATACACGAGTGGGAACTTCATCCTCAAGTTCTTCAACCATTCTTCCACAAGTGGGGCCAACCAGAGATAGACCTCTTCGCCACCCACCTAAACTACAAATGCCCAAGCTTCGCCGCCAGATACCCACACCCATTGTCCAAAGGCGATGCAGTATGGATGAGTTGGTCAAACAAATGTGCGTATTCTTTTCCACCTGTCCCACTTATACCGTTAGTGGTGCTCAAGCCACAACAAGACTCCCTCACATTGATTCTCATTGCACCAACGTGGGCAAGACAACCGTGGTACACCACGCTGCTAGAGCTATCGGTAGTACCACATCAGAAATTAAAACTCTCTCCACAACTACTCACACAGAACCATGGAGAGACCATGCATCCAGATCCCATTCGGCTCAACCTAGCGATCTGGCTCCTGAGGTCTTAGAATTTGGATACCTCAATCTTCCACCTGAATGCATGAACGTTATAAAAGAAGCTAGACGTCCCACCACTAGAGCATGCTACGCAGCCAAGTGGAAAAGGTTTGTTGTGTATTGCACAAATAACAACGTCAACCCACTAGATGTTTCTATTCAAAACATCATATGTTACCTGCTCCATCTACAAAGATGTAGTTTGGCGTACTCCTCAATCAGGTTACATCTTGCCGCTATGGCAGCCTACCTTCAAAACAGACAACATCTGTCATTATTCAGAGTACCTGCCATCAAAGCATTTATGGAAGGACTCAAAAGAATAATTCCTCCCAGGGTACCAGCTTCACCTGCATGGAATCTAAATGTTGTGCTCACTAGACTTATGGGTCCTCCATTTGAACCCTTGCATAAGTGTGAATTACAGTTCCTTTCATGGAAAGTTGCTTTTTAATTGCTATTACCTCACTCAGAAGAGTAAGTGAGATCCATGCATTAACAATTCACCACAGACAGTTGCAGAAAGAACTCTACACACTTTAGATGTCAAAAGAGCTCTCCTCTACTACATTGATAGGACAAAGCCATTTCGTAAAACAAAACAGCTTTTTGTGTCCTTTTCTCCTCCACATAAAGGTAATCCCATTTCAAAAGCTGGGATTGCAAGGTGGATTGTCAAATGCATTCAAATTTGCTACCAAAAAGCAAAACGTACTCTATCCATTCCCCCTAGAGCTCATTCCACCCATAAACTAGGGGCATTTATGGCATTCTTTTTTTTTAACTTTATTTTTCAATTTTGTGATATAACAAATACACATTAAAAAAAACCTCCCACATGGCATCATAAAAACACACATATGCAAATCGACAGCCTCATTATGGCACTCTTTGGACATTGGTTACACTTTAGACATACTGAGACCCATGAGATGAGGAAGATCCAATACCGAAGGAACTGAATAAAAATACTGTATCGTGAGGAAATGACCCGGGCCCGCTCCATGCACTACTCCAGACACCGCTCAGGAGTCACCCCCCTCCTCCCCGTCCGATCCCGATCCCCGTGTCGAAAAAAGTTCACCACTAGACCCCTCGGAGTCTTCCAGTGGAGACTGCTCTCCCTCCGTTAACCCTGCAATGCACATAGCCCTCCAAGCCATCAGGTCCTCCTGCAATTTCCCATCTCTCCTTGTACTCTGCATATGCGTTTCTTCCAAAAGGGTCCATTCCCTGACATCCTTGAGCCAAGTAGGGATCTCCGGGGCCCTCTGCCCCATCCACGTGATAGCTACTCTACGCCTGGCCAGCACTAGCATCAGCTGCAGCAGTTTATAGGAGAGTTTCCACTTACTCGGCCTAGGTACTAACGCCAGTAGGCAATGTAAAGGTGTCAGCTGAATCTGGAGCCCCGTAGTAGCCCTTATGTGATCAACCACGCTCGCCCAAAATCGCCCTATCAAGGGGCAGTCCCAGGCTAGGTGTAAGAAGCCCGCCCCCGCCACACCACATCTGGGGCAACTGTCCCCTCTACTCTCGGAATAGCGACTCAACCTGGCTGGAGTAAGATAGGTACGGTGGAGGAAGTTAAAATGAATCAGTTTAAAGCATGCATTACATGATACCCGCCGCGTCAGCGCTCCTATTCGTTTAACGCTGCCCCTGGTCAAGAGGCGAGTTCATATCAGTTTCCCACGCCGCCCAGGCCGTTTCTTCACAGAGAGAACGCGAACGGCGGGAGGAACCTTCATAGAGTAATCGGCATTTGAGTAACGGGTAAGCCATCGAACACAGCTACATGCAAACGCGTAAGCGGCAAGCGAATCTCATGAAAGGCCCACGCCCTTAGAGAACCACCTAAGCCAAATGTTAGACATTAACGAACAGGGCAATTAGAGTGTATAGAATTTTCTATGGATACCAGTGGCAGTTATACCCGATTTGAGCAAGAAAGTAGTCCCGAAGAGGCAATGTATATGAATTTAAAGGAATATACTGGCAACATAAATAAGTTGAAAACGAGCGATTGAGAATGTGAAGTGTAACAAAGTTATGTTCTAGTGATTACATTGTATACATTTGTGTTCATTTGTAGATGTTCCCTGAAGAAGGTGAAAAAATCACCGAAATGCATTGGAACTACTTGAAAGTCGCTAAACGTTATGTACAACACTGGAATATGATTGAAATATAAATTTGTGTTGAACAGAAGAAAGTCTTGTTTGGAGCTTTTCCTTTTGGATATAAAACTTTAAGCTGTAGATACAGCATTATATACTGGTGCCATGGGAGATACACCTATGGGCCCATAGGTGTGCTACTAGTAGGATTTTACAGACACACTCCAGGAGGGGAGTGATTCCCATGTTTGCACAGTAAAACATTTAGAGAACAAAAGGCGGTGCACAGCCCTTTTTTCCAAAAGGGGTGGAGTCACATCTCATAGCCGCATAAAGCAGGGAAATCAGCCGACGTCCCCGGCCACATGTCAAAAGGATATGTAAGGTATGAGTCCTTTGGGACTCCGCTGGGCACTGAGGCCAAACCGTCCGAACCATGTCACGCAATCCCTGATAATGCAAGTATTGTCCCCCTCCTAGACCAAAGGACTCCTCAGCCTGTTCATACGTCAGAAAGGTGTCCGCGGGGTATAAGTCAGCCAGGAGTTCACATCCCCCCTCCCTCCATGCCCTAAAGGACACATGCGCTCCATCTCTTTCATGGGCGCCAAAATCCATATTGGGAGTTCCCTATGAAAGGGCGCCGACCGTAGGACTTTTTCTATGAATCGTTGCTACACATCATCCGTGTACCGTACCACATAGGGCAATGTAGCCTACGCCCCCCTTCCCTGCATGAGCGCCACCCTTAACTCCGGGACCGTAGCTCTACCGGCCAGCAGCCGCGTTTCCCATCCATCTGCATCGGCAAACCATCTGGCCTCCTGCTGCAGCTGCGCCGCATAGTAATACAGGTCGCAGCGCGGGGCTTCAAGACCGCCCTCCTCATAGGACCTCACGACAGTTCGGAGAGCCACCCACAGCAAGGACGTAAGCAGTGTGTCCAGTGTCCAAAAAATCCTAAGGGGGAGAGGTCAGAGCCTATTCTGAAGCACAAAGAGTGTCCTGGGCAGCATTACCATTTTTTCCACGGCCAAACGGCCCATCAAGGAAAACGGTAGAGTGTTCCAGAAGACCACAGATCGCTGTAATGACTGAATCACCCAGTCAATGTTGCGCGCCAATAATTGAGCCTCTGTAGCTGCCACTTGGATTCCCAAATACCGGAAAACCTCTGGTTCCCAACGTAGGCCCAGGTCCGGCAAGTCCTTCAGGGGCACAGTGTCAAAACCTGACAACGGAAAAATGAGGGAGTTGCTGCGATTAAGCCACAGTCCCGATGCCTCACCAAAGCGATCCAGGTGCTGCAACAACATCGGAATCGCCTCACATGGGGCTGTCAAATAAAACAGTGCGTCATCCGCATACAGCGATATAATATTGCAAGTGTCTCCCACTTGGATGCCCCATTGTGACATTTCGGAGCGAATCCTCACGGCGAATGGCTCTATAGCCAGGGCGAAAAGGAGCGGTGAGAGAGGGCACCCTTGTCGTGTGCCCCGTCCCAACAGCCACTCCTCCGATCTCGCCGTGCCCAGGCATACCCTTGCCCGAGGGGAGCTATAGAGGATACTAATTCATCGGCAAAAATTAGGACCCAGGCCCATTACCAGCAGCACCTCCTGCAAATACCCCTAATCATCTGTATCAAATGCTTTAGCGAAGTCGATGGAAACCAGAACCGTCTGGTTCAAGGCATGTGGGCTGCTGAATTCATATCTATAGCATAGATCGCCGCCTAGTGTTGGGTCCGGATGATTCATAGCGGTATTACGCCCAGGGATAAACCCACATTGGTCTGGGTGCACTAAGTGCTCCATATGGGAAGCCAACCAGGTAGCCAACAACTTGGTCAAGATTTTGATGTCCGTATTAATCATGGTGATCGGGCGGTACGAGGAGGGATCCTGTTTATCACCTCCGGGTTTAAGGAGCATACAAATTTCCCCTTGCAACATGCTCTGAGGGAGAGCTCCATTCTGAAACACCTCCGAGAAGACGCGTAGTAATAAATAAGACACGTGCTCGGGGGTCCGTTCCTTCCTAAGGATCCAAGCCAGTAGGCGTCCCGATTTGTCTCCCTCCCTATGTAACCGTTGCCTGTATTGGCCCAGTGTATATTTATCAAGCCGTTCAAGGATATCATGGAGCTGAATTCGGGCCTCGAGCTCCTCCCCCCCTTGTAGGGCGTCCGGGTCTACCTGAGTTTGGGCACACAGAAGCCTCTCTTCCACCTGCTGGAGGTCCTGTATGAGTTGCCTGCGGACTCCATAAGTGAGTCCCATACAGGCCCCCCTCACCACTGCCTTCAGGGCCTCCCACCTAGTGGCTAATGAGACCTCCTCAACCTCCCAATTAAGTTCCACATAGTTATTGTTATTGTTATTGTTAGTTCCGGCTTTTATAGCGCCAACTCACCGGCAGGTCTCAGGGCGCTTGTGACCGAAGGGCAACAACTACATCATTATCGGAAGGAAGGGAGCAACAGGAAGTTTAAGCTGAGCTTAGCGCATCCCTAAACAGGAAGGTTTTCAAACTTTTTCTAAAGCGAAGGAGATTACCTTCTTTTCGGAGGGTCTCAGGAAGTTTATTCCAAAATGTTGGGATCAGAGCAGAAAAGGATCTCCCCCCTTTTGTGGCCAGCCTAAACCGGGGGCACACCAACAACTGTGCGTCTGAGGACCTTAATCTTCGTTCTGGTTTGTATATCTCCAACCTTTCATTTATGTAAGCGGGAGCTTGCCCGTAGATTGCCTTATGGGCTATACATAAACTTTTAAAAACAGACCTTTGCCCAATAGGCAACCAATGAAGGTTCTGCAGCAATGGAGAAGCATGGGATCTTCTTGGAAGCTTAAAAATAAGACGTGCGGCGTCGTTTAGGACCACCTGCAATCGACTGATCAAGGACTTTGGAAGGCCCAAATAAAGGGCATTTCCGTAGTCCAGCCTTGAAATTATCGTGGCAGAGACTACAGTGCGAAGCATGGACTGGGATAGGAGAGGGACTAACTTTCGCAGTTGTCTAATTAGACCATTGCAGGTGCCAACTATAGAGGAGATCTGGCTACACATTGACAGTTCGCTGTCAATCTTAATCCCCAGGCTTTTCACCTTGTCCACTGGTGTAGGTGTTGGACCTAACTCTTGGGGCCAATACAAATCACTCCATGGGGAACCTATAGATGATACAACTAGCCCCTCTGTTTTTTCAGGGTTGATTTTCAGAAGGTTCATAGTCATCCAATTCACTGTGAATCTTAGAACATCTTGCGCATAAGTCTGCGCCAACACTGTGTTCTCTATGCTCAGCAACAGTTGGGTGTCGTCAGCGTAATTGAATACGCGACATCCCATCTTTGCCAAGGAGCTTATCAGTGGTTGCAGATATAGGTTGAAAAGGAGTGGAGACAATGCGGAGCCTTGAGGGACCCCACATGTCAGATTTCCCACCTCCGATACCTTATCCCCCAACTGAATCCTCTGTGTTCTCCCTACTAAGAAAGATTCCAGCCACCTATAGGCCGTGTCTCGAATCCCGAAATTAGCCAGTCTGTCCAGGAGCAGGGTATGGCTGACAGTATCGAACGCCGCCGACAGATCTAAAAGTATTAGGGCGCTCGGTTTCTTACTGTCAGCCATCCCTCTAAGCTCATCCAGTACCGAGAGCATCACCAGCTCGGTGCTGTGATGTGCACGAAACCCCGCCTGCAGATCGTGGAGAGAATGATGTGACTCCAGGAACGCGGACAGGGACTTCAGCACATGTTGCTCAAGGAATTTTTGACAGGAACGGGAGTTGAGAGATGGGCCTATAATTTTTCAGAATCTTAGGGTTTGCTCCTGATTTCTTCACTAGCGGCTTCACTCGAGCTTCTTTGAAGCTAACTGGTAGTCGTCCTGTGTCTAGTGAGTTATTCAGGAGGGAGAGGATGTGGTCTTCCAAGGTAGGGCGTGCTAAACGAAAGACACTAGGGGGGCAGGGGTCCGCCGGGGAGACAGATTTAACTTTATTCATGAGTTGCTCAAGACTCATCGCATCCATCGGTGGAAAATTTGAGATGTGGATTTGAATTTCCATAGAAATCTGGACATCCTGCAGCTTGATGGACTCAATCACAGTACCATTCCCAATGTCCTGTAAGATGGTCTCTACCTTCTCTAGAAAGTAGCTTTGGAAAGTATCGCAGCTGATTGCTACTTCCATATTTTCTGATTTTTTGCTCAGTTCAGTTAATATTTTGAAGGTTTCCTTCTGGACATTTTCAGCTTGTTTTATACGCTTTTCATAGTATTTAGCTTTAGTGTCCAGGATGAGCTTTTTATGGATGTTGAGCAAGGATTTATATTGCTCTCGACTTTCCTCATTTTTTTGTCTCCGCCAATTTCGTTCTATATTTCTAAGTTTCCGCCTATGCTATAGTTCTCAAGGGTCGTCGCGATGTGGGCCTGCCCTATCTGATCCCAAAGGATGTTCCCTGGAAACCTCCAAGAACGTGGGCGGCTAACCGGGGCTCCCCATTGCACCAAGCAGCTGACTGGAGAATGATCTGAAAGGAACCTAGCCTGGTGGATCACGGTGACGGACATTTCCGGCCCCACATTCGCCACCAACACCTTATCGAGGCGACTATATGTATTGTGCGTGGGGGAAAACCAGGTTTAGAGTTTCTGCGTCGGATGCCTCTGGCGAAAGATATCCACCACCCCAATGTTATCCATGACTTCCCTGAGCCGTGCCGTCATGCGCGGTTTAGTACCCTCACGGGGCGGAGATCTGTCCAGAACTGGGTCAACAACACCATTAAAGTCCCCGAACCAAAGGACTGGGGCCTCCAGCTCTTGGACCAATACGTCCTGAATATTTTGAAAGAAAAGCAGGTCGTCTGTATTAGGTGCATAAGTGTTCAATATGACGATGTCCCTACCATCTAGCTTCGCCCTAAGGAGCGAGTATCTACCATGTATGTCCGCTTCCACAAATTGAATAGAAAACTGGACCCCAAGTGCAACCCAAACTAAGACACCTCTGGCGTAATTAGAAAAGGATGAGTGGAACAGCTGGCCCGCCACTTTTTCTCGAACTTCTGCGCTCCTTTATCTACCAAATGGGTCTCCTGAAGGCACGCAATTGACACTCCATGCCTGCGAAGGAAAGAGAGGACCCTATACCTTTTCGTGCACGTGCCCAGCCCCCTCACATTCCAGCTCATAAACTTGTACCCCATGGTCTATCGTGTAGCCTACCCCCCTCCGATTGTCCGGACATAGTGTAGGACCCATCCAGTGCCCGATATGCTATACATGTGATGCCTAAACCATTCCCCTTCAACAAACCCCTCCAACTCTCCCCTACCCCCTCCCACGAGCAATATATCTGCAACAACAAAACTTGCGAATATGCCCTTCCCATGCTGGTGCCAGGACGTACACAGCCACCCCATAGCCCAACTGGGCTAAACCTCCCACAACCGAAACAGGAAGGAATAAAACACTCCCCCCCCCCACCGACTCCTGGTCATGACAACCTATACAATATAGACATAGGCTCAAACTGTCTCACGGAGCGGGGAACACACCCTGCACCCGTCCTCCTCCCCACCACTCCCCCCCTAGGTCATTAAGGCAAAAAGGAGACTCCCCCTAGCCATATCTCGGGTGGGAGCTGCCCCGCAAGGGATGGCCATCAAGGCCGGCCAATAATTCCCACTGCATACAACCAACCCTAAGTTAGGCTTCCCCCTCAAGGCGGGACCGATGGATCCGAAAGCTGGGCCCCGGCAGTCTCAGGGATTGTAGCCCCAGTGGACGATATTTCGTCAACAGTGGGTTGCAAGGTGTTCGGTACCAGTATCTCCCCAGGTGGAGGAATCCTCGATGACCCTGGCAAGTCTCCGGACTTCAAGGAGTCCAAGTGAAGGGCTCCATCATCCCCCACTGTCACCCGCCGCCTCTCCTCATGTTCAGCATCGTCTCAACGGCGCCGCCATCTGCTTGCACGCCGTCTGCGTGGCCGGGACCCCCAGGTGCTGCGGGGTACTCCCCGCTCTCCGGGAGGGAGGTCATCCCCCCTGATCTCCAGCCATTCCCAAACCTCACCTGGGGTGTCAAAGAAGTGTGCCTTCCCCTGCGACAGTACCTTAAGCTTAGCCGGGTAGAGCAGCATGTATTGCAGGTGGAGTTCCCGAAGCTTCTGCTTGACCGCCAAAAAGGACTTCCGCTGTTCTTGTACCTGCTGGGTATAGTCTGGATAGATGGAGACCCTGGCATTCTCATAAGTAAGATCCGCAGCTTCCCTCGCCGCCTTCAGGATACAGTCCCTGTCTCGGTAATTGAGAATCTTGGCGAAGAGGGCCCGCGGGGGGGGGGGGCGCCCCCGGCCTCAGCGGCGGGTCCAACGCCCTGTGGGCCCTCTCAATGACAAAGACCTCTGACAGCCCCCGCGGACACAGCATCGTACGAATCCAGTGTTCCAGGAAGCGCTCCGCATTCCCAGCCTCTGCCCGTTCCAGAATACTAAGGACCCTGATGTTACTGCGTTGGGCCCTCCCTTCCGCATCCTCTGCTCTCCGCTCCAAGGCCCCCGTGGCGGCTGTAAGCTGTGAGACTGTCTTTTTTAGGGAAGCCACATCACCTTGTAGTTGCTCAATGTTCCCCTCTGCATCAGTGACCTTATCTGCCACCTTCCTTAAATCAGTTCGAAGCAGGTTCACATCAATAGACACTGTTTCTATCTGTCGCTCCAGGGCCGAGTGTGACCCCTAGATCGCCCTCAACAGCTCGGCTCGGGAGGGCTCTTCAGGGGCCTCCGCTCCTTCGTCTTGCCCCGTCTGTCGTGTGATCCTCTGTGAGGGGAGCCGCTGGGTGGTATACTGCGTTATAGTGTTAGGCTGGGAGGCACGCCACATCTTATCTTTACGCCTAGCCTAGCCTCCCGCCGAGGCAAGGCCGGCTCCCCGACAGACGATGGAGTTCCCAATGGACACCCCGACGGGCCCTACTCAGCTACATGCAGGCCACCAGTATCCCACGCGTCGTCACTCCCTGCACGAGCTGCAACGTCCCTCCGTCCTGCTGGCTTCCGGCCCCTCAGGCCCGCGCCGCGCCTCTCGGGGATCTGTTCGGGTAAGTAAACCACCTCGGTCGGCCCCGAGCTTCGACAGGATCGAGGGCGCCACCCTCTGTACCGGACTTCCACCTCACCCGTCTCCAGGGGCAGATAAGTCACCAGCTGCCTGCGATCCGCTCTCAATTGTAGGCCTCAACAGCGGTTTGGGACACCCGCCACAGGCCCTAGCACCAGGGGTAGTCTCGCTGGACCTCAGCAATGTAGACCACACTTCAGGGGCATGCAGCAGCGGGCATCAACCCCTCCTCGCTGACGTAGCCACAAGCCTGTCTGGGACACCGGCACCACTCCAAGCTCTCAGGTCTCAGGCTACAGCAGTCCACTCACTGTGGTCCCGCTCCCCACACTTCGCTGGCTGGGGCATCCAGGCAGGTCACCACCCGGGCCTCCCACACGATGTCCGAGGGGTCTCCACCTCACCTTGTACCTGCAGGCCTGGCGATCTCCCGGGACCGCGGCGCCCTCCGGGGGGCCCCAAATGACCGTGGGCACCCCCCGCTGCAGTCCGCCTCAATTGGCCACTTCCACGCCGTCCGCCCCTGGCTCCGCGCATCCAGCCTTTTTCAGGCAGGGGCTCCGCCAAAGTATCTCCCGCCCGAGGGCCCCAGATGGCAACGGGTCTCCTCCAAGCCGCAGCCTCTCTCGTGGGTTGGGGCCGATGTCCGCCGGTCCCAGAGGCCCAGCCCCCGCCTCTCTGCCGAACCTGGCCGCCGATTCCAGGCCAATCAGGATTCGATCCTGCCGTCACCCTGCTGGGTCGACAAGGGACCCTCCACGGGGCACCAAGGCAGGGACAGCACCCGGCCCCATCGGAGGGCCCCCTGAAATCAGCCGGCGCCCCCCCAGACAGAAACAGTTCAAGGGGTGCACACGTCAGCTCCGCCGAGGCCGCCGACCTCCCCCGCCGCCAATCGCAAGGTGAGGCCCCCGGATGACAACGGGTCTCTCCAAGTCAACAGTAGGATCACTGCGCAGGAGCAACAGTGTCCGTGGGTGTCGCAGGCTCCGATCCCCGCCGGCGAATGCAGGCCTCAAGCCCCGGCCTTGCCTAGCTCAGGCTCCGCCTCCGCCGCTCCCGGGACAATATCTCAACCTTCCCCGTCAGTTTCAGCTTCAGAATTTTCACAGACTGGGGACGAAGATGGACGAGACGCTCGTGTCCCCACCACGGTGACACCGAGCCTATAAAGGATCAATTACACAGGATTTCAGGTAAGGCCTGCCGGGAGTCGAGGGAGCCTACGTCCTGCCGGCCATGTTGCTTGGCCACGCCCCCTGATCTATGGCATTCTTAGGAAATATTCCCTGAGATGATATATGCAAAGCAGCTTCATGGTCTACACTGCACACATTCACAAAACACTACTGTGTAGATGTGCAAGCAAAATAACAAGCTAGTGTGGGCCAGGCTGTACTAAAGACATTATTTCAAACAACTGCAACAGATACGGGTGGTCTCCACTAGGTGTGGGTACTGCTATGCAATCTATGCACAGTGTGTAATCTGCAGCTCATATGCCTCGAATGGAAAATGCTACTTACCAGTATGCATCTGTTCTTGGCATGTAGAGCTGCAGAGTTACACACGCCCACCAGCCTCCCCGGCTAGCTATATCTGTTCCAGTAATATCTTAATTAGATACACTAAACATGGACATCTTTTTCTGTACTCATACAACTCCATAATTTCCATAATGGCGAAAAACAATCTGAAGATAGAGTCGATTCCCATGCGCACTACGCTCTATAGGAGGAGTCACCTACCAAACAAAGACTCTTCCAAGACAACATCAAAGTGTAATCATCCAGGTTCACCACCAGATGGCAATCTATGCACAGTGTGTAACTCTGCAGCTCTACATGCCAAGAACAGATGCATACTGGTAAGTAGCATTTTCCTTCTTTATTAGGTGATTGATGGTCAATTTTGTCTCAGGTTTATAGAAAGCACATATCATTACCAAGATCACACCTAACCAGGCTTTGTTCGGGGCTCATCGGATTCCTAAGGTCCGTAGCATCTGTAGCGTTGTTCTACCAACTAATCTCTCAAAATAATTCAATTCAGACCCTATTTCACTTCAGAATAGAATAGAATAGGATCAGATCTGATAGGAGAGGATTGGGTAGGAGAGAATTGGATAGGATTGATAGGATAGGACCCAATTGGATAGGATTGGGGAGGAAAGGAGAGGACAGGATAAGATCAGAGAGGAGAGGAGAGGATAGGATAGGTTTGGGTAGGGTAGGGTAGGATCGGATCGGGTAGGATAGGATAACATTGGATAGGGTAGGGGAGAAGATCGGATAGAATAGTGTGGAGCCCCTTTCGTACAATTCCCTGCCCGAACTATATAGTATCCTTCCTGATCCTAAGTGAGTGTGGACCCATCCGTACGACTCCCAGCCCTATCTGAATCTTATCCTTCCTAATCCGAGGCATCTTCGGGCCCTATTTGTATCATGTTCTTGGTGATCTTCAGCATGTGCAGCCCCATCCATACAGTGGCCGACCCCATCTGGAGGGTCTTCTTCTCTTCGAGGAGATCCTCATCAATAATCATAAGCACTGAATCATCCCGCGCACGTGCAGGGTCCCAGGATATGTAAATAAGGTTGCACATATGTGCAACTGCACAATACCTTCCTATAGAAAAGAGCAGCACAATAATGTAAATAAGTGTCACAACCACAGGAACTCCTTGGGATTCTGGTGATGCTCAAAGGGGTCCACCTCTCGATATCCCCAACTCTGACATAAGATGCACAGAGTATTGAGGTGATCAAGTGAGGGAAAGGAATTAGGGTGGGAAAAGCTGGGAAAGGATACCTGAAAACAGAAAACACAATGATTACTACAGGCTACATTACTATCTACTCTCCTAGGGTCTCACTAAGAGGACTAGTACCTGCTCAAACAAGTTCCACCAGCAGCGGTGTTCCAATATCAAACTCGCTACCCAGTGATGATACTTCTCACACCAGGAGAAGGATAAAACTACAACACACATCACATTGGTTAAGATCACATTCAACCCACCTTCACGTATATAAGCTGCCACCCTTACACATACATACCCTTGTGTTTTGCTTTCCCCTTCCAAAGTAAGGAATGAACAAAAAAGGAAAGAAAAAATGACGGGACTAGACACCACAATCCGAAGTAGTCAGAAGGGAGCAGAGTCCAGATCCTAGCTTACAAAGGCTTCTCAATGATCAAGCACAAGCGGCTCGGAGTAAAGGTTTCAAGCACCTTCAGCTCCTCAGTGTATAAATAATACACTCAGAAGCTCCTCGAGAATAAAGGAAACAGAAAAAAAAAAATAGAACTTGCTGGAATTTTCAGTGATCAAACTCTGTGTATGTACACTAATAGTCAAATGGCAGTCTCAAAGAGCGTACACCGCCAAATACCTTCCCTGGCGGCGCCTCTTCGTAATTTCACTTGTGTCCAGCGCTGATTCTCGAACCAGCTGCCACCCGAGCCTGAGTGGCCAAGAACCCCAACAGCCGTTGGAGCCAAACTCTTCTACGAGGATATCGGCCCACTGCACCTATGCGTCTCACTCCTTGAGAACGCTGGACCAGGTGCTTGTTGCGCAGCATCATGCCCGGTTAGACGGCACCGCGAGTCAGGATCAGATCAAGACAACGGCACGCACAGCGTACCAGCATGGCGCATGTGATACTATGAATGTAATATACGCAGTAAAATGTCAGTGTGGAAAGATCTACGTTGGTATCACGGAGAGAAAAATTTAAATCAGGATAACAGAACATAAAAGTAATATAAGGTTGAAGAATGAAAAGTCTTCGGTGGCCATGCACTGGCTAGAAGCGACACATAATGTGGCACAGTTGACATTCACTATTCCGGAATCACTGAAAATTCGTCCAGGTATGGATTCACACAAACAATTGTTAAGATCGGAATTTTTTTGAATTAAGAGATTGAATTCAAAGCACCGATTGGTTTGAACGACCGTATTGAATTAGCATGTTTTCTGTAAATATTTTTTGCTTTCATCTACATTCACAGGTATCACGTAAATTGGGCACAGCAACTATAACTCTGTATTTCAAATTTATTTATTTGTGAAAAGATGGTTATAGCATTGGCATCCTACATACTCAGTTTTAATTTATTTTTTTCTTCTTTTTTTGTGCTTTTTATTGTTCTCTAAATGCTCGTGAATCAGGTTCCCTTTAAATATTTTCTAGAAAGCACCACGTGACCACTGTTACGCTCTACGTCACGTAGCGCGAAGGTATACAAACTCATGAGTAATAATACTCAGGTTTTTAAACTTGCATTCAGAAGGGCCAGACTTTAAAAAGGAACAATGAATAATTTCATATTGTCATCCATTATGAATACAGAGATAGAATGTTATATTTCTATTTATGTTAGTCTGATTGTGCGGCACGCATCTTGGGGTTTAGATACCATGGTAGAGATTCATAACGGGTAAGGCGAGAATATGAGTTAGATTAGAGTGAGTTACTTGACACCAGCAAGAGACAATAAAGGATGGATTTGTGTTCTGTTTTCTGATATAACCCTTACTGCACTTTAATGAGTTATGTTTTTAGGAGTTATAATGTACCACAGCGTGTAATTATGTTACTTTAAGAGACTGTGGGGCAGATTTACAAGCCCCTTGTGCCGCTTTTACACTGCTGTTGCGTCACTTTGGTGACGCAGCGGTGGCGCAAAAGATGCGCCATGGTGCGGGGTATTTACAACATGACGCATCTGGGAGACGGGTCACGCTGTAAAGCCCTGCGCCATAAGGAGGCATTCTGGCGCAAGGGGGGGGGGGCGTTCCGGCACAGGAACGCCTCCTAAAAGTGGCTGAGTGAAATCTACAAGATTTCATTCAGTCACATTCAGGACAATGCTGCGTCAAAACCCTGCGCCTGCTTGAAGCAGGCGTGAGGATTGACGCAGCATTGGATAGATAGGGCCCACCAAAGCATTGCTGGAGCTGCGTCACGCTTGCGACGCAACTCCAGCAATGCGTCACTTTTCGGCACAGATGCGTCATTGTAAATGTGGCGCATCCAGGGTGACGGAGCCTTGGCGCACAATAACTGCTGCATCCCAGCTGATATGCAGGGATGCGCCACTTATTGTAAATCTGCCCCAGAGTTTTTATTATGCACTTAATCATTTTAATACAATTCACATGACAAATGTTTTATACCAGGATCATGGACTGATAAGACTTTTGTTATATTTTGTTACTTCTTAGACCCCTGAAGAAGGTCCAGGTAGAGACCCAAAATGCATTGGGTTGTGAAACAAAGGGAGTGAATACATATTGATCATTTATGAATTATTGCTGATTGAAGAGAATGAGATAACATGTCTTTTGAAAATAAAATTATAATTCAAAGAATGGATGACTCCTAAGGCGCAAGAATCATCCAAATCTGACTCGCATGTCAAAGGTGTATTTGCCTTCCATGGTACTTTCATTCTCAGGTTCTATGCTGGTTTTTTGTCTGCCCTCTGCTGCTTTTCTTTGGTTCTCAGGAGTTTCTTTTCTGCCTATACTTGTTTTTCTTCTGCTATCTGAACTTTCTTTTTCACCCTCAGTCATTTCTCTTTTGCTCTCAGGTGTTTCTGTTTTGCACCAGAATTTTCTGTTTTGCATTCAGGTGTTCCTGTTCTCTCCTCAGGTGTTTCTCTAATAACTGAAGGTCTTTTTACAGGGACTGCCTCCTTTTGCCCCTTATGTTCTCTCTGCTGTCTTTCATTTGCCCGGTGTGGATACCTCTGCAGTCCTGTGCGTTGCATTGTCTCTCACCTGGCTCTCTGGCCTTGATTCCAGTCACTCCTTTCAGGTCTAAGCTCTCTGGTGGTAACCGTGTCTTCTCTTTGTCTCTCCCACCAGCGCCAGTGCGTGGAGTACGCTCTGAAGGCCCAGCCCCTGCGGCGCTATATACCCAAGAACCAATACCAGTACAAGGTGTGGTTTATGGTCAACTCCACCGGCTTCGAATACATCATGTTCGTGCTGATCCTCCTGAACACCATCGCACTCGCCATGCAGGTAGGACGCGCAGATGCCCAAACACTATGGAGGAAACGTCACCGGGAGGCTTCCGGCACAGCACCCGGGGCATGACCTTAAAGGCAGGGTCACACTTGGTCCTTTGGGGTTCTCAGATGCCCCTCTCTGTATCCCAGCACTATGGAGGCACCCAGAGGGGCTTCACCTAGGAGGTGGGTCCTAACTTAGTACTATTAAAACCCCACCCATTCTTCTCCTTGTTACTCAGGACCATGGTGGTACCCCCCAGGGGCATGACCTAAAAGGCAGGGTCACACTTGGTACTTTGGAGTTCCCAGATACCCCTCTCTCTATATCCCAGCAGTATGGAGGCTCCCACAGGGGCTTCACCTCAGAGGTGGGGTCTCACTTGGTCCTTTGGCATTCTGAGATACCCCCCTCTTTGTATCCCAGCAGTATGGAGGGCTGTGACCCCAGAGGTGGGGTCTCACTTGGTACTTTGGAGTTCTCAGATACCCCTCTCTCTGTATCCCAGCAGTATGGAGGGGTGTGACCTCAGGGTGAGGCCTAACTTACTTCTATTAAAATCCCACCCATCTCTCTCCTTGTTGCTCAGGACCGTGGTGGTACCCCCCAGGGGCATGACCTCAGAGGTGGGGTCTTGCTTGGTGCTATGGAGCTCAGGAGCTGTCACAGGCTGTGGTGAGGCCCAGTCAAGATATTTTGGTGGGACTCTATAGCTCAGGAATTGTATCCACCTTAGAAAGATGAAAGGCTTAAATGATCTGTCAGCATTGGCATCTGTGATTTACAGATTTAATGTGGATATCTGTGGCAGGCACAGCAAGCTATAGAATAGCACACAGATGTCAAGTGTGCTTAGAAACACATGAAATATCAGATTTACCCACTATGTCTGTATTCTATACATGTGTGTGAATATATCCATATATATATTTTAGTTTTAAGTAAGTGACTATATGGCAATTGCTATTTCTGCATTTCAGATTGTCTACACCCTCTCACCCGCCACCCCCACACCCCACTGTCATACTTCCCCCTCTGCTCTTGGCCCTATGTGTATTTACGAACGCTGACATATGTCACCCTAATTGTGAGGTTGACATCACAAGGTCGTGGTTAGACTTATCTTCATTTTACCGTTAATTTCACATGTTATATGCTTGAGTGTGGGGCCCTTCCTAGAGTGCCCCCTCCCTCAATGGGGCCTTCTTCCCCCACCCTCTGTGATGGTCCTTCAGAGGTCTCACATGTGTCTCCTTCTCTTCCAGCATTACGAGCAGTCGAAACCTTTCAACTACGCCATGGACATCCTCAACATGGTGTTCACCGGCCTCTTCACCGTGGAGATGGTGCTGAAGATCATCGCCTTCAAACCGAAGGTGAGTGCGCTTGTTGCGGAGAGGTCCACGTGGAGACCAGTGGGCCCCTCACTCTGTCCGCGGGGTCGGTAGTGCTCTCCTCATTGTGTGGGGTCATCTGATAGTGTCTACCTCTCTGGGCAAATGTTCGGTCTCTTTGACTGCTCCCTGACGACAGCTGACATTATTGTGTACTTGGTCAGTGTTAGACGGACCGGGAGGGTCGGCCGAGGATAAGGGGAGAGGTCTCCGGGGAGAGCCGTCTCCAGTGAATCGTACAGACAAGTAACTCCCCCCCCCACAGACGGACACCACACAATGATAAAGTTCAACGATACTTTATAGGTAATGCTTCAAGTACGGTAGAATGGTACAAGGAGGTCTGGACTCAGGGGTCCCCTCTATTCTGGTCTCTGTTTGGGAAAAGGGTAGCGGGACAGTCTTGTTACCAAAAAGATGGAAATAGCTCTCAATCCTCGAGCTCGGTGGTGTAGATGAACGGGCCGCGGCGGAGCCAGCAGGTCCCGAGATGGATGAAGGAAGACGACGGTCCGCGGCAGAGCCAGCAGGTCCCGATGAAGGTGGTGGTTACAAACGGTCCGCGGCCACGCCAGCAGGTCCCGACGACGATGAAGGATAGGGTGGTTCCCAAAAGCCGCGGCAGCGCCAGCAGGCAAGACGAGGGTGCACAAGACAGAGCTACGGCAGCGCCAGTAGTCCGTCAAGGATGAGTTCTTCTTTGCGTCTCTCGACTCCAAGATACAACTCCCGTCCTGCTCTGGAGCTGCCCCAGTTATAGGGCTGGTGTGCTTTGATGTCCGGACCCTCGCACTTGGAGGTCGGGAGGTCCGGGATGAGGGAGTTCAGACACCCAGCAGGGGGGTGGAGCCAGCGCCCGGGGAGGCGATGGGCGAGCGGTACTTGGCGGGGGAGAGCCATCGACACCTCTTGCTCCCATTGACTGACCAAGTAGCCCGCTCACCTCCTGGGTGGATGTTGGTGCCGGAATGTCTGAGGCCTGGCCAGGCCCAGGGTTGAGGTCGATCGGGGGCCAGGCGGCCTCGTGGTGGAGTGTCCAAGATGGCGCCCAGGATGGGCGCGCAGGCCGGTAGTGGGTCGGCCTACGCGGTCAACAGGTTCGAGTGTGGGGGTCCCTGCGGGGACGGTGGACGTGCAATGGTGGTGTGTGGTACTTGCGTGGCTGGCTCGGGCCTGGTTGGGCCGGGGGAGAGCGGCCCTTCATGTGGCCTGTCCAACATGCGTCCCCCCCAGCTGAAGGCGGGGAGAGTTACCCATTCTCTTGGGGACTCTTCTCGTCGAGGCGGAAGAACCGGGACAGGCCATCTGCGTTGGCGTGATCTGGCCCAGGCCGATGTTCAACTGTGAAGTCCATCCCTTGTAGGGAGATGGACCAGCGTAGTAACTTCGGGTTTTCCCCCCGCATCTGCATCAGCCACTGCAGGGGTCGGTGGTCGGTCTGTACCCGAAAGGGTGTGCCAAAAAGGTAGGGCAGGAGCTTCTTGAGGGCCCATACCACCGCGAAGGCCTCCCTCTCTATGGTGCTCCAGCGTTGTTCCCGTGGTAGGAGTCGCCGGCTGATGAAGGCCACCGGTTGATCACGGCCTTCGGGGTTCACTTGAGACAGGACTGCCCCAATGCCATGGTCGGAGGCATCCGTCTGGACGATGAACTCCCGGCTGTAGTCGGGGGCCTGGAGCACAGGGGCGGAGCACATGGCGGCTTTCAATTGTTCAAATGCAGCTTGACACTCTGGGGTCCAGTTGACTTTCTGGGGCTGATTTTTTGACGTGAGTTCTGTGAGGGGCCTCACGATAGTACCATAGTCTTTCACGAACCTTCGGTAATAGCCCGTGAGGCCCAGGAAGGCTCGTACCTCGGTCTGGGTAATGGGGGGCTGCCAGGACTGGATGGCGGCAATTTTTAGCTGCAGAGGGGCCACCAGGCCGCTTCCCACCTGGTGCCCGAGGTAGGTTACAGACCCTTGCCCAATTTGACATTTGCTGGCCTTGATCGTGAGGCCAGCTCGCTGAAGGGCTTGCAGCACTGCTCGGAGGTGGTGGAGGTGCTCGGACCACTGGTTGCTGTATACAGCGATGTCGTCTAGGTAGGCGGCGCTGAATCCTTCGAGCCCCGCCAGGACCTGATTGACGAGCCGTTGGAATGTTGCTGGGGCATTCTTCATGCCGAAGGGCATGACTGTGAAATGGTAATGGCCATCGGGAGTGGAAAAGGCAGAACGTTCTTGTGCCCGGGGTGTGAGGCCGATTTGCCAGTAGCCCGCCGTCAGGTCGAAGATACTGAGGTAGCGGGCAGCTCCCATGCGGTCGATTAGTTCATCTGCCCGGGGGATGGGATGTGCGTCTGTCCTGGTGACCGCATTCAAGCCCCGGTAGTCGACGCAGAACCGGAGTTCTGGTGTGGTGCCGGGGGCAGCTGCTTTGGGGACCAGTACTACAGGGCTGGCCCAGGGGCTGTCTGAGGGCTCGATGACCCCGAGCGTGAGCATTTTGGCTACTTCCTCCTGGATGCAGGCCCGTACCCGATCTGGCACGCGGTAGGCCCGGTGGCGGATAGGGGGGCTGTCCCCCGTGTCCACATCGTGCGTACACCAGGAAGTGACACCTGGGGTGAGGGAGAACAGGCTGGCGAATTGTGACAGGAGAACTTGGCACTCCTGGCGTTGCTCTCGGGTGAGGGCCTCTGAGAGTCGGACCCCATCTACGGAGCCGTCTTTCTCCCGCGTTCGTAGGAGGTCCGGGAGGGGCTCGGAGTCCTCTTCAGCCCCATTGTCGGTGGCCATCAGGAGGCTGAGTTCTGTCCGTACAAAGTGCGGTTTCAGTCTGTTAGCGTGGAGGACCCGGAGGGGGTTCCGGGAAGATTCCAAGTCGATGAGATAGGTAGCCGGACCCTTGCGCTCGACCACCTTGAAGGGCCCTGTCCACTTGTCTTGTAGGGCGCAGGGTTCGGTGGGGGACATCACCCATACCTGTTGCCCAGGTTCAAATTCGATGGAGGAGGCATTCCGGTCATACCACCTTTTCATGTCCTCTTGACTGGCCTCTAGGTTGGCTTTTGCTAGTTCTCGGAATCGCCGGGTCTGGTTGCGGAGTGTTAGGAGGTAGCGGAAAACATCTGGCGGGTTCTTTAGAGGGGGCATCTCCCAGCCTTCCTTAACTAGGCTGAGCGGCCCGCGCACGGGGTGTCCATATAGCAGTTCAAATGGGCTGAAGCCCAGGGACTTCTGGGGAACCTCTCGATATGCGAAGAGGAGGCACGGCAGCAGCACATCCCACTGGCGACGGAGGGGCTCTTCCAACCCCCCGATCATCCCTTTGAGCGTGCGGTTGAACCGCTCAACGAGTCCGTTTCCTTGAGGGTGATAGGGGGTCGTGAACCGGTAGGTAACCCCGCACTGTTGCCAGAGAGATTTCATATATTTCGAAATAAAGTTCGTGCCTCTGTCACTGACGACCTCCCGGGGGAAGCCCACCCGGGAGAAGATCCCCATCAGAGCCCGGCCGACTACCGGGGCTGTCACAGTCCGCAGGGGAACAGCCTCCGGGTAGCGGGTGGCGTGGTCCACTAGCACCAGGATGAATCGATGGCCTTGTTTTGTGCGCGGGTCCAGGGGCCCTACGATATCGATTCCGACCCTCTCGAACGGGGTGGTGACCACGGGAAAAGGTTGCAGGGGGGCTTTCAGTTTGCGGCCGCTCTTCCCACTGGCTTGGCACGTGGGGCAAGATCGGCAATGCTGGTGTACATTGTCCCTCATTTTGGGCCAGAAGAAGTGGGTCACCAGGCGGCTATAGGTTTTGTCTTGACCCAAGTGTCCTGCCAGGGGGACATCGTGGGCCAGGTTTAGCAGAAAGTCTCTAAAACGGAGGGGTACCACTAGGACTCGGCTGGCCCCCAGCTCCGCGATTCTTTGCTCACTGTACAGCAGATCATTGTCCCAGTAGACCCAGTGAGTTCCGGAGGTATCCCCTGCGCTTTGGGCTAGCGCTTGCTGGCGGAGTCCCTCGAGGGAGGGACAGGTCTTTTGTTCTTGGCGAGATTGTTCTTGCGTGGGCCCCCCCTCTTGAGGCCACTGGTCGAGGTTAGCGAGGTCTGGAGGTTGAGCTGGTTCGGGGGGGACGTCACGGTCGGTGGTTTCGGCGGGGGCGACCGGAGGCGGTGGCGCCGGCCATTCGAGTTCCTCTGGGCGGGTGTTGGCACGGGCGGTCATGGACCGGGTGGTGACGCACGCCCAGTCCGGGACGCCCAGCATCCCCAGGTGCTCTTTTCGTTCGACTGCTGCCCATGGAGAGCTTTCCAGGTCATTACCCAGGAGGCAGTCTACGGGGGCATCATCTCGGACCGTCACCTTCAACATGCCGGAGACCCCTCCCCATTCGAAGGGGACGCAGGCCATCCGACACAGACTTTCTGAGTTATCGGCTGAACGTACAGGGCAGAGAATGTTTGGTAAGTATTGTTCGGGGGTCACCAGGTGACAGCGGACGGCTGTTACACTGGCCCCAGTGTCACGAAGGGCTTCAGCCCGGCGTCCATTGATGCCCACCCATTGGCTGTACTTCTGGGTATTAGCGGGTAGGGGGACCCGCGGGACCATGTCTCTCCCCCCTAGGCAGGCGAGAGCCATGGCGGCTGGCTCCCATTCTTGGTGTTCCTGTTCATATTCTTCTTGTTCCTCTGAGATCTGTTCCTCCCCCAGAGCAGCAGCGGCTACTTGGCGGGGTCTTGGGCTCTGGTACTGGGGGCAGTTTGGGTCGTTTGCATAGTGTCCGACTCGTTGGCATCGATGGCAGGTAACATTGGCTCGATGTCCCGGTCGCGCTGGGGTGCTGCCCCGGTTGGCCGGGGGGGTGGGGCTGGTAGTGGGGGTGACCGGAGCGTTGCTTCTTCCGCGTCCTTGGCCTCCACCTCCTCGGGGACGGTGCTGACCATTGTTGTTCCGGTTCTGTTCGTAGGACCCATTTCGACTCACTCTGGTGATCTCCCACCGGTCTGCTTCGGCTGCGAGCTGCCAAGGATCCGTTAACTTGCTGTCGAGGAGGTGCTGGCGAAGTTCAATGAAGCAATTGTTCGACAGATGCTCCCATACCATAAGATTGAACAGTTGTTCGTAGGTTGTGACCTTGCTTCCTTTGATCCAGCCCTCGAAGGCTCGGCTAAAGTAATTGACATAGTCCACCCAAGTTGTACCGGGGATGCGGGTGCAGTCTCGGAACCTCTGACGGTACATCTCGGGTGTGAGGCCATAGCGGGTGAGGAGTGCAGCTTTCATATGGTCATAGGAGGTCATCTGGTGGTCCGGGAGTTGCAGCAGGGCGTCGCGGCCCTCATTGAGGAATCTCCCCCACAGACCGGCCCCCCAATCGCTTCTATCGATCCGGTGTGCAGTCATAGCGATTTCATAGGCCTTAAACCATTGCTGGATGTCGTCCTCTCGGAAGTATTCTCGAACGACATCCTTGGGGATGTGTACCTTCTTCTCTGTTGCCCCTGGAGTGTGGGGTTGCTCGGGCACCCCTGCTTCTTTATTCTGTTTGCGTAGGTCGATTTCAGCTAATTTCCGCTCATGTTCATATGCCAGTTTCTTTTCCTCGAGCTCCCTTTGTCTCTGTTTCTCCTCTCTTTCTTCTCGGAGACGCAGGTGCTCTAAGTTGATTTTCTGTTCGGCCAACTTCAGTTCAACGTCCATTTTGAGCCGGGCCATTTCCAGCTCGTGTAGTCGGGTTCTTTCTCGTTCCTGGATCTCGTCTGGCGAGAGACCCGTTCTTCGCTCTTCAGGGGCCATGGGGGTTTGTGCTGCGATGTCTTGATCGGGGGTTCCGGCAGCCCCGGTTTCTGCCCAAGATTCTAGGGCCTGCTTAAAGTCATCTTTGGTATTTAGTCCGGTGGTAGCGATACCTAATTCGATACAGAACTGTTTAAGTTCACGATGGCTGTACTCGTCCAATTTCTCCATCTGGAATTTCTCCGTTGATCCGCTGTCTTTAGTTGACATCGTGATTCGCCGTGGGGTGAGCTACTCTCTGTACGGTTTATGCGGTGATTCGGATCCCGTCGCTGGCCACCAATGTTAGACGGACCGGGAGGGTCGGCCGAGGATAAGGGGAGAGGTCTCCGGGGAGAGCCGTCTCCAGTGAATCGTACAGACAAGTAACTCCCCCCCCCACAGACGGACACCACACAATGATAAAGTTCAACGATACTTTATAGGTAATGCTTCAAGTACGGTAGAATGGTACAAGGAGGTCTGGACTCAGGGGTCCCCTCTATTCTGGTCTCTGTTTGGGAAAAGGGTAGCGGGACAGTCTTGTTACCAAAAAGATGGAAATAGCTCTCAATCCTCGAGCTCGGTGGTGTAGATGAACGGGCCGCGGCGGAGCCAGCAGGTCCCGAGATGGATGAAGGAAGACGACGGTCCGCGGCAGAGCCAGCAGGTCCCGATGAAGGTGGTGGTTACAAACGGTCCGCGGCCACGCCAGCAGGTCCCGACGACGATGAAGGATAGGGTGGTTCCCAAAAGCCGCGGCAGCGCCAGCAGGCAAGACGAGGGTGCACAAGACAGAGCTACGGCAGCGCCAGTAGTCCGTCAAGGATGAGTTCTTCTTTGCGTCTCTCGACTCCAAGATACAACTCCCGTCCTGCTCTGGAGCTGCCCCAGTTATAGGGCTGGTGTGCTTTGATGTCCGGACCCTCGCACTTGGAGGTCGGGAGGTCCGGGATGAGGGAGTTCAGACACCCAGCAGGGGGGTGGAGCCAGCGCCCGGGGAGGCGATGGGCGAGCGGTACTTGGCGGGGGAGAGCCATCGACACCTCTTGCTCCCATTGACTGACCAAGTAGCCCGCTCACCTCCTGGGTGGATGTTGGTGCCGGAATGTCTGAGGCCTGGCCAGGCCCAGGGTTGAGGTCGATCGGGGGCCAGGCGGCCTCGTGGTGGAGTGTCCAAGATGGCGCCCAGGATGGGCGCGCAGGCCGGTAGTGGGTCGGCCTACGCGGTCAACAGGTTCGAGTGTGGGGGTCCCTGCGGGGACGGTGGACGTGCAATGGTGGTGTGTGGTACTTGCATGGCTGGCTCGGGCCTGGTTGGGCCGGGGGAGAGCGGCCCTTCATGTGGCCTGTCCAACAGTCAGGTGATTGTGGTTGACAATTTTGGAACTTGTTGTGTGGCCCTGTCTGATAGAGCTGTCCCGGAGTGTCTTGTTGTGTGATTGTTCTCCTGGTGATTGTGTGGTCCTGTCTGATAGAGCTGTCCCGGAGTGTCTTGTTGTATGATTGTTCTCCTTATGATTGTGTGGATCTGTCTGATAGAGCTGTCCGGGAGTGTCTTGTTGTGTGATTGTTCTCCTGATGATTGTGTGGCCCTGTCTGATAGAGCTGTCCCGGAGTGTCTTGTTGTGTGATTGTTCTCCTGGTGATTGTGTGGTCCTGTCTGATAGAGCTGTCCCGGAGTGTCTTGTTGTATGGTTGTTCTCCTTATGATTGTGTGGATCTGTCTGATAGAGCTGTCCCGGAGTGTCTTGTTGTATGATTGTTCTCCTGGTGATTGTGTGTCCCTGTCTGACAGAGCTGTCAGGAGTGTATTGTTGTATGATTGTTCTCCTGATGATTGTGTGGTCCTGTCTGACAGAGCTGTCCGGGGGTGTCTTGTTGTACGATTGTTCTCCTGGTGATTGTGTGTCTGATAGAGCTGTCCCGGAGTGTCTTGTTGTTTAATTGTTCTCCTGATGAGTGTGTGGCCCTGTCTGATAGAGCTGTCCAGGGGTGTCTTATTGTATGATTGTTCTCCTGATGACACCCACCTTCATTGTCCATTTCCTGAATGCTGTCCAATGCTCTTGAGTGTTTCATGTCCTTGTTGTGTTACTGCTCTCTAGTGATGGATGTTCTTGTTCAGTGGTTTCTTTATGTTGACAGCTGTCCTTATTGTGTGTTGTTTTCGGGGATGATTGTCTGTGGTGCATGATTTGTCTTTGATGTGTTATTTCTACCTATAATGCTTGTGCTCATTGTGGGCTCTCTCTCTTTTTCTGAAAATGGCTATCCCAGATTTATTCTTTTTTCTGAGACCCAGCATCCTCTCGTTGTGTACTTTCTTTTCTTGAAGATACCAGGCCTTATTGTGTTTTCTCTTTGCCGTACTTGCCCTATGTGCTTTGTCTCTGTTGTACTCTGTTCAGGATGTTGGGTTTCTATTGTGCAATGCCTGCCCCCTTTGTTTCCCAGGGACTAGTGCGGATCCAGAAACCTTTGACATAGCTCTCTGGCGCCCATACGAGGCGCTGGCTCTGACCGAATGCTAGAAACTGAGTTGGGATGACATCACTGGAGCTTTTGCCTTGCCCACCTCAGCACACCGATCTCACCTTTCAACAGAGATTTTGAGCTTCTTTCCTCAGCTCTGCAGTGAGGACTCTGCTCTCCAAAGTGTTTTTGGTGCAGTGCTATGAACATGTCTTCAACTGATAAATCAGGTTTTCAGCCCTGTCGTAGGTGTGATGGACAGATGTCAATCACGGATCCACAGAAGGACTATCTATGGGGTCTTGGATCCAAACGGGGCTCATGGTCATGTGACCCCTTGCTCTACGTGAACCCCAAAGCTATCAAAGATCGGAGGCCGTTTGAAGGTACCAGAAGACTCCGTGAACATTTTCCAAGAAGCCAAACGCCCATCCACTATATCAATCTACGCTTTCAAATGGAGAATATTTATTGTATGGTGCCTTAATAACGGGTGTAACCCCGCTCTTTTCCAAGAGGAGATTATTGTTCATTACTCAATTCATTGTGCCAAGTCAGCAATCTTCTAATAAAGTCCATCTGTAAAGGGCCATTACAAAAATTATTTTAAAACAACTTTTTTCACCATCCTTTGAATCAAACGCGTCTTGGAAGGATTGAAAAAGGTGTACCCTCCAATTAGACCACCCCCACCTTCATGGGAACAGAATCTGCCTTCATCAAAGTTAATGGCTCTTCCATATGAGCCTATACACAAGACCTCCTTGCCGCTCCTTTCACAGAAGGTAGCTTTTGTGGTAGCCATTACTTCCACTAGAAGAGTGAGCGAACTCCAAGATCTTTCAGCTGTCTAGCCTGTACAGTATTTCATAGCAAAAAGCAACTCTAAGAACACATCCTTCTTTATTCACAAGGTTGTATCTGATTTTCACTTAAATCAGACTATTTTCTTACCAGTATTTTTCATCAATCCATCTTCCCAGCAGAAAGATCTTTGCATTCTTTGGATATTAGAAGAGCCCTTAAGTTTCTTTCTTGGTATACACTTTCCACCCTCCCCAGACATAGAATAATCCTGTGCCGTGCAGCTGTTATCTTGTAATGAAGCCGACGTGGATTGCACCATTACAGACTAACACTGTCATTGGTCCAAGGTGTTGCATACTTTGCAAACGTTGGAGTTGCTTCCAACTACGAACAGCAGTCACACGGCGCTGTCCGAATGAGACCCACGGTTTAATTCCATTTGGATCAAAATGTTGGCACACCCAAATGGTTACCCTTCCCACATAACTCAAGACGTTGATATAGTCGTGTTGATGTGGAATACGATTTGTGGATACCGCGTGTTATTTTGAAGTATATGTATATATTCAAATCTGTTTCTTGCAATGAGCACTTTATGCACCTCCATTGATGTTCGGCATATGACGCTGTTGCAATAATGCATCATGTTTGTATTGTATATTGTGCCTGGTAACTCATTCATTGATATGCAGCCATAGGGTATCAGACGTCAGAGGGGTGATAGATCTTTAGCGACATTCTGCCCACGGGACAACTGTGTTTTCTCAAAATTGCATCTTGTTGTGTACTCTCAAATGGCAGCGGCTGTTGCTGTCTGCTCTCTTTCTGATTCCAGTGGGCCCCTTCCTTCTGTGTGCTCTCTCTAATAACATCCGTCTTTTCTTCCTCTAGCACTACTTCTGCGATGCCTGGAATACCTTTGATGCCTTGATTGTGGTGGGCAGCCTGGTGGACATCGCAGTGACGGAAGTGAACGTGAGTAGGTCTTTGGTGCCAAGCTTCACCATGCTGCAGATGAGATGCTCAAACCCTCTCTGGCATCACCAGGCCCCTGCGGCTGGGCACATCTGTGGGACGCACGCCTGCCAGTGTGCGTCCTTCTTATGGCCTTGTCTTGAGCGACTGTCAATGTGTCTCATATATTCTTGTCTCTTGTAAATCTTTCTTGTCCGGTCAGTCTGTGTCTGTCAACCAATCACTTCTTCTCCTCTCTGGTTTGTTTCATATAGTGCAGGATAGCTCGGAGGGTGGGATACTGTCCTGGGGAGGAGAGAGCATTGTTTCTTCTGTGCCTTCTTACAGGTCACTGACTTTGAATACTGTGGTGAGAGGGCAGGACATACATGGAAAGCTGTGCAATGTATTTGCACTACTAAGGATGTAAGGCTGCATCAAGGAGCTATGACAGGAACTGTAAATACCTTACACCCTCATGGTCAGCTGTGAGAGGACTTGGGGGTTATGTATAGGTGGGTGGGCTGTGCTCTGTTCTGCCAGGTCAGCAGAGGGATGTACTCTCTTGACATGGCAGAGTAATGCAGCCATTTGTCGAGATCTTGCCAGGCCGGCGGAGGTCTTTTGCCTTCAGGTTCAGCTGAACGCATTGAAGCTGTGCTTTGCGGGTGTCCTCTCTAGGACACCCGCAAAGCAAATATCTTTGTTTATCAAAAACAAATTCCAAAAGTGGAAATTTGTTTTTGATGAGCACATGTCCCTTGGCAGGGGTTCATAGTTTGTTTTCCTATTATAGTAAACAGTGGCACTGCCAGAAATGTATCTAGTTTGGGTGACGATGCAGGACCTCCTAATGATGACACCTCTGATGGTAATAAACGCCACCATTTGATGATGATGATGATGTGAATACCAACAAAATCCGAGATGTCGCATAAAGAACCTAGCAATGGGAGATAGACTTCCGCTCAATGTGAGTGGGAAAGTCTGCAGACAGGAAAGAAGAATCTCTTTCTCCTCACTCACCAGGGTTGCCCCACGGTGACATGCTTCATCATAGGGGCCATCTCAATCCGCTGCGGACTGAGGCGAGCTGCGACTTGCTAAGTTACGTAGGAGAACTTTTGTGAAAAATATGTGTAGTGTAGTGATGATGTGGAGTGGGAGAAGTGAGTTAAAAATACCTAACTAGTGGGCGCAGTACCTTTATTCTAGCTCCTAGTTGGTATATCTAAAAACAGGGGTGAGATACTGGGAAGAAAATATGCGGTCGCGAGGGGAGTTAATAGGTAGTGTGCCGACGAGGAGAGCCCAGATCACAATTTGAAAACGAGCCCCTCAAGAACATGGGGCACAATTTTGCCTCTAAATTAATACTACGTTACCAATGGGTCTATCGTATGTATAAATTAATGTATGCATATTAGTTGCAGTGTTTTCTTTCTTTCTTTATCATTTTTTCACTAATTTTCTTAATGTTAGGTCACCTTTGGAGTGGCACGCACAGGGCTGGACCCTGTGTAGTCCTGAAGAAGAGCTTTGGGGAAGCTCGAAACATGTTGACATATACTGGGGACTCCTAACTCATTCCGGTTAGGTAAATTCAGCCCTTGCATGTATTTTAAATCAAGTAAACACTGGCCAGGTGGTGTGTGCTGCTGCACAGGGTAGAGGCAGAAACCCTTCCACACAGTGCACCACAAATATAACTCTTTACAACGAATGCGATACAATGCATTCCATTACAACGTGGTCGTTACAACCACGTTGTTACAACACGAACCATTACATCACAAGTCTTTACAACGACTTGCTGTAGGGGGTGCGCTAGACTTAGGAATAATATCATTTACTAACCCTACTCCAGTTTGTGCAACAGCAGGGTAGGTGTTGGATTGTAAATTCAACACCAGCGCGCCCTCCTACTGCAAGTCTTTGAAACGATTTGCGATGTAATGGTTCGCCTTGTAACAACGCAGTTGTTGTAACAACTTCGTTGTAATGGAATGCGTTGTAGTGCATTCGATGTAAACGATGTCTCCCGTGCACCACCCCATGGATAAAGAAGGCTGCAAGTGGAACTCTAGGGGAAAAAGCGTGTTCATTCTTGCGGCAGGTGCAGTTAAGACTGCAAACGCATCTGCTATAGATGCTAGATTCAGTCAGCAAATATAAGCGACATAGTAGAATATGCTGGTGAATATCTGCCAGCCCTCATATAGTGATCCTCGGAAGCTGCTGGTGAATATCAGCTAGCCTTCATATAGTGATCCTCGGAAGCTGCTGGTGCATATCAGCTAGCCCTCATATAGTGATCCATGGAAGCTGCTGGTGAATATCAGCTAGCCCTCATATAGTGATCCTCGGAAGCTGCTGGTGAATATCAGCTAGCCTTCATATAGTGATCCTCGGAAGCTGCTGGTGCATATCAGCTAGCCCTCATATAGTGATCCATGGAAGCTGCTGGTGAATATCAGTTAGCCCTCATATAGTGATCCATGGAAGCTGCTGGTGAATATCAGCTAGCCCTCATATAGTGATCCGCATGAGCTGCTGGTGAATATCAGCTAGCCCTCATATAGTGATCCATGGAAGCTGCTGGTGAATATCAGCTAGCCCTCATATAGTGATCCGCAGAAGCTGCTGGTGAATATCAGCTAGCCCTCATATAGTGATCCGCAGGAGCTGCTGGTGAATATCAGCTAGCCCTCATATAGTGATCCTCGGAAGCTGCAGGTGAATATCAGCTAGCCCTCATATAGTGATCAGCAGAAGCTGCTGGTGAATGTCAGCTAGCCCTCATATAGTGATCCTCGGAAGCTGCTGGTGAATATCAGCTAGGCTCATATAGTGATCCTCGGAAGCTGCTGGTGCATATCAGCTAGCCCTCATATAGTGATCCTCGGAAGCTGCTGGTGAATATCAGCTAGCCCTCATATAGTGATCCGCAGGAGCTGCTGGTGAATATCAGCTAGCCCTCATATAGTGATCCGCAGAAGCTGCTGGTGAATATCAGCTAGCCCTCACATAGTGATCCACGGAAGCTGCTGGTGAATATCAGCTAGCCCTCATATAGTGATCCTCGGAAGCTGCTGGTGAATATGAAGGACTGACCACCTTATGAGTGTTCTTCTTAGTGAGTTGTGATACTGCAGAGCACGAGTGCACCTGGCCAGGAGTGATGGAGCGTGACGGCTCTCAGCTATGTCTATTGAGCAGGTTACAAACACGACTTACTTTTAATTCTTGCTGCTGGTGCTGACTGAGATCACCGCTTTGAATATGAGACTTTCATGCATTTGGGGTAGATTATCCTTTTTTAAGATTCTAGGGGCATTGGTTGTTCTGGTGCAATGATAGTCAGTGAGATACTTGGTTCCACAGATGCACTGCACCATGCTCAGTCATCTGGGATGGTCATTCCTTTGCTCTGCGGCATTCATTGGTGCCCCAGAGATGTGCACTGGGAGCGCCTTTCAGCTTGCACGGCTGCCTGTCGCTGGCTCTCCTCAGTGACTGCGTCTCTCACCTGTTTATGTTTTGTATCTGTCAGTCTGTCTTTCATCTGTGACTGTCTTTCATCTGTCAGTCTGTCTTTCATCTGTGACTGTCTTTCATCTGTCAGTCTGTCTTTCATGTGTCCCTTTGTCTCCTCTGTCACTGTCATGTCTGTGACTGTCTCTCATTGGCGCTTTGTTGCTCATCTTTTGCTTTGTCTCATCTGTCATTGTGTCTCTCACGTGTCACCTTGGGACGGCTGTTCTTATCATTATCATCATCATCATCGTTGTCATCATAATTGTCGTCATCTTCATCATCATCATCATCATCGTCGTCATCATCATCATCATCATCATCGCCGTCGTCTTCATCATCATCATCATCATTATCATCGCCGTCGTCTTCCTCATCATCATCGTCATCATCATCATCATCATCATCATCATCATCATCATCATCGTCATCATCATCATCATCATCATCGCCGTCGTCTTCATCATCATCATCATCATCATTATCATCGCCGTCGTCTTCCTCATCATCATCGTCATCATCATCATCATCATCATCATCATCATCATCATCATTGTCGTCTGCTCCTCCGGGCACAGAACGGATTTCACGTCGGAGAGGTAACAGGCTTCACCCTTCACTGTCTGTCATCGATACAATACATGTTACAGGGAAGAGGTGTGAGCGTCCGGGGTGAATGATGGCAGAGGTGGAGTGTGTCTGGAGAGAGGTGAGGGCTGTGTGGATGGAGGTGAGGGCCCCCTGGCATGCTTGAGGCGGTTCCCTAAACTGAGGTGTATGGAGAACCGGCAGAGCCCCCAAGGCATCTATTCCAAGCCTGCACTTTAACTTCCATTTTGGAAATCAGCCACTATTAATGCCTCTTGATGTGGGTATCTTACTACCATGCACTTTGTGTGTTCGATGTGAGCGTGCACTTCTTTATGCACTTTGAACAACCTCTTTTTGTGATTGTATGTCTGACATCTCAAGTTGATTGGGCGCCAGCTCACTCAAATTGAATAGTGAAAATACCGAAGTTGTGTTTTCCCACCTGGAAAATCTAGGCCTGCTCCACCAACAGACCTCTGGCCTTTGGAGGAGAATTTCCCCCAGTGGGGGCAACTTCAGTTCAGAACTTAGGGCTGCAAATGGACTGTGATGACTCGCTCTCATCCTGTGTCAATAAACTCCCTGCCCCCTGCTTCTACATATTCTGACCTCCCTTGCTAGTGGCAGTAGTAGTCCAAAGTGCCATTTTGAACAGACTTGAACATGAAATGCCCTGTTTTAGGTGCTCCTACACATCTCATCAAGGGGTTAGCTGGGATCCAGTGGGCTGAGACAGCCCCTGCCATGAGGTGATGCTACTAAAGCAGCCCTGGACTCACCTCACTGACTCCCCTTGCCCACAAGCATTTTGTTTAAGTCATTGTGCTTGACTCAGCGGGCATTTTACCAAGAAGTACTACGTATGCTTTTGAATAAACTGCGACGTTATGTCCCTCAAAGACCTTTATGTGCTGCAAACACTAACGGATTAAATGTTCCTCCATTCAGTCAAGCTCGAGCAGGCGGTGAGCTTTTCTGGTGTGGGCCTGTCAGCTCTGGAATAATTGCCCCCACTCGTCGATCCACCTGCGGTCATCTTGCCTTTAGGAACATTTTCAAAACTTGGCTCTTCACAGAGTAGTTGTTGATTGCGTACAGCCCTTTTTGTTCCATTCAGCCAGAGCCAGGTTGCCTTCCTTGGTTGTTCATGTGCTTTTCAAGTATAAATAGCAATAGAAATAAATATTTGTGCAGCTATCCCGTAGTTTCTTGACCCTTTTGTTATAATTGAATGCTCTTCTGTTTGTGATTGCATGTCTGAAAGTTTCAACTCCCTGGTTCTAGTTTGCCATATGACATCCGCCATTGGTTTCCTGTGAATCTTACAATAGTTGAGTACCGTTCCATTGCTTGTGTTGTTGTACCTGCGTTGTTTCGACTCCATTGTTACAGTCGATGTCTCTTCCATTGGTCGTGTTGTGTTTCCTGAGTTGTTTCCACTTCATTGTTACAGTCGATGTCTCTTCCATCAGTCGTTTGTGTTTCCTGAGTTGTTTCGACTCCATTGCTATAGTCGATGTCTCTTTGATCGGTCGTGTTGTGTTTCCTGAGTTGTTTCGACTCCATTGCTACAGTTGAGTGCTCTCCCATTGGTTGTGCAGCTACATCGTAACCTTTTCCCGCTGATGATGCTAGTCTTCCGTTGCTGTGAAGCGCCTGATCCTCAGGTCTGCATAAAAGCTCCCCTGGATCCAGTCCATGCTCATTTCTCTCTCTTTCTCTCTCTCAGAGCTCAGAGGACAGCTCTGTTCTTGTGTTGTGTGCCTGCGTTGTTTTGACTGCATTGCTAAAGTTGAGTGTGCTTCCATTGATTGTGTTGTGGTAAGAGAGTTGTTTCAACTCTGTTGATACAATACTTTACTCTTCCTTTAGATTTGTCGTGGATCATGAGTTGTTTAGACTCCATTGCAACAGTTGATGTCTCTTCCATTGGTTGTGTTGTGCTTCCTGAGTTGTTTAGGCTCCATTGTTAGAGTCAATGTCTCTTCGATCGGTCGTGTTGTGTTTCCTGAGTTGTTTCGACTCCATTGCTACAGTCGATGTCTATTCCATCCGTCATGTTGTGCTTCCTGAGTTGTTTCGACTCCATTGCTACAGTCGATGTCTCTTCGATCGGTCGTGTTGTAGTTCCTGAGTTGTTTCGACTCCATTGCCACAGTCGATGTCTCTTCCATCCATCATGTTGTGCTTCCTGAGTTGTTTCGACTCTATTGTTACAGTTGATGTCTCTTCCATTGGTCATGTTGTGCTTCCTGAGTTGTTTCGACTCCATTGCTACAGTCGATGTCCTTTTGATCGGTCGTGTTGTGGTTCCTGAGTTGTTTCGACTCCATTGTTACAGTCGATGTCTCTTCCATTGGTCGTGTTGTGTTTCCTGAGTTGTTTCCACTTCATTGTTACAGTCGATGTCTCTTCCATCAGTCGTGTTGTGTTTCCTGAGTTGTTTCGACTCAATTGCTACAGTCGATGTCTCTTCGATCGGTCGTGTTGTAGTTCCTGAGTTGTTTCAAATCCATTGCTAAAGTTGAGTGTGCTTCCATTGATTGTGTTGTGGTAAGAGAGTTGTTTCAACTCTGTTGATACAATACTTTACTCTTGCTTTAGATTTGTTGTGGATCATGAGTTGTTTAGACTCCATTGCAGCAGTTGATGTCTCTTCCATTGGTCGTGTTGTGCTTCCTGAGTTGTTTAGGCTCCATTGTTAGAGTCGATGTCTCTTCGATCGGTCGTGTTGTGTTTCCTGAGTTGTTTCGACTCCATTGCTACAGTCGATGTCTCTTCCATCCGTCATGTTGTGCTTCCTGAGTTGTTTCGACTCCATTGCTACAGTCGATGTCTCTTCGATCGGTCGTGTTGTAGTTCCTGAGTTGTTTCGACTCCATTGCTAAAGTTGAGTGTGCTTCCATTGATTGTGTTGTGGTAAGAGAGTTGTTTCAACTCTGTTGATACAATACTTTACTCTTGCTTTAGATTTGTTGTGGATCATGAGTTGTTTAGACTCCATTGCAACAGTTGATGTCTCTTCCATCCATCATGTTGTGCTTCCTGAGTTGTTTCGACTCTATTGTTACAGTTGATGTCTCTTCCATTGGTCATGTTGTGCTTCCTGAGTTGTTTCGACTCCATTGCTACAGTCGGTGTTTCTTCCATTGGTCTTGTTGTGCTTCCTGAGTTGTTTCGACTCCATTGCTACAGTCGATGTCCTTTTGATCGGTCGTGTTGTGGTTCCTGAGTTGTTTCGACTCCATTGTTACAGTCGATGTCTCTTCCGTTGGTCGTGTTGTGTTTCCTGAGTTGTTTCCACTTCATTGTTACAGTCGATGTCTCTTCCATCAGTCGTGTTGTGTTTCCTGAGTTGTTTCGACTCCATTGCTACAGTCGATGTCTCTTCGATCGGTCGTGTTGTTGTTTCGACTTCATTGTTAAAGTTGAGTGTGCTTCCATTGATTGTGTTGTGGTAAGAGAGTTGTTTCAACTCTGTTGATACAATACTTTACTCTTCCTTTAGATTTGTTGTGGATCATGAGTTGTTTAGACTCCATTGCAACAGTTGATGTCTCTTCCATGGGTCGTGTTGTGCTTCCTGAGTTGTTTAGGCTCCATTGTTACAGTCGATGTCTCTTCCATCAGTCGTGTTGTGTTTCTTGAGTTGTTTTGACTCCATTGTTACAGTCGATGTCTCTTCCATCAGTCGTGTTGTGTTTCCTGAGTTGTTTCGACTCCATTGCTACAGTCGATGTCTCTTCGATCGGTCGTGTTGTAGTTCCTGAGTTGTTTCAACTCCATTGCAACAGTCGATGTCTCTTCCATCCGTCATGTTGTGCTTCCTGAGATGTTTCGACTCTATTGTTACAGTTGATGTCTCTTCCATTGGTCATGTTGTGCTTCCTGAGTTGTTTCGACTCCATTGCTACAGTCGATGTGCTTTTGATCGGTCGTGTTGTGGTTCCTGAGTTGTTTCGACTCCATTGTTACAGTCGATGTCTCTTCCATTGGTCGTGTTGTGTTTCCTGAGTTGTTTCCACTTCATTGTTACAGTCGATGTCTCTTCCATCAGTCGTGTTGTGTTTCCTGAATTGTTTTTACTCCATTGCTACAGTCGATGTCTCTTCGATCGGTCGTGTTGTGTTTCCTGAGTTGTTTCGACTCCATTGTTACAGTCGATGTCTCTTCCATCAGTCGTGTTGTGTTTACTGAGTTGTTTCGACTCCATTGTTACAGTCGATGTCTCTTCCATCAGTCGTGTTGTGTTTCCTGAGATGTTTCGACTCCATTGCTACAGTTGAGTGCTCTCCCATTGGTTGTGCAGCTACATCTTAACCTTTTCCCGCTGATGATGCTAGTCTTCCGTTGCTGTGAAGCGCCTGATCTTCAGGTCTCATAAACGCTCCCCTGGATCCAGTCCATGCTCATTTCTCTCTCTTTCTCTCTCTCAGAGCTCAGAGGACAGCTCCCGTATCTCCATCACGTTTTTCCGTCTGTTCCGAGTGATGCGATTGGTAAAGCTGCTGAGCAAGGGGGAGGGCATCCGTACCCTCCTGTGGACCTTCATCAAATCCTTCCAGGTGAGTATGGATTTGAATGCGGATTCCAGGTGCTTTCTAATGTATGTGGGGAGGCAGAGAGAGACCGTTCTGGAATGTGCCATGGAGAGGGAAGAGCTTTCCTGCTACAGACTGGGTTATTCTGCTCATGCTTCTGAACCAGAGCCAGTCTTGTTTGTGGCAAGGATTGTCTCTGCCCAGTCCTTGCAGCACAGGCTATCCTGACATGCGATCGATCATCTCGGCCACCGTAGTAATGTCCATGAAGAGGAAGAATCGCATGCGGCGTAGAAAGACATGCGACTAGCACAAACTCCTGTACAATGAGATCATAAAAATGAGTAAGAAACGGTAACCAAAACTTCAGGGACAAAGGGCATATGCATGAACATAATTTAGACATTTGACAACATATGTTGAAAATAGAACAAGACCACTAATTATAAAACAAACAAAAACACCAATGGACAGTGCGTAAACAACCATTCCACGTCTCATCTTACATGGGATAGCAATCAATGAGAAACTTCGAATAAAAACATAATTTTCCCAAAAAAATATATACATTGTCTGGTCATGTGTATATGTCTATTAAAGTGCACTCCATTGTGTTGTTTGAAAGATAATGGGGCCGATTCACAGAATTAACTTTAGGCAAAATCCTAAACTTACTACCTTTGGTATTCACAGAAGCTAGGATTTTGTCTTAAGTTTGTCTTAAGACAGACTTAAGACAGACTTAAGTTAGGATTTTGTCTTAAGTCTGTCTTAAGACAAACTTAAGACTATATCCTAACTTCTGTGAACACCAAAAGTAGTAAGTTTAGGATTTTGTCTTAAGTTAGTTCTGTGAATCGGGCCCAATATATGGAAATATATAGTCTGAAATGCTTTACTTAATTTTATAACTTGCACTAAGCCTTTGTCTGTACCCCACATTAGGTAAAGGAGCCCTCAGCTCCCCCTCCCGTTATAATTATTTTAACAAGCCCCGGGGCATGGGGCCCCAAGGGCCATTTAATAGTCGAGTAAAGGGAAGGGGGTTGAAAGCTTCTTTTGTTAAAAAATTATTCTACTCACTGGCCTGGCCCCCCCCCTGTTTTTCTCATCGCCCACTTGACAGATCACCCTGAAACTTATGTGGAAGGAACTGAGCTGACTTAACCCTTTTTGTGGAATGTTTTGTGAAGATTCGTCAAACTGTGCCAAAGTTATTAGCAACCCAAAAAATCAATCTCGTACGGAAACCCGGTTACTAACTATAACTACAGAGTGACATCTGCCACTGTGATATGTATTATTATGTATAATTCTTCCCCTGTGGAGTGTCATGCTCTCCCGTTCAAAAACAACTGAGGCTGTTAAGCAAATTGCCAGTACAGTGCATTCTGGGTAATGGAAGCTGTTGACTGCACATAAAATGTAGTTTTAGCTACCCTCTTGCAAACCTTTGGAGGCGTCACCAGACTGATCATCAGTGCGGTGGCTACTCCAACATCAAAAGAATGGACATATAAAGAAGGGTTTTGGGGTCCCCAGGCGTAGGCGGGACTATTCTATCTTTATGACTTGAGAATGCCTGCGGTGCAGAGCTAGGATTACAAGTATCACTTCTTTACCCCTTCTCGGCCTCTTCCCATTAACAGGACAACTCTTCTGAAAAGCCTGCAAATCTTCCTCAACTCAAATTCTTTAATATATACGTCAACCTTTTCAGATTATATTGGGCCAGATTCACAGAACTAATTTAGGACAAAATCCTAAAAGTTAGGATTTTGTCGTAAGTCTGTCTTAAGACAAACTTAAGACAGACTTAAGTTAGGATTTTGTCTTAAGTCTGTCTTAAGACCAATTTAAGACAAAATCCTAACTTCTGTGAATACCAAAAGTAGTAAGTTTAGGATTTTGTCTTAAGTTAGTTCTGTGAATTGGGCCCTTAGAGATTTTCTTCCTATTCCACAAATATTAGACTTGTTTGTCCAAAAATATTAGCTTCATGTTTTCAGAAATAACAATCTTGAGGCAGAAGCCCTGCTACTCGCATTCCTTGAGGTCCTCTAACCGCTGTCCTGCTCTCCGGCAATCTTGGTCACTTCAAAGAAGCCAGAGCTGTTGCAAATGACAGAGGAGTCGCCCTCAACAAAAGAAATCTGAAATCCGCGAAATCCGAGCCTGGTAGTAGTTGTCTCTCCGGGGATCTCCATTGAAATCATAAGCACTGAATAGTCCCGCCCACGTGCGGGGACCACAGAGCACTACTTTACAATATATATTTTTAACCCCTTCGACGCTCATGACGAGCTGAGCTCTTCATGAGTTACGCCTCTCGTACGCTCATGACCAGCTCAGCTCGCCATGAACCGCGGGTTTTTGAAAAACGCATCACACAGCGGGAAAACCGCTAGCGCGCATGCGGTTAAGTGCAGATGTTCGCCTTTCTTCAGTAAGACAAGAGTAGTACTTAATTTATTAAAATGTTTGGCAGCCTGTTAATGAGGTTATATTGGCCAATTGCTTTAATTTATACTTAGAAAGGGGTTGATATATCATTAAACGACCAGGAAAATCAGCAGGAGCTGTGTTATTTGTCCTTATAAATCTCATTCACAAACGTTTTGTAAAGGAAAATGGTCAAGAAGGAAGAGGCCAATGTAGACGTATAGGCTGCAGGTCTGTAAACATGAAAAGAGACTCTGTGCCTTTAAGGGCTCACAGCCCACCCGTTTCCCATCATGCCCAGTAGGTGGCGCTTGCTTCAGTTATTTTTTCCTGCTGACAATCATGGAGAACTGAGCTCAGCCTTTTTTGTTTTTTTTCCTTCAAAAATTTCTGTCAGAATATTTTCTCATCCCCTTTACTCATAGGATTTCAACATTTCCAGTTTTTTTCTGTCATTGTCTTACAGCAAAATTATTTTTCTAGCCAAATAAAATGCCATCTTCATCTCACAAATGCCCTTCCTGTGGCAGAAAGAAGGCCAAATCAGACCCTCATGATGTATGTATCAATCGCCTTCCTGACAGCCACATCCTTGACAGATGTCAACACCGCAGGGCCTTCTCTAGGCGCACCCTGAGGGACAGGGGGAAGATACGCCTTCACGGAAAAGAATAGCGACACAGACAGCAAGAGGCGTAGTCTGAAGGGACGTCGTTTGAGCGAGGAGAGCGGGCAGTCCTCTACCAGGTTCCTTCCACCTTCCTCTGAGGATTCCAGTAAAAGGAGATGTAAAAAGAGAGAAAATCTTCAAAAATGAGGCTATTCAAGGTCGACGTTGAGCACATCGACATTTAGATAAGATTCAGTCCCTACATGCTCGCCGTTGAGAGCAGGGTTGACACTGAGAAGGAGACGAGACATAGGTCCTGTGTATGAACAAACTATTTTTAAAACTTTGACTAGCCCAAATTTGTCTACTCAAACAAACAAAATATTTAGAAAAACAATTCTCCTGGTACACCCCATAAAGACGATTGTCTTCTAAGGACAAATGTCTGCTCCAAGTACAAAAAGTCCGAACCGTCACCTTTGGCGACAAATCCTTTACTTTCTCTGTAGCTAAACTCTGGCACTCACTGCCTCTGCGGTTAAGAAATCAGCCCCTGTTGCTGAGTTTTGAGAAATCCCTGAAAACCTTCCTCTGTAATACTTACAGAGTCTTTATAGACACAGTTCTTCGACCTCCAATAATTCCATCCCTAATCAAATGTAAGCGCACTAAGAAACATCGGTAGTCGTGTGCTAAACAAGTACCCTTCGCATGCATACATCACATTCCATCTGTACATATGCGACAGGACCTACGTTTAGCAGGTCCAGTTCTTCTCAAACCTATACATTCAGGGTTAGACCAATTCTTTTCCAGATCACTGCCAAACCTACCATTTTCACCACTTCTTGTTACCTGTATTAAATGTACCTGGAGATGTCACTGGATCTGATGGACGATGAAGGTACACAAGGTACGATTATACTCAACCTCTCACGTGTCGAACCTATGTGTAATTGAAACCCCATCAACCACGCCACAGGTCTTTCAGCGTAGTGCGTGCACGTTCTCTGGGGGTGATCTACCCGTGCTGGTAGTGCACCCCTCTTTGTCCTGCAGAGCAGCCAAGAGTACATAGTGACCACTGCCAGCCTCCGTAGCAAGTTCAAAACTAGGAAAGAGATGGAGCCACTCAGCGGATACAGATCCATAACCAATAGGATCTCTCCTTTGATCCACCCTACAATTGTATGCTCTTGCCTGATTTGTTGAACCACTTCACATGATCCTAGTGTTAGCAGCATCCAATCCCAAGGCTGCCCTCTGTTTCAGCTTCTCGCTGGTTTATCTGTTGTTCTATAACCAGGACTTGTATCAAGATTGTAGAATATTTGTTATTCTTCCAAAAAGCTGCTGGTTTGTTTCAAGCACTCCCAGCAGTGTGTGCTCCAAACTAGCAGGAAACAGGGCTCAACATTGCCCCTCATAAACCCTGATATAGATAAATGCTTTGCTTGTGATTTCTCTCTCGCCTCGTGCCACTCACATTGTCTCTTTCTCTCCTCTGTTTCCCTCCCAATCTATCTCTCTCTGATGCTTTACCTCACCCTTCTCTTTCCTTTCTCTTTGTGTTCTCTTGATCGTTCCTAAACTCCTTCCCCAATTTCCTCTCTTTCCCTTTCTCACCCTTTCTCTCTCCGTCTCTATTTTTCTCTCTTCTTCTCTCCCATCCTTTTCTTCTCTCTCCTATGATCTTTCCATAACCTCTTTCTTCATCTCCCTGTTCTTCGCTCTCTTGCTATCCCTCTCTTTTTCTCTCTCCATCACCCACCCCTGCCTCTTTTTTCTCTCTCCTGACATGTCTCTCCATTACCTCGTTGTTTTTCTCTCTCCCTCGTTCTCACACTCTCTCTCTCTTCCTCTCTCCAGGCTCTGCCATACGTCGCTCTTCTCATTGCCATGATATTCTTCATCTACGCCGTCATCGGGATGCAGGTAAGTCTAACCTGTAAGGGCGGAGACTGGACCCAGGGTTGCGAGTGCCGGGGATGTTTGCTGTGGGTGCCGGTGTGCGTGTTCCCTGTGGGTCATAGCTCCCATGATGCTACAGGTCACAGGCACTTAGAACCACTCTCCGCTGTCTAACCGCAATGAGTACGGTGCACCAAAGGGGAGTGCGAAAGAACATTATATCCCGTATTAGAACATTAGAATGTTGGGAGCTTCATTAAAAACAATGCAGTAGGCCCGGGCTTATAATGGCTGGTAGAAGCCCGGAGCTCCAACATTCCAATGTTTCTTTGTTCACAGCTCCAGCTCTGGCTGTAAACAAAGGCTTCGGGAGCCTGAGGGGATTCCAATCCCCTCACGCTCCCATAAGGCTTTGTTTGTTTTGTTAGAACATTCTGCCCTCTAGTGGCAGACTGTTCTAATAGCCTTATTGCCCTTCGTAGCGGAGGCTATACTGGCTAATAAAGTCCCTCTCCCTTTGCTGGAGAGGTCCTTTAATAGCCGGTATAGCCCTCTACGGCAGGCTATAAGGCGCTATTAACTACCCCTAGGGTGAAAGACCAGATCCAGTAGTTCTGGGTAAGTAAGCCTTGCCCACGTAATGTGTATGCTCCATCCTACTCTTCCTCACCCCACCCTGGTAAGATGGTACTACCAGGGCGGACTCAACCTCATCTGTCAATCAACTATAGGGAGTAGGGCCCTCACGTTCATCAGGGCAGTTAACGGTAGAGATAAAAATTCCTCCAAAACTAGAAATGAAGACATTCGGCAGACCGATCTGGAGGTCCCTTCATATCTCTCAGACACATTTAATGTCACCTCCAAAACAACAGGTTTTAAGCTCTGTAAGGACTGTCACAAACAAGTGTCTGTGAGAGATCTCCGCCAGGTGTGCCTGTGGTGCCTGGGATCGAGTCATGGCACCAAAGTCTGCAGCAACTGCACGTCAATGAACCAGAAAGCTATCCGGGACCGCGAGGCAAAGCTTTACATCGCCAAGCACAGGTGGCAATTACCATCTGGAGGTGGCACAAGGTCTCTTCCATGAATGAGGAGAACCTTGGGTCGATCTATTCGACACCTATGAGAACACACAATTTCAGCGCTTCTGCATGTTTGAGTTTCCAAGGTGTCTCTCACTCAGAGACACGTCTTTCTCGAGTGGACCTCGGGACTCCTGGATGCCTCCCGCTGAAAGCTCTCCTGCCCCCAGTTCTCAAGAAGCTCAGGACTGACCAGGCTCAAGTTATCCCAGTGGCTCCGGATTGGGGACGGAGTGTAAGGTATCCAGAATTCCTGGGCTTGAACATCTGTCCTCTGATCATGCTGCCCCTCAGGGAGGACCCGCTGTCCCAGCAACAGGGCAGAGTTCTGCACCTCGGCCTTCACAATCGCTGCTTTCATGCTTGGAGATTGAGCGGCGACAGCTGAACACCTTCGATCTTCCTCTGAAGGTGGTTGATGTCATCTTGTCAGTCAGGCATCCCTCAACGAAAATTGTATACGCCTGTTGTTAGGACTAATTTGTGGTTTTGTGAGGCACACGCTAGATTGACCCACGTCCAGGCCACGTTATCTGATGTTCTTTTGTTTGTTTTGTTTTTTGCCTGGGAAGGCTTTGCTTTGGATGCAGTTAAGGGTTATTTTTTTACCCTTTGAGCCTTCTTACATTTGTCAAATCAGCCCTCTCTCAAGTCACCGGTTGTGATGTGATATTTGAATGGGCTACAACATATGTTTCCTCTTCTCCCTTTGTAATGCCCCAAAGGGACCTTCATCCAGTCCTTACTTATCTGATGTGCACTCCGTTTAAGTCGCTTCACAGCGTTCCCTTACAGTTCCTTAAAATTTAGACTGTGTTCCTTATTGCCATCACCTTGACACGGTGAGTGAGCTTCAAGCTCTTTGTGTCAATCCACCTAACACTACCTTCTTCCCAGACAAACCTGTTCTGCAGACGCAAGCATCATTTCTACCAAAAGCTGTGACGCCACTCCACATCGGTCAAGCTATCACCCTGCTGGTGTTCTGAGCTCCATCGCTTGGACACCAAATGAGCGCTTAGCTTTTACATAGATTTTACCAAGAACGCCATGTGGACAATCAGCACCTCGTGCAGTTCTCTGAAGTGAAAAAGGCACAGCAGTGCAGAAGAGGGCCATCTCCCCCTGGATCATGCTCTGCATAAAAGCCGGCTCGTAAGGACTACATGCTCATTCTACTTGGGCCAGAGCTGCTGACACTGTGTTAGCACCCAGAGTCCCTATCCTAGACATCCGTCATGCGGCTGGCTACATGGGGGTCCCTCCATATGTACACAAAGCATTATTGTCTGGACAGTCAGGTTTGCAGAGGGGCATTTTGTCTTCTCGGTCCTGCTGGACTTCCTGATTTGAGTCCATTCACAGACCGACCTCCAAACATGTACTGCTTTTGGTATCTATTCAACAGGTGAAGAATCTGCAGCTAGACGTCTCTAGCAGAAGAAAAAGTTACTTACCTTCGGTAATGCTCCTTCTGGTAGAAACTCTATCTCTCCACAGATTCCTCACCGACCCTCCCGTCCATCCCAGTCTGTGATTGGACTCTATCTAGATCCCAAGTCTAAGAATCTGCACACTGGTCACAACCAATGCGCTCCTGGGCCTCTGCCTCTGGACGCGTGGACAGCCTCGAAAGAAACTACCATCAACGATCCAGAATCATCGTTCAGGCACGGAGAGGAGGTGATTACCATTGATTGTGCCAAGCTTTGCTTTGAGATCTACCAGGAGGTGGGAGTCACCCCCTCGCAGCATCGATGAACATCGTCTACTGTTCATAGTCGGCAGTTTCAATGCTGCGTCCCACTTAGAGGCCGGACTGGCGAGAGCCCAAGGGGTTCCCAGCATTGATGCCGTTGGATAGTTGGACTCAAACACGTATTTCTGTTGTTTTACCCAACCACAGGAGATTAGGAGTTGGACAAAACCCGCAGCTTGAGGTTTGATTTCTTTAGTAGCGTCATTATGTATTTGCATTTTAGGAAGTCTGGAAAGATCCCTTGTTCGAAAAATGCAACGATAATTTTGCATTGATTTTTGATGGGACGATATCGCTGTAATGTGCGTCGGGTTGAGATTTAGGGTATTGTGGGGTTTTACTGCACATGGAGCCGTAAACAAGAGTAATGTGTGGATACAGTGCTTCTGCAAGTTCTTATACATTTATGGGTACAGAGTTAACTCCAAAAGCTGTTGCTGTGGCGCAATGTATTGTTGCATTGTAAAATACATTACAAATGTAATATTTCCACCCAGCACATTGTTTCGTCACTTCTCACCATCTCTAAATGATGCCCTCCATGCTTATTGACTCAGAAAGAAGCCAGAATGAGATTGTGCTGTTTCTCAGTGCTCAGCGACACACAGTAGAAGGTTTTGTGTCTGACTGTAGTTGGTGCTGTGAACGAGAGTGTGCTCTTGGCCCCATACTTTATGGCGCTGTCTGTGAGAATGTGATACAATAGAGACTTCAAGCTGCAGATCTCTTACCTTAGAATAATCCCCATGCTTCAGACTGAACCCAGAAGATTTTCAAGCAGTACCCCAGCACACCAGTAGGTGACGCCATTTGGCTCTGCCCGGCGGCATGGTCGGCACCAGAAGTGACGTGTGCGGTACCTATATAGGCCCCACCTTGGTGCACTGACTTAAGTTCTTTTCCTTCTGCGCCGGATAGCATTGAACCGGTCTGAGCTACCCCCAGTCACTTTTTGACTGGCTTTTTTCGATGTTTTGTCAACCTTTTTTGAGATTTTTCTCCTGGTGTGAAGGTCCACCACGCAAGAAAATGGCTGCTTTCAAACCATGTTGGGCCTGTCGCAGGCAAATGTTGTTGACAGATCCCCACTTGTTGTGTTTGTGGTGCTTGCAGTGGGACCACGAATCCAGGGGTTGCGAGGACTGCCACGCCATGCATCCCAAGGCGTAGAGGGAGTAGTCCCTCAAGGTGCTCGCTGCCCGATGTTGGTCGACCCTCCGACACTCTAGGTTCCGTTCACACAAAAGATCCCAGGACCGTTCACAGAGTCCTTCCCGATGCTCGTTGTCACATTCCCAGTCGTCGGAGAAGTCCCACAAGCATAAAAAGTCAGAGACGTTGAAGAGGTCTTCGACTTTGATTCTTCCGTCAAAGTCTTCTGACGAGATGTGGGAACATTGGCACTCCAGGCCCCACAAAATGGTGGAACTTGAACCCGGTTCCGCCTCTCAGTTCCCCAATTGTTCCTGAGCTGGAGCGACCCCCGCCCAGATCAAAGAGTTTTATGAGGCAATGCGCCTCATATTTAGGCAGCCCTGCCCCTCTGCAGTGCCTTTGGGCCCCATGGGCTTGGGAGGGGCCCCTACTGCATCCATGCCGGCAGGTCCACTATCTGTACCAGTCGGGCCCACGCATCCCTTGCTGCATCTGGAACAGAGTCGTTGGCAAGACCGAAACCTTCCTCAACACCCACTACAATGCCAACGGCGCAGCCAACGCCCCTAAGTGGCTGAGAGTTCTCAAGAAAATCAGGAACAACCGGGCTCAAGTCATTCTCATGGCTCCAGGTTGGGCACGGAGAGTCTGGTATCCCGAGCTGTTGAGCATGGCTGTTGGCCCTCCGATCATTGTGCCTCTCCGAGAGGATCATCTGTCGCAGCAACAGTGGAGGGTTCTGCACCTGGACCTGTGCGCCCTCCTTCATGCGTGGAGATTGAGTGGCAACAGTTGACAGCTTTTGACCTTCCTTGCGACGTCAGTAATGTTATTCTGCTACCCAGGCTTATGCGCCTGCCACTGGGACAAGTTTGTGTCAAGATGTGGTTCCCACAATGGTGATCCCCTTTCTGCCCCTTTATCAAAAGTTCTCTTGTTCACATTGCCCTTGGCCCAACAGGGCTCTGCTCTGGACACAGTCAAGGGTCACCTTTCTGTCATATTGGGATTGTTGCTGTAGGCAGATCAACTTTACCTCTTTAAGTCACCTGTTGTGGCCATGTTCCTTAAAGGCTTTCAATGTATGTTTCCACCTGCGCCCTTCGTCATGCCTCAGCGGGACCTCAGTCTGGTCCTTGCCTTTCTCACGTGAGTAGCATTCGAACCTCTGCTCAATTGTCCTCTGAGGCTCTTGGCTATAAAAACTACCCTTTTAGTAGCCACAACATCGACCAGTAGGGTCAGCAAACTGCAGTCGCTCTCTGCGCGCCCTCCTTATGCCCCCTTTTATCCGGACAAGCTAGTTTCCCGGACATGTGCCACCTTCACTTCAAAGGTTGAACCCCTTTCCACGTGGGGGCCAGAACATCACCCTGCCTCCCTTCTTTGCTCTGCATTATCCCTCCAAAGAGGAGGGGAGACTCCACCGTCTGGACCCAAAAAGAAATTAAATGAAATGAAAATAGTATTTATTAAGCATGGCTAATACCCAGAGGTGTCTAAGCGCTACCTACTAGAGTAACCACAGAGAACGGTGAGACCCTCAGAGCCTTTGCTGATAAACAGCCAGGTTTTTAAACTTTATTTGAAATCCCTGCGGTTCTGATTGCTTTCAACCATAGATGGTAAGGAATTCCACAACCTGGAAGTGCTGAAGATGAAACTTTTCTCACGGCATCGGACAAATTTGACCTTGGGGACGACCAGGTTGCCACTAGATGAAGAGTGAAGAGATCTGGATGGGACATAGGGAAGGAAAGATTAAGAAAGTTGAGCTGGGCCAAGGCAGTGTAAGTATTTAAAAACAATGCACAGGGCTTTGTAGTGCAGTTCCTATATCCCTGAGAGGCTCTGCGCATTGGAATAATATGCACTATAGTTTTGACATAAGACTGAGGTCAGTATGTCTCTATCGAGTACATTAAACTTAAATACTTGTGTCTGCCAGCTAACTCAGAGGTCACTAGAAACTTCTCTAATCAACAAGAAAGGATTAGTTTCTGACAACCGCATAAACATTTCAACTTTGTTTCCCTTAGAATCGGAATAATCTCAGAATCCTGGAAACAATAGATAATAGTTTCATTCAGTCAATCGTGCATGCTTTGTTTCTACAGAGTTACACAGAAATAGATAGACGGGCGTTTCAATAAAAAGGGTTTATTGAACAGTCTTATTTCTCGTGCAAGAGATATGAACTGGTACTATCGTAAGACAGAATGTGAAGTATAATACGTACAGCGTTGGCAGTAAGATAAAATAATACTGCAATAGCATGGTTTGTAGCTATGACAGATATTCATAAAAATACATACATAAATAACACAAGCTAAAATGTGAATACTCATCTGATGTTTCTAGCTAGTTCTACCCCAGTGTACCTAACCTAAGTGTAGTACGAGGTAAGGAGTAGGTGCTGTTTGTCTATAGTCTAGTTGGGCTATAGTATAGATTGGTGTTGCCAAGATTTGCCAAAAGTCCCTCTAGGTTCTAGTCCGCTCCATACCTTAGAATGAGTGAGGTTGGAATCTCTTTCCGAGTCTCGATCTCTAACACCCCGCAAGGGGAGTCAGAAACACTGGAGCTGGATTCTCTGGGAGGAGGATGACAGCGTCTGGTCAGTGCATCAGGCGGGGACTCGACTTCCTTCCGAACTTACCGTGGCGAGCCGCGTTGTGCAAGTAGGCAGCCAAACCGTGGTTTGCAATGGTAAGTGAAGGTATATGTATACCTTGAAGGTGTTTAGGAATTCCAGTACTGCCGTAAAAGTCGGGCAGAAGAACGTCATGAATGAGCCCCTAAGGAATAGTTTTTCATGCATATTAAATGAGTTCTTAGAAAAATCAATAATCCAACCATGGGAAGTCCTAAAGGCTCAAGAGTCTGGTTTTCCAAGAACTCGTTGTGACGTGGCTGGACGGATGTAGGTGGCCATGCCTGTATTTGGTTTGTATGGATAATGCCTAAATAAGGGTAGGATTTCTATGCCTAAATATGGCAGTGGGAATTGTGTCTATATCTATACTACTATTATAAAGGAAGAACTTTGAACCTTTGAGGCGGGTAAACTCGGGAACCACAGCGCCAATCCACACACCCGATACATCGTTGTAATTGTCTGGGTGTGCAGATGGACATAGGCTATATAAATTAAAAAAATATAAGTTATTTTAAAAATTTACGAGAAAAAAAAAAGTCGTCCCATGGAAATAGCGCCGGCCGGGACGTGCGTGCTGACATCAGGAGCGCGGGGAGGAGCGGCGCCCAGGAACGCGAGGAGGAGCGGCGGACATGAGCGCGGGGAGGAGCGGCGGACAGGCGGGGAGGAGCAGTGAGGAACTGCGGGCAGGCTGGGAGGAGCGGCGGACAGGCGGGGAGGAGCGGCGAGGAGCGGCGGACCGGTGAACTCAGGAACGCGGGGAGGTGCGGCGGATGAGGTAAGGCTCCGGGGGACCCACGGAAAATGTCTGTGCGAGCGGGGGCCCTGAAGCCAAGGTCGGGACGGGCTGCTACTCCGGGGGACCCACGGACAATGTCGGGGCAGGCGGGGGCCCTGAAGCCTGATTGCTAGCGGCGGACCGGTGAACTCAGGAGCGCGGGGAGGTGCGGCGGATGAGGTAAGGCTCCGGGGAACCCACGGACAATGTAGGGGTGGGCGGGGGCCCTGAAGCCAAGGTCGGGACGGGCTGCTACTCCGGGGGACCCACGGACAATGTCGGGGCAGGCGGGGGCCGGGGCGGGCGGAGGCCCTTAAGCCTGATTGCTCCCGGACAAGGTCGGGACGGGCTGCTAGTAAGGTCATACATCGGGAAACCTATATACGGTATCTAAATCGACACACAACAGCTTTGAATTTAATATGTTTTTCGACTGGTAACCAATGTAGGTGGATAAGGCTCTGGGTTGCCGACTTGTGTCTTGGGATGCCTAGGAGACGTTGGGCAGCTGTATTCTGATGAACCTGCAGATTTCTTAAACCTCTTTAGTGGATACTGATAAAGAGGGAATTGCAGTATTCCAGTCTTGATCATAAAAGTGCTGTGATTACAGTTTTTTGCAGAGCCGATGGTGTATACAGCATGATCTTCCTTAGAGCTTTTAGAATAAAGTAACATGAGGAGGCTGTATGATTGAACTGGCCATTCAAAGATAGTTTTATGTCAAAGATTATACCAGGATTTATTTGCTTTGACACTAGGAATCGGGAGAGGTCCAAGTTCAGATGGCCGCCACTTAGTGGACCAGAAAGATGGGTTATTGCCAAAGAGTATGAATTCAATTTTAGAGCGTTGTCGTTCTACCTTGACCGCACAAAAGAATTCCGGGTGGACGATCAACACTTCGTAGGCTATGTGGGAGTAATAAAGATAGAAGTCGGTACAGAAAAGGACCATCTCATGATGGATTATCCTATGCATTAAAATCTGCTACGCACTGAAGCAACCCCCTGGGGGCTTGTGGGCTCACTCCCCCAGAGGGAAGGCTGTGACCACGCCGTGTCTCAGTCATGGACATCTGCAGGCGGCAACCGGGTCCTCACTGCACTCATTCAACAAGCACTGCTGCCTGGACAGTCAGGTCTGTTGTGACGAGCACTTCTCCTGTTCAGTCCTGCAGGACTTTCTGATCTAATTGCTTTCTCAATCCCACCTCCAGGGAGGTATTGCTTGGCTATCTCTTCTAAGGTCAGGAATCTGTGGCTAGAAGTCTCTATCAGATGAACAAGTTACTTATCTTTGGTAACACCTTATCTGGTAGAGATTCTATCTAGTCGCAGATTCCTGCCCATTCTCCCTGCTCTACGAACCGATTACTGTATAGAGATCATCCTCTTAAGGGACTTAGTTTGTCACCCCAGTGGTCAGGGCTCACCATGGCTACGTGCTCCTGGCGTGGAAAGTCTCGAAAGTAACTGACGTCAGTGCACCTAGGTGGCGCCTATACAAGTTTCATGCATGTCACTTCTGGCACGGACGACGCCAACTATGACACGCAGAGAGGAGCTAGGCCACCTACCGGCGCACAGGGGTACTGCTCGAAAATCTTCGGTATCCAGTCTGACACCTGGGGATTATTTTAAGATAAGGAATCTGTGGCTAGAAGTCTCTATCAGGTGAACAATATGATGGAATCTCTATCAGATCAGTCGTTACTAAAGGTAAGTAACTTGTTCTACAGCGACACACACTAGATGGTGCTCTGTCTGAAGCTGCGCTTATCAAGACATGCTGGACGGTGCTGTTCCTGAGAGTGCGCGCCGTGACTTGTATCAGATGGTGATGTGAAAGAGAGGAGGCACAATAATGTGCTCAAGGCTGACAGGATTGCGCCTGCGACTGGACAGTCCCTGGATGTGAAACAGGTGGAGGCGGTTCTCATGCTAGGCGCTCACACACAGACACAGCTGGTGATCTGCTGTCTATGATGGCACCACTGGTGTGTGTGGATGGGAATGGAACCTGTGAGGCCTGGCAGACTCTCGCCCTATACCGTCTTCCACTGAGTGATATTCACTTTGTTCCCCTTTTGTGGAGATATGATACTCTGCACACAGGAATGACATCACGGTGAGTCCACGCTGCGTGCTCACAGTCCTAATCTCGTCCTTGAGACATGCTGTGGCCCTCTCAGCCATGGTTTGACCATCTCAGCCATGATGTGACCATCTCACCCTACAAGACCTTCAAGCACAGCTGGAATGAAAGGGGCCTCAGCTGAAAGAGTCCACCCAGGGCGGCCCTTCTCATGCCCAGTCTTTCTTCTGATGTGCTGATACACCGAGCTGCATCTACCCAGATAAAGATTTATATTGAATAATGAACTTTGCGGTTATAGTAGCCATGAGACGCACCTTCCCACAGTCCCCCTAGTCTGCAAATAACCTGTTGCATATTTGCAAACCGTTCTGTGTGCTGAGATTTGCTGTCTGCAAAGACCTGCTGTGTTGATTGTTTGGAGCTTGCATGTCATAGCTGCATGCATTCTTGAGTGGTGTACTAACACCCAGACTTGTGTGTTAATTAATCATGTTCCTTGTTGCATTTCGTGACACACACATAGTTATTTGGCTCACTGGATGACAATGATTGCTCTTTTCCAGACGTTTGGCAAGATCGCCATGCAAGATGGAACCCAGATCAGCCGGAACAATAACTTCCAGACCTTTCCACAGGCTGTGCTGCTGCTCTTCAGGTGTGTGCTGCTCTACCTGCTTAGTGGACACCTATTGCCCTTCCCTGAGACCTACCATACCTGCGTACAGCCCTTCTCTCAGGCCTACCATGCCTGCGTTCGGTACACATACCCCCCCCTTCCCTCAGGCCTGCTATGTGTCTTAGGGTACACCTATCACCCCTTCCCTCAGGCCTATTATACCTGCGTACGGTACACCTATCGCCCCTTCCCTCAGCTCTGCTTTGTGTCTTAGGGTAAATCTATTGCCCCTTCCCTCAGGCCTGCTATGTGTCTTAGGTTACACCTATCACCCTTTCCCTCAGGTCTGCTTTGTGTCGTACGGTAAACCTATCGCCCCTTCCCGCAGGTCTGCTTTGTGTCTTAGGGTAAACCTATCGCCCCTTCCCTCAGGTCTGCTTTGTGTCTTAGGGTAAACCTATCGCCCCTTCCCTCAGGTCTGCTTTGTGTCTTAGGGTAAACCTATCGCCCCTTCCCTCAGGTCTGCTTTGTGTCTTAGGGTAAACCTATTGCCTCTTCCCTCAGGTCTGCTGTGTGTCTTAGGGTAAACCTATCGCCCCTTCCCTCAGGTCTGCTTTGTGTCTTAGGGTAAACCTATCGCCCCTTCCCTCAGGTCTGCTTTGTGTCTTAGGGTAAACCTATTGCCTCTTCCCTCAGGTCTGCTGTGTGTCTTAGGGTAAACCTATCGCCCCTTCCCTCAGGTCTGCTTTGTGTCTTAGGGGAGTGTGGATGGGTTTAGCCTACTCAGCTGCCTGCTCAGATGGTAATTGTGACCTTCTTGTCCTCTGCCCCCAGGTGTGCCACAGGTGAGGCGTGGCAGGAGATCATGCTGGCGAGCCTCCCTGGGAAGCGCTGCGACCCCGAGTCGGACTACGCGCCGGGGGAGGAGTTCACCTGTGGAAGCAACTTTGCCATTGTTTATTTCATCAGCTTCTTCATGCTCTGCGCCTTCCTGGTGAGTCTGGGCATCAGCTTTTGAGGGCATCGCTAGAGTGGAGGGCTCTGAGGTCTCACGGGCCCCTTCCCTGAGGGCATCGCTAGCGTGGAGGGCTCTGAGGTCTCACTGGCCCCGTCCCTGAGGGCATCGCTAGCGTGGAGGGCCTTGAGGTCTCACTGACCCTTCCCTTAGGACATCGCTAGTGATAAAATAACAATATTCCTAGACTCCTCGGCTGGTGACAATGTTGAAGCCACTCCTTAAATGATATATCCTCAAAAGCCCTCCCGAAACTGATGTATAAGAAAGGAGTTGCTGCATTTCTACTACTAAAGCATATCGTGCTAGGCAAGGTACTGCTGCAACCACCACCCAGGAGTCTAGATGCCGAGGAGTCCGAGGGTGTAGGAACTTCTGGACCCGCCTGTAAACAAACCCAGTTGAAGGTAAAATGTCAAGAGGAGGAGTCATACATTATAGCTCCGTGTTTGTAAGATCGAGGAAACCTGGTAGGTTATGATGTCTGTGACCAGCACTGACCGTACCATAAACGTCCTTATGATAAGCCCTGACGATATGACTCTCAGTATGATAGTTGTTTTGATCTATATTTCCAGTAAGCGGAATACCACGAGCAATCAGTTCTTCAGATTACAATAAGCCTAGTTAAAGTCCTCCAACAGTTAATGGCAAACTATTGTGCTACTATGTCTGTTCAGCCAGAGACACAACTGATTGCGCAACAATCACCTATTCTGCAGTTTCCACCTCTACCATTGCCACAGCCACAACAACCTTATCTGCAGTGGTAATGCAGCATTGAGAAAATGCATACCCTGATTACACTCCAGCATAGCACAGCAGACATTTTTTGTGGATTTGATGGTCATGCAAGGTTCTGTGAAGGCCTTGTATCCTTACCTCTCCGTGCACTCCTCCCAGATAGGAAGGGAAGATGCTTGAAAAACACTACAAAACAATGACAGTCAGGTGGGTAGTCATTCTGGTCAGATACAGTCACCAAATGTGCACCATATTTAGAACTTAGTACAAGATAACCAATGAGTGGAGTTTAAGACGATCCTGCAGAAATGAGAAAAGTCTCTTTAACTGCAGTAGACTATGCTGTGGGTATCGCCGAGGCAAGGTTAAGGCAGCTGGCTAAATGTTGTGTGCAGCATGGGGTTGGCTGCATGTGGGGGGTTGGATTAATGTATGGTAATTAAATATTACTTTACGGTAAAAAACTGGAAATTCAGTGAGAAAAAAACAAACATTAGAGGGGCGTTATAGTTAGGAAATAGTAGTAATAAAGCATGGAAATTCACTGAAAAAACAAAGGTTATAGGGACGTTATAGTAAGGTCCACATTTCACACACATAAAACCATACAAATTCAGCAATTAGTTATTTCAAGTAACTATAACTCGTAAACTCACCATGCACTGCTTATTACGCCACATATTACATCACTCATAATATCTTTTATACCAACATTGATAATATCACTGCAAAAGCTGCAATAAAATTATTTATTAGAAAACTGTGCATGGCGGGGGCGCAAGTTATAGTTCTCTCTCAGGGAGTCATCATTGATAGTCATAAGCACTGAATAGTCACGCCCATAGGCGGCGATCTTGGAGCACCTTTCTATAATATGCCTTCTAAAGTGTGAATGCTCGCCTTTTCTTCCGAAGGCCGGGCAAAACACTTAAGACATGAGAATTGTGCAGTCTATAAAAAAGGCTATAATGGCTGACATTCTTCAGCCTGCATTTAAAAAGTGTAATGAATATATGTGCATAAATCTAAGGCCAAGTAATTGGCAGAAAATTATTTGTTTACATAAATCTCTTTCACAAACTCATTTTAAAAAGGGAAAGGATGAAGGAAAAATGGACAATGTAGCCGTTTCGACTGCCATTATGTGTACTGGAAAAAAGCATCTGCACCTCTAAGTACCCAGAGACCACCAGTATCCCATCATGCCCAGCAGGTGGCAGTTGCTTCAGTTCAATGCATCAGTTATAGTTATGTAAAGTAACTAAAACTCGTGCCGTAAGTTAACTATAACTCGCAACCCTGCCATGCACAGTTTTCTCATCAATAATTGACAAGGCTGAAGGCCGGTGTGCAGGGGATGGCAGTTTACGGGGTTTGGATGCAGAACCTGGCCATAGACTAGGCCCTGCAACCTACCCCTCTCCACGCACGGCCAGGGGTTGACTTTATATATGGTAATGCAAACTTACTTTAAAAACAATGTAGAAATTAATTGAAAAAACCCAAAAGGTAAAGTGATGTTATAGTTAGGTATAATAATATCTAGCTTTGCATTAAAAAAGAACATAGAAATTCACTGAAAAAAGCAAAGAATAAAGGGACGTTATAGTTAGGTAAGAATTTTAGTGACAACGTAACATTTTAAACTAAAAAAAAACACTGAAACTTACCAGTTATAGTTAGCTCTGGTAACTCTAACTCATGCCCTAAAGCACTGGTAATTACCCCGGATAGTACATCACTCATTACATCTTCTATGACATCATTGATAATATCACTGCAACATTTGCAATGAAATTATTGATGAGAAAATGGTGCATGGCGCAGGCATAAGTTATAGTATCCGTAGGACGAGTTATAGTTACCAGAATGAATATTTTAGTGACTATTACCTAGTGGCAGTCGCCACTAGGTAGTTATAGTTAGGTCAGCTGCGCCATATGAAAGGCATTTTTGTGTTTCTAATAACTTTGGCACCGTTTGACAAATCCCCACGAAACTTTCTGAAAATGTGCTACTTTTTTACAAGTTTGTGCACAGAAAGTTTTGGTGTGATCTGTCAAACCAGGGATGAAAAAAGGGAGTACCAAAACACAAAATCCCCATGCATTTTCCATAGCCCTCTTTAGGACGAGCTGCAGCAAAAACTGCTGAACGGAATTACATCAAGTTTGGTAGTAAGCTAGATCTTGGTCCACAGATAGGGCTTTTTGTAACCTTGGGCATTACGCGAAGATCGCGGAGGTCCAAAAAACTCTGCTTTGCGTTGCGGAGGTTTTTTTCCTCATGCGCGTTCGTCAATGTCAAGTTAGCGAGCGCAAGCGTGTAAAATCAACCTCCCAATGAGATTTCTCAATGCAGGGGGTCAGATTTCTCATTGTGAGTGGTCACGTATGCTCCCAACCGCTCGCATTGAGAAACTGTCCATTCACATTGAGAAAGCTGCAGCTCGAGTAGAAATCTGCTCGAGCGTCAGATAGGAAAGCAGCACCCACTTGCTCTGTGAATGGTGCTGTTTGCAATGATTACACAGTGAGGACAAGCATCCTGCACCGCAAATCACCGCAAACAGCATTTATCTATCACACTCCACTGCTTGCGGAGCTCCGCGATGGGCAGCTGAGTTTTTTTCTACTCCGCGTAGTGGAACTCCTCGAACTCCGCCCAGGGTTAGCTTTTTGTGATTTGGTGTAAAGCCGTTCGGTAATTTTTGGGAAATTAAGGTTAAAAAATAATGGTATATCTGGACGGTCGAGAGACTGTCGAGAAATGCCAGTTTAAAAATAGAGCATTCTGATTGCCCCAGGGTGCCTTATTTCCCTTCAGCCATTTCGCTCCTGTGTTAATCAGACCCCCGCTGGACCAAGCGCTCTAATTGGCTACCAGCAACATAAGAAAAATGTTGCTTGCAATCATTACTGGACTCAAAGATATAGTCCCCTGTCTTGAAGTTTAACCCCTTCCATGCTGATGACGGCCCCTGGCCGTCATGCATCACGGTGGGCGTGTGCTGATGACGGCTGGGGGCCATCATGAACCCGCCCACTGTTTAAAAATGCTGCACAGGCGCAGAATCGCAGCCGCGCCCAAGGGGTTAAAAAAAAAAGAATAATCTAAGGGGCAGGGTAGGGATACCCTGACCTTCTAGGCCCCATGGGGGCCAAAATGAAAAATAAAATCGGCAACAAATGCTGTGATCCTGCGAGCCTGCCCCTGGGGTCGAAATAATAAACAAAAGGGGAGGTGGGCCTTTCCCCTGGGCCAATTTTCTTAATATAGGGGAGGGGGGCCCCCAGAGCCCTGCCCGAAGGGAGCTGTATTAAGAGCTGCTCCCTCTGGGTGGAAACAATGCCAGCTCCCACTGCATGCAGGGAGCTGACTGGGGCAGCGGGCCTTAGGGCTTCCCTGCGGCCCCCAATTAAAAAACCATTGGCTGTAAGGGCTGAGGTTCACAGAGCCATCCAAGTCTCAGGGAGGGGGCCACCTCTCCTTTTAACTTATTTGGACGGCCCTGAGGGATGGGGTCCCCAACTGGAACGTCTCTTTAACCTTGGTTTTTTTCAGTGAAAGAGACTGAGTGTGTGTGTATAGTGATATACAATATAGTGATATACAACCAAGAACTATAGAGTGAAAACAAGAAATTCTAAGTACGTAACAAGCTCATTCAGGTAGAGCTGGAACAATTGTATTTTTCAAAAAGGAATCTTTTAAAATATTTCTTTAAAACACCTAGCAGACCCAGCAGCAAGAATGCCCCATGGTTCACCGACGAACTGAAGAGCTCCAAGAGGAACTGCCGAGCCCTCGAGAAAGCCTGGCACAGAGACCCAACACCGGACAACATGACTGCCCTCAAGCTCGCCACCCGAAAACACCACCAACTGATCCACACCCCCAAGAAAACTGCATTCAAGGAATGACTGGACAACAACGCACACAACAGCAAGGAACTCTTCAACATCGTTAAAGAGCGCTCCAACCCCAACGCCGGAAACAACGACATCACCCCTTCACAAGACCTCTGCAACTCCCTGGCCTCCTACTTCTACAACAAGATCGTGGACATACACAACAGCTTCAGCACTCAACCGACGCACGCCACGACCGAACCACTGCCCCCCACCACCACCCTCCGCGCCTGGACCCCGATCAGCACCGAAGACACCATCCGCACGATGAACTCCATCCACTCCGGATCTCCGACCGACCCCTGCCCTCACCACGTCTTCAACAAGGCCGACGCTGTCATCGCACCCCACCTGCGGGACATCATCAACACCTCCTTCGACACCGCTACCTTCCCGGAGAGCTGGAAGCACGCCGAACTCAGCGCTCTACTGAAGAAACCATCAGCCGACCCCACCGACCTCAAGAACTACCGCCCCATCTCGCTGCTCCCATTTCCTGCAAAAGTCATCGAGAAGACCGTCAACAAGCAGCTGGCCGCCTTCCTCGAGACGAACGGATCCCTCGACCTCTCGCAGTCTGGATTCCGGGCCAACCACAGCACCGAGACTGCCCTGATTGCAGCCACCGATGACATCCGAGCCCTGCTCGACAACGGAGAAACAGCGGCCCTCATCCTCCTAGACCTCTCCGCGGCTTTCGACACTGTCTGCCACCGCACCCTAGTGCAGCGGCTCAGCAACGTCGGAATCCAGGAGAAGGCACTGGAATGGATCATCTCCTTCCTCGCTGGAAGGACACAGAGAGTCCGCCTCCCCCCGTTCAGGTCAGAAGCCACCGAAGTCATATGTGGCGTTCCTCAAGGCTCCTCGCTCAGCCCAACCCTCTTCAACGTCTACATGAGCCCCCTCGCAGCCATCGCACGCCAACACAACCTCAACATCATCTCCTACGCCGACGACACCCAGCTGATCCTCTCCCTCACCAACGACCCCACCGCCGCCAGAGCCAACCTTCACGAACGGATGACAGACGTAGCCAAGTGGATGATGAACAGTCGCCTGAAACTGAACTCGGACAAGACGGAAGTCCTCATCCTGGGATCTTCACCCTCTGCCTGGGACGACTCCTGGCCCCCCGCCCTGGGCAACGCACCCAAACCAACAGAACATGCACGCAACCTGGGCTTCATCCTGGACTCCTCCCTCTCCATGACCAGACAAATCAACGCCGTCTCCTCGTCATGCTTCAACATCCTGCGCATGCTACGTAAAATCTTCCGGTGGATCCCCACCGAGACCAGGAAGACGGTCACCCAGGCCCTCGTCACCAGCCGTCTGGACTACGGCAACTCCCTCTACGCCGGTACCACCGCCAAACTCCAGAAGAGACTCCAGCGGATCCAGAACGCCTCAGCACGACTCATCCTGGACATCCCCCGTCGCAGCCACATCTCCGGACACCTGGGAGACCTGCACTGGCTCCCGGTCAACAAGAGAATCACCTTCCGTCTCCTCACCCACGCACACAAAGCCCTACACAACCAAGGCCCCGGATACCTCAACAGCCGCCTCAACTTCTACGCTCCCACACACCAGCTTCGATCGACCGGCCACGCCCTCGCCGCCATCCCCCGCGTCCGAAGAGCCACCAGAGGGGGAAGGTCCTTCTCCTACCTGGCCGCCAAGACTTGGAACTCCCTCCCGACCCACCTCCGCCTGACCCAGGACCACCTCGCCTTCAGGAAGCAGCTCAAGACCTGGCTGTTCGAGCAGTAGCGGACCCCCCCCCTCCCCTAGCGCCTTGAGACCCTCCGGGTGAGTAGTGCGCTATATAAATGCTGTGATTGATTGATTGATTGATTGATTGATTGACAAAGATGTGCAAAGCCCTGGGGGAGGAACTGCCTCCTTTTTGGAGAATAACCAGAGAGTGTGGTAGTTCTTGAGTGCTGGTATTTCAAGAAGGAGCGCCCCTATGCTCAGAAGTGACTGAAGCTCCCTTGAAATGCAGAATGTTAGGCCAAGTAATGCAGGGATCTGCTGGACTGTGTTTGCTGCTCCACTGAAGCTCTTTTGTAAATGGGCCAAATATCAATTGGTAACCACCGAAGAGTGTTGTGGACAGAAGAGCTATGGTCCCAGCTCACTGACAGACAGCCTCAGACCAACTCCTTGCAAACTGATTCCTCACTGAATGACTCCCACAGACTAACTCCTCCCACACCGGTTCACTGCTGACCGACTTACACCGACTAACGTCTCACTGAAGGCCAACCACAGACCAACTCCTCACACTGGCACCTCACGGACACTCTCCTTCTGACAGCCACTCTCACTGAAGGATCCCAAGGGGCCAACGCCACACAGAATGATTAGTCATTTAGAGACTCCCGCTTACCAGCATCTCACTGAGGGACATCTTACTTTTTTAATGACACATTATGGACTGACTTCTTTCTGACTGACCCATCACTGACCGACACCTCACTGATAACTTTCTTAAGTATTGCTTGTGATATTTCTTAATCCTGTCTCTCTCACACCTTCAAGTATTTGGTATTCACTACTCTGTCTCTGTCTCTTCCTTTCTTTTTCCCATTCTGTTTTCTTCTCCCTCCTGTGTGGGGGTCTCTTCCTTCCCTGTTGCCCTACTTCCTTTCCCTGTGTTTCCTACTTCCTCCACTGTGCTTTTCCTACCTCCTCTTTGGTACTTTCCTCCTCTCTCTTACATCCCTTTGCTGTTACCTTCTTCCTTCACTTTTAACACTCTTTTTTTCACCTTTCTTTCCCTTGGCCCTGTATGTCTCCCACATGATATTGGTTTCATTTCATTTGAATCCTCATTCTATGTTCTGTACCTCCTCCGTTCTCACCACTTTTTTCTGCATTACTGCCTTGTGGTTCCTCCTTGCTGGTTTTTCCCTTTTCTCCCCTCTCTCTCTCTCCTTCTCCTCTCTCTCCTCTGAGTCCTACACTCACCCCTCTGGCCCACCTACTTCCTTTCATCTTGCTCCTCGTCCTCCCTGCCCCACTTTTTGTCTTGACCCACATTCTTCCTCTCTGTGTCCTTCCTTTTTCTGTCTGGTCCCACCTTACTTCCCCTCGCCCCCCAACCTTTGCTGTTCTCCTCCTTCATCCTCTCTCTCCTCCCCTCTGGTCCCACCTTCCTTCACCTCTGTCCCCCCACCCTTTGCTGTGGCCCTCCTTCATCCTCTCTCTCCTCGCCTCTGGTACCCCCTTCGTCCTCACAGATCATTAACCTCTTCGTAGCAGTCATTATGGATAACTTTGATTACCTCACACGTGATTGGTCAATTCTGGGTCCGCATCACCTGGATGAGTTCAAGAGGATCTGGTCTGAATATGATCCGGAGGCCAAGTAAGTGAGATCCAGTTAATGTGTACCACCTAAAATGTACCACCGAACCCACACTACTTAGTGAGTTCCAACCATCCTGCACCTCCAAACCCACACTACTCAGGGAAATCTGCCCAACCTGTACCACTAAACCCCCACTACTCAGCGAGATCCTACTAACCTGTATCACCAAACCTACGCTACTCGTTGAGATCATGCCAACCTGTACATCCAAACCCACACTACTCAGTAAAATCCAACCATCCTGTACCACCAAACCCATATTATTAAAGTAAGTGAGATTCACCCACCCTATCCTGCTCAAAGTAAGTGTGATCCGTTCAACTCTTACTGCCTTCCTATTACACCTGATCTCTACTTCTCAGAATGAGATCGTCCAGTTAGCTTTATTCAAGGTGAGATCTACTCGACTCACGCCTTCCAACGAGTAGCATGTACAGCGCTTCCTACCCATTGTAAAGCTCTGACGTGCATTGGGTGATGAGTAGCGTGCTTCTCCACGTGAGTGCGATGGATGGAAGAGCGTGTGTCCGTCATGTGGCCTATAAAGGTAATGTTTATAAGTCATATGTGGGGACCAGAGTTGTGCTTGTATCTGTTTGTAGCTGTACCTAAGCATGAAGCTTAAAGTAGTGAGGGATATGATACTACCGCAATGGAGCTGGTGTAGGGACACATACGCCCGCGTGACCTCTAGGGGAAGAGTCTCAGGTCATGTGTGTGTCAAAGATTGCTCAAGCTGTGTTGTTGCAAGCCTAAGATTGCATGGATGCAATTGTTTAGGAAAATTGTGAGAAAAGGCACATATAAGTGCTACGTAAAGTACACAGGAGTACGATCTCCCGAGTCATTACTGTTCACATCAAGGCAGCTCTACTTGGTAACCACAGACCCTCTGTCAGATATGTCCAACATTTAACTACACAAGGCGAAGGAGACCTACTAAATATGTAGTTATTCAAAGTGAGCTGACATCTACTTAATGCACACTGCTCACAAAATGTGCGTTGTACCTGCCTGAAAATGACTCACAGTAAGTGAGGTCTGCTCAGCTATTAATACTTGTATTTAATGAGATCTGAACACCCATTAATACCTGTACTAAGTTGTAATACTTGTAGTAGGTGAGATCTGCACATCCGGTAATGCTTTTAGTAAGTTAGGTCTGTGTATCCAGTAATACTTGTAGTAGGTGAGAGCTGCACATTCAGTAATGCACATTTGGTAATGCTTGTAGTAAGTTAAATCTACCCACCCACTAATACTTGTAGTAGGTGAGATCTGCACATCTGGTAATGCATGTAGTAAGTTAGATTGTGTATCCATTAATACTTGTAGGAGGTGAGATCTGCCTGGCCAGTGCTATTCACAGTGAAAGTCTTGTACCCCAGACAGTGATGGACAGTTAACCCGGGCTAGGGGTGTGCAGAGGTGGATGCTTGGCCGACTAGAGGTTTGTTCAGCTAGCAGTTTGATAGACGGACCTGAACACTGGCCTCTGTGTGCTGGTGTGGGCAGGCAGGGCTCGATACTGCTCAATGAGTGGAGATGTCAGCAACACTATGGTGTTAAAAGCAGACCTGGGCACTGGTCTCTAGAAGCTGCTGTTGGTAGGAGGGGTAACTTCTCCGTTGGAGGTGCTGTGAGTATGGAAGAACACTTGAACCTGTGCCTCAGGATGGTGTTGTAAGTAGGATACATGCATTATGACAGGGGTATGAGCAAGTGTGGGTGCCTTTTGGCCCTTATGTGGTGCTGTGGGCAGGTTGTGTGTTGGGTAGGGGAGGGTACCAACCCTGATGTAAAGTGGTGGGCAGTGTTAGTCACTCGCTCCTCCCTGTCCCTGAATGCTTTTTCTCTCTCCTAGAGGCCGTATTAAGCATCTGGACGTAGTGACCCTGCTGCGCCGAATCCAGCCCCCACTGGGCTTCGGAAAGCTTTGCCCTCATAGGGTGGCTTGTAAGGTGAGTCCACAGGTCATTCTTCTGCCTTTGTTCGCCTATACTTGCATGTCAAGCAAATATATCTTGTTCCCTAAGTATTATGAGGGCTGGGTGAGCACATCACGTCTCTTCCAGGGGATTATCAATAGTCATAAGCACTGAATAGTCCCGCCCACGCAAAGAGTCCTTGGAGCACTTAAAAAATACATGCATGCTTACATACAATAATCTAGAAAAATATTTACACTTACTACAATCGCAGCCTATAAATAGGCTAAGAAGTCCAAATTGTATTTTCATTAAAAAAAAGAAACATTAACTTCCATAAGTCACCATAGAATAAAGGTGAATAAAGCAAACCTTTTGCAAGTTATTTTTAAATGGAAGAGAAACGAAGGGCAGAATTATCCAATAGGCTGCAAGTAATACATTTGGCTAATGCAATTAGCACTGTGCCTTTAAGAACCTCTCAGTACCCTCAGTATCCCATCATGCCCCAGAGGTGACAGTTTGGTCAGGTAATTTTTCCAGCTCCTGGAAACTGAATCCAGGGGCACTGAGCTCTGCCTTTTTTGGAAAATATCCAGAGATAAGATTTATTCAAACTTATTTTCAGGTCATTAAAAAAAATTGTTGGAGTGCCTTACATTTTTGTGAAGGGACCATTCTTTGGGAAAAAGATGCCCCAAATAGATCCACACAGGGTCTGTATCCCCTGCCTTCCAGAAGATCACCCTCCTAATTCATGCAGACACTGTAAAACACTCTCCAGAATAACAATGAGAGATAGAAAAAACATCAAACTGCATGGACTACAGGAGAAACAGCAAGAAAATTAACAGCAGAAGCATGCTGGTTCCTCAAGAAGGCATGGTGAAGGTCAGTCTGCAACCAGAGCGCTTTCCTCCGGCTCCAAGGACTTCCCTAGAGGCAAATCCAAGGAGAGAAGGTATCTAGGGACAAGATACTGGTCCCAATCGCCATCGAGAAGAATGAAGTTGAAGACCATGATATCAGGGACCTGCCTACCTGTTCTCTGTTGACAGGTACTCTATCGAAGTCGGCATCGAGGCTCCATTCGACATCACAGTCGATCGACATCAAGGCATGTGTTGATTTCAAGAACCCCTCCATTGATGGCAAGACCACTACCATCGACTTCAAGTCCCTCTCTGTTGACGACATTAGCAAGACTAACGTTGAGGCATCCACAGTCGACGTCAAAGACACCACCATCAGCCGCAAAGCAACTCCCATTGACGACGAGACTTCCTCCGTCAACGTCAAAGACATCACCAAGGTCGACGTTGAAGCGGCCACTGTCGACACCAAAGACAACGCTGCCTGCAGCAAAGCATCTTCCGTCGATGTTGAGTCCTCTGCTGACATGAAAAACCTCAATGCATTAATTCACTTGCCACCAAGATGGTTGCAAAGCTTAAGTAAGAGACGACGTGGTACTCCTGGTCTGGATTACTCTCGAACATATTCGATCTCAAGGAACGCGCCGGAGACAGTCCTTTCTTTCTCACATTTCCTGGGACAGTCTCATCTCCGAACCTCTTAGGAGAAGCTGTTCCCGCTCTGTCTCCAGTCAGACAGACATCCCCTCCAGGAAGATAGAGGTCACTGAGGAGACGGCATGGACCTCGCTCTAGATCTAGAACTAGATCTAAAAGATCATCTACTGCAAGATCTGCCTCTTCTCAGTCAAGGTGATCAGGTAGAAGATAGGTAGGTCTCAAGCTCACCATAAGAGATATTTTCCTTCAACTACCTCACAATCTTCTATATGCGATTACGCTCCAACTCTAACACTCCTCCAGCTGGAGTATCTCCAGTAGAAAATCTCTCCACCTTTAATGATTTATTAGTGGGAGGGGTTACAAAATTGAACTTCGCGATTCCCACCACGACTACTTCAGCATCAGTCATCTTTGAGACTTTTCCCCAAAGAACATCTCCTAGACCTCGACTGCCTTTTGTCCCAGGTTTTTTAGAGCCAGTAATGCAGTTATCCTTGACGCCTACATCGATTTGGTCTGTGTCTTCCAGACTTCCAAAGAAGTACCTACCACCCAAACAGGTCCCCCTTTTTGAAGCAAGATCCTACACCGGATTCAGTGATTGTAGCTGCAGCTCAAAAACCATGTACACTTCCTCCTGCTTCTACCGCCTCACCAGACGAAGAGAGCAAAAGGATGGACTCGTTGGGAAGGAAAATGTGCGGGACATCGGCAACACTAATAAAGGCGTCAAGTGCGACAGCTCTCTTGAAAGATGCGACAGTTCCCTGTGGGACACTTCACAAAAATACACTGACAAACTCCCCAAAGAAGACAGACAAGAGCCATTTGCAAGTTGAAGATGGAATGATGCTCAGCTCTATTGAAAGCTCCAGCTTGGCCCCAACAACGTTAGTATGTAAAACTGTGGAACATGTCGGCATAAACTCTGGTCCAGTTAATCTCAGACCCTGCCTGCTGTCAAGAAATGACGCTAGAATCATGAACCGCAAAGGTTCAAATTGACAACATGGCCGATCAAGACATAGAATTCAGACATCAGGCGATCCCAAAGGATTGTAGGCAGGTTCTAGACCCTGTAAGAGCATCTTCTGAAGTCCACACCTATAAATCCAAGAGGAAATGTTCTGTCTTGTGATCCAATCGACAATCGTTCGACCCACTCACAATGTTGTGCTATGAATTCTTGATGTAGCTTCGAAGCCTACTTCGATTAAAGCGCATCCCGCTGTAATTTACAAATTTATAAGGAAATCAAACGGCTTGTTCTTATTTTTCTGGTGAATACTGAAGGAGTTATGTAGGGACTTTTTAGGATCTTTCCTCCATTGCCGAAACTGGCACTGGAGTGGAAATTGAAAACAGTTTTAAGAGCCTTAATGCGTCCACCCGTTGAATAAAGCAAATACCCAACATGTCTCTTGGCAAGCACCTTTCCTGTTGGCCATCACTTCCGCCCGGAGAGTAAGTGGGCCCAAAGCACTTTTTTTTGCATTACGCACAGGAAAAATTAACGCCGAAGGTACCTTCAACATTCGATTTTAGACACAAATAGAACTTTATGCATTTTGTTCAGAGCCAAAAACTGCAGCTGAAAGGCCTTTAGATTCCTTAAATGACTGTTTTTCAACAGTAGAGTACCAAGAGTTCCCAGCCTGAGAACGGTGAAGTGTTGAAGTGTGAATCTACGAGAGATACTAGGACTGGAGCGTTATAGTTAGAGGTGACTCACTTGTATCTAGTCTTGAGGATGAGTGAACTCCTAGCTCATCCAGAGGGTGGGCAGGCTCCTAACCTATCCTAAGTTTGATCAAGCTCTTTGTTTATCCAGAGGGTCTGTTGTCTCTGTCCAGGGCTGTGCTGTTCTCTTTCCTCTGCCCTACAGCCTGTGCCCACTGCCCCTTGATGTTCTTTCCCTGACCCTCTATTGTGTGCCCTCTACCCAGGGGCATCGTCCGCTTACCCTAAAGCATAAGGCATAAACTGACATCCTCTTTCCAGCTGTGAGTGTTTCTGTCCTGGGGCATGGGTGCCCTCTACCCTAGAGTATATTCAGCCTCACACTGCTGTTGTTGCCCTAAGATCAGAGGGTTTCCCAATGGGCTCCACTTGGTGCCCTCTGCCCTGGGGCATGGGATGCTTTGCCTGTCTCTGTGCCACTTTCCTGTGGAATGGGGCTCTTTCCCTGTCTGTGTATTTGCGTCTGTCTGTCCGGGGGTGTAATGTGCTCTCGTCTCTTCTCTCTAGCGCCTGGTGGCCATGAACATGCCACTGAACTCGGACGGCACCGTCACCTACAATGCCACGCTGTTTGCGTTGGTGCGGACCTCACTCCGGATCAAGACAGACGGTAAGACATGGCCAGTGCCCAGGAAGGGGGCTGAAGGATTGGGGAACATGGAGGGCAAGTGGTGAGGTCTGTGAATCAAAGGCACCTTGGGGAAGTGGCCCAATGACTGGGGGTACCTGAGGGCTGGAGGTTCTGTGCCCCACAGTCACCATCAAAGGGGAATAAAACCTTGGAGCTGGACATGTCAGACCCCCCAGTAAACTGCTGGGACGGCCGAAGCACGGGCCACAAATGTCCGCAGAAGCCGCTCTAAAATGGTGCACATATCTGACATTTCTGTAGTGGACAAATGTATATCAGCCTCCGGTGGAGTAATAGAGGGATACACTTATTAGAAGAAGAGGGTCTTTGGCACCCTCTGAAGATGTACTACTCTGCAGAAGGCCCTCTGTGCCTTTCAAAGAGGCTGCAAGCTGATTCCAGAGGGAAAGACCTTCTGTACCAATTCATTACTCCCAAAATATGGATTTCTTTGCAGGACGTGATGAGGGAACTGGCTAGGCTGGATCAAGGACCCTGAAGGAGAGCAGGCGCTTCTTTGACCATAGATCTGTAAGCAGAGCGGAGTGTCTTCGGTTAGCTTTGAGCAGTGGCCGGAAGGCTGAAGGTCTCTGTCGGCAGGCTGTTGTGTGCCCGTCGTTCCAAGGTGAAGATTGGCTTCATCCTCTGGTTTTAGACACTGGAGGATTTTGCTTCTGCCAGTTGGGAAACTGGCACACTCAAAGTGGTCCACTGTGCGTCAGGTCCAGGATGTGTGCACTGTTAAATACCGCTGCCGTCCCTGAACACCGACACAGGTGGTCAATGCAGAATTACCACCTATGACAGGAAACTGGGGAAGCAGAGCAGGGGAGTGAGAGAGAGAGTGAAACACTGGACTGGATTTCACTCTTGGACAAGGGAATCGTCGCAGTTAGGGCATGGCAGAACTCTACATCAATCCAACCCCCTCAGGACCAGTAGGTTTTGTTTGTGAATTCCTCACCTCAGCCCTGGGAAGCTGCGGCTCTAAGAAGCAAGGCTTACCCAAAGGAACACATGTAAAGCATTTAAACACCCCCAAAACAATCGAAGGAGAAATACACAAGAGACTCAGGAAATCTGGCAACACTTTATAAAAATAGACTGTATTTTCATGTAATTTTAGACACGCCGTCTTCAGTCCGTTCCAGCGTTGTATCACTTGCCACAGAGGTCTATGGAAATGGTCCTGATGCAAGGGTCCAGGATGCTGAAGAGGCTCAAGGATGTTGTGGATATCATCTGGTTGACAGAGTTTTCCTGTGGCTACTCCTCGGTCTTCATGAGGCGGTCCTGGCCACACGGATCAGCGTTGGTCGAGGGCCTCTCGAGCCTGGCAGATGCCCACTCGCCACTGAGCTCCTGGTCGCCCAGTATTGAGTTACAGCGGAATCTTTCCTTGGGCAATAACCTGCCTTCTGGGCGACCATGCTGCTCTCTGCCGACTCTACTGGGTTATGCGGACTGAGGGTCAACTTTGGTCTTCAGTTCTTGGTCGCTGGTGCGGTGCAGCCGCAAGGAGTGGCAATTAGAAGATCCTGGCCACCAACTAGCCCCAGCTGGCTTTTTCAGCTGTTGTGACCCTGTGCTGCAAACAGCAGGTCGGACAAATGACCCTTGGAGCTGGTTGCTTGGGCTGGGCTCAGGAGTGGTCCTGTCCATGAGCAGGACACAGCAGGCACAGACCCTTCTTTGCCAGTTACTGGGTTCAGTAGGTGCAGTGTACGCCGGTGCAGCCTTTCTTCACCCATCCTCGTGCCGCAGGCCATCCTTCTTCGGTCCTCTTCTGCAGTCCAGCCGGAGATCTGGGTGCCAGGGGTGCCCTTTTTATACCCAGGAAATGCCCTCATGGTGGATGCGGCCAGTCGTCAATTTGCAACCAGGTTCCCTCCCTCCTGATGACCACTTCCTGTGAAGTGTGGCCTCTGGCTATTCTGGAATTCTCCATTCTGCCCACTCTCAAGATGGCAGAACCCCTCTTTTGTTGTGTAGAGTTCCTTAGCCCAGAACAGCGGTGTGGCTACCAAGGGGCTACACACCCCTAAAAAACTGGTCTGACAACTGGTTTCTCCCTCTACTTCCTGAGAGCCAGCCTACCTAGCTCAGCACTGTTTCACTGTCTCTCCGACAGGGACAGAGAAACTATCCAAAAGGCACCAACCTGTTTGGGGGATAAGGTCTGTCATCTTCCAAGGGACTGGAAAGAGGCAGCCTATGGAAAGGTACTTTAAGAAAAAGTTGCCTACTTTTGGAGCTGTGGAAAGAGTCAGAAAGTTAAGGCGTTTACCACCCAATTCTGAATCTGAATACTCCATGATATATTCTCAGTTGGTGCTCATCTTGCTTCTGGATTCTCCTACGCCTCCACCTCCTCCAGCACCTCTTCCACAGCCAGAGACACCCATGGATGCATCTCTGCCGACAAAGCCTCTTGCTTCTCATCGAAGATCAAGATCTCCTCATTCCAGATCTCATCATAGGTCAAGAGCACGAGCGCATTCGAGACATTGCCATCTGTCTCGACACTGCTCTTGATGAAGATCTTCTCGTCACACGCCACACTACCATCATGCGTCCAAATCGAAGTCTAGAACATGATCAAGGCGCAGATCTCCTTATTCTACTTCCTCTTCCAGTGCTGGAAGATATTCACCACCTCTTACCGATTCTCCCCGGCCAAGGGTGTCTCCAGTGGATGACATTAGCAGCTTTCAAGAGGTGCTTGTGCGAGGGGCATTGAAATTGAACATTCCCTTGCCTGCCCCAACAGCATCAACGTCAGTAATCTTTGAGACGCTTCACCAACGAGGAGCGTCCAGACCCCTGCTACCACTAGTTCCTGGTTTATTGGACCCAGCCACAGAGCTGTTCCTTACATGGGATGCAGCCGAATCACTCCATCGAGGCTTCAGAAAAAATATAGACCTCTGGAGCAGGATCCGGTGCTTGATTCAGTGGTCACCCTAGCTTAAACAAAATAAGTGCACACTACTACTTCTTTGTTTACACTCAGTTCCTCCAGACAAAGAGAGTAAGAAGCTTGATTCAGTGGGACGCAAGGTGTGTGGTACAGCTGCCGCTACCGTGAAAGCAGCGTGTGCTTCTGCTCTGCTGGGCTGATACGACAGAGCCTTATGGGACTCTTTGTAGTGGTTTACAGAAGACCTCCCGAGAGATCGAAGAGAGAATTTCCTCAAAGTGGTTAATGAGGGCTTTATGGTCTCCAACCAAGTGACTGGTGTGGCTGCTGCTTCTTCTCTACTGGCAGCCGTCAGATACAGTCACGGGTTGGCCCTTAGACGGCATTCATGGCTTTGCCTCGCAGCCCTCAAACAAGAATCTCAGCATCGGATTTGTCATCTTCCCTTCTCTTGCAGCGCCTTATTTGAAAGTCACACCGATGACGAAATGGCTCGATGAAGACTTTGAAGGCAGTGGATCTAGAAAAACACAAAAAACTATTTAGACACACTCACAAACCTTACGAAAGACATTTCTACACACAGAGGGTTCAACCCCTCAATGGTTACAAGGTCACCACCACCACCAGCAGCAAAGACCTCTCCAACAGCACCAACAACGTTAGCCCAAGGGAAGATCAGGCCATCAACCTGCCAAAGCAGGAAAGCCTCCCACAGGCTCCTAAGAATGAATCACTGCTCCCCCTCTTCCGTTACCCACTCTGGCAGGGGGAGTATCTCTCATTCCCTGGCAGAGTGGCAATCCATCACAAAAAACGCCTGGGTTCCCAATATTGTGCAGAATGGGTATCGTCTCAGCTTCACCAGCCCTCAGCTCAGGTCAGAAGTGAAGATCCTGTTGCAGAAGCGAGCGGTGGAGATTGTTCCTCCCAACCAATGAGGTTGAGGGATTTATTCACATTTTTTTTGGCGAAAAAAAAGATCCCAAACACAAACTCAGACCCATTCTAGATCTGAAACTCACCAACGAATGGTTATGGAGGGAAAAGTTCAGAATGCTAAAATCCATCAGGGAGTCTGGCTCGGCTCAATGGATCTGGGGGATTTGTACTTTCGTGTCCCGATGGCCAGAAAGCACCACAAATTCCTGCGATTTGTAGTAGGTCACGATCACTACCGGTACAAGGGACTGCCTTTTGGCCTCAAGTCTGCCCCAGAGCCTTTTCGAAGTGCATGGCAGTGATTGCCGTACATCTCAGGGAACTCTGGGTATTCGTCTATCCATACCTAGACGACTGGCTTATCAAGGCGTCAATGCGACAAGAAGCACCACTCTGACCCGGTAGCACAGTGCTGGGAATGGCAGCAAATGGGTGAATTGGCATCAGATGGGCTGTTTCCAACTCAATGCCAACCACGTTCAGGGTTTCAGCATTTTCGAGCTTTGTGACAATTTTGTCAATTTCCTGGCAGCCTTGGTTCAGGCCCACCTCGTTGTCTCAGCTTAGGCCGGTAAAAAAAGGACATCGGTCAACTGATGCATGGTAGTGTGTGCCTGCACCATTGGTCCATCGATTGTGAGCAAGTCCATAGCAAGGTAACGGAGACCCCGGTGTGACACAGACCGTGTAGACCTCAGTGTAGTGAAGATCGCAGGCCCCGGTGTGACGAAGGCCTCTAAGACCCTGGCGTGACAAGGTCCTCTGAGACCCTGGCGTGACCAAGACCGCTGTGACCCCAGTATGACACAGAATGCTGAGACCTCTGTGCAACAAAGGCCGCTAAGACTCTGGTGCGACAGAGACTGCTGAGACCCCTGTGTGATGATGACCTCTGAGACCCCTGTGCGGCGAACACCGCTGAGACCCTGGTGTGATGAAGAGTCCTGAGATCCTGGTGTGACGCAAACCAGTGAGATCTCCTCATACTTCCCGTACCCAGATGCTGTTTTTGCTAAAGTGCCCTGAGAAGGCCTCTGAGCCCTGCAAAATGTCAGGCCCTTTGCTCTATGTCTTTTTCATTATGTTACCAGTCCTACATTTCCTAAGTTTTAATAAATGCCATGTTATTTTAAAAGGTAAAGCTGCAACTGCTTGAGGTGCAGTGGTCGATTGGTGTCCAGCGCACGGCTGATCACAGCTGAAGTGCATTGGAAGGGCTGTGTAGTGCCGCTGCCCTACAATAGCAGTAGGCACTGAGTGCCAGGTCTGTAGTATCAAGGCACCGGTACAGCAATATAGGGCTACATTCTGAAATAGCAGACACTGCAGCATGTTACTGTCTGGTTCTTGAGATTGACTCTTCCAGGCCCTGGTGCGGCTTCAACATGGGGGCAGCTCTGTCCGGAGGGCTGTTCGCTTCCATCCTGACTGATGTCCCTTCTCTCTGCCCGACAGGAAACCTGGAGGCTGCAAATGAGGAACTGCGAGCCGTGATCAAGAAGATCTGGAAGCGAACCAAGCAGAAGATCTTGGATGAGGTGATCCCCCCGCCCGAAGGTATGTCCCTGAACTCTTACCCCCTATATCTTTGAGGTGACCCCCCCGCCCGAAGGTATGTCCCTGAATCTCTGCTCCCTATATCTTGGATGAGATGATCCTTCACCTGAAGGTATGCCCCTGAACCCTTACCCCATATATCTATCAGGAGATCCCCCACCCAAAGGTGTGTCCATGAGCCTTACCCCCAATATCTTTGAGGTGACCCCCCCGCCCGAAGGTATGTCCCTGAATCTCTGCTCCCTATATCTTGGATGAGATGATCCTTCACCTGAAGGTATGCCCCTGAACCCTTACCCCATATATCTATCAGGAGATCCCCCACCCAAAGGTGTGTCCATGAGCCTTACCCCCAATATCTTTGAGGTGACCCCCCCGCCCGAAGGTATGTCCCTGAACCCTTACCCCCTATATCTTTGAGGTGACCCCCCGCCCGAAAGTATGTCCCTGAACCCTTACCCCCTATATCTTTGAGGTGACCCCCCCGCCCGAAGGTATGTCCCTGAATCTCTGCTCCCTATATCTTGGATGAGATGGCCCTTCACCCGAATATATGCCCCTGAACCTTTACCCCATATATCTTTGAGGTCACCCCCCCGCCCGAAGGTATGTCCCTCAACCCTTACCCCATATATCTATCAGGAGATCCCCCACCCAAAGGTGTGTCCCTGAACCCTTACCCCCAAGATCTTTGAGGTGACCCCCGCCCGAAGGTATGCCCCCTGAACGCTTACCTCATATATCTATCAGGAGATCCCCCACCTGACGGTATGCCCCTGAACCCTATAATGTAAAGAAAGAGGCCCCCTGATAGAGAGGTAGCGTTCCTTAAGGCAGGTCTAGAGTATTTCAATGTAAATACTTACGGCAACAATCAAACTACAGTCGATATAATGAAAATAACAGATCAATGCAAGAAAGAACCAACATAGCTATTTTTCTTAGAGAAGTACAAAAATGATTTTATTGATAATCATTTGACAAAAATCAAATGAAACAACTCAATCATACTAATCCATTCATGTCTACATTCATACAAGGTCATACAATCTCAGCTCTATTAAATACAAGTGCCATGGGGTTTCCCTGGGCTGTGTTATCCCACCCCATGGGATGTGCATGCATTGTTTAATTCTGGTTTTCTGCTGCATCCACTGGGGTTATCCTATGTTGTTTTGCTGGTTCCTGGGGTTCCCCTGGGCTGTGTTTCTTCTTCCCTCTGTATCTCCCCAGGATCTGTTGCTCTACCCGCTGACAGGTGATGCCCCTGTGTGTGTTGTGATGATTCTCAGTGTGCACTGCTCACACTTCTCTCCCCTATCATATCATTTATGCTCACAGAAGAGGAGGTGACTGTAGGGAAGTTCTACGCCACTTTCCTGATCCAGGATTACTTCCGGAAGTTCCGTCGGCGGAAGGAGAAGGGGCTTCTGGGATCAGAAATGCTGCCTAGCAACTCCACCACTCTGCAGGTGAGAAGCGTACGCAGACACCTGTGGCTATCTCAGTCCTTCTTGTTATCGCTCATCTTCTCTGGTTTGTATCCATCTCTCTCGTTGACCTCCTCTGTCGTTGGCCTCCTCTTTCATTGGCCTCCTCTCTCTCGTTGGGCTTCTCTCTCTCTCGTTGGCCTCCTTTCTCTCATTAGCCGCCTCTGTTGTTGGCCTCCTCTCTCATTGGCCTCCTCTCTCTCGTTGGCCTTCTCTCTCTCTCTCATTAGCCTTCTCTCTCTCTTGTTGGCCTCCTCTCTCTCTTGTTGGCCTCCTCTCTCTCTTGTTGGCCTCCTCTCTCTCTTGTTGGCCTCGTCTCTCTCTCGTTAGCCTCCTCTCTCGTTAGCCTTGTCTTTCTCATTGGCCTTCTCTCTCTCTCTCGTTGGCCTCCTCTCTCTCATTAGCCTCCTCTCTCTCGTTGGCCTTTTCTCCCTCTCGTTGGCCTCCTTTCTCTCTCGTTGGCCTCCTCTCTCTCGTTGGCCTTTTCTCCCTCTCATTGGCCTCCTTTCTCTCTTGTTGGCCTCCTCTCTCTCTCTTTGGCTTTCTCTCCCTCTTGTTGGCCTCCTCTCTCTCTCATTGACCTCCTCTCTCTCTCGTTAGCCTTGTCTTTCTCATTGGCCTTCTTTCTCTCTCATTAGCCTCCTCTCTCTCTCGTTGGCCTCCTCTCTCTCTCGTTGGCCTTCTCTCTCTCTCGTTGGCCTCCTCTCTCTCTCGTTTGCCTTGTCTTTCTCATTGGCCTTCTTTCTCTCTCATTAGCCTCCTCTCTCTCTGGTTGGCCTCCTCTCTCTCTCGTTGGCCTTCTCTCTCTCTGGTTGGCCTCATCTCTCTCTGGTTGGCCTCCTCTCTCTCTGGTTGGCCTCCTCTCTCTCTCTTGTTGGCCTGCTCTCTCTTGCGCTCTCTCTCCTTCGTGCATACCTCCTCCACCTCTCTTCTCTCCTTCTCACTAGCCGGACCTTTCTTTGTTTCTTCCCTCTTCCTTCTGTGCTGCAGGCCGGTTTGAAGACCCTCCAGGACCTGGGTCCTGAGATCCGCCGGGCCTTGTCCTGTGACATGGAGGACGATCTCATTGGACAAGTTCTGGAGCGACGCGCCTCATGCAAGGTTGGAGATATGGTTCATGGAGCCCCTTCCTTCTGTGCTGTGTCCCTGTCAGTCTGCCCCACAGGTCCTGTCTGTGAGACTCATGGTCTGTGTGCTGGGGCTGTTTTACTCACAGGTGTGTGTGTGTGGAGGGGGGGTCATAGTGCCCATGTGATAGCTCCAATGTGAAGGGAGCTCTGAGGCACTTCTCGAAGTATGACTGGTCTGCGGCTGTTCGAGCAGCACTGTGCCCACGCACAACGGGTGAAGTTGTTCCTTACGCAGGTCTGTTGTGGGGAGGACTCTGAGCTCTTTCTCCTCGGTGGCTAATATTTCTGCTGAGTGTACCTTTACTGTGATAGGTACTTTGTACAAGGGGCCTTGAGTCTGTCTACACTGGCCTGACACAAGTTTCCACAGAACCACTGTGCCAGCATGTTGTGTGCCTCTTTAAAGGTGTAGCAATGCTTGATGGTTTTTTACTATGCTCTTGTATCTGATGTAACTTTTAACGCAACAATCCTAAATGTAAAGTGCTCTGATATCCTCTTGGGTCAAGTTTGCGCTATATAAAACTTTATAAATAAATAATGAATAAATAAACAAGACTCACGCCCGTCTAGGTGGTGTGTGTGTGGCAGGGTGGGGTGGACTCTAGTCTAGCCGTTCCCTGGCTTCAAGCGCTCATGAGCAATATGGGCGCACAAACAACCAAGAAGAGCCCCACGGTGCTGGAAGTGGCTATCTTTCCATTATTCTTTATAGTTTAGGAAAACAGAAAGTTTCCTCATAAAATAACCCTCACCCACCAAGATATCCCTAGGTGGCTTGCTTCATCATCGGGTTATTCCCGCCCCGCTGCGGGCGTGGCGTTCTCTGACCGACAAAGACGTGGGAGCACTTTGTGAGATGGATACTGTAAAGTAAATGATGGTATAAGAGAGGGAGGGCCTACTCTACCGTTAAAAAATACCTGGCTAAGTAGGAACTACATATTTATTCACTCCTCTTGCTGGTATTGTCAAAAAAGGGGAAAGGAGAGGCACACGTCTGTGAGTGGGTATCTCACGGTCGACATGTTTCAAGCCGTCACCCCAAGGCTTTTCTTCAGGACCATAACAATGATCCCTAGTACTCCTATTATTAGTGACACCACATAAGTCTTCTTAATGAATATTAAGGGAAACAGACATATAATACAATACCCAATCGGTATTTGTTCTTTTTAGATCATCTGGAAAGATAGGACGTAAAAGTTATTATATTCACTTCAATGAAGGCAAATACAGGCAACTAGAAAACACATCACCACATTGGGAAAAACACGTGATATATTTTTCATTTTCAGCTATTGTGCTAGGTCAATCCTAGCTTTTACAATACAAACAAGACAATGCAAAACACGTAACATAAATCACACACTCTGTCGCTTAATGTGTATGCCACGGTGGATAACAGACCTCATGCTGTGGCACCGATACACCAAAAGTGTACTCCTGTATCCATTACCGTAGATCTGAACATTATCGCTATGTTAGGTACTTGTGGCCAGAGTAACATCATTTTACGTCATAGTAGAATGTGTTCGGCAATGAGCAGCTTTGAGAATGTGAGTACGGCATAGCCTAACACAAGCATTTTTCCTCATTTTCTCAAAACTTGGTTGTCTCTTTACGAGTATTGATCCTAAGTCTTGCCTCACTTTTTTCAGAGTGTGACTACAAGCGTCCCTTCCCCCGTTGAGCCAGATTTCAGCTAAAAAGATGTATGTTTTAGAATTCTATACACTTTCCTGAAAATTGATCGCATACTCATTTTAATACGACATAGAATGACATATGAATCAATGCCCCTGAACGCATTCCAATTCCCAGATAGGGGGGAGGTCCAGACGAGTGGGTCCAGACGAGTGAGTCCAGACGAGTGAGTCCAGACGAGTGAGTCCAGACGTGTGGGTCCCGACGAGTGAATCCAGACGTGTGGGTCCAGACGAGTGAGTCCAGACGAGTAAGTCCAGACGAGTGAGTCCAGACGAGTGAGTCCAGACGTGTGGGTCCCGACGAGTGAATCCAGACGTGTGGGTCCAGACGAGTGAGTCCAGACGTGTGGGTCCAGACGAGTGAGTCCAGACGAGTGAGTCCAGACGTGTGGGTCCCGACGAGTGAATCCAGACGTGTGGGTCCAGACGAGTGAGTCCAGACGTCTGGGTCCAGACGTGTGGGTCCAGACGAGGGAGTCCAGATGTGTGGGTCCAGACGTGTGGGTCCAGACGAGTGAATCCAGACGTGTGGGTCCAGACGAGTGAGTCCAGACGAGTGAGTCCAGACGTGTGGGTCCCGACGAGTGAATCCAGACATGTGGGTCCAGACGAGTGAGTCCAGACGTGTGGGTCCAGACGTGTGGGTCCAGACGAGTGGGTCCAGACAAGTGAGTTCAGACGTGTGGGTCCAGACGTGTGGGTCCAGACGAGTGAGTCAAGACGAGTGGGTCCAGACGAGTGAGTCCAGACGTGTGGGTCCAGACAAGTGAGTCCAGACGTGTGGGTCCAGACGTTTGGGTGCAGACGAGTGAGTCCAGATGTGTGGGTCCAGACGAGTGGGTCCAGACGAGTGAGTCCAGACGAGTGAATCCAGATGAGTGGGTCCAGATGAGTGAGTCCAGACGTTTGGGTCCAGACGTTTGGGTCCAGACGTGTGGGTCCAGACGAGTGAGTCAAGACGAGTGGGTCCAGACGAGTGAGTCCAGATGAGTGGGTCCAGATGAGTGAGTCCAGACGTTTGGGTCCAGACGTTTGGGTCCAGACGTGTGGGTCCAGACGAGTGAGTCAAGACGAGTGAGTCCAGACGTGTGGGTCCAGACGAGTGAGTCAAGACGAGTGAGTCCAGACGTGTGGGTCCAGACGTGTGGGTGCAGACGAGTGAGTCCAGACGTGTGGGTCCAGACGAGTGGGTCCAGACGAGTGAGTCCAGACGAGTGAGTCCAGACGTTTGGGTCCAGACCTGTGGGTCCAGACAAGTGAGTCCAGACGAGTGAGTCCAGACCTGTGGGTCCAGACGAGTGAGTCCAGACGAGTGGGTCCAGACGAGTGAGTCCAGACGAGTGGGTCCAGACGAGTGAGTCCAGACGTGTGGGTCCAGACGAGTGAGTCCAGACGAGTGGGTCCAGACAAGTGAGTCCAGACGAGTGAGTCCAGACGTGTGAGTCCAGACGTGTGGGTCCAGACGAGTGGGTCCAGACGAGTGAGTCCAGACGTGTGGGTCCAGACGAGTGAGTCCAGACGAGTGGGTCCAGACGAGTGAGTCTAAACGAGTGGGTCTGGTGGTCCTCCTGCAGCCGGCCCTCTGCAAGGAGTGTCTTATGTCTTATAATAGAGCCAAATGAGATCCTTCTTTCTGAAACTTATCTGCCCCCAACCCCTACTCCAAATGAGCTCAGAGACCCACAAGGGCAGAGGGACACCCACTCTGTCATGGTGAATGTCCCAGGACCTCCCTCTCCAAAGGAGGCCTGTAGAGCCTCCCCCGTCTCTGGTGTGAGTGTTTTGGGGCAGAGCCCCCTCCCTCTGTGGTGTGAGTGTTTTGGGGCAGAGCCCCCCCCCTGTGGTGTGAGTGTTTTGGGGCAGAGCCCCCCTCTGTGGTGTGAGTGTTTTGAGGCAGAACCCCCCCTGTGGTGTGAGTGTTTTGGGGCAGAGCCCCCCCCTCTGTGGTGTAAGTGTTTTGGGGCAGAGCCCCCCTGTGGTGTGAGTGTTTTGGGGCAGAACCCCCCCCTGTGGTGTGAGTGGTTTGGGGCAGAGCCCCCCTCCCTCCGTGGTGTGAGTGTTTTGGGGCAGAGCCCCCCCTCTGTGGTGTAAGTGTTTTGGGGCAGAGCCCCCCTCCCTCTGTGGTGTAAGTGTTTTGGGGCAGAGACCCCCCCCGTGGTGTGAGTGGTTTGGGCAGAGCCCCCCTGTGGTGTGAGTGTTTTGGGGGCAGAGCCCCCCTGTGGTGTGAGTGTTTTGGGGCAGAGCCCCCTGTGGTGTGAGTGTTTTGGGGCAGAGCCCCCTGTGGTGTGAGTGTTTTGGGGCAGGGCTGCTCTGTGCATTGATGTCCTGAGTAACCATACTTTGCCTCATTTTCTCCCAGAACACCGATAGCCTCTTTGCCCCAAGCGTCGCCCTCCTGGACCGGCGCGGCTCCCGGGCCTCCATGGTGGCGCAGTCCATCCTGGCCATGGGGGGCGTGGGAAGCATTACCCCTGAGGTGAAGTTGCCCCCACCCCCGCGACGCTCCTCCTTGGTGACTTCCTCCCGCCTGGCCAATGGCGCTGCTCCCTGCCAGGACACCGAAGCGGCTCCGCAGGAGGCTGGGGCCCCTGGCACCCATGGGAGCGAGAAGAAGGGCCACAGCCTGCACAGGTGGGTGCGGGCGGTGACAGGTGTGGGTGGGTGCTGGCAGTGACAGGCGTGGGTGGGTGCTGGCGGTGACCGGTGTGGGTGGGTGCTGAGGGTGGCAGGAGTGGGTGCTTGCTGGTGACAGGTCTGGGTGGGTGCTGAGGGTGACTGTTGTGGGTGGGTGGGTGCTGGCCACTGACAGGTGTGGGTGTTTGGGTGCTGGCGGTGACAGGTGTGGGTGGGTGCTGAGGGTGACAGGTGTGGGTGGGTGGGTGCTGGCGGTGACAGGTGTGGGTAGGTTCTGGCGGTGACAGGTGTGGGTGGGTGGGTGCTGAGAGTGACAGGTGTGGGTGGGTGGGTGCTGGCGGTGACAGGTGTGGGTGGGTGGGTGCTGGTGGTGAGGGTGGGTGGGTGCTGGCGGTGACAGGTGTGGGTGGGTGGGTGCTGGTGGTGACAGGTGTGGGTGAGTGGGTGGGTGCTGAGGGTGAGAGGTGTGTGTGGGTGGGTGCTGGCAGTGACAGGTGTGGGTGGGTGGGTGCTGGTGGTGACAGGTGTGGGTGGGTGGGTGCTGAGGGTGACAGGTGTGTGTGGGTGGGTGCTGGCAGTGACAGGTGTGGGTGGGTGCTGAGGGTGACAGGTGTGGGTGGGTGGGTGCTGGCGGTGACAGGTGTGGGTGGGTGGGTGCTGAGGGTGACAGGTGTGGGTGGGTTGGTGCTGGCCGCTGACAGGTGTGGGTGGGTGGGTGCTGGCGGTGACAGGTGTGGGTGGGTGGGTGCTGAGGGTGACAGGTGTGGCTGGGTGGGTGCTGGCGGTGACAGGTGTGAGCGGGTGGGTGCTGAGGGTGACAGGTGTGAGTGGGTGCTGGCGGTGACAGGTGTGGCTGGGTGGGTGCTGAGGGTGGCAGGTGTGGGTGGGTGGGTGCTGGCGGTGACAGGTGTGGGTGGGTGGGTGCTGAGGGTGACAGGTGTGGCTGGGTGGGTGCTGAGGGTGGCAGGTGTGTGTGGGTGGGTGCTGGGGTGACAGGTGTGGGTGGGTGCTGGCGGTGACAGGTGTGGCTGGGTGGGTGCTGAGGGTGGCAGGTGTGTGTGGGTGGGTGCTGGGGTGACAGGTGTGGGTGGGTGCTGGCGGTGACAGGTGTGGGTGGGTGCTGGCGGTGACAGGTGTGGGTGGGTAGGTGCTGCAGGAGGTATCGGTGCATTAGTTCATGCCCTCTGCTTCTCTTCAGGCGGAGCTCTGAGGTCACCTGCATACCCCCCACCGTGCAGGAGGAGCCCCTGGACACGGCTGAGGGGGACCAACCCCACGAGGAAGGCTACTGCAGCCGCGAGGAGGATGATGGCGAAAGTGTGGCGTCCAGGGAAAGAGAGAGGTGAGATCTGAAGTGAGAGGACAGCTGCTCCCTCCACCCCAGGCTCCTCCATCTCTCTGCCAGCTGTTCTCCTGTGTGCAGCTCTCCCTCCTGTGTGCAGCTCTCCCTCCTGTGTGCAGCCCTCCTGTGTGCAGCCCTCCTGTGTGTAGTTCTTCCTCCTGTGTGCAGTTCTTCCTCCTGTGTGCAGTTCTCCCTCCTGTGTGCAGTTCTTCCTCCTGTGTGCAGTTCTCCCTCCTGTGTGCAGTTCTCCCTCCTGTGTGCAGTTCTCCCTCCTGTGTGCAGTTCTTCCTCCTGTGTGCAGTACAGCCTAATAAATGTGCAGCTTTAGTTTGCTTGAATTCATACTTGTAAACTACAATTAGGAACTCTGTATTTGTGTGTATTTTCAGAGCTCATAAGATGTTTGATGAAAAATGGTTGAATTTACAAAATGTATTTAAAGCTGACATTTCAGTGATACATTTTGTGGCTGTGGGGAGCCTTATTACTAACAGTATGACCTTGGTGCCAGGGGCATTGCAGCTATGGCTGCGTATTATCCATGGAAAGGTGTTACTCATTGATAAATACTGCTGGCCCCTCCTGAGGCACTGGGGGGGGGGGGTCACTGTTGGCCCCTCCTGAGGCACTGGGGGGGGGGGTCACTGTTGGCCCCTCCTGAGGCACTGGGGGGGAGGGTCACTGTTGGCCCCTCCTGAGGCACTGGGGGGGGGGGGTCACTGTTGGCCCCTCCTGAGGCACTGGGGGGGGGAGGGTCACTGTTGGCCCCTCCTGAGGCACTGGGGGGGGGGGGTCACTGTTGGCCCCTCCTGAGGCACTGGGGGGATCCCTGCTGACCCCCTCCTGAGGCACTGGGGGGATCCCTGCTGACCCCCTCCTGAGGCACTGGGGGATCCCTGCTGACCCCTCCTGAGGCACTGGGGGGATCCCTGCTGACCCCCTCCTGAGGCACTGGGGGGATCCCTGCTGACCCCCTCCTGAGGCAATGGGGTGATCCTGCTGACCCCCTCCTGAGGCACTGGGGGGATCCTGCTGACCCCCTCCTGAGGCAATGGGGTGATCCTGCTGACCCCCTCCTGAGGCACTGGGGGGATCCTGCTGACCCCCTCCTGAGGCAATGGGGTGATCCTGCTGACCCCCTCCTGAGGCACTGGGGGGATCCCTGCTGACCCCCTCCTGAGGCACTGGGGGGATCCCTGCTGACCCCCTCCTGAGGCACTGGGGGGATCCCTGCTGACCCCCTCCTGAGGCACTGGGGGGATCCCTGCTGACCCCCTCCTGAGGCACTGGGGGATCCCTGCTGACCCCCTCCTGAGGCACTGGGGGGATTCTGCTGACCCCCTCCTGAGGCACTGGGGGGATCCCTGCTGGCCCCCTCCTGAGGCACTGGGGGGATCACTGCTGACCCCCTCCTGAGGCACTGGGGGATCCCTGCTGACCCCCTCCTGAGGCACTGGGGGGATCCCTGCTGGCCCCCTCCTGAGGCACTGGGGGGATCACTGCTGACCCCCTCCTGAGGCACTGGGGGATCCCTGCTGACCCCCTCCTGAGGCAATGGGGTGATCCTGCTGACCCCCTCCTGAGGCACTGGGGGGGGGGTCACTGCTGGCCCCTCCTGAGGCACTGGGGGGACCCCTGCTGACCCCCTCCTGAGGCACTGGGGGATCCCTGCTGGCCCCCTCCTGAGGCAATGGGGTGATCCTGCTGACCCCCTCCTGAGGCACTGGGGGATCCCTGCTGACCCCCTCCTGAGGCACTGGTGGGATCCCTGCTGACCCCCTCCTGAGGCACTGGTGGGATCCTGCTGGCCCCCTCCTGAGGCACTGGGGGGATCCCTGCTGACCCCCTCCCGAGGCACTGGGGGGACCCCTGCTGACCCCCTCCCGAGGCACTGGGGGGATCCCTGCTGACCCCCTCCCGAGGCACTGGGGGGATCCCTGCTGACCCCCTCCTGAGGCACTGGGGGGACCCTGCTGACCCCCTCCTGAGGCACTGGGGGGGATCCCTGCTGCCCCCTCCCGAGGCACTGGGGGGATCCCTGATGACCCCCTCCTGAGGCACTGGGGGGATCCCTGCTGACCCCCTCCTGAGGCACTGGGGGGATCCCTGCTGACCCCCTCCTGAGGCACTGGGGGGATTCTGCTGACCCCCTCCTGAGGCACTGGGGGGATCCCTGCTGGCCCCCTCCTGAGGCACTGGGGGGATCACTGCTGACCCCCTCCTGAGGCACTGGGGGATCCCTGCTGACCCCCTCCTGAGGCACTGGGGGGATCCCTGCTGGCCCCCTCCTGAGGCACTGGGGGGATCACTGCTGACCCCCTCCTGAGGCACTGGGGGATCCCTGCTGACCCCCTCCTGAGGCAATGGGGTGATCCTGCTGACCCCCTCCTGAGGCACTGGGGGGGGGGGGGTCACTGCTGGCCCCTCCTGAGGCACTGGGGGGACCCCTGCTGACCCCCTCCTGAGGCACTGGGGGATCCCTGCTGGCCCCCTCCTGAGGCAATGGGGTGATCCTGCAGACCCCCTCCTGAGGCACTGGGGGATCCCTGCTGACCCCCTCCTGAGGCACTGGTGGGATCCCTGCTGACCCCCTCCTGAGGCACTGGTGGGATCCTGCTGGCCCCCTCCTGAGGCACTGGGGGGATCCCTGCTGACCCCCTCCCGAGGCACTGGGGGGACCCCTGCTGACCCCCTCCCGAGGCACTGGGGGGATCCCTGCTGACCCCCTCCCGAGGCACTGGGGGATCCCTGCTGACCCCCTCCTGAGGCACTGGGGGACCCCTGCTGACCCCCTCCCGAGGCACTGGGGGGATCCCTGCTGACCCCCTCCTGAGGCACTGGGGGGACCCTGCTGACCCCCTCCTGAGGCACTGGGGGGATCCCTGCTGCCCCCTCCCGAGGCACTGGGGGGATCCCTGCTGGTACCCTCCTGAGGCACTGGGGGATCCCTGCTGGTACCCTCCTGAGGCACTGGGGGGATCCCTGCTGACCCCCTCCTGAGGCACTGGGGGGGGGGTCACTGCTGACCCCCTCCTGAGGCACTGGGGTGATCCTGCTGACCCCCTCCTGAGGCACTGGGGGGACCCCTGCTGACCCCCTCCTGAGGCACTGGGGGGATCCCTGCTGACCCCCTCCTGAGGCACTGGGGTGATCCTGCTGACCCCCTCCTGAGGCACTGGGGGGATCCCTGCTGGCCCCCTCCTGAGGCAATGGGGTGATCCTGCTGACCCCCTCCTGAGGCACTGGTGGGATCCCTGCTGACCCCCTCCTGAGGCACTGGGGGGATCCCTGCTGGCCCCCTCCTGAGGCACTGGGGGGATTCTGCTGACCCCCTCCTGAGGCACTGGGGGGATCCCTGCTGGCCCCCTCCTGAGGCACTGGGGGGATCACTGCTGACCCCCTCCTGAGGCACTGGGGGGATCCCTGCTGGCCCCCTCCTGAGGCACTGGGGGGATCCCTGCTGGCCCCCTCCTGAGGCAATGGGGTGATCCTGCTGACCCCCTCCTGAGGCACTGGGGGATCCCTGCTGGCCCCCTCCTGAGGCAATGGGGTGATCCTGCTGACCCCCTCCTGAGGCACTGGGGGATCCCTGCTGACCCCCTCCTGAGGCACTGGTGGGATCCCTGCTGACCCCCTCCTGAGGCACTGGTGGGATCCTGCTGGTACCCTCCTGAGGCACTGGGGGGACCCCTGCTGGCCCCCTCCTGAGGCACTGGAGGGATCCCTGCTGACCCCCTCCTGAGGCACTGGTGGGATCCCTGCTGACCCCCTCCTGAGGCACTGGGGGGACCCCTGCTGGCCCCCTCCTGAGGCACTGGGGGGGATCCCTGCTGACCCCCTCCTGAGGCACTGGTGGGATCCCTGCTGACCCCCTCCTGAGGCACTGGTGGGATCCTGCTGGTACCCTCCTGAGGCACTGGGGGGGACCCCTGCTGGCCCCCTCCTGAGGCACCGGGGGGATCCCTGCTGACCCCCTCCTGAGGCACTGGGGGACCCCTGCTGGCCCCCTCCTGAGGCACCAGGGGGATCCCTGCTGACCCCCTCCTGAGGCACTGGGGGGGGGGGGTCACTGCTGGCCCCTCCTGAGGCACTGGGGGATCCCTGCTGACCCCCTCCTGAGGCACTGGGGGGATCCCTGCTGGCCCCCTCCTGAGGCAATGGGGTGATCCTGCTGACCCCCTCCTGAGGCACTGGTGGGATCCTGCTGGTACCCTCCTGAGGCACTGGGGGGACCCCTGCTGACCCCCTCCTGAGGCACTGGTGGGATCCCTGCTGACCCCCTCCTGAGGCACTGGTGGGATCCTGCTGGTACCCTCCTGAGGCACTGGGGGGACCCCTGCTGGCCCCCTCCTGAGGCACTGGAGGGATCCCTGCTGACCCCCTCCTGAGGCACTGGTGGGATCCCTGCTGACCCCCTCCTGAGGCACTGGGGGGACCCCTGCTGGCCCCCTCCTGAGGCACTGGGGGGGATCCCTGCTGACCCCCTCCTGAGGCACTGGTGGGATCCCTGCTGACCCCCTCCTGAGGCACTGGTGGGATCCCTGCTGACCCCCTCCTGAGGCACTGGGGGGACCCCTGCTGGCCCCCTCCTGAGGCACCGGGGGGATCCCTGCTGACCCCCTCCTGAGGCACTGGGGGGGGGTCACTGCTGGCCCCTCCTGAGGCACTGGGGGATCCCTCCTGACCCCCTCCTGAGGCACTGGGGGGATCCCTGCTGGCCCCCTCCTGAGGCAATGGGGTGATCCTGCTGACCCCCTCCTGAGGCACTGGGGGATCCCTGCTGACCCCCTCCTGAGGCACTGGTGGGATCCCTGCTGACCCCCTCCTGAGGCACTGGTGGGATCCTGCTGGTACCCTCCTGAGGCACTGGGGGGACCCCTGCTGACCCCCTCCTGAGGCACTGGTGGGATCCCTGCTGACCCCCTCCTGAGGCACTGGTGGGATCCTGCTGGTACCCTCCTGAGGCACTGGGGGGACCCCTGCTGGCCCCCTCCTGAGGCACTGGAGGGATCCCTGCTGACCCCCTCCTGAGGCACTGGTGGGATCCCTGCTGACCCCCTCCTGAGGCACTGGGGGGACCCCTGCTGGCCCCCTCCTGAGGCACTGGAGGGATCCCTGCTGACCCCCTCCTGAGGCACTGGTGGGATCCCTGCTGACCCCCTCCTGAGGCACTGGTGGGATCCTGCTGGTACCCTCCTGAGGCACTGGGGGGACCCCTGCTGACCCCCTCCTGAGGCACTGGTGGGATCCCTGCTGACCCCCTCCTGAGGCACTGGTGGGATCCTGCTGGTACCCTCCTGAGGCACTGGGGGGACCCCTGCTGGCCCCCTCCTGAGGCACCGGGGGGATCCCTGCTGACCCCCTCCTGAGGCACTGGGGGGACCCCTGCTGGCCCCCTCCTGAGGCACCGGGGGGATCCCTGCTGACCCCCTCCTGAGGCACTGGGGGGGGGGTCACTGCTGGCCCCTCCTGAGGCACTGGGGGATCCCTGCTGACCCCCTCCTGAGGCACTGGGGGGGGTCACTGCTGGCCCCTCCTGAGGCACTGGGGGGATCCCTGCTGACCCCCTCCTGAGGCACTGGGGGGGGGTCACTGCTGGCCCCTCCTGAGGCACTGGGGGATCCCTGCTGACCCCCTCCTGAGGCACTGGGGGGGGGTCACTGCTGGCCCCTCCTGAGGCACTGGGGGGATCCCTGCTGACCCCCTCCTGAGGCACTGGGGGGGGGTCACTGCTGGCCCCTCCTGAGGCACTGGGGGATCCCTGCTGACCCCCTCCTGAGGCACTGGGGGGGGTCACTGCTGGCCCCTCCTGAGGCACTGGGGGGATCCCTGCTGACCCCCTCCTGAGGCACTGGGGGGGATCCCTGCTGACCCCCTCCTGAGGCACTGGTGGGATCCCTGCTGACCCCCTCCTGAGGCACTGGTGGGATCCTGCTGGTACCCTCCTGAGGCACTGGGGGGACCCCTGCTGACCCCCTCCTGAGGCACTGGTGGGATCCTGCTGGTACCCTCCTGAGGCACTGGGGGGACCCCTGCCTGCTCATCCCCTCCTGAGGCACTGGTGGGATCCTGCTGGTACCCTCCTGAGGCACTGGGGGGACCCCTGCTGGCCCCCTCCTGAGGCACCGGGGGGATCCCTGCTGATCCCCTCCTGAGGCACTGGGGGGACCCCTGCTGGCCCCCTCCTGAGGCACCGGGGGGATCCCTGCTGACCCCCTCCTGAGGCACTGGGGGGGGGGGTCACTGCTGGCCCCTCCTGAGGCACTGGGGGATCCCTGCTGACCCCCTCCTGAGGCACTGGGGGGGGGGGGTCACTGCTGGCCCCTCCTGAGGCACTGGGGGGATCCCTGCTGACCCCCTCCTGAGGCACTGGGAGGGGGGGTCACTGCTGGCCCCTCCTGAGGCACTTGGGGATCCCTGCTGACCCCCTCCTGAGGCACTGGGGGGGGGGGGGTCACTGCTGGCCCCTCCTGAGGCACTGGGGGGATCCCTGCTGACCCCCTCCTGAGGCACTGGGGGTGGGGGGTCACTGCTGGCCCCTCCTGAGGCACTGGGGGATCCCTGCTGACCCCCTCCTGAGGCACTGGGGGGGGGTCACTGCTGGCCCCTCCTGAGGCACTGGGGGGATCCCTGCTGACCCCCTCCTGAGGCACTGGGGGGGATCCCTGCTGACCCCCTCCTGAGGCACTGGTGGGATCCCTGCTGACCCCCTCCTGAGGCACTGGTGGGATCCTGCTGGTACCCTCCTGAGGCACTGGGGGGACCCCTGCTGACCCCCTCCTGAGGCACTGGTGGGATCCTGCTGGTACCCTCCTGAGGCACTGGGGGGACCCCTGCTGATCCCCTCCTGAGGCACTGGTGGGATCCTGCTGGTACCCTCCTGAGGCACTGGGGGGACCCCTGCTGGCCCCCTCCTGAGGCACCGGGGGGATCCCTGCTGACCCCCTCCTGAGGCACTGGGGGGACCCCTGCTGGCCCCCTCCTGAGGCACCGGGGGGATCCCTGCTGACCCCCTCCTGAGGCACTGGGGGGGGGGGTCACTGCTGGCCCCTCCTGAGGCACTGGGGGATCCCTGCTGACCCCCTCCTGAGGCACTGGGGGGGGGTCACTGCTGGCCCCTCCTGAGGCACTGGGGGGATCCCTGCTGACCCCCTCCAGAGGCACTGGGGGGGGGTCACTGCTGGCCCCTCCTGAGGCACTTGGGGATCCCTGCTGACCCCCTCCTGAGGCACTGGGGGGGGGGGTCACTGCTGGCCCCTCCTGAGGCACTGGGGGGATCCCTGCTGACCCCCTCCTGAGGCACTGGGGGGGGGGTCACTGCTGGCCCCTCCTGAGGCACTGGGGGATCCCTGCTGACCCCCTCCTGAGGCACTGGGGGGGGGGTCACTGCTGGCCCCTCCTGAGGCACTGGGGGGATCCCTGCTGACCCCCTCCTGAGGCACTGGGGGGGATCCCTGCTGACCCCCTCCTGAGGCACTGGGGGGGATCCCTGCTGACCCCCTCCTGAGGCACTGGGGGGATCCCTGCTGACCCCCTCCTGAGGCACTGGTGGGATCCCTGCTGACCCCCTCCTGAGGCACTGGTGGGATCCTGCTGGTACCCTCCTGAGGCACTGGGGGGACCCCTGCTGGCCCCCTCCTGAGGCACTGGGGGGATCCCTGCTGACCCCCTCCTGAGGCACTGGGGGGGGGGGGTCACTGCTGGCCCCTCCTGAGGCACTGGGGGATCCCTGCTGACCCCCTCCTGAGGCACTGAGGGGGGGGGGTCACTGCTGGCCCCTCCTGAGGCACTGGGGGGATCCCTGCTGACCCCCTCCTGAGGCACTGGGGGGGGGGTCACTGCTGGCCCCTCCTGAGGCACTGGGGGATCCCTGCTGACCCCCTCCTGAGGCACTGGGGGGGGGGTCACTGCTGGCCCCTCCTGAGGCACTGGGGGGATCCCTGCTGACCCCCTCCTGAGGCACTGGGGGGGGGGTCACTGCTGGCCCCTCCTGAGGCACTGGGGGGATCCCTGCTGACCCCCTCCTGAGGCACTGGGGGGGGGGTCACTGCTGGCCCCTCCTGAGGCACTGGGGGGATCCCTGCTGACCCCCTCCTGAGGCACTGGGGGGGGGGGGGGTCACTGCTGGCCCCTCCTGAGGCACTGGGGGGATCCCTGCTGACCCCCTCCTGAGGCACTGGGGGGGGGTCACTGCTGGCCCCTCCTGAGGCACTGGGGGGATCCCTGCTGACCCCCTCCTGAGGCACTGGGGGGGGGGTCACTGCTGGCCCCTCCTGAGGCACTGGGGGGATCCCTGCTGACCCCCTCCTGAGGCACTGGGGGGGGGGGTCACTGCTGGCCCCTCCTGAGGCACTGGGGGGACCCCTGCTGACCCCCTCCTGAGGCACTGGGGGGATCCCTGCTGACCCCCTCCTGAGGCACTGGGGTGATCCCTGCTGACCCCCTCCTGAGGCACTGGGGGATCCCTGCTGGCCCCTCCTGAGGCACTGGGGGGATCCCTGCTGGCCCCCTCCTGAGGCACTGGGGGGATCCCTGCTGACCCCCTCCTGAGGCACTGGGGGGGGGGTCACTGCTGGCCCCTCCTGAGGCACTGGGGGATCCCTGCTGGCCCCCTCCTGAGGCACTGGGGGGATCCCTGCTGACCCCCTCCTGAGGCACTGGGGTGATCCTGCTGACCCCCTCCTGAGGCACTGGGGGATCCCTGCTGGCCCCCTCCTGAGGCACTGGGGTGATCCTGCTGACCCCCTCCTGAGGCACTGGGGGATCCCTGCTGGCCCCCTCCTGAGGCACTGGGGGGATCCCTGCTGACCCCCTCCTGAGGCACTGGTGGGATCCTGCTGACCCCCTCCTGAGGCACTGGGGCGGTCACTGCTGGTACCCTCCTGAGGCACTGGGGGGATCCCTGCTGACCCCCTCCTGAGGCACTGGGGGGATCCCTGCTGACCCCCTCCTGAGGCACTGGGGGGATCACTGCTGACCCCCTCCTGAGGCACTGGGGGGATCCCTGCTGGCCCCCTCCTGAGGCACTGGGGCGGTCACTGCTGACCCCCTCCTGAGGCACTGGGGGGGATCCCTGCTGACCCCCTCCTGAGGCACTGGGGGGATCCCTGCTGGCCCCCTCCTGAGGCACTGGGGCGGTCACTGCTGGTCCCCTCCTGAGGCACTGGGGTGATCCTGCTGACCCCCTCCTGAGGCACTGGGGGGATCCCTGCTGACCCCCTCTTGAGGCACTGGTGGGATCCTGCTGACCCCCTCCTGAGGCACTGGGGTGATCCTGCTGACCCCCTCCTGAGGCACTGGGGGATCCCTGCTGACCCCCTCCTGAGGCACTGGTGGGATCCTGCTGACCCCCTCCTGAGGCACTGGGGGGATCCCTGCTGACCCCCTCCTGAGGCACTGGGGGGATCCCTGCTGACCCCCTCCTGAGGCACTGGGGGGATCCCTGCTGGCCGCTTCTATTCCTGCTACTTTCTGGTGCAGAGGTCTTCGTCTATTTAAGATCTGCACCCGCTCAACGTCTTCCTTTGTAAGGAAATATTCAAGATGGCCGCTCTGGCCCTGGCTCTGTCTGCCGCGACCCTGGGGACTGCATGGTACGGTTGGACCTGCAGGGCGCCTACTTCCAGACCCATCAGCCCTGCTTCAGTTCGTGGTGAGACAGGAGCATTGCAAGTTTGCTGTGATCCCTTCGGTCTCCCCCGTACCACTTTGGGTGTTAATGAAAGTGATGGCGGTAGTGAAGGAATTTAGAAGGGGGTTGACATCCAGCGAGGAGGTGGCAGGAGCATAGATGAGTTTGGGCTTTGAAGATACGTTTGAAGGATCTGGAGGTTTCTTGTTTTCTTTTGGGTTGTATCTGTAGGTTTCTTGATCTCTTTATAGTTGACTTTGGTGTTGGCTGGATGCTGAAGAAGGGGCCTCTTCTGGAACATCGGCCCCTCGTCTTCCTACATACACCTCAAAAGATTGTGCATACAGCCCCTTAATGGCCTCACACACCACAGTAAGAGGAAGAAGGTGCTATCTTGCCTTGAAACGCCCAGACGTTGCCTTATTGCAGGAGATGCATATTTCAGCCCTAGAATCCAGCAAATTGAGGAGGTACTGGGTGGGTCAAGTTGTTGGTAGTGGTTTACTGCCCACTGCACTTTCTGATACTTGGGACAACTTCGAAAAGATGTGGAGTTGCCATCTATTCTACAAATCTGTACCTGTCAATGTTCTGAAGGCATGGGCAGACCCGTTAGTCTGTTATGTTTTCGTGAAATTTGACAGTATGGATCAGATTCTGATTGTGTGGGCAGGGTACGCCCCCACCCATGATCGGGGGTCTTTTTTTCTCATCATTATCCAGATTGTTGACTGGGTTTGGTCACACCAAGACTATAGTTTTGGTTAACTGGAAAATAGGTCTTAATCCCCATTTGGATCGCTCCAGCCTAATACACGAAGCAAATTCCAAGGATCGAGCAATCGTGCATGATGCGCCGAGCGATCATGGCTTGAAAGATCCCTGGAGTTGAAAACATCTAAGAGATAGGGAGTACACTTTTATTTCATGTGTTCATGAGACCTGTCCTCGGATAGACTTCTTATTAACGTGTATCACCTCGCTGGTCTACCTGAGCGCTTGTACTATTGATCCTGGTGGAATCTCCGATCATGTCCTGACAGTTCTGTGTCCCCTGCATTCAAGCGCCAGCAGCCGAATCTCTCTCATCATCGTACTCCGGAGAGCAAACAGAAACGTATTGGTCATTGACATCAATTCTTATTAGAAAATAAATTCTCTACGGATTATGTACAGATTTTATGGGAGACAGGGAAGGCCACCTTAAGAAGTATGCTCACGCCTAGTTCAGTGATCCGCAAGTTGGAAACCTGATTCGAGAGGGTGATATGTGGTCTCACCGAGACTTATGTACGGCATCCAAAGCGGCTTTCTTCGTCAATTAGAGTGAGCAAAATATATTAAGACACATCTTACAACTCAAGCAGGATATGCTATGCTTTGCTTCACTTAAAGTGGTGCCATTATGAGCAAAGGGAAAAGGCAGGTAGGCTTCTTGAAGCACAGTTGCACCAAAGGGAGGCAAAGTCTGCCACTCCAGCAATCTGTAGCGAGAAGCAAGGATCGCTCACTCACCCGGTGGAAACGACAGAAGCATTTGCACGTTTCGTCTCAGCACTTTATAGCTCAGATGCTCCTGTGGATAACACCTTTGAGTTGGATTTCTTGAGGGGCCTTCATCCCCCCTACTTGTCTGAGGACGGTCGGCAGCTCCTTGAGGGAGAGATCTTGGAAGAGACGATTTCAGAGGCTGTTAAGAGTATGCTCAACAATAAAGCCCCGGATAGCAATGGTTTCTCGATTGATTTTTATAAGGTTAACAGGGAGTTGATGATCCTGCTTCTTTATAGGCGTTTTGAGGAGCTTGAGGATGGTGCAGCCATTAGAACAGAGTTTAGCAGAGCGCTCATCAGCCTCCTATTAAAGCCAGATCAGGATCCTTCTGCCTGCGCAAGCTACTGTCCCATTTCACTCATCAATGCGGACATGAAAGATCTTCCAAAGGTCCTTGCAGTCCTTCTCAAGAAAGTCCTCCCTAGTTTGGTTTATAGCTCGTTGGTTGGTTTTGTGCTAGGACGTTCTTCTCTTAATCACATGCGTCTTCTGTCCAATGTGATATGGAAAGTACGAAACGGGTTAGATGATGAGCTGTTGCTCTCTTTGGATGCAGAGAAGGCTTTTGATCGGGTTGGGTGGGGGCATATTTTCGGTACTTTAAGCAGGGCAGGGAGAGGGCCCTGCTTTCTGTCTAAACTCTAGTGGCTATACTCTGCCCCTTTGGGGCATTGGAGGTATTAGCAAGCGCGGCATTACTTACGAGCTAAGCTCGGGGGGGATCCGATTCATCTCTTTGCTTCGCCGATTCTAAATGAAATATGTTGTGGAGCTTTCCCAAGAGAGGGGTGTCGAATATGTTCAAAATACTCATCGACAATCTCTACTCACATGATATTTGCTTTGTGGCTAAATTCTATTGGCTGGAGCGGCTGGGTGTAGAGTACTCAGAGGTTCACTAGAAGGAAATCCTTTATTATCTTGATCGCTCTCTCAGAGAAGCAGACTTAATATATGCCTATTTCAAAATCCCCCAGTACTAGTATTGGGGTACTTTCAAATCATGCAAGGCTCATTTGGTTCCTAGTGCTTTATGTTGGAGGTGTCCAGACGCTGCATTTGATTTGTATCACATGCTTTGGTCATGTCCAGTATTGCATATATAATAGCGCTATATTGGGGAGACGCTAAGCTCAACTAGTTTATTCCTTTTGAAGAGTCAGACGCGCTGGCCTTGTTACACAATTTTGTTGCTTCAGATAGAGCGGCTTGTCATTGGCGAAGATGGATATCAACGGCTCTTATGGTGGCCAAAATTAGTATATTATGGCGTTGGCGTACAGCACAGGTGCCCACACATCAGGAACGGCTAGCTGATCTTTACCGGTTAGCTGCGTATGAACGCCAGATTTATAGGGGTCAAGATTAAATCTAGGGATCTGATTTTGGGATGAAATGTTTGAGGTTGGTGGCTTGATTCATTTGTTTGTTAGATGTTTGTTAAGTGTGGGGATATGTTATATCAGGCTTTGCTTAAACTGTATTTGTTCAGTTAGATGGCCATTTCGTTCCTTATTGCTGTTTTATTTATCTACTTTCTTTTTCATTCTTTCTTAAGTTCTTTTTTGCTCCTTTTTGGGGTCTTTCTTAGTATAGTATGTATGTTGGAGTGGAGTACTTTGTGGAGCACTTCGTGGAGTACTTTGTATTTCATTCTGGTTGTTTTTCACGTACAATGAAAATATCAATAAAGAAATGTACAAATAAAAGCAGCATTAATTTAAACTTTAACTAGAGTCCTGTAAGCCCAAATAACCTTAACCCCATATTACTCATTGTGAAACAAGAGTGTGTGTGTGAAGTGGTCCCTCCCTGCTTAGAGTTGTCTTTTATGAAATGGCCAATGTGGAGAATAAGGGATAGTTGAGATAAACCTGGTTTCTGAGTAGAATTTATACATTTACCTGTTCACTGTTGATAAGGATACATTATTCTTTCTACGTCTGATATGGAACAAGATGGGGTGTTTATTAAGCACTGACACAAGCTGTGGAACATAAAACTACCTGAGGAAGTGGCAATATGGAAGCATTAATGCCATCGTTTGTGCTACGAAATGAACTGAAAAAGAGACCTTTGAAGTCAGAGATGTACTTACTAAACCTGCCTTGGGACGAATATGAACCCTTTAGAGGTTGCTGACCCTTGCAGAGCCCACCACAGTCATCATCTGGTTCTCCTCCATCTCTTTCTTGCATAGTGGAGGGGGTGGGGAACCTGTAAATATTTGATTAACCAATCAGGGCTGTTCTTTGCTCTTCAGACATGGAGGTGGTCATGGAGGGTGAACCGGGCTGAGGGAGTCGGTAGCTGGGAACAGCTCCACCCCCTGCCTTATCTTGAGCCTCTCTTTCACTTCAGACTATGGGGGGGCTAAGGTTACAGTTTCTCTCTACCTCACAAGCCCATCTGTAGTCTTTGCGAGGGGGTGTGGGCCTTACCGAGCTTCGCCTCCATCCCTCGCTCAGTGATGCTGTGGCGCACACAGATGTACACAAGTAGGCAGTAGTGCACATCTGGAGCTAGCTCACACATCTGTTTACACTCAGAACAGCCATGAAAGGTTTCTTGGCATGGAGGATGTGGGATATTTAGTCGTCGCCTCCTGTGAGCCACTCTACAAGTCAAGTCAAGGAATCCAAACGTAGGTTTAGACGCTGTGCCAGCGGCCTCCAGCATGCAGGGTCCTAGAGTGAGCAAGTATATGAATGGCTGGGGAGCAAACAGGGCTCAAGGTGGGGCTTCCAAGGAGGGTGGTGGGATGTGTGTGTCTGTCTGTCTGTGTCTGTGTGTGTGTGTAGGTGCAGAACAAGTCATAGTGACACAACTGTTGTAGGTTGATGGCTCAGGACCAGCAGGGTTGCCTCCTCCACCCTCTGCTTTGGTGTTGGGCATCAGTCGCTTTGTTGCGTGGCACAGTCGCCCTCTCTGTCTCACTCTGTCCTGTCTCTCTTGTTCCTCTTCTAGGCACCCTAGTGGAGAGGATTCGGGTGTTTACCGGGCACCAGTCGAGCAAGAACGAGCCTCTCCTCCGCTCCCATCTACAGGCCGACCCCAGCCCATGTCCAGGGCCAACGGCTTCTTAGAGGGGACGCGATCCACCCGAAGGCGGCTCCTTCCACCAACGCCTGCAGGCAAGGAGAGCACACGGGCAACCCATGACGAGGGGTGTTTGCATGTGTGACAAGGGAGTTAGAGATGTGTGTGAGTGTGTGAGGTACGCGCTGTGTGAGGGGAGGACATTCCAACAGGTCCTTCAGGCCTCGTTCTGGAACCTACTCCATGTCATCCTATTCCTGTGGTGTATGAGGGTGGTAGACCTCTCCCTCCAAAACTAACCTGCCTGCAGTGGGGCTCAAATGGGGCATGATTCAAATACACTTTCTTCTCTCAGAGACCACTGAGGTGACTATGGTGCATGCTGGTGATACTGGCTAAGGCTGCAAGTACCAGTGGGAGTGGTGCAGCTCTCGCCTTCTGCCACCCTCCCGCCCAGTAGGGTGGACACTCAGTTGTAAGCATGAGTAATCTCCAGGAGATGAAAGGTCTGGGTGAGAAGCCTCTTATTCAGGGTGTTCTCCTTCTTCAAACCATACTGTGTCTGGTTTCATGGAGGAGGCTGTTACCTCGTCCATCAGTATTGAGGCTGAAAGGAGTCCTGTCACATTCAGCTGCTCAGAGCCCTCTTTCTTCCTTTTATTTGACCCTAAACGTGAGTAGCTTGTCTCAGATTACCTGTCGGGCTCTACCACCTCCCGCAGCCAGTAACCGCACTCTTGATGTTTCTTGTTGAAATTACCTGGTAAGCATCCAGTGCTTCTCTCATGCTGGGAATCCTATTTTTACAGCAAGAGAGATTGGTCTGGGCAGCTTTGTTTGCCTCTCAGACAGTTTATTGAGACTTGGGGTGTCTTTCCACCCCGGCTGTGCAACAAAGCTGGTTTCGAGGAACTTAAGTGTGCATGTGTGTTTGGTCGGCCTAGGGCGGCCGGCCAAACACACATGCACACTTAAATGTGCCCACCACTCCTCCCCCAGCCATGCTTGTCCAACAGGATTGCCTGCCCCCCCAGCCACCCTCCGCTGAAGACTCACGTCATCAGCAGTTAGGCAAAAATAAAATATAATTTTATTTTTTCTCTTTTAGCAGGGTGGCGGCACTTATGGTATTACCAAGGAGCCGCCTCTAACAAAACCTGGTAGGGTGAAAAGACAAAAAAACATCTTAGAACTAAAGAGTTTATGTTAAAGCCAGGGCCACATTTTGTCATTAAGATCCCATGAGGTGAGACAGGCTTCAGAGTCTTTGCACTGCTCCGAGCCCTCGAAAACCTCCCTCGATCGTATCTTGAGTGTCACCAGCACATGAGACTTGCATCTTTCAAGAGTTCCCTACATCGTTCCTAAAGATAGGTTCTTACACTTATTATGTCACGAATGTCACAAGTTCAGGGGGCTTGCTTCATCGGCATCTCCTCAAACTCAACGTACACCTCACTGTAGAAGTTCAACGTTGGTCTTATCCTGATTTCCCTTCAGTAGGTGGTGGTGACTATGGGGCTGGGGAAGAATTGGAACAACTCTAAATAGCCCCCTTTCCCATCTAGATATGTCATCCAGATTTCCTCTGTTTCATCTCCGGCATGCAGTGCGATAGGTGCCAAGACCCCGCAGTGGGGTCTGAACTCATATCTTGCGGTGTTGTTCCCCACACTGTATTACCCGGTTACTTAGGCCTATGCATTTGGAGGACTATTGGTTGGTCGGAGTCCTATCTTTTCCATCAGCCCTGATCGAGTGATTCTGAAACCGGCTCCACCCCGTGCGTCTCTGTTACCAGCAAGAATTGTCTCTGAATCAGAAACTGGGGCTCTCCTGGATTCCAGCTTCAACACAGCCTTCTTGTACCTAGATAAGGTGTCGACCGTATCTGATGGAGCAGGTCCCTTACCTTAAGAATCTGATAGAGATTCCTAGCCACAGATTCCTTACCTTAGAGTTATTCGCAGACAAGAGACTGGATCTGGAATTGTTTTCATGAGCACTATCCCTGCGTGCTGGAAGGTGGCATTGTTCAACTCTGCGTGGCATTGTCGGCGTTGTCCGCGCCGGAAGTGACATGCGTGGTGCCAATATAGGCAGGCACCACTCCAGCATGTGCTCACGTCAGTTCTTTTCTTTGTGCTCCAATCAGGGAAAATCTGGGAAGAGCTACCCCATAGTCCATTTTCGAATTTTTGTTTTTGACGTTTTGTAAAAGTCTTTTTGAGCTTTTCCTCCTGCTGTGATAGGAATGTCATCTAAAAAGGCAAGCTTCAGGCCCTGTGGCACCTCTCACTGCTCGATGTCAGTGACAGATCCGCACCTTGTATGCTTCGAGAAGGTCTGCAATGATTGCTGCACCATCATAAACCCGATGGCCTTGAGGCAGCGATCATTCAAGATCCTGGTGGCTCGACATGCAACGCTGCAACGATCCAGATCCTGGTTGAGAGGAAGGTCCTGGGAGCGGCTGCCGATTTTGAGAGCCTTGTCGCACTTGAAGTCATCGTGCCATTTGGGTAACTCACACCAAAAGAAGAAGTCAAAGCATTCTTTGACTTCACCTCGTCTGTCGGCCCACGAGATGAGAAAGCGTCGACACTCAAGGCCTGGCTCCACTGTTGAGGCAGCACCTGGGCTGTGTCCGCTCCTCCATGAGTTTCTGGGATCCAGAGCGACCCCCGCCAAATTACAAGACTTCAAATTTGGGTGGCCTGTTCTCTCTCGCATGCCTTCGGGCCCTGCAGGTTTAGGAGGGGACCCTACGGGATCCGTCTCGGAATCTCCGGTGCCAGACGGGCCCCAGGGATTCACAGATGGATCCAGGCCAGTGCCGGTCGTGCCATCTCAACCTTCCCCAGCGCCGATCCCAAGGCTGACGCTCTCGGCACCAGTTGCGCCGACCCCATTCTGATACTGACTCTGACACAGAGCTGGAGGGACGTCACTTGACACCCATCAGAGCCATACCTTCCAGGCCGGAACCGTGAGCCCTATTCTAATGGGCCAAGCCTCCGGCAAGAATGGGAGGGGTTTGTGGACCCTGAAGAATACCAGCCCCATGATACTAACATGGACTGGTGTGCGGAGTTGGTGGCGCTAGCGGAATGGACACCTCTCCAGATACTGGCATGCTTTTTCCCCTACCGTCGCTACAGAGGAGGAAGCTTCATTTGCAGTGATGGTGAGGGGGGCCACTGGGGTCCTGGACCATACCCTGCCCTCGGTGGCCGTCAAGACTAATGTCTCGACAGGAGTGCTTCAGCCGGGAGGGACCGCTTCTCTGGTTTAATGAAGCTCTTACCGGTGTCCTGTTTGGAAGCTGGTCCAAGCCCCACACAGGGGCTCCTATGAACAGGACACTTGCCCACCAGCACCACCCCGCTCCAGGGGACCCCAAATTCCTCACTCTACCCTGGAGAGCATGGCAGTCCAAACCTACACCTCTAACGTAAATCCTGGCGCATTTCCAACCGCACCACTGGATCAGGAATCCAAGAGACTGAACAACTTAGGCAAGAATATGTTTTCTTCCAGGAGCCTGGCATTGCAGTCTGTGAACACCACAAGACTTTGGGGCCGCTGTCCCCACTCTCGGTGGGATACGGCTGCCAAGAATCACCATTAAAAGTGGACTCGATACCACAAATCACTGGCCAAAGCAGTTTCGTAGGCTGTGGTCTTATGGCACCACGCCTGGTTGTGGACTGCTAGCTTCTCTGGGGTTCTCCAAATATCTCTTATGGACATGCCCTTTGATGGCTTCCGTCTCTTTGGAGACAAGGCGTATTCAACGCTGGAGCCCTTTAAGGAGAGCAGGGCTACGGCCAGGTCCTTGGGCCATTCCATGGTCCTTCGTCACACCCAATTTGCTTTTTTCTCCTTTCGTAGTCATGGAGGGGGCTTCCAACCATATCTATACCCGCCCAGACACCACGGTGTACACGCTTCCCAGTCTGCGAATGGCCAAGAACGTGGTACCCACAGACTTCGTGGGTTTGGCAGCCAAACATTGGGCCAGACCACCACTCCCCCGGCAGCTGCAGCATGCAAACCCTTATAGTCTGCCCTCTTACCACCACGGGCACCTAGTGGGAGGCAGGGGCCACCATCACCTGCCCCACTGGCGCTCTATAACATCTATAACATCAGACCGGTGGGGTTTGAGATTGTCTGAAGGAGTAAATCCCTCCCCTGGAGCCTTCCCCTCTCTCCATGCCACCTTCTTGCGACAGGATGACGGAGGACCACCTGTCCCCTCTCCGCCAGGAAGTGATGGCTCTCTTGGCCAAGTGAGTTGTAGAGGGGGTGCCAATGCCGGAAGTAGGTGGTGCTTGCTATTCCAGCTACTTTCTGGTGCCCAATAAGGCTTTATCCTGTCCTCGATCTGCGCCCTCTCAATTTCTTCCTCAAGGAGAAGTTTAAAATGCTCCCTCTGGCTCAAGTCCTGTCTTCCGTGGACCTGGGAGACTAGATAATAGCGTTGGACTGGCAGGACGCATATTTTTGTTAGGCACACAGTGTCAACCTGGCACAGTGTCCCCCATCCTGCCTGCCCACAGACTTATCTGAGGTTTACGCTAGGCCATAAGCACACTCAGTTCATCGTCCTCCCCTCTGGCCTTATCAGCGCTCCTCGGGTATTCACGAAGGTGCTGGCAGTGGTTGCAGCTCATCAGCGGAGATCAGGGGTTCCAGTATTCCCTATCTCCACGACTGGCTGTTGAAGGCAGGCTCCGCCCTGGCGGTCATCACCCACCTCCAGACTACGGTGGACCTCCTGCATTCACTGGGGTTCTCTATCGACGTGCCAAAGTCACACCTGACTCCTTCTCAGAAGCTCCTCTTCATCGGTGCTGTTCTGGACATGATGCAGTTTCTGGCTGATCCTCCTGAGCAGCGAGTCCAGGATAGTCAGGCTATGATTCCAATGTTTCGGCCTCTATTCTGGATTTCAGTGAGACTGACTCTGAGGTTGTGGGGACTGGTGGCTTCCTGCATCCTGCTGGTGACACGTCCCGAGTGAAGTATGCGGGCTCTGCAGTGGGACCTGATGTTCCAGTGGGCGCAGCATCTGGGGAATCTCCCTGGCATGGTCCATATCTCAGGGGGAACTGCAAAAGACCTGCAGTGGTAGTTAACAAACTGCGATTGGGTCACTGGCAGACCCCTCTTCCTTCCCAGCCAGATCTGACAGTGGTGACAGATGCGTCACTCCTGGGATGGGGCGGCCATCTGGGAGAGGCTGAGATCAGAGGAGGCTGGTCTCCGGCAGAATCCGGACTCCACATCAGCCTGCTGGAGCTCCGTGTGATCCCTGGCATTGAAAGCCTTTCTACCCTCCACCAAGGAAAGTTTAGTGCAGGTGTTCATGGACAACACCACCGCCATGTGGTTCTGCAACAAACAGAGCGGGTGAGGACCTGTGTCTCTGGACATGGAGGGAATGTCAGGGCGCTTCCCTGGGGGGTCAACACCTGGCAGGCTCTCTGAATGCCAGGGTGGACAAACTCAGTCGAAAATGCCTAGCAGATCACAATTGGCGTCTCCATCTGGAGGTGGTGCAAGGTCTCTTTCAGCAGTGGAGAGAACATTGGTTAGATTTGTTCGCCTCTGAAGAGAACGTGCAGTGTCAGCAGTACTGCACGCTAGAGTTTCCAAGACCACGATCGCTCAGCAACGCCTTTTGTTGCGAGTGGAGCGCAGACCTCCTGTACGCCTTTCTTCCGATACCACTCCTGCCCAGAGTTCTCAAAAAGATGAGGAATGACCGGGCCCAACTCATCTTTGTGGCTCCGAACTGTGCACGGAAAGTATGGTATGCTGAGCTGCTGACCATGGCCATCGATCCTCCGATCAGACTGCCCCTTCCGGAGGATCTTCTGTCGCAGCAGCAGGGGGACGGTCCTCCACCCGAACCTGTCCAGCCTCCACCTCCTTGCATGGAGTTTGAGCGGCGGCAGTTGACCGCTTTCGACCTTCCGCCCAAAGTCTCTGACGTTATCTTTGCAGCCAGGCGTCCCTCCACCAAGATAGTATACACCTGCCATTGTGGAACCTTTGTGGCATGGTGCAGAGAAAGACTGACTGCCCCTCTTAGGTTCTTCTGTTCATACTTTCTTTTTCTCATCATGGCTCTGCTCTGGGCACTCTCAAAGGCTATTTAACCTCCGTTTTGGCTTTTCTCCTGTTGCCTGATCAGCCATCCTTCTTCATATTCCCTAATATAAGTAGGTTTCGCAAAGGTTTGCAACATTTGTTCCCACCATCTCCCTTTATTATTATGCCTCAGTGGGACCTCAGTCTCGTCCTCATCTTCCTTATGTGCGCTCCTTTTGAGCCCCCGCACAATTGTCCACTCAGGCTTCTGACTATCAAGACAGTCTCCTGATCACAATAACATCAGCCCGGAGGGTCAGTGAGCTTCAGGCCTTGTCATCCAAGCCTCCTCACATTAACATCTACCTGGACAAGCTGGTGCTTCGCACGAGATCTTCCTTTCTTCCAACAGTGGTCACTCCATTTCGTGTAGGCCATTCATTCACTCTGTCTATTTTTTACACTCTGCCTCACCCCTCTAAAGAAGTGGAGCAATTCCACCGTCTCGACCCAAAACGAGCGTTGTCATTCTACCCTGACCGCACACTAGAGTTCCGGGTGGACGACCAACTCTTCGTGGGGTATGTCGGAGCAAAGAAGGTACAGAAGAGGAGCATCTCACGATGGATCGTACTCTGTATTAATATCGTCTATTCATTGGCTAAAAAACAACGCCCTAAGCTTTGCGTGCTCTGTCAACCAGACCCAAGGCTGCAACCGCTGCCTTAGCAGGCGGAGTTCCGGTCCTGGATATCTGCCAGGCAGCAACGTGGGCCTCCCTGCACACATTCACAAAGCACTTCTGCCTGGTTGGTCAGGTCCAAGAGATGGGCACTTCGCCTTTTCGCTCCTACAGGACTTCCAGATGTGAAATTGGTCCGCAGACCCACCTCCGAGGAGGGATTGCTTGAGTACCTATTCAAAGGTAAGGAACCTGTGGCTAGAAGTCTCTATCACATGAACAAGTTACTTACCTAAGGTAATGCCTTAAGTGTTAGAGACTCTGTCTAGCTGCAGATTCCTTACTGACGCACACATCCTCCCAGATTTATGGAGAAATTTCTAGGGGCTGTTTCCCTTTCAGGGCCCTAGTTCTCCACACCGGGTGGTCAATGTACTTTGTGGCTCCACGCTTCTGGGTTGCAAAGTTGCGTAAAGTGACTGACGTCAGCTCATCAGAGTGGCACCTACATACGCAGTACGAATTTCACTTCAGGCGTGGACGGCGCCGCATGGAGCCAAATGACGCCACCTACAGGATACAGGGGTACTGCTCGAGAAAAAATTACCAGATCTAGTCTCATGCTTGTGGATAATTCAAAGGTAAAGAATCTGCGACTAGATACAGTCTGTCCAGATAAGGCATTATCGAAAGTAAGTAATGTGTTCTTCAGGCACTTTTATACTTTGCTGTAGGTTCCTGTAGAATGGTTCCTGATGCGAGGGATACAGGGTGCTAAAGATGCTCAAGGACCCTGTGGATGCGATGCCTTCTTCAAGGGGTGTTCTTCCTGCGTCTACTCTTCGGTCCATGAATGGGCTGAGCTGGTCCTGGACATAGGGTCGACTTCCCTTGAAGTCCACCCGGTTATGGTAGGTGTCCAGTCACCACTAGGCTACCTGTCACCCGGTATTGTGAACTAAGCTAAATCCTCTCCTGGGTGATAATTCGGCTTCTGGGCGACCAAGCTGTACTCCAAAGACTCTCCTGGGCTTAGGAAACTCAGATGCAACTTTGAGCGTCGGATGCTGCCCCGTGGTGGCGGCTGGCGGCGAGGTAAAGATTCTGGGCTACCTACTTGTCCCAGTAGGCTTCTCAGGTATTTTGGCCCTGTGCTGTGTGTAGGAAGTCCGCCAACTGACCCTGGGAGTCTCTTTGCTTCGGCTAGGCTCTGGAGACAACCTCTCCATGAGCAGGACACAGCAGGCACAGTCCCTCTAGCGGCTCGATGTCTCTATCAGATAACTGCTCTTGCTGGGACTTATTTCGGCATCTGAAAGATGCCCCGTAAGGTCCAGGGGCTTTTTCCAGAATTGCTGAGAAAGACAGTAGTCCAGGCTCTCTTAGTGTCTAAACTGGACTATTGTAACATACTCTACCTCGGGGCTACCAAGGGGGAGGCTGAGAATGCTCCCGAGGGTGTAAAATGTTGCTGCACGGATGCCCAGACGTGAGTCACTTGCTCACTTTGCCACTGGATTCAAGCAAGCCGGGCTGAAGACGGCTGGAATGCCAGAAACCGGTCCTCGGAAGCTTGTTTCCGGTCCAGGGAAGACATGGCTTGGCAGTTCGGGCTGGACTGTTCCCATGAGGCACAGGGTCAGACTGATTTGCATATAGCCATGTCTGAACTGGGGTGGCAGAGTGGCCTAAAGAACGGTGATGGATTAAACCCAGATCTTTTGACTGGGTGTGAGTGTTTGAAAAGTTTCAGCGCTCCGTCCATCATCTCCTTGTGTTTGCTTCGGATGCTCGTCAGCATCCCCAGATACTTTAGCTTCACCTGCTCACTATCAGCAGAAGAGTCTCCTTCAAAGCACAAAACTCTAAATCCGAATGGTCCTCACCATCTTTTTTCCTTGATTAAATTATACTATCCCAAGAGATGTCTTAGATCCTCGGGGACAGCGCTGACTGAGGTCCCTAAGGTAAAGAGAGCACGTTTGGGCGGTCGCTCTTCAGGCTTCCTTGCCACCAAGCTTTGGAACTCTCTCCCTCTAGACTTAAGTCTGGAGCGCTCAAAAGTAACTTTTCAGAGAAGGCTCAAATCCTGGATTTTCAGACAAATCTAAGTGAACACTGCACTGTGTTTGTGCAATCTGATTGCAATTTTCTACGGAAGGGGTCATGGAGGCTGAAACGCGTCAAGAGAGGTGAGATTTAACTATCTGAAAGATCTCACCGGAGGAATCTTTGGCCAGCACAATCTTGGGCCAAAGAATTGAGTCTGTGTGTGTCTGATTCACTCCTTAAGGGCTCTAAGATATATTGTTTTGTCTGCTGCATTATAGTTCCCACGCCATAGGCTTTCAAGGCGTTTGCACCCCTTTTTAATGAGCAAGAGGTTGTCATTAAACCGCTCTCCTGCCGCTTGGATCGGACGACATTACATGTTTTTAGCGGTGCTCTGTTATCATAGGTCTCATTAATCCTTGCTTCTACCTGAAGATTGGCCACCTGAGGACAGCCGCTAATCAACGGAGGGTTCAAGTTAGGATTCATTGTGAAGGCGGTGGGTGTGATCAGAGACCATTCACGAGTTTCGTTGCATCCGACTCCAGATACTTGGGGGTCGAGGGAACCACAGAAACCTGGAAAGGAAGGATAAAATGGTCAGGCATGCAAAGGGCATGGAAGATGCAGAACTGACATAGGAATGATGAGCAAAGATGGGGTCCAGGATATGACTAGGAATGTGGTAGGAACCAGAATCAACTGAGGAAAGTGAAGCAACTCAAGATCCTCAACAAGAGAAGAGGCCGGTCCACAGGCGACAGCTGCAAAATGTATATTAAGGTCTCCCAGTATCAGAAAATGTGAGCACCGTAAGGCAAAAGCAGGTACAGTGTCCATCTAAGCAGTTTAAACTGAGCGCCGGGAACAGGCGGTCGAAAGATAAAAAATCCTGCTAAGGTGCAACTACTAGATAATGATAGAGAGAAACAAGATGCCTCACAGCCAGCAATCTTCACTTCAGAGAAACAGCACGGAATGTGCCATTTGGGTCTATCTTGCCTCAGGATTGCATAATCCTGCGGGACGGCCTTCAGTATATCAGGGGTCGACTGCGCAGGGAGCCACGTTTCTACAAGAAAGAGTGCTAGTGGCTGGTGGTCAGACACAAAGTCCCAAACCTCAGATATGTGTTTACGTAAAGATTGACAGGTTAATAGAAAACACTGTGCTAACTTCGGGCTCTGATGATGTATCCTGCCCACAGGGTCTGCCCTAGGGGGCATCGCGTAGGAAAATCCACACCTACCGCAGTTAACTGCACCCAAGAAGACATCCTTGATATGTGTGCAGCCCTCCTTAAAACCTGGAGCAAGTAAGAGGGTCTCCTTCGCTGTATACCGCGAGGCAGCCGGTGCCAAGCCGGGTAAGCGTTGGCCCCTGGTGCTGTCTAGGGGTGTACTGGCATGGATGGGTTTGCCTTTGGTGTGCCTTCAGCGTGCAGAGCTGCGCCTGCTTAGCTGCCATGTTTATGTAGCCCGCCTATAGGAGGGCATGCCTAAATCACAGCAAAACAAGGGGGCAACTAGAAACAAACTGCCACCCAGAAGCTCCACTCTTACCTGGTAGGCTTCTGCCCAGGTGGAACTACAAGGAAATAAAAACAGAGATTAAAATAAAAAAAGGCAAACTACGAGTGCTGAAATAAAAAAATTAACTAAGTAAAACCAGTGGGGTCCGGCCTAAGATGGCCGCCGACCGGGACAGGAGCCAGGCAACGCCCTGCGCCTAGAGTGCTACAAGGAACACAAAAGGAGAAGTGAACACTACCCACTCCCACGAGTCGAGGCAGAGCGGGCGCCTCAACGCACTTTGCGATGCGCACTTAGGTCCTAAACTCCTCAACCAGTGATTTTCAGAGACTCAAAACCTGCCTTGATCTAATCCAAAACAGTGCCCAGTACCGAGTTACACAAACCTCAACCCAACGAAGGAGTCCTCACTTTACCAATAGTCTCAGAAGCACAGGCCCACACGTGGCAAGAGACATGACCCTGCACTGCTTCACCCCTCAGCTGGCAGTCGACGGAAACCCCTTGGGTGCAGCCTTGACAAAGATCTCACCTGCAGAGGCCTCATCACAAAACAAACCAGGGCAGCACAGCACCAGCTCTCCCTCTGGGAAAAAGGGAAATCTTTGCATCTGCATCACAGAATCCTCACTGAAGTCATAAATGTAGAACTCTGGCCCCTTTTGAGGCATCCCACACACAGCGCCCAACTCCATCGCGGGCTGACGGACCCTGATCACATCACCCCAACATTGAATGACATTGTCTTCCCCCCCAGCCTCCATCGCCATCCTGACTAGCTGCATCGGCTACAAGGCCGTCAGAAATGGCACACGTGACTAAGAAAGTGACCACAGCACTCCCTCTACGCTGTGGTGACATGCCGCTACCTGGCTCTCTGTGAACTGCAGTCCAGTACACATTAGTAATGTGGGGGCTGCTCCGCACTGGGCAAACGAGGTATCCTTCATGGTACATACTAGGGTCATGTGTGTTGATGGCAGCTCTCAGCGGGTGTGTTCATAGCAGGGTCATGTGTGTTGATGGTAGCTCTCTGTACGCATGTTCATAGCACGGTCAAGTGTGTTGATGGCAGCTCTTTACGCATGTTCATAGCAGGGTCACGTGTGTTGATGGCAGCTCTCAGCATCCATGTTAATAGCATGCTATGTGTGCTGATCGTTATGATATATGGGGTAACCCAAAGAAAGTCCTAGGACCTGGGTATTGATTGTTACAGATAAGGTGGTCCTAGACATCAACTTCCATATACAATGTTTGATATTATTTCAAAAACATTTTTCAATTCTTATTCACTATGCGAAATAAATCCTGCAATGAAGAATTTTGATGCCAAAAAACACAAAATAGCCCAAAAACAAACAAACAGGTGTCCAGTAAACACACAAAAGGATTTGTTCAATCGTTTTAAAAGTAGAGGAAAGAAGGCTCTACTGTTTATTCTCAATAAAATTCCTCCTCAAGGTATAATACATAAATATACAATTATTGCGAAATAAGCGGGGTTACCAGAAAAGAAGTAAAGTGCATAGAGTGAGAAATTCAGTGCTCGTGTGAAGGAGAGAAAGGACCAAGAGGTCAGGGAATAGTGAATCACACAATTGTCATTGAGTCCAAGGCCAAGATGGTCCTTGGTTTTGTTCAAAGAGAGCCTGCCCTCAATAGTTTTGCAAAGAAATGTCAATCTTTTTGTCTTTGCGACGGTCAATTCGCTCGGAGCTTCGTATCTTCAGAAGGGGTGAATGGGCAGGGGCATAGGAGATGCAGGCTCAATGTGGGGGAGATTGTCGACGTTTCGACCCAAGGATACGAAGGGCAATTTATATCCTCATGGACGGGTCTTCATCAGGACGGGAAGGTGAAGGGAAGGAGCTAAGTTACATTATAGTCATGTAACCCCAGCAGTGTGGACGGACACCTGTAACAGACAATATGGGCTCAGTATTTTAAAAACAACAACAAGAAGGTTTAGGACTGAAGGTCAGCACTCGCAAGGCACTCACCCTTTAATGGTGTGCCACTATTCCAAAGAATCAATTCGGTATTATGAAAGCCGTCCAAACGTACTCTCAAGTGCTAGAGAGAGAATGAAAACACATTGCCATCAGTGCTGTGTTTCAATCAAAACTGAACAACATGGACTGGACTGAGACAGTACTATACACAGTGACATTACGTAAAACAAAAGCGCTTGATCACGCTAGTTACACTCACCCTCGCTGTGTGGGGCGACGGATGATAATTTGTTAGTCGGTGGAACAGTATACACGCTGTGTCTGTAGACAATAATGTGTAATCAGCTAAATGGATCAACAGTCCAAAAGCAGAGAAAGGATAAAAAGAAGGCTCAAGGATGCTTGTTGTCATAACATACCTCCTCAGTAGCACTGCGTGGCCTATCAATGGGGCTCTGTCTGTCACCGACTGCCGAGAAATGCTCAAACGGCGCCAAATTAAGCGGTGGACGCAGCGGCAACGTGCACGTCAATAAGACTCACGCTAGAGTCTGGGCCGTTGCCTAGCAACATGCGTGGTAAGGGGAGAAGACAGACTCCTGGCGTATCAAAAGTTTAGTAAACAAAGGAATCAACTGTGTGTAAACAGAAATAATTAACAGAATACACATTATGCAGTACATAATTACGAGTTGTAAAAAGAATTTATATACATGCAGATGACATATTTACATACAGTTTCCTATGGTTGCCCGCACCCTAAATATAACCAACAGGAGAACATTAACCATAGTGCAGGGTAGCCATTTGCCTTGTTGTTTCCTCATATTCGTTAAGACCCCGATTGACCGTGTCAAAAAAATGCATCCATTTACATTCACGGAGGCTAAGGGTATTTGCAAAATGACCACCCCTTACATTCACTAGGACTTTCTCCAGGACCCACCAACGGATGCTTTCTGGTGGGTGACCAAAGGTCAGAAAATGCTCCACCAGAGGGGCGCCCTGTACCTTACAGCGTATTCTGCTTACATGTTGCAGAATACGAGCTTTAACCTTCTGTATGGTCTGACCAACATATAGAAACCCGCAGGGGCATCTGATAGCATAAATAACGCCAGCCGAGTTACAGTTGGTTTGTTGGCGCATAGTGTGGGTGTAGTTGTTATACGTACAATGTTTGATTTCCAGGGTCATTGGGCAGGCTTTACACGAACCACATTTATAGTGGCCAATCACTGGTGGAGTATTCCAAAGGGTTGTTTGTATGTTGCTGGGTTTACTGTGCAGCAAGGATCGGACTACATAGTCCCTCACGCTCCTCCCTTTCCTAAATGCATGCATCGGAGGGTTGGGATCCCTATCTCGTCTGCCACTAAGTGCCAGTGGCCATTTATGATTCTCTTTATGTCACTGCTCCTGGTATTAAAAGTAGTGACGCAGGTCATTCTGTTGTTAGTATCCTTCTCTCTCGCTTTGGGTTCGAGGAGGAATTCCCTGTGGCAGAACCATGCTTTTTTCCGGGCCTTTTTGAGCAGTCTGCGTGGATAACCCCTGTCTGCCAAGCGCTCAATCAATAGCGAAGATTCATTAAAGAAATCAACCTTCCGGCTACAATTCCTCCGCAACCTCAAGAATTGCCCGAAAGGTAGGTTATCCCTGAGGTTGCGAGGATGGTGGCTTGTGTAGCGAAGCAGGGTGTTCCTTTCGCTTGGTTTTCTATAGAGTGTGGTTCTGAGGTGTCCTTGCTCTTCAACTATACTGATGTCAAGAAAGTTGATCTTATTATCACTAAAGTCAAGTGAAAATTGAATGTCGTTGGACCGGCTATGGAGCCAAATGTGAAAATCTCTTAAATGTTCCTCACTGCCCTGCCATATCATCAACACATCGTCTATATAACGACGATATAGTACGATGTTGCCGTGAAACGGGTTGGTCTTATTTAGTACAAAGTTATGTTCATAGGAGTTCATGAAGATTATGGCCGGGTCCGGGGCAAAACTTGCCCCCATGGCCACGCCCTTCGTTTGAACATAGTAGTCTCCATCAAAGTAGAAGAAATTCTTCTTCATGGCAATTTCCAGAAGATCCAGAATGAAGGTTGTCGGGACCTGACAAGGTCTCGGCCTCTCCTCCAGAACCCCTTTGATTACTTCAAGTGCAGCCTCTTGTGGGATATTGGTGTAGAGTGAGGTTACATCCATTGTGACCAATAAGTTGTTAGTTCGGTCAAAGGGATACTCATCCACCAGTTGTATTACCTGCATGGTATCTCTTAAGTAAGCCGTGGTTGCCTCAGCAATGGGTTTTATAAATATATCCACGTACTTACAGAGGGGTTCTAACACTGAACCACATCCGGAGACGATCGGTCGTCCTGGGGGTTTTTCTAACCCTTTATGCACCTTAGGCAGCGTGTAAATCGTCGGTAGCCTAGGGTGGCTATTGTTGAGGTACTCATATTCATGTTTGGTTAAGAAACCATCCTCTAAGGCCTTGCTAGTGATCGATTTTATGTCAGTACTTATCTCTTTAGTTGGATCTGCCTGTAGTTTTTTATATAGTTACCTTCCACCCCAAGCTGTGAGATTATCTCGAACTTGTAATCATCCCTGCTCTGTATAACGATCGCCCCACCCTTGTCGGCTGGTTTGATCACAATATCAGGGTTTTGTTTGAGTGTTTCCAGTGCCAGTCTCTCTTGTTTGCTGGTGTTAAATTTAGTGTATTTCTTTCTAGCTAGCACCTGGTTGATATCTCTCCTCACCACTTGCTCAAATGCCAGAATTTTATTGGATATCATTTGTGCCGATGGCGTAAAAGTGGAGGGTGGCCGTAAACCATGTGTGCTGATGGCAGCTCTCGGCATGCGTGTTCATAGCAGGGCCAAGTGTGTTGATGGCAGCTCCCAGCACGCCTCTTCCTGGCAGGGTCATTTGTGTTGATGGTATCTCTCAGCACGCATGTTCATAGCAGGGTCATGTGTGTTGATGGCAGTTCTCAGCATGCGTGTTCATAGCAGGGTCAAGTGTGTTGATGGTATCTCTCAGCATGCGTGTTCATAGCAGGGTCATGTGTGTTGATGGCAGCTCTCTGTACACATGTTCATAGCAGGGTCATGTGTGTTGATGGCAGCTCTCAGCATGCATGTTCATAGCAGGGTCATGTGTGTTGATGGTATCTGTCAGCACGCATGTTCATAGCAAGGTCATGTGTGTTGATGGCAGCTCTCAGCATGCATGTTCATAGCAGGGTCATGTGTGTTGATGGCAGTTCTCAGCATGCTTTTTCATAGCCTGGTCATGTGTGTTGATGGCAGCTCCCAGCCCGCTTGTTCCTGGCAGGGTCATGTGTGTTGATGGCAGTTCTCAGCATGCGTGTTCATAGCAGGGTCATGTGTGTTGATGGTATCTCTCAGAATGCGTGTTCTTTCTTCTGCAGGTCGTAAGCCGTCCTTCAGTATCCAGTGCCTGCGCAGACAGGGAAGCTGTGACGACATTCCCATCCCTGGGACCTACCATCAGAAGGCCCCTCCACCGCGTACGCACACCCAGGTACAGCCTCTACACACACACATACAAGGCCAGAGTCACATGCAGAGTTTTTACTATCAATGGAATAGGTTCGTACAGCTCTTGCACCATAGTACTACCAGGGCCTTTACATTATTAAACATTAACAGAGAACTAGGGCATTAAGGAAGGGGGAAGTCTTAAACCACCCGGACGCATGAAGAAAGGTGAAACGTGTTTGAGTCCTGTACAACAACCCCTGAAGTCCTCCTCCTTCTGCAGCTGCCCCTAGAGTCCACACCCCAGGATCCAGTGGAGGCCGCAACCAGAGGCGGACAAAGCTGCTAGGATACAACATGTCTCCTTTCCTTAATAATAACACAAACATAGCCGCCTACATAATAAATGTACAATAGGGGGATACGCTGCTACAGATGAAAAACAGGAACCGCAGCACCTCCACGACCAAGACGAACACAAAACACACATCATGAGGCATAAACAAGTCACCACACAACTATGTTTTTCAGGCATAGAACCTCCTGTGCCATCTGGCCCACACATCATCCTTTTGCTAAATTTGTTAAGTTCTGATACGTTCCATCTTCCCAAATCCCTGCTTAGAAACAGGACCCACACTTCGAACCGCGGGTGCATTTCCTTTTAACCAAATGTCACGTTCCAACTCATTACATAAAGTCACTTTCCGAATGTTCCACCTTTTGCCATCATCCACCCACACTTTATTGCCAACCACCCTTTTGACTTGCCTGTTCTTGGGCCCTTTGGACAAACCATCTGCACTCTGCCCCTGGAGACCACACTCCGGAGTTCATGGAGCCATTATCATAGGATACTAAATGCTAAGCCCTGATGAAGTCTCCTGAAACTCGATCAGCCTGAGCCGAAACACGTGTTGGCAAAGGGCGCTACCAAAGAAATACATGAACTTTTGAAACCACAACCTCAACCTTATTTCTGTGTGCCTGGCAAACCGTATTTACAGCTGCTTTATATTCAGGTTTCAAAAAAGAATATTTATTTAAAGTCATGTTAGTGTCTCATGTGTCTGGTTTTTTTTACTTGGGTACAAGCACTCAGTACTTACGTACAGGCTATTTGCAGTCGGGTATTGAGGCTTTGCACTCAATCAACACTCTGTTTACTCAACTATATCAGTTTTAGACTTGGTCACAATACTCTACACCCTCTCCCCCTCCCCCTCTCCCTTTACTGTCTTGCTTATCTGGCCTACCACTTTTTCCTGCGGCTCTCCACCCTCTCTGGGTTGTTATTTCCTCTTCACACCCTCTCTGTCCTTTCACCTTCTCTCTCACTGTGTCCTTTATGTTCTGTAACTTCCTGTCTGCACCCATCCTGTGCTGTCACTTTCTTGACTTTCTCTTTATCTGGTCTCTGTGCCTCAACATCCGGTCCCAACACTCTCTAGTCACCATCCTCTTCCTTCCTCTTCTCTCCTCATTTCCACCTCCACTCTCCTAATCTTCTTTCTCCCGCCCTCTCATTGCACCCATCATTCTCCTCTCAGTTCTAGACCCTGGTGGATAATGACATGTTTCTGCCTCTGTTCCCTTCTTCAGGTCTATGTCCTAATGACATGTTTCTGCCTCTGTTCCCTTCTTCAGGTCTATGTCCTAATGACATGTTTCTGCCTCTGTTCCCTTCTTCAGGTCTATGTCCTAATGACATGTTTCTGCCTCTGTTCCCTTCTTCAGGTCTATGTCCTAATGACATGTTTCTGCCTCTGTTC